>NC_059507.1:8750000-10000000 GCF_914767665.1 Harmonia axyridis
AAATACAAACTGACAAAGAAACTGCAACACCCAGAAGGAGCTGTTTGAATTTTTATTTTTTTCTGGTAAAACATAGATAGTATAGCAAGAAGTAAATGATTGGATTCGTAAAAAAAAATCGTGATGGTTTTTTCATGTAAACAATTTTTGTTACTTAAATATTGTTGTCGTTTTTTGCAAGTTTTTTGAATTTTACAACAAACCAGCTGTTCGAGGAGAGCCAAAGTCGATGTTTAGTTGTTACTAAAATGCCTAGAGCACGTGTACGCGAAATTTATCGCCAGCTAAGCGAATTTGAAAGTGGTTGAATTATTGGTGTACAGGAGGCGGGGTAGTCATTTCGAGAAATCGCTAACCGTACGAACAGAAATCCAACTACTGGTATGAGATGTTGTCAAGCGTGGTTTTATAATGCCCAAATTCGAGTAAGGGTAGGCACCGGACGTCGAAGGGGCACAAATGAAGTTCATTATCGACGTCTAAGACTTATGGCCATTAGAGACCGATTTGCGACAGCTCGATCTTTGGCTGATGAGTGGTTAGGAGAACAAGGCCATCCTGTTCGAACGGTTTACCACCAGATAAGATCTTTTGGACTGCAGTATTATCGACACCATCTTGTTTTACCTCTGACGGTTGAGCATCGTCGGAAACGATTACAGTGGTGCAGAGAACGTCAACATTGGAATGTGGAATGGCATCAGGTCGTCTTTTCTGACGAATCTAGATTCTCCTTGGGTGCACATGATGGCCGAAGAAGGGTTAGACGACGTCAAGAGAGAGACGTGAACCTCAGTTTGATGTTGAGCGTCATGTACACCGGACAATGGACGTTATGGTATGGGGTGCAACATGCAAGTTTGTCAGCTTTAGTCTTTATTCGAGGTAACATGACAGCGCTGCGTTACCTTCAAGAAATAGTTAAGCCATATGTTCTCCCTTACCTTAACCGCCTCGAGAATCCAATATTTCAGCAGGATAATGCCCGATCTTATGTTGCTAGAGTTAGTTCAAACTTTTTCGAAGCGACCCATGTAATCTTTTACCATGCCCTCCTAGAACCCCCGAGCTTATGCCCATAGAGCATGTTTTGGACATCATGGGTAGAAGGCTTGGAAATTTACCTCAGTCCCCACGGACTTTGGCGACTCGGAGACATGAAGTAAAGGTAGCTTGGGATAGTATCCTTCTAGAAGAAATTGACCATCTCATTGCATCAATGCCGAGACGTGTTGGGGAGTGTATAGTTAACCGCGGTGAGCAAACGCATTATTAACAAATATATTGAAAAAAATTGTAAACCCTTCGTTTTTTTCTCCAAATTTCAATCATTTAATCAATACTATACCTTCTCTCTATTTTTTACCAAAAAATTAAAATTCAAACAGCTCCTTCTGAATGTTGCAGTTTCTTTTTAAGTTAGTATATACAGGGTGTGGCGTAATTAATGGATAATCCTCTACTGGCGAATAGGGGAGGTCATGGTCGACCAGAAAATGTAAAGTTATTTCCAGTAAAAATATCATAGTTTTCGAGATATCGGACAATTTCATTATTTTCTGAAAGGGGAACCTTTACTCACTAAATTCATTGCTGTGATCACAAATCTTGTTATTTCTTTGGGCATTGTTTTTTATTTCACTCTCAAATAGCTGTACTATGAGATAAACTACCAAATTCCTACCATCTTGCTCAATTAAGAAAAAAAAAAGTATGATAATCCTCATGTTTGCACTTTTTAGAAAAATATGAAATTATCCTATATCTCGAAACTATGATATTTTTACTGAACATATCTTTACATTTATCCATTAATTACGCCACACCCTGTATGATATTAGTCAAAAATTAACGTACATAAAATAGGTGAGAAGTTGAAGAGATGTGGTTCAGTAGTATAAGTTATTTTGAGAAGGTTAACTTTTAACAATATCATACGAATAAAATTCCACTCTATTCTGATAGATGAATTCCCCTAAAATAACTAAATAGGCCAGCGCAATCTTCAGATTCCCGAGAATCAAATACTTGTAGATTGACGAAACCAGATAGGTATTAGGGAAAGTATAAGACTCAATTTATGCAGGTGAAATAGAGCTATAATTTCATTTAATATATTTTAATAAATTTATGACACGGTTCTGAAGATTAAATCCCTATTATAGGGCTCATGCCTTACTCTCCTCCTGCGCTCTTGGCAATTCTCTTGTGGAAATAGCCTTCTACGGCCATTTTGAATGCAAATTAGCTCCGCGCTGTTAAATTTTGTTATTTAAGCCAAGGATGTGGACGTTTCTACCTGTCCCGTTTCTCAAAAGTGAAATTTGGGGTAATATAATTTTCTACGGTCTTGCTCCTTATAAATTATCTGAGGTCCTTCAAAGCCTACTACATAATTTGGATGCTATATTTCTCGTCGCCTCATTCCAACACTCAGGTGTAATATCCAACTCTTCTGATCGATTAATTATTCATTATTAATTTTCTGAGCGACTGATTACTTACTGAACATCTCGAAGAGGGATATCAAACTAATTATAAACGTTGTTTATTCGTAATTATTTTTGTTTTTGAAATAAATATATATTCTTTGAAGAATATTTTCTCCAAGACACACAACCCTTCAGTATAATCTATTTGTTACAACAATGACATGAAGTGAAGATAGAAGGAAAATATTGTCACCAGACAGTCACAACAAACGACAGACAGCTCAAAAAACGAATTTAGGGATTATATTCCGAACTTTACAATTTATATGGAATTATTCCTTCGAATTCCTATGGAATCAATATTTTCTAAAAATGCTGATAAACAAATGAGGCCAATTGAAAAGTCCCCGGTTAAATCCATATCATTTTCAGTTGGTTCCAACCTTTAAACGATACTTGTCAAAATTGGACAGCAGTCCGACCATTAGTTTGTGAGTGTAGCTATTTTTGTTATTTAAAAAAAGATGACAAAAAAAAATTTAGTCTGCTAATAACATATTGCTTTTTGAAGCGAAAAAATACAGTTGAAGCAAAATCTTGGCTTGAAGAGTTTCCGGGGACTGCAACATGCGAATTAACCGTCATTCAAGTTCAAAGTTCAAACGTGGTGAAATGAGCACCGAAGACGGCGAACGCACTGGACCCCGGCTGTCACCGATGAAAAAAATCAAAAAATTTCACAAAATAATTTTGAATGACCGTAAACTTAAGTTGATCGATATAGAACACATTGTGAAGATGTCATCTGAACGTATACATCATATTATTTACGGATATTTGTACATGAGAAAGCTATGTGGAAAATGGGTGCCGCGTGAGCTCACAATCGATCAAAATAAGCAACGTGTTAATGATTCTGAGCAGTGTTTGAAATTGTTTAAGTGCAATAAACCTTGTTTTTGCGTCGATATGTGACAATGGATGAAACATGGCTCCATCATTTCACTCCGGAGTCCAATCGAATCGAATCCAAAGCAAGGAAAAACACAACAGTCAGCTGGAAAGGTTATGCCATCAGTATTCTAGGAGGCGCAAGGTGTAATATTCACTGATATTGCGTCGATATGTGACAATGTATGAAACATGGTTCCATCACTGAACTGCACACTATGAACCGAATCCAAAGCCAGGAAAACCACAACAGTCAGCAGGCAAGGTTATGGTATCAGTATTCTGGGATGCGCAAGGAACCTCCAAAAGGACCATACCATCAACAGCGATTATTTTATATAAATTATGTAATCTTCAAAAAACGGCCCCATTTGAAGAAAAAAAGATGATGTTTCATCAAGACAATGCGCCGCGTCACAAATCAATGAGAACTATGGCAAAATTGCATGGATTGGGCTTCGAATTGCTTCTGCATCCACCGTGTACGCCAGATTTGGCCCCAGTTACTTTTTCCTGTTTTCAAAAGAATGTTCGCTGGGAAGAAATTTAGAGCCAGTGAAGAAGTAATCGCCGAAACTGAGGCCTATTTTGAAGCAAAAGACAAATCGTAGGTACTACAACAATGGTATCGAAAAGTTGAAAGATCGCTATAATCGCTGTATCGCCCTCGAAGGAAACTGTGTTGAATAATTAAATCGAATTTTGCCAATAAATTGTGTTTTCCTACAACTTCTATGAAAAGTAGCGTATTCTTCACAGCTTACTCAATTTCAAAACTATGTATTGCTCATACTGTTGGAATAGTTATTTATAATACAAGTGCAGAAGGCATTGATATTCTTCCACGAGTTCAAAATTCAAAAACGAGCCACGAAGTGGCGAGTTTTGGAATGAACGAGTGGTAGAATGAGCCTTTTGTACGAGTATTATACATTATTTTCTCTAATTCATTGCATTTTCATTGAAATTAATGAAATATTTCCATAAATATAATTTAGTGATTTTTGCATTGAAAAATGTTGGTTGGGAGAACTGATTTCTTTAAGGCAAATTGATGAATTGACAGATAAAGCCGTGGCGGAAAGTTCGGAGTACCAACATAGAATAATAAAATATAACCATGAAAACTGTGCGTTTCTGATATATTCTCGCACGATTTTGTTCTACAAGATGTGGAAGAATGAACGGAATAACCACAGAATTAGAGAAATATTATTCCCCACGGCACTTTGCCCACACCTCACTTGGTAGACCAATGAAATTGCGCTTTTGAGT
Organism: Harmonia axyridis; assembly: GCF_914767665.1. Lineage (NCBI taxonomy): Eukaryota > Metazoa > Arthropoda > Insecta > Coleoptera > Coccinellidae > Harmonia > Harmonia axyridis. The sequence goes on from NC_059507.1 coordinate 8,754,659, forward strand.
CGTTTCTATGGAAACGCAATAAATTGGCACATACTGTCAACCAAGGACATTTTGATTTGAATCACGTCCATTATACTTGAATTATTGAAATTTGTGCAGTTGTAGGAAAAGTATAGTGTGCAACATGTGGAGAAAGTCCTTTTCTCGCTCGTGTGTTTGCGGCACTCGCCTTTCAGGCTCGTGCCACAAATTTCCACACTCGCGAGAAAAGTTGGACTTTCCCCACTTGTTGCACAATATATTATTTGCTATGGTATACCGGGGATATTTCAATTAACCTGTTAAATAATGAATTTTTTTCGAAATTACATATTTGCATGAATGGTCAAGTGTATGTCAAATTTGAAAAGGTAATCGAATTATATTGAAGGACAAGGAGTCACTCAACCTCCCTTCTCATTTGAGATTTAGGGGTAGCTGTCATCACAGGGTTGATACAAATTGATTGGAACCAACCGTATAAAATGTCCTCTTACGAAACAAACAATGAACGAACGAAATATTTTCTAATTTTTTATGATTTCCAATAAATTGAGGGTGGTACCTTCCCAAACTGACACACTGTATATAGGTCAGACAATCACGCCTATTCATGACATAGTACTTTATTCGTTTTTTATTTTGCACTTAGTTTCTATCACTTCATTCAGTTTTTATCGTTTCTATTTTCATTCAAAGGAAAAAATAGATTATAAAACGTATGTGGGCCCATAACCTATTAACAAATGAAGAAGTTACGCCGAATGAATATCTTATCGTGAAATATTTCAACTGATCGATAGTGAATCGAAACGATTCACATTCTGAAACAGCCATCCCCTAATATTTTCCATCTTCTCTGAAATTATTGCCCCCTCATGGATTACCGAGAATTGAAAACGAAGCACAGTTCGCAACGGTTGAAAGCATATCCTGCCGTCGCAGGGCGATCGTATTGTTACCGTTTTACCGAATGGCGCTGGGTCATGTTTCCAGATCCTCAGCCTTCTCCAAGCATCGAGCTCATTGTGCGCCTCACAGATTACCTATTTACCAGTCCAACGTGATAAAACTACCAAAACATACAAAGTGAAGCGTTAAGGAAAACATTTCTGTATGCATGACGGGTTTGGATACCGGAGCCAAATCGTCGGAACATTCTGTCCCGAATATATTCTTTCATTCTGTAAGTGTGTTGGGGTTATACCCGTAATGTCTTCTTGGGGAAGGGCTAAACTGCTCATTTACGAGAAATGATAGCGAATAAATGGTTTCATCCATATTCTGCTCGAATTGAAGCGAAATATTGGTTTTATATTGTTTCTTTTTTTTTGTGAATTCCGGATATTCGTTCAACAGAAGTGTTATTCAATGTTTTATTCGTAACTTATAGGTTAGGTTAGGTTAGGTTAATTTATTCGTAGCTTATAGGTTAGTTATAGCAGAGGTCCAACGAGTACATATCCGCATAATTGAAATCTCAATGAAGTTTATGGACAATTTTCTCTTTCATCAATGGACTAGTTTTAATTTTTTTTGTTAAGGATTAATTCTAAAAATTTAAGTAAAATGAAACAAAAATGTGGAAGAATCATTGAAACACCTCTAGAAATGAAAAAGTTATGGGACTTTGAAGTTGCGCTTGGAAGAATAATTTTATAGTACGTGTAAGTGTCGTGACGTCACACACTAGACAAACTGGTATTCGCAGAGTGCTTACGAATTCATTGGTGTACAATCACTTGTGCCGTTCGTGTCGTGTTTTGTTCGTTACACAATGGCTGAAATAACTATATACATACATTTAAATTACTTTTTTCTCTTTTTACTTTTTACTCCGCACATAAATATGTTTTGCCATTGATAGACTTCAACAACCAGTACTCAACTACAAACTGTTATTGAAACGTTTTTTAAATAAATCATCGTTATAAGTTGAACCATGATGAAGCAAACTCAAAAGTAGATACTTGAAAAGTTTAACTCCTTTTATCTCTGCACTGACATAAGATGGATTTGGAGAAAAAAACTCTATCACTGCGAATATATCTATTTTAGGCAAAGTGTCACTTTGTCCTTTCACGAAGCCTTCTTCCATTATGGTGACATAAAAACAAAACTCGAGTTAAAACTACACTGTACAACTACAAACGGCGCGAGAGCCTTGGCGCGGCTAAGTATTTAAACGTAATTTATGGTGTAGCGATCACAGGCAAGAGCCGTGACGTCACAGACCAAAGACGTTCCGCGCTAAAATACGTAAATTTAAATAATCTATTTCTCAGTCATTTATTGACGGATTTTCAAAATTTTTTCACTGATTCATCAGTTTTGCTCTATATTTTAATGCCATCGTGTCAAATATAGTATTATCAACATCACTAAACTAGTCCATTGTTTGTTTTTATTGTATCCTGTTTCCTTGGGAACATAACTGTTTGAATACCATATTCAGAGAATCTGTTTTAAATACAGGGGTGAATAAAAATGATGAAAAGGTAGCTTTTATTCAGAACACCCTAGGAAGTGAATCGTTTACAGACGAGAACATTTACACTCACTTATATGTTGCTTCATCTTTTCTACATAGGCGTTCAACTTTGCTTCCGCCTTTTTTTTCAAAAATTCAAGTCTTTGTTTAAAAAAACTGGTTACACATTTATGATTCAAAGTATTGTCCATCGCTGGCCACTACTTTATACCATCTATCAGGCAGTGTACGATTCCCACGTAGAAGAAACTGGTCATCGTTTGAAGCGATCCACGAATCGATCCAATTTTTTACTCTTTTATAAGATCAGTATAAGTGCTGCTCAGCCAGGTCATTTCATTGGTCGAGACGTCTGAAAGTCTGAAAGAGCAACTTCTGGAGAATACGCTGGCTGAGTAGGACTTCCTATTTCAATGTTTCCAAGTATGTCTTGATCACTTTCGCAACATGGGGTCAAGCATTGTCATGCTGTAAAATCACTTCATCATGTCTTTCGTTGTATTGCGGCCGTTTGTCTTTTGATGGTCGGCTCAAACGCATTAATTACGTTCGATAACGATCGCCTAAGATTGTTTCAGTCGGTTTTAACAACTCATAATACATTACGCCGAACTGGCCGCACCAAATACTCAGCATGACCTTGGAACCGTGAATATTCGGTTTGGCCGTCGACGTGTAAGCATGGCCTGGTTATTCCCACGATTTACTTTGCTTAGGATTATCGTAATGCACCCTTTTTTCGTCTTCAATCACAATGCTATATTGAAATACCTTCCGTCTTGGCCTTGCAAGCAGTTGTTCACAAGCAAACGAACGCCTTTCAACATGTCTCGGCTTCAACTCGTACGGCACCCAATTTCCTTGTTTCTGAATCATTCCCATGACTTTCTGGCATTTTGAAATGGCTTGTTGCGTCACTCCCAATGATCCTGCCAATTCTTGTTGCGTTTAACACGAGTCTTGATCAAGTAATGTCTCCAATTCTGCACCTTCGAAAATCTTCTCACATCTACCGCCATACTGGTCTTCGATATCAAAATTACTGTTCTTGAAGCGTTGAAACCACTGTGGGCACGTTCTTCCACTAATAGCTGCCCTTTGAATGCATTCGATGAGCCTCATCCGCAGATTTCTCTATATTAAAGCAGAAAATTTAAACCTCCTGCAAAAGACGAGAATTTGGCTCGTAAGCTGACATGTTGAATCGGGAATAACTTTATGATGCAGACAGAAATCGACTTATATTTGGATGGAGTAATGTTTACAAATACCTAAGCTCATTGTATGACATCTAGGATCTATTTATTTCGACTACCACTTACCGATACAGCCATCTATGTCGAAACGGCGGAAGTAAAGTTGTACACCTCATAAACAATTTCCTTCTTTATTTTTTCAAAAGGCACATTGAAAAAAACTGTTCCTCATATTGAAGAACGTCTATCATCCGCTTGATTTCATTCCCTTTCAAAGAAAAATGTATTCAATCTGTATTTCCATCCGAGCTGAAATATACAAGCTACGGTTTACGCCGAACTCGACATTAGCTTGGCTTGTATCTGAAACTTTCAACAGCAAGAAAAGCCTGTAATACTGAGATGTGACATTTCAATAGTTCAGACCGAATATCTATGTCTAGAAGAAACGGTGGCTTTGCCGAGTTCAAACGACCAAGAAACCTCAACAGTTTCAAAACGGAACAGCTATGTCTTTGATTTAATGCCCTGGCATAGTTGTTCTAAAACTTTCCTGGCTTACCGCTTCCATTCAAAGACCCGAAGATTCCCATTAAGAAGAACTTACCTGAGCCTGATGGCTCTTGTTATAATGTAAAAGTTTCAATTCTCGCTGCATCAAAAATTCCTGAATGAGTGAATAATATCGAGCTCATTTATTATGTTTCCTCACTTTGTGGCTCAAACTGGAAATAGTCTCAGGATTCAATAAAATTAAATTTTTCGTGGAAATGAAGTATAGTATTGAAATAACAATTTCAATATCGTCGTTACTGGTTTTATCATTTTTGCCGTATATTTTTAATATTGAATGATATGTTTCAGTTGTTGAGATTATAATTGGGTAGAGTCTTGTTGAAATCATTATCCATAGATGCTTTATCTGAATCTTGAAGTCCCTATTTTATAGTTATTTATGCAACAAGTGCAAAAAGTGAAAGATTATTGCACTCGACGTGCAATACGTCGAGTGCAATAAACAATTTTTGCACGAGTTGCATACAACATTTTTTCTACGTTCATGCAAAAAGCAAAAAATGATTTATTGAGGTGCGGCGCGGCACTAGGTGTAGGAAAATGAAAAGCGCAACTTGAATACTTTATTATTAATATCGATTTGCATTGAAACAGGAACTAATATGATACGTTACGAACAATTCAACTCAAACTTTATTTTTACCCTCAATGTTGAAAGTGAATGAACAATTGGTGACAGCACGTTGAAGTAGAATGACAGATGAGTGCAATAAAGAACTTCTTCTTCCACTGAATATAGTGCAATAAAGTTTTGCTTTTTGCATGAATGTAGAAAAAAGCATTTTGTTGAAACCTATTGCTACGTCAGTGGTTATTGTTGTCTTGTTATGTTCATGAACTAATAATATATCTGGTCTATTGTGAAAATCGGTATCAGTGATAGTTCGATCTTCTATGATATGCTTGCAGTAGTTTCTTGTTGAATCTTGATCTTGAAAGGCTAGAAGAAATCCTCCTATTTTTGGGTACTTCACAGATGTAAACCAATAGTTCGACGCTTCAATGTCGACATGATCCTGGTTTACCTAGTTGAAATGTCTTTTATTTAGGGACTTCTCCCTCATCTTTGCAGTTTTTCCGGAATTGTCTAGTGGTTGTATGAAACATGCTCCTTGTGCAGTTGTAAAGGTGTTGGTTCATCTGCTTCATACAATGTTTGGTAGACCTCTGATGTACTTGCTTGTTTTGAAAGTATGTTCGTAGGCTTTCTATCTACCCATCAGCAAGTTCCATCATGTTCAGCAGACCCCTGCTTCTCTATTTCTCGGCAGTGGTGTCTTCTCAATGCTGCAATTAAGATGGTGCTTGTTTGATTTCAACTTCAATCTACCTTCTTATTTTAAAAACTAGTTTTTGATGTCTGATTTGCTCAATTAAAGAAAACCGAAAGAGTATGAAAGCTCTCATCATGTTCTTGTCACTGGGATTTGTTTTTGAAATTTGTATGGTGCTCCTTATGAACTCAGTAGTTAAGTCGTTCTTCATTCATTGATGCTTGATTTGACAGATCTGTTTCATTTCAAGGTATTTGTAAAGATCTTCCCACTTTGTTGCTTTTTTTTTCCTGTGTGTTTGACTAACTTGACCATAATTTCAGGTTGTTCTTATTGCCTGTCATCAGTTTCAAATCATCCATTCACAGGGTGGGCAAATTTCGATGTTTGAGTACTACAACTTCTGAACCAGAGGAGACATATTCTATTATCCCCTTTTATCGGTCTCTTTTTCTGAGAAACTAACTAGAGTAGGATTCATTTTGGATTCTCGAACAGAGTTCGAGAAAGTGAAAGAGAAAGTGGCCAAAAATGAATACTATCCTTGTTAGTTTCGCATGAAAAGAGACCGAGTATGGGGTATCAAATTTTGTCTATCTCCTCTGGTTTGAAGGTTGTAGTGCTAAAACATCGAAATTTGCCCAACCTGTACAGTGCATCTCATTTTGGGTGAGACAGCCAGGTTTCTCGCTTGTTATTTAAGATAGAGCCTTGCGGTTTTCACGTTCCTGTCCTACTTTTTCGTGAAACTCAAGTTGGTCTAATCAGATTTTGCATAACTGTTTTCGTTCAAGAGATACAGGGCGATTTTGGAAATTGATACTTTACGGATCCCTCCTTTATCTCCGAAGTTATTAGAAATAATGCTGAGGTAAAAACTACGTCTGAATCAGAATTCTGCGTAGAATCCAGTGGCGTACTCAAATTTATTTTTCGGGGTATGGTCGTTGAATTAGTAATTTTTTTCCCTTCAAAATGATGTATGATACTATGTAGGTAGGATGTTCAGAAATGTTAAAGAAACACTAAAACATCAAATAATAATGATTTCTTGTGAATGGGCTATGGATTTCCCATATAAAAAAAGAATCAATAATAATAACAATAATTCATAGCGATGACAGCTAAATCAGATTGGTTTTTTTCTCTCCAATGACTACTTGATAAAACAATGCTTCCAAATGCATAGTAGCCATAATAACAACAAGGATGTTTGTATTATCAACGACCTACTACTTTTAAAAATCAAAAGTAATAATCCTCTTATTGAAACTTAGGAAATTCATGGCCTATTTGCAAAAAATCATCATTATTTGATGTTTAGTGTTTAATATTTCTGAACATCCTACCTACATAGTATCATATATCATTTTGAAGGGAAAACAATAACGAATTCAACGAAGTAATGATATACATGGTGTTCCATTAAAAAAAATATAGGTTTGTGTTGAATCTTCAAAACCATACCCCGAAAAGAAATATTGAGTACGCCACTGGATTCTACGCAGAATTCTGATTCAGACGTAGTTTTTACCTCAGCATTATTTCTAGTAACTTCGGAGATAGGGGAGGGGTCCGAAAAGTATCAATTTCCAAAATCGCCCTGTATCTCTTGAACGGAAACAGTTATGCAAAATCTGATTAGACCAACTTGAAATTCACGAAAAAGTAGGACAGGAACGTGAAAACCGCAAGGCTCTATCTTAAATAACAAGCGAGAAACCTGCCTGTCTAACCCAAAATGGGATGCACTGTACATTAGACGATTGAGGCTGGTAGTATTACTATTGCTTGTGATGTTGAAACCCTTTTCAGTAACTTTCAGTTGCTTTGGGAGGGGGTTCAGTGCTTGGCAAAACCATAAAATGTTCAAGGCTTAATAATTATTATTATTTCGCAAAACAGGAGCACTTTATACTCTTCTTGACAAGCACGGAAATAGAAAACAAAGCAACTGACAAATAAAGAACAAAATTCAATAACTGCCACCGCATCCTTCTGAATAGATAATAGAAGAGTTAGGTTAGCAAAACCTCAACTTAACGCGCGATTCAAAACTACTGAAAAATGTTCGTAAGGGTTTATTCGACCCGTGTAAATGTCAACTCTCGTACATTAGGCGGATGACGGGTCGTAGGGTAGAAAAATCCGCCGGTGGCGCTGTTCATTCAATACGGGCATAATAAATCACCACTGTTCCGTTCTCTTGTTATAATAAAAACCGCATCCAGGAGCAAGCTGCGCCATCGTGTGTAAGTCGACTCGCATGCCATGCCATGAGACAGGAGAATATCAAAATCGAGTTAATCTCCGGCAACCAGATAACAGGTCAATTGAAAAGTTCCTGGTCTACCGTAGTAAAACACATTTTTTTGGCAATAATCGATTTTATTATTAACATAAGGCATAAGACATTAACAAGGGCATTGAATAAATGCTCAGCTCAATATTACGCTGATGATACACAGGTATACCTATCATTTGTTAGTGGTGATGCTGTCGAAAGCTCCAAGGTATTGAGTGAAGAAATAGAGTCACTGAGAATAATGGATCTTGAGCACTCTCTCTTGCTGAACGCGAATAAGTCGTCTCTTTTGGTTTTGGGACCTAAGTCACAGGTTGTAAGGGTGAAAAACTTGGTGAGTGTTGAAGTAGATGGTGTCAAACTGCCAGTAAAGGAAACAGCTCGCAATCTGGGTGTGAGGTTTGATAGCTTCTTCAGATTTGGTTCTCATGTCACAGAGTGCATAAAGAGAGCATATATTAAAATGAAATACATTTTAAGATCCGAAAATTCATTTCACGTAAACTTAAAATTTTACTTTGCGACTCGTTGGTTTTGTCTATGTCAATCACTGCGATGTTGTTTATGGGAACTGTCTCTCTTACTATGATAAGAAAAGAATTCAAATGATTCAAAATGCATGTCTGAGACTGATTTATGGTGTGAGGAAGTTTGAATCAGTTTCACCACGACTCGGGGAGGCAGGATGGTTGAGTATGGAAGAAAGGAGAAAACTGCATTGTGCATGTTTTTACAGAGACATTGGTTTTTTCCAACGCCCACCTTACCTTTATAAGAAAATCATCTTACGAACGCACGTGCATAATCTTAATATTAGGTTCAGGGGAAAAATCACTCCACCATATCATAAAACCTCGATCTTTGAAAGAGGTTTCTCTTTCAATATTGCAAGATTCTTCAATAGTCACCCTGAATCTTTGATGAAACTATCTAGAGCAGCTTTCAGGAAATGTTATAAGGAAATTATTGTCAATGCAAACATAACTTAATTGCGATGATGCCTCTCTATCCCGGATACAGAAGGAATGTTTTGCTTGTACATGGATAAGAATGTGGTATTGATTTTTTTTCTCTTTTTTTAAATTCTTTCCTATTATTCAGATTGAAGCACTGTCAATTCAATGGTTGAGTGTATCAGGGAGTCTCCTAGGGGACTCATCTGGACTTCCCCATATTTCTTGCTCAACACGTATATCAATTATATTTTTGTTTGTTTTTCTTTAATTGATGTAAGTTTAGCTGGAAATAAAGACAATATACATACATACATACATAGTTGCCTTCGAGGGCGATACAGCGATTATAGCGATCTTCCAACTTTTCGATACCATTTTTGTAGTACGATTTGTCTTTCGCTTCAAAATAGGCCACAGTTTCGGTGATTACTTCTTCATTGGCGCTAATTTCTTTTCAGCGAGCATTCTTTTGAGGTCTGATAACAGGAAAAAGTCGCTGGGGCAAGATCTGATTGTCTTGATGAAACGGCACTATTTTTTAACGATTTCATCCTTTAAACGATCCAAAAGCTCTATATAATAATCGCTATATATGGTCTGGCCCTTTTGGAGGAAATCAATGAATATTATACCTCGCGCATCCCAGAATACTGATGCCATAATCTTGCCAACAGACTGTTGTGTTTTTCGTCGCTTTGGATTCGATTCATCGTGTGCAGTTCAGTGATGGAGCCATGTTTCATTCATTGTCACATATCGGCGCAAAAATTTAGGTTTATTGCACTCAAAGTGCTTCAAAAACTGATATTTATTGATTTTCGTGTGCAGGTATCTTGTGATATGGGCGATAAAAAAAGAGATCCGCTAACAATATACATACCACCATAAATAATATCAGTTATCTATATCCCAAGATGTTGCTCACCAAAATCTATAAAAGTCGTGTTAAATATTCACGATACAAATGAGTCGTTCCGTTAAGCTCAAAGACACAAAATTGTTCTCATTTAATATAGAAGGTATGAAAACATCTCCCAACTAATCGGTGTAAACAAAGCAATTTTGTGTATGGTTGTCAATTATACAACAAGCAACGAAAATTGAGGTAATTGAAATCCATTGAAGTATAAATGCTGTTATTGAATTTGAATTGATCAGCATGTTAATTGCATTTATTCGTTTCACTAGGTCTGTACAATTCATAATATTTTATTGATTTCAAACTAGATACCTACCCCGATTTTCCAGCTTTCAAGTTTTCGTCGAAAATAAATTCCTTGCATGGAAATAAATGCTGGTCATTTTAGCATTCAATGAACCAATTCCAAAAAAAAAACAGTGTTTTAATTGGATGTCTACTAGACAATGCATCCATATTGCCTCTTGTCAGCTGGTTAGGAATCTTGATCAGCAAGAACCGACACAATGGAAAGCCTTATCCTAGAATGATGAAAAAAGAAAGAAAGAAACAAACTAAATTAATATGCATTGTGATTAATATTTTAATATATACAGGGTTAAAACTATTTAGAGGGGCACAACAGGAATATCAAAAACCGTTAGAAGTACAGGGTGGCTCAGATTACAAGAAAGTTGCATTATTAAGGGATTAGTGTGTTGGAGTTAAGAGATCCAAACTATCTCCAATAGTTTTCAAGATATCCCGAAAAAACTGAAAATCGAGATTTCCTTTTTTTCTGTATAACTCATTTGTTTCTGGGAATAACTATTCTAATTCTATTTGTAGCCATTATCCAATATGGAGATTATCATGGTTTCCTCAGATTTTTTCTGATCTACATTGTTTCAGAGAAGCGATAGTCAATTTTTTTCTTATCGACGCCATATTGGTTCTACTGATGAGGTGACAAAGTGAAAAATTACGAATTCAATAATGAATCATTTCCAATTCAAGCTATCCTGTATCTTTAACTATTTTTGATATCCTAGTACTGTCCCTCTAAATATACTGCTCCACAAGAGTTAGGGATATCGTATTCAATCGTTTTGAAAAGTATGTAATCTTGGAGAAAATCGCTGTAAAATCATTTGAAACTCAATAACAAATTGAATCGATCCAATAAAAATCAGTATGAGGCATTTCGTCAATCTGGTCGCCTTTTTTCTGAAGTTTGGTTTTTTGCATATGCTTCATGAATGTTCTTATTTCGAAATGGAGTCAGTTCATCAGTGGCTTCGATTTGAAACGAGTTTTCTGAAAATGCCAAGACGTAAATTAACAAACGCTGAGGCTAATGAGGCTATCGGAATGCTACAGGATGGCCTAACTCAGGTTGTTGTATCGGAAAGGCTCAAAGTTAGCCAAGGTGTGATATCTCGACTTTGGAATAGGTTCAGGGAGACAGGTTCCGTGTTGGAAAGACCAAGGCTTGGTTGGCGACGAAAAACAACACCTGCTCAGGATCGTTTCATCACCGTTTCGGCGAGAAGAAACCCTACATCTATGTGTAGAATGCTACGGAGTACTCTTCAAAATGCAGATGGGGTCCACGTTTCCATCGAAACCATCAGACGACGTTTGAGAGAGGTGAATCTAGGTTCTAGACGTCCATTAAGAGGAGTTCCATTAACACGTGACCATAAGCGTCAAAGACTGGAATGGGCAAAGCAACATATCAATTGGAACGATCATTGGCGTAATGTCCTTTTCACTGATGAATCCAGATAAGGATAATTTTCAGATTCTCGAAGAAGAAGGGTATGGACAATCCCACGGATACCCCGTCATCGTCGCTTTGTCCAAGAAGTCCATCCATTCCGAGGGGGTTGTCTTATGGTATGGGCCGGGATATGTTTCAACTGGCGTACAGATCTACACTTTTGTCCTGGGAATATGACCGCCTTACACTATAGGGAGCATGTCATTGACAATGTTGTGCCAAAATTTCACGCTGCTATTGGTGAAACTTTTCAATTTCTAGACGATAACGCTAGACCGCACCGTGCAGCCATAATTGAGAATGCGCGCGAGGAGTATTCCACAGTTACCAATTCCTCCGCACTCACCAGATTTGAATTGCATAGAACATGCATGGGATATGCTCCAAAGAAGATTAGATGATCATCAACCTACCCCAGAATCCTTAAATGATCTGAGAGAGCTTCTGCCCCGTTTATGGAACCAAATTCCTCAAGAAATGTTCAATAACCTAGTGTGTAGTATGCAAAGAAGATGTCAAGCTGTTATTGATGCCCGTCGATGCCATACATTGATAATCTCAATATGCTTGAATTCTCTGAGAATAAAATATCGTTTTTTCACTCGATTTTTCTTAACCACACTTTATACGCTGCAGACCTACAGGCTAAAATTAATTTTATTTCCTGCAACTTGAAATCATATTAATATGAATTTTCATCACAAAAATTCTCATTTAAACTATATTTTTTCAATTTAATTTAAGTCAATATCCCTAACTCATGTGGAGCAGTTCAGTTCTAATCCTTTTTATAATTTTGATATGAACCTGTGTTCAAAGACCGTCGAAGGCATGGTTCGAATCGAGGTATTTTCAATCTGAAACTTGAGTTTTCAGGTTAACTAAGGGACATTCAGATAGCAGCGAGAAAAATAAATCTGGCTGCATAATCTTACCCGGGGACAATTAAAACAGCCTAATTAGTTTCCACTGAAAACTTTTCGCAGCAGTTCACAAAAACCGAATCGTTCTGGGACAAATCACCGCCAGGGAAATTATTCCATCGCAGCTACTGCAAGAAGTGGATTAATTGCTTTTCTCAAGTCGACCAACCGTTGAACTTGTTTGCCGTATTAGTAAATGACAAAAAAATCGTGAAATTAATTGGGAATAATGATGTTTTTGTTGTACAAAGTTGCTGCTCGAATTAAAAGACTTATTGTAAATGTTGATTCGAAACATATTTTTTTTACAGCTGCTATGAAAAGCAGCGTATTCTTCATAGCTTACTCAATTTCAAAACTATGTATTTCTCATACTGTGGGAAATATTATTTCTCACGGCACTTTGCCCACACCTCGCTTGGTAGACCAATGTAATTGGGCTTTTTAGTCGTTTCTATGGAAACGCAATAAATTAACACATACAGTCAACGAAGGCCATTTTGATTTGAATCAAGTCCATTACTTGAATTATTGAAATTTGTACAGTTGTAGGAAAAGTATAGTGTGCAACATGTGGAGAAAGTCCTTTTCTCGCGTGTGTCTTTGCGACACTCGCCTTTCAGGCTCTTGTCACAAACTTCCACACTCGCGAGAAAATTTGGACTTTTTCCACTTGTTGCACAATATACTATTTTTCTACATGATTATATCGGTTCGAAACAGGATTTTTGTATGGTATTTGGAGATGAAAATTCATTATTAACCATTATCATTCGGATGACTTTGGACATCGGTTTGGTGTTATAAGATTAATATGAGGCAACTATTCCTCTTAAAATCAATATAGGGATTCATCAAGACTTGATATCAAGCTACTTTATATTACTTGAGCTTGATATGCACGCGTCGCACGGCATATATTTCAGCAATCTCGTGCGCGCTTAGACTACATAAGGGGATTCCTTGAGCGCCGAGAGACTGAATCATTTGCTTGTGTGACTCTATTAATAGTTTTAATAAGATTATCACACTTCTATGAAATCTTTTAGTAGATTTTCGTAGTTTCACAAATATGTTTCCAAACTTGGATAAAATGGCCAAGGGTTTTCTTATCAACGCCAGCATCTCCAGCTCCTGTTGAAAGACAATTTTCCAGAGCTGCTCTGGAACAGTAACAAAAACCCGCAATAAGTTAGGCGACAAATCTATGCCTCATGTGTCTTAGATCCTGATAAAAATCGAGTAGCTTGATATGATTCAAGTACTTGATATATAAATACTTGACTTGACTTGAGATCGAAAAACTACTACTTGACTTGAGCTCTACATGAAATCAAGTCAAGCTCAAGCCAAGTAGTTTGAAAATCAAGCCAAGCGTGAATCCAAAACCTAATATGACAGTTGAAGGTACCAACTTAGATGCATAAAAAGGATTTCGACAAACCATACAGGTTGTTTGAATTATCAGTGCGTTTTACTCTCTAGAGTTTTTCAATACATAACTGTAGAAAACTTTCAGATATAGAATAAAACTAAGTTTTGGTGATCACGCCTTCCAACAGCTTTGAACTAGGTAGGCATACACAGCCGATATATCTAGCCATATATGCCGATGGCACTACTATTAGAGACAGTTAAAAACCCCTCTGATTGGCAAAGAAATACCTTCAAGACGAAATAACCCACCTAGAAAACTGGTACATCAATTGGCTAATAAAAGAGATTTCAGAAAAAAACACTGTTCTTCTCTTGTCACTAACATTTGTCAAACTGTTCTGTCACGTGGAAAGGTACGGACATAGAATCCCGAATAAAATACTTGGGGAGTCATCTGGGATGAGAAACTTACATTCAACCAGCACCTAGACTAGGATAACATAGTGCTCACCAAAGTCTCCTCGCAGCAGTATATCTGCAAGAACAAGTTGATCTTGTATAAAACTATTGTCCGTCCCAGTGTAACCTACGCTTCAACATACTGGGCTTTCGCGCCCACCGCAGGGAAGTTCAACAAGTTACAGATCGTTCAAAATAAATTCATCAGGACCGTCTTTGACGCGCCCTGGTTTATTTGAAAGTCCCAGTTCCATCGTGAGGCGAACCTACCAACTACCAAAACTCTTAGGGAAACGCAAACACACTCAAACCGAGTAGTCAGAAGATAATTCTTCGACTACGGTGAATATATTATACCATTAGATACAAGCGTCTGAAAGTTATACTTCAAATCGAATCTTTCGATGAATGGTGTACTAAAATACTCAATCTACCCCAAAAGGCTCATTCTCGTTTCATGATTTCGACCTGTTTGAATTGTGGAGGTGTTTTCAAGCCAATTTCGAAGGTGCGCTCTCTCTCGGAGGAATCATTGATGGAATCGTCGGTTGGGCACTCTGCGTTCTATGCCAAATACATATCTCCATAGTAAAGTATGGTGACTTTGGCCCGAATGATACACATTTTGAACGACGTGCCGATTTAGACAGTGATAAAAAGCCCACGACGCCATCTATCGGGCAAGCATAGAGTCACTGCTTGGCTTTATTTTCAAACTACTTGGCTTGGGCTTGACTTGATTCAAGTCAAGTCAAGTATTTATTTATCAAGTACTTGAATTATATTAAGCTACTTGATTTTTAACAGTTTTGTTGTGTAGTGTCACATCAATGAAAAAACAATGAAATGAGAAGGAACCTTGCTAAAAACACTTTTATTTATTGAATTTATTGTATAAAAGAAACAAAAATATCAACTCTTTCGAAATAAATATATAACATAAATCACTATCAAACATAACAAAATAAAAAATATTAAAAAAATAAAGTTTCTTGATATTGAGAAATCTGCAGGCTTTGTTTGATTTAATAATTTTCCATTCAGGACCTAAGACACATGAGGCATCTTATAGATTTGTCGCCTAACATTTTGCGGGTTTTTGTAACTGTAAGAGCAGCTCTGGAAAATTTCCTTTCAACAGGAGCTGAAGATGTTCGCGTTGATTGAAAAAACTTGGAGAGATGTTCCTGAAATTACCAAAATCTATCGATAGATTTCATATAAAAGTGAAAAAACTACTAATAAAGTCACACTGGCGAATGCTCAAGTCTTTCAGCGCTCGAGGAATCCCCATATTTAGTCTGTGCGCGCTCGATATTGCAGAAATATACACTGTTTCCGTAAAGTATGGAAGAAATTCATTTTTAGCTAAACAGACCATTTTAAGAAATAATCCTGAAACACGTCGATTTTTTATTTCAATTTACCGTATTTTAAAATAATAATATACTATACAGGGTGAATTACTTTCGAGTAATGATGTCACCGTAATTTTTTAATGGAACACCCGCATATTGTCTCAATTTTCCGATTACTCTAGGTGAGCTGATTCCAAAGAAAAACCATATGTTGAATCTAATTGGTACAAGGTGGACAAAAATACAATAGTTTTGTGTGTACTCATAAAGTAACGCATAACATTCTTTATTAGTTAAATTAACAATATTATCAAAACTACTTATTGCCTAGCGGCAATCGGTTTGACTGTAACACCCTGTAGTTTGTTACATTTTTAGATTAATGAAAATGAGCTGTTTCCAAACATGTTTGGTACTTGTGGTCTAGCAGACAGAATATCAAAGAAATTATTTCTTATCAATTTATAGAAACATATGATATGTCATTATTTGTTTATTGCCACTAGACAGTAAGTATTTTTGATAATATGGTTAATTTAACTAATAAAGAATGTTATGCGTTACTTTATGAGCACACACAAAACTAATGTATTTCCGTCCACCCTATACCAATTGGAGTTGTGATACATTTTTAGAATCAGCTCAGCTAGAGTAATCGGAAAATTGAGACAAAATAGGGGTGTTCCATTTAGGAAAAATGACGGTGACGTCATTACTCGAAAGATGTATATTAGAATATTATTTCAAAATACGGCAAATTAAAATCAAAAATCGACGTGTTTCAGAGTTATTTCTTAAAATGGTCTGTTTAGCTAAAAATGAAGTTGTTCCATACTTTACGGACACAGTGTATGCACGCCTTGCATATCAAGCTCAACTAATACCAAGAAGCTTGATACCAAGTCAAGCAATAAATATCTAAAATCAAGTGAAATCAAGGTCAAGTATGTAATTTTTCACGAGCTTGATTTTCAAGTTAAGTAGTTGGTTAAAATGTCAAGCTACTTGGCTTGATGAATCCCTGGTCACTGCAGAAGAAAACGGCTCAAAAATAGTTCTGAACTGTAATAATTATGTAAAATGAAAGAAAAAGAGAAGTTTGGAGAGATATAATGTATTTTATTGATAAACAAATTTTTTTGTTAGATTGGTATAAGTTATTTGATAATTAAAATTAAGTTGATAGTGTTAAAAATCCATATTTTGTTATGCATTCAGTTTCAATGATTGAGAGGAGGAGGGAGGGAGGAGTATGCCTATCATGGATATGGCCGATTTAATTTAGCAATCGTTGAGACGTAGCTTCAGAGCCACATTCCTCGAAAATTTTCCCTTTTCTATTCGAGCGCATCACGGACATCAGAAGGCGTAATGAATCAAATTGTGAGCAGCGAAAATGGAACTCTGGTGGATAATTACATCGGTACTTTGAACAGGCCAGGGTTCCAAATTATCCGGTCTTCGGCGGCAAGCAAGCGTGAAAGTTGTAATAACGGGTGTTTTTTTTTTTCGAGGTATATAACTTCAAGTTGGCATTACTGTTCAAGATGGCGACCGATGGTTCTGTGCGAAATACTACGTCCATTTTATTTTGTTTAGCGATGAAGCGCACTTCTGGTTGAATGGCTACGCCAACAAACAAAATTGCCGCATTTGGAGTGAAGCTAATCCTCAAGTGTATGTCGAAACACCGTTACATCCAGAAAAACTGACTGTTTGGTGCGCTTTATGGGCTGATGATTGGTCCGTACTTCTTCAAAAACGATGATGGCCAGAACGTAACAGTCAATGGTGATCGGTATAGAGCCATTATTACTAACTTTTTCATTCCTGAATTGAACAACCATGATGTCCTGTGCGGAATACGTATCGCGCACTACGCCCATTTTATTTTGTTTAGCGATGAAGCGCACTTCTGGTTGAATGGCTACGTCAACAAACAAAACTGCCCCATTTGTAGCGATGCTAATCCTCAAGTGTATGTCGAAACACCGTTACTTCCAGAAAAACTGACTGTTTGGTGCGCTTTATGGGCTGGTGGAATCATTGGTCCGTACTTCTTCAAAAACGATGATGGCCAGAACGTTACAGTCAATGGTGATCGTTATAGATATAGAGCCATGATTACTAACTTTTTCATTCCTGAATTGAACAACCATGATGTCCAGGAGCTGTGGTCCGAACAAGACGGCGCAACATGTCACACAGCTCGTGCTACAATCGATTTATGGAAAGATAAGTTTGGTGACCGCCTAATTTCACGTTTTGGACCTTTGAATTGGCCTCCAAGATCTAGTGATTTAACACCGCTAGACTACTTTATGTGGGGCTATGTAAAGTCATTGGTCTATGCGGATAAGCCACGAACCCTTGACCATTTGGAAGACAACATTAGCCGTCTTATTGCCGATATACGGCCACAAATGTTGGAAAAAGTCATCGAAAATTGGACGTCCTGATTGGACTACATCCGAGTCAGCCGTGGCTGCTATATGCCATAAATCATATTTAAATTGTAATGCCAGAAGATAGCCTTACGGATATATAAATTTCATGGCAATCGAATAATCCATTGTTGTTTTATTGCAATTTAAAGTTCTATAGCCCAAAAAAAAACACTCTTCAGTTGGTTAAAATGTCAAGCTACTTGGCTTGATGAATCCCTGGTCACTGCAGAAGAAAACGGCTCAAAAATAGTTCTGTAAAATGAAAGAAAAAGAGGAGTTTGGAGAGATTTAATGTATTTTATTGATAAACGAATTTTTTGTTAGATTGGTATAAATATTATTTGATAATTAAAATTAAGTTGATAGTGTTAAAAATCCATATTTTGCTAAGCATTCAGTTTCAATGATTGAGAGGGGGAGGGAGGAGTATTCTGCTAATGCCTATCATGGATATGGCCGATTTAGCTTCAGGCCACATTCCTCGAAAATTTCCCCTTTTCTATTCGAGAGCATCACGGACATCAGAAGGCGTAATGAATCAAATTGTGAGCAGCGAAAATGGAACTTTGGTGGATAATTACATCGGTACTTTGAACAGGCCAGGATTCCAAATTATCCGGTCTTCGGCGGCAAGCAAGCGTGAAAGTTGTAATATTTACTTTGGTTTTCCGGCAGAACGGAGCGTGGCGAGAACTTTTACCGTGAAAGATTGTAAGTTATGTCCTGATTTATGCCCCTCCGAACGATTCTCCGATGTCGGGAGGAATTGAAAGCAATATATCCTCATTATGCACAGTATGTTTGCCACTGGAGTTGTTAGAGTTGAAATTTTGACTGCGGAAGTCAGAATTTATGTTCAATATCCGCAGCGAAACAACTTTCTGTAAGCGATTCAGTTCGAATACAGCAAATATTGATAAGCTATCAGATTTCCATTAACGTCACATTTGTCAGAACCAAAACACGTGTGCTATTTCGCGCATCAGTTCGGGGGAGTTGTAATAAATTGAAACGAGATGTACTTTCGATTTGACTGGATTGGTTTATTTGGGGAACGCGGGGCTGGATGGACTTCATTCAACGGCTTATACAATTGCCAAAATTGCTTTAGCGTGTGAGCCGGCAATTAAAAAATATTGGTAAATATACTAACTGATAAAAAAACTGCAAAACCCAGTGTTATAAAGGGTGTTTTTTTCAGAGCTATAGAACTTCAAATTGCAATAAAACAACGATGGATTATTCGATTGACATGAATTTTATTTATCCCCAAGATAATCTTGTGGCATTACATTTTAAATATGATTTCTGCCATATGACCGCCACGGCTGGCTCGGATGACTTTGTCCAACATTTGTGGCCGTATATCGGCAATAACACGGCGAATATTGTCTTCCAAATGGTCAAGGGTTTGTGGCTTATCCGCATAGACCAATGACTTTACATAGCCCCACAGAAAGTAGTCTAGCGGTGTTAAATCACAAGATCTTGGAGGCCAATTCACAGGTCCAAAACGTGAAATTAGGCGGTCACCAAACGTGTCTTACATTAAATCGATTGTAGCACGAGCTGTGTGACATGTTGCGCCGTCTTGTTGGAACCACAGCTCCTGGACATCATGGTTGTTCAATTCAGGAATGAAACAATTAGTAATCATGGCTCTATCCCGATCACCATTGACTGTAACGTTCTGGCCATCATCGTTTTTGAAGAAGTACGGACCAATGATTCCACCAGCCCATAAAGCGCACCAAACAGTCAGTTTTTCTGGATGTAACGGTGTTTCGACATACACTTGAGGATTAGCTTCACTCCAAATGCGGCAGTTTTGTTTGTTGACGTAGCCATTCAACCAGAAGTGCGCTTCATCGCTAAACAAAATAAAATGGACGTAGTGGGCGATACGTATTCCGCACAGAACCATTATTTTCTAAATTAAATTGCTCTATTTGCAAGCGTTGTTCAGGCATAAGTCTATTCATGATGAATTGCCGAACCAAACTGAGAATAAATCACTTGACCGCTGTTAAATCGGTCCTTCATCTTGAACAGTAATGCCAACTTAAAGTTATACCTCGAAAAAAAACACCCGTTATTTATATTTATGTACAGTTGACAACTCTCCACCGACTATGCCATCTGTGACAAAAGACATAGAATCAGTGAACCGCCTGTTATGGTGTTAATAATTTAGAAGGTCTATGTGTAAGTACTATTTGTCATGACTAATAAAAAGATGTTTTCAGAAGACTATAGATTGTGCATATTTCAATAGAGAATATAAAAAGTCTACAGTGTTTATTTCTACTAATATTCATCGAAACACATAACATGGTGTCAGAAGTGGTTTCTGTATAAACAGAACGAACAAATTGTGTTGAATTTAGCACGTTGGTACGTTAGTACAATAGTCCAGTAACAGTCAATTCGGTTAGTCCAGTAGCTTCGTAATTGTCAAAAGTGCAAAATATGGCCTATTTAGTTATTTTAGTGGAATTCATCGATCAGAATAGGGTGAAATTTTATTACTGTGATATTGTTAAGAGTTTACCTTTTCAAAATAACTTATACTACTGAACCACATATCTTCAACTTCTCACCTATTTTTATGTACGTTAATTTTTGACTAATATCATATAATTATACTAACTTAAAAAGAAACTGCAACACCCAGAAGGAGCTGTTTAAATTTTAATTTTTTGGTCTAAAAATAGAGAGAAGGTATAGTAATGATTAAATTATTGAAATCCGGAGAAAAAAACGAAGAGCTTACAACTTTTTTCTTTATAAATTTGTTAATAATGTGTTTGTCCAACTCGATTATCAATACACTCCCCAACACGTCTCGGCATTAATGCAATAAGACAGTCTATTTCTTCTTGAAGAATACTATCCCAAGCTACCTGTACTTCATGTCTCAAAGCCGCCAAAATCCGTGGAGGCTGGGGTAAATTTCCAAGCTTTCCCAAACATGCTATATGGGTGAAAGATCGGAGGATCTGGGTGGCCATGGCAAAAGATTCACATAGGTCGCTTCGAAAAAGTTTGAACTAACTCTGACAACATGAGGTTGAGCATTATCTTGCTGAAATATTGGATTCTCAAGCCGCTTAAGGGAAGGGAGAACATATGGCTCCACTATTTCTTGGAGGTAACGCAGCGCTGTCATGTTACCTCGAATTGAAACTAAAGAAAACCTACATGCATGTGCAATAGCACTCCTTACCATAACGCCTACTGTCCGGTGTACATGACGCTCAACATCAAACTGAGGTTCACGTTTTTCACTCCCACGTCTTCGAACCCTTCTTCGGCCATCATGTGCACCGAATGAGAATCGAGATTCATCAAAAAAGACGACCTGATACCATTCCACATTCCAATGTTGACGTTCTTTGCACCACTGTGATCGTTGCCGGCGATGCTGAACCGTCAGAGAAAACATAAGTGGGGGTCGATAATGCTGCAGTCCAAAAGACCTTATCTCGCGTTAAACCGTTCGGATGGTGACAAAATGGCCTTGTTCTCCTAACCACTCATCAGCCAAATATCGAGTTGTCGCAAATCGGTCTCTAATGGCCATAAGTCTTAGACGTCGATCTTGAACTTCATTTGTGTCCCTTCGACGTTCGGTGCCTACTCCTCTTCGATTTTGGGCATTTTCAAACAACGCTTAACAACATCTCATAACAGTAGTTGAATTTCTGTTCGTACAATTAGCGATTTCTGGAAATGACAACCCCACCTTCCGTTGACCAATAATTCGACCTCTTTCAAATTCACTTAGCTGGCGATAGATTCCGTGTACACGTGCTCTAGGCATTTTAACAACAACTTAACATCGACCTTGGATCTCCTCGAACAGCTGGATTGTTGTAAAATATAAAAAACCTGAAAAAAACGACTACAATATTTAAGTTACAAAAATTGTTTACATGAAAAAATAATTACGTCACCGCGAAAAAATTGTTGAAAAAAATATAAGAATACATCATCATATCCTACGAAATATTTACTCCGAATTTAAGTTCTCTAAACCAAATCATGCCTACATGTACCTCCCTACCTCGTAGCGATATTGGACAGGAGATTCTTCAAATTTCCGCATCATAGTATTTTCATTTAATTGATGGGATCTATGTTCCTCTGTACAGATTCCATCCTATACTCTATACAACTCCAATGCTCTTGTCGAATTCCAGAAAGATCGTTCAATGTGAATTCCTCATCGAGGTTAAATAAGCACACTTAATTGATCCAGTGCACTGTTATACATGAACTACATTCAAGCTCTCCTTGCTTGTACATCCTGCAGCCATCCAGGGAGCATGTACGCCGAAAAGTTTCAGGACAAAATTCTCCAGTGAGTCTTCCTGGTAAAAACAGTGGTTCAACTAGGATTTCCTTTGAAATTCCAGCCCAAACATTTTACATCAACTGATGTGGAGAACGATGCTATAATATTTCATGCTGATTGTCATCACTTCATAAATCTTGAAAAGCTTCCCTCATCAGTGGAAACAATTAGAATCAACAATATTTCTAGCTTTTTGTGCAAGAGTAATTGATTGATTGTTCTTAAGCATTGAGCTTGACTTGATTCTAGATACTTGAGCTTGATATGCACGCGTCGCACGGCATATATTTCTGCAATATCGTGCGCGCTTAGACTAAATAAGGGGATTCCTTGAGCGCCGGGAGACTGAAGCATTCGCCAGTTTGACTTTATTAGTAGTTGTATCACATTTCTATGAAATCTATTGGTAGATTTAGGTAGCTACAGAAATATCTTTTCAAACTTGCCCAAAATGGCCAAGGATTTTTTATCAACGCCAGCATCTCAGCTCCTGTTGAAAGACGATTTTCCAGAGCTACTAGCTTATAATTACAAAAAACCGCAATAGGTAAGGCGACAAATCAATAAGATGCCTCATGTATCTTAGATCCTGGATGGAGAATAAGAGCACGTTCACATGACAAGCGGTCTACGCGCGGTTGAATGAGCGGTGGATAATTGGATACCGTTCACATGGAACGCGGTTGCCAAGCGGTGACCGCGCGTTGCCGTAACGGCCCGTATTCAGTTTGAATTCTACATTTTGATTTGAATCTGGATTCAGTATCAGATTTAGGTGAGAATTAAACGTTTTTAAGTTTTGATAGGTAATTATAGATCGAATATTTTCTATTATTCATCAATTAAAACTGATCCTACTTGAATCATCTTCGTTTTGCCGATGACATCGTCCTAATAAGTAGCAACATGCAGGAATTGAGCGAGATGTTAAAACAACTTATTGATGCTCTGAAAAAAGTCGGTTTGAAAATTAATGTTTCGAAGACCAAACTTATCAACAACACCACAGAACACATAAACATTGACGGCACACAACTTGAAAATGTAGAAGAATATATAATATTTAAGACACTCAATAAGAATCGGCAAAGAAAATCAAACAGCAGAGATAAAAAGAAGAATCAGGCTAACTTGGATGACTTTTGGAAAGATGAAATATATATTGAGGAATAACGACATCCCATAAACCTTAAAATGAAAGTTTTCGATGCCTGCATATTACCGGTAGCGACATATGGCCTGGAAACTATGGCAATAACTAAGAAGACCGCAAACCAGCTGAGGGTGATGCAGAGAGCGATGGAAAGAACTATGCTCAATGTCAGTCTCAGAGACAGAAAAAGGAATGAAGAAATCCGACAAAGAACTAGAGTCGTAGATATTATAGCGCGTATTGCAGAATTGAAGTGGCAGTGGGCAGGACACGTGGCTCGACAGAAAAAAAAAAGTAAATTAAATTCAACACAAATAGCAGCTAGAATACAGTTGTTTAAAGTTTTTCAATAGACTGCCTAATGAAATCAAAGAAATAAATAATTATAAACCATTTAATAATATAATATTTAATTTATTGTTGAATAATTATAATTAGAACCATATACTTAGTATAGTAGATTTCTGCTGTTAAGTGGTAGGTGAATGTTATTTTGATACTATTTCTCTTCATTTGTATTTGTTCTACGTGTATCTCATGATTTCTAAATAAAGAGCTATTACCATTTTTATGTGGTCACATAATAAATTTTTTTTCTTCATTAGCATCTCCTTCACAGGATATGATGACGAGTTCTTCCCAAGCCCGTCTCCTTGAGTTTTTATCTGAATATACACTACTTGTCATGTCGCATATTACAGGAAAATTCTCAATTTCATCTATGAATAATTTAGGAGCGTCCGGTTCCATTTTGAAATATTTCTGACCGAACGGATCGAAGGAAAATACGTAAATACGTCTCTGGCATCTATCAGCTCGTGCCCGCGCGGTCATCTGAACGGTTACATTAGAAACCTATGATCTCAAACCGCGCGCCAACGCGCGGTTACTACGGGCAAGCTCTAGAACCGCGCTCTACGCGCGGTCCATAAAAACGCGCGGAGGCATGTGTACGCTTCGAAGAAAATTCATGTACTTGTAAACGCGCGGTTTCAAACCGCGCGAAAACCGCTCGTCATGTGAACGGGCTCTAAGGAAATCAAATAAAGCCTGAAGGTTTCTCAATATTAAGAAAATTCATATTTTTATGATTTTGTATTTTATTATAATTTATATTGATTTAATTTATGTTTCTATTTCAAAAAAGTTGATTTGTTCGATTCTTTTATAGAATGAGTTTGATACATAAAGGTGATTTTTGCAAGGTTCTTTCTCATTTCATAATTTTTTTATTGATGTGACACTACACAATAACACTGCTAAAAATCAAATAGCTTGATATGATTCAAGTACTTTATGAATAAATACTTGACTCGACTTGAGATTGAGAACCTACTACTTGATTTGAGCTTGACTTGAAATCAAGTCGAGCTCAAGCCAAATAGCTTGAAAATCAAGCCAACCCGTGAATACCAATTTTCATTTCTCATTATTTTTATCCCTGGAAACTGTTATATATTTATTGTTTTCTTCTGCTCCCTGTTGTGTAGTTGGGTATTAACCTGAAGAAAATGAATTTGTTTTTTAACTATCACCTCAAGCACTATTTCACACAATATATATTAATTCTGATCTCCCTATAATTTCTTACTTCCCTACATGAGTGCATTCGCATTGTGCATGTTCCAGATTATGACCAGAGTTTAATATTCACAAGATGAATTCTAATTCTTGCTTAGAATGTTCAGAACCAGGTACGACAATAATGAAACATTAGTCTTCTACATGCGAAAGACTTGCAATATTGCATCGTTAGTCGTAAAGACCTCGAAGATAATCATATTATTCCCTAATAAATTATGGTTACTCCTAAATAAGGTTAATCTTGGCTTTACCCGCTTCTGTAGGGCAAACAATAGAGACAAACAAACCCCATAACAAATAAAATAGAACATTGTCCAGGAATTCTAACATACAAATTGCTATAAATGTTGCAGTAAGCTCAAAGAAACAGCCATTCGAGGATGGTAATGTTTCTTCGTTGTACGAGCTGAGCAAATAGATCAACTTGTTAATCTGGATATTCATGGACATTTATTTTCATGTGCGTAGAAGCTAGGGTCGATTCTCAAGTTCGTACGAATATTCGATGAATGGAAAAGAGAATTCTATTCCACTGGAAACAATTCTGCGTATCTGTAATTGTTTGAATTTCTCCGTATATCCTAACAGAGTGAGGTTTCCGAGGCGTAGCTTACGTCCAGGAGAAGTTGGAGCCTCGGAAATATAATCAATTTTTTTTTCGAAAATTTAAGATTTTCACCTATAATTTCTGAAATAATGTATCAGGTGTGTGAATAAGTCTTTCCCGTTTTTTTTCAAATTTTGAGCCTTTATTGTGAAAAAATGGTTACAAATGAATTATTGATGATATTGGCCATCGCTAGCTACAACTTTTCCCCATCTTTCTGGCAACATACGAATCCCGTTGCGAAAAAATTCGACCGGTTTGGCCTCTATCCAGTCATCCACCCATTTTTTGGCTTCCTCGTAGGAATGGAAGTGCTGGTCAGCCAGGCCATCCGTCATCGATCTGAAGAGATGGTAATCAGACGGAGCAATGTCTGGACTATACGGCGGGTGGGGTAGGACTTCCCATTTGAGCGTTTCTAAGTATGTTTTCACCGGCTGCGCAACATGTGGGCGAGCATTGTCATGTTGTAAAATAACTTTGTCGTGCCTGTCGGAGTATTGTGGCCGTTTTTCTCGCAGTGCGCGGCTCAAACGCATCAATTGTCGTCGATAGACCTTGCCTGTGATCCTTTCATTCGGTTTCAGAAGCTCATAGTAAACCACACCTATCTGGTCCCACCATATACAGAGCATGAGCTTGGCGCCATGTACATTTGGCTTGGCCGTCGATGATGATGCATGGCCGGGTAGTCCCCATGATTTTCTCCGCTTCGGATTATCGTAACGGATCCACTTTTCATCGCCAGTCACGATACGATGCAGAAAACCCTTTCTTTTATGTCGCTGAAGCAGCTGTTCGCAAGTGAAAAAACGCCGTTCGACGTCTCTCAGCTTCAGTTCGTACGGCACCCAATTTCCTTGCTTTTGGATCATTCCCATGGCTTTCAAACGCTTGGAAATGGTTGTTCGGTCAACTCCCAATGCTTCAGCAAGTTCTTCTTACGTTTGACACGAATCTTCATCAAGCAAAGTAGCCAATTCTTGATCTTCAAAGATTTGCGACCGCCCGGAACGCTCCTTGTCTTCCACGTCGAAATCGCCACTTTTGAAGCGTCGAAACCATCCGCGAACACTTGAATCATCGACACAACCTTCTCCATAAGCTTCCTGAAGCAACCGATGCGCCTCGGCAGCAGATTTCTTCAAATTGAACCAATAAAGTGAAACTTCCCGCAAATGACGTCGACTCGGCTCAAATTTCGACATTTTCACGATTTCAAAAATTTATGATGCGAAAAAATTTCAACTAATATGTTAGTGTGGAATTGTTGACAGATGAATAAGCTTTGATTATGACATATGTAACCATTAAATACTCGCACAGTATTGGTGGCGCCATCTCTTACAAAAAACGGGAAAGACTCATTCACACACCTGATACTAATCGCCCAACTGCAAGCATTTTCGTATTCTACATAGTCCAATCAATCAATAAAATGATACAATAGTCCCATGAAGAAACTTTTATTTTACGAAAATTTTTGGAGAAAGAATTTTTCAGGTTACATCGGAATTCGGCTAATCAGAGATCGTCAATTCTGGCATCGCTCACCGATTCTTTGTAGAGCTCACGGTTTTGAGGAAATTTGAACTCGAATTTTGGGAAAGAATTAAATTTCCCTCCAAAAATCGTTATATCTCCAGAATCATTCGGCACAGATCCCACAAATAAAAACGTTTTTCAAACAACAAGCTCTGATCTAAAACATAGTGAGGTTTCAAAGGCGTAGCTTACGTCTAGCAGAAGTTATAGGCTCGGAAATATTATCATGTTTTTTTTCGAAAATGTCAGATTCTTACCTATAATTTCTGAAATAATGTACTTATCGCCCAACTGCAAGCATTTTCGTGATCTACATAGTCGAATCAATCGATTAAATTACACAATAGTCCCGTGAAAGAACTTTTATTTTTTTTCAATTTTCTAAGGGTTAGGTATGGAAAATTTCACGAACATTTTTGAACGAAAAATTTTCCAGGTGAGAGCGAAATTCGGCTTATCAGGGATCGTCGATTTTGGCATCACTCACCGATTCTTCGTTGAGCTCACGGTTTTGAGGAAATTTGAACTCGAATTTTGGGAAAAATTGAATTTCCCTCCAAAAATCGTTATATCTCCCGAACTATTCGTCACAGATCCCACAAATGAAAATGTTTTCAAATATCAAGTTCTGATTTAAAACATAGTTAGGTTTCAAAGGCGTAGCTCACGTCCAGAAGAAGTTGCAGTCTCGGGAATATTATCAGGCTTTTTTTCGAAAATTTAAGATTTTTACCTATAATTTCTGAAATAATGTACTAGTCGCCCAACTACAAGCATTTTCGAGATCTACATAGTTGAATCAATCGACAAAATGATACAATAGTCCCATGAAGGAACTTTTTTTTTTCAATTTTCTAAGGGTTAGGTATGAAATAATCAGGACTTCCTGCAGATAAAATTAAATAAGGAAATCAAATATAGAAGTCGAGAAAATCGCCTTTTGTTTGTGATTCAACTTACTGTCCTCAACTCGAGATTACTAATAATGTTTGAGCTGTTTGCCAACTCCCTCTTAGGGATAATGACAAAGAATGAAGTTTGAGGAACACTCTGTCTGTACTCTGCCTCAAGTTTTTGTTCGATGTTGACAGTAAATAATAAACGAACTTTTCTTGCTCTCTCGAATCTCTAAAGGCCGAATCATGTCTGTAGAAAAACATGCCATGGGAATTAAGTGGCAGGGTTTGAAAATAAGTTTGTTGATTTATGAAGTTAATGTGAATATAGTTGAATTCTCATACCTATAACAAGCCAATCGAAAAGTCCTCGGTCTACCAAAGTAAAACGCATTTTTTGGCAAAATTTTATTTTATTATTCAACATAGTTGCCTTCGAGGGCGATACAGCGATTATAGCGATCTTCCAACTTTTCGATACCATTTTCGTAGTACGATTTGTTTTTTGCTTCAACATAGGCCTCAGTTTCGGCGATTACTTCTTCATTGGCTCTAAATTTCTTTCCAGCGAGCATTCTTTTGAGGTCTGAGAACAGAAAAAAGTAGCTGGGGGCCAGATCTGGCGAATACGGTGGATGCAGAAGCGATTCGAAGCCCTGTTCGTGCAATTTTGCCATTGTTTCATTTGTTTTGTGACACGGCGCATTGTCTTGATGATACAGCTTTTTTCTTGAAATGGGGCCGTTTTTAACGATTTGATCCTTTAAACGATCCAATAACGCTATATAATAATCGCTGTTGATGATTTGCCCTTTTTGGAGGTAATCAATGAATATTATACCTTGCGCATTCCAGAATACTGATGCCCTAACCTTGCCAGTTGACAGTTGTGTTTTCTTCGCTTTGGATCATGGTGTGCAGTCCACTCAGCTGACTGTAGATTGGATTCCGTAGTGAAATGATAGAGACATGTTTTTCCATTGTCACATATCGATGCAAAAATTCAGGTTTATTGCACTTAAATAGCTTCAAACACTGCTCAGAATCATTAACAGGTTGTTGCTTTTGATCGACTGTGAGTTCGCACGGCACCAATTTTGCACTCAGCTGACCCATGTGAAAATATACATCAATGATATGATGCACACGTTCAGATCATATCTTTACAATGTCTGCTATCTCGAATTATATAGTGAACTTTTTTATTTTTTCGTCGGTGACAGCCTCCTTTGGGCGTCCACTGCGTTCGCCGTCTTCGGTGCTCATTTCACTACGTTTGAACTTATCATATAATCAATGATGGTTGATTATCCTGGTTCAGACCCCGGAAACTCTTCATCAAGCCAAGATTTCAACTGTATTTTTTCCCTTCAAAAATATATATTTTATGAGCACACGAAATCCTTTTTTCTTTCATATTTTTTCAAATAACAAAAGAGCTACACTCACAACGAAACATCTAACTAATGGTTGGACTGCTGTCAAATTTTGACACTAGCGTTTGAAGGTTGGTACTAACTAAAAATCATAAGGATTTAATACTAGCACTGCCATCTGTGCATCAGACCGGGGACTTCTCAATTGGCCCAATATTGTCCAATATTCATAGAAGTGTTCATCTTTTGAGGCTATCCACGAATCAAGCCATTTTCTGATGTCTTCATGTGTTTGGAATTGCTGACGAGCTAGACCGAAACAGTAATAATTTGACGGTGCAATATCTAGGCAATAAGGCGGGTGGAAATAGAATAACTGTCATTTAATTTCTATTAGAACGAAATATATCAATGCCCGCTGATAAAACTTCAGTTGGTGCACCATTAAGTTCCAGAAAAACTTATATATACTACAGAGAAAACTGTAGGAAAAAGTTATTGAATTGAAGCGTTCACTCTCTCCTTTTCGAGAACCCCACATTATTATCAAGCACTTTGAAGTCACTTCAAGTCATATGGTCCTAAAGTTACGGAGTCCATTAAAAGTTTCCATATTGCTAGAATATTCGAAACCAAATTTTTACATCAGCAAGGAACTTCAGGATCAGTATTAGGTATCCATGTTGTCATCGCAGACATCCATTCATAAATTTTGCTTTCGAAGTGAAAGCATTTTATTTAACTAAACTGCGGAGGGAGCATTCATTTAAATTTTCTGTTTCCTCAATGATCTATTTTTGAGTAAATTTGCTTGTGGTTATTAGTCTTGAAGAAAACTAAATTTCGATTAGAATATTCGTTAAATTATGAGAGTCTATTGACTCTGTAACATCATTCGGTTGAATTGTAAGTAAGGAAATATGTGATAACAATATAACGCACTAATCAATTCTAAATTTTTTTAATGAATATTAAATTCAAAACAGCTACATCAGTTCTATACATACCCTCTAGGTCTAACCTAACTAAATGCCATTGTTCTCTGTTTTTTTTTTTGCAACTGCATTCTGTGGTGTTATTGAGGGAACATTCTCGTGATCTGTCAATATTTTTCTAGAGGAGGGACAAAATAGTGATCGATGTGCCAGAATGATTGAATGATCAGTAGAAGTTAGGAATATTACAATAATTTCTTTCATCGAAAGGATGTACTTTACGAGGTTTTTTATGAATTTCCTCGAATTTAGAGTTTTGTAATGTTCTTCTGTAGGATTTTTTACGACTAATTTTAAAATACATCAGTGCTTTATTTACCATTTGAGAAACCATTTCAACAATTCTTCAGCGGAAAACAAAAAGTTACCAATATTATTATTTATTTCTTATTCATTAATTGAAAATTTTGAATATGTACTGAAATGTGAATTACTGTTTGAAGCAATAATGTGAATACCCCATAAAAATCGGTGATTTGTAAAACAAATCTTCTAATTTCATTTTAAACTGAGCAGTCACGTAGTGGTGTTCCCTATTAAGGCTCATTTACACTTGCACATCATACTAAAAACTTTTTTTTGAGTTAATGTGTTTATGTTTCAACTGATCAAAAACCACAATCTACAATCCATACAAATACTCAACAATTTCTTGAATTTACGATAGGTATATCCCTGATTTTCCTATTTTCATGTGAAACAGGTGGCCGATCCCTATATATTTTGATGCAGACATGTTTTTATTCGAGTGTTTGTTGGAAGGATCGTATGTTTGGGGTCCAATAATTGGTTTCGCAGCTAGGGCTGAGTTGCTGTTCCCAAAGGAGAAGGATCCGAGAACTTATTCCAAATCCTGAAATGAGAATTACCATTTCTCGTTGCCGCAGTTGTATTACTGTAGTATTGATTTGTCTGTTCGAAAAGGGCTGATCGTATTGATCCTCTGCTCTGGAAAAATATATCGTATGATATTTCAAGGACCATGCACCTTAATGTTATGAAAAATGGTTACAGGTTCATTTAAGATGTAACGGTAATTAAGTGGCAGTCGAATAAATAGATCGTAGATGTCATACAATAAGCTTAGGTATTTGTAAACATACCGCCATCGAAATATTAGTTGATTTGTGTCTGCATCATGAAGTTAGTCTCGATTAAACATGTCAGCTTAAGAGCCAAATTCTCGTTATTAGCGGGAGGCTATAATTTTCTGATTTAATATGAAGAAATTAGCGGCTGTGGCTCATCGAATGCTCTCGAGTACCTATGGTGAAGCCGCTATTAGTGGAAGAACATGTCGAGAGTGGTTTCAACGCTTCAAGAACGTTGATTTTGACGTCGAAGATCAGCATATCGGTGGAAGGGAGATGGTTTTTGAAAATGTAGCATTGGAGGCATTACTTGATCAAGACTCGTGTCGAACGCAACAAGAATTGGCAGGATCATTGGGAGTGACGCAACAAGCCATTTCAAAAAGTCTGAAAGTCATGGAAATGATTCAGAAACAAGGAAATTGGGTGCCGTACGTGTTGAAGCCGAGAGATGTTGAACGGCTTTGTTTGCTTGTGAACAGCTGCTTGCAAGGCTAAGACGGAAAGGGTTTCGGCATCGAATTGTGACTAGATACGAAAAACGGGTTCATTTCGATAACGATTATGTAGTCCTAAACACTTAATGATGAAAAATCAACCGAAGAGCAGGACTATCGATCTGTTGCAACCAAATTTTCATGATTCACCTCCACTTTTCTAATCATTACAGTGGTCAGAGAAAAATGAAAAGTCAAATATTATATTTATTTTTTGATAAGGAAAGATAAGAAAGAGAAGGGGTTGGTTGTTCTGAATAACTTTCCAGATTTCCTGATCGAAAGAAGAAAACAAATTGACATATTCCGCCAAGAAAACATTCGTTTCAATCCATTCAGTGCAGACTCCTATTTCAAACTCTCTTACTTATTCTTCTTCTTAATCGGAATTGATAGACTTTTGTGCAATTGAGGTCTTCAGACCGCAAATGATCTTAATTGAAGTACCTTTCCATTATAAATCCCGGCAAAGGCAATCTCTCTAGGAAGTAATGTTAGTAATGGGAACTAATGCTGAATTGTGTTGCCTGGAACAGCTGCATTGAAGAAAATGTTAATTATAGAGGAAGGATCCTTGAAGGCACAACAAAAATGTTAGGTTAAACTGGAAGAATTTAAGGGAACAGCACACTTAAAATATGTTAACATTAATTCAATTTTTTCTTGTGTGACGATTAAACGACCAATATACAACTTTGTTTCCGCCGTTTTTTTCCGAAATTCGAGGTTTTATTGTAAAGAACTGGTTATACGTTTATGATACAAAGTATTGTCTAGCCACTACTTTCTCCCACCTTTCGGGCAGCATACGAATCCCGCGTTGAAAAAACCGGACATCTTTTGAATCGATCCATAAATCAATCCAATTTGCTACTCCTTCATAAGACCGAAAGTGCTGGTCAGCCAGACCGTGTGTCATTGATCGAAACAAGTGATTGTCCGAGGGTCAACGTCTGGAGAATACGTTGCCGAGTATGTCTTGAAGAATTTCGCAACATTCGAGTATTGTCATGCTGTAAAATCACTTTATCATGTCAAGTTGTATTGCGGCCGTTTTTCTTCGAATGTTCGGCTCAAACGTATTAATTGCGTTCTATTACGATCGCCTGTAATTTTTCACAACTCATAATACACTACGCCGAGCTGGTTCCACCAAATTCTGAGCATGACCATGGAACCGTGAATATTAGGTTTGGCCGTCGACGTTAAAACATGTGAGGGATTTTCCCATGATTTTCTGCGCTTGGGATGATCCTAATGAATCCATTTTCATCTCTAGGCACAAAACGATGCAGAAACCCCTTCCATTTTTGATTTGCAAGCAGCCGATCACAAGCAAACAAACGCCGTTCAACATTTCTCGGTTTTGATACATATGGCACCCAATTTCCTTATTTCTGAATCACTCCCATGATTTTCAGGCGTTTTTAAATGGTTTGTTGCGTTTCGCCCAATAATCTTGCCAATTTCGGTTGCATTTGACACGAGTCTCAATCGAGTAATGCGTCCAATTCTGCATCATCGAAAACCTTCCCTCTTCCACCACCAAGCTCTCCTTCGACGTCAAAATTACCGTTCTTGAAGCGTTGAAAGAACTCTCAGCACGTTCTTTCACTAACAGCTGCCTCGCCATAGGTTTAAGAGCATTCGATGAGCCTCATCCGCAGATTTCTTCATATTAAAGCAGAAAATTGAATCTTCCGCAAATTACGAGAAGGCTGACAAGTTTAATTTAGAATTACTTCATGGTGCAGACACAGATCGACTAAGATTTAAATGGCGTTATGTTTACAAATACCTGAGCTTATTGTATGACATCTATGATCTATTTATTTCGACTACCATTTACCGCTATAGCCATCTATTGCAAAACGGCAGAAGCAAAGTTGTACACATAATAATTATAATAGAAAGAGGTCCATTCTACAAAATATTCTTCAAAATGATAAAGCACTAACGTGAAGTCAGTAGATTCTGAGCGCTCGTCATTCATGCGCCAATCACACGCTTAGGTAACACATATTATATGTTTTTGTTTTTCTTGAGGAAAAAGACGGTAAATCAGAGGATTGTTTGAGATAAATTCGTACGTCCTGAAGAGTGAGCGCTTGGAAGTAAAGATCTAGGAAGCATATAATTAAATCCAATGGCAGAACTTTTTGTTTTGGTTTTGCCAACTAGAATTTTGATTGAGGAAACAATAACACTTGTGTAATTGTTGTTCAAGACTGATCTGGTGGCTTATGTTACATCAATAATGCGCAGATTGCAATGAGAAACGTTATTCTGTGGAGTCAACAACTTCTTCTGCAAAATATAACCTCCAAGACGTCACTTAAAAATTTAACAATATTCAAAATGAACCAATCCTTGATATCAACTGATGCTGATTACGGGGTAAACTACAATATTTGTGGATCATAAACAAGCAATTGCTGATATATATCTATTCCTATTTATTTTGGTGAATTTAGGAGGCTTTGCACATGTGTCTGCCTAATGCCAAGTATGAGAAATGGTTTATCTCTAATTTATAGGGGTACAATTGCTGTCCATGTCTATTAGTTCTGATTCATTCCAGAATTAGTTTCAATGGAAGCAAACTTGTGCCAATTGAGATTGGATTTCAATTTGTGAATAATGTTATTTTGTTATTCCATTTTTATTGACTTTAAGTACTCTTTATTTCAGGTCTAGTCTTAGATGTAGGTATAAAATACTCGAAATTGAATGTTTTCCTATTTTCAATTCCAAATTATATAAACTACATTTTTTTCGCTATACAGTAGCTTCTTCAGATTTTAAATTTTGAAATTTGAGAAAGCTACTGTCGAGGCTACTGTGTGTCAATGCAATTGCTTTTTAAATATTCGAAAAGTGTAAACACTATCAAAATAATGGTTGCATGATGATGATGAAATTCTGTGGCGGCTTCTCATAAAGCTCCACATAGCAACAATAAACACAGCAATCGGTGGCCTAGAGATACACTCTTAGTAGACTCATTCACCGAGATGCGACAAGGTGCCGGGTTCGAGTCCCGGCGGCTCCCGATAATAATGAATTCCCCAAGCGTCTGTGACACGGCACACACAAATATACCAAAGTCACACTAATGAGTCCGGTGTGTGTGCCAGGGACGAAACGCATAAGTAGGCATATGTGAAATCCTACATTGGTGACCCCGAGGTGATGGAAATGGCCATCTTAACGATGTGTCCTGGAAAGCAGAAGGTTGATGCGTAGCAAGGTCTATAGATTTAGACAGGTTGTCTCGAAACTGGGTGACGTCACGAATGGTTGACGCTGATTGGTTGAAAGTTACGAGACAACCTGTCTAAATCTATAGAGCTTGGGCGATGTCTGTCAATGACGGCCAATAGCGATACAGAAACTGGATGACGTGTTACCCCACTCTTTAACCTAAGTTATGAGACAACCTGTGTAATCTATAGACCTTGGATGCGTAGCTCCCATATATCTGCAATTTCCAACGAAACTCTAGACGCCCATTTCCATGACGTGCAATACGTGCTCTTTGGTCTGCCGCGGTATAGCGGACCTGAATAGGCGGCATTCACCGTCCGCACGATGCCGCGAAGTGCAGCTCTGATTAGGCGGCAATCACCCGGCTGCACCGATGACCTCGTAACACGCATAGGTTTCGTTCCTCCGTCACTGGGGAGGGAGTCATGTGGCGGCTTCTCATAAAGCTCCACATAACAACAATATATACAGCACTCGGTGGCCTAGAGGTTAAGAGTGTAGACTCACTCACCGAGATGCGACAAGGTGCCGGGTTCGAGTCCCGGCGGCTCCCGATAATAATAAATTCCCCAAGCGTCTGTGACACGGCACACACAAATATACCAAAGTCACACTGATGAGTCCGCTGTGTGTGCCAGGGACGAAACGCATAAGTAGGCATATGTGAAATCCTACAATTCCTTAGAAAAATCAGAAATGAACTTAAATGAATTACATATTACAAAATTGTTGCTCATTTTTAACTAACCCTTTGATCTTAATAGAGAGGTTTTCACGTCACAATTATGCAAAATAGATGGTGAGAAATTACGAAAGTTTGGATTATTTGAAAGAGATCCTAAAATGAGGTCATTTTCATCTGAAGCAGTTTGTTCTTAAATTCGAATGGAATACTAAATCTGGCTCACCTGTTTTTCAACAACAAAATTTATATATTCAATATTGAAAAATTAGGAAAATTTCATTTCAAATTGAAAAATGATATGATACCGTTGAATAGAGATAAAATTCCACGGACAACTTTATCAATTGCAGAGTGATTATGTACTGAATAAAGTAAAAATAAGAAATAATTTTTATTAAAAACTAGTCTTAAATTATTCCTTTTTGGGTAAACTATATTTGTCGCACAAAAGTGTTTCATTTAAGACGTTTTCCTACCAAAAATGCCACATTATAACTTCGACACCCTGTATCTCGAAAACTAGTCATGAAATTGAGTTGGACTTTCTTATTCAGAAAGTCATATTCTACAAAATACGAAATGTTCAGAGAAATTAACCAGTAACAATTTTTCCATTGGGCTGTTGTCCGGACCTTTCTAAATAGAATATCTATCGCAAAAATCATAGATTCCTAAATGCATTTAATGATCCAGTTCAGCATCCTTCACATTCTTCGTATTCAAAACCTTTCTAGTGCAAATCCAGCCCTTCCAGATTTTCAGGATCATAACTCTTGACCCTTCTTGATTACCTGAGCAGGAAGTGTGGAATCTAATCAATTATTCACGGATTCAATTAATTTTTTAATTCGGGAGACAACAGATTTCAAGCACAGACAGCCAAACAACCCAATGCGTTAGACAAGTTTGGTCCCCTCTACAATCAAAAATGAGTTATACTCCTCTGTCCATAATAAAGCAGTTAAAGGTTGAAAAATGGCCGGTAATTATTTTTTCCTGCGCAAAACCAAAGACAGGGTTGAAAACCAATATTAATGCGGAAAATTCCATTCACAGAAAAATACGATCCGGATTCAGAGGGCTTTCTAGTTGAAGGGGAATTTTTCTTTTGGCGATAGTGAAGTAAATTTTATTGAAAAACGAATTGAATATCGCTGATGCTTATGATAGATATATAAGATGTAGTAAAAAGAGTTACAAGAAAAACAAGGTATCAATTATCATAGTTAGAATGATCCGATTTGAGTCAAATATGCTTCAAGTTATTACCATTTTTGAGATGATATCATTACGTATCTCTAATAAAGAATGTTTTTTTTTGAGTAATATAAATTTAAGTTGGCATTACTGTTCGAAATGGCGACCGATTCAACAGCTATCAGGTGATTTATTCTCAGTTTGGTTTAGCAATTCATCATGAATAGACACACGCCTGAACAACGCTTGCAAATAGTGCAATTTAATTTGGAAAATAATGGTTCTGTGCGGAATACGTATCGCGCACTACGCCCATTTTATTTTGTTTAGCGATGAAGCGCACTTCTGGTTGAATGGCTACGTCAACAAACAAAACTGCCCCATTTGGAGCGATGCTAATCCTCAAGTGTATGTCGAAACACCGTTACTTCCAGAAAAACTGACTGTTTGGTGCGCTTTATGGGCTGGTGGAATCATTGGTCCGTACTTCTTCAAAAACGATGATGGCCAGAACGTTACAGTCAATGGTGATCGTTATAGAGCCATGATTACTAACTTTTTCGTTCCTGAATTGAACAACCATGATGTCCTGGAGCTGTTTTTCCAACAAGACGGCGCAGCATGTCACACAGCTCGTGCCACAATCGATTTATTGAAAGACACGTTTTGTGACCGCCTTTTTTCACGTTTTGGACCTGTGAAAAGCCTCCAAAATCTTGTGATTTAACACTGCTAGACAACTTTCTGTGGGGCTATGTAAAGTCATTGGTCTATGCGGATAAGCCACAAACCCTTGACCATTTGATAGACAACATTCGCCGTGTTATTGCCGATATACCGCCACAAATGTTGGAGAAAATCATCGAAAATTGGACGTCCAGATTGGACTACATCCGAGCCAGCCGTGGTGGTCATATGCCAGAAATTATATCTAAAATGTAATGCCACAAGATTATCTTGCGGATAAATAAAATTCATGTCAATCGAATAATTCATCGTTGTTTTATTGCAATTTGAATTTCTATAGCTCTAAAAAAACACCCTTTATAAACACGCTTCGGAATGATAGATACCCGCCAACAATCAATAACAATAACAATAACAATAGCTTTATTCCCTGAATCCTGTACAGAAATATACAAAGAAATGGGAAACCGTCAATAACAGAAAAAAAAAATTAAACTACATCCTAGAATTCATATCACAATAACACAAAAATTCTGAAATAGAGTAAGGTTCTATATTTATAATCAAGTCTGTTAGATTTTTCTTGAATTTCCTAATATCAACTATGTCTAGTACATTTTTGGGTAGATTATCATAAAACTTAATACACATATACTTGCTATTTTTTTCAGTTAGTGTCATTTTATGTATCGGAAAGTGAAAGGGAATGGTACGTCTTGTGTTATTGATATTTCTTAGATTTTCGAAATAATGCGGATTTGTTTTCACAAAAAGAACGCACTCTAAAACAATCTATTCAGTTGTATGGGGAATTCCTAAATGACATCAAGAGGCAATTGCGGAAGTCTAAGACAGATTATAAAAATGCCTTGATAAATATTTGCGGTAATTGTATCAATAACAAAATGACCACACCATTAGTCCGTTAGATAATACTTTTCCCGGTGATAAAGAGGCAGCGGATGTATTCGATTACAATTTCGCACAGTTTTTTATCGATGGAAACACTCACCATCCAGTAAAGAGGGTTAACCAAGGGTAACACAAGGAATAATTCATTCACGGGATTGAAAACTCTGCCACCTATAATTTTAAAATTGTCCAAGAACTTTCGGAATTTTTTATCGATTTCAATTTTTTCTACGCCAAATTGAAGATGCATTCCATGATATTAGTACAAACTCCAGGAAAGTTTTCCAAAAATGTTTATAGCTTATTTATACAGGGTGAAAAAAAAATTATTCGTAGTCCAATTTCTTAACACGTTGTGGAAATTTGTAGATTACGCTCAGTTTATCACAAGGACAATCCTTTTCGCCATCTTTCAGTTTTTATTTCACCTTGATATCTTAATTTCTTTTGAAGATAGACGTTGGCATTCTGATGAAAGCTTGGAATTTTTATTAACACGACAAGACTTCATTTTCCCTATACCCTATACCGGAAATGAATACTTTAAGAGTTATCGAGGAAGAACCGCAATACCTCACTGTGTAAAGTAGTCTGTGACTTCCGGAAGCATCAATTCAATTTCTGAAAGATTGTCAACTGTCTAATCAAATTTGATTGTTATCATTTTAGTTCAATGTTTCCTTTTTTGTGAATTTTTGATGTACTGTATTATTTGTTATGCCTAGAGAATAAGTACA
The DNA here is from genome assembly GCF_914767665.1 of Harmonia axyridis. NCBI lineage: Eukaryota > Metazoa > Arthropoda > Insecta > Coleoptera > Coccinellidae > Harmonia > Harmonia axyridis. The sequence continues at coordinate 8,794,267 of NC_059507.1, forward strand.
TTGTACCTTGTGTCAATGGCCTAGCTGCTGAGACACGTTGAGAAATTCATAAACCAACACAATTTTTAATTACGAATAATTCATTACAATTCTTGAAATGTCAAATTCAGTTATGGAAACATCGAATTTTAGTTTCTTTCTGTGTTTTCCGGAAGTCACAGACTACTCCCCACTGTTATAAATTGCGATTCTTCCTCATTTAAAGTTCGTCCTTGATATCTCTGAAAGTATTCATTTGAGGTACCTATATGGTACCTCATGGCTTAAGTAACCCTCACTATTTTTGTACGTAGAATCGACTGAAATTATAAAAAATTTAAAAATAAAATCTTGATTTCTGATGAATTTGAGTTGTCCAAGTTCATGATCTTCTTAAGAATATCTTGTACATTTTCGGTCCAAACCGCGAACAGTTTTATATTATTACATATTTCGAAAAAAAGATTTTTCTGCCGAAAAATTTAAAGAAATATTACCATTTTTCTCATAAGAATCACATTAACTCGTGAACCGTTGAGTTTTGACCCCAGGTGTGGCATGTTGCTGTAATAGTCATCAAGTCATCAAAAGAGCTATCTGATGATGCAATAATATACTGGGTGTGACTCTTGAAATAAGAGAGTAGTAGTCTGTTTCCGATATAACCGGAAGTTGTAGAGATCTGAAAATATTTTAGGGGGAATGATCATTGTCTGAAACCCCAATATGCAAATTTTCAGCTCAAAATTTCGATTGGTTTTCCATAAACGTCTAATGAGCCATCCCGGTGAATCACCCTGTATAATATATTTACTCAACAGATAGATTCAGAGCAGCTTACTGTACATTACAATACTCGTTGATGAGTTACTCGTTGTAGATTTGAAAAGAGCGTTCGAGACAGTTGATCGAGGAATCCTCATAAAGATATTAAGTTTATTTAATGTTAAGGGATTGGCTTTAAATTGGATTGAAAATTATTTGAGTTGTAGATATAACAGAACAAAAATAGAGAATAGGTGCTCACAAAAAATTGAAAGTAGGTTAGGTGTACCGCAGGGGAGCATTCTGGGTCCTCTGCTTTTTATAGTTTATGTCAATGATTTAAATACAGTGTTGAAGAAGTCATTTGTTAGTTTGTTTGCTGATGATACAGTTTCATGTGTGACAGGGAGGAACTTTTTGGAGGTGACGGAAATAATTAATTCTGAAATGAACTTTCTCTATGACTTGATCTGTTAGAACATATTTAAACTGAATACTTTCAAAACAAAATGTATGGCTTTAGGTTCAAAAACAGATTGTAAAAAATTTTCTGAATCAAATTTGAGAGTATGTATTAATGAATTGAATATAGATTATGTCTCAGAGATTAAATATCTGGGCGTTGTATTGGATCCGCAATAGAGTTTTTCTCTGCACATTGACTATATGTGGAAAATTAGGGAAGAAGAATTCATTTTTTGCTCGTATTTCTGCCTTTTTGTCGGAGTGGACCAGGAGACAGGTCTTCAATACAATCATTATGCCCCATTTTAATTATTGTTCTGCACTGCTGATATCATGTACACAAGGAGATATAAGTAGACTTCAAGTTCAACAAAATGAATTCATGAGAATAATCCTAAGATGTAGTAAGTTCACACCTGTTGTAGTCATGCATAATGAATTGAACTGGTTACCTGTGAAAAAAAATATCAAGAAGGCCAATCTAACCCTAATTTACAAGATAGAGCATGATCTTGTACCACAATATCTGAAAGATTTCTTAGGAAGAAGAGGAAATTTTTATGACTACAATATTAGGTCAGCAAAAAACTTCAATATCTGCACAGTGAGAACAACTTCTTTACAGAAGTCCTTGTTCTATGAGGGTGTTCGTTTGTATAATGGTCTCCCAGAGGAAATTAAGACGGCACCATCTTTGGGTGCATTCTGCGGAAGATTGAATGGCCACTTCAGAGAAATGTGAATGATTATATTATTGTTGTGTTGATTTTCTATTCTTTGTACTAGCCGGGTGCTAAATAAATTTCATCATTATTATTATAATTATTGAAGAATCTGCTTGTTATTAGAATATGGGAAACATTATAGACATGTAGTATAAAAGGGAGGTTAGCGTATTCATTCACCTGCAATACAGACCTCTTGTTACCCTAATCGATAATACATGCTGGACCAAACTACTTCGTAACCTGTTTACATTTCTGTAACCTAATTGAAGAAATCTTCACGTTGTAGTTAACAGGTTGTGACGCCTCCTAGCCACAAAATCATGTTTGATATGCAGAATTGTCTGGTTGGACATCCCCTAATTGATAGATCTCCGTGCTGCCCTTCAAGTCCATAAGATGCACCGGAAACAGCACACAACATGAATTATTCAGCGGAAATCAGTATACGGTACGTGGCATTTCCCATGTGTTTCCCAAAGGAGACCACTAGCAACACTATATTTTCTTGTTTGATACCAACGTCCTCTTTTTATGGCTTTATCAGTGGATTTAATAGTATACTGAGAATGTTTCAGATTCCGACTGCCGCAATCGTAAAAACGTATACCTTATTCTAGAGCCGATAAATGATTCGACATTCGAGGGATTTTCCTCTTTTTGCCTCTTTTTGGACTGAAACTGAACTGATATCTCATTGTTTCATCAATTGAAAGTGAACAACATTTTATGTTATTTGCACGACAGGCTTTAGTCATACTTTTTTTTACCTCATGAATAGTGACTCGATTAACAGATTAATCAATAATAATAATGAAATTTATTTAGCTTCCGGCTAGTACAAAAATAGAAAATCAACACAACAATAATATAATCATTCACATTTGTGTGATGGATTATTCGATTGAAATGAATTTTATTTATCCACAAGATAATCTTGTGGCATTACATTTTAAATATGATTTCTGGCATATTTCCGCCACGGCTGGCTCGGATGTAGTCCAATCTGGACGTCCAATTTTCGATGACTTTCTCCAACATTTGTGGCCGTATATTGGCAATAACACGGCGAATGTTGTCTTCCAAATGGTCAAGGGTTTGTGGCTTATCTGCATAGACCAATGACTTGACATAGCCCCACAGAAAGTAGTCTAGCGGTGTTAAATCACAAGATCTTGGAGGCCAATTCACAAGTCCAAAACGTGAAATTAGGCGGTCACCAAACGTGTCTTTCAATAAATCGATTGTGGCACGAGCTGTGTGACATGTTGTGCCGTCTTGTTGAAACCACAGCTCCTGGACATCATGGTTGTTCAATTCAGGAATGAAAAAGTCATTAATCATGGCTCTATACCGATCAGTATTGACTGTAAAGTTCTGGCCATCATCGTTTTTGAAGAAGTACGGACCAATGATTCCACCAGCCCATAAAGCGCACCAAACAGTCAGTTTTTCTGGATGTAACGGTGTTTTAACATACACTTAAGGATTAGCTCCACTCCAAATGCGGCAGTTTTGTTTGTTGACGTAGCCATTCAACCAGAAGTGCGCTTCATCGCTAAACAAAATTCGCTTATGAAAATCGGGAACAACGGCAATCTCATTTTGGACCCATTCGACGAATCTACGCCTTACTTGAAGATCGTTTGGCTTCAATTCTTGCACGAGTTGGATTTTGTAAGCACGCAAACCAAGATCCTTCCTCGAAATCTTCCATAAAGTGGATGGTCACAGATCCAATGCCTGTGCTCGATGGCGGATAGACTCATTCGGGTCTTCATCAATGCTACGCTCTACAGCAGCAATAGCTTCTTATGTACGCACCGTACGGCGTCTCTGGGGATGCGAGTTATCAATAAGAGTAAACGTGGTGCGAAAACGTTCCATGGTTGATCGAATTAACTGCTCTGATGGACGATTTTTTCGACGATAAAATGGACGTAGTGCGCGATACGTATTCCGCACAGAACCATTATTTTCGAAATAAAATTTCACTATTTGCAAGCATTGTTCAGGCGTGAGTCTATTCATGATTAATTGAAAAACCAAACTGAGAATAAATCACTTAACAGCTGTTAAATCGGTCGCCACCTTAAACAGTAATGCCAACTTAAAGTTATATACCTCGAAAAAAACACCCTTTACAAACGAAGATCCTCATAGAATAAGGACTTCTGTAAAGAAGTTGTTCTCACCATGCAGATATTGAAGTTTTTTGCGGTCCTAATATTGTAGTCATTAAAATTTCCTCTTCTTTCTTAGAAATCTTTCAGATATCGTGGTACAAGATCATGCTCTATCTTGTAAATTAGGGTTAGATTGGCCTTCTTGATATTTTTTCCACAGGTGACCAGTTCAATTCATTATGCATGACTACTACAGGTGTGAACTTATTACATCTTAGGATTATTCTCATCGATTTATTCTGTTGAACTTGAAGTCTACTTATATCTCCTTGTGTACATGATATCAGCAGTGCAGATCAATAATTAAAATGGGGCATAACGATTGTATTGAAGACCTGTCTCCTGGTCCACTCCGACAAAAAGGCAGAAATACGAGCAAAAAATGAATTTTTCTTCCCTAATTTCCTGCACATATAGTCAATGTGCAGAGAAAAACTCAATTGGGGATCCAATACAACACTCAGATATTTAATTTCCGAGACATAATCTATATTCACTTCATTAAAACTAATAATAATAGTTCTCTTGAAAGTATTCACAAACGAGCACTGCACTGCTTTTGATGGTACAATCTTACAATTTCTAAAGGTTGTTATGGCGTCTTCATGATTAAATAGCATAACCTACTGAATACAAATGACACAAAAAATGTCGAAAAATGATACACAGTGTTGGAATTATAACGGAAAACCCGTTAGTTATCGCTAACACTGAATATTTAGTGATGAAATAGAGCTGGAGATAATCTAAACGAAAGAGTAAAAATTGTTTTTCCCCAGCCCTCTTATTTATTTTTGACCTCTCATACAGTACATGATAAGGCCTTTCTACCAATACACACAAAAAAACATAAAATACTATCAAATATTCAAAACAAAAACAACGCTAAACTAAAGATAATCAACTTTTGAGATACAATTTAGGCTTAATATTGAAGTTTTTTCTTCTTCTTTTATCCTTTATTCCTGCTGGTGTTTGGTTGAATGCTTCTATCGCTCGATGAATTGGGGAGTCCTGGGCTTTTCTTGTAAACCAGAGTTCATTTCTGATCTCTATCTCGGGTGTTGAGACTAGGTACATCTTGTTCTAGTGTAAATCTATAATTTGACTTGATATAATTGTTTAACTTGTTCCAATTCTTATTCTGTAACACTTGCAGCCTTGTTGATACTGTATTTGATGCATTTCCCCAACACTGTATTTTTACAATGTTTCCGCTAAGAATCATACAATGGACTAGTGTATTGATGTTGATAATACTATATTTGACACGATTGAATTAAAATATAGAGCAAAACTGATAAATCAGTGAAAAAATTTTGAAAATCTATCAATAAATGACTGAGAAATAGATTATTTAAATTTACGTATTTTAGCGCGGAACGTCTTTGGTCTGTGACGTCACGGCTCTTGCCTGTGATCGCTACACCATAAATTACGTTTAAATACTTAGCCGCGCCAAGGCTCTCGCGCCGTTTGTAGTTGTACAGTGTAGTTTTAACTCGAGTTTTGTTTTTATGTCACCATAATGGAAGAAGGCTTCGTGAAAGGACAAAGTGACAATTTGCCTAAAATAGATATATTCGCAGTGATGTAGTTTTTTTATCAAATCCATCTTATGACAGTGCAGAAATAAACAGGGTTAAACTTTTCAAGTAAGAATGTACTTTTGAGTTTGCTTCATCATGGTTCAACTCATAACGATGATTTATTTAAAAAACGTTTCATAAACTGTTTGTAGGTTAGTACTAGTTGTTGAAGTCTATCAATGGCAAAACATATTTATGTGGGGAGTAAAAATTAAAAAGAGAAAAAAGTAATTTATATGTATGTATATAGTAGGTTATTTCAGCCATCGTGTAACGAACAAAACACGACACGAACGGCACAAGTGATTGTACACCACTGAATTCATAAGCACTCTGCGAATACCAGTCGTCTAGTGTGTGACGTCACGACACTTACACGTACTATGAAATTATTCTTCCAAGCGCAACTTCAAAGTCCCATAACTTTTTCATTTCTAGAGATATTTTAATGATTCTTCCACATTTTTGTTTCATTTTACTTAAATTTTTAGAATTAATCTTTAACAAAAAAATGAAAACTAGTCCATTCCAAAGAAATAATGTGAAATACATTAAAAATTCGAAAATTTATCCTTGTAATCACCCTCAATTCAAAGGATAACCAAGCAGTTATTGACACAATAAATCGATAACTGCTTGGTATCTTTTCTGCATAACTTCACCAAGTTGTCGAACATTTTTAATTTCCAGATCCAAAAGTTGAAGATTTCTGGACATCCTGAACTGTTGTGGGAGAAGAAGGCTCTTTTGTGTGGTTATCAACTGAAAAACCCTCAAACTACACAAATTGGTGTAATGGACAACCAGATAATTCAAGAAAAATTGAGCATTGCTTGGGAATACAAAGAGTTGGAATTGAAAATTATGTATGGAACGACAAATCTTGTGCTGCAGGATTATAATTTAGTTTGCGAAATTTAGCAATGAAGAGTCTAAAAATTTTTCATTTTCCATTTGAAGACTTTATCTAAGATTTCAGTAGGTACATTATGATAACGTATTGGATAGAATTTACATTACTTTCAATTTCAAATCATTCAGAATGTACTTGAAATAAGTGAGAACAATCCCACAGCAGATTTTCGCATATGATCATATTTTTTTATGTTATTTAACATTATTATCAGCACCTATTTCCGGTGCAGAATTCAACAACATCCTTCTGATAAAAGAGGTGATGCGAATTCCAGGGTTCTTCTTGGATGATATTAGAACGAGGGGAAACACATTCAAATTAAACAGATATATATATATATATATATATATATATATATATATATGTAACACATCTTCGATTTGATTATCTCAGTGGACGTGTACATTCCGAGTTAAACGATACTTATTCTTCGTCTAAAATGAAACAAATTGGTTTTAATGTGTTTATTTTAGTTTTATGTGTCTCCTTTAATGGTAGGTTACACTATTTTCTTTATCATGCGTATCATTGAAAATGGACTTTTATAACGAAAATATAATCCAAATCATTATTCAATACTCATATAGGTACCATAAATTATATTAGAAGGATCCCACCACAGGTACGAAAACCTAACCTCCAAACCTTGACAATTCTCCTTTTCCCAACTGGTTGTACATATAATCTGTCACCCATATACCTTACGGTAGATTTATCTAGGTTTGATGAAATTTTTCCACTTCATTTTCTCTGTCCTCATGTTTGCTGCCTCCTTGACAATTTTTTTTTCTTGATCTCTTTCTCGACTATATCCTTCCTCTTCTTGGCTTTGTATCTTCAATAATTCTTCACCATATTTATTTCAAAAAATTTTCCTCCTCCATTTAATGCAAGTATCCTCATTATCCCAGTTGTATCCCTCCTATGAAATGCTCTATTCTCGATTCTACCCAAATTCTTACCTTATCTCTTCATTTCTCCTTCTTTCCAATCTTGTAAGTAACCTTCACTCTTCTCAATGAATGTTTATTCTCTGTGTTGTTTTTCACGTCACACATCCATAGATTGAATCAAGTATCATTGCAGTCATTTACACTATGATTTTCGTAATCTCCTTTATTAAGCCTTTTTAAATGCATTTTCTATTCAGTGAAATATATACAATTTGCTGGTGGCTTTCTCTATTCCCTCTTAAATATCTTCTTCCCCATCAAATTGAAACTTCATCTCATCCTCCTGTTTGTCGTTGATTGCCATAACCTTCAACCCCTATTTATTTCCAAACCATATCTTAACAATACATCATTTAACACATCTACATTTCTTTGTACGCCAAATATTCTTTTCTCTGAGAGTTCCTTTGATTACTTGATTATCTCATTGAAAAAAAAATCAGTGGGGAACTGATTACTCATTTCTGTCTTTATCCTTTTCTTTGTCTTGAACAATTCAAATGATTTTTAAAATAATTCAATTCAGAATATCTATATATGCTAAATAATTGCGTCAACCTAATTTGGTTTGATTACCCTTTTCTGCAATATTCCCTTATTTTCCCTCTTTTCACTGTATCTGAAGGCTTCACTAGATCTATGAACACAAAAGATGATTTCTATCCACTTTTCTTGATATTATGAATTATTTGCTTTGATGTGAATTCATGATCAAGGCTTCCTTTCATTAATCCACTCTGAGCCTTATCCAAAGCCTGAGTCAAGTACAAAAATTATATGCTTGTATCACTGTATTTCTAATTGATATCTTCATACCATCACTCTATTCAGATTATATTTTTCCTAAAAGTGATCCCTAGATTCATGCACCGAGTTGTCAATCTCATATACATGAAATGCTAGTTAATTGATGTTGATGCTTAATTAATTTACTGTATTTTATATCTTTTTTCTTCAACTAGGATTACAAACATTGGGCACTAATGATAAAGCTGGGCCACTATGGGTTCTACAAATGGGAAATAGAGAAAATGCTCCCATGTCCTCTAGAGGATTGGTTATTTCACACAATTCCATCGATTCTGCAAACTCTCAGGTGATGAATGGTAAATCTTCAAGAATAAAAATAACAGGTTATTCTACATTGAAATTATTTCAGATGCAATAATGGAATACGTCAAGAATCAAAATGTTATGAAGAATTCCTTGCTACCTCTGGTTGAACTCAACGGGCATTATTATTATTTCGAGAAATACTTCAAGGTAATTCCTAAGATTCTCAAGTTTCGATTGACTCTAATCTAATGAATCAATCGACAATAATATTAATCTCTCAACAATAGCAAATATTTTTAGCTACTAAATGAACATAATAATTTGTTAAAAAAACTCAGTGACTGTAAAATCCCAACATTTCAGAATTCGTTTGGTTTATCTTTTACACCAATTAAAAAACGATTGTGAATTAAAAACGATGAACGCTATGGATTTCGCAAAGTGGTGTCTGTGTGCTTGCCCGAGAGATGGTGGCGTGGACATTAAATCTCTCTTTGAATCGGCACTGCTTGGGATATAAACTCAATTTTTTTCTGTATTCTTAAGATTTCATATATTATTCGTTATTTTCGTCTGGATTGAGATATTGGAGGTTCAGTGACGATATATTTGTTGTTATTATAAATTGAATAAATAAAGGTTCGTGCATTAATTACACACTGAGCTAAAAATGGCTTGATAATTGTTATTCAGATTTTGCAACATCAACAACAACGGTATTTAATTCATTGTCTATTCCTTCATTGCAGTCCAATTTTATCAAAGCGATGCAATACTGTAGGGAACATGGCATGGATCTGCTCAGCATAGAAACAGGCGTAGAAAACATAGAAATTATTGCCTACTTAAAGAAAAATTGTGAGTATGAAAATTCAACACAAAGGATATATTGTGTAAGACCTGTTTATAAACCTCTTAAGTGTTACCTATTGATCCTTCAGATATAAGCACGAAATATGATATTTTATGATTGCCAAAATAATGTCTGACAGAAATTGAAGAAATTGGCTCTCTTCCTGAAACATTCCAATGGTTTTGGTGGCGTCATCCTAGGATGAAACTTGTCTTGGCATAATGTATATTTTATATTTAATTGCTGATAACCATTTTGATCCCATTGAAAATAAAATACAGAATGGAGAGATGAAAACGTGCATTTTGACAAACATGCACCAAAAATGTTCAAACTTGAAATAACTTGCTTCACGATGAATCAGAAAAAGTTTTATAATCATGTATAATGATTTAATTGAAAAAAATTTATTCAGATGATACAGAGATCATGCTTATTCGGAAAACATCAATATCGTAATTTTTTGACGAGAAGTATATTTGAGAAAGTCGAAGGAGCCAATATTTCAAAGTAATTTTTTCACTGAAGGATCCATTTTTCTTCAATCATTTCTCTACTCTGTATACAGGGTGGCCACTTTTTCAATGGGATTGCATTGGTAACTTTTAAACCACAAGAGTTAGAAGGTCGGTCAAATGTAGAAAAAGTTGCATGCATAGAAGCATTATCAAGCAGTTCAAACAAATCGAAATTATCAGGGCCGGTTATTGAGATATCATAAGAAAAGTAAATTCTGTCATTTTGATTTTTCTTTTTTTCCCACTTTATTTAAAATATTATCAAAAAATGTTACAGGAATTTTTTATTCGACAGCAAATTGTTCTCAATTTGACGTAATCAGATTTCGTATCCAACGTTTCGTGCTCTCTGGGCCACCCTCAACCTCATTTTTTTCAATACGTACCTGTATATTTTATGACACTTTTTGAAATAACTTTCAACGCTGAATTAAACGATATATCATACAATGACATTCAAAGTTGATTTTCAGGTGATTTTGACCCTTACCCAATTTTCTTTGGGTCGGATCTGTAGTGAATGCAATTTATCGAAAACTGCTGTTAATAAAATAGTCAAGAGACGCGAATACAATGATTTTAAATTTGAATACCAAGCCTTGCAAAACTTATATCGTAATGATATCAAAATAAAGTTCGATTCTGTAATTTGTTTCAACGGAACAAATGACAAATCCAACAATAGTGATTTCTCGCGAGAAGATTGAGAATGTATTGGAAGGTATTCAAGAAGACAAAATAAGCAAATGTATAAGAAGTATGGGTTCCAGAACCGTTAAGTGCATTTTACAAACTGGTGGACATTTCGAACACTTACTTCATTCATTTTCATTTACTTTCGAATAATCATTCGATTTTTTTTTGTTTGAATGATAATTCGTTTAATTATTATGAATTGAGATATGTAAATAATTATTACTTGTTTCTTGATTTGATTCTGATATGTTCCATTTAGTTCAAGATGAGTAAGTTGATTTTCTCATCGAAATGTATTGCATGTTGTTAATTAAACTAATGGTACCTAAATGTAGGTAATACAGATCCGACCCAAAGAAAATTGGATAAGGGTCAAAATCACCTGGAAATCAACTTTGAATGATATTGTATGATATATCGTTGAATTCAGCGTTAAAAGTTATTTCGAAAAGTGTCATAAAATATACAGGTCCGTATTGAAAAAAATGAGGTTGAGGGTGGCCCAGAGAGCACGAAAAGTTGGATACGAAATCTGATTACGTCAAATTGAGAACAATTTACTGTCGAATAAAAAATTCCTATAACATTTTTTGATAATATTTGAAATAAAGTGGGAAAAAAAGAAAAATCAAAATGACAGAATTTACTTTTCTTATGATATCTCAATAATCGACCCTGATAATTTCGATTTGTTTGAACTGCTTGATAATGCTTCTATGCATGCAACTTTTTCTCCATTTGACCGACCTTCTAACTCTTATGGTTTAAAAGTTACCAATAAAATCCCATTGAAAAAGTGGCCACCCTGTATGGGTACTCAAATTTCAATTCAAATAATACCATTCGGATCTGATGGATCATTTTTCATTTACAGATCCAAAAGCTGAACATATCTGGACTTCTGGAACTGATATGGGAGAGGAAGGCTCATTTGTGTGGTTGTCAACTGGAAGACCCTTGAACTTCACAAGTTGGTGTAATGGACAACCAGATAATGCAGGAAAAAATGAGCATTGTTTGGAAATACTTAGATTGGGTGTTGAAAATTATGTGTGGAACGACAGATCTTGTCTTAGTGAATATAATTTCATTTGCGAAGTTAAGCAATAAAGAGTAGAAATATTTTGAGAGCCTTTTTCTTCATTCTCCATTTGGATACTTTATCTTCAGATTTCAGTAGATACATTATGATAACGTATTGGATAGAATTTATATCACATTCAAATCACTCAGAATATTTGAAATAAGTTAGTAAATGTCACAGTAGAACTTTTTATATCAAGGTCGTACCTAGCCCAAGTTGTGCCCCTGGGCAGACCCTTTTTGTTTTTCCCTATGGTGACTCAAATTCAAAATTAAATAGTTGTAAATGAAACATTATCTCCAACATTCTCATTTCACTGAGTAATTCTTCAATGGAATAACAATTTGAAAATTATACATCATAATGTAAATATTCATTCGAGTTATAACTTTATTTTTTAAATTGAAAATTGAATACTTCGCTGTCGATACCAGCAACTGACAGTCAAAAGTATAAAGTTTAACTATCGCTATGTATTGTTTGGCTTTAAACTGGAAAACCCTTGATATACACAAGTTGGCCTTCTGGATAATTAGATAATGCATTCGAACAAATTTCATATTGAGATGAATATGTGAGGCAGTAAATGAAAAATTCAAGTTGTTTTAATTCCTCTTGTAAAAAAAATCAACGGAAAGCAAATAGGTTCAAATCTTATCTATGTCCGTTGGATTAATTGCTACTATCAATCATCCTAAGATCCTTGCATATATGCATATCTCAATACTATGATTAGTCGTTATTTATATCAGCCAGATTGTTTACATCTTCTTAAATTCATACTCCATCGTCACCGGTTTTACCAATTCTCAAATTGGGAACCATAATTTAAGGCGTAGAAATGGGGGGTACTGGGGGTAATTACCCCCCCCCCCCAAGATTTTCAAAATATAAAATTTCAGCGGATCTTCGCATATGATCATATGTTTTATGTTGTTCAACATTATAATCAGTATCTATTTCCGGTGCAGAATTCAACAACATCCTTCTGATAAAACAGGTGATGTAAATTCCAGGGGAAACACATTCAAATTAAACAGATATATATATGTAACACATCTTCGATTTGAATATCTTAGTGGACGTGTACATTTCGAGTTAAACGATACTTATTCTTCGTCTGAAATGAAACAAATTGGTTTTCATGTGTTTATTTTAGTTTTATGTTTCTCCTTTAATGGTAGGTTACACTATTTTTTTATCAGGCGTACCATTAAAGATCAACTTCTATAACGAAAATATAATCCAAATCATTATTTAATACTCATATAAATATCATAAATTATATATAGAAGGATCCCCCCACAGGAACGAAAACCTAACCTCCAAACCTTGACAATTCTCCTTTTCCCAACTGGTTGTACATATAATCTGTCACCCATATACCTTACGGTAGATTTATCTTGGTTTGATGAAATTTTTCCTCTTCATTCTCTCCGTCCTCATGTTTGCTGCCTCCTTGATAATTTTTTTGTTTTCTTGATCTCTTTCTCGACTATATCCTTCCTCTTCTTGGCTTTGTATCTTCAATAATTTTTCGCCATATTTATTTCAAAAAATTTTCCTCCTCCATTTAATGCGAGTATCCTCACTATCCCAGTTGTGTCTCTCCTATGAAATGCTCTATTCTCGATTCTACCCCAACTCATATCTTATCTCTTCATTTCTCCTTCTTTCCAATCTTGTAAGTAACCTTCACTCCTCTCAAGAAATGTTTATTCTCCGTGTTGTTTTTCACGTCACACATCCATAGATTGAATAAAGTGTTATTGCAGTCATTAACACTATGATTTTCGTAATCTCCTTTATTAAGCCTTTTTCAATACATTTTCTATTCAGTGAAGTATACAATTTGCTGCTGGCTTTCTCTATTCTCTCCTAAATATCTAGCTCTTGGTTTATATTGTTTTCGATGTTCACGACTAGATATTTAAAATGTTTCACCGTTTCAATTTCTTCCCCATCATTTCGAAACTTCAACACACCCTCCTGTTCGTCGTTGATTGCCATCACTTTCGTCCCCTATTTATTTCCAAACCATATCTCCTCAATACACCATGTAACACATCTACATTTCTTTGTTCGCCAAATATTATTTTCTCTGAGAGTTCCTTCGATTACTTGAAAAAAAATCAGTGAGAAACTGAGTACACATTCCTGTCCTTATCCTTTTCTTTGTCTTGATCAATTCAAATTATTTTTGAAATAATTCAATTCAGAATATCTATTTATGCTAATAATTGCTTCAACCTAATTTGGATTGATTACCCTTTTCTGCAATATTCCCATATTTTCCCTTTTTTCACTGTATCTGAAGGTTTCACTAGATCTATGAACACAAAAGATGATTTCTATCCACTTTTCTTGATATTATGAATTATTTTCTTTGATGTGAATTCATGATCAAGGCTTCCTTTCATTAATCCACTCTGAGCCTTATCCAAAGCCTGAGTCAAGTACAGAAATTATATGCTTGCTTTAGTATCACTCTATCTCTAATTGATATCTTCATACCATCACTCTATTCAAATTATATTTTTCCTAAAAGTGATCCCTAGATTCATGCACCGAGTTGTCAATCTCATATTCATGGAATGCTATTTAATTGATGTTGATGCTTAATTAATTTACTGTATTTTATATCTTTTTTCTTCAACTAGGCATACTAACATTGGGCACTAATGATAAAGCTGGACCACTATGGGTTCTACAAATTGGAAATAGAGAAAATGCTCCCATGTCCTCTAGAGGATTAGTTATTTCACACAATTCCATCGATTCTGCAAACTCTCAGTTGATGAATGGTAAATCTTCAAGATCAAAAATAACAGGTTATTCTACATTGGAATTATTTCAGATGCAATAATGGAATACGTCAAGAATCAAAATGTTATGAAGAATTCCTTGCTACCTCTGGTTGAACTCAACGGGCATTATTATTATTTCGAGAAATACTTCAAGGTAATTCCTAAGATTCTCAAGTTTTGATTGACTATAATATAATGAATCAATCAACAATAATATTAATCTCTCAACAATAGCAAAAATTTTTAGCTACTTAATGAACATAATAATTTGTTGAAAAAACTCAGTGACTGTAAAATCCCAACAATTCATAATTCGTTTGGTTTATCTTTTACACCAATTAAAAAACGATTGTGAATTAAAAACGATGAACGCTATGGATTTCGCAAAGTGGTGTCTGTGTGCTTGCCCGAGAGATGTTGGCGTGGACATTAAATCTCTCTTTGAATCGGCACTGCTTGGGATATAAACTCAATTTTTTCTGTATTCTTAAGTTTCCATATATTATTCGATATTATTGTCTGGATTGAGATATTGGAGGTTCAGTAACGATACATTTGTTGTTATCATAAATTGAATAGAAAAAAGGTTCGTGCATTAATTGAACACTGAGCTAAAAATTGGCTTGATAATTGTTATTCAGATTTTGCAACATCAACAACAACGGTATTCAATTCATTGTCTATTTCTTCATTTCAGTCCAATTATATCAAAGCGATGCAATACTGTAGGGAACATGGCATGGATCTGCTCAGCATAGAAACAGGCGTAGAAAACATAGAAATTATTGCCTACTTAAAGAAAAATTGTGAGTATAAAAATTCAACACAAAGGATATATTGTGTAAGACCTGTTTAAAAACCTTTTAATTGTTACCTACTGATCCTTCAGATATAAGCACGAAATATGATATTTTATGATTGCCAAAATAATGTCTAACAGAAATTGAAGAAATTGGCTCCCTTCCTGAAACATTCCAATGGTTTTGGTGGCGTCATCCTAGGATGAAACTTGTCTTGGCATAATGTATATTTTATATTTGATTGCTGATAACCAGTTCGATCCCATTGAAAATAAAATACAGAATGGCGAGATGAAAACGTGCATTTTGACAAACATGGACCAAAAATGTTTCAACTTGAAATAACTGGCTTCACGATGAATCAGAAGAGGTTTTATAATCATGTATAATTATGTAATTGAAAAAAATTTATTCAGATGATACAGAGATCATGCTTTTTCGGAAATCATCAATATCGTAATTTTTGACGAGAAGTATATTTGAGAAAGTCGAAGGAGCCAATATTTCAAAGTAATTTTTTCACTGAAGGATCCATTTTTCTTTAGTACCTATGCACTTCAGTTGATTCTCTGCTCTGTATATAGGTACTCAAATTTCAATTCAAAAAATACCATTCGGAACTGATGGATCATTTTTCATTTTCAGATCCAAAAGTTGAACGTTTCTGGACTTCTGGAACTGATATGGGAGAGGAAGGCTCATTTGTGTGGTTGTCAACTGGAAGACCCTTGAACTTCACAAGTTGGTGTAATGGACAACCAGATAATGGAGGAAAAAATGAGCATTGCTTGGCAATACAAAGATTGGGTGTTGAAAATTATGTGTGGAACGACAGATCGTGTCTTGATGAATATAATTTCATTTGTGAAGTTAAGCAATAAAGAGTAGAAATATTTTGAGAGCCTATTTCTTCATTCTCCATTTGGATACTTTATCTTCAGATTTCATTAGATACATTATGATAACGTATTGGATAGAATTTATATTACATTCAAATCACTCAGAATATTTGAAATAAGTTAGTAAATGTCACAGTGGAACTTTGTATATCAAGGTCGTACCTAGCCCAAGTTGTGCCCCTGGGCAGACCCTTTTTGTTTTTCCCTATGGTGACTCAAATTCAAAATAAAATAGTTGAAAATGAAACATTATCTCCAACATTCTCATTTCACTGAGTAATTCTTCAATGGAATAACAATTTGAAAATTATACATCATAATGTAAATATTCATTCGAGTTATAACTTTATTTTTGAAATTGAAAATTGAATACTTCGCTGTCGATACCAGCAACTGACAGTCAAAAGTATAAAGTTTAACTATCGCTATGTATATTGTTTGGTTTTAAACTGGAAAACCCTTGATCTACACGAGTTGGCCTTCTGGATAATTAGATAATGCATTCGAACAAATTTCATATTGAGACGAATATGTGAGACAGTAAATGAATAATTCAAGTTGTTTTGATTCCTCTTGTAAAAAAAGTCAACGGAAAGCACATAGGTTCAAATCTTATCTATGTCCGTTGGATTAATTGCTACTATCAATCATCCCAAGATACCAAACTTTTTCGCATATATGCATAAACTCGATACCATGATTGGTCGTTATTTATATCAGCCAGGTTGTTTACATCTTCCTAAATTAATATTATAAAACTTCATCGTCACCAGTTTTCTCAATTCTCAAATTGGGAACAATAATTTAAGGCGTAGAAATGGGGGGGTACTGGGGAAAATTACCCCCCAAGATTTTCAAAATATAAAATTTCAGAAATCTCGAAAAGATGATGAACGAAAATGTCCCCATAAAATAAATAAATAATAATCATTTTACTTCCCTTCGAAATCGACACGTCAGTAAAAAATCGTACCCCTTTACGGTTTATGAGTTTATTATCGCTTTCAAGATGGGTACTTTTATTGCACTACGAGCTCTTCTTTGACCGAGGTTTATTATTTTCCTTTATCTGTCCGCTTTCTCGGTCTCGCCTCTCATCATCTGTGATTTTTGCATTCGTCATCTGTATACACTTACCTGCTGTTTTTGGTTTTTTGTATATTTGTTGAAGACATCGGTTTTGAATTGACTATATCTACAGGGTGTTCCTAAATTGAAGTTACAAATGAAAATTGCAGATTTCTCGGAGCATTAGAAAAAGTGCTGTAACATGAGTCCACAAACGCTTTTTTGGGATAGAGGTGTTAAAGTTCATTGATATCCTAATTTTGAATGCAGGGTAAATTTTTTCTGGGTGTCCGCTTCTCTCCTCCAGAATTATTTTTTCGAGAACCATTGGTAGTTAAGAGAAAATTGAAAAGAAATTCTGGTTTATTACTACACTTTTTGTTTTGTGGTAGTTTTGTCGTATCTGCAATCTATTTTTCGAGAAAAAAATCAAACAGCTCTCTAAGTACCTAATTCTCAGAAAAATCCAAATTATTATAAAGATCTAGTTAGGTAGCTGTCATAAATGAATTAATTATAAGTTTTGGTACATATTTGCCAACTCTGTAGCGAAGATTAATGAAGATTCGATAAACTGGTTAAGCATCACAAAAAGTAGGACTTCAAGAAACACACTGTGTATCAAAAGCAAAGCGTTTGCAGGCTCATGTTTATGGGCCATTTTATTTTTAAAATTATCCAAGGAACCTTTCATTTTCATTCATAACTCCAATTCAGGAACAACCAGTATGAGATAAGAACAATCGAATGGGTATTGAAAAAAAATATTTTGAGTGATTTGGTTCCAACTTCGTTATCAAACCTCTTTTTCTCACATTAAGTATAGATTGAGTAAACAATGTCGTCAAAAAATGTTTTTTCGATTACCCCCCCAAGAAAAAAAAAGATCTACGCCCTTGTGTAATTTTGCAGTATAAATATGAAGATACACATAGCTTAATATAGTAGTACCCGTTAAGAATAATATTCAGATCTCTGATGTGAAAATGTTCAAAACATTCATTTTGGTTTCGTTATTTCTCCATGTCTTCGGTATGTTGTATCCATAATTTTATTCTTGATTTGTGAAAAATAACTATCGCCATTTTTTTCTCGTATCATAGAAAATAATGTAGTGAGAATTAATTCACTGTGTTTTTGTACCAAATTTATGAGAGCTTGTTTACCGAACACACATGGCTCTATCATTTCGACGCAATGCTTAGAATTTCTGAATTTTGAGAGGGGAATAAAGTCAAACAACAAGGTTCCACTAACTGATAACGAATCGTTGGTCGAAATCAAATATGTTCGTCCATCTGGCAGTTCGATAACTCCCGAACGAAAAGAGCTCGGAACTTCAAATTTTCAGGGTAGGTGTGGATCACGAATGATGCAGTTTTGATCCTTAATGGGCATAATGTAACTAGGGGTTTCGTAAATGTAGATCGCGTTAATAGAACCATTGAATATTCATGCATAATATCGAAATTTTACTTCCAACCACAAATTTTCTGAAACATAATTTTATAATTGAGATATTTTGATTCTTTCGGTAGGGTATCATACAAATCGTGCTAGGACTGCACTTCTCATTTCAAAAACATCCTGAAAAATATTTGCCATGAAGTTTATACAGGATGTGCAAACGAAAATGAGGGATTTCTCGGATAAGTCCCAGAAGCATGGGCCGGAAACGATTTGGTTTCGAGATACTGGTATCTCGAAAAAAAAAAAATAATAAACACCTGGGTGTAAATCTACAGGGTGATATTTTTTTGGAACAGTGCCTGTATTTTTCCTTCATATAACTTTTTTTGGTGGATCACTGGTAAATTGAAAAATATCCCTGTAACTTTGAAATATTTATTTCCCATTAATTAATCAGTCATCTATTCCACTGATAAAGTCAACTAGCGAATTTAGTTAAAAAATCTCAAAGTTTCTTATTTTTCGTCTGGACATACGAACACAATTGAATGCTACCAAAAACGCTCAATCACTAAATCTGGCGTATTCCAACTCAAAATTGAAATTTCAAGATGTTTTCTCGAATTGAATTGTCAAAGCAGAAGTTAATGTCAGTTATATTGATATTTGTTTGAAAAAAATTATGAGGGGATGTTGATGAATTATGGAAGTGGAGAAATTCACAGAAAAAGCATGCGTTATCTTTCGAAAATGAGAAATTTTTATTTCAGCTTATAATTCTTCTGGAAGAAACTATACAAATTCGGCCTTGAAGATAGGAGTGAGGGTGGTTACAAAGGATGGTAATTGCAATGGTAGCCAACCAAATTCCAATATATCTTTTCCAAACAGTGGGCAAATATCTGCAGGTGAGCAATAACAAATAATCAGAAGAATATGAAATACTGCAGTAAATTAAATATTTTTTTTTTGTTTTAGGGAAACAGTCGGACTCTCCCAAGAAGATAAAATTTTCTGGCATTCCTTTAGTTGATCTTGGCGGCCATTTTTACTATTTTGAAACATACTTTAAGGTAAGAAAACAAATAAACTGAAACACAAATATATTCTAAAATAAAGAGTAGATTATGGGGATATGCTCAATTTTTTCAACATTGGTTCATTTATAGAGATTTTTTTCGCAAACATTAGATGTTGCTTATGATATTTATATAAAACAAGAAATAACGCACCTTGTTCTATTTACAGAGTCTTTATTTATATCAACAGAAATAACTGTGCTGTGAAAATAGCTCGGAAAATAGGTACTAAATAACACTACAAAGATGGAAATAAAATGAATAACAACGAACTTACACTGGCAACGGTCGAGAGAGAAGAGTGAGAGTATCGTTTAGGATTTCAAAAAGTGCACAGAGCATACATATAATGCGCATGACGCACATAGAATACAATTTTGTGTACTGGGTTACTGGGTATAAATTCCAACAGAGATTATTCACAATAAACCAAAATTTAGTGGAACTCTATAAGGAAATTGATGATGATTAGTCCATCTAGGATTTTGCACTAAAGTGAAGTCGTTCCGAGTTGAAACAAACCGATTCTTTTTGAAAATCAATAATCGATGTTGAAATCTATCCTGCTTTCTTGAATAGTTTGGCAATCTGAAAAATAATTTCATTTATAGGAAGCCACTATATCCTTTATAATTATTATTCTCGATGTAGATCATAATAATTTTTCAAAAATTGCATCCATCCAAAATTCAATTATAATTTCCATCAAAATCAATTATTTTCTCAATCCCATAGGCTAATTTCTTCAAAGCAATGCAATTCTGCAGAGATCGTGGAATGAACCTACTGAGTATTGAATCTGAAGATGAAAATAAAAGAATTTCAGAATATCTTTTAAAACATGGTATGTATTTTTCGTTAATTGAATTCATTCCTCGATATCAGGTCTATACAGGGTGATTCACCGGGATGGCCTATTAGACATTTATGGAAAACTAATCATAATTTTGAGCTGAAAATTTGCATATTGGGGTTTGAGACAATGATCTTTATCCATAAAATATTTTCAGATCTCTACAACTTCCGGTTATACCGGAAACAGACTACTACTTCCTTATTAAAAATGGCACACCCAGTATATTATTACATAATTAGATAGCTTTTTTGATGGCAATTACGGCAATATGCCATATCTTGGGAAAAACTCAACGGTTCATGAGTTATTGGGATTCTTATGAAAAAAATGGTGGCGATGAGGACTCACATTTTTTTTAATATTACCGCAGAAAGAGCTTTTTCCAAAAATTTTTTTTTTTTTAGATTCCGCAAATACTTAGTATTTGCCTCGGTATTTGCAGTAAACTGAACTGGGGGAAACATATAGATAAGACTCTTTCCAGAGCCACGGCGGCTCTGTGGGCATGCAAAAGACTCTTTGAAGTGAAACCGAAAATGGTACTGTGGTTATACACAGCGGTGGTACGCCCTATTGTCACCTATGCATCTCTAGCATGGTGGACAAAAACCGAGGAGGTCACCACACGCATCAGGTTGCAGAAAATGCAAAGGCTGGCGTGTATTGGTGTCACAGGAGCTATGCGCACAGCTCCTACGGCAGCGCTGGAGGTCATACTAGACTTGCCTCCCTTACACCTACATGTGAGGTAATGTAGCCTGCTCGAAGCAATAAGGATCTCCCATAATGAAAAGCTCCTTCCTGGGAACTGGGTTGGACATATGAGGATACTAAATCAACTAGATTCAAACCTCCTCGCAAAACCATCAGATATTATGCCAACCACCTACGATTTTGAAACGCCCTTTTAAACGGTTATAAATGACCGTCATAGTGCAATAAGTTTCATAAATCGTCTGGACAAAAAGTCATCCATATGGTTTACAGATGGATCAAAAACAGAGAAGGGCACCGGCATTGGGATATATGGACCTAGACTGAGGATCTCTAAAGCCCTGGGAAGTGAGCCCTCGATTCTACAGACCGAGATAATGGCTGTTTATGTATGCGCCCAGGAGTGTCTCAAAATGAACCTCAAAAGGGCGCATATCTACATCACCACGGACAGCCAAACCACGCTGAGATCCCTGGAATCGTGCTGTCAGGGGTCTCTGCTGACTTAGGAGTGCCGTAACACCATAAAGCAACTGGCCAGAGGAAATAAGGTGACTCTACTATGGGTACCAGGGCACTGTGGGGTTGAAGGAAATGAGAGAGCGGACGAGCTTGCAAAAAGTGCATCAAGGTTAAGACCTGCTGGACCTGAGCCTTTCTGTGGGATAGGAAAAGACCAATACAAAGCTGCGGTCCAGCTATGGGAGTTGAACAGTAGGACAATCCACTGGACTAACACTCCTAGACTTGCTCAGGCAAAGAAATTCGTGAAGATTTCACCTACTTACACCAGAAAACTCCTGAAGCTGTCACGAGCGGAGCTTCGGGTGATGGTGGGACTGCTGACGGGGCACTGTCGGTACAAACATCATTTGTACCGTATGGGTAAGTCAGCAGACGAGATTAGCAGGCTCTGTGGATCGGAAGTAGAAACGGCTGAACACTTGATATGCAAGTGTCCAGAGCTGGCTGGCCTAAGAACCATTCACATGGGCAAGCCGGTCCTGGATACCAGAGAGGTAATGGCCAAGGCCCCTAGGGAGGTTGTCAATTTTATTAACGGCGTTGACGACCTCCCTGGGTTTCTATGAATGAGTAGGGTAGTGAACAAAAGATCTGCATGGTCGCAGTTCCCGGAAGGCTTACCGAAGCAAAACGACCCCAGTTCAAATAATAATAATAATAATAGTATTATAAGACTGTTTGCGGTTTGGGCTAAAAATGTACACGGTGTTCATAAGAAGATCATGAACTTGGGCAACTCAAATTCATCAAAACTCGAGATTTCATTTTTATATTTTTTATAATTTCAGTCGATTCTACGTACAAAAATAGTGAGGGCTATTTAAGCAAACCCTTTACCTAAAATGAATACTTTAAGAGTTATCGAGGAAAAACTTTAAATGAGAACAAACCGCTATTTATATATGTGTGGAGTAGTCTGCGATTTCCGAAAAACACAGAAAGAAACTAAAATTCGATGGTTTCATAACTAGATTTGACATATCAAGAATTGTAATGAATTATTCGTAATTGAAAATTGTATTGGTTTATGGATTTCTCAACAATACCAACGAAAAATTAATTAAAATTCATGAAATGTAAAATTAAGTTATCCAAACATCGAATTTTAGTTTCTTTCTGTGTTTTCCGGAAGTAACAGACAGTTATTAACACAGTTATAAATAGAGGTTTTTCCTCATTTGAAGTTCTTCCCCGATAACTCTTGAAGTATTCATTTTTAGGTATAGGGTTTGCTCAAGTAACCCCCACTATTTTTGTACGTAAAATCGACTGAAATAATAAAAAATATAGGTTCTAATTTGAAAATCTTGAGTTTTGATGAATTTGAGTTGTCCAAGTTCATGATCCTCTTATAAACACCCGGTACATTTTTGGCCGAAACAAAAACAGTCCAAAAAAATTTTTTGGAAAAAGCCATTTCTGCGGTGATATCAAAAAAAATGTGAGTCCTCATCGCCACCATTTTTTTCATAAGAATCCCAATAACTCATGAATCGTTGAGTTTTTCCCAAGGTATGGCATAATGCCGTAATTGCCATCAAAAAAGCTATCTAATGATGTAATAATATACTGAGTGTGCCATTTGAAATAAGCAAGTAGTAGTCTGTTTCCGGTATAACCGGGAGTTGTAGAGATCTGAAAATATTAGAAAGAAAGCTCATTGTCTCAAACCCCAATATGCAAATTTTCAGCTCAAAATTATGATTAGTTTTCCATAAACGTCTAATAGGCCATCCCGGTGAATCACCCTGTATTTTCAGTATGTATATCTTAAAATAACTACATTCCAAATTTTTAGCAAATGGAATTGAGGAATTCTGGACATCTGGAACAGATTTAGGAGAAGAAGGGAAATTTGTGTGGTTATCCACTGGAAAATATTTTACTTTCACCTACTGGAGTTATCCTCAACCAGATAATGCCGGAAAGCTAGGAGAAGATTGTGTGGAAATTTGGAAGCTACCAGATAGATGGGCTTGGAATGACAATAAGTGTACAATCGAATTTCATTTTATTTGTGAGATGAAAGAATGTACTGACTTCTGCTCATAATAAATCATGAATTCGAACAGGGTTTATATTGTGACATGTGGAGTGGAAAAAAGTAATCAATCTCTTCGGAATCGAAACTGTGGCGCGACATACTTGCACAACGCGTAACTCACTAACTCACTAGGGCATTGAGAGGGTGATGGAAAGGAAAAATGAGCAAACTTTAACCGAAGAATTTCGTATTATCATAGTATAAGGAAAGGATAGTAAGCCAACCGCCGTTTGACGGCAAGGAAATAGTCACCAGGGGTCGCAACTGTAGTTGGATTTGGAGAAGTAACTCGATGATAGATAGCGCTGAATCATGAGCTATAGATGGCGCAGAAATAATACGATAATTCATTCAGTGGCCTGGTTGAAAAAGGGTCGCATGACATTGCCAACAATTTTTATGTTACTATTAAGTTATCACAAATACACGCCACTGGTGTAAATGCTTATTACAGAGCAGAAAAATATCAAAATATAGAAATCTTCTGACCACTCTTTTTCAAATATTTTAGTTCTTCAAAATAATACCGATTTTTCAGAGGGCTCCACTTTACGGACCACTTTTTGACAGTAAAATTCGAGTAAAACGTGAGTACAACTAGATGGCGCTCAATATCAACAAAATCGAAAAAAGCACTACACTGGCTTACTATCCTCTGCTTATACTATGGTATTATCAAATCGAGGTGACAAAATATTGAACGGTGCGAGAATAATAATAATAAAGATCTATGACTTATGTCGTTAGCGGTCGATTTCGAAAATTCATTGAAAAAATAATAATAATTATAAGAATAAAGGTCTTAAGTCCTAGAAACATATATACGAATACCGATCTCCATCTATCGGGTATTTGCGGAACTCATGTTCCCCATTCTTTCACTTAGGGGCATCCTTCCGCTGATTGCAACCCCCATCTATCGGTCTATTTCAAAGTGCCTAGAATTGCAGAATTCCTTAGAAATTAGAATTTAGTGCGGCCACAAACTACCATACACATTTAAGGAAGGAATCTTGTTTGAAAAGGTCAACGAAAAAACAGAGACATTTTACCATGATGAGACAAGAGAACAACGTCATATTGATCAATTATGAATAAAATTATTATTGGGCGCTAGTTCTCCAAACAAAGCGTTCTTTACTTTCGCCCTAATGTCTGTCATTTTCGAATTTTGAGCCAGGAATGATCTAAGACGATTAGATTCGATGTACTGATGAATTTTCAATCCAAATCAAAAATAACTGTTGGGCAGACCGGAAACACGTTAACTCCTAAACGAATAGAGCTAAAAACATTTCAGAATAGGTCTCGAATGACGCGGTTAATCCGACCAGGAGTTCCGTAAATATTGTTTAATTATTAGGCCAATTGAAAAGTCCCCGATCTGATGCACAGATGGCGGTGCTAGTATTAAATCCATATGATTTTCAGTTAGTACCAACCTTCAAACTATACGTGTCAAAATTTGACAGCAGTCCGACCATTAGTTTGTGAGATATTGCGTTGTGAGTCTAGCTACTTTTGTTATTTGAAAAAAGATGGAAAAAAAAAGAATTTCGTGTGCCGATGAAATATTGCTTTTTGAAGGAAAAAAATACAGTTGAAGCAAAATCTTGGCTTGCTGAAGAGTTTCCGGGGTCTGCACCAGGAAAATCAATCATCATTGATTGGTATGCTAAGTTTAAAGGTGGTGAAATGAGCACCGAAAACGGCGAACGCAGTGGACGCCCAAAGGAGTCTGTTACCGACGAAAAAATCAAGAAAGTTCACAAAATTATTGTGAATGAGCGTAAAGTGAAGTTGATCGAGATAGCAGACATTGTGAAGACATCATCTGAACATGTACTTCATATCATTCACGAAAATTTGTACATGAGAATGCTGTGTGCAAAATGGGCACCGCGCGAGCTCACAATCGATCAAAAGCAACAACGTGTTTATGATTCTGAGCAGTGTTTGAAGCTGTTTAAATGCAATAAACCTGAATTTTTGCGTCGATATGTGACAATGGATGAAATATGGCTCCATAATTTCACTCCGGAGTCCAATCGAAAGTTAGCTGAGTGGACTGCATACGATGAACCGAATCCAAAGCGAGGAAGAACATAACAGTCAGCTGGCAAGGATATGGCATGAGTCTTCTGGTATGCGCAAGGTATACTATTGGTGGTAATGCATGAATTGGTCTTCGAATTGCTTCTGCATCCACCTTATTTGTCAGATCTGGTCCCCAGCGACTTTTTCCTGTTTTCAGATCTCAAAAGAATGCTCGCTGAAAAAAAAGTTTAGCGCCAATGAAGAAGTAATCGCCGAAACTGATGCCACTTTTGAAGCGAAAGACAAATCGTACTACAAAAATGATATCGAAAAGTTTTAACGCTGTATCGCCCTCGAAGGCAACTATGTTGAATAATAAAATCGAATTTTGCCCAAAAAATGTGTTTAAGTATGGTAGACCAGGGACTTTTCAATTGGTCTGTTATCATTATAAAAATGAGGATATCGGTGTGAAATAACAGTTTCAGGCTACGTGCAAAATAACATGTAAATTGAATAACCAAAACTATAAAAACTAATATGACGCATACAGTTATAGCGCCATCTGTGGGCAGACACAGTCACTACAACCAAAACTATAAACACTTCGAAAAGATTTTCGAAAAATTTTTACCCAATACTCCCATGACAACTGAAACGACGAAGTTGAGTTTTGATATTTTGGCAAGTCTTTCTCGGTACCCTGTCTGTAAGGATTATGGTGTTTCCTCCCGAGATCACTGGTGGACTCTTCAGTTGGACTATCCAGAGATCTCTACCCAAGACACTATCATCGTGGAGAGGTGACTCTGCTGCAACGCAATTGTTGGTTTCCGATTTTGAATTGTCCACTCCCACAACACACTCAGACTATTCTGAACAAGTTTGGTTCCATCTATATCATTATTATGCAGAGTCCCGGACATTCTAATTTCACTGAGTAATTTTTCAATGAAGCAACAATTTGAATTCACATAATAATATATGTACAGGGTGGGCAAATAAACGACTCAAGCGGCTATATCTAAGGATCCACTCATCGTAGAGACTTGCGGTAAAGAATTTTACCACTAAAGTGTACAAGAAAACACACTGGGAATTGTTTTGAAGTTCATATCTCTACCGTTAGTGGGCGTAATAGCTATCGTCGAGTAGAAAAATGAATTTTACTCGAAAATGTTTCATATAAAAATGAAGAAAAAATATAATCACTGTAATCCTTGGAAAATTCTCTATCTTTATGAATTATCACTTTCGATTTTACGACATCAAATAAGGAAAGGAGAAAGGGAGAAATCTGACGGATTGAAATGCCTATAACTTCAGTTTGGCTCAACATTTTTGAGCAAATTAGATCTCGTCTGAAAGATAATACCTTGTTGATTGAGGACAAAATATACTCATGATAATTTTGTTTTTCGCTGCTTTCGATTTGTTCATTTTACTCCGAAATTCCAAATGTAATGATGATATAATAATGATTTTTTAACAGAAACAGCAGTGCCATCAAATTTGCAGGAAAAAACCTGAAGGTCGCAAAGCGATAGTTTCAGGTGTTCTGAAGTTATGGCCGAAAGAAGATATTCTTCAACTGATGCACTGAAAAACCAAATTGTGTCTTTAAGTTCTGACAGAAACAGAAATCCCATCAAATTCGTATGAAAAAACCAAAAGGTCGCAA
Organism: Harmonia axyridis; assembly: GCF_914767665.1. Classification (NCBI taxonomy): domain Eukaryota; kingdom Metazoa; phylum Arthropoda; class Insecta; order Coleoptera; family Coccinellidae; genus Harmonia; species Harmonia axyridis. Next base: position 8,821,972 of record NC_059507.1, read on the forward strand.
AGCCATAGCTTCAGGCGTTCTGTACCTATATATTTAATTTTTTGAAATCATTTTAGAAAACACTATTCGATTTCGTGAAACTTTTGTAGAAAACATTTTTTTTTACCTCTTTTAGTAACAAAGTTAAAGGGGGGGTCAAATTATGGTGAAAAACCCGGTACATTCGAGTTATAACTTCAATTTTGAAAATGAATGCTTCGCTGTCGATAACAACAACTGACTCAGCCAGAAGTATAACTGTCGCAGTGTATTGTTTGGTTGTTAACTGAAAAACCCTTGATCTACACAGTTGGCCTCCTGGACAACCAGATAATGCAGGAAATAATGAGCATTGCATTCGAACAAACCTTTTATTGAGATGAATATGTGATGCAGTAAATGAATGATTCAAGTTGTTTTGATTCCTCTTGTAAAAATAATCAACGGAAAGCAAATATGTCCAAATCTTATCTTATGTCCGTTGGATTATTTGATACCATCGAATATCAATCATCCCAAGATACCAAATTTTTTCGCATATATGCATAACCTCAATACCATGATTAGTCGTCATTTATATCAGCTAGGTTGTTCACATCTTCCTGAATTCATATCATAAAACTTCATCGTCACCGGTTTTACCACTTCCCGAATTAGGTTTGTATGGGATAAGGTGAAGAACCGTAAATTTGCAGTATAAATATGAAGATACATATAGATTGCTAAGGTAGTACCAGTTAAGAATCATCTTCAGGTCTCTTATGTGAAAATGTTCAAAACATTTATTTTGGTTTCGTTATTTCTCCATGTCTTCGGTATGTTATATCCATAATTTTAATTTTGATTTGTGAAAAACAACTATGTATTGTCATTTTTTTCTCGTATCATAGATTATAATGTAATGAGAATTGATTCACTGTGTTATTGTACCAAATTTATGAGAGCTTGTTTACCGAAAGACACATGGCTTTAACATTTCGACGCAATGATTACAATTTTTGAATTTTGAGAAGGGAATAATGTCAAGCTATAAGGTTCGACTTACTGATGACTAATGGGTGGTCGAATTCAAATATGTTCGTCCATCTGGCAGTTCGATAACTCCCGAACGAAAAGAGCTAGGAACTTCAAATTTTCTCGGTAGGTGTGGATCACGAATGATGCAGTTTGGATCCTAAATGGGCATAATTCAACTAGGGGTTGCGTAAGTTGATCGCGTTAATAGAACCATTGAAAATTCATGCATAATATCGAAATTTTACTTTCAACCTCAACTATGCTGAAACATAATTACAGAATTGGGATTTTTCAATTCTTTCGGTACGGTATCATCAAATTGAGCTAGGACTTGCTTTTCATATTTCAAAGATATCCTGAAAAATATTTGCCATAGAGGTTATACAGGGTGTTCCTAAATTGGAGGTGCAAACGAAAATGGGTAATTCCTCCGATACGTCCCATAAGCATTGACCGGAAACGATTTGTTTCCGAGATAACTTTAGAAGGAATTGAAATTTTGCATGAATATTCCATTTTAAGTTTTATATCACGTGATATGCCAATTTCAATTGAAAATCTACAGGATGATATTCTTTTGGAACAGTGCCTACATATTTCCTTCAGACTATAGTTTTTAGTGAACCACTGGTATTTCGAAAAAATATAAAAAAACCTTTAACCTAAGTTACTACTTAGATTAAAAGTTTTTTTCGTCAAAAAACTACAGTAATCCAAAAACTGTTTTACTATTCAGTTTTTGGATAACTGTAGTTTTGTCGTATCTGCTACAGATTTCGAGAAAAAAATTTCCACACAGCTATCACAATAAATATAGTAAACTGTGATGAATTAATTATATATCACTTTTGTTGCTTATCTTCCGATCTGGAGCAGGGTTTTATAAGGATTCGATACACTCATATAAATGTCATAGAAAAGTTGAGCTTCTCTAACTTTGAATTAGTTATTCCCTAATAATTAAGCAAAGTAATTCGTTCCACTGGAAAATTCAACTGTGGAAGTCAAGAAATTCAATCAACCAAGTTATGAAGCGAGATCTTTCGAAAATGAGAATTTTTTATTTAAGCTTATACTTCTTCTGAAAGAAACTACCCAAATTGGCTTTTACATATAGGAGTGAGAGAGGTTACAAAGGATGTTAATACCAGATTGAATAATCAACCAAATGGCAATGAATTATCTCTTCTAAACAGTGGCCTTATATCTGCACGTAAGCAATAACAAATAAGAATAACAGAAAAATATGAAATACCGCAGTTAAATTTTTTCTGGTGTTTCAGCGGACTGTTCCAAGAAGATAAAATTTTCTGGCATTCCTTTAGTTGACCTTGGCGGCCGTTTTTACTATTTTGGAACATACTTCAAGGTAAAAATATAAATGAAAGAACACACGGCTTTATTCTAAAATGAAGTTGTACAATTTTTCAACCATCGAAAACTTAATTGAAATCACAATGTGTTTGAAGATCCCTCTGAAAATGAAGATTATACTATTGAAAAATCTAATTCAAAATAAATTTATAAAATTTATAAAAAAGAGGAATTCGGAGGGACACTTCATTGAAAATAAAATGACACAATATTCCTGCAATTCGGCATGAATATTACAGTCGCTTTTTGAAATTAAAGAGTAGATAATTGTGATATGTTCAATTTTTGAGAATCAATGATCGATGTTGGAATCTATCCGGTTTTCTTGGATAATTGGGCAAACTGAAAAATAACTTCATTATATTCATATTTGTACCTAGATCATACTAATTTTTCATCAATTGCAATCATCCATAATGCAATTATAATTTCCATAAAAATCAACTTCTATTTTCTCAATTCCATAGGCTAATTTCTTCAAAGCGATGCAATTCTGCAGAGATCACGGAATGAACCTACTGAGTATTGAATCTGATGATGAAAATACAAGAATTTCAGATCATCTTTCAAAACATGGTAGGTGTTTTTCATTAATTGAATTCATTCCTCGATATCAGGTCTATACTTTTAGTATCTTTATCTTAAAATTACTATATTTAACTAAATTTTTAGCAAAAGGAATCGATCATTTCTGGACATCTGGATCAGATTTAGGAGAAGAAGGAAAATTTGTGTGGTTATCCACTGGAAAATATTTAAATTACACCAACTGGAGTCCCCCACAACCAGATAATTCCGGAAAGATAGAAAATTGTTTGGAACTTTGGAAGATCGATCGTTATATTTGGAATGACATACCGTGTACAAATCAATATAACTTTATTTGTGAGATGAAAGAATGTACTGACTTCTGCTTATAATAAATTATGAATTCGAACAGGGTTTATATTTTGACACGTGAAATGCAAAAAAGTATTCAACCTCTTTGGAATCGAACCTGAGTCGCGAGATTTACTGGCACACCGCCTAACTCACTAGGGCATTAGGAGGATGATCAAAATAAAAACTCAGCGGACTTGAACCGATGACTTTCGTATTATAAAACCAAAGTTACAAAATTCTGAACGGTGCGATGATAATAAAAAAGATTTGAAAAAAAAATGGTAAGAATAAAGATATTTATTCTAAGAAACATATATAAGAATACCCATCTCCATCTATCGGGTAGATGCAGAACTTATGTTCCCCAATCTTCCATTTTAGGGCATCTTTTCGTTGATGGCGACCCCCATCTGTCGGTCAATTTCAAATCCTCTTTGTGCCTAGATTCTAAAATCGCAGAATACCTTAGAATTAAATGATGCCACAAGCTACCATACACATAAAAGGAATCTTGTTTGAAAAGGCCAAGAAGAGACGAGAGAACCCTGCAACCTTGATCAATTATGAATAAAATCATTATTGGACGCTAGTTCGCCAAACAAAGCGTTCTCTCCTTTCGTTCTATGTCTGTCATTTTCGAATTTTGAGCCTAGAACGCTTAAAGACGATGATATTCGACTCACTGATGACTGTGTGTCCGCAAACACTTATTCTAAGAGTCTGAACTTATGATCTACTAGTCTGATAATTCGGTATGAAAAGTGAATCTAAATCATAAGTATTTCAATATAAATGTTAGCTCTTTCGAATACATCTGTGCGCATTATGCACTGGCAACGCAAAATTACTAGGACTCAATATTTTGCATTTCACTAGTCCGATTCAAATCGAATCCAGTGTGGGTATTATAGTGGGGGCATTAATAGTTTCATTGAAATTTCAGCTTCTTCGAGTATACAATAACTTAAAACTTTTCGACAGATAAAAATTTTGCAACAGCCAAAAATACAAACTGTAGATGATTCATTTTGGGGAGTGAAATGTGACACCAATTTTTTTTCTGATTGGTATTCGAACAAATTTCATATTGAGATGAATATATGAGGCACTACATAAAAATTTCAAGTTGTTTAGATTCCAATTGAATAAAGAATCAACGGAAAGCAAATATGTTCAAATCTTATCTATGTTCGTTGGGTTAATTTTTACTGTCAATCATCTTGCGATTCTTGCATCTTATCTCAATACTATGATTAGTCGTCAGTTAAACCATCCAGGTTGTTTACATATTCTTGAATTCATATCATAAAATTCGATCATCACCGGTTTTACCACTTCCCGAATTAGGTTTGTATGGGATAAGGTGAAGAACCGTAAATTTGCAGTATAAATATGAAGATACATATAGATTGCTAAGGTAGTACCAGTTAAGAATCATCTTCAGGTCTCTTATGTGAAAATGTTCAAAACATTTATTTTGGTTTCGTTATTTCTCCATGTCTTCGGTATGTTATATCCATAATTTTATTCTTGATTTGTGAAAAACAACTATGTATTGTCATTTTTTTCTCGTATCATAGATTATAATGTAATGAGAATTGATTCATTGTGTTATTGTTCCAAATTTATGAGAGCTTGTTCACCGGAAGACACATGGCTCTATCATTTCGACGCAATGCTTAGAATTTCTGAATTTTGAGAGGGAAATAATGTCAAACGACAAGGTTCCACTAACTGATGACGAATCGTTGGTCGAATTCATATATGTTCGTCCATCTGGCAGTTTGATAACTCTCGAACGAATAGAGCTAGGAACATAAAATTTTCTGGGTAGGTGTGGATCACGAATGGTGCAGTTTGGATCCTAAATGGGCATAAAACAACTAGGGGTTGCGTAAGTTGATCGCGTTAATAGAACCATTGAAAATTCATGCATAATATCGAAATTTCACTTTCAACCTCAACTATTCTGAAACATAATTTCAGAATTGAGATGTGTCAATTCATTCGGTACGGTATCATCAAATTGAGCTAGGACTGCTTTTCATATTTCAAAGATTTCCTGAAAAATATTTGCCATAGAGGTTATACAGGGTGTTCCTAAATTGGAGGTGCTAACGAAAATGGGTAATTCCTCCGACACGTCCCATAAGCATTGGCCGGAAACGATTTGTTTTCGAGATAACTTCAGAAGGAATTGAAATTTTGGATGAATATTCCATTTTAAGTTTTATATCACGTGATATGCCAATTTCAGTTGAAAATCTATAGGATGGTATTCTTTTGGAACAGTGCCTGCATTTTTCCTTTAGACTATATTTTTTAGTGAATCACTGGTATTTTGAAAAAATATAAAGAAAACCTTCAACCTTAGTTCTTACTTAAATTAAAGGTTTTTGTTGACAAAACTACAGTTATCCAAATACTGTATTACTATAAAGTTTTTGGATTTCTATAGATTTGTCGTAACTGCTACAGATTTCGAGAAGAAAATTCCATACAGCTATCACAATAAATATCAAGTTAAGTAAACTGTGATGAATTAATTATATATCACTTTTGTTGCTTATTTTTCGATCTAAAGCAGTGTTTTATAAGAATTCGTATAATCGTCATAGAAGAGTTGAGCTTCTCTAAGTTTGAATTAATTATTCCCCAATAATTAACCAAAGTAATTCGTTCCTCTGGAGAATTCAACTATGGAAGTCAAGAAATTCAATCAACCAAGTTATTAAGCGTGATCTTTCGAAAATGAGAATTTTTTATTTCAGCTTATACTTCTTCTGAAAGAAACTACCCAAATTGGCTTTTACATATAGGAGTGAGAGAGGTTACAAAGGATGTTAATACCAGATTGAATAATCAACCAAATGGCAATGAAATATCTTCTCTATACAGTGGGCTCATATCTGCATGTAAGCAATAACAAATAAGAATAACAGAAAAATATGAAATACCGCAGTGAAATTTTTTCTGGTGTTTCAGCGGACTGTTCCAAGAAGATAAAATTTTCTGGCATTCCTTTAGTTGACCTTGGCGGCCGTTTTTACTATTTTGGAACATACTTCAAGGTAAAAATATAAATGAAAGAACACACGCGCGGCTATATTGTAAAATAAAGTTGTACAATTTTTCAACCATCGAAAACTTAATTGAAATCACAACGTGTTTGAAGAACCCTCTGAAAATGAAGATTATAAGATTATACTATTGAAAAATCTAATTCAAAATAAATTTATAAAATTTAAAAAAAAAGAGAATTCGGAGGGACACTTCATTGAAAATAAAATGACACAAAATTCCTGCAATTCGGCATGAATATTACAATCGCTTTTTGAAATTGAGGAGTAGATAATTGTGATATGTTCAATTTTTGAGAATCAATACTCGATGTTGGAATCTATCCGGTTTTCTTGGATAATTTGGCAAACTGAAAAATAACTTCATTATATTCATATGTGTACCTAGATCATAATAATTTTTCATCAATTGCAATCATCCATAATGCAATTATAATTTCCATAAAAATCAACTTCTACTTTCTCAATTCCATAGGCTAATTTCTTCAAAGCGATGCAATTCTGCAGAGATCATGGAATGAACCTACTGAGTATTGAATCTGATGATGAAAATACAAGAATTTTAGATCATCTTTCAAAATATGGTATGTGTTTTTCATTAAATGAATTTATTCCTCGATATCAGGTTTATACTTTCAGTATCTATATCTCAAAATAACTATATTAAACCAAATTTTTAGCAAAAGGAATCGATCATTTCTGGACATCTGGATCAGATTTAGGAGAAGAAGGAAAATTTGTGTGGTTGTCCACTGGAAAATATTTAAATTACACCAACTGGAGTCCCCCTCAACCAGATAATGCCGGAAATATAGAAAACTGTTTGGAACTTTGGAAGATTGATCGTTATATTTGGAATGACGAACCGTGTACAATACAATATAACTTTATTTGTGAGATGAAAGAATGTACCGACTTCTGCTTATAATAAATTATGAATTCGAACAGGGTTTATATTGTGACACGTGAAATGCAAAAAAGTATTCAATCCCTTTGGAATCGAACCTGCGTCGCGAGATTTACTGGCACACCGCCTAATTCACTAGGGCATTAGGAGGATGATCAAAAGGAAAACTCAGCGGAGTTGAACCGAAGACTTTCGTAGTATAAAACCAAAATTACAAAATTCTGAACGGTGCGATAATAATAATAAAGATTTGAAAAAAAATGGTAAGAATAAAGCTATTTATTCTGAGAAACATATATAAGAATACCCATCTCCATCTATCGGGTAGAGGTAGAAATTATGTTCCCCAATCTTTGATTTCAGGGCATCCTTCCTTTCGTTGATGGCGACCCCCATCTGTCGGTCAATTTCAAATCCTCTATGTGCCTAGATTCTAAAATCGCAGAATACCTTAGGATTTAATGATGCCACAAACTACCATACACATAAAAGGAATCTTGTTTGAAAAGGCCACGAAGAGACAAGAGAACCCTGTAACCTTGATCAATTATGAATAAAATTTTTATTGGACGCTAGTTCACCAAACAAGGCATTCTCTCCTTTCGTTCTATGTCTGTCATTTTCGAATTTTGAGCCTAGAACGCTTAAAGACGATGATATTCGACTCACTGATGACGAATTCATAGTCCAAATCAAGAATAACTGGACGGCCGGAAACACGATAACTCCTAAACGAAAAGAGCTAAAAACTTTTCAGAGACTGTGTGTCCGCAAACACTTATTCTAAGAGTCTGAACTTATGATCTACTAGTCTGATAATTCGGTATGGAAAGTGAATCTAAATCATAAGTATTTCAATATAAATGTTAGCTCTTTCGAATACATCTGTGCGCATTATGCACTGGCAACGCAAAATTACTAGGACTCGATCAATATTTTGCATTTCACTAGTCCGATTCAAATCGAATCCAGTGTGGGTATTATAGTGGGGGCATAAATAGTTTCATTGGAATTTCAGCTTCTTCAAGTATACAAAAACTTAAAACTTTTCGACAGATGAAAATTTTGCAAGAGCCAAAAATACGAACTGTAGATGATTCATTTTGGGGAGTGAAATGTCACACCATTTTTTTTTCTGATTGGTATTCGAACAAATTTCATATTGAGATGAATATATGAGGCACTACATAAAAATTTCAAGTTGTTTAGATTACAATTGGATAAAGAATCAACGGAAAGCAAATATGTTCAAATCTTATCTATGTTCGTTGGGTTAATTGTTACTGTCAATCATCTTGCGATTCTTGCATCACATCTCAATACTATGATTAGTCGTCAGTTAAACCATCCACTATCCAGGTTGTTTACATCTTCTTGAATTCATATCATAAAATTCGATCATCACCGGTTTTACCACTTCCCGAATTAGGTTTGTATGGGATAAGGTGAAGAACCGTAATTTTGCAGTATAAATATGAAGATACATATAGATTGCTAAGGTAGTACCAGTTAAGAATCATCTTCAGGTCTCTTATGTGAAAATGTTCAAAACATTTATTTTGGTTTCGTTATTTCTCCATGTCTTCGGTATGTTATATCCATAATTTTATTATTGATTTGTGAAAAACAACTATGTATTGTCATTTTTTTCTCGTATCATAGATTATAATGTAATGAGAATTGATTCATTGTGTTATTGTACCAAATTTATGAGAGCTTGTTCACCGGAAGACACATGGCTCTATCATTTCGACGCAATGCTTAGAATTTCTGAATTTTGAGAGGGAAATAATGTCAAACGACAAGGTTCCACTAACTGATGACGAATCGTTGGTCGAATTCATATATGTTCGTCCATCTGGCAGTTTGATAACTCCCGAACGAATAGAGCTAGGAACATAAAATTTTCTGGGTAGGTGTGGATCACAAATGGTGCAGTTTGGATCCTAAATGGGCATAATCCAACTAGGGGTTGCGTAAGTTGATCGCGTTAATAGAACCATTGGAAATTCATGCATAATATCGAAATTTCACTTTCAACCTCAACTATTCTGAAACATAATTTCAGAATTGAGATGTTTAAATGCTTTCGGTACGGTATCATCAAATTGAGCTAGGACTGCTTTTCATAATTCAAAGATATCCTGAAAAATATTTGCCATACAGGTTATACAGGGTGTTCCTAAATTAGAGGTGCAAACGAAAATGGGTAATTCCTCCGATACGTCCCATAAGTATTGACCGGAAACGATTTGTTTCCGAGATATCTTTAGAAGGAATTGAAATTTTGCATGAATATTCCATTTTAAGTTTTATATCACGTGATATGCCAATTTCAATTGAAAATCTACAGGATGATATTCTTTTGGAACAGTGCCTACATATTTCCTTCAGACTATGGTTTTTAGTGAACCACTGGTATTTCGAAAAAATATAAAAAAAACCTTCAACCTGAGTTACTACTTAGATTAAAGGTTTTTTTTGTAAAAAAACTACAGTAATCCAAAGACTGTTTTACTTTTCAGTTTTTGGATAACTGTAGTTTTGTCGTATCTGCTACAGATTTCGAGAAAAAAATTCCACCCAGCTATCACAATAAATATAGTAAACTGTGATGAATTAATTATATATCACTTTTGTTGCTTTTCTTCCGATCTGGAGCAGGGTTTTATAAGGTTTCGATACACTCATATAATTGTCATAGAAAAGTTGAGCTTCTCTAACTTTGAATTAGTTATTCCCTAATAATTAAGCAAAGTAATTCGTTCCACTGGAAAATTCAACTATGGAAGTCAAGAAATTCAATCAACCAAGTTATGAAGCGAGATCTTTCGAAAATGAGAATTTTTTATTTAAGCTTATACTTCTTCTGAAAGAAACTACCCAAATTGGCTTTTACATATAGGAGTGAGAGAGGTTACAAAGGATGTTAATACCAGATTGAATAATCAACCAAATGGCAATGAATTATCTCTTCTAAACAGTGGGCTTATATCTGCACGTAAGCAATAGCAAATAAGATTAACAGAACAATATGAAATACCGCAGTGACTTAAATTTTTTCTGTTTTTTTAGCGGACTGTTCCAAGAAGATAAAATTTTCTGGCATTCCTTTAGTTGACCTTGGCGGCCGTTTTTACTATTTTGGAACATACTTTAAGGTAAAAATATAAATGAAAGAACACACGGCTGTATTCTAAAATGAAGTATGAAGTTGTACAATTTTTCAACCTTCGAAAACTTAATTGAAATCACAACGTGTTTGAAGAACCCTCTGAAAATGAAGATTATACTATTGAAAAATCTAATTCAAAATGACTTTATAAAATTTATCAAAAAAAGGAATTCGGAGGGACATTTAATTGAAAATAAAATGACACAATATTCCTGCAATTCGGTATGAATATTACTTTTTGAAATTAAAGAGAAGATAATTATGATATGTTCAATTTTTTCAACATTGGTTTATTTATAGAGTTATTTTTCACAAAAATTAGATGCCCTTATGATACACTATGAACCAAAATTTAGTGAAAGTCTATGAGTGGAAATTGATGAATGATGATGATTTGTTCATCTAGGATCTTGCACTGAATTGAAGTCGATCCGAGATGAAACAAACTGATGATTCTTTTTGAGAATCAATACTCGATGTTGGAATCTACGGCTTTCTTTGATATTTTGGCAATCTGAAAAATAACTTCATTATATTCATATGTGTACCTAGATCATAATAATTTTTCATCAATTGCAATCATCCATAATTCAATTATAATTTCCATAAAAATCAACTTCTACTTTCTCAATTCCATAGGCTAATTTCTTCAAAGCGATGCAATTCTGCAGAGATCACGGAATGAACCTACTGAGTATTGAATCTGATGATGAAAATACAAGGATTTCAGATCATCTTTCAAAACATGGTATGTGTTTTTCATTAATTGAATTTATTCCTCGATATCAGGTCTATACTTTTAGTATATTTATCTTAAAATAACTACATTTAACCAAATTTTTAGCAAAAGGAATCGATCATTTCTGGACATCTGGATCAGATTTAGGAGAAGAAGGAAAATTTGTTTGGTTATCCACTGGAAAATATTTAAATTACACCAACTGGAGTCCCCCTCAACCTGATAATTCCGGAAAGATAGAAAACTGTTTGGAACTTTGGAAGATCGATCGTTATATTTGGAATGACATACCGTGTACAAATCAATATAACTTTATTTGTGAGATGAAAGAATGTACTGACTTCTGCTCATAATAAATTATGAATAGAAACAGGTTTTATATTGAGACACGTGAAATGCAAAAAAATTTTCAACCTCTTTGGAAGCGAACCTGCGTTTACTGGCACACCGCGTAACTCACTAGGGCATTAAGAGGATGATGGAAAGGAAAACTGAGCGGACTTGAACCGAAGACTTTCGTAGTATAAAACCACAGTTACAAAATTTTGAACGGTGCGATAATAATAATAATAAAGATTTGAAAAAAAAATGGTAAGAATAAAGATATTCATTCCAAGAAACTTATATAAGAGTACCCATCTCCATCTATCGGTTAGATGCAGAATTTATGTTCCCCAATCCATTTTAGGGCATCTTTTCGTTGATGGCGACCCCCATCTGTCGGTCAATTTCAAATCCTTTTTGTGCCTAAATTCTAGAATCGCAGAATATCTTAGAATTAAATGATGCCACAAACTACCATACACATAAAAGGAATCTTGTTTGAAAATGGCCACGAAGAGACAAGAGAACCCTGTAACCTTGATCAATATTGAATAAAATCATTATTGGACGCTAGTTCGCCAAACAAAGCGTTCTCTCCTTTCGTTCTATGTCTGTCATTTTCGAATTTTGAGCCTAGAATGCTTAAAATGAATTTATAGTCCAAATCAAGAATAACTGGCCGGCCGGAAACACGATAACTCCTGAACGAAAAGAGCTAAAATCTTTTCAGAGACTGTGTCTCCGCAAACACTTATTCTAAGAGTCTGAACTTATGATCTACTAGTCTGATAATTCGGTATGAAAAGTGAATCTAAATCATAAGTATTTCAATATAAATGTTAGCTCTTTCGAATACATCTGTGCGCATTATGCACTGGCAACGCAAAATTACTAGGACTCAATATTTTGCATTTCACTAGTCCGATTCAAATCGAATCCAGTGTGGGTATTATAGTGGGGGCATTAATAGTTTCATTGAAATTTCAGCTTCTTCGAGTATACAATAACTTAAAACTTTTCGACAGATAAAAATTTTGCAACAGCCAAAAATACAAACTGTAGATGATTCATTTTGGGGAGTGAAATGTCACACCAATTTTTTTTCTGATTGGTATTCGAACAAATTTCATATTGAGATGATTATATGAGGCACTACATAAAAATTTTAAGTTGTTTAGATTCCAATTGAATAAAGAATCAACGGAAAGCAAATATGTTCAAATCTTATCTATGTTCGTTGGGTTAATTTTTACTGTCAATCATCTTGCGATTCTTGCATCTTATCTCAATACTATGATTAGTCGTCAGTTAAACCATCCAGGTTGTTTACATATTCTTGAATTCATATCATAAAATTCGATCATCACCGGTTTTACCAATTCCCGAATTGAGTTTGTATGGGATGAGGTGAAGAACCGTAAATTTGCAGTATAAATATGAAGATACATATAGATTAATAAGGTAGTACCAGTTAAGAATCATCTTCAGGTCTCTTATGTGAAAATGTTCAAAACATTTATTTTGGTTTCGTTATTTCTCCATGTCTTCGGTATGTTATATCCATAATTTTATTCTTGATTTGTGAAAAACAACTATGTATTGCCATTTTTTTTCTCGTATCATAGATTATAATGTATGAGAATTGATTCACTGTGTTATTGTACCAAATTTATGAGAGCTTGTTTAACGGAAGACACATGGCTCTATCATTTCGTCGGAATGACTACAATTTTTGAATTTTGAGAAGGGAATAATGTGAAGCTATAAGTTTCGACTTACTGATGACTAATGGGTGGTCGAATTCAAATATGTTCGTAAGTCTGGCAGTTCGATAACTCCCGAACGAAATGAGCTAGTAACTTCTAATTTTCTAAATAGGTGTGGATCTCGAATGATGCAGTTTGGATCCTTAATGGGCCTAATCTAACTAGGGGTTGCGTAAGTTGATCGCGTTAATAGAACCATTGAAAATTCATGCATAATATCGAAATTTTACTTTCATCCTCAACTATTCTGAAACATAATTTCAGATTCGAGATGTGTCAATTCTTTCGGTAAGGTATCATCAAATTGAGCTAGGACTGCTTTTCATATTTCGAAGTTATCCTGAAAAATATTTGCCATAGAGGTTATACAGAGTGTTCCTAAATTGGAGGTGCAAACGAAAATGGGTAATTCCTCCCATAAGTATTGGCCGGAAACGATTTGTTTTCGAGATACCTTCAGAGAAAAATGAACTGAAATTTTGCATGAATATTCCATTTTAAGTTTAACATGATGTGATATGCCAATTTCAATTGAAAATCTACAGGATGATATTCTTTTAGAATAGTGCCTGCATTTTTTCTTCAAACAATATTTTTTAGTGAATCACTGGTATTTCGAAAAAATATAAAAAACCTTTAACCTAAGTTACTACTTAGAGTAAAGGTTTTTTTTCAAAAAACTACAGTAATCCAAAAACTGTATTACTATTCAGTTTTTGGATTACTGTAGTTTTGTCGTATCTGCTACAGATTTTGAGAAAAAAATTTCACACTGCTATCATAATAAATATCAAGTTGAGTAAACTGTGATGAATTAATTATATATCACATTTGTTGCTCATCTTCCGATCTGGAGCAGGGTTTTATAAGGATTCGATACACTCGTATTATCCACACATTCGTTCCACTGGAAAATTCAACTATGGAAGTCAAGAAATTCAATCAACCAAGTTATGAAGCGTGATCTTTCGAAAATGAGAAATTTTTATTTCAGCTTATACTTCTTCTGAAAGAAACTACCCAAATTGGCTTTTACATATAGGAGTGAGAGAGGTTACGAAGGATGTTAATACCAGATTGAATAATCAACCAAATGGCAATGAAATATCTATTCTATACAGTGGGCTTATATCTGCAGCACGTAAGCAATAACAAATAAGAATAATAGAAGAATATATGAAATACTACAGTGACTTAAACATTTTTTGTTGTTTTAGCGGACTGTCCCAAGAAGATAAAATTTTCTGGAATTCCCTTAGTTGATCTTGGCGGCCGTTTTTACTATTTTGGAACATACTTTAAGGTAAAAATATAAATGAAAGAACACACAGGTTTATTCTGAAATGAAGTTGTATAATTTTTCAACCATAGAAAACTTAATTGGAATCAAAACGTCTATGAAGAACCCTCTGAAAAAGATGATTATAATAAGATAATAAAATTTAATTCAGAATAAATTCATGAAATTAAAAAAAAAAATGATATGGAGGGACACTACATTGAAAATAAAATGACACAATATTCCTTCTTGAATATTACAGTCGCTATTTGAAATTAAAGAGTAGATAGTTGTGATATGTTCGATTCATTCGACATTGGTTTATTTATATAGATTTTTTTCACAAAAATTAGATGCCCTTTTGATATCGCTTATGATACACGATTTGTTCATTTAGGATCTTGCACTAAATTGAAGTCGATCCGAGATGAAACAAACAGATGATTCTTTTTGAGAATCAATACTCGATGGTTGAATCTACGGCTTTCTTTGATATTTTGGCAATCTGAAGAATAACTTCATTATATTCATATGTGTAAAGTTTATTCAAAGTCACTTGAACTATTCCATAAAAACTCTTGGCCATAGATGTCCCTTTGAAGTGGATACCGCGATCTGCAAAATACCGGGGTTTATCTAAAAGTATTGTTAGGCAATACATTCACTGGGCCCAAAGGAATTTCTGGAAACTTGGACAAACCTTGTATAATTGAAATATTCATCTTCCTCCAAGTGACTTTGGATATACTATACCTAGATCATAATAAATTTTCATCAATTGCAATCATCCATAATTCAATTATAATTTCCATAAAAATCAACTTCTACTTTCTCAATTCCATAGGCTAATTTCTTCAAAGCGATGCAATTCTGCAGAGATCATGGAATGAACCTACTGAGTATTGAATCTGATGATGAAAATACAAGAATTTTAGATCATCTTTCAAAACATGGTATGTGTTTTTCATTAATTGAATTTATTCCTCGATATCAGGTCTATACTTTTAGTATATTTATCTTAAAATAACTATATTTAACCAAATTTTTAGCAAAAGGACTCGATCATTTCTGGACATCTGGATCAGATTTAGGAGAAGAAGGAAAATTTGTGTGGTTATCCACTGGAAAATATTTTAATTACACCGATTGGGGCCCCTTTCAGCCAGATAATTCCGGAAATATAGAAAATTGTATGGACATTTGGAAGTTTGAACGTTTTATTTGGCATGACGGACCTTGTTTAAATGACGCTTATTTTATTTGTGAGATGGAAGAATGTACAGACTTCTGCTTATAATAATATAAGTTTATTCGTCTGATAATGGTTGATGATTCTGCTCATAATAAATGAAAAAAGTATATATTGTGACATGTGGAATGGAAAAAAGTATTCAATCCCTTTGGAATCGAACCTGCGGCTTGACATTACTGACACACCGCGTAACTCACTATAGTAGAGTGATGGAAAGGAAAACTCAGAGAACTTAAACCGAAAACTTTTCTATTATCAAATCTTACTAAATATTAAACGGTGCGAGAATAATAATAGTAAAGATCTATGACTTAGGTATGTCGTTAGCAGTCGATGCCGAAAATTCATTGAACAAATAATAATAATAAGAATTAAGATCTTTATTCCAAGGAACATATATAAGAATACTGAACTCCATCTATCAGGTAGATGCAGAACATATGTTCTCTATTCTTTCATTTAGGGCATCCTTTCGTTGATTGCAACCCCCACCTGCTGGTCAATTTCAAATCCTTTATGTGCCTAGAATCGGAGAAGAACTTAGAATTTAGAGGTGCCACAAACTACTTTTCACATAAAAGGAATCTTATTTGAAAAGGCCACGAAGAGACAAGAGAACCCTGTAACCTAGATCAATTATGAATAAAATTATTATTGGATGCTAGTTCACCAAACAAAGCATTCTTTCCTTTCGTTCTAATGTCTGTCATGACGACTTCATAATCAAAATCAAGAATAACTGTCCAGCTGGACGGAAACACGATAACACCTAAACCAAAAGAACTGAAAACTTTTCAAGGTAAGTAGGTTCAAGTCTCGAATGCCTCGGTTAATCATAATCTGTGAATATGGACGTTCAAATTTATGTTTGTCTATTCATCTCAAAACTGCGGATCCGATTGTGATAAAAATTAGGATATTGGTGTGAAATGAAAGTTTCAGACGCAAAATTTCACAAGGATTGAATACCAAAACTTCGGAGATTTCTAGAAGAAGATCGAAAAAAAGTTAACCAACACTTCGAGACCACTGAACTGACGAAGTTGATTGTAAATATTTCGACGGTCAAATTTCGTTGTTTCCTCTCTATAAGGATTGCAGTGTTTCTTCCCGAGATCACTTGTGGACTCTTCAGTTGGGCTATCCAGAGATCTCTTCGCAAAACACCCCCTCACTTCATCATGGAGAGGTGACTCTGCTGAAACGCGGCACAAGAGTGTGTCGCATCATTCATAACCCCACCTCTCGGGCAAGCAAAGTCACTACAATATGAAATAACGATTTCAAGCTCCGTGCACAATTTCAAGCTGTTCTAATTATCAGAGTCAAAGTAAAGTTAAGTGAAATCAAAACAAGTGTTCAGTCACTGACTCAATGTTTGAAGATGAACTTGTGATATTGAAAAAAATTGAGATTTTGCATGTTATATGAATAAAAAATTTTCAACCCTTTTGCAATATTGCCTACTAATTGTGAGCTTCATCACAATAATGAAAATTCATGGAGAAAATAGAAAATAAAATGAGGAAAGTAATGACGTTAAGTCAGAAGCATTTGAGTCCACGTTTCATAGACCAATTGTACCATTGGACACCATATATAGGTATATTGTTGTCTCCAAAACAGTGACTTCACATCAGTGCGTTCCCTTCTTTTTCTTGATAAACACCATTCGATAATGAAAACAGGATTCTATTTCAATTCACAGAAGCTACAAAAGGTTAGTATTCCTCGCGTTTTACTCATATTTTCCTTAAGTTAATATATCCAACATAAGTTTTCCATCTCATATTGATCTTCGTTTCTTCTTTTACATCACACTGATCAGTATTACGTTGACTATTCCATTTGATTTTTTTGTAGACTAATTATTAAAAATCTATGCAATTCTGTAAAACCCATGCATCGCACGTCTTGAGCTCACTATGATATTGTTCAGGGTGGGCAAATGAGTGAGGTAAGCGGCTTTATCTCAGGATCCACTCATCGAAGAGACTTGCGGTAAAAGATTTTACCACTGAAGTAGATATACAAAAAACACATTGAAAATTGTTTTGAAGTTAATACCTCTACCGCTAGGGGCGTAATAGCTATCTTCGAGTAGAAATATGAATTTTACTCGAATATGTTTCATATCAAGTTGATAAAAAAATATTCTTATTTCACTCCGGACTCCAATCGACAGTCAACTGATTGGACTGCACACGATGAACCGAATCTAAAGCGAGAAAAAACACAACAGTCAGCTGGCAAGGTTGTGGCATCAGTATTGTGGGATGCGCAAGTTAGAGATAATATTCATTGATTACCTCCAAAAGGGCCAGACCATCAACAGCCATTATAGTATCGTTTAAAGGATGAAATTGTTAAAAAAGGGCCCCATTTGAAGAAAAGAAAGGGACTGTTTCATCAAGACAATGCCCCGTGTCACAAATCAATGAAAACAATGGCAAAATTGCATGAACTGGGCTTCGAATTGCTTGTGTATCCACCGTATTCGCCATATCTGGTCCCCAGCGACCTTTTTCTGTTCTCAGACCTCAAAAGAGTGCTCGCTGGAAAGAAATTCAGCGCCAATGAAGAAGTAATCACCGAAACTGAGGCCTAGTTTGAAGCGAAAGACAAATCGTACTACAAAAATGGTATCGAAAAGTTGGAAGATCGCTATAATCGCTGTATCGCCCTCAAATGCAACTATATATGTTCAATAATAAAATCGAATCTTGCCAAAAAAAATGTGTTTTACTATGATAGACCGGGGACTCTTCAATTGACCTGTTAGATGTATAATATCAAATTCAAGCTCGCTGCGGAATTACATGATGATCGCGTCACAAGAATCAAAGAAAATTCGAGCAGAACATTTGTAACATCAAAATTTTACTGAAGTATTCACGTCCATGTTTGATATTGCTCACTAAAAATTTTAATTTTCATTTCAGAAAAATTTCAACAACAGAACCCCTAATCTATATATACTAGCTAATATACAAAAATTGCTATAATGAATCAGGTCTTGTATACCTATATACAGTTCTATGGTCTTCAAGGGTGCAATTGGCACATGGATTAACGAAAGCTCAAGTTATGGCTTTTCTTTCAATATTGATAATAAATGTTGATTCATAACAATAAAGAAAAGAAAACTCGGAATGAAAATATTATGTTTGGGAAACACATTTTATTACAACGATAGGAATACAGTATCAGTAATCATTTTATCGATATAATTCTTTTCTACGACAGTTTCATTCTTCGGGGTGAAAGTAAAAATAATAGATTGTCAGATTAGTTTGTATACATAACTATTTCCTCTGTTTATTTTTATTGGTGTTGAATATAACATTCAAGATCATTTGATAATTGCCCAATCATCAAAAATACAACAATTCAAAGTCAAGGGCATATTACCCAATCCTTAATACAATTTGCTTCGAAGTTTTATCAAAGAAACACACTTCCCTTAATCTCATTCATGTAATGAGAGTTGAAAATAGTCAGTCGAATAATTTTGTCAATCTCTTCTTCATTAACATAGATTTATACAATTTCGTGAACATTAGTAACATAGAAAAATATTTATATCCTATATTACAAAATTATCTGCCTTATCAATAGAGTTATATTCGAAGGCACCTTTACGTAATAAGAAAAAAAAATATTTTCTCAGCTGTCAGGATCTATTATCCACAAATGGCGTTGAAGTTTTTTGAAATTCTAAATATGTATGTCGTAAATATTTGGCCACGTGGACTTAGCTAGACTATTGGCTGGGTAGCCATACACTAAAACATCTATTTAATAATTACATTCAGTTAGTATCATATGAAGTTTAAGTACTCACTATTCAGTTACTTAAATACCGATGAGACATCACAAAAGAGGAATGTTGAGGAAGAATTGAAATACATCGAATAATTTCAAAATAAATATTTCACTTATCATAAAACTACCAATTTTAGAATCACAATCTACATCACAATAATTTCAGAGAAAATACAGTTGACTCAATCACGGACTTTGCTTTCGAAACTACTTCCAACATAACCACTCAATATAGATCAGATATTTGAATATTTTCGTATTTCAGAATTTGACTCAAATCTTTCCTTGGTCGGCATTCTTTACCAGAATGTTATTAGTTCTGACCAAGGGAAGATTTAGTCTTTCCAGTCTTTTCAAGGAAACCGAATTTCAATTCCTTCCGTGTGAATATCCTATGAATTGACAATAAAATAACGATAAATACTCGTTTTCAACTTTTTTTTGGTTTCGGCAATTGTTAAAAATATCGTAAGTTGTATAGTTGACCTTTCAAGGCTTGATAGAATAACTTATGACTACAACTATTATTAACATATTCGAAATAAATTAAATTATTTTATTTAATTATGACAGGAAAATTTTCTAAATTTGTAGTTTTCAAAGACAACGAGTAGTCTATATGTGGAATTGATATTCTTAGTCAAATATCCAACTTACTCATTTTGAAGCTCTATAGAGCCTCCAAGCAGTGAGTTATTGGCACTTCAGTGTTCTTGAATGTATTGTGAAACCAATTATTGAGCCATGATTAACAGTGAATCTAAGGGGATAGGAAATTTCACTCTTACATGGAAATATCGTTAGCTGAGATCAATAATTTGAAATAAAAAAATTCGTCGAATGAGTCAACCAAGAAATATAAAATGTCCTTAAGATGATAAATAGAATATTTGAAAAAAACACTACCTAATCCTCAAGAATAAAATGGGAAAAACCATATTTTATTCTGGGTATCACAGAATTCATACTACATCTAATGGCTCGTATAAAAAGTACTTCGAATAGAAATATAAATTGAAAATTCTCTTGAAAAATAATGAAACAAGGAAAAGAACAAAACTAAGACATGCCAGAAGAAGGGTCGTCGTCATTATTAGCTAGCTTTCTGTCACGCCATCTGCTAGTGTTTTGTTCATTTTTATCACTAATCAAATCATTGAAAGGTAGGTTATCATTGACACTTGTAATATGCTGGACATTCTGAACGAAAAGAGGTTCAGTGTTGACCACTCTACTACTATATCTCTGCTCTTCTGAATCACCAGTAACCACTGTTTGAGTTCTTTTTTCGGAACTATCTACTATTTTGTTGGACACAACTCTACTCTCTTCTCTATTGAGTTCATATGACTCGACCACCTTATTAGGGTTGAGTTTCAACTTTATTACTTTATTCTGCACAATTTGTAGATGTCTCAGGACATATTCTTCTTCAGGGGCCAATTCGTGAGCTTTTTGAAGACAGGCCACTGCTTCCAACAGTTTACCCCTTTCTACATGTACCACACAAAGGTTGTGAAGTCCTTGGATATTTTCAGGGTCAATTTCTAGTATTCTCCTGTAGCACTGAAAAAGAACCAACGGTCAAAATGATGTTCAAGGATATAAAAATGTGAATCTCAATATTCGATGTTATTGAAAAATGCTGAATACAAGGTCTCTCAAAAGAAAATTCGTATTTTTTTCATTTTATTCAAAAATAGTGATTCTGTGACTATTGTGCAAAGAAATTCCTCTAATATTCAAAGTTTTGGTAATTGATATATGCGTCAAGCATTCGGAAATGGATGAAAAAATTTGAGGAGATTGGTTCAACATCAAACAACCAAAATACAGGCGCTCAAGGTTATTGAGAACGAAAGAAAATGTGGAACGCGTTATTCGATTTGTTCGTGATGATCCCGACCTCTCCATTCGAAAGTGTGCAAGTGCTTTTAATGCGCACAGATCTTCGCTACACAGCATTTTGTCCAAATATCTAAAGCTATAACCAAAGAACAATGTATCTATCACGAGTTCCTAAAAATTTTCCAAGCAAGTTGATATTCAAGGAACCTTTGGACTTTTACCAGTGGGGTTTTGTCGAATCTAGAGTTCACGTTAGAAAACCAACTTTCCTAACCAAGTTGAAACGAAATATTCGCCTTGAAATGGGAGCCATACTTGCCAATCAGGGTTTCATTCTACTGCGACCTGATGGTCTATTGTGCCCCCCTCCCCCGATTCTCGCCATAGCTTGATATATACAGCATATAGATCTCCCTCCAGTTTCAGAGTTCTAATGAACTCCAGTATCTGGATGGCTTCAAGGAAGCTACTTCCTCACTTCTACAAGTTTCTTGTCGAAAGAAGATTTTGCGTTGGCTAGTGATGACGAGGCATTCCATCACCAGGGGATCTGGAGTTCCCTTCTCCACACATCTGCACACATCATATTCTGCTAGACCCATTCTCATGAAGCCGACAATGCTCTGTGAGGAATCCAGTGAGGAGGTGTAGCATATTTTTACTAAGATCCAGAAACTTCTTAGATCTCGCAGTGTCAAAATTTCAAAGAAACTTTTTGTAATGATCCAATCCAGGAAGATTTCGCCAGAGGTGTTTTCTTTCTCCTGAAACACTCTCTTGAATTTCCGTTTGAGATTGAATAAATGATTCTCTAAAAGGTGTATTTTCATAATTAATGAACATGTTTTCGACAAACGGCTTGTTCTTTTTGAACCGCTTGTTTACATGTAATCTTTCTTTTGAGACCCTTGTGAAATACACTAATCAATGTGGTCGTTCCTTATATCCAAGTTATTGTTATGCCCTGATTTGAAAATTCAATTCAGCATTCTTTCTTTACTTATGAAACTTCTAGATTTTTGATAGGGGTTATCTTAGCAATGTGTTACGAAAGTAACGGGTGTTTTTTTTCGAGGTATATAACTTTAAGTTGGCATTACTGTTCAAGATAGCGATCGATTCAACAGCTGTCAAGTGATTCATTCTCAGTTTGGTTTGGCAATTCATCGTGAATAGACTCACGCCTTAACAACGCTTGCAAATCGTGCAATTTCATTTCGAAAATAATGGTTCTGTGCGGAATACGTATCGCGCACTACGTCCATTTTATTTTGTTTAGCGATGAAGCGCACTTCTGGTTGAATGGCTACGTCAACAAACAAAACTGCCGCATTTGGAGTGAAGCTAATTCTCAAGTGTATGTCGAAACACCGTTACATCCAGAAAAACTGACTGTTTGGTGCGCTTTATGGGCTGGTGGAATCATTGGTCCGTACTTCTTCAAAAACGATGATGGCCAGAACGTTACAGTCAATGGTGATCGGTATAGAGCCATGATTACTAACTTTTTCATTCCTGAATTGAACAACCATGATGTCCAGGAGCTGTGGTTCCAACAAGACGGCGCAACATGTCACACAGCTCGTGCTACAATCGATTTATTGACAGACACGTTTGGTGACCGCCTAATTTCACGTTTTGGACCTGTGAATTGGCCTCCAAGATCTTGTGATTTAACACCGCTAGACTACTTTCTGTGGGGCTATGTGAAGTAAAGTCATTGGTCTATGCGGATAAACCACAAACCCTTGACCATTTGGAAGACAACATTCGCCGTGTTATTGCCGATATACGGCCACAAATGTTGGAAAAAGTCATCGAAAATTGGACGTCCAGTTTGGACTACATCCGAGCCAGCCGTGGCGGTCATATGCCAGAAATCATATTTAAAATGTAATGCCACAAGATTATCTTGCGGATAAATAAAATTCATGTCAATCGAATAATCCATCGTTGTTTTATTGCAATTCAAAGTTCTATAGCTCTAAAAAAACACCCTTTACAAGTTTGTGTACTTCACATATGTGAAATACACGAATCAATGTGGTCGTTCCCTATATCCAAGTAGAATTATCAGAATTATGCACTGATTTGAAAATTTAATTCAGCATTCTTTCTTTATGTGTGTAACTTCTAGATTTTTGATAGTGGTTGTCTAAGCAATGTGTTACGAAAGTAGATGATAGACTAAAGACAAAGCCTCGAAATGGATCGAAGAGAGCGGAGCTGAAGGTGAAAGCAGGCAGTAAATATTTCCGATATTGAATCAGATTTTCGAGAGTGAATGAACAACGGATAGGTAGATGAGTGGACTCACATTTTCTGCTGCATCCAGATCTTTGATGTTATTGATGTAAATGTCACCGAGCAGTATAAAACCCTTGACGTGGTCCGGATGATATTTGACAAGTTGATTCAAAAAGGGGGCGGCTTCTAGAGGCCTTTGATCGTCTGCCAGTAACAAAGCCAAATTAAACAGGGCACTTCTGAAATCCGCTTTCAGATGTACGGCTTTACGGAACCAATGCTCAGCTTCCTCGATGTTCTTTTCGTCCATGGCCAGCATTCCTAGAAGGTTAATCATTATTCACAGTTAACTAATATCAATGAGAAAAATCAACGAAAAATCGTCAATGCTGTCGATATTTTTTTGGGAAAATATCCTCAGAACAATTCAAATACAGCTCTAAATACGGCTTTTGTAGATTGATCATATCAATTTTTTTTGTTGCTGATTTGGTGAATAGATTAGTGAAACATGAGAGCATCTAATTATCAATAAAACATATCAATAATAGATAAAAACGAATACCTCAGATTGTAACATATACAATAAAACGGTTAAAACTAGAAATAATGAAGAACTCATTGTTCTGTGAAGGCTTTCTTACTATGTTTCATCTTCACTACAGACACAGTACTGGTAATTTTTTATCGAATAGTCTCTGATCCCTTCGCTGGATTATTACATACTTGTCATCATTAATTTAGCTAAAATTTATCTGTGGTACTTTTTGACGTAGGCCACAACAAATTTTTTGGATAATATGGTGTAAACTAAAGATCATATCCTGCAAACCATTTGAGATAATTAACCAATTTTTTTAATTAATTCCCAAAAAGTCTTCTGCAAATTTGAGGGTTACTCTACATGAGGTCCGAAAGAACTGAGTGGACTGCATACGATGAACCGAATCCAAAGCGAGGAAAAACATAACACTCAGCTGGCAAGGTTATGGCACCAGTATTATGGGATGTGCAAGGTATAATATTCATTGATTACCTCCAAAAGAGCCAGACCATCAACAGCGATTATTATATTGCGTTATTGGATATCGTTTAATGGATGAAATCGTTAAAAAACGGTCCCATTTGAAGAAAAAAAGGTGCTGTTTCATCAAGGCAATGCGCCGTGTCACAAATCAATGAAGACAATGGCAAAATTGCATGAATTGTGCTTCGAATTGATTCTGCATCCACCGTATTCGCCAGATCTGGCTCCCAGCGACTTTTTCCTATCCTCAGACCTCAAAAGACTTCGCTGGAAAGAAATTCAGCCCAATGAAGAAGTAATCGCCGAAACTAAGGCCTATTTTGAAGCGAAAGAAAAATCGTACAACAAAAATGGTATAAAAAAGTTGGCAGATCGCTATAATCGATGTATCGCCCTCGAAGGCAACTATGTTGAATAATAAAATCGAATTTTGACAAAAAAATATGTTTTACCATAGTAGATTAGAGACTTTTCAATTGGCCTGTTACTTTCTGTTCTACAAACTCTAGTTTTATAATCGCTTGAAGAATTATTTGTCCTTGGGATAAATATATGTAATTCGATTACTTGGAACTCATACCATAATTTCCATTGAAAAGAAAAATGTTTCAGAAATAAGTGCACGAGAAAATGCAAAATAATTCCATGATGAATATTGAATAGGTCATTAATTTTAAGTTGTCTCAGCAAGATTCTTACCTAAATTGAAATGAACCCTTTCGCTTGTGGGGTCTTTGTCGAGTAGTTTGAGTAGGCGTTCTCTTGCTATCTTGCGAAACTCCGGAATGCCAAACTCTTGTAATAATATCGCCGAGTTCATCAGAGCCTGTTCATGGTCTGGATCGAATTCAAGGGCCTTATCTAAATAAGCCAAAGCTTGTGATGCTTTCCCTTGCTCCAGAAAGACGACTCCAAGCTGTAATATGTGCAATTTTAACTCAAGTAAAAGGTAACAAAATATGTGATATTTTCAAAACTAAAATGCATAAAACATGATTGAATGTAATTGTCATACAAAACCTTAGAACATTAATGAGAGGAACGGAAATTGTTTTTTAACTGATGCATTTGTTTTGATGCCAACATTCGTCACTCCTTATCAAACGGGACACTATAGCAGTAGCGTAACATAATTTAATTAATTTCGAAATTATCAATTCATCAAATCTTATAGTGACATCGTGAAATTTTACATTTTTTGTAATAACGGGTGTTTTTGTTCGAGGTATATAACTTTAAGTTGGCATTTCTGTTCAAGATGGCGACCGATTTGATAGCAGTCAAGTGATTTATTCTCAGTTTGGTTTGGCAATTCATCGTGAAGAGACTTACGCTTGAACAACGCTTGCAAATGGTGCAATTTTATTTAGAAAATAATGGTTCTGTGCGGAATACGTATGGCGCACTACGTCCATTTGAAGTGAAGCTGATCCTCAAGTGTATGTCGAAACAACGTTACATCCAGAAAAACTAACAGTGTGGTGCGCTTTATGGGCTGGTGGAATCATTGGTCCGTACTTCTTCAAAAACGATGATAGCCAGAACGTTACAGTCAATGGTGATCGGTATAGAGCCATGATTACTAACTTTTTCATTCCTGAATTGAACAACCATGATGTCCAGGAGCTGTGGTTCCAACAAGACGGCGCTTCATGTCACACAGCTCGTGCCACAATCGATTTATTGAAAGGCACGTTTGGTGAACGTCTAATTTCACGTTTTGGACCTGTGAATTGGCCTCCAAGATCTTGTGATTTAACACCGCTAGACTACTTTCTGTGGGGCTATGTAAAGTCATTGGTCTATGCGGATAAGCCACAAACCCTTGACCATTTGGAAGACAACATTCACCGTTTTATTGCCGATATACGGCCAGAAATGTTGGAAAAAGTCATCGAAAATTGGATGTCCAGATTGGACTTCATCCGAGCCAGCCGTGGCGGTCATGTGACAGAAATCATACTTAAAAAGTAATGCCACAAGATTATCTTGCGGATAAATAAAATTTATGTCATTCGAATAATCCATCGTTGTTTCATTGGAATTTAAAGTTCTATAGCTCTAAAAAAACACCCTTTATAAGTATTCATAACGTTTTGACATAGGAGCTCAATTTTTGTTGTTTACAGTAAATTGAAGATTTCATCTCTGCCAAATTATGAAATCATTTTTCGCCTGAAGTTTTCGTTGAATTGAGAGAAATAAACCCAAAACGACGAATCATCTTGCAACATGACAATCCGAGCTCACACAAATCAAATGCAACGAATGAGTATTTGGACACATAAAAATCAAAATGATCGGTGATCCGCCTTACAGCCCCGACTTAGCACCGAATGGCTTCTTCCTCTTCCCAGAAATTAAAGATAAACTCAGTGGACAACGATTTTCATCGCCCGATGATGAAGTTGAGCCCTTCAAATGGCATGTTTCAGAACTACCATCTTGAGTGGACAAAATGCTTCGAATGATGGTTCAATCGCATGCAAAAGTGTATAGATCTTAAAGGCGATTATTTTGAAAAGCAATACAAATATTTTGCATCAAAATCTTGTTTATATTTTGTAATCTCAATACATAAATAGTTACCCTCGTATTAAAACGACATAGCATGATTTATTTTACATGATACGAGATATTGTCAACAAAATAATGAAACATCGTATATCATACGTAGTACCTCATTAAACAACAAAGAAATGAGTTCGCCAGACCCATTCCGAAATTTAAATTTCCCGGAAAATACGCCCGAACTCATTCTGGTCCAAATACCATGAAAATGAAATAAAGCAATAATATTTTCCGGATGCGTTGGCAACCCGGCTTTTCGGTAGCTATGAAAACCCTTCGTCAAGACAGAGATGATAAAAAAGATGCCATTACTTACGTTGTAATATATATCAGGATTACTGCTGTCGTAAAGCAGAGCCCTTTCGTATACTTCCTGCGCCTCCTTAGTCCTGTTCAGTTTGATTAAGATGTCGCCTCTGTTTATATAAGCCTGGGTGTAATCCGCCCGCATACTTATAGCCTGACGATACAGCATGTCTGCCTCCTCCAGCCGCGTCGAATTCTTCGATATCAAATTGGCCAAATTGACGAAAACGTTCAGGTGATTCGGAGCTATCCTCGCCTGGTAGGACTCCCCGGGTTTCGCTTTGGGTAGCAGGGATTTCGCTCGCAGATAAGCCTCTTCCGCCTCTTTGAACATTTTCAGATGGTTGTACGTTCGTCCGACGTTTATGTGCGCTCCTACATCGTCCTCTTGCACCGTAACCGCCGTCTTGAAGAATATCAAAGCCTCCTGATACTTCCCCTGGCTCTCTAGTGCGTGGCCCACGTTATTGAACAGCTTGGCGTTCCTTTGGTTCACACGTAATCCCGACATGAACACGCTGTATTCATCTTCCCAGTCCCAGTTCCGGAGATAGGTCTTGGAAGCGTGGGCGATTATGAGGAGTGAAATCAGTCCCCAGCTGATTTTCTTACTGAGCTTTTCGTGCATTAGGCTCCAACCGTAAGCCACCAGCAAACAGAATCCCATAGAAGGCATGTATAAGACTCTTTCCGCTACCACGAATCCCACGGGAAAGAAGAGATTAGACGCTGGCAGGAATGGAAACACCATTAATGACAAGCCCTGGAAGTGGAAAATATGGCATTATTTATTTGTTGGAGCAGTGATACATCCGTCTGTATAATATTGTTAGGGGGAAAATTTTGTAGGGAATATTATTCGAGGAATTGTCTGATTCATATGAAATGCTATGGCTTTACTTGATATTTTTGAAAATTATGTTACTTCATAAATACTTCACTTTCGCCTTGATATACCTGGGTAAGTTGTCGAAAATCTTGAAAAGAAACAACTTACGGAAAAATGTTTCAAATAAACGGTTTCTCTATTTCACTTTATTTCGGTTTCGTAATGAGTTCATTATAGTACCAAAAACAGTGCTCTAATGAACTCATTACAGCATTGTTTTCTGTTATATCAATGGTTTTGTGGTTGTCTACACTGACTCCTGATCCTATCAAATTTCAACACACTTCAATTGACAATATAATATAATTTGGATATAGTGGAATGATTTTTCCAACATTATTCGCATTTTCTCCTAATTGTGATGGAGTTGAATCGATGAATCAGACATAATTCACGAATTTAATGCGTAGTCTTAAATTATTTCGAAATTCGAAACGTGCGATTCAACCTCCGTAATCTGCCAATTTTCGTAACAGTCGCAACAACTGCCAGGTTACAATACAAAAGTTACTAGGATGTATAATCTGAATTTTACATTGAATTTCGACAATATTCCACAAAACTTGACTGAAATAAAAAAACATCGCCTAATACTCGTTGCAGAAGGTAATTCCAACACTCATGCGTTCAAAAACTCGCTCTTACGTCGCTCGTTTTCGAATTTCTAATTCGTGTTGCAATATGAGCCCACTCTGCAATTTGTTTTAGAATACAATATTATGGTTCTGAGGGGAAAGTCGAATCATGTTAAACATCTTCCATTTCCTCCACCCTTATGGGAGGGTGGACTATCGTCAACTTGGCAATTTCAAATGGGAATTCCTAATTTTATTGCATCTCATACGGCAAAAAATACAAACTTATGAACAATTATATATATATATATATGAACAATTTTTCACGATCCGTCACAGGTGGCTCTGCAATTGAATTGTTTTCGGTATATGTACCGTCATTGGTTATTTTGAAATAGCGAAAATAATTTCTCCGTTTCTCGTTTTTTTGGGCCTATTGATTTGATACATTTCAATAAAGAGTATTCACAATAGCCAGATCCAATATCGGTATTCAAAATGTTCAATGACAATACCTACATGCATCGAATAACTGACAACCAAAGATTGGATTCTTCCTCAGAGTAATGAACATAGATAGAGGAAGTATATGTCATTTTCAGTAAGCAAATTATGTTCCCAATATGAACTATCAAATTTGACATGAAGCGCGCGGAAATGAAAACATATCAGTGATCCGATATTTCACTCATATCGCGAGTTTCTCCACAAAGAACGCACTTTTTATGTACCATACTGAATCAACGTTTCATATTACTTCCAAATATATTGAAATAAATACCTGAATATATCAGAAATTCAGAAAACAAACTTCAAGCGCGCCAAACGACGTGAAACAACTGATGACACTAGGAGAGCAAAAGTTGCCTAACCTTGGATTTCAGCAGGTAGATTAGAGAAATAATAAATATTCTGCTTATTATAAATTCGACAATTAGGAAAAATATCGGAATCCAAATATTCAAATTTGCATATTTAATCGCGAATCACTCGAATAAATATATTTCATTCAATATAATAAACATTCATAACGACATTGTAATATTGTGGATTTGAAAATATATCACAATCCGACAACCTAATCTAACCATGTTGGGGACATGTAAACATTGCGTATACTCCCTCTTTCTATGTTTATTACTCTGTGGATTGTTCCATGCAGATAACAGAAGTTTTAGTCTAGAATTTCATGTGAAAGTTTAATGGAATAAATATATGTTGTGGTCGCTCTGACAGAAAATTCAAATTCGATTTCAGAGCTATCTGTAACGAATCGTGTAAAATAGTTATCAAAAGATGAAGGTTTTGTAGAAATTAAAAAATAGTTCATCCATATATCCTCAACCATAATAAATGTCCACAAGATAGAATAACCCATCTCTATCGGATAGTATTTTGTATCAAATGGCTTATAAATAACTCCCTGAAGAGGCGAACAGCTTTTTTTATTCAGAAATTCGCCTACCGTCTCTTTTATCGGAAACTATAAGAGTTATATGCATGAAAATTGATAGCATAGTCGATTGCTACACCGCACTGATCCTCTTAACTCAAAAACCTGATCCATAAACTCAAAAGGATTCTCCTTTTATAGGAGATAATGTATTCTGTCATAAAAGAGGAAATAATAAACCATTTAGTAGAATTTTCAGGTGGTTTTTTTCTACGTGGAATAGCTTTATAGTTCTGCACGCCTCTTTGATCGATATTATACACAATATTTCAAGATAAACTGGAAAACAGTTTCGACGCTGATGGATTAATGACAATTAGCGATATGATTCTGATGGAATTTGTTAATTTAATTTTATATATTTTATAACTTTCTCATATCGATTGGAAAGGCATTTTTCGTATTATTCGGTAAAAATCAAATGGATTTATCTCCAAATTGATTGTATGATTTTTATTTATCCAACCGGTGTATTTTCTGGAGTTATTTTGTTTAAGGCCATTGGATTAAGAGTGATTAAGAGAAAGTAACAACCACGTGGTTGGTGAGTTGAAAACGAAATTAGAGATATTTCTTCTGACGAATCACCAATTTTTGTGGGTTTTTCACATGATATCCTTAAAAAATGATCTACATGGAAGAAAGTAAATATTTTCAATTTTCTAATGAAAAAAAAATTATCAAATGAATAATGTATTGGGTATAAAGTCACTTAAGGATCTTATTAAGTTCTTTATTAAACTTGGCCTAGCTTTCGGTCATTTACATGGCCATCTTCTGGGCACTGGAAACATTTTTTTTTACAATACGAAAAAATATATAAAAACTCATTAGTTATCTAAATCTGGACTTACAATTATTGTGAGTCCAGATTTAGAAATAGAAACATATCAGTGTGTTACGATATTTCACTAAATTGTCGAGTTCCTCCATAAAGAACGCACTTCTTATGTCCCATAGTGAATCAGCGTTTCATATTAACTGAAAATATATTGAAATAAATACCTAAATTCGGAAAACAAAACTTCAAGCGCGCCAAACGACGTGAAATAACCGATGACACTAGGAGAGCAAAAGTTTCCAAACATTGGATTTCAGTAGGTAGATACAGAAAATAATAAATTCGACAATTATGAAAATTTAAGACTCCAAATATTCAAATTTGCATATTTAATCAGGAATCACTCGAATAAATATATTTCACTCAATATAATATACATTCATAATGATATAGTAAAATTGCGGATTTGAAAATATATCATAATCCGACAACGTAATCTGACTATCTTGGGGACATGTAAACATTGCGTATACTCCCTCCATCTATGTTTATTACTCTATGACCTAACTTAACCTCACCTAGCCTTGATCTTGAATCAAATGAATTTAATTCTTGTCAACCCTGTTTAATCGTTCATTTCTCCTCACGATAAGAAAAAGACCCAGTTACTCAAAGAGTGTTCCAATTAACTTAATTGTCGGTTGCTAGGCAGATGCACTTATCTCCGTTTACAGCCCTGCATGATTTATGGGATAAATTTTTAATTTCACCCATTATAGCGCCCACTTACTGAGGAATTGTTCCTAGCCTGATGTATGATGGATCGCCCCAAAATCGAAAAGATTAATTCAATGCAGTCAGAAGCATTGTCCCTTTATTTGTACAGGCTTCACGTCATCGCGAATTCAATATTTAGTATTGTTGTATGAAAAAAAAATATGCAGCTGGTTGAGAGAAAAACAAAATTCGGATTGAATAGTTGATGGAAGCTCTGCATTCATGTATACAGCTCAATAAAGACTCACGTTTTTTGTCACGGTTTGGGAATAGCAACATCCTCCTCGTTTTAGATTCCCGTGTGGTGAATAAATTTCATTTTTAAATTCAACGTCAATATCGAGTTCAAACGGATTTTACTATAAAAAGATAATTAAAGCTTGGTATTAAAAACTGTTTTTGGGGAAAATAAAACCATGTTGATCACATTTGGTTTATTTTAAAACTGCATATTCCCTCGAAATGAAATACTTCATTTGTATGAAAAATAACGATTTGAAACTTCGAAGGGAATTTCATAAACATCGACTCTTCAGAACTATAGAATATTCAAGAGGATTATCGATTGAAAATTAACCGATTATAAAGGTCAATGAATCTACTTGATGGAGGCAATTTAAATGTAACGGGTGTTTTTTTTCGAAATATATAACTTTAAGTTGGCATTACTGTTCAAGATGGCGACCGATTGAACAGATGTCAAGTGATTTATTCTCAGTTTAGTTTGGCAATTCATCATGAATAGACTCACGTCTAAAACAACGCTTGCAAATAGTGCAATTTTATTTCGAAAATAATGGTTCTGTGCGGAATACGTATCGCGCACTACGTCCATTAGCGATGAAGCGCACTTCTGGTTGAATGGCTACGTCAACAAACAAAACTGTCGCATTTGGAGTGAAGCTAATCCTCAAGTGTATGTCGAAACACCGTTACATCCAGAAAAACTAACTGTTTGGTGCGCTTTATGGGCTGGTGGAATCATTGGTCCGTACTTCTTCAAAAACGATGATGGCCAGAACGTTACAGTCAATGGTGATCGGTATAGAGCCATGATTACTAACTTTTTCATTCCTGAATTGAACAACCATGATGTCCAGGAGCTGTGATTTCAACAAGACGGCGCAATATGTCACACAGCTCGTGCCACAATCGATTTATTGAAAGACACGTTTGGTGACCGCCTAATTTCACGTTTTGGACCTGTGAATTGGCCTCTAAAATCTTGTGATTTAACACCGCTAGACTACTTTCTGTGGGGCTATGTAAAGTCATTGGTCTATGCGGATAAGCCACAAACCCTTGACCATTTGGAAGACAACATTCGCAGTGTTATTGCCGATATACGGCCACAATTGTTGGAAAAAGTCATCGAAAATTGGACGTCCAGATTGTACTACATCCGAGCCAGCCGTGGCGGTCATATGCCAGAAATCATATTTGAAATGTAATGCCACAAGATTATCTTGCGGATAAATAAAATTAATGCTAATCGAATAATCCATCGTTGTTTTATTGCAATTTGAAGTTCTATAGCTCTAAAAAGAACATCCTTGAAAATAAAATGATGACAGTATAAAAGTATGACAATATTGTGCCAAATCCAAGTGGAGGTTCTGATACAATATAGCAATTATTTCGATATTTGTAAAAAATAACCCAATATTTCCGTGATTTTAGCTGTTTGTATAAAATGACAAATTCGAAGCGATCACATTAGTTGTAGTAAAAGAAAATCCTTCATTTTTCCCATAGAAATAGCTTTAGTCATCTGTATCTTTCGTTATATGAGTCCGATCAGGTTCCACTGGATGGCGTTAGACAGATGAGATTTCGTACTACAAAAACTTTGCTGACAGTTTTGTGATTAGTTGAATCAGTTCAGTTTGAGCGCGTCGAATATGGACACTAGCGAGGAGAAAATACGTTTTTCTTCGATAAAGAAGAAAATGTTAACTCTAGTAGTTTTGAAAACATTGATGTCA
Organism: Harmonia axyridis; assembly: GCF_914767665.1. NCBI lineage: Eukaryota > Metazoa > Arthropoda > Insecta > Coleoptera > Coccinellidae > Harmonia > Harmonia axyridis. The sequence continues at coordinate 8,856,030 of NC_059507.1, forward strand.
TTTTAATCCGACGGTAGTTCTGTATAATATATGATTTACTCGAATTTTTTTTTTCAGAAAGTATTCTTTTCAATAATAAGTTTTGGTTGAACAGATCAGATTTTCAATGAATAACAGATAAACTTCACATCCTATAGAATGAGAAATGGTTTATTATATGACATTTAAACAACTTACCATTAGGATGACGACACGCTGTTTTGTATTATTCGTTGTAAACGCAATGAATGCCATCAAACCAAAAAACGCATAGGTGCAGATTGTAGCTAGATTCCTTAGATCCAAGAATGTTTCCACGAGAGGTATTGTCCCCATGGTCCAATCGCAACACAGGTTACAAGGAAACAGAAGAAGCCAAAGGTTCACACTCAATAAATAGTTATAGGTTAGTTGCTTGGTTGGGGTTGGAGCTACTGAAGCTGGATTATCGAATCTCGTGAAAACTGGCAACTGTGAACCCATTATCTGCAGTCTGAACAGCAGTAGACACACAGTCGAGGTTACTAAGACAATGATTCTTTTTGTAGCATTGTTCGACCATGGCAATTGGTACGATGATTTTGAGGATAGTGCCGATTTGAGAAAGTACTTTATCTGTTGCAATTTCACCTGGAAATGAAATGAATAACATAAGAAATTTCATATGATGTGCTACCACAGACAAAGAGATTGTTGGCATGACAGAATCACTCTTCGCCTTCTATGGAACAAAGTCTGACATTTCGAAAGGTCATCTAGAATAGTAGGAATATTGTGAAACAAGTGGGGAAAGTCCAACTTTTCCTACAACTGCCATGGAAAGTAGCATAATTATCATAGCTTACTCAATTTTAAAACTATGTACTCATTCTGTGAGAAATATTATTCCACACGGCATTTTGCCCACACTTCACTTAGTAGACCAATGAAGTTGGGATCTTGAAAAATCGATTCTATGGAAACGAGAGAAATGAGCAGATACTATCCACGAAGGCAATTTAGAAAATACTTGGGTACATTACTTGAATTATTTAAATTTATGCAGTTGTGGGAAAAGTATAGTGTGCAACATGTGGAGAAAGTACTTTTTCCTACAACTGCTATGGAAAGTAGCGTATTCTTCATAGCTTACTCAATCTCAAAACTATGTATTGCTCATACTGTGGGAAATATTATTCCCCACGGCACTTTGCCTACACCTCGCTTGGTAGACCAATGAAATTGGGCTTTTGAGTCGTTTCTATGGAAACGCAATAAATTAGCACATACTGTCAACGAAGATCATTTTGATTTGAATCAAGTCCATTACTGGAATTATTGAAATTTTTGTAGTTGTAGGAAAAGTATAGTGTGCAACATGTGGAGAAAGTCCATTTCTCGCTCGTGTGTTTGCGACACTCGCCTTTCAGGCTCGTGCCACAAACATCCACACTCGCGAGAAAAGTTGGACTTTCCCCACTTGTTGCACAATATACTATTCTCACACGTGTGTTTGCGGCAATCGCCTTTCAGGCTCGTGCCACAAACTTCCACACTCGAGGGAAAAGTTAAACTTTCCGCACTTATTGCACAATATTACTATTCTCCACATGTTGCACAATATACTATTCTCCACATTTGCACACTATACTATTCCTACAACAGCATAAATTTAAATAATTCAAGTAATGTACCTAATTCAATTCAAAACGGCCTTCATTGATAGTATCTGTTCATTTCTTGCGTTTCCGTAGAAATGACTTCTCAGAGGCCCAATTTCATTGGTCTATCAAGCGTGGGGCAAAGTGCTTGTGAAATAATATTTCTCACAGTATGAGAAATACATAGTTTTGAAATCGAGTAAGCTATGAAGCTCTCTACTTTCTATAGAAGTTGTAGGAAAGAAGAATTCTTTGGCATCAAATATTTGAATAATTGTCAGTACTAGAAATCATTCACGCTACTCCAGGAAGATGGAGACGTTGTCTAAACAAAGAAAGCAAAGAGAAACTAATACTGGAAACTCTACTTACTTTTTGTGAGATGAAAACTTCGTAGGAAATACAAATGCCGGCTACAGTAATCCCTTGTTCTTTGCATAGCATCGCAATGGCCATGGAAAACATGGATATGAGGAGATATTTCCAAGCTGAAAGAATAGAAACTGTTACAAGATTTACATAGAGATTCGTAGTCTGAAATTTCTATGCATAATAAAATAGGGCAAATTTACCCGATAGCGCTCTCTCGTTTCTTTCGCTTATGACAATTAGATATTGTGGGTCTTGCGGATAAGTTCTAGAATAGCTGAATGCATATTTCCTCCTCATTTTCTGTTCAATCAAGAGAAGATATATTGGACTCATCTTGGTCTATCTCATGAATATTGAAGTTTTAACATAATTTTTAGCTGGAGCAAGTCTTTAAGGAATGAACGAGAACCTACAGAAAATTACAGAAGACCAATTACAGAGTTTGAATATCTTGTAAAATGTGAACGTCACATTGACTAAGAATTATTATTCCAATAAGCTTTTTTATAGTTTATTGATGACCACATCTTCAATATTTTTGTCTGCTTATTCTGACTTATTTTTCTGACAAAGCGCTATGACTTTATTATATCATTAGGTGTACAACATTGCTTCCGCTGTTTTGCAATAGATGGCAGTAGCAGTAAGTGGTAGTCAAAATAAATATATCGTAGATGTTATAAAATAAGCTTAGGTATTTGTAAACATAACGCTATCGAAATATTAGTTGATTTGTGTCTGAATGAGAGTTATTCTTGATTAAACATGTCAGCTTACGAACCAAATTCTCGTCATTTGCGGGAGATTTCGATATTCAGCTTGAATATGAAGAAATCTGCGGCTGATGCTCATTGGAAACGTTGAAATGTGAAGTGCCAAATCCCTCGGCCGTATTCTCCAGACGTTGCTCCCTCGGGCTCTCACTTGTTTCGATCAATGGGACACGGTCTGATAGACCAGCACTTCCGGTCTTACGAAGAAGTAAAAAATTGGATCTATTCGTGGATTTCTTCAAAAGATGACCAGTTTTTTCAACGCGGGATTCGTACGCTGCCCGAAAGATGGGAGAAAGTGGTGGCCAGCGATGGACAACACTTTGAATCATAAATGTATAACCAGTTTGTTGACAATATAGCCTCGAATTTCAGAAAAAAGAAACGGCGGAAGCGAAGTTGTACGCCTATGTATCAACTGAAGAGTCTGCGTTATTTTCAGCAGCATTTACCAACTCTGGTGGAGTTCCACACATCGGAACATCATAATCACTGTCTATTTCGAATATTATTAATAGATACCTTTGTCAACGATGAATGAATCGATTGGCAAGGAAACTTTTTCATTGGAAAAAATAGAGATAGAAAGTATGGAATGTAAACATTCAAAAAAGCTTAATTCATAATATTGTTGATTGCGATTTCAGAAAAAATTGTATTTGTACCAAATGTTAAGGGCACATTTCCGAATTCCAAAAATTTACATTGTTGCCCGGGAAAGTATCTCTTTTACTAATAGATACACAACGTACTATTTCCTTTCAGTGCTTTTCTCATTTTTCCCTGTCATTATAAAACTCTATAATGATATTAGAACATAACCAACTTTTATACTCAAATACTTTAAATTCCACAAGTTATTGAAGATAGAATTTCCATCAGAACTTCAAGCAGAAATCGTTTTCAGTGGAAATTACAGAAAGACTTTGAAAGATCATTCATGTTTGAACGTATATACGCGATCTGCATATTATTTGCTCGAACATGAGCATGAGTTGATAACAAACAAGAATTTGAGAAATACCTCCCGAGAGCTTTGTGGAGACAATAAATTCCATCGTATTAAGTTATGCGCCATGGGAAAATCTTATGATAAATACCTTCAATAAAGAACTGTGGCACTATTGCGCATTTTCTCCGAGTATGATACAACAAAAGGAAGAACCAATTAATTCGTTTTTTGTTTTAGGGGCAAATTATCCAATAAATTTACATTCAAAATTTTTCTCCGTCTAAATTCGCAAAATTAATACATTCTTACATCTCCTAGAAGTCAAAGAAAATATGAAGATTACGAATTTGGTGGAAAGCTCTAATTTGAAGGAGATACTATGAAATTGGATGAATACCAATTATTTAATGTATTCTCTTCGGATCCTGAATATTTCAAACAAGTTCAACATAATAAACACAATCCTAAAAATATCAGTATTAGTGTATTTCACTCATTCGCATGATTGTTAACTCGGTGTGTTGCCTTGGACTTTTCTATTAACAGAACTGTTTATAATATATTAATATCCACACCCATTAAAATAGTTTTCAACTTTTTACCTCAAATTGAATCCTATCCAACTGAAATTGTGTTAGAATTTTATGCGAATTTTCACGACTCATTTCGAACAAATCCATCGAGAAATCTTTCCACAAATTGGATTGTTAACTTGATGTGTTGCCTTTGACTTTTCTATTAACAGAACTGTTTATAATATATTAATATCCACACCCATTAAAATAGTTTTCAACTTTTTACCTCAAATTGAATCCTATCCAACTGAAATTGTGTTAGAATTTTATGCGAATTTTCACGACTCATTTCGAACAAATCCATCGAGAAATCTTTCCACAAATTGGATTGTTAACTTGATGTGTTGCCTTTGACTTTTCTATTAACAGAACTGTTTATAATATATTAATATCCACACCCATTAAAATAGTTTTCAACTTTTTACCTCAAATTGAATCCTATCCAACTGAAATCGTGTTAGAATTTTATGCGAATTTTCACGACTCATTTCGAACAAATCCATCGAGAAATCTTTTCACGAACTGGATTTCAATCTCTTACTCTCAAATCGATTTCCATCTAAACTTCTAAGAAGATGCAGAATAAATAATTTCAAATTTGCGATAAAACGAAAGACAAATTGAATTGAATAGTTTTTTCCTGAGAGTCAAAGGGCAGGAAATCCTCCAGTTTTTCCGGGAGAGATTCTGAACGTCAATGTCGTTGCCGTTGAGTACATCACAACATCAAAGAGGCTTAGAGCTGGTTCTGATTAAATTGAAGCATCTAATATAGACAAAGGGGCAAATATATTTCGAATGAAAGTATTTTGTAGACTCAACATGAAGCCAATTCATTTTAGAATGGACAATAAATTTTGGTTCCTGTCGTTTTTGCGATTGTTGATATAAATCCATTATGCTCGCCTCTATCATATGATTCATTCTATCCCATACTATTTGAATATTTCCAATAAATTATGATTTTATATGAAAAATTGTATGTATATCCTTTATGTATTATTACACCTAAAATGTTCAATAACCTTAAATCTTTTGGAGCTTGTTTGGTGAACTAGGTATTTGGAAATTCACCTGATGAAAACTGAACCGGCGCATTCACCATTTAGTAGATTTGTCCACTTCAATATCAAAAATATTGGCAACAGAATTTTCAATGAACCATACAAACGAACATCACTTTTACATGGATTAATACTTCAAATATATTTCTGATCCAATATTTAGTGATCGTTTCGAGCCCGTAAATAGTCAAAAGAATTATTAATAGATAATAAACATGAAATGTGTTTCACATATTCTCTACAGTGCATCCCATTTTGGGTGAGGCAGCCAGGTTTCTCACTTGTTATTTAAGATAGAGCCTTGCGGTTTTCACGTTCCTGTCCTACTTTTTCGTGAAACTCAAGTTGGTCTAATCAGATTTTGCATAACTGTTTCCCTTCAAGAGATACAGGGTGATTTTGGAAATTGATACTTTTCGGACCCCTCCTTTATCTCCGAAGTTATTAGAAATAATGCTGAGGTAAAAACTACGTCTGAATCAGAATTCTGCGTAGAATCCAGTGGCGTACTCGAAATTTTTTTTTCTGGGTATGGTTTTGAAGATTCAACACAAACCTATATTTTTTTTGATGGAACACCCTATATATTATTACTTCGTTGAATTCGTTATTTTTTTCTCCTCAAAATGATGTATGATACTATGTAGGTAGGATGTTCAGAAATGTTAAAAAAACACTAAAACATCAAATAATGATGATCTTTTGTAAATGGGACATGAATTTTTTGTTTCAATAAGAGGATTATTACTTGCGATTTTAAAAAGTAGTAGGTCATTGACGATACACTCTTGTTGTTATTATGGCTACTATGCATTTGGGAGCATTGTTTTATCAAGTAGGCATTGGAGGGAAAAAAACCACTCTGATCTAGCTGTCATCGCTATGAATTATTGTTATTATTATTGATTCTTCTTGTATATAGGAAATCCATTGCCCATTAACAAAAAATAATCATTATTTGATGTTTTAGTGTTTTTTTAATATTTCTGAACATCCTACCTACATAATATTATACATCATTTTGAAGGGAAAAAATAACGAATTCAACGAAGTAATGATATACATGGTGTTCCATTAAAAAAAATATAGGTTTGTGTTGAATCTTCAAAACCATACCCCGAAAAAAAATATCGAGTACGCCACTGGATTCTACGCAGAATTCTGATTCAGACGTAGTTTTTACCTCAGCATTATTTTTAATAACTTCGGAGATAAAGGAGGGGTCCGAAAAGTATCAATTTCCAAAATCGCCCTGTATCTTTTGAACGGAAACAGTTATACAAAATCTGATTAGACCAACTTGAGTTTCACGAAAAAGTAGGACAGGAACGTGAAAACTGCAAGGCTCTATCTTAAATAACAAGCGAGAAACCTGGCTGTTTCACCCAAAATGGGATGCACTGTACACGAGATGATTGCAAGCAATTGTTATGACAAACAAAAGATAATACTGCCTATATAGAAAATATAGCTGAAGTTATTCTGAAAGGCCAACAGGATTATGTATTTCATCTCAATAATTTGATATTACATACAGACTGATGAACAATGGAGTGTGTAATGGAATTTGATTGTACATGTTGAACCTAGTTCGTTTCTTTTTCGTTCATAACTTCGTGAGGTCGAATATTCCACTAAAATGTTATAGAATGCAATTGAAATTGGTATTCAACAATAGTACATTGTATATAGTGGTTGAAGCGATACTTTTCTGTATGGCATTGTAAATTGTGCCGAGGCCAACACACGTTGGAGTAAACATATCATTTTGGGTGGAATCGTAATCAACATTATCATCATTTAGGGATCAAAAGAATAACGATTTACGATAACAATATCATTGCCGATGGAATGTCGCCAACAATTCAGATAACAGAATACTGGATTTGCGTATTTTGTGGTCAGAATTTGCTTCGAGAAAGTAGGCATACTTAAACAATTCCACAAAAAAAGTATAAATTGACTTTCAGGTCATATTTGAAAATTTCCATAAAAAAAGTGAAAGTTGAGAACTTTCAGAATAGTTTTATATATTAATGTTTTTTAATGCCAATTCTGTATAACTATGTTATGTACAAAATTTCATGCGAAGAGCTCTCATAATTTCCGAGAAAATCTTTGAATGTTTTCGGCAGACTGTCGAATCTGTGCACATTTAAAAGAAGAATCAAAACTTGTTTTTCCTCAAATGATTCCAAATAATGAAATAAGAATTGGAAAAATTGTTCGAGAAAGTAATAAGATGAAAGGGAACATTCGAATCTTAGGGTAAAAATTATAAACTAACAGCATGTGCAATTTTCCCATCAAGCACTTAAACAAACAGACCCTATCAAAAAATCAAATTTCCACATACCTGTTTGATTTTTCCGTCGAGAGGCCTTAGTATATAGTAAAAAGGCAGCCAGAAAGAAGACTGATGATAAAGTTTCAGCTCTTCCAACAACTCCAGTCACCTGAAAAAAAAATTGATATTATTGATTTCAATTTTTGTATTTATGACATAATTCGGTCCCAATTTTATAGACTCTTATCATCTCCTAGGTGCTAATGCAATGTTGATCTACATTTTTTAGAGACAGTCTACTTGATTCTATTGTAGACATTTCGTACAGAAACTTTCAGAATCGTGATTCTGGAGATATGAATTTTCGTGATTTAAGGGTTGAAAAAAGTGCCCCTAGATTCCAAAGAGAATCTAAAGGTTGTCATTCCCTTCTATCATATAGGGTGTTTTTTTTTCGAGGTATAGAACTTTAAGTTGGCATTACTGTTCAAGATGGCAACCGATTTAACAGCTGTTGAGTGATTTATTCTCAGTTTGGTTTGGCAATTCATCATGAATAGACTCACGCCTGAACAACGCTTGCAAATAGTGCAAAATGGTTCTGTGCGGAATACCTATCGCGCACTAGGTCCATTTAGCGATGAAGCGCACTTCTGGTTGAATGGCTACGTCAACAAACAAAACTGCCGCATTTGGAGTGAAGCTAATCCTCAAGTGTATGTCGAAACACCGTTACATCCAGAAAAACTGACTGTTTGGTGCCCTTTATGGGCTGGTGGAATCATTGGTCCGTACTTCTTCAAAAACGATAATGGCCAGAACGTTACAGTCAATGGTGGTCGGTATAGAGCCATGATTACTAACTTTTTCATTCCTGAATTGAACAACCATGATGTTTAGGAGCTGTGGTTCCAACAAGACGGCGCAACATGTCACACAGCTCGTTTCACAATCGATTTATTGAAAGACACGTTTGGTGACCGCCTAATTTCACGTTTTGGACCTGTGAATTGGCCTCCAAGATCTTGTGATTTCACACCGCTAGACTACTTTCTGTGGGTCTATGTAAAGTCATTGGTCTATGCGGATAAGCCACAAACCCTTGACTATTTGGAAGACAATATTAGCCGTGTTATTTTCGATATACGGCCACAAATGTTGGAAAAAGTAATCGAAAATTGGACGTCCAAATTGGACTACATCCGAGCTAGCCGTGGCGGTCATATGCCAGAAATCATATTTAAAGTGTAATGCCACAAGATTACCTTGCGGATAAATAAAATTCATGTCAATCGAATAAACCATCGTTGTTTTATTGCAATTTAAAGTTCTATAGCTCCAAAAAACCACCCTTTATATAGTTTAATACAAAGCTCACACCGGTTAATTGTGCACAAAGCGAGTAACTGATATTCTTCATCAATTACTACCTTCAACTGGTCAAACATTTTTGACATTTTTTATATGGGAGACATACCACTCTATGTCTAGTTCAGACTGCAAGCCTCTACTACTCATGATATGAACCTGTATCTCTATCCAACCTGCTCTCAGCTCTCAAGTGAGGTCATCTACCGATATCCCTATTCCCTCTAGGATTTCAAACAAAACCATACATTCCCCTAGAAGATCCCTACACCGCAGACGATATTTGAATTTGACCCGATGAAGTAAACAACTTCATCATTTTGATTGACATTTCCATTATTGTATAATATTTCATAGAGGCTATCGAGTGGGAATCCAACATCGAAATTGCCTGTTCTGAATGAAAAACTGGAATACGGATTGATTGGATAAAAGCTGCTTATTCGTTATATCTTATTTTTTTTTCATTAAGGGATTTTCAATGAGAGGTTTCATTTTGAATATCTCGCTATCTAGACAGCTGTCAAGTTCGAAACTGTCATCTTTTGACAGTTGACAAGTAAAAACTACGCCATTATCAAAAACGAAAAGATACACTCTTCAACAATGCAATGAAATTGTTGAAATTCGCTACAAAAATGTAGCAGAAAACTAAAGCACTTATTTGTAGTCGTGAAGCAGCTCTCGACCTGTCAATAATAAAACTGGTGGAAAAATTTGAGAATCACTCAAGAACATCTGAAAATATTGCCACTGCAGTTCAAGTTTTTCAAGACTCCAAAATTAAGTTAGAGTGGGATTCCATGCAAATTTAATTGAATCTTCTATACCTGGGTTGAGCCATAAGTTCAAGTTCACAGCAGATGTGGACGATGTTCCCATTAGTTGAAACTGTAGTTGCACCTGACATAAACACGTGGAATGAACATTGTAACAACCACAGTTTCGAAACAAGTGACTTCGTACCCCTACAGATTGTGGTGTGATAGTGATAACGTAAGTTCAGGATTATGAAGCTAGTTTCAATGACAATTAGTTATTAAAATATTGGTTTTCGAATTCATCAAATTTGTCTATCAACAATTGGCTTAGTAATCAATGAAATTCTGGAGTTATATAACATTATAATTTTGTTTTATACATATTAAATCTATTTATTTATTCATTTGTATCTATACTAGGCGACAAGGTAGTATAGCTGGACCCATTTTATTCATAGTTTTCATAAATGACCTTCCTTCATCAACTGACGACGAATTATTTCGATGACACTAATATATCAGTGGGCCAAAAAAATATACCAGAGGTTCTCGAAAAACAGAAACCATCTTTGTTGACGCAAAACGTTGGTTCGATATGTGTAAACTGAAAATTAATGAATCTAAAACCAATTTAATGTTATTTAGAAGTAAACAATCAATTTTTTTCAAACCAGAAATGGTTGAATTTGAAAAATCATACAGTATATCCAGTAACAACTACAACATTTTTAGGGGTGAATATTGATGAATTTTTAAATTGGGAAACGCATATAAGTCAATTATGCTTGAAATTGGGAAGTATCGGATGCGGAATCAAAACTGTCGCTAATTACATGAACATAAATACACTTAAAATTCTGTATTTTGCTAACTTCGAGTCAAATCTGAAGTATGGTTTAATTTTTTGGGGACGCAACTCTAAAATTCAATCAGTTTTCATTGTGCAGAAAACAACTCTTAGAACAATATGTAACATGAAATTTAAAGAATCATGCAGAGGCAAATTTAAGACTTTGTCTATAATGACTGTATATGGTCTCTATATTTATGAATGTTTGTTGTTCACTTTCAAAAATGAAAATCAATTTGATACAGGTAACAGTCATGATTATGCTACTAGAACACATGATTTAATTTATCCACAGCACAGGTTGACTTTATTAGAAAAAGGTCCTTTTTATAATATGTGCATAAAGATTTTCAATGAGTTGCCTAACAATATGAAATGTTGTAATAGTTTTAATGAATTCAAGAAGGATGTTAAAAATTTGTTAATTGATCTTGAACCATATGAATGAACGATTTCTCCAATTCTGAGAATTTAGTTTAATTTTTTTTTAATGTTTTTTTTTGAGACTATTTCTTTTTATGTATGAGTTTTTGTATATAATCTGGTAATGAACTATCTATCTATCTATCTACTAACTGACCAAGAAACTGCAACACCCAGAAGGAACTGTTTAAATTTTATTTTTTTTTTTTGTAAATATAGGTAGTATAGCAAGGAGAAAATGATTGAATTTGGAGACAAAAAATCGTGAAGGTTTTCTTATGTAAACAATTTTTGTTATTTGAATATTGTAGTCATTTTATGCAAGTTTTTCAAATGATACAACGAACCAGCTGTTCGAGGAAATCCAAAGTCGATGTTAAGTTGTTGTTAAAATGCCTAGAGCACGTGTACGCAGGTAGAAGGCTTGCAAATTTACCCCAGCCCTCACAGACTTTGGCAGATCTGAGACAATAAGTACAGGTAACTTGGGATAGTATTCCCCAAGAAGAAATAGACAATCTTATTGCATCAATGCTGAGACGTGTTGGGGAGTGTATAGATAATCGTGGTGGACTAACACATTATTAACAAATTTATAAAAAAAAAATATAAACCCTTCGCTTTTTTCTCCAAATTTCAATCATTTACTCCCTGCTCTACTATCTATGTTTCACCAGGAAAAAAATAAAATTTGAACAACTCCTTCTGGGTATTGCAGTTTCTTTGTCAGTTAGTATAATTATGTTGAGGGATTATAAGGACAGTTCCCTTCAATATTTCTATGTTTCCAACTATGTGGTTGGTTATTAGAAACTCACTTTATGAAATAAAGTTAATACTAAATGTAATATCAAATTAATTATATCCACTAGAACTAGAGCTAAATGCAATGTAAATAAAGAAAATGAACGTAGAAGTTCCATTTCTTCTCTAAGTAATTAAATGCATCCATTGCAGGACTTACCGCTTCTGTGTGAATAGGATGAACTGAAAACAACATGGCTGCCACGAAACTTGCAATCTCAGGAAGAAACATGGAGCACATCCTGAAATAAGAATTATATTTTAGGAAGGATTATCGATTATTCCAAAAAGCTATTTATTTGCATTCAATTTTGATCTCAGATTGAGATGATATCAATTAGATGAATTCAAATCATTTTTTCATCGAACACAATAATATGATAGTTTATTCTAAAACAAGTTGAAGAATAGGCTCCTATTCCAACACGAATGCGAAATTCGAAAACGAGCGACAAAGGAGCGAGTTTTGGAACGCATGAGTGTTGGAATTGCCCTCTGCAACGAGTATTAGACAATATTTTCTGTATTTCAGTATAGTTTTGTGAAATATTGTCGAAATTCGATGAAAAATTCAGATCATACATCCTAGTGACATTTGTATTGTATCTTGGCAGTTGGTGTGACTGTTACGAAAATTGACAGATCACGAAATTTCAATTTGAATCGTATGTTTTGAATTTTGACATAATTTATAATTATGCATTAAATTCATGAATTATGCCTGACGAAATCGATTTAACACCACCAGAATTAAGAAAATTGAGAATATTATGTCGCAAATCATTTCATTAAATCCAAATTGTATTATATTGACAATTTGACGTGTGTTGAAATTTGATAGGATTGAAAGTCTGTGTAGACAACCACAAAACGAAAAATATAACTGAAAACAATGCTGTGATGAGTTCATTACAGCACTGTTTTTAGAACTGTAATGAACTCATTACGATACTGAAATAGAGAAAAAAATCAGATGCATGAAAGCAAAATCGAACCTAGCGCATTCGCCAATTTGTTTATTCCATTATTAAGAGTTTTGCCTCTTTTGTAGTGTTTTTTGAAAATCCTTTTGAAATACATCCGAGTTGTGTGAAGAACTTTCCTGTATGAAAAAACATGATTTCAGCTGAATGAAGCCACTTCCCACATGTCCAATATGTCTCTGACACGACTTCGTGAAAATTTTCCAGCCAAATGTATCTCCAAGAGAAGTGACATTCAATATAAATGTTTCACGCTCGATTAAAATATCAAGTTTGCGTGTAATGACAAAAACCCCTCATAACTACATAATATATAAACATGAACATCAGAGTCCGTCTAGAAAAACAAGCAGAACTTTTCAGAATATTTTTCGACTGAGCTCATTCATAATCCATTCAATTAATGTATGACACGTTCTCATGGTGGCATATCCTGGTCAAGATAATCTCACAATTAATTTTCCTAATCCAATTACTGAAAAGTTCCAATGTGCACAGCTCTAACCATACAATGGCCCCTTTCATCGTTTCAGGTTTAGTTCGGAGATCTTCTGCTGATTGGACATTTAGAAGGATTACGTATTAGAGAAGTTTTCATACGGAAAATGACATGCGTTATCATTCGTGAACATAATAAGGGCTTCAGATTTCATTGAGTCCCATCTGGAAAAATTTTTTTTCATTTATATTCAGAGTTTCCAGAAAATTCGGTAGATGAACAATAATATATTAGGTGTACAACTTTGCTTACGCCGTTTTGCAATAGATGGCTGTAGCGGTAAGTCGTAGTCAAAATAAATAGATCGTAGATGTCATACATTGAGCTCAGGTATTTGTAGACATAACGCCATCGAAATATCAGTCGATTTGTGTCTACATCATGAAGTTATTCTCGATTGAACATGTCAACTTACGAGCCAAATTCTCGTCATTTGCGGGAGGTTTTAATTTTCTGCTTTAATATAAAGAAATCTGCAACCGAGGCTCATCGAATGCTCTCAAATACCGATGGTGAGGCCGCTATTAGTGAATGAACGTGCCGACAGTGGTTTGAATGCTTCACGAATGGTGATTTTGATGTTGCATGGCGGTGAAAGAGAAATGGTTTTCGAAGATGCAGAATTGGAGGTATTACTTGATCAAGACTCGTGTCAAACCCAACAAGAATTCGCAGAATCATTGAAAATAACGCAACAAGCCATTTCAAAACACTTGAAAGTCATGAGAATGATTCAGAAACAAAGAAATTGGGTGCAGTACGAGTTGAAGCCGAGAGATGTTGAACGGCGTTTGTTTGCTTGTGAACAGATGCTTGCAAGGCAAAGACGAAAGGGGTTTCAGCATCGCATTGTGACTGCAGACGGAAAATGGGTTCATTACGATAATCCCAAACACCGAAAATCATGGGGATATCCCGGCAATGCTTCCACGTTGACGGCCAAACCGAATATTCACCGTTTCAAGGTCATGCTCAGTATTTGGTGGGACCAGCTAGGTGTAGTGTAATAATACAAAAAACATATATGAAATTGTCCAATTATCTGCGGAAAAAATCAAATATATCTGAAGAATAGAAAACGAAAACTGTTATTGGGGATGTAAGTGGTACTATTCATGATATCAAGGGACATCCAAGCCTCACACAATTATTTAATGAAAATAACAACATATTCATTGAATGGCATTACACCTACAAAAAACAAATTGTAGAGAGGAATGTGGTTCTGCACCTCCAAGTGTAAAAATCATTTTAAAGACTCAACAATGAACGAAAATAGCAAATAAGAAACAGCAGGCAATTAAAACGTCTGTTACATAGGATCTGCTCTGATGCATGTAAATTATAATCCCTCAGTCGACTTCAGGATTTGCGTCGATTCAAATGAATTAATTCGATTCAGAAACGAAAACAAAGCAGGAAGCTGTGATTGGATTCTGGTGTAATTGGAAATGCACCCCCGAAGTCTCGAAGGCCTCTTCCGGCGGAAACTGTAACCCCCACTCCCCTCTCCCCGATTTCAAATCAGAGTAAATCCGTCATTATTAAGCCTATTAAGGCTTTTCGAGAGAAAATTCTACCGATTCAGTCGGAATTCAGAATCGTGTTGGCCGAGCATTGGAAAATTTCGTTAAGTTGATTATGGTATCGAAGAAATTGTGTTTCTGATCTGATTTCGTTCCAGATTATCCAGCCATTGGAATGATGAGGTGGGATTCCAAACCTCCTACTCCACCAAACCCTCCTCGAAAAGTTTTCTACTTCAATTGTTGTCCCGAATTCAAAACAAGGTGGAACAAATAGAACGGATGTGCTCTGAAGCACTCGAAAAGTTAATTCCCTCCGTTTTGCCGTATTGCGACTGCAAGTCAAGTAGGCCTGTTCAATATTTTGTGCAAATGCAAAAGCTTCTAGTTTTGCGGTTTAGTTATGTATCCACTAGATGTCCCTCGAAGCTCCGCCCGGGTGCAGATCTCTGAAATGTCAACCTCTCGTAGAGATTGTCTTCCATTCGAGACATCATCCACTTCTTTCGAGGTTTTATTGTAAAATACTGGTTTTACATTTATGATCAAAGACTTGTCCATCTCTGGTCACTACTTTCTCCCATCTTTCGGGCAGCGTATGAATCCCACGTTTATAAAACTGGTCATCTTTTGAAGCGATCAATAAATCGATCAAGTTTTTTACTTCTTCATAAACCGGAAGTGCTGATCAGTCAAGCCGTGTACCATTGATCGAAACAAGTGATAGTCCGCGGGAGCAACATTTGAAAAAAACGGCGGGTGGGTTAGGACTTCCCATTTCAACGTTCCTTAGCTTGTCTGGACCACTTTCGCAACATAGGGTCGAGCAATTTCATGTCGATAACGATCGCCTGTGATTGTTTCAACTGGTTTTAACAAGTCATAATACACTACGCCGAGCTGGTTCCACCAAATACTGAGCATGACCTTGAAACCTTTAATATTCGGTTTGGCCGTAGACGAGGAAGCATGGCTGGGATATCCCCTTGATTTTCTGCGCTTCGGATTATCGTAATGAACCCATTTTTCGTCTCATGTCACAATGCGATGCAAAAATCCCTTCCGTCTTTGTTTTGCAAGCAGCTGTTCACAAGAAAACAAACGCCGTTCAACATCTCTCGGCTTCAACTCGTACGGCACCTAATTTTTTTTCCGAATCATTCTAATGACCTTCAGGCGTTTTGAAATGACTTGTTGCATCACTCTTAATGATTCCACCAATTTCTGTTGCGTTTGACACGAGTCTTGATCAAGTAATGCCTTCAATTCTGCATCTTCGAAAACATTCTCTTTTCCATCGCCATGCTAGTCTTCGACGTCGAAAATCACCGTTTTTGAATCGTTGAAACCATTCTCGGCACTTTCTTTCACTGATAGCGGCCTCACATATGTATTGAAGACCATTCGATGAGTCTCAGTCGCAGATTTCTTTATATCAAAGCATAAAATTCAGACCTCCCGCAAATGACGAGAATTTGGCTCGTAAGCTGACATAATATTCAATCCAGAATAAGTTTATTATGCAGACACAAATCGACTTATATTTCGATGGTGTTATGTTTATGAATACCTAAGCTTATTGTATGATATCCACGATTTATTTATTTCGAATACCACTTACCGCTACATCCATCCATTTCAAAACTGCGGAAGCAAAGTGCTACACCTAAGAGATTAAAGGGTTTCCGATAACAAACTTTATCACCATTTATCTCAAAATTTAAGACGTTCACGTCATTCCTTCAAGTTTTCCTTTGAAACAGGTCTAAAGGTCGCCCCCATAAATATCAATACGTCTTTCAGGAACAAACAATGTGTATAAATAAGCAAAATTAAGCGGAGACTCATACAAATTATTGTTTTGCTGTTATATTATACTGTGACAAGGGTCCAATCTGAATTATAGAATGACATACTCCAGAATATTTCCGTTATATATTCAAATCAGTCGAGGTTTATATAACCGAATCGGTGTAATGTAACCGTGTAAGCTGAACGACCAAACCATATAATCTGTTCCCAGTTTGCACCCGATAAATTTGAATTTGTTCGTTTGTTTCCATTCACAGCAGGAAGTTCAAGTCCATTTGTAATTCAGTACGTTGTAAATCATAGAGTTCTGAAGGAGCTTTCGATATCGATTGCCTGTGATTGTTTCATTTGGTTTTAACAACTCAAAATACAGTTCGCCGTGCTGGTCCCACCAAAGACAGAGCATGACCTTGGAACCGTTAATATTCGGTTTGACCGTCGATGTGGAAGAATGGTCGGAATATCTTCACATTATCGGAATGAACCCATCCTTCATCTCCAGCCACAATGCACTGCAGAAATCCCTTCTGTCTTTGCCTTGCAAGCAGCTGTTCACAAGCAAACAAACGCCGTTCAACATCACTCGGCTTCAACTCGTATGACACCCAATTACCTTATTTCTGAATAATTCTCATGACTTTGAGACGTTTTGAAATGGCTTGTTGCGTCACTTCCAATGATTCTGTCAGTTCTTGCGTTCGACACAAGTCTTGATCAAGTAATGCCTTCAATTCTGCATCTTCGAAAAGCTTCTCTCTTCCACCGCCATGCTGGTCACAATCACCGTTTTTGAAGTGTTGAAACCACTCTCGCCACGTTCTTCTACTAATAGTGGCCTCACCATAGGTATTTGAGAGCATTCGAATAACCTCAGCAGCAGATTTCTACATATTAAAGCAGAAAATTAAAACCTCCCGCAAATGACGAGAATTTGGCTCGTAAGCTGACATGTTCAATCGAGAATAACTTTATGATGCAGACACAAATCGACTAATATTTCGATGGAGTTATGCTTATTATATGACATCTACGATCTATTTATTTCGAATACCACTTACCGCTACAGCCATCCATTGCAAAACGGCGGCGGAAGCAAAATGGTACACCTAAGAGATTAGAGGGTTTCCGATAAAAAACTTTATCACCATTTATCTCAAAATTTAAGACGTTCACATCATTCCTTCAAGTTTTCCTTTGAAACAGGTCTAAATGACGCCCCCATAAATATCAATACGTCTTTCAGGAACAAACAATGTGTATAAATAAGCAAAATTAAGCGGAGACTCATACAAATTATTGTTTTGCTGTTATATTATACTGTGACAAGGGTCCAATCTGAATTATAGAATGACATACTCCAGAATATTTCCATTATAAATTCAAATCAGTCGAGGGTTATATAACTTGTTAACTGGAACTAATGAGTTTGATATATTTCAGTTGTCTTGGGACCGAATCGGTGTAATGTAACCGTGTAAGCTGAACGACCAAACCATATAATCTGTTCCCAGTTTGCACCCGATAAATTTGAATTTGTTCGTTCGTTTCCATTTACAGCAGGAAGTTCAAGTCCATCTGCAATTCAGTCCGTTGTAAATCATAGAGTTCTGACGGAATATCGTTCCAGGCTTGTTTCACGCTCTTCTGTTCAATTGGTTCATGTGAGTTTCATGTCAATGTTTTCTTGTTTGTCAGGAACTTTATCGTCCGAGAGTTTCTGATTGTATAGATTAACGTCACATCCAGCTCGCCTGGTGATTATTTGAACCAGTTTTGGTTAAGGTGTACTTTGGGCTATTGGTCGTTTTGTTGGATTATACAACGAATGGAAGATAACTGAGATAACTATTTATTTATTTATTTATTGAATATATACAATGTTCTACAGGTTTAAACCCAACTACAGAACAAGGAACATATGAAAAATAAAGTATACACTAATATTACATATTCTGAGAAAAAAAAACGATAACAAAAATGCTCAGTCAGTCAAAATAATGTGATCTGATATTTAAAATGGAACAATTAAAAATATCCAAGTGAGAACTTATAGTATTACAGGCATCACACAAATTATAAAGAGGTGAATACTTCAATGTATTCGTTCGAGGTGTCGGCATATAAAATGTATTTCTAACTCTAGAGGCTGGTCTTGGAATAGCAAAATTTAGTTTTTCGAGAATGCAAGGATCTTTAATGACACCGTTTATTATTTTGTGAGTAAATACAACTGAATGACATTCTCGTCGACATTTCAAACTATTCATGCAGTGTCTGCTCAAAAGCAGGTTCTGAGGAAAACCGATAGGCGGGTAGACACCATCTGCTCTATAGGTATATGAAAAAAGTTTTAGTCAACGCCGCTGCACAGACTCAACTCTCTCAATATGGACCTGGTAGCAGGGAGACCATATTATAGACGCGTATTCTAATTTTGATCTGACAAATGCATAATAAAGGGTCTTTAATGTGACTGTGTCAGAAAAATCGCGAGAGATTCGCGCTATGAGCCCGTACATCCCATTCGCAGCAGACAAGGTAGCATCAATGTGTGGCACAAACGAAAGTCTGGAATCAAAATTCACTCCTAAATCAGTTAACACCGATGGACGCTGGAGAACTTTGGAAGCTATTGTGTTATCAAAACGAATAGTATTTAGTGTTTGATTGTCTCAGTCTTTACTTGTCGGAAATTCATCTTGATGATTAAAAAGTAAAATAACTTATTTCCGCTTTATATATTTATTTTCACAACAATTGTTTCGTCATGATAACATGACTTCGTCAGGTGAGCATGGTAACTGGTTACCATGGTAACTGGTTACCATGCTCACCTGACGAAGTCATGTTATCATGACGAAACAATTGTTGTGAAAATAAATATATAAAGCGGAAATAAGTTATTTTACTTTTTAATCATCGAATAGTATTTTATTTTGCGTAAATGACATAACATTACACTTCTCAGCGTTCAAAGGTAACCTGTTTCTTCTACACCACTCTTCAACGCGTTGCAAATTACAGGCGAGTCGCAAGCAGTCCGATACTTTGCTTACCTCCAGGTATATTTTGAAATCATCAGCATATAACAAACAGTCGACATCAACTACCTCCGCCAAATCATTAATGAATATTATGAAAAAGAGTGGCCCAAGGTTACTTCCTTGAGGGACTCCAGAAGTACTGGAGAACACTGTAGACCTAACTCCATTGAACTCGACATATTGCTGCCTATTGGACAAGTAGGACTTGAAAAGACCAATGAGAGCCGAGGAAAGGCCAAATTGAGACAACTTCCTCAACAATATTCCATGGTCAAGCAGATCAAAAGCCTTTGAAAAATCAGTATATAATATATCTACTTGGGATTTTCTCTCAATGACTTCGGAAATAAACTGGGTTACGTTGAATAGGTTGGTAACTGTCGAACGACCTTTAACAAAGCCATGCTGAAATGGAGTTATTAGATTGCAAACATGGGAATATAATCTATTATAAAGGAGAACTTCAAAGATCTTACTGCAATTACAGATTATCGATATTGGTCGGAAATTGGAAATATCAAATTTATTTCCCTTCTTATAAATTGGACGTACTTTGGAAAGCTTCCAGCAATCAGGAATCGTGCCAGTTCTCAAACAAATATTGAATAAAAATATAACTATGCAGTGCATTGGAAATATCATACACTATTCCTCATTAATTAAAGCTTTCATTTACTTTGAAAAGTACCTACAATAATAGTAGCGCATTTGTGCTCTTTTGCATTTTTTTGAATAGGCATTCATGCAATGTTTTCGACAAATTTCGCATGTAGATTTTGGTTTCAATATACTTGATTGATACACAAATCTGAAGTTAAAGCTTCCTGGTATGCGCCATGAAAACAAACAGTTTACTTTCGATTCCATGAACACAATGTCATTTATCACATTTGGAACGGAATATACTAACTAACAAAGAAACTGCAACACCCAGAAGAAGCTTTTTAAATTTTTTTTGGTAAAACCTAGATAGTATGGCAAGGAGTAAATGATTGAAAATTGGAGAAAAAACGAAGGGATTACAACTTTTTTTTAATTAATTTGTTAATTATGTGTTTATCCACCGCGATTTTCTATACACTCCCAAAACGTCTCGACATTGATGCAATAAGGTGGTCTATTTCTTCTTGAGGGATACTAACCCAAGCTACCTGTACTTCATGTCTCATAGCCGCCAAAGTCCGTGGAGGCTGGGGTAAATTTCCAAGCCTTTTACCCATGATGTCCCAAACATGCTCTATGGGTGGAAGATCGGGGTATCTGGGCGGTCATGGCCAAAGATTCAAATGGGTGGCTTCGAAAAAGTTTAAACTAGCTCTGGCAACATGAGGTCGGGCATTGACTTGCTGAAATATTGGATTCTTGAGCCGGTTAAGGTAAGAGAGAACATATGGCTCTACTATTTCTTTAAGGTAACGCAGAGCTGTCATGTTTCCTCGAATAAGGACAAAATATGACCTACTTGCATGTGCAATAGCACCTCATACCATTAGGCCTACTGTCCGGTATACATGACGATCAACATTAAAACTGAGGTTCATTGATACTGATGCTTTTCCATATTCCAATGTTGATGTTCCCTGCCTTATTCTTTCAAATTTAAACAGCCCGTTCTGAGTGGTGCAGTTTTTTTTTTCAGTTGGTATAGTATATAATAATTATTAAGAGTACACTCAAAAGATAAGATTTTTTTTTTTCATGGTCAAATTTAACAAATTGCGCAACCAACCAATTGACTCTCCCGCGTAATCAACAGATCTGGCTCCTCATGATTACCGGCTTAAAAAATGCCCCAAGAAAAAGAACCTCCTCGAGCGGGACTCGAACTCGCAACCTCCGAATCACTAGTCCAGAGCTCCACCAACTCAGCTACCGAGAAAGTTAAAGGTTCCAACTATATTAATTCACAGATGCCGAAACCATTGTATTGTGATCACTAGTCTCCACAATGTTGTTCAAGTTAATGAGTTTTCAAGTTTATCCACAAGTCAAAGTATCGATAGTTCGAAATTTTCAAGATAAAATGTTTTTTTACTGGTGTGGTAATTTATTGGGTGTAGTGTTTTCATATTGAATTATTAACCATTATAAAACTTATTGTCATCCCCACCTTTTGGACTATTTATGTGAGCTACACGAAATCGATGATTGATCAGCAATAGGCTATTAATACATGATTGGCATTGGCAACATGTAACATTCTATTTTTGCAGTTTTATTCTCCAGTGTGAAGTATGAAAAGGGGATTTAGGAATTAGTGAAAACAATGAATGAACCTGTCCTATTCAAGCTGATCATTTGCATCCGATCACACGTAACTGGGCCACGTGTTCAATAGTTCCAACCGAGTTTGTTCGCGAATATTCGTAAGTGTTAATCCAGATACGATTCATCGGGTATTTGCAGTCAGCCATCCAAAATGGGGAACAATCAGAAAGATTTAGCATCAGTCCGTATGGGCTTTTTTCAAACAAAGAACGAAAGAGGGTTTGGAATATACTGTCATAGCTGATATCGTTAATCCGCTTAATGCTCGTATTTCCCTCACATTTGCCAACCTCTATTTTTTTTTGTAGCTGTCGAAACCGTATTATATTTTTGTTTGGAAGTCTGGAAAGCACTGGTTACC
This sequence comes from Harmonia axyridis, assembly GCF_914767665.1. NCBI lineage: Eukaryota > Metazoa > Arthropoda > Insecta > Coleoptera > Coccinellidae > Harmonia > Harmonia axyridis. The sequence continues at coordinate 8,878,371 of NC_059507.1, forward strand.
CGAACAGAGTGCTAAAGGTATTCTATTTCATGAAAATTTTTGTATTTTTCGAATTTCGAGCCGAGAGTGGTCTTAAAGTATAAGGTTCGAGTCTCTGATGACTAATCCATTCAATATTCGATGGTCTGTCCGACGAATCGTAAACGCAATAACTCTCGAAAAGAACAACCTGAAAAATAGGAATTTTTAAAGTAGGTTCGGATCTCGTTGAATGCATTAATCGATTTAATATCACTAGGGGTTCCGTACATTTTTATATTCCAAAGTGTATATTTAAAGAGAAATCAAAGGATGTTTATTTCATTGTCAATATAGAGGTATGCCATTAACGATGGAAAACGACAACAGGCAGAGGTTCTTCACGACGAGCCAAAAAAGTGGTTTAGATTTGCGAACTGCAACATTTTCACCATTTTCGTAGGAATTTTCAACAATTTCAGTGCGTTGTTGAAACGTGTGTTGCTCCATTTCTAGTAATGGAGCAGTTTTTACTTGTCAAATGTCAAGATATGACAGATGACATCAAAAATGACAACTGCACACATAGCGGGTTATTCAAAATTAAATCTCTCATTGGAAACCCAATATTAACAATTTATGTTGGTCTTAACACTAGAACCAGATATAACTAAAGAAGAAAATAAGCTCTTTCCACGGAGTCAAAAATGGTGTATACGCCACAAACATAACAGAAAACTCTAGGATCTTAACACAGCTACGTCTGATTATGGATGACATTGTTTCAGTTCTATGCTTTTTTAGGATAATATAAAACGATGAAAATTCAAACAAAATGCTAGCATTACTACCCTTGCGGGAACTCAATAATACACTACATTGAGTACGACCAAGCAACGATGTTCTAGATTAATAATTAGTGGGAATGAATCATGTATGAAAGAGGAAGGTAAAAGAATGAAATGAGTAATTTATAGTGGGTTTCATGGAACTGTTATCGTGGTGATTTGGTCGATCCTCAGAGTAATAAACATAGGTAGAGGAAGCATATTATGTCATTTTCAGTAAGTAAATTTTGTCCCCAACATGAACTATCAAAATTGACATGAATAGCGCGGAAATGAAAAGATATCAGTGATACGATATTTCACTCAATTCGCGAGTTTCTCCATAAAGAACGCATTCTTATGTCCCATAGTGAATCAACGTTAAATATCAACTCAAAATATTGAAATAAATATCTTAATATATAAGAAATAAGGAATCAAACTTCAAGAGCGCCAAACGACGTGAATAAACCGATGACACTAGTAGAGCAAAAGTTGCCAAACATTGGATTTCAGCCGGTAGATACAGAAAATATTCTGCTTAATATAAATTCGAGAATAAGGAAAAATATTGGATTCCAAAGATTCAAATTTGCATATTTAATCGGGAAACACTCAAATAAATATATTTCATTCAATATAATATACATTCATAATGATTTAGTAAAATTGTGGATTTTAAGATATATCACAATCCGATAACCTAACCTAACAATGTTGGGGACAAAATTGCGTTTACTTGCGCTTTGAAAACCAATTTTTTGTTTCAATTTATCGGCCTGTATAATCGATTGAAACCATAACTGCTTTCAGTTCCGTATTCATTATTAATATTGTGTTCTCAATGTTATTCCTTCAGTGAATGAAATTTAACCATTAATTAATTACTAACCGTCGGGTAAACACACCGTGTATATTTTCATAGTCCGACGTATAGCCGACCGCAAATTATGTCCATAAGTTCATTTGTTTACTTTCCATTACAGCCGCCTACTTCAAATTTCACTAACGATTCAATTTATGGAGGTCAGCTTCGCTTTTAGAAATATTTAAAATAGATGCGGAAATATTAATCATTCCATTTGAATATAGGAGGTAGTATAATTTTTTTAGATCTTGTAATTAGTTCATCAGAGAGGGACTACACGTTTAGAATTTCAAACAATTTTCTAAAAATTATACCTTCAAATAACGAAAGTGGGTTGAATTCGCTTTATAATTTTGACAACCATAGTGTAGAATAGTATTTTCAATAAGTTTCGTCAAATAAAATAAAGCAGATACAATCGATTTGTTTCAGTCATGATAAAATAATTGGAGGAGACTGATTATATGTGATGTTTGAAGGTGTTCTGTTTGGCTATACTCGAAAAAGCCAAAATAATGGGCGTTTTTTCAAGATCTTGAGAATTCCGGCAAAGGCCAACAAGTTGAGAACAGCGACGTATCGAAATTTTGGCGTCTTCTTCAACATTTCGCGCTACAGCAACAATATTCACTTCGGTGCTCAAATGCCTTTTTCTTATCGATGGTTTTGAACCTAGAAGAGTTAAATTAGGACAAAAACGATCAATTACTGCATGAGTTGCTTGCTAAGTAGGCCGATTATGTTTACCGTGGAATGGATGAAGTGCTCTAAGAACTTTGCGAATAAATTTTTTTTAAAGTCAATTTCCACAATTTGAAAGCGTTGCTCTGACATCAAATGATTTATGATGAATTGCCAAAACTAACTGAACAAAGAAGTAAACACAGTTTGACAATCTCAAGTGTCAAACCATGGAACCATTAAAACTTCTCATGTACCATTAGGGATTCATCAAGCCAAGTAGCTTGACATTCTGACCAACTACTTGACTTGAAAATCAAGCTCAAGAAAAATTACATACTTGAGATTGACTTGACTTGATTTTAGATATTAATTGCTTGATATTACTTGATATTCCGCTGCTTGATATGCACGGCATATCGCACTGCAATCTCGTGCGCGCTTCGACTAAATAAGGGGATTCCTCGAGCGCCGAGAGACTGAAAGATTCGCTAGTGTGAGTTTATTTGTAGTTTTATCCCATTACAATGAAATCTTTTGGTAGATTTTGGTAGTTTAAGAAATATTTTTCCGAATTTGGCCAAAATGACCAAGGATTTTCTTTCAATGCCAGCATCTTCAGTTCCTGTTGAAAGACTATTTTCCAGCGCAGCTCTTACAGTTACAGAAACCCGCAATAGGTTAGGCGACAAATCTATCAGATGCCTCATGTGTCTTAGATTATGGATGGAAAATTATAAAATCGAAATAAGCCAGAAGATTTATCAATATTGAGAAACTTAATTTTTTTATTATTTTGTATTGTGTTATGATTTGTAGTGATTTCTTTTCAAAATTGTTTGTTTCTTTTCAAAAAAGTAGATATTTTCGGTTCCTTTATACAATGAGATTAATGAACAAAAGTGTTTTTTACATGGTTCCTTCTCATTTCATCATTTCCTTGTTGATGTGACACTACACAAAAAAACTGCTCAAAATCAAGTAGCTTGATATGATTCAAGTACTTGATAAATATATGCTTAACTTGACTTGAGATTGAAAAACTACTACTTGAATTGGGCTTGGCTTGAAATCAAGTCAAGCTCAAGCCAAATAGCTTGAAAATCAAGCCAAGCCGTGAATCCCTATGCACCATTGAACAATTCAGCGAACCAGGTGAACATCAGAGTAGTTGGTTGAGTGAATAACACCACACCTCATATGTTTGCTTTTCATATATACAGGGTGAGTCTTTGACTTGTACATATATTTTAACCGAAGATTCTTGAGGTCAAAAGAATTACTTTTTTCATTTACCATTTTTTCCGATTCGGCCCTGTTAAAAATATATAGCCATTTTAAATTTTCATAATGAGCTAATTCACCCCTGGTAACCGGAACACTGAAGTTTTCGCAAGTATAAGATATACAATTTGAACCTTGGAAATAAGCTACTAGATTGGAAAAACCATCATAAACTCACTTTTAACATTCCATTTGTTGAACAAAGTAGTATTTATAATAGAATAAATGAGAGATTCCAATTTCATTGACGATAAAGATTATATATTTTTCTCTTGATTTTCTATTTCATTTTCGATAATTATAACGAATTGAGCTCGCTACCACCCATATTAGCTTAGCTCTGATACTCATAATTCATATCCATTCATTTATTATATCGCATTTATAATATATCGTTGTTTATTTCATTTCGTACATTTAACCTCACATTCTCAAATGAATCTGTAAAAGTTCTAACACAGACTAGAAGTCTGTGGTTTTAAGTTTGAACCTCAAATTTCGAGTGTTGCAAATTTAAACACAGCAGTTCGAATAATCTATGTTCTAACCTAAAATATTCATTTACATTTTACACTGTTATTGTTATTATGATATTTGATATTATATTTGCATAAAATGAAGATCATCGAAGATTTGAAGAAACCCAACAGAATACATATTATCAAGAAATTTAAAAACAATTTCCAAAATAATTGTGTGGATACAAAATAAATAAGTGTGCATTCTGATAGAAAGTAATTCCTTTATGAAATGAAGCATTTGATTTGTTCCAACTATCTCATAAAAATAAAAATAATGATCTGCTTACTATGCCTTATTGCGTCTCAGGAGTTGTCTTCCTGTCGAGGAGCTACTCACTATTTATTACAGCATGGTTTACAGTCATCTAAATTACAACGTGGTTCTTTGGGGCTCCTCGACAGTGTCAAGTCGAGTTTTCATTTCTCAGAAGCGTATCGTACGACTTATTTTCGGACTTCGGCCATGCGATTCATGTCGTCCGATTTTCGGTCAATTTGGTATGCTTCCCTTCCCATGTATTTACATTCTTAATTGCCTCAATTATATCCACCTTAACATCAGTAAATACAAGAGATGCTCTGACTTTCATGGGTATGAAACACGCCATACTGATACCATAGCCTTCCCCAAACATCGTACAGCTAAATATGAGTCCTCACCGAGCTTTATGGGCATTAAATTGTACAACCGTTTGCCTAGTAGGTTGAAATCAATGAATGGAAGGTCTTTCAAGCGAGAAGTAAAGTTGCTATTGATTAAAGGATGCTACTATAGTGTTGGAGAGTTCCTTAGGGACTCCATTCTTTGAATCTGTTTTTTTTTTGTTTTTTTTCTCTCTATGAAATTGTATACTATTTTTATATGACTTGTCCTATACATTTGTTTAATGTCAGGAAGGATCAATAAAGTTTATTATTATTATTATTATTATTAATATTTTTGGAGAAATCAGTGTGAAAATATGGAAATGAAGTTTTATGGCTCTGTAATCAATGGAAAATGTTAGACTCCACTTGTAATCAAATTTGTTCTATAATATGTACCTACATTATAGCCAACTCTACTACTTGATTCTTCTTGATTTTGCCATTGAAAATAAATGAGAAGTATTCAATATACCTAAATATCTACAGTTGAATATCCTGTTTCTTTCAACTCACCTATTTGTTTTCATATTAAAACAATTATGGCACTCTTGGAAGTATGTCAATCATATGCTCTAGGATGAATTTATGGAAAAGCAAAAGAATAAAAGTATTTAATCTCAATCACATGAAAATTTGTCTAGCATGTACTTAGTAGTATGTTTCGATGTGAGTTTGAATGACCCTCGAAGAATACAGTATTGTTCAATAGCAGCAGTCTTTAGTGGGATATTGACTGTTGTCATTATAATGGGACTATTTTGTGAAAACTTTTTTAAACATGGGCCTTATGGGAAATCTGGACTTTTCAAAATAGAATGTTGATATTAATGACGTATCTTCTTATTATAAGAGCTGTGTCAAAGCTCAGTTATTTGTAATCAAATAGAAGAGTTGAGGTGAGCTTATTCAAATAACTTCATTTTCAGACTAAGTTGGCTAGTACTTCAATTCTAAAATCTGAGACATGACATCATAGTAAATATTCATTTCTGTGGTTTTTTTTCCACAACAGAACAGCCAAAGTACCCAATTTTTCGAATTTCACACATAATTTTTTTTTTTAAGATCAAGTTACTCGAAAACGGCGCTTTGTAGGAGAAAATATGAAGAATACTTTTATTTTCCAAATTAGCCAAATATTGTTCAATGAACGTTCAAATTACTTTTAAGAGTTGGGTTCTTCAAATTTCTGGTATTTTTATGTGATGTAATGTTCATAATGAAGAAACTGAAAGATGTGTAGGGAATCTTGTGTTCGGAGAAGATGTATCACATCAAGGAAAAGCTATATTCCAAAAATCATTTCCTTCAATAGATCCATTTACGAGATATAGCCGAAAATCACATTTTTTTATCGATTTTCAACAGCCTGTATCTTTGTAACCGGGCCGAATCGGAAAAAACTATAAAGGACAAAAGTGTTTCTTTTGACCTCAGGAATCTTCGGTTGAAATATATGTACAAGTCAAAGACTCACCCTGTATAGACATATAGTCGAAATATTGGATGAAATAGTTTCGAAATCTGTGGAAGGATTAAATGAAAAGTTTCATCGCCAAAGTTAATAATTCGAAATGGAAGATAAACAAAATCATTGTTTTGGTTTATTCGCCCCATTCCATTTCGCTGCGCAAATGTTTTACGTATGTTCTATATATGATTTCCACGTATTCATATAGTTGGAACGTATCTAGCCGTACCTGTTATTCCCGCTGACCACTCACCTGAAATACATGACGCAGACAACTGAGTGAAGTAGCATGTTCACCAAATGATATCCCATAGGCTCCAACTGCCACAACATATAATTCCACCTGAATGTCAGAACGCACAATGGCCGGTATGACTTGTGGCTTTGTTCCTGAAACAGAATATTTTAAGTTTGAACAAAAGCCTCATACATCTCCCGCAAATATTTCAACAACAATAAACATCAAATGCGGTAAAAACTCTTGGAGAAAGAGCCCTCATGCGTGAACGGGATGAGCTGGGTCCTTCGGAATCACAGCGTGTTATGCAGATAGCTCGTGAGATATGTTTGTTATTTAATCTGCGCTAAATTGCCAGTTTTAGTCGGCTTGGCTGTTCAACAGCACAAGAGAGTCGAATGAGTTGTTTGTTCGAGGATGAGGATGTGTTTTCGACGAAGAGTGGGTTATTTGTGGTGGTAGAGAGGACGTTTAACCTAGTTTCGTGGAGTTGCTGGAATGGCATGCTGCAGCCCGGAAAAATTTAAATCTTCTTTTCTCTGGAATAAATAGCTGTTCCAGCCCTCTCCATGCATTAATTCACGATAATCGGTGGGACTGGAGAACATATGGTTTCAATATACGTGTAGGCTTGGTTAATCGATCGTCTAGAGGTATGATTCGATTACCTGGCCTTTCGTCTTTTTCTCCGTGACTTTATTGGATGTGTAATAATTAAACTCTTTTGAATTATTTACTTCTATTTACAAAGCCACAATTATACAGCACAAACTCAGTATGAGAAGATGCTAATAACGTCCTAATAACAAGTTTCTCACTACGATACTGAATTTCGTCTTTAACTCGTTTGTTGAGTACTCGAAACGTCTTGGATTATCACGTCTTCGTCGTACTTCAAGTTTTCGGTCGTCTCGTCTTTAACTTGTTCGCGACTCGTCTTAATCTAGTCCGCGAACCGTCTTTACGTCGTATGTCTTAAGTTGACCGACCGAACTTTACTCGTCTTCGTCTTAACTTGAACTAACTTTCTGCCGATTGGAACTTACCCTGTCTCAAATATCGACCTCCCTTCTTTCGGCTTGACCACACCCTTAAAGGACCATCCCCTAGTCCAATAAGAATTTTGCCGTACCGCACACAAAGATCTTCGCGGATTCCTGGAAATCGAATATTCTCGAAGGACTAGAAGCTGATACACGGATGTGACACATCTGGTAAGACCGCATTGTCTTCGAACTTTCCCAACCCCCCCAGTAAATCTCTTCAAGATTTACAACTCCATGACATATCTTCGACACCTTGAAGAATAACACATCCTTTTTACATTATATGTACGATAACAATTCGTTCCCTGCAAATTCATTGAAATTGTCATGCCCTCAACACTTGAAGAAACTAATAGGTCTCCAAGCATTCGGTTGACCATCTCAATTATTTACAGGGAACAATAACTGGATCCTACATACGTATGAAGAAGTGGTAATCAATGTAGGATCCAGTGATTGTTCCCTGTAAATAATTGAGATGGTCAACAGGATGCTTGGAGACCTATTAGTTTCTTCAAGTGTCGAGGGCATGACAGTTTCAATGAATTTACAGGGAACGAATTGCTTTCGTATAAAACTTAGAAAGGAAGTGTTAATTCTTCGAGATGTCAAAGACATGTCGGGTCGATTACTCGATTGTAAATCTTAGGAGATTTACTGGGGTTAGGAAAGATCGAAGACAAGACGGTTGTACCAGATGTGTCACATCTGAGTATCAGGTTCCAGACCTTCGAGAATATTTGATTTCCAGGAATCCGCGAAGATCTTTGTGGGCGGTACGGCAAAACTCTTATTGGACCAGGGGAGGTACTTGGTACTTACCCCGATATCCGGGTGATGCGAAGGGTGTGGCCAAGTCGGAAGAAGGGAAGTCGATATTCAGGGGAGGTCAGTAAGTTGCGGGGAGTAGAGTGAGTAAGTCCGAGTCGAGAGACAGTGGAAGTTAAGTCAAAGTCGAGTTAAGAGTTAGTTCGGTCGGTCAACTTAAGACGAAGACGAAAAGACGGTTCGCGGACTAGATTAAGACGAGTCGCGAACGAGTTAAAGAAGAGACGACCGAAACTAGAAATGACGACGAAGACGTGATATGCGAAGACGTTTCGACTAATTAACACTCGAGTAAAAGATGATATTCAGTACCGTATCTATATATGTATATAATTAAAAAGAGTTTAATTATTACAAATCCAAGCAAAGTCACGGAGTAGAAGTGGAAAGGCCAGGTAATCGAATCATATCTGTAGACGATCGATTAACCAAGCTTACATCAATATAGGCTATTCAAGCATGAGCAGCCCCTAGACGATCGATATATACGTCAATATATTGCATAATAACTGACTGAAAGCATCTCGAAAACTATAAGACTTGGAAAACAATTCATTGAGGACCTGGAGCTCATTTTTCAAAATATATTAGGTATACAATTTCGCTTCCGCCGTTTTGCAATAGATGGCTGTAGTGGTAAGTGGTAGTCGGAAAAAACAGATCGTATATGTCATACAATAAGCTTAGGCATTTGTGAACATAACGCCATCGAAATATCATTCGATTTGTGTCTGAATCATAATGTTATTGTCGATTAAACATGTCAGCTTACGAGCCAAATTGTAGTCATTTGCGAGAGGTTTTAATTTTGTACTTCAAAATGAAGAAATCTGAAGAAAAGAACGTGCCAAGATTGGTTTGAAATCTTCAAGAACGGTGATTTTGACGTCGAAGATCAGCATGGCGGTGAAAAAGAGAAGGATTTCTAAGATGCAGAATTAGGCCCAGTTTCACCAAATGCTTTAATCTTGACTTGGCTCTTAAGTGAGGCCTTAGATCACGATTAATGTAATGTAGCGTTTCACCACACTCCAAAGCGCCATTTAATCGACCAATCGCGATTTAGCACTAATCGGCCATTTTTGGAGGATTATAACCTTTCAAGTTGAGATTAATAATTATTTATCAGTATGGAACTCTTGTCTATGTAATTATTTTTCCGGAAATTTCAAATTTTTGGGTCAATTTTATCAAAATATGACTATATGTATAGGCTCAATATTTCCCGTTTAAAATACACGTAAACTTTGATTTTGTGTTTTATGAAATTTATTGCAAAGAATAATTTATTGATATGTTTGATTGAAATATTATTCAAAAAGCAGTTAAACTTGTTAATAAAAATAAATAAGTTAATAAAATTACGTATATAGTTTTTTTTTTTCAGAATGTGTGGTTTTGTGAAATGGGATAATTTCTTTTTAACTTCTGCAAGTTTCCGACATTTCGAAACACATCACTCGACATTTTCGGCAAAAATTAACTTTGTTTTTTGTTTACAAGATGACAAATGATTTGAAATGTTATGAGTTATGAATGAATGACACCTGACATCTAGCGCCAATGGTGGTCATCACTGCTAATATGATACAGAACACTATATAACTTTTTGTTCACAACGTTGCCAAATGGTTTGACTATTTAATCGCGATCATCTTCGGACGGGTTGATGCATGGTGAAACAGAAAACACTGTTAAGCCTGCTTTAGTAACAAGCGGAGTCTAATAAATCTGGGATCAAGTGCTGTTTGGTGAAACTGGGCCTTAGAGGCATTATACTAAATCAAGATTCGTGACTAACGCAACAAGAATTGGCAGGATCATTGGAAGTGAAGCAACAAGTCATTTCAAGACGCCTGATAGTCATGAGAATGATTCAGAAACAAGGAAATTGGGTGCCGTACGAGTTGAAGCCGAGAGATGTTGAACGGCGTTTGTTTGCTTGTGAACAGCTCCTTGCAAGTCAAAGACGGAAGGGATTTCTGCATCGTATTGTGCCTGGAGACGAAAATTAGGTTCATTACGATAATTCAAAGCGCAGAAAATCATAGTGATATCCCGGCCATGCATCCACGTCAACGGCCAAACCGAGTAATCACGGTTCCAAGGTTCTGCTCAGTATTTGGTGAGACCAGCTCGGCGTAGTGTATTATGAGTTGTTAAAACCAACTGAAACAATCAGAGGCGATCGTTATCGAACGCAGTTAATACATTTGAGCAGATTATTGGAAAAAAATAAAGTGATTTTACAGCATGAAAATGATTGAACCCATGTTGCGAAAGTGGTCAAGACATACTTGACACGGCAGGAATTCAGCTAAGGCTGTCATCTACTTTGCTGCCGAGTTAAACATATAATTTTGCCTTAGATTGTTTATAATAATACATGTAGGATATAATATTTGCAAATTATTACAATTCCTACAATCTTCTTATTTTTCCTGAAGTGATTAATTAAAACGAAGTTTGATTGAAATCGCAATTGTTGGAATGGTTGGTTGGTATGGAAATGTATATGTCCATCATAATTATTTCGAAAATGGCTAAAATTTATGTTCTAATCCAGTCCCAACCATAGGACCAAAACAAGAGTAATCCTACACCCCTTAAACATTTCCTTTTATATGCACTTTTTATACAATATTGTACTATTGAGACCACCGATAAAATATGAAATAAACTTTCCCAAAATCGCATTCTGAGGAACCAACGAAAAGTTCTGAATTCATTCTGGGTTATTACATATTATCAGCAGTTCCTGCTGAATGAACATCAAAGTGTGGAGTTTCAACAGAACAGAATATTCCAGAACATTTATTCCCATTCTGGACGGATCCCGCCGCTCTCATAGAATTTCACATATATTCACCCTCGATTCCCGAATGACATTCGGCACAAAAAGTCTTTCAAGTCAGGCAGTACGAAAGCGAAAGAGAGGTGCCGGAAATGTGCTCGAAATTATAAAGGAGGCAGCCAACGTGAATACAAAATGATAAATTGTTTTCTATGCAAACGCTGCAAGTTCAGAAGGAAAGTGTGTCGCTCTTTTCATAGGCACCTGTCACTTTTTTTTCTATTCTTCGCAATATAGGTTCAGATGTGCCAGTGGCTGTTATTATTGCATCACATGACAATAACTGTCCCAAAACTGTAGGTTTTGCGAGGTTTCTCTGATTTGAGCAGATATAGAGTGATGTGGTTTTCGGAACATCGTGCTACTTTTTGATGGGAACAGAGATTTGCTCTAGCTGTTATACAGAATCAAATGGGGGGCCAAAAAGAGGGCAGAATTTTTTAAGGAGAGCCAAGATTTCTAGGTCTGTCTACATCTACACCTTTTTGAATTGAAATTCAGAAAGCGTAAAAGGTAATTTAGAAAAGCTAATTGACTTTCAGAAGATCAAAATTCAGAAAATGAACTTCATATTCGGAAACAGTAATTTGTATTTCAGAAATGCAATTCAGAAAAAGAAAAAATTTAAAAATATATGAATCAGAATTTTGATTTGATAATTTGAAATTCATAAATAGAAAAGTGTAATTCAGAATTCAGAATTGGTTACATGTATTTCAGAAGTTATGAAAATGAATTGCCATATCGAAGTAACACCCTCAATAATACCTGTGTTACATATTGTACAGGGTGTCCCATAATCGATGCTCACCAAAAGCATCTCAAGAACTATAATACTCACAGAAAAAATTCTCAAGAACCCCCAATTTAGTTTTTCGAAATATTCGCATATGAGAGAGCCTTCTACCCATGTTGTCCCAAACATGCTCTATGGGCACATGATCGGGGTATCTGGGCGGCCATGGCAAAAGTTTCACATGGATCGCTTCGAAAACGTTTAAACTAATTCTGGAAAGTTAAGGTCGGGCAGTATCTTGCTGAAATATTGGATTCTCCGGTTAAGGTAAGGGAGAAATTATGGCTCTACTATTTCTTGAAGGTAACGCAGTGCTGTCATGTTACCTCGAATAAAGACTAAAGGTGACCTACTGGCATGTGCAATAGCACCCCATACCATAACGCCTACTGTCCGGTGTACTTGACGCTCAACATCAAACTGAGGTTCATATCTTTCTCCCCGACGTCGTCTCACCCTTCTTCATCCTTCATGTGCACCCAAGGAAAATCGAGATTCATCAGAAAAGACGAGCTGATGCCATTTCTCATTCCAATTTTGACGTTCTCTGCACCACTGTAATCGTTGCCGGCGATGCTCAACCGACAGAGGTGACACAAGATGGGGTCAATAATGCTGCATTCCAAAAGACCTAATCCGGCGGTAAACCGTTCGGACGGTTACAGGATGGCCTTGTTCTCCTAACCACTCATCAGCCAAAGATCGAGTTGTCGCAAATCAGTCTCTAACGGCCATAAGTTTTAGACGTCGATCTTGAAGTTCATTAGTCCCCCTTCGACGTCCGGTGCCTACTCTTCTTCGATTTTGTGCTTCATCAAACCACGCTTGACAACATCTCATAAAAGTAGTTGGATTTCTGTTCGTACGGTTAGCGATTTCTCGAAATGACAACCCCGCCTCCCGTAGACCAATAATTCGACCTCTTTCAAACTCACTTAGCTGACGATAAATTCCGCGTACATGTGCTCTAGACATTTTAACAACAACTAAATATCGACTTTGGATATCCCCGAACAGATGGTTTGTTGTAAAATTTAAAAAACGACTACAATATTTAAGTAACAAAAATTGTTCATATGGAAAAACCTTCACGATTGTTTCTGCAAATTCAATCATTTACTCCTTGCTATAATATCTATGGTTTACCAAAAAAAATATAAAATTCAAACATCCCCTTCTGGCAGTTTCTTTGTCAGTTAGTATATTTGACCACAAATTCATTCTCTCTTCGGGGAACGCTCGTAAATGCATAATCAAGTTGATGAGTGAAAACATGGAAAATTGAAAATGTAAGGTTTGTGAAAATAATTTTCATTAAGTATGAAGGGTGCTTTTTTTTCGAGGTATATAACTTTAAGTTGGCATTACTGTTCAAGAAGGCGACCGATTTAACAGCTGTAAAGTGATTTATTCTCAGTTTGGTTTGGCAATTCATCATGAATAGACTCACGCCTGAACAACGCTTGCAAATAGTGCAATTTTATTTCGAAAATAATGGTTCTGTGCGGAATACGTATCGCGCACTACGTCCATTTTATTTTGTTTAGCGATGAAGCGCACTTCTGGTTGAATGGCTACGTCAACAAACAAAACTGCCCCATTTGGAGTGAAGCTAATCCTCAAGTGTATGTCGAAACACCGTTACATCCAGAAAAACTGACTGTTTGGTGCGCTTTATGGGCTGGTGGAATCATTGGTCCGTACTTCTTCAAAAACGATGATGCTCAGAACGTTACAGTCAATGGTGATCGGTATAGAGCCATGATTACTAACTTTTTCATTCCTGAATTGAACAACAATGATGTCCAGGAGCTGTGGTTCCGACAAGACGGCGCAACATGTCACACAGCTCGTGCCACAATCGAGTTATTGAAAGACACGTTTGGTGACCGCCTAATTTAACGTTTTGGACCTGTGAATTGGCCTCCAAGATCTTGTGATTTAACACCGCTAGACTACTTTTTGTGGGGTTATGTAAAGTCATTAGTCCATGCGGATAAGCCACAAACCCTTGACCATTTGGAAGACAACATTCGACGTGTTATAGCCGATATACGGCCACAAATGTTGGAAAAAGTCATCGAAAATTGGACGTCCAGATTGGACTACATCCGAGCCAGCCGTGGCGGTCATATGCCAGAAGTCATATTTAAAATGTAATGCCACAAGATTATCTTGCGGATAAATAAAATTAATGTCTTTCGAATAATCCATCGTTGTTTTATTGCAATTTAAAGTTCTATAGCTCTAAAAAAAACACCCTTTAGTTCATATTGTTTTCAGTGCATAGCGAAAAGTTAAATAAAGATCCCTTCTAATCGTGCACCCAAAACAGTCTCGATTCCATCGATTTGTTTTATGGTTACCAACTTTTTTCGTGCTCCTCGACCCGTAACACCTCTTGACTGACTTGACTTATCTGATCAGGAATGAAACTGAACTGTGTGCTTCCCAAGGGTTCCATAACATACTCCAGGGGCATATCCAGAGAACAACCGCCAGGATTCGGAGTAATTTTATGGCAGTTCTTTTTGTCGAATTCGAGGTACACGAACAGTAGGGCTTTAAATTCATCAGTTTCATTGGGGGTTGGAGATTTGATAAGGGGAAAAACACACGGAAAAATGTGAGGTTGAATGGGATAGATACAACAAAAGCTGTATTTAAAGATGTGAGCGATGCGTCCTTTGTGAAACATTATATATACGTGGGATAATAGACATCTCATTCTTAACCACTAGTACGGCAGCCATTTTGAACAGTATTCCACATGGATTTGAAAATGAAAAAATGATGAGAAGGTTACTTTGTAAAGCGAGATGGACATCAGTATACACTGTGTCTGTAAAGTATGGAACAAATTCATTTTTAGCCATTGAAATAATCCTGAAACACGTCAATTTTTGATTTTAATAAAAGGTATTTTAAAATAATAAACTAATATACAGGGTAATTACTTTCGAGAAATGACGTCAGCGTCATTTTTTTTAAAATGAAACACCCCCATTTTGTCTCAATTTTCCGATTACTTCAGCTGAGCTGATTCCAAAAATGTATCACATGTTGATTCCAATTGGTACAGGGTGGACAAAAACAAACTCCATTTCTATTTCAAATTAAATATAATTCAAATTCAAATTAAAAATAATTAAAACATTCACGAATACCAAAAATATTGTAGTACTGAACTGTCATTGAACACCAATAAATTACTAAATAAATAATGACATTTCACGAAAAACTAGACGACTATGTTTTTTTAAATTGATGAGAAACAATTTCTTTCATATTCTGTCTGCTAGACCACATGTACCAAACATGTTTGGAAACAGCTCATTTTTATAAATCTTAAAATGTAACAAACTACAGGGCGTTACATTCAAACCAATTGCTACTAGACAATAAGTATTTTTGATAATATTGTTAATTTAACTAATAAAGAATGTTACGCGTAACTTTATGAGCACACACAAACGGTTTGCAACCGCTCGCCTCCTTCAAAATCAGCTTGAGCAAACTCATGGGGTGCAAATTAGCACTCAGACAATAAGAAATCGCCTCAGAGAATATAATTTAAGGCCTCGTGTCGCGGCAAGAGGCCCAGCTCTTACCCCAGCCCATCGAAGGGCGCGATTGGATTTTGCGAGAGAGCATATCCATTGGGAAGAGGCTGATTGGGAAAGAGTTCTCTTCACAGATGAGTCTAGATTCTGCCTCTACCATTGTGATCGACGTTCCCTTGTATACAGACGTCCACATGAAAAATATGCTCAGTGCAATTTTCTGAATACTACTGGTTTCGGGGGAGGATCGATTATGGTATGGGGTGGAATATCTTTGACTGCTCGCACAGACCTAGTGGTCGTTGATAATGGAGCTATGAATGCTGAAAGGTATATAAGGAACATTCTTGAAGAGCATGTAGTGCCATTTGCCCCATACATTGGTGAAAATTTCATTTTTATGGACGATAATGCCAGACCCCATCGTGCGCGCATCGTTCAGGAGTACCTTGAAGAGGTTGAAGTCTCTCGAATGGAATGGCTAGCAAGAAGTCCAGATCTCAATCTGATTGAGCAGGTTTGGGACAACCTCAATAGAAGGCTGAGAGGTTCAGAAAATCATCCAGCTACTCCTAATGACTTAGGAATCCAACTCAGATAAATCTGGGAAAGATTCGTTCAAAGGACACGATTTCTATTCCCAAACACTTCACCGCGCTATTTACTAGATCGTTTTCCTATCAGGTTCCGTATCTTATGAATGGGTTGGGATATGTATACAAGGGCTTAACTTTAGATAAATTCAAACTACACATATTAAACAACTTTCGTAATGACCCATTGCATTTATAGTAAATCAATTTAATTATTTCAACTAACTTATATATTGTGTTCCTTTGAACTCAACATCTTGAAAAGTTATTAATTTTTGTTTTTTTTGTTGTGCTATGGCTGTATCTGGCGAATATTCTACAAAGATTTGCTTGTTTTGCTGCATTGGTGAGCTCATTCGATTTAAGTTAGTGGCTTATGTTCGAACATATTTTTCTTTCTTTTTTTATCTTGTTTCTAGTTACAGAGGGTTAGGTGGAAGAATAGACGTGAGGTCTCGGGACTTTTAGTAGGTTTTATTTTCAAGTTATAATACCTGAGACAGCGCGAACTAAATCTCGCCCTCAATTCTGTTGCATTTTTTGTATCCTAATTTCTAAAAATAAAGGCCTTTCTCTATTTCTGTATCGTAATGAGTTCATTACAGTTTTAAAAAACAGTGCTGTAATGAACTCATTACAGCATCGTTTTCAGATATATTTTTCGTTTTGTGGTTGTCTATGCTGACTTCCAATCCTATCAAATTTCAACAAACGTCAATAATTGTCAATATTATATAATTTGGGGATATAGAGAAATGATTTTTACATATTCGCAAATTCTCATAATTTTGGTAGTGTTCAATCGATTTCGTCAGACATCATTCACGAATTTAATGTGTAATTGTAAATTATGTCTAAATTCGAAACATACGATTCATATTCAAATTCCATAATCTGTCAATTTTCGTAACAGTCACACCAACTGCTACGATACAATACAAAAGTCACTAGGATGTATAATCTGAATTTTTCATTGAATTTCGACAATATTTCACAAAACTTGACTGAAATAGAGAAAATATCGTCTAATACTCGTTGCAGAAGGCAATTCCAACACTCAAGCGTTCCAAAACTCGCTCCTTCGTCGCTCGTTTTCGAATTTCGCATTCGTGTTGGAATAGGAGCCCATTCTGCAACTTGTTTTAGAATATACTATTATTATTATTATTAGATCAGAACATTTTAAGATCACTCATTTTGAGTATGAACCGTCGTTGCCGATCTGTAATTAACGTAAGGGGTGGAAATACCAAGTATTAAATCACTTTCAGCATTCCAGTATTTTGAAAATTGTTTATTCCTCTTCTTTCATATAAGATTCGGTGAAATCCTGAATTTTTCTTCCATTTAATGTATCTTGTTTCGTTCAAAACCTTCCCGAGAGAACATAAGAAATAGGTTATGAAGTCAATGTAGAGTTAACTTTCATTAAAATTGAGATTTTCAGAATGTGCGTTAATTTTTTTGCGCAGTGTATATTACACACAGAAGACTCTCTATATCCTACAGAAAAAGTAGTGTGTTGCTAACAAATCAGTATGAGCCATCACATAATATTCTGAATCATGTGGACAGGGCAAGCATGGAAGTCATAGAGCTGAATTATTCAAAATCGGTTGCTATAAAACAGAAAAATACCTAGCATGAATAACAGAAGAAGTCACCTCGAATTTGGGAAATTGTCGAAAGATTGAAATTCGTATGATCAATAAAAAATGATTTGCATTGATACGTAAGTAAAAAACTATATTTTTATGAATTGGTGACTAATGTATGATTAGGTATTATAGTTATTTATGCAACAAGTGCAAAAAGTGAATGTTTATTGCACTCGACGTGAAATTGTCAGACGAGGCCGTTAGGCCGAGTTGGTCAACACGCCGAGTGCAATAAACAATTTTTGCACGAGTTGCATACAACATTTTTTCTACGTTCATGCAAAAAGCAAAAAATGATTTATTGAGGTGCGGCACTAGGTGTAGGAAAATGAAAAGCGCAACTTGAATACTTTATTATTAATATCGATTTGCATTGAAACAGGAACTAATACGTTACGAACAATTTAACTCAAACTTTATTTTTACCCTCAATGTTGAAAGTGAATGAACAATTGGTGACAGCACGTTGAAGTAGAATGACAGATGAGTGCAATATAAACTTTATTGCACTAGTGCAATAAAGAACTTCTTTTTCCACTAAATATAGTTCAATAAAGTTTTGCTTTTTGCATGAATGTAGAAAAAAAAATTAATCAATTTGCTCCAATATTATGTTACCAATAATTATGAATGGGATAGAAACATAAAAAGATAATTATAAGTGATGATACGATGAAGTTTTCAATGGATATAATATTAGATGTTTCCATAATACCTTCGTTTGAATATTCTATTCGCTTCTACAACTGACCTATGTAAATATTGTATAAAATAAAACACAAATTAAACATATCCACCCACCTTCAGTACAATCAATATAACCTATTCTACTTGAATTATACATCAGTAAGTAAACTCTAATCGTACGATCAGTATAATTCTTTTTCTTTTTTGTTTCGGTAGCTTCGGTTAATTGTGACCAACAATGTTATCCGAAAGTTCAATCAAGTTCCCCGGATTGAGGTCCAGTCCCCCGGAACAGCATCGGAGGGACAGCCCACAAAATCAGAAGAGGAAACCAGCAGGTATTCCTGATGATTTGTCAGTTGTTAGTCCCTTGTAAATTTTCGGCCATGTTTACCCTCTTCACTCCCAACCCACATGGTCATTATTTAGGTTAGTTTCATTAAAATCCTATGGGGCTGTCCCACCCGAAAATAGGTCATTTGTAAGATAAACTTCCGGTTTTCATGGGATCTTTCAGGTATTGGATCTTATAGATTTGAGTCTAGATGTTGAATGATTCAACACACAACTGACTTGTGATTATAAAAGCACTTTCATCTTCTTATTTGTGAATCTTGTTTTTTCCTGTTTCAGTGCTACGTATTATCTTTCATGTCTAGATACTATCCGCTGGAAATTTGTGCTTTGAAGTGGAAAATTGAGTTTCATCAAGAAAAAAAATTGAGCCGGAGAAACGTCAGAGAATTTCGGTAGTTGTACGATAAGATTCGTTATGATTTCTGTCAGAAATTCGTTCACAATGAAAGCCAGTGTGGTGTAAACAACATTAATTTCCTTCCTACAAATCTTATTGTTTTTCACGAATTTGAATGCGAACCTTGTAGGACGTTTTGTCCACTTATGAGTGCATTATAAATGGTTTTCTAATAGGAGGTTTCATTTTGATATTAAAAAACTAGTAAAGGGTGTTTTTTTAGAGCTATAGAACTTTAAATTGCAATGAAACAACGATGGATTATTCGATTGACATGAATCTTATTTATCCGCAAGATAATCTTGTGGCATTACATTTTAAATATGATTTCTGGCATATGACCGCCACGGCTGGCTCGGATGTAGTCCAATCTGGACGTCCAATTTTCGATGACTTTTTCCAACATTTGTGGCCGTATATCGGGAATAACACGGCTAATGTTGTCTTCCAAATGGTCAAGGGTTTGTGGCTTATCCGCATAGACCAATGACTTTACATAGTCCCACAGAAAGTATTCTAGCGGTGTTAAATCACAAGATCTTGGAGGCCAATTCAAAGGTCCAAAACGTGAAATTAGGCGGTCACCAAACGTGTCTTTCAATAAATCGATTGTGGTACGAGCTGTGTGACATGTTGCGCCGTCTTGTTGGAACCACAGCTCCGGGACATCATGGTTGTTCAATTCAGGAATGAAAAAGTTAGTAATCATGGCTCTATCATCGTTTTTGAAGAAGTACGGACCAATGATTCCACCAGCCCATAAAGCGCACCAAACAGTCAGTTTTTTCTAGATGTAACGGTGTTTCGACATACACTTGAGGATTAGCTTCACTCCAAATGCGGCAGTTTTGTTTGTTGACGTAGCCATTCAACCAGAAGTGCGCTTCATCGCTAAACAAAATAAAATGGACGTAGTGAGCGATACGTATTCCGCACGAAACCATTAATTTCGAAATGAATTTGCACAATTTGCGAGCCTTTTTCAGGCGTGAGTTTATTCATGATGAATTGCCAAACCAAACTGAGAATAAATCACTTGACAGCTGTTAAATCGGTCGCCATCTTGAACAGGAATGCCAACTCAAAGTTATATACCTCGAAAAAAAACACCCGTTACATTTCACGAGAAATCAATCAATTATTGAAAGAGTAAGGTATGCTAGTGTGAGTATAGAGTAAAGTTATGCCAGCTCAGCGACAAAAAAGATCTTGACGATACCTTTCAAACAGAAACTTCAAATAATTAATGCCTGGTATTCAGTTGGCAGTATTTCTGGCAAAAGTTTTATTATTATTCGAAAATAAATACTTTTCAAGAAGATGGCATGAACCTAATAAATCACATAACCAAACTACAATCATCGATCACCTCGAAACTCCCAAATAACAAGCAGCTTCAGTAGCCGCTGAAATTGCTAGTGCTCTGAGCTCATCTTTATTGAGAGTATCACGTCATATTTCAAACAATGGAGACTGCAGATGACAGCGTCATAAACTGATGACAGAGCGACAAACACTGTTTCAATTGTTTTGGTGATTTGTGATGTGCAATATTCACTTGGTTGAACTGCTCTTCCAGATATGTATTTGGGGGTAAAAACATTTTAATCTCAAGACTTGAGAACTTGAAGATCTTTATTCTTCAATCTTTGAAACACATTTCAAATTATATAACGAAATAAAATTGATATATATTGAAAAACCCAAAATTGTACAAAATGTCTTTATCGTACAAAATTATACTGTGGAATATAAAATGGTTATTTATTTCCAAGTTTTAATCGATTCATGATTATATTTTTGTAATTATTTCTTTCCAAAATCATTAGGGAGAGTTTTGAAATTATGTAGAAGGGTGAATATAATAACCAATATTCGTTTTTAACATTCCATGCAAAACCCTGGAATTATTTCAGTTTGATTGATTTAAAAGTAGAATATGTTTCCTTGAAATAGCTATAAGTGGCCTTGCGTGCTACTTAAAGCTGGAATGAAGGATCGGTGAGTTTCATATCAACGCAATTACTCTGGCCTTTATTTACATGGTTATAGATCCCTCCCGATTTTGGTTGGTTTTTTCCTTGTTCTAGCTCTGTTAATTGGCCAGCGTTCTGTGATCTTACTTTATGATATGGTCTGAATTCTTTTTGCTTCCTTGGTCAGCTATGAATGTTCTGCATTTGTTCTTTGTCATTTGGTTTCTTCATGCATTCCTATGCTCATGTTTAGGAGAATTCTGAAGGTATTTCGGAAATTTAGCCTACAAAAATACCATTCGAACTTTCAAAACACCAAAACATTTGACTGTGTAAATTGCGATGTTATGTTTCTCACAAAAATTTGACCCCTCCTTTAACTGTTGTGTTACTAAAAGAGGTATAAGAAAATGTTTTCTTTAAATGTTTCACGAAATTAACTAGTGTTTTTCAAAATGATCTCTCAAAACGAAAGATATACAGGATGTGCAACATATTGATTGCAACTTCATTTTTCTAAATGGAACACCCTATATATTTTTCTATATTTGGTAAGCTCTTTTTCCCCTGATTTCGAATATATAACATATGTTTGGCCTATCTCTCTTATTCTGAGTACCATAGAGTTTCAAATTTTAAGAACCACCTGGCAAGCTAAGTAATCAGTTTTCAATTCAAAATGCCCTTTTGTTAGTTGGCATATATGACATACGTTTGTGATTGAATGAAACTTTCCATCGAATATGCACTATAGAAGCGGAAAAATTTGAAATATTTTCACTTTATGTGAAGAACAATGAAAATAAGAAAGTTACAAGGAGAGAATATAAAGAGTTGCATCCAATTCCAATTTTTAGTGAGAAACGTATGTCATATCGTTGCCAACGAGATATCTCAAAAAAGGGCATTTTGAGTTATTGCAGCCTACCACTTGAAAACTGATTACTGAGCATGCCAGGTGGTTCTTGAAATTTGAAACTCTGTGGTATTCAGAATAAGAGAGATAGTCCAAACATATGTTATATATTCGAAGTCAGGGGAAAAAGAGCTAGTCAAATATAGAAAAATATACAGGGTCTTCCATTTGAAAAAATGAAGTTGCAATCAATATGTTGCCCCTCAGTATATATTTCGTTTTGTCAAATCATTTTAGAAAACACTAGTAAATTTGGTGGAACTTTTGTATAAAACATTTTTTTATGCCTCTTCTAGTAACAAAGTTAAAGGTGGAGTCAAATTATGGTGAAAAACCCGGTACAGTTGTTACCGAGGTTGTTACCTTGACATTGACATTGGTGAAGGTTGTGCATTCAGATTCGAGACAGGTGATGCTTAAATGCCCAATATGCAAATTTTCAGCTAAAAATTATGATCAGCTTTCTATAAACGCCTAATAGGCCATCCCGGTGTATGTACTACATGTCACTTCACTCAAGGACGTAAAAACACCAAATCTATCCATATATGTAGATAATCTAGATCGAGATCTAGACCGAATCATTTCAAACACTTTTACTTGAACCCCCCTTCCCTCAAAGCTATGTTGGAAAAGCAATTGTCCAAATGACCACCACATCCTATCCTTGGGGATTTATCTATGTTCCTCGCATTAGATATCTACTCTATCGAGGCGTATCTTTGCCAATACAGTCAACC
Source organism: Harmonia axyridis (assembly GCF_914767665.1). Taxonomy (NCBI): domain Eukaryota; kingdom Metazoa; phylum Arthropoda; class Insecta; order Coleoptera; family Coccinellidae; genus Harmonia; species Harmonia axyridis. The sequence goes on from NC_059507.1 coordinate 8,901,278, forward strand.
AAGTGCCTCAGTTCCTTCAAACCATTGCCAAAAACAATTCAATATACTGTATGGAATGGAAAAGAAAATACTTCGTATCTCACATGGCCTGGAACGTGTGAGGATAGAATAATTGTATCATCCAGATGGTTTTCCTAGCCTGGCCGTATTCTACGGCGGAAACTTCTCATAAAGACTGGGATCACCACTCATTGTTACCAAACAAAGGAAAATAACGTGAACGTTCTGAAAAGGGAGCTATAAAATATCGATAATCCTATTTGATATTGCCCTGGAGTCTCTCTTGATCATACGAAAAGTATGTAAGTCCAGTCTGGCACGAAGATAGGCGTGTCCCAAGTGGAACTACACGTAGTTCTCGATCCTTCATCTTTTGTCACGCTATTGCCTGCGAGCAAATTATTTTCTTATCAGTTATAACCCAGTTGATGAAGAAACGGCATAGTCGTGAGCAGTTCGCTTGACTTTGTATGTCAAGTTGAATTGATATCATCTTACTTACAGAGCTTGTTTTAACTTTGGAATTACAGATTACGAACTTTTTTGTTGGACCCTAGGTTTTACACGTTGCCAAATTCAATTTGGCGATTTTATCAAACTCACATACAGCTTAGGGTCTAATCTCAATGAAGAGTTCGATTTTTACTTACGTTATCAATTATTTTTCGCATGGAGTTATGATTGAATTAGATTTGTTTATATGAATTAATTCTAATGGGTATTTCTTTAAGAGCTCCAGAACTTTAAATATTATCAAAGGACAGAAATATTAGGCCGATTGAAAAATCCCCGGTCTGATAAAATATTGCTTTTTGAAGGGGAAAAAATACAGTTGAAGCAAAATCTTGGCTTCATGAAGAGTTTCCGGGGTCTGCAATCAAAAAAGTTCACAAAATAATTTCGAATGACCGTAAAGTGAATTTGATCGAGATAGCAGACATAGTGAAGATATCATCTGAACCTGTACTTCATATCGTTCACGAATATTTGTACATGAGAAAGCTGTGTGCAATCGCAAGCTCACAATCGATCGAAAGCAACAACGTGTTAATGATTCTGAACAGTGTTCAAAACTTTTTAAGTACAATAAACCTGAATTTTTGCGTCTGTATGTGACAATGGATGGAACATGGCTCGATCATTTCACACCAGAGACCAATCGACGGTCAGCTGAGTGGACTCTACACGATGAACCGAATCCAAAGCGAGGAGCAACACAACAGTCAGCTGGTAAGGTTATGGCATTAGTATTCTGGGATGCGCAAGGTATAATATTCATTGATCACCTCCAAAAGGGGCAGACCATCAACAGCGATTATTATAGCGTTAGTATATATATAGTATAGCGTTAGTGGATCGTTTGAAGGATGAAATCGTTAAAAAAGGCCCCATTTGAAAAAAAAAAGGTGCTGTTCCATCATGACAATGCGCCGTGTCATAAATCAATGAAAACGATAGCAAAATAGCATGGATTGGGCTTCGAATTACTTCTGCATCCCCCGTATTCGCCAGATCTGTCCCCCAGCGACTTTTTCCTGTTATCAGACCTCAAAAGAATGCTCGCTGGAAAGAAATTTAGTGCCAATGAAGAATTCGCTGAAACTGAGGCTCATTTTGAAGCGAAAGACAAATCGTACAACAAAAATGGTATCGAAAAGTTGGAAGATCGCTATAATCGTTGCCTCGAAGACAACTATGAATTTTGCCAAAAAAATGTGTTTTACTATGGTAGACCGGGGACTTTTCAATTGGCATGTTATTCCATGATAATGCCAGTTCAAGATGTTGCTTTTCTGTAGATAACCAAACTGCAAGTCAGATAGAGATCAGAATTTCGAGGTTATATGGAAACCAGAACCACAAAAAAATCCAAGAAAAAATTACCCAATATTTCTGTTACCACATATCGGATAGTGAAGACATTGTTCCTATCAAATAACAACATTTCAAAGTCTTCACTTACTAAACTCGGACTCGGAAATAATTTTGAGTTGATTGAAAAAATTCCTGATATCGCAAGAAAAATAATGATATTTTATTTTTTTTTGTCTGCTTCATTGAAAACCTTAAGGAATTGACTAAAATATCATAGAAATCTTGCCTATTTAAATGCTCAATGGCGGTCGACAATTTTTACAACCAGAAACAGAGGTCTGTTCGCTGTTGAATATAGTAATTCATGAACGTTATTCCGGAAAATTAAATTTGTAATGTTGTTACATCATTCCTCTAGAAGTGTAGAAGTGAATTATCAAAAACTTATAATGAAACCTTAAAAATACAACCGCTCTCAACCCTTCGAAGTTAATTATCTCATCAACTTTGTGTGATGAGAATTTTATGAGCAGACATTTAAATTAATGGCTTTGCTGGAAGTTGGTAGATATAGGAACTATTACTTTGGAACGAATCGTTTCCTGAATTGTGTTGTTTTTGAATGGTCCTTCATCTCCGAAACAATATCTCTATCATTCCGTCAGAATGTGGGTAATTTAATAATTTCAAGCCAGAAATGGTCTCAAAGGATAAGATTCGACTCACTCATGATTCAAATTAAAAATCCGTCTGTCCGTACACTCGATAACTTTCCAACAGAAAAAACTTCATATCAAGAGAATGACTCAAAAAGGGTTTTCCAATAAAAGGCCTGATTTTGAATAGCTTGCTATCTGGGTAGCTGTCATTTTTGACATTTGACATGTAAAAACTATCCCAACACTAAAAATGGAATGATATTAGGCCAATTGAAAAGTCCCCGGTCTGATGCACAGATGGCGGTGCTAGTATTAAATCCATATGATTTTTAGTTAGAACCTCCCTTCAAACGATACATGTCAAAATTTGACAGGAGTCCGACCATTAGTTTGTGAGATATTGCGTTGTGAGTGTAGCTAATTTTGTTATTTGAACAAGATGGAAAAGAAAGATTTGGTGTGCTGATGAAATATTGCTTTATGAAGGGAAAAAATACAGTTGAAGCAAAATCTTGGCTTGATGAAAAGTTTCCGGAGTCTGCACCAGGAAAATCAACCATCATTGATTGGTAAGTTTAAACGTGGTGAAATGAACACCGAAGACGGCTAAGGCAGTGGACGCCAAAAAGAGGCGGTCACCGACGAAAAAATCAAAAAAATTCACAAAATGATTTTCAATGATCCTAAAGTGCGGTTGATCGAGATAGCAGATATTGTGAAGATCATCTGAACGTGTACATCATATCATTCACGAATATTTGTACATGAGAAAGCTGTGTGCAAAATGAGTGCTGCATGAGCTCACAATCGATCAAAAGCACCAACGTGTTAATAAATGAGCAGTGTTTGAAGCTGTTTGAGTGCAATAAACCTGCATTTTTCGTCGATATGTGACAATGGCTGAAACATGGTTCCATCATTTCACTCCGAAGTCCAAGCGAAAGTCAGTAGAGTGGACTGCACACGATGAACCGAATCCAAAGCGAGGAAAAACACAACAGTCAAGGCAAGGTTATGGCATCAGTATTCTGGGATGCGCAAGGCATAATATTCATTGGTTAGCTCCAAAAGGACCAGACCATCAACAGCGATTATTATATAGCGTTATTGGATCGTTTGAAGAATGAAATCGTTAAAAAACGGTCTCGTTTGAAGAAAAAAATGTGCAGTTTCATCAAGGCAATGCGCCGTGTCACAAATCAATGAAACCAATGGCAAAATTGCATGAATCGAGCTTCGAACTGCTGCTGCATCCATTGTATTCGTCAGATCTGGACCCCAGCGACATTTTCCTAAATTTTAAAATCGAATTTCCAAAAAAAAAATATGTTTTACTATGGTAGACCGAGGACTTCTATCAAACTGTCCTTTAATTTCATTTCATCGATTAGTTGAACAGAACCTTTTTTTGTTCTCTTAGATTCTATTTCAGGTTATGTTCAAAATTGAAAGAATACAAAATCCATGTGAAAATCTTTTACGATTCAGATCATTCACTTGAATCTGTACAGAAATGGGGCTGCTCAAAACAGAAACCATTGTATTCCGAAGGCCAGGAGTCATGGTTCCAAGAGGACCCTTTTCCCATCAGGATAAAGGGCTTTTCCAAACAGAGTCATAAATCTGAACATCCTTCGAAGTTCCGAACTCGTACTCAGAACCAATTATATTATATGGGGGATGTTTTCGAACCCCTGCATCTTTACGTTCCCCTCATTTTTCTAGAGGGCTCCCTGCTTCTGGGGTAGGAGCATATATTAATCCCATCATGACATCGGGGCACCACTAAATGTTTGCAATCTATGGTAGATACAATGTAGGGTAAACAAATTCTAGGAATAACTTGTAATTATTTATTTTGTCCGAATTCGCATTGAGTACATAGAGTATTATTCAGTGGGCATCATAGGGTAATAAACATAGATAGAGCAATTTTTATATGTCCCCAACATGGTTAGATTACGTTGTCGGATTGTGATATATTTTCAAATCCACAATTTAACTATATCGGTATGACTCTATATTATGTTGAATGAAATATATTTATTTTAGTGATTCCCGATTGAATATGCAAATTTGAATATCTGGAATCTGATATTTTTTCTAATTGTCGAATTTATAATAAGCTGAATATTTATTATTTTCTGTTTCTACCTGCTGAAATCCAAGGTTTGGCAACTTTTGCTCTCCTAGTGTTGTTTTACGTCGTTTGGCGCACTTGAAGTTTGTTTTCTGAATTTCTATTATATTGAGGTATTTATTTCGATATATTTCGAGTCAATATGAAACGTTGATCCACTATGGGACATAAGAAGTGCGTCCTTTGTGGAGAAACTCCCGAATTTAGTGAAATATCGTATCACTGAAATGTTTTCATTTCAGCGCACTTCGTGTCAAATTTGATAGTTTATGTTGGGGACGAAATTTGCTTACTGAAGTGACATGTGCTCCCTCTATCTATGTTTATTATTCTGAGGTGAGCATATTTTGAGGAGTATTAGGAACAATATTTCTTGGAAATGTAGAGCAGGACTGATTTTCACTACCTAAACCCATTTCAACTCGCTTTTTTTGGTTTTGGTTTATATTTCACAATGATAAAGCTATATATAATTCATCTATTTGGCTTCCCTTGAAATTTCCATTTTTTGTTATGAGATCTGAAAAATCGAATGAAAAAACATCGTCTATCCAAAGTTTTTCTCCAAAATCATATCGACTATTTGAATCTAAGCCACTTTTTATTCATTTCATTATTTCCTATAATAAATCTCAACTTGACCGAGGCATTAGAGATCTGACCTACCCTAAAGATTTCAATCTTCCGGACTCCATCTTTCAACAGTTAAATGGCGCTCTCTCTTTCATGTGCCAATTACACCCTTATAGACCTTAAGTCCTTCATACAGTTGTGTGGTCTCCAAGGACCAAGGCTTCTGAATTGTCTTCGAATTTCCTATGGTTCTAACGACGTTATTAACACTGAATTCATCCGAATGCAAATTCTTAATGATATAATATCGAGTATAATATCAACATCCAGATAACAATGTTGGCTACACTGGTCAAAAAAAATTCTTGTCATGCAGCACTTTAAATACTCATTGTTTTTCAGTTCTTGCTATGTTCTCCTGTTAAAAGTAACTAATCTAAAGAGATGTAAGAACAGAACTATCGATTCTGAGTTCCCCTAACAATCTGGGATTTAAAATTAACTAGTAGAGAATCATTCACTAAGTAGTTGGTCATAACTATGCAACTGAAATACTTCATTAGCAAATGACAATCAATTTCTGTGAGAATCTAATAAAAAACTATATCCATTACGAGAATACTTCTTCCAAATAAAACAAAAACATAATCGATTTAAAATATTCTCCTTCCATTAAAATATATTTGATTACCTTCATGATATTGCATGTGGATTACGAGCTAATCGATTTTAACGAGTTGCTGTAGTCGTTGTACTCGTACTAAAAAAGAGTACACCATTATTTCACTGGGGTAATTATATTTTTGCTTCCGTTTAGAAAACCTAACTCATTCAGATATTTGCAGTAATGCTTTCGTACAAACAATTTACTCATGGATATATCGTTGTAGGTATACTTTCAAAATTAAAAACCACTAGTTGTTTCGACATTACAAATTTATTTTTTCGATGACTTGGATACATTCGATCACTCTCACTAATTTTATCCAAAAAATTGGTCGCAATTCGGTAAATGAATTTTTTATCTTTTGTTCATTCCATTGTTTTGAGGACTATAAGAACTCTTGGGAATAAAACATAATACATATTCATTTCTTGAAAGAAAGAATATTGCCTCGGATATTCCTCACAATTGAAAACTATGGAAATTAGTTTCGAACTGGATGAATATCTAAAAACCCACTCACGTATCGCAATTCTGCATCACCACGTCTTTTATTTTCCTTCGAATCAGTTGTTCGTTCAAAGGAAAGAGTTGCATCATCGTTACAATGCACCATGTTCCTCAAAGATTTAGAATAATTCGGAACTTCGCTTTGAGAATAAAAGACAAGTTGAAATCCAATCGATTTTATCTGCATCAGCTTAAACACTAGCACACTATCACATTGCGAATAATTTTCTGTTCGAATTCTTCGTGGAATTTTTTATCTTCATTTAGATGTCAATTTTGCCAAACAACGAAAGTTTAATAGTTATTTATGCAACAAGTGCAAAAAGTGAATGTTTATTGCACTCGACGTGGAATTGTCCGACTCGGCCTTACGGCCTCGTCGGACAATTCCACGTCGAGTGCAATAAACAATTTTAGCACGAGTTGCATACAACATTTTTTCGACGTTCATGCAAAAAGCAAAAAATGATTTATTGAGGTGCGGCACTAGGTGTAGGAAAATGAAAAGCACTACTTGAATACCTTATTATTAATATCGATTTGCATTGAAACAGGAACTAATACGTTACGAACAATTTAACTCAAACTTTATTTTTACCCTCAATGTTGAAAGTGAATGAACAATTGGTGCAATTTTCAATATAAATATTTCGTAGTAAAGTACTTTTTAAATCCACTTCTTGTCAAGTTACTGCTGTAAACGTACTAGTACTTGGTAACTGTACATCGTTATTTCCTTCAGGCTGAAATATTTGTTTGTCATGATGACAGCACGTTGAAGTAGAATGACCGATGAGTGCAATAAAAACTTTATTGCACTAGTGCAATAAAGAACTTCTTTTTCCATTATATCTACTTCAATAAAGTTTTGCTTTTTGCATGAATGTAGAAAAAATTTTTTTCAACATCAGTCAAAACATCGAGTCAGAAAGCGATGCACATCGTAAAATCTTGCCAATAGAATAGCTGAAAATCACCGTTTAAAGGGTCATTACATATCGTGCCAAATGTTGAGTTCCTAGCTGCCAACTACAAGGGAAAAAGCGTAATATTTCATAGAAGATTGATATTCAGAGTATGCAAACTCCGAAACTAAGATATTCTGGGTCTACGAAGTGTATTATTGAGTTCATACTCGACAGCTTGATTCATCTATCATCATCAATCAAACTCTTAACTCCTAAAGGAGATCTCAGGCTGCAAATACTAACTCAGAATTTCTTCGGGGAATTTGGAATTTTTTAAAATAATTCTAGATCACTCGAAGTGAACTTTGACAATCAATTATACCAAAGTTTTTTGTTGCACTTCAAGAGAATATGATATGTTGTTTGGGAAATATTCAGTATTATAAAATTCAGAAATATATCTCCTATGTAGAAACACTATTATGATCTATGATCAAGTTTCTCATTGTTCGCAAAAGGTCATCTCATCCGAAATGTCAATAGTAAGCTCGAGTTTTTAGAACCGCATTCTCGTTTCTCTCCCTCACTTATTTACTAATTGCATCGCCAAAAACCAACTTGCCAAACAGGTATCTTTATGTATTCGCTAGAGACGTGTTTCTTGAACCCCGTTTTTACGATGTCATATAGCGTAGCTGGAAAATTGGAATCGTAAAACTTTCATCGTGTTTTGCCTTCAACAATGTTCACGACATTCACATTGTCGAATTTGCTGGAGATTGGCTAGGATTTTAGATTGGCTTTGTATCGTCTAAATGGAAATGAAAACTTGAACTGAATGTTTTATTCTTGAATCTCTTATTCATCCCTTGAGATTTTCATTGAATACACACTTTTTTCTTAATCCTCTTCTACCCTATGCTCACATTTACTGGTCTTACCTTATGCATAGGAGTTCCCCAGAAATCATTGAAAAATATGTTGACCAGTGGTGAATGAGGACGAAGATCTCTATTGTCTTTAATTGCACTGATATCGTCAAACACAAAACCGCAATAAGAACTGTTATAATAACATAGAAGACAAGTCAATATTATCACACCACTTAAAACGTGTTTTAGAGCCATTTTCACTGTTTTCTTCTATTCACATCAAGAATTGACTATATTTAATCAACAAACTGTAGATCCTTAACCTACCACACCGAGAATTTTAAGTTTGTGTTTGTTGATACAATATGTTAGTAAGATTCAGGTAAAATTGTCAACACAGATACACGAAAACTGGTTTTAATACTGCATAACCTGTAATTTTGCGTAGATAGTTGTTGATACACAACCACAGAATTATCCTAGTCCATTTTGACCGGTACAATTCGGCGAACTGTCAGACGTAACGTTGAAACACTTGATAATTCAACTTCTACGAAAACCCATCGTCTGCTTGCAATCGGTCCAGCTTCAGAAGCGATACTGCCGGCCAAATCGTCGAGTTCAATCGGGTCTAGAGAGTGGCAGCAGTGGCGTACTGCGTCTGTGCCTCACGTGACCTATTATCCAGTGGTCTTTGCTCAGGCGCGAACCAGATCGAAGCGAATATATTAAATGTGCCTAACGCCGAAAACTACCTCGAATTTCTTCTATACCGAAGGATGTCTTCAGAGGGATATCTCTCGACACATAATTGAGGGTCATTATCCTGGGGATTATTTTGCAGACAATGGAATGAAGGTATTCATTTTGAAATTTCGGTCACTGGGGCATAGAGGGAGGTATCTATAGATAATGAATTAGGTATCGACACTGAAATATATCAAATATACAAAAAAGGCACTAACTTGGCGTTCAGATATTTTGAGCGCTCTCCATAAAAATGTATATACGTACATAAATATTAGATGTAGGTTGTTATGATGTCATTGTTGTCGGTTAATTGATCTATATTTGTGGTATTGATGATACGATCATTAGAAATTCAGCATGAAGATTCAAGTGATTATTACTCTCAAAAAAATAAATTTCCAACTAGTCGGATCGGTCGTGTTGAAAAGGGTGGGCAAATTTCGATATTTTAGCACTACAACTTTTATACCAGAGGAGATAGACAAAATCTGATACCCCATTCTCGATCTCTTTTCCTGAGAAACTAACAAGAGTAGTATTCAGTTTTGGCCGCCTTCTTTTGTTTTCGTGTTATGTAATTCGTCAACAGTTGGAACCATAGAAATATTGAGACTCTAAGTTAAAAAAGGGTTTTAACCATTTTCTTTTATTTATATTGACGCAAACCATACGATGTTTTATACTTTTGAAATCAGGAAACATTAAGCTTTCAAAAAACGGTAGGTACAGAAATCTAGTGTTCTCATTTGAAAAACATAACTTTGGGTCGTAGCTTCATAATAAAAAACCCTGTTGAAAATACTAGCACTTCACTGGATTCTTAGTGAAAAAAATGCCTGTAAAGGTTTTAATTTCAGAGCTCTATCGTCAGACTTAGCGGAGATATACATTTTTTTGATATCGCCATTTTTACAATTTTCGCTTATAACTCGAAAACAAAAGAAGGTGGTCAAAGGATACTAGTCTTGTTAGTTTATCAGAAAAAGAGAACGAGAATGGGGTATCAGATTTTGTCTATCTCCTCTAGTTTAAAGTTGTAGTGCTAAAACATCGAAATTTGCCAAACTTGTACATAACTGAAATAAAGGTAAGTTTGGTATTCTGTTCGAATTTTCTGGTGACGAACAGGCACTTTGCATCAAGCTTGAAATTGTTATTATAACAGGGTTTTCAATAGCAATGATAAAATCCAAAAAAATTACAATGGCAGCACTGATACACCTGATGATTGCCATTACAACCATTGTTTAATTCCTATTGGAAAACATTATGTATTTTTATTCAAATATCTGGCTTTTCTCGATACTCTGCTCGAATTTTTCGATCAACATACAACTTCACAGGGAGCTTTGAATTATTATGTTTATTTTATCAAACACGCAAAACTTCAACTCGGTTGGAACTGCGTTAACACAAATATCGACTTCTTTCTTATATTCAATATATCCAATGCAAAGCTCATTTCCCATCAATTTACGGTATGTTGAAAGGATAGGAGAAAATAGAATAGTATTCTCAAGAGATCAATGCGAAACAGTTATTTGTTTTACCTTTTAAACGAAATCTCTGAAGAATAGTAGTATTTCTGAAAGAGAGATATCACAATTAATAAAAAATATATTTCATTACATAGCTATTTTCTCATGAGAAATCAATTTGATAGATACGGTTGAACATGGACATACTTATGCAGAAGTGTTATCAATCAAGTCTACTATACCAATAAATGATGTTATTTGAATTGAATTCCTGATTCTAGAATAGTTTAGCAAAGTTTCTCGAGTAGAACTGCGATCGTTTGATGAGATATTATCAGAACTCTTTTGAATATTTGCGTGATTTCGATTTCACTTCGATTTAATCGAGTTAAAACTAAAACCTGAAATCTTTGCGGTTAGGATTCGTTAAACATAATTCTGGTTAATTTTAGGTTTTTAATTACTTGGTTGTAGATCGTACAGCTGAAACAAATCAATTTTTTTAAATTAATTTTTTGTAATCTTCTTGAAATTTCGAAATAAGCCTTTCCCTCATACTGAAAAAGCTAGATTCTAAATTTCACATCAATATTCAATCTGATATTGATTCAAATTGTAGAAATACAGTTAATAATCAGAATTATATGAATATCAATCAATCAATAAGTTTATTAAGACAATTGTCAATAAACATTGATGTATCATGAGATGAAATTAATGAATAAATAAATCTTTATAATCATCAATTCTTTGCAGACTTTCAATTCATACCTTGGCAAAATATATACGGTTTGGAAAATATTTATAATGAAGTGAAATTTTCAAAGAATCATGAGATACTCAGTGTTGAGTGTATGATACCTGGTTTAACCTAAAAAAACTCTGTGAATGAAAACTTTAAGTATAGGTGCCTATATTATAAGAACCAAATGAAAATTTTCGGATTCATACAATGGGATTTATAAAAATTGTGCATCCTTTCAGAAATTTATTCCGATGAAATTCTTTTCCAAACTCACAGATGAATCTGAAAATTTCGATGGCTTTTGAGAGTACAATAATGCTCTGTATGTATGCTTATGGTGTAATTTCAAACGCAGGAATGAATGTTTACCCATCAAAGAGCCATACGGAATGCCCTTAGCGTGTCGATTCAATGGCTCTATTGTGATTGAACTGTATCAATTATAACTCCTTTGAATGAAATTTGACCAGAATGGAATCAAACGAATGATGTTAAGTACTAGTAATCTACATGGTCTGAGGATCTATGAAGTCACCATAGTTGGATCAAAGGTTTCAATACAATATTTACCTCATTGATTCAAAACTACCAATACAAAGGTACCGGGTTTTTCACCATAATTTGACCCCCCCTTTAACTTCGGTACTAAAAGAGGTACAAACAAATGTTTCTTACAAAAGTTTCACGAAATCGACTAGTGTTTTTCAAAATGATTTCACAAAACGAAATATATACAGATAATTCCAATTTATAGTGAAACACGTATGTTATATTGTTGCCAACGAGATAACTCAAAAAAGGGCATTTTGTGTTATCGCAGCCTACCACTTGAAAACTGATTACTGAGCGTGCCTGGTGGTTCTTAAAATTTTAAATTCTGTGGTACTCAGAATAAGAGAGAAAGACCAAACATATGTTATATATTCGAAGTCAGAGGAAAAAGAGCTAGTCTAATATAGAAAAATATACAGGGTGTTCCATTTGAAAAAATGAAGTTGCAATCAATATGTTGCCCACTCTGTATATATTTTCGAAAAACACTAGTCGATTTCGTGAAACTTCTGTAAAAAACATTTTTATATATCTCTTTTAGTAACAAAGTTGAAGGGGGGGTCAAATTATGGTGAAAAACCCGGTACATGAAGTAACATTTATTCGTTAATTAGAAATAATTGTGTGAATTTTAGTTGAGACTGAAATTTATCTTACTCTTACCCTGAACTCCAATGCTTCCCATGATTTGCCAAATAAAAGAAGAATGCTTCATGAAAAACGATGCATACTTAAATGTGAAGTTGAAGACAGAACCATTTGCCTCAAAGAGCCTCGAGAAAATGATAAAACTTTCAGTTAACAACTTATAATTTCTGAAGAAATGGACTGATCAACTGCAAGCATTTTCACGATCTACGTAATCGAATCAATCAATGATAATACCAGTGTATTAACTTTTGATTTTTCTTTGAAAAAAAAAGTCTAGTTTGAGGAAAACTTTTCGATCTGAAAATTTTCGAGCAAATTCGAAATTCTGCTGATTAGAAATCTTTAATTTTAACACTACCCATCGATTCTTCGTGAACCTCACACAATTTTTTAGAAATCAATAAAAATTTAATTTTCAAGTTTGTTGGAGTAGTTTAAAATTACATTTTTTTGTCATTTCATATGTTAAAATTCTGAAAAAAATAAATACTCATCTAAAATTATTCCTTGGAGCAGTGTATTTCCACCCAGTGAATTCCAATGTTCATGAATGCAAACTGCCAATTACTCTCTATACGCTAACTCATATTTTATGAGTTCCCCAATTATACCACCAAATTTTACGAATACTTCCTTTCATTCCACGTTTATTAAAAATCACAAAAGGTTCAGTTGTACGTTGATAAGGCTTCACGTGAGTCTGTAAATTGGTTAACAGGTAATTTGCTTGACTGCAATCTGTATTCTGTTTGTTCTCTACCGAGTACTATATTATGGAATGAAAATAACCTCTTTTCAAATCGAAATTAACGGTTGATGGCTGTTGTAAAGAACCATTTGTGTCTTGATTTATTAATCAACTTCAACTTGAAAGAACAATTCATAAACTTGAATGTGGAAAATGAACTCTTGATTATAAAGGACAGTTTTCGATCGATTTCTATGGGCTGCATACTATTTCGATGTTTGTTCTCAGAGTTCAAATCATTTATGAATTTTTGATGCAATATTCATTCCTAAAATAGATCAGGTGGGTAACTACCGAAAACTTTTCAAATTGAGTGTCGATGATGATTGATGGATTATTTTCAGGCTTTTCTATTTTATTTTTTAAGTCATCCAATTCTATTATTTGAAATATATCTACTATATGAAATTGTACTGTGAAGTTATGAGAATTTGCTATGGTGTTTTTTCATAACTGATACCTAGATATTTTTTCGCTTTAATTCACTTTTTTGTGAGACACCTTGTATAAACATTCCGTAATGTTAGCCAGTGTTTAGGAATTCTTGAATTAATATTATCTATTGTTATGGCATACTCACTTCTAACAATGCAACATGAATTTTTAATGATATTCATTTCTTTTGAATTCATGACAGGATGGCATTATATCCAATTATACCTCCTATAGTAATATCTTTTCAGTGGGTTTAATGCATAATATATTCTGAATAAATACTAAGACTCCTGAAAACTGTTAAGTTAATGATAAAAATAAATATAGCTACGCTAACGATAGCTATGATATAATGAACAATAATATCATATTCGAAAAAAAAGTCAATGAATATGACATGAATTAATAACATCTAATGATCAGATAAATGTATAGCAAGCATTAATGATAACTACGATAATGGTGGCTCTTTAGGAAGCTCAGGATCGTCACTACTTTTCCTAGAAATCGAAAAATCATGATAATATTTCTATAAGATTTTTTTAAAACCAACTCTGAGTGTAAATATAGAATATATCCAGGATTGGTTGAACTGTCTCTGTCCCAACTAGACCAGTTCGTTGCTTCCCATGACTACAGGGTTGTATGGAGGAGGTATAATCATTAGAAGGCCAAGTAATATTGATAACTTGCATTATTAAACCTAGACCAGAAATAATTCGTTGAAATATTTGAGGATTTGTTGATATTATATAAGGTAGCATTCGTATTAGAATAGTTATTTAATATTTTATTATAACATTTTTCGAGAAATTTTCCTTCCTGGAATTATTTCAGTTGTTAGACACCAACAAGAAATAATGATATGAGTGAACTCACATCATGAGAAAGTGACATAACTACTGGATTCAGTACTCCAATATTGTGTGGAAACATACCTCAACTATTTGTCTTCCTCGTGATCCGCCACTGGACTAGAGATATCCATTAGATAAAACTTAATATTTTCCGGTCTGAAATATTTGGTAATCATAAAAACAAGAAAATGGAAAAAGATATGCAATAAATCAAACAGGAAATAAAATATTGAACCGTTTCACGAAAATTTTATCTTGATTATACTTTGGAGTTGAAAGGAAACTTATTTGAAACAACAAGCACGAATTTCTGTGAACATTTCTAAGCAACAAGATTCACTTAAATTCAATAACATTCCATTGAAAATGGATTATTGATTTCAATAAAAAAATTTCCTAATAAAAAAAAATTCAAACTTCCAGGTAAGGTACAATAAAAAAAAATTATCATAACTGCTCATCAATGAATAAAAATCGTTCGCGAAAATGAGTATTCATTAAATATTCCTTTCAATTATAACATATAACGATTAAAAGTTGAATCATTTTTGCACGTACGTATGACATAAATGCATATTTTGATTTTTTTATCTTAAGTCTATATTCCTTTTTCAAAAGTATCAAATGGTTTTACGCAAATAAAATCGAATTTGCATTATGTCAAGACAAGTTTCCATCGAGAACGAAGCCAACAGAGCCTCAAGGGTGTTTTAGGTAGATCCAACACAAGAGCAAGTGGCCAATTTCTTCAATATTAGCCATGGTGTGATATTGCGTTTATAAACGCGGTACTATTGTCACTGAAACAGTCCGTTTTAGACCTAAAAATGGTTTTGGCGAGTCTTTCTCGAGGCAAATTAGTGAGGTGCACCCTCTCTCAAGGAATTACGTTGTTTCGTCCCGAGATCACTGGTGGACTCTTCAGTTAGACAATCCAGCGATCTAAGCCTAAGATATCCTCCCACACCATCTTGGAGAGGTGACTCTGCTGCAACGCTGCGACCCCTAAAAATCAACCGGGGCCAAAGTAAAGTGTGTCGCGACACCCATAACACCACCTCTTGAGCAGACAGAGTAACTACATAGTAGACCACGTGTTAAGACGCCATAGAAGCCAGTTTTTCGATTTATTCGGTTAGAAGGTTGCCATCGGTATTTGAAAAATAGCATGTCAACTTCTTCGAGATGCCACAGGTACTCCATACTCTGAGTACTAGTGATTTATTGTCTGCATTTTGTAATATTTCATAGAGACTTAAAGTTTGTCGACAAAAAGAAGAAAAATTGGTGTAATACTGTATGTATTAAGTGAAACTCAACGAAGGTAACTAAAGACCGAGGTTATATTTCATCACAAAAAGGATTCTTTTTTCTGCCATAAATGGCCAATATCCGGACTTTGATGATGAAGGACACTTCAAAACACTGAAGCTTTTTCTACCTTAAAATTTGACTTCTCTTGGAAAAGGAGACTTTACTTTCAATTATGGAACTGGCTAACTAATAGGATTTTTGATAACTGTAGTAGGCATGTTTTACGACAACAGTTAAATAAGCCAAAAAAGCCACAAAAAGAAGAAAAATTGGTGTAATACTGTATGTATTAAGTGAAACTCAACGAAGGTAACTAAAGACCGAGGTTATATTTCATCACAAAAAGGATCCTTTTTTCTGCCATAAATGGCCAATATCCGGACTTTGATGATGAAGAACACTTCAAAACACTGAAGCTTTTTCAACCTTAAAATTTGACTTCTCTTGGAAAAGGAGACTTTACTTTCAATTATGGAACTGGCTAACTAATAGGAATTTTGATAACTGTAGAAGGTATGTTTTACGACAACAGTTAAATAAGCCATCAACGTACCTGTGAGTTCCTGAACCGAATAACAGTTTTAGGTTCACAACGAACCATGAACTTCAAACTCCGATGGAATTAGGAAAAATAATACGTTGGGAAAATGAATTATGCATAAGGCCGCACAGTTTTATTGAATTCGCTAGTCCCCCCAAAATAATAAATTTCCCAACCTAATACGAATTCTCACTGCTTTATCGGGCCGTAGGTGAAGTTGACTACTTGAAGAAGTGGCTGGGAGTTACACGTATTTATGTAGAATTGATTTTCCCCCTGCAAATCCCTTAGCACGAGATTTTTCGGAAATGTGTTTATAATCCATCATATTATGCAGAGCGAGTGCTCTTTCGACGAGACGTTAACATTTCCCAATGTCTGTCGAGAGTTTTTCTTCCCCAAATCTCATTTCAGACGGTTGAAAAGTACCTTTCGGTCGTGCTCACTGAGTCGAATACCCGCGCTATTTTCCTTGCCAGATTTCACTATTTCCAACACCGTTGTGAATACAAAATCAGGAAATATTATTCTATTTTTATTCCCTGCCGGGGTGTGATTTCTCAAAGTTTCATCTCAACCACTGTTGAGGGTTGTTGTTATTCGTATTTTTTAGGTCAGCATAATGGTTTGGTTTTTTTTTTCACGTAACAATATAGAGATTTCGGAACTGGAAACTTGTGAACGCTATACGTTTAGATAAATGGGGTGTACATGTGTGAACGTAATATGCCCTATTTTCTAAACTGAAGTACTTATCATATTTCTGGATGAGAAAGAACATATAAGGTGTGGTGAAAAAAAATCCATTATTTTTGTATGAAGTACAAAGCTTCAATTACTAAAGGGTGTTTTTAGAGCTATAGAACTTTAAATTGCAATAAAACAACGATGGATTATTCGATTGACAAAAATTTTATTTATCCGCAAGATAATCTTGTGGCATTACATTTTGAATATAATTTCTGGCATATGACCGACACGGCTGGCTCGGATGTAGTCCAATCTGGAAGTCCAATTTTCGATGACTTTTTCCCACATTTGTGGCCGTATATCGGCAATAACACGGCGAATGTTGTCTTCCAAATGGTCAAGGGTTTGTGGCTTATCCGCATAGACCAATGACTTTACATAGCCCCACAGAAAGTAGTCTAGCGGTGTTAAATCACAAGATTTTGGAGGCCAATTCACAAGGTCCAAAACGTGAAATTAGGCGGTCACCAAACGTGTCTTTCAATAAATCGATCGTGCCACGAGCTGTGTGACATGTTGCGCCTTCTTGTTGGAACCACAGCTCCTGGACATCATGGTTGTTCAATTCAGGAATGAAAAAGTAAGTAATCATGTCTCTATACCGATCACCATTGACTGTAACGTTCTGGCCATCATCGTTTTTGAAGAAGTACGGACCAATGATTCCACCAGCCCATAAAGCACACCAAATAGTCAGTTTTTCTGGATGTAACGGTGTTTCGACATACACTTGAGGATTAGCTTCACTCCATATGCGGCAGTTTTGTTTGTTGACGTAGCCATTCAACCAGAAGTGCGCTTAATCGCTAAACAGAATAAAATGGACGTAGTGTGCGATACGTATTCCGCACAGAACCATTATTCTTGAAATGGAATTGCACTATTTGCAAGCGTTATTCAGGCGTGAGTTTATTCATGATGAATTGCCGAACCAAACTGAGAATAAATATTTTGACAGCTGTTGAATCGGTCGCCATCTTCAACAGTAATGCCAACTTAAAGTTATATACCTCAAAAAAAAACACCCGTTATCAGGTGAATGCATAAGAACTTACCAACCAAATTCCTGGAGCTTCTGGCGACTCACTATGTGTGTGGCCTGACGTTGTCCTGATGAAACACAATTCCTCTCCTATTGGCCTAAGCTAGCAGCTTCTGGCCAAGTGCTTCCTTCAGCTGGACCAATTGTTGACAGTACAATTCCGAGTTAACAGTTGTGACGTAGGGGAGCAACTCATAGTAGATAATTCCCTGTCAATCCCACCCAACACACAGCGAAACTTTTCTGGCTGTCAATTCTAGCTAGGTCACCGTTTTCGCTTGACGTTGTCGTAAGTGATCCCCTTTTCACCACCCGTTTCAAAAATAGGTCGATTTTGTTGCGATTCAGCAACGATTCTTATATGAAAATTCGGTCCTTGAGGTTTTTTGGCTTTAACTCTTGTAGTACCCATACATTGAGCTTCTTTTTGAGACCATCCTCATGCAACTGCTTCCAAATGGCTTTTTGTGCAATCTTTAGCTTTTGGGTAACAAAAACATTGCTTACATGACAGTCGGACTGAACAATGTCTATGATTTTATAGGCAATGTCGACAATTGGCCTTTTTCGATATTCTTCTCGTTTTCTATGGTACCGCTTTTGCGATCAATATGAATTTTTGTTCGAGACTTCAAATTGTTATTCTACACTCAATACCGAATTTTCATTCTTACCGAATCTGAAATTCTAACATAAATAAGAACACAAAATTTCATAGGGTCATATTAACATCGAACAAGTTGTTATGGAAATTCAATGTGGATCATATTGTGAGGAAGAAACACAGAAACCTGCTATAACAAATAAATACTCTAAAGCAAGTTCAACAATAAGAACAGTCACTAGAGTAAATGTTCAGAGCACTGAAATGACATATACGATGACGAAGATCGATAGAATGAGCATAGTTAGCCAACAAGAAGAGTTATTAAATTTCCCAGGCTACAAAATTCATAAATACGTTTCCTGAGAATAATTTACTATCTTCCTAGATTCGGACTGTTACAGATTCTCTATTGCTCTCGAGATTCATTAACCAATCATAGTTTTGCCGAAAGGCATTCATGTCGACTGAATTTTCAACTTTCTTATGTCAAAATGTGACATTTCAATGAGTTTCTATTTTATGTGGTTCGTCCAAATGTGTATATATGTAGGAAGTTAGTTTAGGTTCTCACAAGTGGGTCAATTCGCTCCTTCTCCTGGGGGTAGTTTCTTTCGTGGTGATATCAGCATGCTGTTCTCCTTCTCATATTTCTACCCTAGATACCCCGGGGACGATAAAAGCAGTTGAGTCGGAGAATGGAAGGTTTCCTGAATTGAAAACATTCGTCAGATGACTTTGGACTTCCAGTTATGATTGGATCGAAATCTTGATAACCGAAAGAAAATATTCAATTATTATCTTGCATTCTCTACTATTTCTTGTAGATATTTCCCTAATGAAATGAAATTTTTAAAATAACAGTAATTAGATTACGTTTATTCAAAGGAAAAAAATGGTCATTTTCCAAAACTGTCACATTTTACTGTGCCGACCAATTATCTTGATTTATAATATCACTCAGTTTTTCCCGGGCCTAACCATTGAAATCATTTTTTTCTTGAGAGGGAATACCACAGCTCAGTTCAAAACGAAATAATAGATTTTTTCTGTTGTAACCACAGATTTTTATGGGGTTACCATTAATTTTTTCTAACATTATGCATCTTAATTTTTTGCGGAAGAATTCATGATATGTCCAAAGCATTGATACATTTTTGAAATATTCTTCGAAAAAAACCCACAAAAAATCATTACAAAAGAAGTAAAACTATAATTTTGTGAAAAAAATGGTCGACCGTCGTACAGTGCTGCCCTCCAGCACCATAGGTGATTAAGGTCAGAAACGTACCCATGTGGATAAAAACAGCCATATCTTTTTTCTTTGAATAACAAATGACTTGTGTGATACCTTTTTGAAATCACTATAAAATAGACAATTTATTGGTGTAATGTGCAGCAGTAGTTCGGTACAATTTTTTTCCACTACGATGGGCTAAACTTCATGAACAAAATAATCCACTACCAAAATATTCAATAAAAATATTTCTCACAGCCCCCTTTAAAATGTTCGGAGAATGTTTTTAATGTAAACGTTAAAATCATTCTTCAGCAATATTTCACTGAAAAAATTAACCAAAAAGGTGTAAAATTGTACCAACCGTGAAGACAAAACTATTGAAAGGGGCAAAAATTCATTATTTTCAACAAAAAAAAAATATCTCGAAAACGGTAAGACTTTCATAAGAAGAATTTTGTCATAGCAGGTGGGTTTTCTTTCGATCTACATTCTCCCTCGGCTTGACGTGGTCTTTACGGGACACCCTGTATATTTCCATTTCGTAAAATATTGTATGTCAATTTTTCTAGTACCAGATATTCCAAAGATTCAGATTGTGAATTACTTTTGTAAATATAAGAGGTGTTTGATCGACTTCGGTTTTTGTCTCATCCATTTGGTGAATTCAGAGATCAGAACCACGATTCAAATGGCGCCCAACGTGGGGCAGCTAAGATCTTTCTGGCCATTCGATAACTAGATCTATCAGTTTTCCTGGTGGAGGTGACTGTTAATTCGGGGTCGATCATTATCCTTGTTGCGGTTAGTTCAGATTATCATTATAATTTCTCTCGGCAATTATATATGATTTTTCAGTCGAGATTCATTTTTTTTTCGTTTTTTTTTGGAATTCATAAATGATATTTAGGAAAAACCTCGTCTATCAAGTTCAAGCGCATTTCTTCATTTCATTCCCAGCCCGAAATAACATTCGCTACCCATGACGTATTGTCGGCTTTATTATTTAATTTCGCGTATACCGAATTCGGAAACTGGCCCCAAACCCATTCGAATTAACGACGCTGTAATCGTTTTGGCGTTCATAGAAACTGGCATGCACAGATGAAATATTTATTCGATTCAAAGACACGTAATTTCGACTCCGAAATTCATTAAACGGCATAAGTAAGTCATGCTGTGTACCCGATATCAGCTTAATTTATATTGCCGTTCTTTTCCGGTCCGCCATAACTCATTTGCGTTCAGTTTTACCCCGTACAAAACGCAGTCTGCTCTGATAAATGACGGGAATTTCCGAATGTAGTATATTGATTTTATATCTGGGATAACTTGCACCAATTACTTCCCTTTTAATTCCGATAATGTTTCGCTGCCACTGCAGGTTGGCTATCGATATAAAAACCCTTTTTCAGTGCTGGTTTCCAGTATTTCCACGCTGTTCTATTGATTGGATAATTACGAATTGCAATTAATTTTCAATTTTATTATTTGAATAGTTAGACAGGTTGTAAATCTTACCTTTATATTGGTATGGCGCAGCCAGGATTTTGTTTTAAGGGGGCTGAATATTGAACGAATTTGGTGACAGCAGGAGGGGATTTTTTGGTGTTGTGGGCTGTAGGCTGAGGGTTGTATGAAAAATTTAATACGAAGATTCATTTTCTAAAATTCAAAGATTGAAATAAATACTAAAGATATTAAAATATTTTAGTAAGATAATGCTCGACCTCATATTGCAAGAAATTCAGATTTTTACCTTTAATTTATGAATTAAGGTACTGATCGCCCAACTGCAAGTATTTTTTGTGATCTAAAAACTCTAATCAATCAATAAAATGATACATTATTCTCATGAAGGAACTTTTATTTTTTTTTCAATTTTCTAAAGGTTAGGTATGTAAAATTTTACGAAGTTTTTTTTTATTTTTATCTTCTATAACTTGCACCAATTACTTCCTTTTTAATTCCGATAATGTTTCGCTGCCACTGCAGGTTGGCTATCGATAGAAAAACCCTTTTTCAGTGCTGGTTTCCAGTATTTCCACGCTGTTCTATTGATTGGATAATTACGAATTGCTATTAATTTTCAATAGTATTATTTGAATAGTTAGACAGGTTGTAAATCTTACCTTTATGTTGGTATGGCGCAGCCAGGATTTTGTTTTAAGGGGGCTGAATATATTGAACGAATTTGGTGACAGCAGGAGGGGATTTTTTGGTGGTGTGGACTGTAGGCTGCGGGTTGTATGAAAAATTTAATACGAAGATTCATTTTCAAAAATTCAAAGATTGAAATAAATACTAAAGATATTAAAATATTTCAGTAAGATAATGCTCGACATCATATTGCAAGAAATTCAGATTTTTACCTTTAATTTCTGAATTAAGGAACTGATCGCCCAACTGCAAGTATTTTTTGTGATCTAAAAACTCGAATCAATCAATAAAATGATACAATATTCCCATGAAAAAACTTTTGATTTTTTTCAATTTTCTAAGGGTTAGTATGGAAAATTTTACGAAAATTTTTCGACAGAAAATTTTTCAGGTGAGATCGAAATTCGGCTAATCAGAGATCGTCAATTCTGGCACTGCTCACCGATTCTTCGTGGAGCTCACGGTTTTGAGGAAATTTGAACTCGAAATTTGGGAGAAAATTGAATTTTCCTCAAAAAATCGTTATATCTCCTGAATTATTCGTCACAGACCCCTCAAATACAAACGTTTTTCAAACATCAAGTTCCGATCTGAAGCATACCGTGGTTTCAAGGGCGTAGCTCACGTCCAGGAGAAGTAGCAGCCACGGAAATATTATCAATTTCACTCTCGAAAATTTCAGATTTTTACCTAGTATTTCTGAAATAATGTACTGATCGCCCAACTGCAAGCATTTTCGTGATCTACAAAGTCGAATCAATCAATAAAATGATACAATATTTCCATGAAAGAACTTTTGATTTTTTTCAATTTTCTAAGGGTTAGGTATGGAAAATTTTACGAACATTTTTCGACAAAAAATTTTTCAGGTGAGATCGCAATTCGGCTAATCGGAGATCGTCACTTCTGGCACTGCACACTGATTTTTCGTAGAGCTCACGGTTTTGAGGAAATTTGAACTCGAAATTTGTGAAAAATTGAATATCCCTTAAAAAATCGTTATATCTCGTGAATTATTAGTCACAGACTGCTCAAATAAAAACTTTCAAGTTTTGTTGAAGCGACCCAAGTGAATCTTACGCCTTGGCCGCCCAGATCCCCTGATCTTTCGCCCATAGAGTATGTTTGGAAATTTACTCCATCCCTCACGGTCTTTGGCGGCTCTGAGACATGAAGTACAGGTAACTTGGGATAGTATCCCTCAAGAAGAAATGGACCATCTGATTGCCTCAATGTTGAGACGTATTGAGAGTGTACATAATCGCGGTGGACAAACAAATTATTGACAAATTTTTGAAAAAAGTTTACACATTTTCATTGTTCCAACAAGTTAGAAAATCGAGGTGTTAAGTTTTCGTAGGACCACCCTGTATATTTATTTCATATATTATTGTTGGGCTTAGGGTAGGACAAGATCTACCAAGAGTTATTAATTTTTCGTCATTAATGGTCCATTAACTATGATATCACATTTCACAGCTTTCACAGTGACAGTCCACTCATTGGAAGAGGTAAATATTTGCAGTTCGTGGTCAGAATATATTTACTCAAAAGATCTATGGCATCCCATTCTTGATTAGAATAGCATCAGACGCGAAGATGAATTTTTCATCAAACCTTTATTTGTTGTTTGCAGATTGAGATGTATGGCACATTTTTTCAGAAATCGGTTCTTGCGTCCATAAAAAATTAATCAATATTCAATAGTAGGCTACGTTCACAACCGTTACGACGTGTATAATTGGCATTAAGTGGTGGAACCTATTTCAACTAATCTTGATTTGCAGTCAACGAGGATGAGATTTAGGTCATCAATGGCAATGGGTCCATTTGGAGGTAAATCAAGCCCAATTAGTGATATCTTCATTCAGACACATAGGTAGGGTTAGTCTGGGAAAGACCAATACCCAGTTATGTTCCAGTATAATTCAGTTTCAAGCCTAATCTAATCAATCAATACACATAGAAATTAATTAAGTGACTTTTCACAGGTTTCTAGGTTAGATTCTTCTTTGAAAAAATAATCTTTCCTAAAAAAAAATCTTGTTATTATTGTTGATTCAACGTCAGAACACGACATCAACAGAAAGACGGAGTGAGCGCTATAAGAAACAATGCGGTTATCAAGTGAAAAAGAGCTAATACCTTCAAAATCCAAGAAGGCTGGTCCTTTCAAAAGTCGCCACTCCAATCTTTAGGTAAGTGAGCACACAGTGTTCTAGACATCTTAGTTGATGCAAAGTAGTTCTATGAAGATACTTCATTTCATCTTGTCGGTAGCGGAAATGAAACTCTGAGCTTAGTGTTCAAATAAATCTGCAATTATCCTTATTTTCAATAGTTCATATAGATTAAAACCTAATTTTCCGTCAAGGATGTTCAGGAAGTCTCCTTTGTGTTCAGAGATTGTCTTTCAGATCTCGGCTAGTTTATTCAATATCTTGGCTGGACAGTCGTTAGAAGATATTTTATAGGTCAGTTATTCTCTGAGAATTGTATTCTTAGTTTCTGTGGAAAGTCACTCAATTTGTAGGTACTCATAGGTCTCATAATCATGTGGAAGAAAAAATTAGACAGAAAGTCGCTAGAGGCAATAAGTTGTTCAAACAACACGATCTGGAAGAAAAGAAATCTCTGAATGGAAACAAAGAATCTGCATCTCCAAGACTATCATCAGAACAATCATCAACCGAGGAAACGAAACCAGACACATCTTTAACTAGACAACTAATGGAGAGAGAAAATATCAATGAGTGAGTGAAATGGAGGAAAGTGGAATGGAACTAGCACTTGGGACGAATTACTGAGAAGAGGTTGCTGAAAATGGCAAGGGATAAGTCACCAATGAGTCAACGAAGAGTTGATCGTCCTAGAAAGAGATAGAGTGATGATATCGACCTGGAGATGAGGTGAATTTTTTGATGAAGGAACAGGCCTCATGTCTTAGCTGGGAGATAGAAGAAGATATAGTCCCCCATTGTCACTCATCATAGAAATTGATAGCTCCTGCCATGATTCATTTATCGCTTCAGATAATCTCAATTATTCTATCAAAAATTTCATGATTTTATTTCAAACCCTTCTGGAGTAAAAGTGTTCCGGTTCGTTCCACAAGAAACTCAATCAATATTATCCTGTACTAACTACACAGAAAAATTCGAAACATCCACTTGCTTCACCGGTTGTCAATAACCCTGTACAAAGGACTTAATATTGCCCCAATTCAAAGCAAACGCTAGTGTATCCAATCTGAGTTGATATCGAATCGAACTGTCAGAACAAGATGGGACAGAGATGTGAGAAATTAATTGGACTTGGAAACACGATTTCCATCTCGCTGAATACATCGAACATTATACTTCCTACGTCCGTTTGTCGGTCCGTTTCCGATGTAAAAGCACGCTATATGTCCCCAAAAATAAAAACAGAGCACAATTTCTGCAACGGTAGATTACTTCTCTTGATAAAACTTCGCACAAACAGAGATGATACGTTTGCTTTACTTTCATCTGGAAGTAAAGATAAATGGAAGACCTGGAATTACTTCGCTGGACTCGGATCTTAACAACAGCGCAGAATATCAGCAATTATCGGTTGAAGTGGACGGACTGTTTTTCTTAAAGGTTCACGAAGGAGAATTTATGGCTTCAAATATCTTTTCGTGCTGATGGAAGAGAACGCTGTAACTGGCATTTTAAAAGTTATGGCTTCAGAATATATGAAACAGTAATTGAAATGCAACTTGGATCTCTATGTTTTTTAGAGGACCTACAGTCACTTTGACCACTTCTGCCTTCTTTGACCTTCTACAGTTGATTCCTATTGGTTCCTTACTGGAATCTCAGCCATCTTACTTTTTTTTCTAATACTGGAATTATGTTTGTTTAGTGTGACGTTTGAAGTTCATTGTGAGGTTAAGCTTTGGTAGAGTTCGCTCTAGAGGTTATGATTGCCAGACATATCATTTTGGTTTCTTCTATGTATAAAGACGCTATTTATTTATTTATCTGCATATATGTGCCTCTCTTTTTCCAAAATTTTATTCTGCTTATTTCGCTCTTTCATATTGATCCATTTGTTACAATACACATACCTCGCAGAAAAACACATAACTCCCTTCCAAAATAATGGAGTGAACAAAAAAAATGGAAATATTTCCTCCACAGTTTTGCTTAGATAAAAGTGGGTGGAAGGCTGTAAAAGGTTCATCTTGTTATTCAGTGTTGCAATTGACTTTTAACAAGTTAGTTATGTATTGATAATACTACATCACAAAAGTTAAGGAAGTTCTATCATTTTGTGACTGTTTTAAATGTTGCCAAAATTGTCCACCAAATGTTCATTTATAAGAAATAAAAAGTGTACGTACTTTTTTACATACGTATGGTTTTTTGCTCCTCGTTTAATAACTTTTTCTGTTTCAGGCAAGTTTTTGTTCTTTGCATTTTTAACAATTTTGAATGAGTTTTTGTTTTATTAATTTTGCAATAATGCCTTGCCGTCAACTTAGTGCGGACAAAGCCAATAGGGCTATTGGTATGATCGAGATGGGACTTTATCAGAAAGACGTTGCTAATTTTTTTAAAATGTAGTTTCTAGACTCGTTTATCAATATTTAGAAATTGGAAATGATAGATCGAGAAGTGGGTGCACAAGATCTACCACTCATGCACAAGATCGGTTTCTGACTGTGTCTACATGAAGAGAGCTTTCGAGTACTAATTGAATTGGTACAAACAATAGAGGTTTTCATTGCTCTCAGATGAGTCGAGATATGGACGGTTTTCAGATAGTAGTGTTCAGGTATGGGCTCATCCTCTGGTGCCCAGGCGGATCGATTCAAGAAGTTCAGTGGTGGGATTCTGTAACGGCAAAGCGAAGCGAAAACGTGACGAAACGACAGTTTTGCTCGGTTCGGTATTCTGTAAAGGGATTCGGCAATAGTCGTGTTTGCCGAAGCAAAGAACGACCTCATGACGATAACGAAACATTTTAGGGTTCGTTGTCATTACGAAAAGTCCGACGACGTTTTTGATTGGTTTACTTTTACCACGTGACCAAGTCTTAAGCGTCATATTATGACACTTGAATGATTTCGATTTCGAGGTTATAATTTTGAATGTTTTGCTTCACAATATATATTAGAATTGCAAATCAACTGCACATTAATTGAGTGATATCCTTTTCTGTTCAAAAAGGAATGCTCTTCTTCTGATGGCTTCAAGATTTTTATGTGTGTAAAGTCGATTGCTCCAATTATTCCTGGTATTCCACATTTTTCAAAAAATTTCCTTTTATTTTGGGTCTTCTCAGAATCATTAGGGAATTTAATTCTTCCTTGGAATACATGGTTAATCAATTTAGTCACTTCACTAACACAACGACTGACCATGGGTTGACTTACTGCTAGCAAATATTCTTGTCCAATACCTCGTTGGTAATTTCCACTGGCAAAAAATCTCAGAGTTATCAATATTCGCTGTTCAAATGGCGTTCTTGTGTTCCTCCAATAATTATCCATAAATGGTTTCAATTCATCGAATAGAACGTGAACTAAATGTTTCGACAAACGGAAAACGTCTATGAATCTCTCATCCGTTAAGTTAAATGGATCACTTCTATCTCGAAGAAATCTATTCTCCTCTCTTGTAAGAGTTAGACGAACTCTTCTTGAGATTTCCTCGTCGATGATCAGAATCATTGAAAACATGATGAATATTTCTTTATACCTATACACACTATTAGTTGACTCCCCGAACTTATTTTGTAGTATGGGTAGGTTTTGTAACTGGAATAAGAATGAAGGTTTTAAATTATAATCCATTGAACGAGGTTCCATTTCGAATTTCTTCCAGTGCTCAAATAAGACTTTTTGTAATACTCAATATTTGCATTCAGGTGCTGTATTCAATTAGCTGATTCATTCTTAATGATAAACTAAACAGTTTAAAATGGTATGAAACCCTTTGTTAAGTAACTTCCAATGAGAGTCATAAATCAAAATATAATTTCTGACAATACTCAAGTTGAATACTGTGGATTATTCAAAGGACATTACAGCTAGAGTCCATAAAAGGGACTCTTATCTCATTGCTCTTATTAGAGATTATCTCAGGTACCTCATATATCAAAACCTGCAGAATCCTACAGTAGCTCAAATATCTACTTATTTGCAACGTTGCCAATGTTCCTTCGTGTAAAGTCGGTAAGCTCCGACAACGAAACTAAAAGCGTAAAGATAACGAAACGATAAAGAAAAAGACGCTTACAGAATACCGCATTCGCTCCGCTTAGCTTCGCTTCGTAACGTTATCGCTTTCGTTTGCTATGATAACGAAAGTTACAGAATCCTACCCCAGAGGTGGTAGAGTTAATGTGTAGGGAGACATTGGTTTTCTTATTTGGCCCTTACTTTTTGATCGCCTGACCTCATTCCCATTGAACATGGTTGGGATCAGCTACCAGAGCTTTGGATGCTCATCAACTACCTCCATGTACATTTCAAGATCTCAGACGACTTTAACAGAAAGTCTGAAGAGAAATTGAACAAGTCTACTTCAACACCCTGATCGAAAATAAGCAAAGGTGTTGTCAGACTGTGGATGATGTTCGAGGTTGCCATACACTTTACTGAACTTAATGTTTTCAATATTTTTTGAACTGTTTTTGTACTTCAAAGAGATAGGCAGGTACTTGAAATGAATTTTCACCTGGAATATATAAAAAAAATGGTCAAAAAATGATTTAAATGAGTGAGTAAACATTTAGATTCCTTATATTCAAAAAATTGGTGGAAAAAAATGAGATGAGAAATTATGAAACAAACTGTCGTCAGACGAATCGAGGAGAGATTGATTGTATCATATATAATGATCGTTCTGTTGTTGGAATTTTAAATCGTTCTATTATTTCCAAGTCCAGTAGCAGTAGGTGGAAGCTATGCCTATGTTATGATAAGAACGTTACACTGGAAGCGAAACATCTGTCAATATACTGTAAATATTCATAACAGAAAAGTTTTGTTTCGGCTTATCGCAACTAAAATTTCCCCCGGCTCTATGTTACTCAAAAGCTTCATGAATCTTGTAGATTTTCCCACATAACGAACTCAACCGTGAATTTCAGGTAGAAACTGCGCTCTCTGAGACTAAGTTTTGGATGTTTAAGAAATTTTATTTGGCTAACGAGAACACTCACTTGTTTACCTTGTTGGATACGAAACTTGGAGCTTGTAGGAGATGAATTAATCTATTTGGGAAGACCGTTTATTTTACCTGAGATATTCATAGTTGAAGAGATAGCGGTTCATTTGACTAACCCTTTACCCTTGAAGCTATAAAATTTTAAAATAATGCTTTATTTTCGGTTGATTAAGCAAAAACTGTTCTGGCAGGGTTATCGGAGTTACGTAAGCAACTTTGAAATTTTTGAAAATGTCTGAAATATCTAGTTATTTTCTTGTCTAGAGAGGAGTATCTGCCATAAGTCATCAAAATTGTCATAGTAGGAGAGATAGTAGTTCATGTGCTCAACTCATTTCTCTCAAAGTTAAAAAAATTTTTTCAACTCTCACCAGTAAGCCTTCATTTTGATATATCGCGGAAAAACATTTGTTTCTACAGATTTCAATAAATGACTTGTCCCACAGGTCCCACAATAAATGCACTGAATTAGTGACTCAATTAATTTTTCAATTTGCTGTTTGCTGAAAGGTGTGTCCAGATGTGGGTAATTCATGAGGTGAATTTTCCAACTAGCGGCAATATCAAAGGAGGTTAAAAGAGATTTTTCGTCTCATTGGCCTCGACCATGGGTATAGCAGTTTACGTTTAGACGTTCTCCTTATTTTTTATTACTGGCCGTTGAACTCTTGTACAGTATGTATTATTAGCACGATCCGAAATAAGAGTTGCTCTTTGCTTCGCATATTTTCACCAGGCTTCATTGAATTTCAAAGATTTTCGGGGATTCCTTGTTTTTCAGGCCCACAAACACAATCTTCTTGCAACTTTTCAGTGATCGTAAACGAGATGTTGTG
The DNA here is from genome assembly GCF_914767665.1 of Harmonia axyridis. Classification (NCBI taxonomy): domain Eukaryota; kingdom Metazoa; phylum Arthropoda; class Insecta; order Coleoptera; family Coccinellidae; genus Harmonia; species Harmonia axyridis. The sequence continues at coordinate 8,931,321 of NC_059507.1, forward strand.
ATCTGAAAGTCAAGGTGACCTTTCGATTGCTTATATTGAATTAAAATGCATTGCAATCTAGTCAGATCAATTCTTACAGAAAAATTGAAGAATTAAGTTTCGTGTATTGATGAAAAACTGTTTTTCTGATGGAAAAATGCTGTGCGAGCGAATCATATGGCTTGATAAATGTTATTCAGACTCTGCTCTATTGACAAGAAAGTTGATTTTCCAGGAAACATATGCTTGTGATTTCACATCTGAAGTATTCGAACGACATGACATGCTCAACATATTGAATCGACTTAGTACTGAAATAAAGAAAAAATCGGCCTAAAATCTGAAAAAAAAAATTTCTTTAATCAATAAAATTCAATGAAATGCGCTATCAACTTCTTGACCTCCAAGCATCTTCTCTAGATTTGGCCCTCAGTGATAAATGGGTTTTTGCAGACCTCAATAGGAGGCTCTAGTAAAATAAATTTGGCTTCAATATAGGAGCGATTGCCGAGGTTAGGGTCTATTCAAAAGCAAGTACTAATCTTTCTATACAGAAAAGGTATTGAAAAGGACCGTTGGAGTACATGTATCACTACTCTTCAAGGTATACTATACCCACTTGGATTAAACCAGAATATTTCGATTATACAAGAGTTGTCCAAGATTCCAGAAATTCATTCGAAATCAGGGAATTCATTGCCTAACAGTCCTTTCAAATAATTACTGTTATTATATCGGATCGTCTCTGGAATCAGAATGTGTCGATTTGGTTGTTTCTATTGGCTCAAATATTCCACGTTCCTTCCGAGTGATTTGATAATTGCTCCAAATGTAATTATCAATGTTATATTGACATGATTAGGTGAAATTGTTTCATATGACACAAAATGACAACATTCAACAAAATTTTTCAAGAAAAATGTATTTTAGGCCTTGCCTTATCGAATGAAGTGTAACATAGTTTCAATTCAATATTGTTACAGTCATCCGAGGCTTTCGGCTCAGTTTCCCAACTTCCCTAATCCATTGTCCGATCAGATCCGCAACTATAATGACCCAAAAAATCATAAACTTTCCCCTCGGCCCAGTTTGAGCCGATCCGAACGTCGAACAGGTTAGCACGTGATTTGTTATACCTATTGTCTTTCCAACGATATCACGCCGAACGAAACTTTCCCGGATAAAATATGGTTCCATTTGGAATTTCCCCGGCAATCTCTCTTACCGAACTTCAGGACGAATTCGGATAAGAACAATTGAGTTCGGCGATTGCGGGCCTGCCTCTTCCGATAGATCATTATCAAAAACAACGAATCCGGAAATCTATGCGATATTTCCCGCTCTATTCAAGTGAACTAATAGTCATGTTTGCAGATTTAATTATAAAGTTTGCTGGTTCAACCATTATATCCCGGGGGCTGCCGCATATCAAATTCTGAACAATTTGTTCGGGGGGCCTATTCCTAAAGTTACATGATCGGGATATAAATTTCCTAATTATGTTGCGGCGATAAATAACGGAGCAAATAGGAAGCACAAGTGTTACCTCGTTTAATTGCAACCCCCTCATTCATTCCCGGCCCGGCCGTAAAACTCGTGCTCTTTCAACAATGAATATATTTTCGCTGCGTATCCCTGCTAGAATTAAAAATTTAAATTTGTGACGGAATTTCAAGGTACAGAAGTGCCCTACTCGTCGGGAGAGCACTGAAACGAATTTGGGATGTGTGTAAGGTCGTTGGTTGAGCATCGCGACATCTACAGGCTTTTTATGAATGACTATTTGTGGTTCCGAAAGTAAACATTAACTTTCTTTCGGAATATCTATCAAATTTTCATTTCAATATATTGCTTGTACCTTGCTGTTATACAGTATTGGTCCAACAAAAACTCAACAAGTCAATTTCCCGGCTTTAAAATGAAAATGTGGGAAATCGCACAATGTCTGTTCGTGGCAGAAAAACTGCATTCCCCTAACAGGGGTGATTCTGAACAAGGATGAGGCGTATTCCTCATTTTGAATAACGGGATCATTCTCATTCAGTTCCTGAACCAATCGTATCTTTCAAGGATGAAATTTATTGTGTTTCATGTTTCTCATGATCCTTGTGCGTGAAACACCAGATACATCGTACAATTTCCAAGTACTCAAGGTGAAATCCATTACTACTTGACCTAAGACAGCCACGTACCTCGCTTTATCTCTTTCATGCACCCTCTTTTTGTTTCCGACTGAACCAGTAACGTCAAAACTTAAGCAGCGGATACATTTTTTCCAGGACGTCATGAGTTGAATGAAGTGCTGTTGTTCGCATATACATGTTCTGAAAATAATTCTATGGATAATACCTCATAAAATATTTCCGCTTGAGTTTTCAATTTCAATAATTGTAAAATAAAATAAATATGAGGATCATTATGAATAGGTTTTGACATTTGAGATATTATGTTTCTTAGTTAATATTGTTTTTGCATGCAATGAACGTATTCTTTTCCATTTTACTTCAACAGTCGGGAAGAAAGTAGAGTCTGTTGAATTCTCACATCTTGCAAACGTGCAAATCGTGGAAAGATCACGGAATTCATAATCTGAATGTGAGGAACTTGAATTGAGGGAAGTGGACTGAACATACACAATTAATTTCTTGAAGCAAACTGAACGAACATACCTACTCAATGGCAATGTTGAAGTTGACCCGACAAAATAAATTTCGAACACAAATGCCTACAGTCTCTCATCCAGATTGAGAACCACATTCAGACGAACAAACCACTGATTCATCTTGAATTCGATAAAGAATCCCAAACAGAAAACTCTACGTTTCACATCCCCAGAGAAAAACAAGTTCTTGGAATACGTGGATGAAAGAACAACAGATTTCTCATATATGATAATATCGAAAAATGATCTTAACTTGCTGCGGGCATTCACAGCGGTAGAAAACGTAGATTGAAGGCGAAAGAATTGAATTTCCATAGGGTGTGCAAATTGAAGCTGAAGGAAACAATATGGGAAGTAGGAGATGTATGAATTAAATGGGGACCAGCTTGGAAATTCCAAGAAGCCATAAATTTTGAAGTACCTAGAAGCAATGCATATGTAGATAATGTCGTTCATATTCGATATGATCGTTCATCATCCAGAAATGTATCCATACAAAGCAACCTCTTTCGGAAATTTTATGTAGGTACTGTCTTAGAATGGCCAGGGGCGGATACAAACAGGTTTTGCTCCAAAAGCGATTCAAAACCTTAAAGACGGATCCATCGAGAATATACTCGTATTTCAAAAACCAAAATCATTGGAAAACGCTTCACAATAAAACCGTAAGAAATTTCAACTGAATAATCAAAAATGATCTTATGGCATTTCATATGTAGGTATATTTTATGCAATTAATTTAATCAGATTCATAAGCTCAATACTCTTCAATATATTTCATTTCAACTATTTTGTTGTGAAAGCATCATTCCAATTAACTGTACTTAATTTTTTCAATCAAAAAAATCATTTGTGAGTTTATTGAGTTTAAATTTGTTTATACAATTTCACGGAATCATTTTTCGAACAGTTTTCACTGAATTGTCGAAATATGATATTTTAATTAATTTGATTGACATTCATTTTCAATATTTTGTTTTCACCATCATTTTATTTGTAATGTATTGACAAGGATATAATATTGACATTCGAAAGTGGAAATAATAATTTCTCTGATTTTTCTGACACAATCATGAAATTGAAAAAATATATTACTGGGATAATTCCGAATATAATATTCCTTATCAAAGAAGGTGATGAACTTCTGTGAAATTATTCGGATTTATTCATATTTTCTTCTTCACGAGTCGAAATACATTTCATTGAATGAGGAAAAAATAAAACATAGTTTGAAATTAGCACTTATTCTTCTTAGGAAAAGGAAATTAATCTGTCGACGAGGTAGTTCATTAGGCAATATGGATCTATACTTAATGTAGATCTATGGGAAATGTGGATCTAAGGGCAATGTAGATCTACGGGCAATGTGGATCTACGGGCAATGTGGATCTACGGGCAATGTGGATCTACGGGCAATGTGAATCTACGGGCAATGTGGATCTACGGGCAATGTGGATCTACGGGCAATGTGGATCTACTGGCAATGTGGATCTCAAGAGAATACAGGTTTAAGGGCAATTTGGATCTAAGGGCAATTTGGATCTAAGGGCAATATGGGTCTATGAAGCTGTGGGCACTATTGATCAGTTGGCAAGATAGATATGTGGGTAAGGTAGATCTATGGAAAATGTGGGTCTGTGCTACAAGGTAGATATTCACGCTTTGTGGATCTATCGATTATGAGGGACCTACCTGCTGTGTTAATCGATAAACAAGGTAGTTGACCTATGAAGTAGATCTGCTGGCTAACTAGTGAATTTGTTATTCTCATGAAACTAAATTGAAATTGCTTCATCAATCATACCTAAACTGTGATATACAACTCCTCATATTTCACGCCCAATAAAAATAACGAGTGTTTACACGGTATTTATAAAATATTTAGTGTTTGATATCGAATTCATTCAAATTGACCAAGGGTAAACGGCGACAAATAGGGGGAAATTCAAATATAAACATTTCACGTTTTTCCATAATGACACTCTCATCAAGATCAAAGCACAAGGCAGTAGGAACCCTTAAACTCCTGACATTAATTACTCCGACAAAATTTCCCATAGACTAATGGGCTTCAGGTAACCAAACGATGTGTGCTCACGGCTGCTTCAGGGTTGATATCTCCACGTCACGCGAGGGGATCGTTGATATGTTAAGGCACGTCTGAACACTCCTTTTTCACACAAAGCTAAACTATAAATAGGGCGGTCTGGAATGAATTGCTCCAATACGTATTCACATAAATTCACCGGATAGCCATCTGGAGAAACTCTTCACAAAATACATAAGATAAGTTTATTACTCACGAAAGTAACATTTGAATTAAATTGCACATTGTAATTCACTCTGTTCGCAGGGGAAGACATGTAGGGTGATAAAATGGAGCTCAATTCTGCGTTTTTCATGGATTCAATTTCTGAGTCGGTATTCCCACTGAATGAAAAGTTGGTTCAGGATGCTTATCCATTTTATTGGGGAATATATCAGGTTATGTCAACAAATTCAAATATAATGATAATTCCGGGAAGCTATTACGAGAAATTCAACGAATATATAATACTTCAGCGTTCTGGCGAGATGGGCAGATTTTAAAGGGTGTTTTTTTTTAGAGCTATATAACTTTAAATTGCAATAAAATAACGATGGATTATTCGATTGACATGAATTTTATTTATCCGCAAGATAATCTTGTGGCATTACATTATAAATATGGTTTCTGGTATATGACCGCACCGGTTGGCTCGGATGTAGTCCAATGTGGACGTCCAATTGTCGATGACTTTTTCCAACATTTGTGGCCGTATATCGGCAATAACACGGCGAATGTTGTCTTCCAAATGGTCAAGGGCTTGTGGCTTATCCGCATAGACCAATGACTTTACATAGCCCCACAGAAAGTAGTTTAGCGGTGTTAAATCACAAAATCTTGGAGGCCAATTCACACGTCCAAAACGTGAAATTAGGCGGTCACCAAACGTGTCTTTCAATGAATCGATTGTGGCACGAGCTGTGTGACATGTTGCGCCGTCTTGTTGGAACCACAGCTCCTGGACATCATGGTTGTTCAATTCAGGAATAAAAAAGTTAGTATTCGTGGCTCTATACCGATCAGTCAGTCAGTTTTTCTGGATGTTACGGTGTTTCGACATACACCTGAGGATTAGCTTCACTCCGAATGCGAATTGTTTGTTGACGTAGCCATTCAACCAGAAGTGCGCTTCATCGCTAAACAAAATAAAATGGACGTAGTGCGCGATACGTATTCTGCACAGAACCATTATTTTCGAAATGAAATTGCACAATTTGCAAACGTTGTTCAAGCGTGAGTCTATGTATGATGAATTGCCAATCCAAACTGAGAATAAATCACTTGACAGCTGTTAAATCGGTCGCCATCTTGAACAGTAATGCCAACTTAAAGTTATATACCTAGAAAAAAAAACACCCGTTATTAGGTTGGGGAAAACGTAATTTTGTATTTCGCGCCCTACATCTAGTTCATCGGGCTAAATATCTTGACATTTTTACCAACTACTTGACTAGAAAATCAAGCTACATATTCGGACTTGACTTTACTTGAGTTGAGATATTTATTGCTTGACTTGATATCAAGCTACTCGATATTACTTGATACGCACGAGTCAAACGGTTTATATTTCTGCGAGCTCGTGTTAGCTTAGACAAAATAATCATCTTCAAAAGCTGAAAATGTGAGTTTGACATCTCCTTTAAAGATATAGAGAGTGAAAGAGTCAAGGAAATATTGTCTGCCATATTGTTTCTACCTACCTTCTTGACTGTAATCTTATGAATTCAATGCAGATCACATAATTGATGTGAAGAGACCACGTCGCGTTTGAAATCCCAGAATTTCTAGTGAAGTCTTATACAGCTATTTAACAGCATTTATTAAAATCTCATCACCCTTTCCATTCCTTGGAAACTAACTGAAACTTACAGCTTCATTCCAAACGCTAGACGAAAACCTTCAAAGAAGATTAGAATTAACCGAGCTTCTCACTTTGTCACTCATCAATTGAAGTTTCTTTCAGGTGAATAAAAGAAGCATCGCTATCTTTGAAGTTTGCACAATTCAACACCCTTGAAGTTTCTCTATAATATATTCAGTTTGCTTGGTTTCGTTCATTCGGACAAAGTTGGCCTTTGATGTGAAATTGCTTATTACTTTACTTGTTTACATACAGTGTGTGGTTATTATGGATGCATTCTCTTAACAGAATTAGTATATTATCACATGGATGGAGAATTTGTGAGAATGATAAATATATACACACTCTAATAGTCTGATAGTCTTTTCACGGAAAATGAAGCATTTGTTAACAAAAGTCATATATCAAACTGTTATTATTTTGTTTGTTTGTCACACTCACTTACTAACATCCTGTAGATACCTAATAGTCTACTTGTATAAAATCAAGAATTCAATTATTTGATACCCTTGTCCTCAAACCTCATATCAATAGATTGGTAAGTTAATTTCAGAAGAACAAATTGTTATAATATCGATTTATGTAATGGAAAAAAAAACTAGATAAAGAAAAAGTTATGCACGACTATGGAAACATGCGAACGTTATGATTGAATATAAAGATAACATTGATTTATTATTCTGACATGGGTAGGGTTTCCATATCTCTGAAAGTATGCGTGTTCTTAAAAGTACACCGATTTTCTTCATTCAAATGAATAATAAAAAACAACCCAATCTACTTTGATTGATGTTTACAAAGAAATAAAGAAGTGCGAATATGCAAGATATATTCCACCATGAATTTATAGAAAGAAATCCTCATTTATTTTCGATTAAAATAGAAATACAAAAACACTTATATATTACATAGTGAAAAAGTTTTACACTGCTTCGAATTAATAATAAGACCTCTGTTCTTTCTTCATTCCTTGGATGAAAATGACGGAGAACACAATGTTGATAACCTGCAAAAAGATAGAATTATTGGTTATGGCAATATTGGAAAATTTATCAAAAAGGTATAGGTAAGCAAAAATAACATCAAGCAATCTTTGTGAATCACAAATAAGAACAAGAAATATTGCCGAAAGATTATTTTGGTATTTGGAAAAGCAGATTTCCAGAGTTATCAATCTAGGGTGCTGTGTGATATTTCCAACCTCATTATCTCGAATAATATTAAATATAATGAGAAGGAGAGATGAAATTGAATTGGATTAAATGCAATCTTCAATTGCAATCACAGAATGAGACAAACCCACTTCAAGCATAATGATATCTTGCTTCTTTCAGCTACTTCAATGCGATTACTAAGCGGGCTCTGTGATTGCACCAATTTAACTTCCAATTATACGAAAACGTGGAGCCGTAGGATAGTTCGGAAGACCTTAACTATTCTCCTCATGAACGCTTCAACTATGCAACTTTGATTCTTTTTAAACTAGATAGTTACAGTTATCAGGGTTCTCGCTTTTGAGCGCTCGTTTCCTATACTATTTAGCCACGATGTATGATTTTTGAATTTTGAGCAGGACTTGATGCTCAGATCAATTTCCCTTTGAATAAATGGATATTTCAAAAAAAACTTATAGGGTTTATTTTGTTGCTCTTCCTTTATAGTGGTATTTTCCTTTTTGTCATTCATGAGTTATTCTCGTACTAAGCTTAGGGAACAAAAATTTTTAGACCGTTGAAATGACCGAAATTGATATTGAAGTTTGAAAACTAGGTTTTTGATCGAATTTTGACATAAAACCGACGAACAGTGAGTTGATTAACAGACTTATGTCGTCCATGAATTATTCATGAATTTCAGTATTAACCAGGGAATAAAAATCAACATTTTTTAAGCGCGATTGAAGCATGTATCTCTTCATGACTAAATGCCATAACCTTCTAAACACATAAGTAGGTAATATAGAAAAATAAAGAACAGTGTAGCCACTATTGTAAATTGTATCAATCCTATGGTAGAACCATTAACTATCCAATACAGTATACACGCTGCTCCACATTTTAGTGCAAAAACTTTGGTATCCGATAGAACAACCCTTTTCATGAAACAAAATTTCTATAACTATACATCCTAAATATAACTAAAGGGTGTTTTTTTTCGAGCTATAGAACTTTAAATTGCAATAAAACAACGATGGATTATTTATCCGCAAGATAATCTTGTGGCATTACATTTTAAATATGATTTCTGGCATATGACCGCCACGGCTGGCTCAATCTGGATGTCCAATTTTCGATGACTTTTTCCAACATTTGTGGCCGTATATCAGTAATAACACGGCGAATGTTGTCTTCCAAATGGTCAAGGGTTTGTGGCTTATCCGCATAGACCAATGACTTTACATAGCCCCACAGAAAGTAGTCTAGCGGTTCAAATCAAAAGATCTTGGAGGCCAATTCACAGGTCCAAAACGTGAAATTATGCGGTCACCAAACGTGTCTTTCAATAAATCGATTGTGGCACGAGCTGTGGGACATGTTGCGCCGTCTTGTTGGAACCACAGCTCCTGGACATCATGGTTGTTCAATTCAGGAATGAAAAAGTTAGTAATCATGGCTCTATACGATCACCATGGACTGTAACGTTCTGGCCATCATCGTTTTTCAAGAAGTACGGACCAATGATTCCACCAGCCCATAAAGCGCACCATACAGTCAGTTTTTCTGGATGTTACGGTGTTTCGACATACACTTGAGGATTAGCTTCACTCCAAATGCGGTAGTTTTGTTTGTTGACGTAGCCATTCAACCAGAAGTGCGCTTCATCGCTAATGGACGTAGTGCGCGATACGTATTCCGCACAGAACCATTATTTTCGAAATAAAATTGCACTATTTGCAAGCGTTGTTCAGGCATGAGTCTATTCATGGTGAATTGCCAAACCAAACTGAGAATAAATCACCTGATAGCTGTTGAATCGGTCGCCATCTTGAACAGTAATGCCAACTTAAAATTATATACCTCGAAAAAAAACACCCGTTATATATCCTAACAAGCTTCGTTTTCGAGTTGAAAAAAAATTGGTTTTTACTTTTTATAGCTCTAGTATCATCACATTCATTGTTTCAATTAGGTATTGAGGTCATGATGACGTGATGTTTCGAATAAGGTGTCTGCCAAAATTATCCAGTGACGTAAATATGGGGGTGCGATAATCCTTTTCTTATTGAAAATCTACACCACTGGCTTCTCTTTGAAAAAATTGTTTAATTCTTAAAATCAACAGAAACAAAGCTTCATTAAAAACAGATCTCCTTATTTTTTTTCATAGAATGTACGATTTTCGAAATGATCGAGTACGAAATAAATACAAACAACAAAAATCTACAAAAACTAACTTTTCAAATTTTCTCATTAATGATGAATATGAAAGTACAAAAATTGGCGTAGTGTATTATAACGCTGTCGGGTGGCATTTAAAGATTATTTCAGAAAGATAATATATCAGACACCTAAACAATAAAAAATATTCACAAGCATATTTCATTGTTAGGCAGTCTTTCAGAAATGTTCAATTAAATACCATCTGAAAGCGTTATAATACACTACGTCATTTTTTGTACTTTCATTCATTACTAGTGGGAATATCCCAACAATAATTTTGGTAGATTCAGTGGATAGTGTTTGCTTTGTATGAAAAAAAAAATTAAGAGACCTTTCATTTTAATGTAGTATTGCTAATTTCCGAAATGAAATAATTTTTTCAAAAAAAAAGGCAGTGGTGTAGAATTTTTTATGTACATTTCAGGTTGATTCGAAAATTAGGAAAATTGCAATTCACGATAATACTCGAATTGAAGTTTCTGTGCACCATGTGAATTGGATCTTAATCGAATTACTTGAATCTATCTCATAATGAGTTTCCCCATTTCCTCTTATTTCTACTCTGGAAGCTTTTGCTGCAAACTTCCGGAGTTTCTGTTCATTTCATTAATGTATATCAGAACAGAGTAATCCGCTAAGACACATTTCGGGAATATTATTCAATTAGGCTTTCCCGATTACAACGGAGAACTGGGTAAATTCTGAAACAGTGAGCTATTATTCATCAGTTAGTGAATTGCAGATGGCCTTTTCCTGAAGATCTAACTGACGTGGTGGCTATGCAAATCGACAGTTGGGATAGCCGCTGTCAATGTTTGTCGAAAAGAAGGATTGGCAGTTCATGAATTTGTCAGTGTTGGCCTTGGATTTGGAGACAAATGTTCAGGAAAAATACTGTTGAAACTGATGAGCTTATGGTAATTTTTTCATAGAGATGCTGACTTTATTTGGAGCTGGTTCTGGAGAAAACAGACTTTCACAAAAAACATCATTTGTCACAATTCTTGCTTTTATCGAAATAACATAGCAAACTGGAATGCTTTCTGCGAAGGTTTGATTCAATTATTTTCTGTACCGTCATAATAACACTTCAAAAAGTCCTGGTCCTAACTTTTTCCTTGAAAACACGTACTTCAATGAACCTCTAACATTAAAATGCCTTTTATGTAGAAAGATACGTCTTTGCGTTTATTAGAGCAAAATTTCTTTCGATTCTTTGGAGTTTAAAAAAAAATAAGCAAAGTATGGATATGAGAAGCTTCTGAGAATTCTGTCATCTCCAAACGCTCAATTGGCTCATTAATGAACGAACTATCAGAAGCTCATGACTTTACTTTAGTGCTAGCCTGGTTTTCCATTTATCATATTCAGAAGCATTATACAATTAGCTGGGTACGAATAATGATGATATAGTATTTGATTTGTCAGATATTTTTGAATATCAAATCCAGCATTCAAGAAAATGTATCATAGATACCGTAGCACGAATATTTCATTTAAATACGTTCTTGATATGATGAATAATTTTCCAAAATCTCTCATGGAGGCAAAGTCACCATGCTCCTCTATGGAGATGAAAGTTGTATATGGCTGGGAACACTGTGTTTTGATGAAACACGACAATCCTCTAAGAGAGGGCCAACCTTCAAAGTTGGCCGAGAAAGCCCCGCCACTCAATGATTTACATCTATTTACAAAGTCACAATTATACAGTACAAACTCAGTATTGAGAAGATCCTAATTATGTCTTAATTACAAGTTTCTCACTACGGTACTGAATTTCGTCTTTAACTCTAATGTTAATTACTCGAGTGGTCTTCGATATTTCACGTCTTTGTCTTATTACAAGTTTCGGTCGTCTCGTATTTGATTCGTTCGCGACTCGTCTTAATCTTGTCCGCGAACCGTCTTTTCGTCTTACGTCTTAAGTTGACCGACTGAACTTACTCTTACTTCGACTTAGACCGAACTTGAACTTTACTCGTCTTCGACTTAACTTGAACTGAACTCTCTACTGACCGCAACTTACCCCGACCACTCTGAATATCCTTCCCTCCTTCCGGCTTGACCACACCCTTAGGGAAAGTACCATCCCCTAGTCCAGTAAGAGTTATGCCGTACCGCCAACAAAGTTTTTCGCGGATTCCTGGAAATCGAATATTCTCGAAGGACTAGAACCTGATACACAGATGTAACACATCTGGTACAACCGTCTTGTTCTCGAACTTTCCCAACCCCCCAGTAAATCTCTTCAAGATTTAAAACTCCATGACATATCTTCGACACCTCGAAGAATTACACATCCTTTTTACATTATATGTACAATAACAATTCGTTCCCTGTAAATTCATTGAAACTGTCATGCCCTCGACACTTTAAGAAACTAATAGGTCTCCAAGCATCCTGTTGACCATCTCAATCATTTACAGGGAACAATAACTGGATCCTACATGTATATAACTTTTTCTCCATGTTTCAAAAATCAATTACCTTCTCTGGGTACCCTGAACATTTCAGAGGAATGTCAACATATTATCGTCGTCTCTTATCTAGTCAAAGCCACATAATTCTATCTGAAATTGTATCACTAGATATGAAATATCTCATTGATCCAATAACCTAGAGTATATGAGGTATGCACACTACAGAGAACAGGTTATTCCTATTACGCAATTCCTGTCTAAGAACAGAAACCAATTAAGTTCAGTTCTAAGGCATAAACTTAATTGGATTCCGATATGCCTCTAGCTCAAGATGCAAAATGCAGGAATCTGCGAGAGACTGTGATGTGACATTTTTGAGAGAGGATTCACGTCGTAATAAATTCTAGATGATGATCAGAAGCGCGGTTTAAATTTTATCGAGGGTTTTACACTTTTGAACATCTTTTACAAAGTTTACAGTGCCTTATCGCTTCTGGTTAAAAGTATAAAACCTGTTGATATCATATTTGATGAAAATTATTCAATATTAAAATGAGGAAAGCAGTGAGGAAGTTAGTAGCTTTGGAGCGATCGTTCAACACGAAATTTTGGATAATTGTTATTATAAGTCATATTAACTTTTTTTCGATATTCTACTCGAATTATTTATGGTTCAGATGTAACCATCAACAATATTTAGCCGAATCTCGAAATTGTAAATGAAATTCTAAATATATCCGCAAGTGAAACCCCTTATTAAATCTGCAATATATGTGGCTAATACTTCTTGAAAGAAAATAGCAAAACGGTTTTCGTTTTATCAAAAAAGCTCAGCTTGATTTTTTGACATTAATTTGGGAACTCAGGATACAGCTTAAGTCAACATTTCCTTCGTAAAACATTTGCAACAGTGTATTTTTTTAGAGAAAGTGCCCAAGTTTGGCATACTTATGGTTTGCAGAAAACCATCAGGATGAGTGCTACCTTTAGTCGATTGAAAAAATAAAAAAAGTTATTTCGGATTCTGCCCAAATCTATCCAAATCTTCAAGAATGAAATCAATATTTTGATATAGTAAGGAGAAAATATTAATCAATCATGATATTCGAATAGATAAAGTCCAAGATGTATAAGAGATATCATCAGACCTCATGTTAAAAGTATTGGATTAAATTCAACATTGACATTTCCATGAGAAATGCTAAAATTTCATCAGCTCGAGTTCTGTGGGAATGAAAGACGCAGAAACTATTGAGATTGAAGACTAATTACTCAAAATGAACCATGATTAGTCTGAAAAAAAATTGTAGAGATGAATCAAAGCCATCGCAGATATATTCAAGCTGAAATGGGGAGGAAATTGCGAAAAAGCGGATATTAAAATCCCACCTTTCCGATAGAAATGAAAGAAAACCAGACATCTGAAAGAGAATAATGAACCGTTCACAATACCATCCTCAGACTAGCGGATCACAACTAATTTCAACTAACATCAATTCCTCTCGAGTTCCTCCTGAGTAATCTTTTTGCTGGATGGCAGAGGCGTAGATGGTGAAAGAAGGTTTTTGAAATTGATTCATATAAAAATCATATACACTGTGTCCGTAAAGTATGGAACAAATTCATTTTTAGCTAAACAGACCATTTTGAGGAATAATCCTGAAATACGTCGATTTTTTATTTTAATTTACCGTATTTCAAAATGATAATCTAATATATTATTTTGGAGTAATGACGTCACCGCCATTTTTTTAAATGGAACACCCCCATTTTGTCTCAATTTTCGGATTACTCTAGCTGAGCTGATTCCAAAAATGTATCACATGTTGATTTCAATTGGTACAGGGTGGACAAATATACGTGTGTGCGTGTGTGCTCACACGCGTAACATTCTTCTTTAGTTAAATTAATAATATTATCAAAAATACTATCTAAAAATGTAACAAACTAGAGGATGTTACATTCAAACCAATTGCCGCTAGACAATATGTATTTTCGATAATATTGTTAATTTAACTAATAAAGAATGTTACGCGTTACTTTTTGAGCACACACAAAACTATTGTATTTTTGTCCATCCTGTACCAATTGGAATCAACATGTGATACATTTTTTGAATCAGCTCAGCTAGAGTAATCGGAAAATTGAGACAAAATGGGGGTGTTCCATTTAAAAAAATGACGGGACGTCATTACTCGAAAGTAATTCCCCCCTGTATATTACATTATTATTTTAAAATTAAAATGAAAAAATCGACGTGTTTCAGGATTATTTCTTAAAATGGTCTGTTTAGCTAAAAATGAATTTGTTCCGTACTTTACGGAAACATTGTATATTTGTTGGTGGTGTTCAAAGTGGGCAAATTTCGATATTTTAGCACCACAACTTTCAAACCAGATAGAATAAACAAAATGTGATACCCCATTCTCGTTCTTTTTTTCTGACAAACTCACAGAAGTAGTATAAATTTTCGAGTTATATTCGAAAAATGGCGATATCGAGAAAAATTTTTATCTCGTCTAATACTGACGATAGAGCTCTGAAATTAAAACATTATACAGACACTTTTTTATGTAGAATCCAGTGGCGTGCTCGTAGTTTAACAGGATTTCTAATTACGAACCAAAGTTTTTTGGAACACTAGATCTCTGTGAAATGTTTTCATTAATCATTCAAAATTTGAGTGTTATCGACGTTTTCAAAGAACAATAATATAGTATTTAACGACGCCGCTGTACGAAGGGAACATAAACAATATTGTCGAACGTAATAATGTATTAAGCTGGCGAATTTAATATTAGAGGGAGGAGATAATTGAATTATTTCTCCACTTTTGTTTGGCAGCCAAAATAAAAAAGGGAGGCAAGCGAGAGCTCCTCAGGAATAAAATATGCGCGGTGGTTTACAGATGCTTCTTTTTTCTCTATGCCACCCGATTTGTGCGAACTTCGAGGATAGGGCTCTCTACACCAGCTTGAATTTTAATGGGATGTTTCTATCTGCATATTTCGAAATATGTACCGCGCAATTTTTTTCCCCCACTCCTTAGGGATTATTATTCAGATGAACGTCAAACTGGCTGAATTAATTAGTCTCAGAAGTTCTTAGAGCTCTTGATGAGAAGTTAATTCATTCTGCAGATGGGATATAATGCATTCAAAAATTGAATTAGCTGGGTCTCTTGGAGCTGAGAGTTCAACTTTCTTAATTCGTGAGTAAGGAATTTTCGGCTCTTTTTATCATTCGCCAGACTATCGTCGATCGGTTTCCCTGTTGGAGGAGATTCATCTTATTTATTTATTTGAATTAACCTGTCCCGACGGCTGAGGCCATTGACACATTCAGAGTAGACAATATTAAATCAATATATTTTTAAATAATTGAGATTCATCGCAACTGACATCAAAATGAATCAAGCATTTCGAAAAGCATTGGAATAATGTTCAGTTATGTCAATTATATCCTTTGATTTGTTTTGTATATTGGTAATGTAGGCTTGGTTATTCCATCGTCTAGAGGTATGATTCGATTACTTGGTCTTTCGTCTTTTTCTCCGTGACTTTGGTGGATTTGTAATAATTAAACTCTTTTCAATTATTTACATCTATTTACAAAGCCACACTTATACAGTACAAACTCAGTATTGAGAAGATCCTAATTACGTCTTAATCAAAAGTTTCTCACTGCGGTACTGAATTTCGTCTTTAACTCTAGTTTAATTACTCGAAACGTCTTCGTTTATCACGTCTTCGTCGTACTTCAAGTTTTCGGTCGTCTCGTCTTTGATTTGTTCGCGACTCGTCTTAATCTAGTCCGCGAACCGTCTTTACGTCATACGTCTTAAATTGACCGACCGAACTTGTTCTATCTCCCGTCTTAGACTTAACTTCAACTTTACCCGTCTTCGGCTTAATTTGAACTGTGCTCTCTGCCGATTGGAACTTACCCTGTCTCGAATATCGACCTCCCTTCTCTCGGCTTGACCACACCCTTAGGGAAAGTACCATCTCCTAGTCCAATGAGAGCTTTGCCGTACCGCCCACAAAGATCTTCGCGGATTCCTGGAAATCGAATATTTTCGAAGGACTCGAACCTGATACACAGATGTGACACATCTGGTACGACCGTATTGTCTTCGAAGTTTCACAAACCTCCAGTAAATCTCTTCAAGATTTACAACTCCATGACATATCTTCGACACCTCGAAGAATAACTCATCCTTTTTACATTATATGTACAATAACAATTCGTTCCTTGTAGATTCATTGAAACTGTCATGCCCTCGACAAATCAAAGAAACTAATAGGTCTCCAAACATCCGGTTGACCATCTCAATTATTTACAGGGAACAATAACTAGATCCTAC
The DNA here is from genome assembly GCF_914767665.1 of Harmonia axyridis. Taxonomy (NCBI): domain Eukaryota; kingdom Metazoa; phylum Arthropoda; class Insecta; order Coleoptera; family Coccinellidae; genus Harmonia; species Harmonia axyridis. The sequence goes on from NC_059507.1 coordinate 8,948,078, forward strand.
ATTAATATTATCTGTAACTTCGAAATTTGTACGAGTATACCTATCATACACACAGAAACAGCATAGAGGAGATCACCCGGCAAGAATAACGTAATTTTCAACTGAAAAAAAAATTTATCGCGTTCTACTAGATTGATGTTGATGTTGGTGTACAACTTTGCTTCCGCAGTTTTGCAATGGATGGCTGTAGCGGTAAGTGGTAGTTGAAAAAATAGATCGTAGATATCATACAATAAGCTTGGGTATTTGTGAACATAACGCCATCGGAATATTAGTCGATTTGTGTCTGCATCATGAAGTTATTCCCGATTGAATATGTCAGCTTACTAGCCAAATTCTGCTTCAATAAGAAGAAATCTGCGGCTGAGGCTGATCGAATGTTCCCAAACACCTATGGTGAGGTAAGTGAAAGAACGTGCCGAGAGAGGTTTCAACGCTTCAAGAACGGGGATTTCGACGTCGAAGATCAGCATGGACATGAAAGAGAGAAGGTTTTCGAAGACGCAGAATTGGAGGCATTACTTGATCAAGACTCGTGTCAAACGCAACTAGAATTGGCTGGATCATTGAGAGTGATGCAACAAGCTATTTCAACACGCCTGAGTGTCATGGGAATGATTCAAAACCAAGAAAATTGGGTGCCGTACTAGTGGAACAGCTGCTTGCAAGGCAAAGACGGAAGGGATTTCTGCATAGCATTGTGAGTGGAGACAAAATTTTGTTCAGTACAATATTCTCAAGCGCAGAAAATCACGAATATTCACGGATCCAAGGTCTTGCTCAGTATTTGGTAAGTCCAGCTCGGCGTAGTGTGCACAATGATTGGCTAAAACCGACTGAAATAATCATAGGAAATTGTTATCGAACGCAATTAATGCGTTTGAGCCGAGTATCGAAAGATAAACGGCCGCAATACAACGAGAGACAAGATAAAGTGATTTTACATCATTACAATGCTCGACCTCATGTTGCGAAAGTTGTCAAGACATATTTGGAAACGTTGAAATGGGTCCCTCATTGTTGAAATTCCATAGGAATATCATTAAAACGCAGGATTACGAGCTGAAAGTATTATCGTGTCACTCCTTCAACAAAATTACTCAAGATGCCTACTTATTATTTTTTCAGTTAATAATCGGATCAACATAAATATAGATATAAACTTAAGCAGATCGAGAGCTTCCTGAGGGTATTGAATGGGGTTCCAGGAAGGAGAGGAAAGAACAGAAGGACTATAGAAAAGGCAATAATTCACCTTCCTTCAGAATAAATAGCTCTTTCATCCCATTGATGAAGATGAATTCGTGCCACAAAAGTAATCTCAATTTAACGAGGCATTAAAATCGATAATATACGCAGTAAATTTCTGTAATGCCAGAGTGATACAAATCAATCTGTATCAAGGTGGAGGAAAAAACATTATTACTGTTTATACCTCTGCTTTCATCAGAATCCAACATAATAATTCAGAATTTCAAGAAATGATACAGATTTTCGAATAATTTTGTTAAGGAGTTTAGATATTTCAGTTCGTTATCACAGATTATGGTTTCTCGTACTGATTTGGGGGCAAAATATCGAGAGCAATATTTACGGAACCCCTAGTCGGATTGATAATAATAATAATAATAATAATAATCATATTTATTTTCATAATCAAAATTTACACTCAGAAAAGAAAACAAGTCAAGCATAAGGAAGCTAACGGAAAATAATACTTGATTACATATAGTGATGTCTATACAGGAAACTTATAATTTAAATAATCATCTAAAGAATATGGTTCAAGGTCAGTAAGTAGTTTACGAACTTCTTTCTTGAAATTTTTTACAGTAGTTAGGACTTGATAATTTTTGGGCAATTTGTTGAACAAAGTAAGGCACATGTATTCGACATTTCTCTGTGATAGAGTGAGAGAGCACTTCGGAAGATGGTATGAGTAGATGCGCCTGGTCATATTTGAATTGAGATATTTTTCGAAATAAAGGAAGTTAGTTCTTAAAAATGTAAGACAACGAAATATATACAATGCAGTTATTGTGAGGATGCCTTCTCTTCTGAATATTCCACGGCAGGATGTTTTGGAGGATAAACGTAGCATAGTTCTTAGCGCTCTTTTTTGAACTACGAATATTCTAGAGATATCAGAACTGTTTCCCCACACAATGATTCCATAACTCATTATTGACTGGAAATTAGAAAAATATACTGTTTTTAGCAGTTCCAAGTCAGCATGCTGCACCAATATTCGAATAGCATAAAGGACAGAATTTAGTTTTCTTTGGAGAGTATCAATATGATCATACCAGTTCAGATGTTCATCCACTGTGATTCCCAGAAAAATTTCGCCGATTAATCTTGAAAATATTAAGTTTTCAAATATTTCCGTTCAATAGTATTTTTTTGTGGTCGGATAGACGGACAGAATTTAATTTGACAACGAATTAGTTAAGAGTGAGTCAACTATTGACACAATTGTAATTTGGGAGGAAAAAGTACACACAGAACGGGAATTAATAGCTGATAGACGCTTTTTGACCTGCCCTGAATATCCATTGGAATACTGGAGGATGGAATCATAAAGAAATACACATAAAAATTGAAGATGAATGCATTTCAATATATTTTTAAAGCCCCTCGCAAATGTTGAATAAGTAGAGTTGCTAAATAGGGCAGAATAGATTCTGAAATATCAGTGGGAATTATAAATTTCAAGCATCCAAGAACTAGATGGAAACTTTGGATTCAACCACTTCCCTAATCTACCTTACTTCAGGTTCCCACTTAAATATTCACTAAGCTATTGATTATATGTCAAGGTTTGTCTTATTGAAATCTGTTGATTTGTAAGGAAGATAGGAATGAATTGAATTTGAATTTTTTAATAGCAATCATTTGAGTTGCTCGAAGTATAACAATAATGATTGAAGCAAAGCACTTGTTTGTTGAATATGTAGATTCGACTTCTGATTGATAAACACTGGTGTTGGATTAAAAATACGGTAGTAGTGAAAATGAATCTCCCAGTTTATGAAAATTGGAACTCGAAGTCAAGAAAAAAAATTGTAAAAATTGAATCTCTGCACAAAAGTAGTTTTATGTCCTGAAATATTGGTCAGAGCCCCTCAAACAGAATTTTTTTTCTATAGATCGAGCTATGATTTAAAACATATTGAAGTGTAAATTTCCTATCTTGCCTCAAGCAGAGTTGGCAGCCTAGAGAATATCATCAAAATATTTTTGAAAATTTCAGTTTACAGTCTTTAATATCTGAAATAATGAATGAAATCCTGAACTGCAAGCATTTTCGTCATCTACGATATTGAAGAAATTGATAAAATGGTATGAAATTCCAGGGTGGGAAAAAACTATTTCTCAAGGCCCATGTATGGAAGATTTGAGACAAATTTTTAATCGTTATAACTTCCATAATATTGGCCACAGCCTCCTCAAACAAAAACGTTTTCTATAGATCGAGCTATGATCTGAATATTATTGAGGTCTCGTGAATATCATCGAAATGTTTTTGAAAATTTCAGTTTGAAACCAATAATTTCTAAAATAATGGATTAACCTCTGAACTGAAAGCATTTTTGTTATATACATTGTCGAATAAATTGATATAATGATATGAAATTCCCATGTGAGAACTTCCTTCACAAAAATATTCAAGGTTCAAGGTTTTCGGCTAATTGAGCATTATTCATTTTATCACTGCTTACCGATTCTTCGTGAATCTCACAGTTTATGAAATTTTGAACTCGAAATATGGAAGAGATCCGTAAAAATTGAATCTATACGCAATAATCGTTGTAGCTCCTAAAATATTGTTCACATCCCCCTCAAACAAAAGCGTTTTCTATAAATCGAGCTATGATCTAAAACAAACATATGAAGGTTTCAAGTTCCAATCTTGCCTCAAGGAAAGTTGGCAGCCTCGAAAATATCATCAAAATATTTTAGAAAATTCCAGTTTACAATAAAAAATTTCTGAAATTGTGGATGGAACTCTAAACTTGCAAGTTTTCTCGTATCTATCTATATCTACGTTATCAAATCAATTCATAAAATGGTATAAAATTCCCATGAGGAAACTTTTTCCAAAAAAATATTTTTTTATGTAAATGTATTTAAAATTTGAGACAAATTTTCTGATCTGAAAATTTTCAGATAAGTGCAAAATTCGGCTAATTTGGAACCGTTCATTGTTACAATGCTCACCGATTCTCACAGTGAATGAAAATTTGAACTCGAAATTTATAAAAAAATCGGTAAAATTAGATTTTTACACAATAATCGTTATATCTTTTTAAATATTGATCACAATTCCCTGAAACAAGCACGGTTTTTATAGATAAATCTATGATCTATAACATATTGAGGTTTCAAGTCTGGTATCCCAAATCAAGGAAATTTAGCACCCTTGAGAATAACCTCTTAAAAATCGATTCTTGTTAATAAGGCCTTCCTCAAACGACAAACACCGTATTTTTCATAATAACTTAGGGCTTGAGGATTTGAAAATTTAGTTAACACAAGAAATTAAGCCGGCTCATCACCAGCAACGTCTTGTCTTCGCTTGGAACTTTGTTTGCATCAAAATTATCCCAGTTTTTCATCGAAAAATCATCTTCAGTGGCTCGGAAAATCCAAGAATGAAAAAGCCTATCTTCATCCTCAACGTGTTATTGTTTGGTGCGATCTTTCAGCTGGTGGTGTTGGTCCTTACTTCTTCTAAAATGAGGCTGGTACCATTGTTACGGTGAATGGATTGCTCTGCTGACCTATGATTAATGATTTTTTATGGCTGCAATTGAAATATATTCATGTGGACGACTTTTTTTGGTAACTAGATGACGCTACGTACCACACAAGTAACGAAACAGTCTTGGATTTGTTATTTCTCGATGAAATGTCTACAATTGGCTACCGAGATCTAGTGATTTAACACTTTTAGACTTTTTCTTTGGGATCACGTGAAAGATAAGGTCAATGCCAAAGTTCCAAAATCTATATCGTAACGAAATGATAGAACCATCTGTTAAGGGAACTAGCGCTGAAAAACGCCAAACATATGTAATGACAGACTTTACAAATGATTGTGCCAGCAAAAAGCCAAGAAAACAAATTAACATTGTTCGGAGCGCTGAAAAACTCTCCCTCGAAAACCGAGACAGCTCTCCATTAGTAGAAAATTGAAAAACGGTAGCAGAAATTATGTCAAAATAATTGCTCGTTTCCGTCAAACAATTTTCAAACGTGAATATTTCATTGAAGTAATCTTTCCAGATTTGGTTCCTTCATCCCTGGATTTCTCCTAAGAATTCCACGATGGAAAATGATCAGCGATTTTTCTTGTTGACTTTTCACGAGTTTGATAACTTTGGAATTCCTTCCATAAAAATCGTGGTCGTTTTCTCGGTATAATATCTATGGTATGCTTTCGTCCCATTTGAATTGCAGATCGCCACCAATGGCAACACTCAGTTCTTTATGGGGAATTCTGAATTTTAATCTTTTCTCACTTTAGAGCATTCAGAATATTGATAAAACGATTGCGAGGGTGTTCATTTCAATAATGGAGATGAAGGAATGGATATCCAGTTTGATACCTTGAAGTGAATCATGACGGTGAATTTAATATTTGGTCAACTCTTGTAGAGGGTTTTGCAGTGAGAGGTTTTATTTTGATATTAAAAAAAAACAGTTTATTTCAAGAGAAATCCATGAGTGTTTATTTCATTACGAAGGGGAAGCTATGCCATTAATTCTGGAGAAATATCTTCCAAATGACCGCCACTACTATGGTGGCAGCACCATATCCTTTTTATGGAATTTTTCCATGACCAATTCGCATATTTGTTGCAGTATGTGGGTACTCGACAACTTCACTAATTCCATATTCAAGGTTTTCAATCGATTTTGGAGAAATGGTATAGACCTTATCTTTCCAAGGAGAAAAGTCTAAATATGTTAAATGACAAGATATAGGACGCTAATTCTAATCACCTGTTCGAGAAATAAAATGGCTAGGTAACTGTTCTGGCAACATTGCGATTGTTTTGTTGCATGTGTGGCATAAAGCGCCATATTTTTGAGAATAAACGTCGTCCACATCAAAATTTTCCAATTCTGATCATAAAAAAAACCATTGATCACAGTTTCTTAATTCTTCTGATCGACGACGAATTGACAAACCTGAATTTTTGTCAACACTACAGGCCACAGCAGACCCACAGAGTTTCGATTCTTCACATCACTAACTTGTTTCAAAAGCTCAAAATTTTCTACCAGATTCAATAATGTTGTCCGAGAAGGTGCTTCACGACTAGGGATTCATCAAGCAAAGTAGCTTGACATATTAACCAACTACTTGACTTGGAAATAAAACTCGTGAAAAATTACATACTTAAGCTTGACTTGACTTTAAATATTTATTGCTTGACTTGGTATCAAGCTACTTGATATTGCTTGACCTTGATATGGACGGCATATATTTCTGCAATCTCGTCTGCGCTTGGACTTAATAAGGGGATTCCTCGAACGCCGAGAGACTGAAGCATTCGCCACTGTGACTTTATCAGTAGTTTCCTCACATTTCTATGAAATCTGTCGGTAAATTTTGGTAGTTTCAGAAATATCTTTTCAAACTTGACCAAAATGGCCAAAGATTTTTATAAACGCCAGCATTTGTAGCTCCCGATGAAAAACAATTTTCCAGAGCTGCTCTTACAGTTACAAAAACCCGCAATAGGTTAGACGACGAATCTATATGATGCCTCATGTATCTGAGATCCGGGATGGTAAGTTATGAAATCGAACAAAGCCTGGAGGTTTCTCAATATAAAGAAACTCTAATTTTTTATTATTTTCTATTTTGTTATGATGTATAGTGATTTAATTTATGTTTCTTTATTGAAAAGTATATTTTCGGTCTTTCCATAAAATAAAAGTTCAAGTACTTGACTTGAGCTTGACTTGATATCAAGTCAAGCCAAGATGGCGGGCTGCTCAAAATATGACCACTCATTGGAAAAACCTGTATATCTAACGAACTTCAGATAAATGGAAACATTTGCACTTTAACTATAATCTCCAAGAGCACAATAAGAATAAGAAACGTTTATTCATAAATGAACAGTTTAAATCACAGAGTTATTACACAATAACGGTATGAAAGAAATAGGACTCGAAAGATTTTCTCGTTTCTTGTAGGATCTTGCATCTGAAATATCCTGGATAATATTGTTTAGATAGGTATTCAATATCATTCAGGATACTCTCCGGGGGTCATATTTCATTTACGTAGGTAATTGAATTTGAGTACTTCATCTGCTTGAGACGTGTGCTCATTAATTATTCAGTTGCACTCGAAGAGACATTGATAATCTGACGTGACCAGATGGTGTCAAATAAATTGAATTTTGAATAATCTGATCGAATAACGCAGTTCCTCAAATTAGCAAGTGTCAATCATGTATATTTTTTATATTTCATGAAGCTTTCATTCTGTCCATAGAGTATCTACATGAATTGATGATGAAGCTTGCATGTTATGCGTGTCAAAATTGATTTTGTGGATGTTGGTACAATTGTTCTCCATACTCACTCAAGGTGTGAGGGTCATTTGATATAGAGTTTTTTTATAATAGATGGAAATATCAATCATCTGTCTTGAATTTTGCAAATTAAATGGAGTTTCTTGTACGAAGAGCTGGAAATGCAAACTAGTCCAAAAAGGCTTAATATTAAAGAAAGCTTCTCGCAACTTTTGCATCAAGATGAGACATTTTTATTATTGACGAATCTCATCGAACAACCTACTTCTCCTTACTTGGTTTCGAAATTTTTATCGCTAGTTCCCTGGAGAGATTGCTCAATCATTTCTTCAAACTATTTGTGAATTTCTTGGGAATTAGGCATTTTTATTGCAGGAATTGGAAAATATCATTGTGGATGACGTTAATTTTCAAAAAGATGATGCCACTACCACACAAGCAACGAAACAATCGCAATTTTGTAAAAGAAGTTTCTTGGCGGTGTAATTTTTCGAAGGGTCCACCGAGATCTTGTGATTTAACACGTTTGGATTTTTTTCGTTTAGGCCATGTGAAAGATGAAGTCTATGACAATACTTGATAATCGATTCAAGACGTTAAGTTATAGGAGACCTACATCTGCAAATGTGCGAATTGGTTATACGCAACTTCATGAAAAGGATTTGGTGCTGCTAATTTGACATCGTTGAATGACATCGTTAATGACTTACCTTCCTCTTCATAATGAAATAAACATCCATTGGTTTCTCTTGAAATTTATTCTTTTTGTAACAAAATGAAACCTCCACTATTGAAAAATTTTGTTCTTATAAAGGGTGTTTTTTTAGAGCTATAGAACTTTAAATTGCAATAAAACAACGATGGATTATTCGATTGACATGAATTTTATTTATCGCAAGATTATCTTGTGGCATTACATTTCAAATATGATTTCTAGCATATGACCGCCATGGCTGGCTCTGATGTAGTCCAATCTGGACGTCCAATTTTCGATGACTTTTTCCAACATTTGTGGCCGTATATCGGCAATAACACGGCGAATGTTGTCTTCCAAATGGTCAAGGGTTTAGGGCTTATCCGCATAGACCAATGACTTTACATAGCCCCACAGAAAGTAGTCTAGCGGTGTTAAATCACGAGATCTTGGAGGCCAATTCACAGGTCCAAAACGTGAAATTAGGCGGTCACCAAACGTGTCTTTCAATAAATCGATTGTGGAACGAACTGTGTGACATGTTGCGCCGTCTTGTTGGAACCACAGATCCTGGACATCATGGTTGTTCAATTCAGGAATGAAAAAGTCAGTAATCATGGCTCTATACCGATCACCATGGACTGTAACGTTCTGGCCATCATCGTTTTTGAAGAAGTACGGACCAATGATTCCACCAGCCCATAAAGCGCACCAAACAGTCAGTTTTTCTGGATGTAACGGTGTTTCGACATACACTTGAGGATTAGCTTCACTCCAAATGCGGCAGTTTTGTTTGTTGACGTAGCCATTCAACCAGAAGTGCGCTTTATCTCTAAACAAAATGAAATGGACGTAGTGCGCGATACGTTTTCCGCACAGAACCATTATTTTCGAAATAAAATTGCACTATTTGCAAGCGTTGTTTAGGCGTGAGTTTATCCATGATGAATCGCCAAACCAAACTGAGAATAAACCATTTGACAGCTGTTAAATCAGTCGCCATCTTGAACAGTAATGCCAACTTAAAGTTATATACCTCGAAAAAAAAACTTTCGTTATTATTTGATAGAAAAGCATTAGAAAAATTTCGGATGGTATTCTAGGTGGGTTCTGTAAAAGTCATTTCCAGAAAGGTCTTTTTCTGAAGTGAATTATATAAATTACCGCTAATATTTTAATGCGGCAAATGTCCGTGAACCAAAGATAAATATAATTTCACCTGAATTAAATAGCATTTCCTCAGAACTGAATATAGGAATTTGACACTGATCCCTTCTTATGCGTGCTTAAAGTGGAAAGTCAAGTTAGTTTTACACCTGTTAACACTTCAAACAACATCAGAAGAGACTGACAATTAATGGGCTCCTTTCAATAGCCCCTCTTCCTGTTAATTATTCAAACTTCAATATCTTCTAAATGCCAAGTTTGGTCCTACTCATTACAAATTCATAGACGTTAATACCCTATCGTGTCAGTTCCTGTGATAAGAGCTAGCTGAGACACTATGAATAAATAACAGGGGAGAATCTCTCCAATTCTTGCTACCTTCTAATGGAATACGTTCGATAATCTGACGTATCACTTATAATTCATTCTATTTGAAGGCTCGGTTTCCCCTATCAGAATTTATTATTTACATTTTTGAAAACCGCCTACTCTTCAATCTCCTCACGATTATTGTCTCTATTATTCTCTTATTCATGCGCCAGAATGTGGATTGATATTCGATATTTGAAAATAGAAGAGATGGATCAAACGAATGAAGAGCCTATTGAGTATGGATTCGATTTATTTCTATAAACTCTAACTAAAATGCGATAATAAACATAGCTTCATTTTTAGGACGGATGATAACGCACGTAGAGCTCTAGACATCAGTCAAATTGCAAAAATTAATACAGGGTTAGAACTATTTAGAGGGGCACTACAGGGATATCGAAAACAGTTAGAAATACAGAGTGGCTGTATCATCCCTGAATCAAAGGAAAACAGAAATCACCACTAGAATCACTACATTGGATGATGACTACAAAACGAATTTCGTGAGGTTATCTCCAGAAACAAATGAGTTATACAGAAAAAAAGAAAATCTCGACTTTTAGTTTTTCTAGATATCTCGGGAACCATTGGAGATATTTCAGATCTGTTCACACCAACACACTCATCCCTGAATAACGCAACTTTCTTGTAATTTAAGCCATCCTGTATTTCCAACATTTTTCGATATCTTTGTAGTGCTCCTCTAAATAGTTCTAACCTTGTATATACAGGGTGTATCAGTTTTAATCGTTAAAAATTTAATGGGATATTCTCCTCGTTGTGCTGATTCGGAAAAATGTATACTATACAGGGTGAGTCTTTGACTTGTACATATATTTTAACCGAAGGTTCCTGAGGTCAAAAGAAATACTTTTTTCATTTACCATTTTTTCCGATTCGACCCTGTTAAAAAGATATAGCCATTTTAAATTTTCAAAATGAGCTAATTCACCCCTGAAAACCGGAACACTGAAGTTTTCTCAAGCATAAGATATACCTTTTGAACCTTGGAAATAAGCTACTAAATTAGGAAAACCATCATAAACTCACGTTCAACATTCCATTTGTTGAACAAAGCAGTGTTTATAATAAAATAAATGAGTTATTCCAATTTCGTTGACGCTAAAGATTAAATATTCTTCTCTTGATTTCTATTTCATTTTCGATAATTATAACGAATTGAGCTCGCTACCACCCATATTAGCTCTGATACTCATATCCATTCATTTCATTTATATGATATCGTTGTTTACAAGAATTGGCATTTAACCTTAAAATCTCAAATAAATAATTAATGAAAGTTCTAACACAGACTATAGTAATCTGTGGTTTTAAGTTTAAATTTCAAATTTCGAGTGATGCCAAATATAAACACAGCAGTTCGGTTCGAATAATCTATGTTCTAACCTAAAATTTTCATTTACAGTTTACACTGTTATTGTTATAAGATATTTGTTATGAAATGAAGCATTTGATTTGTTCCAACTATCTCATGAAAATATTGAAATGCATCAATATTTTTGAAGCCATCAGTATGAAAATATGGAAATATGTAAAATATTCTGGTTCTGTAATCAATGGAAAAAGTTAGACTCCACTTTAATCAAATTTGTTCTAAATGTGTACCTACATTATAGCCAACTTTACTACTCAATTCATCTTGATTTTGGCATTGAAAATAAATGAGAAGTATTCAATTTAAATATCCACAATAGAATATCCAGTTTCTTTCAACTCACCTAATTTGTTTTCACATTAAAACAATTATGGCCCTCTTGGAAGTATGTCAATCATATGCTCTTAGGATGAATTTATGGAATAGCAAAAGAATAAAAGTATTCAATCTCAATCACATGAAAATTTGTCTAGTATGTACCTAGTCCTAGTGGTATGTTTCGATGTGAGTTTGAATGAGCCGAAGAAGAATACAGTATTGTTCGATAGCAGCAGTCTTTAGTGAGATATTGATTGTTGTCATTATAATGGGACTATTTTGTGAAAACTTTTTTAAACATGGGCTTTATGAATAATCTGGACTTTTCAAAAAGAATGTTGATTTTAGTGAAGTATCTTCTTATTATCAGAGCTGTGCCAAAGCTCAGTAATTTTTAATCAAATCGAGGAGTCGAGGTGAGCTTATTCACTTTTACAACTTCATTTTCAAACTAAGTTGGCTAGTACTTCAATTCTAAAATCTGAGACATGACATAGTAAATATTCATTTCTGTGGTTTTTTTTCCACAACAGAACAGAGTTGCATTCAGCCAAAGTACCCAATTTTTTGAATTTCACAGATAATTTTTTTTTTTAAGATCAAGTTATTCGAAAACGGCGCTTTGTACGAGAAAACATGAAGTATACTTTTATTTTTCAAATTAGCCAAATATTCTTCAATGAAGGTTCAAATTACTCTTAAGAGTTGGTTTCTTCGAATTTCTGGTATTTTTATGGGATGTTGTGTTCATAATAAAGAAACAGAAGAATGTGTATGGAATCTTGTGTTCGGATAAGATGTATCACATCAAAAAACAGCTATATTTCAAAAATCATTTCCTTCGATACAACCATTTACGAGATATAGCCGAAAATCACATTTTTTTAACGATTTTCAACAGCCTGTATCTTTTTAACCGGGCCGAATCGGAAAAAATGGTAAAGGAAAAAAGTGTTTCTTTTGACCTCAGGAATCTTGGGTTGAAATATATGTACAAGTCAAAGACTCACCCTGTATACCTCTATCTCGATCCCTAAGAAAGATACAGGATGTTGAAGTATACAAGAAAAAATAATTTTTATGCAATAGCTTCCATAAAAAAGCTTGAATTCAAACGAAATTTGCATGCCTACCCTACTCCCTAAGGGCTATTTTATGAAGATATTTTTGATTTTCGGGAAACACCAGTAGCGTGCTATTCGGTCACATGTCAATTATTTCGGAGAAAAGTATACCGCTGTTTTTTTGAAGGAATGAATGAAGCAATATCGAACTGCTTGTTCAATTTGGAGTATAATTTGCTTTTACAGAACAAAATTTGAAATTCCAGATCCAGAGATTATTATTTTTTCGAAAGACGTGCTAACTCGAAATTGGCTACAAATTCATAATTTAGTCAGCCACGAACTGAATTCGGTAATATCTCGGAGAGATATCTTGAAACAATCGATTTGATTGTTTGTTACATTTAAGAAAAAGTTTATAGTAGTCCCGTGACAACCCGCGACAAGCTGATCCAGCGAATAAAAGATGTCCACGTTGAGATGAGGCAAAATCAGGAAATTATGAAAGATTCAGTTAATTCATTAGTTTGCCGTTGTCAGAAATGTGTCGTGGCTGACGGTCTGCATTTAGAACATATGTTGTGATATCATATCTTTTTTCGTTACCTTTTGATTTTCAATAAATTTTCTATTTTATTTGTAGCCAATTTCTAGCCAGCACGTCTTTCAAAAAATCTAATTATCACTGAAGCAGAAACTTTGAATTTTGTTCTGTGAAAACAAATTCAACTCGAAATAAAACTAGCAATTCGAAATTGACTTATTTATTCCTTAAAAATAACAGTGACAAACTTTTTTCTTCGAAATAATTGAGATGTGACCGAATTGCACGCCACTGGTGTTGCCCCAAAATCAAAAATATCTTCATAAAATGGCCCTTAGGGAGTAGGGTAGGTATACAAAATTCCGTTCGAATCCAAACTTTTTTATAGAAGATATTGCATGAAAATGATATTTTCTTGTGAACTTCAACACCCTGTATATCTCTTAAGGATCGAGATAGAGGTATATAATATACATTTTTCCGAATTTCCGAAGGACTACGAGGAAACTATCGCATTAAATTTTTAATGATTAAAATTTTATACACTGTATATCTATATTACTCTCACTACCCAACTTTAGATATGGACCAACGAGCCACTGTTGCCGGACCATGTGTATATATTTCGTTCTGAATCGCTATTTCGGATGATTATACTTCATGAATTTGCTTCTTCGAGGTCAGAAGACTCAGACGCTTTAAACTTAAACTCTTTCATTTGGAAAAGTTGAATGGACAAAGCACTATTTTTCCCATAGAACTATATGGCATACTTAATTCTATACTCACATGGAAGAAGCAGACTGTCAGAACAATGCCAGCGACCCAATTACATTTGCTCTCGAAGAACCACGTCAGTTCCGCAACGCAACCATGAAAGAAGGGATTTCCGGTTACTGTGTCCCTGCATTCGTTAGGCAATGGCTGCTGCAGGTTCAAATAATCTCGTGCACCATCTGCTCCACAGCAACCAATCTGGAAATATATTATTCTATTGGATTTCACGGCCTCTCTCTCTAATAACAAAATTGAAAGGATATGGTGCAAGCATCACAACTCAGTGTTTTTATATTTGGGATAAGCCTGCGAATGCGAAGATCTTCGGGAACGAACAGTATCGTATATTGGGTAGGTTCTCGAAGACCAGGACGTAAAGGGGTTAGGCTTTTAGGAGATTCTGAAGAAAACAACAGGGTTGTGAAATATTATATTTTCTACAACTGCTATGGAAAGAAGCGTATTCTTCACAGCTTACTCAATTTCAAAACTATGTATTGCTCATACTGTGGGAAATATTATTTCTCGCGGCACTTTGCCCACACCTCGCTTGGTAGACCAATGAAATTGGGCTTTTGAATGTTTCTATGGAAACGCAATAAATTAGCACATACTGTCAACGAAGGCCATTTTGATTTGAATCAAGTCCATTACTTGAATTATTGAATTTTGTGCTGTTGTAGGAAAAGTATAGTGTGCAACATGTGGAGAATTAGCATATTGTGCAACAAGTGGGGAAAGTCAAACTTTTCTCGCGAGTGTGGAAGGCGAGTGCCGCCAACACATGATCGAGAAAAGGACTTTATCCACATGTTGCACACTAAAATTTTCCTACAACTGCACAAGTATCAGTAATTAAAGATATGGACTTGATTCAAATCAAAATGGCCTTCGTTGACAGTATGTGCTAATTTATTGCGTTTCCATAGAAAAAACTCAAAAGCCCAATTCCATTGGTCTACCAATCGAGGTGTGGGCAAAGTGTCGTGAGAAATAATATTTCCCACATTATGAGCAATACATAGTTTTGAAATTGAATAAGTTATGAAGAATACGCTACTTCTCATAGCAGTTGTAGGAAAAGTCCTTTTCTCGCTCGTGTGTTTGCGGCTCTCCCTTTCAGGCTCGTGCCACAAACTTCCACGCTCGCGAGAAAAGTTGGATTTTTCCCCACTTGTTGCACAATATACTATTACTTCACATCAACTCGCCGATGATATAATACTTTGACTTTCCTTCTATCGCACTTCATTTCTCAATTGAATATTAACCCTGTAACACTGAAAAGGAAACAGAGGTAGAAACAGGGATTGAAAAATGAAGACTTTGGGAACTCGCTTGAACCCAACCATTTTGTTCCTGAGGGATACATTTGTTTACTTAAAACTAACATCATATCATTTCATCCCTCTGCACGAAAACCCCTAACTCTCGAATTTGAATAAAGAAGATGGTTCATTCTGTTTGTTGTTGAAATAGACTTTTCCTTCTAACCATCTGGAGCATTTAACGTTTACCATTTTCAACGAGACATGTAGCTTACGAGCCAAATTATCTTCATTTGAGGAAGGTTTCTGCTTTAATATGAAAAAATCTGCGGCTGAGGCTTATCGAATGCTCTCGGATACCTATGATGGGGCCGTTATTCCACGTTGAGGCCAATCAAATATTCACGGTTCCAAGGTCATGATCAGTATATTGCGAGAACAAGCTCAGCGTAGTGTATTATGAGTTGTTGAAACCGACTGAAACAATATAGCCTCAAATATCGTAAAAAAACCGGCGAAAGTATAGTTGTACGCCAATTTATAGAAATTGCTCATAATCCTGTATTCTATCAGTCAAGACAACACAATATTGTCAGCTGCTCTCATGATCATCTTCATTCATTTCGTGAGGTAATTAAATTCCATATAAAAAAAATTTGTTGATCTTCTGAATTGAGAGCGGTGATCACAGCTTATTTTTCCTTTTTTTAACACTGAATGAAATTATTGAACAAAGAATATATCGGTAAAGTTGTGTAGCATGTCTTGATATAGAAATAAAATGGATTTCTCACCATGAGAAAGAATATCTGGCACAAGAAACCTTATCGAAGAAGCACCGTATTACTCTTTCTTCGTACTGATACAAACTCAATTAAATTCATCAAATAAATCTTCACAAAATTCACAAAACAGCAATCAAGAATAAAAAAAAAGAACGAAATACAATTTGAAAGAAATGAACGAGGCAGCAACATTCATTTCAAATTATCTGCCATGAATTCGTCGACAGTGTAAAAACACTGGCAGAAGCAGAAGTCTGAGATGTTTTTAAAGTTTTTGCTTAATTTAATTTCCTCTGGAAAGTGATTATATAAGTTAATGGACAAGTGCTGCTTTTTGGGACCTTTATTTTCTCAGCAACTGAACTCGAACTGTTCGTACGACAATTTTTTCACTCCAAAATATGATAACTCTAGAAAGCTCAGAATAGGAATATTTAAGATCCGTAATACATATTCTAATCGAATATATTAATGGAAGAGTTTTCGGAATTTTTTGAGGGAATTTCATGAACCTTGCTTATATTCGATTCTTCCAGAACGAGAAACTGAAGTATTTGATTCTGTTAGCTTTTACTCAATCAACCTGAACAGTGACATGCTAGAAAACCGAATTTTGGTCAAAATGGTAAACCCTTGATTCCTTGGAAAAAACGTAGAAAAAATTTGAACCTTCCAAAAATGTTTACATAGTATGGATGAAATTTATCAACGTCAAATGAGAAGAAATGAATAATCAAATGAAATGAAACTATATTATTGAAAACACTTCACATCGAGAATGTGCCTCGAAGTCGTTATAAAATTATGTACTCGAAATCTGCTTCAATGGGAGGTTCAAAACGTAATTTGTCTCCTATTCAGAAGCACTATAATATATTCCTTAAAAATTGGAATACCGCCTGAGAAATAAACGTCAACCTCTCGTTTTGTTTCATACTCTTTGAGCATAGTGTTCGTTATGCTCACAGACAATGGTTGAATTCAACTATATGCATCTGCAGACAGTTGAACAATGGCTGCAATTTAGCAACCGAATATAATTGTTACCATCAGTAAACGTCCATTGTAGGAAACAAAAGTCTCTGGATCTACCGAATGAAATTTGTTTCATGAAAAATTCAAAATGGGACCGAATGAATAATTTTTCATTTCGAACAAAGTTATTTGAGGTTATTCATTCAATGTCCGTGTTGCGTGATGAACTTGGAATTCAATTAATTATTGCAAATTTGTACGGTAATTTTTATTGTCAGTATGAATTGCCGTTCCTCTAATCAACTTTTGAAAGGTTTTTACGTCGAAACAATAATTATGTGAATGTTTTATCTACAGAATGGACCATTTGAAATTTACGTTTTTCAACGGCTATATAGGTAAAAAAAATCAATGAATATACCTTCAGAGTTTTATTGGACAGATTCAACCTTAACATTCACGAATGAAAAATAATATCATTCAGATGACCACCTCGACTAGATGTACAATTCCAGAAAGGTTCAACCTAATGTTTCAGTACCTTGTCGATTTTTTGTAGCTTAATCTCATGAATAGCGATTTCGATTTCGTGTTTCAAGGCATCAGTCCTTTCTGGATCGATAGCGTGATAATTATGCCTAACGAACGGATCTCTACAAAAAATAGTCCAACGGAGTCAAATCACAGCTGCGAGGTGGCCAACTGACGTCAGCATTTCGATTAATTATCAGATATTGAAAAAAGGTACGCAAAAGATCGATGTTTATTTTGGACATAAGGCAAGAGGCCCATCATGTTGGAAGCAAATGTTTTCCGTGCCTACCTATTGAATTTTGGCGATCAAATTTGGTTGAGTTAAGAACGATAACGCATTCCATTGAACATGACGACGTCTTCTCATTTTCGAAGAAAAAGACAAAACTGCCCCTTACAGTTACTTCTTGTAGAAACATCGGCTTATCTACAACAACATGTGAGTTCTCTGAACCCAGAGGTAGGAGATTTGCTTATTCACAGGGCCTTCTAGGTGATAGTGAGATTCATCGAAAAAGATGATTTTTTTCTGAAAATGCTCATCTTGGGCTTTGCGATCATTAGGCCATTGAGTGAAGTGGAAACGAATGAAATTATCAAGAAGCTTCAGTTCTTGCAGTGGTTGATGGATGTTCAGCAGTTCGCTTTCCAGTTCCTTAGTTCAAATGGACTCCAGTATCAGGAATGGGTTCAAGAAGCTTTGATCCTTTCTTGTCCAAATTTTATGCCCAAAGCATGTTCCGTGAAGTAACGGTCTTCTATGACCAAATGATCAGTACATGGTTTCTTCCAGTCCAGTAAGGAAGACAGTGATATGGTACATATTCCCTTTAACTGTTCGTCAAGCACCCAGAATTGGTAGACCAAGTGCTACAATGCCCTTAAAAGCATGTTTTTATTATTTTGATGAGTAAACAGCCTCTCAGCTTTTGCGAATGGCAAATCAACTTCGAGTACTTCAATTTCCCTAAGCACAGTCAAAGGACCACTTCTCAAGGACAAACTAATATCGAGACGCTCGTCTAGAAGAGTTCCCATGAGTACTTTCAAGAAACATGAGGTCTCAGATATAAGATGATGAAGTTATCAACAGTGTAGTCCCACTATTGCACGAAGCCAAAATTTCGTTTTGCTGGATAATGATGCTCTATCAGACAGATCCCACTAGGTCTACTGGAGAAAGCCACATTTTGCATAATCTCCAAGATCATTGACCAAGAGTTAATCAAGCCGCAGCCTGTCAATATCAATATATCTTTTGCCGAAACATTTGCAAGAAATTGAGTGATTTGACTTGATGAAATGCATGCAGAGAATATACCTAGTAGTTAATGATACATGTAGTGGTCATACGTTGGAGAAAAACACAATTATGAAACTTTGAAATCTCTAGAATATAATTTTTCTTTTTCAATAATTGTATTTTCGTAATTGTGAATACAACTGTTGAAATATTTTTATTTCGAAAAGAATATCACGAAGGGAAAACAGCAATGAATGCAATATTCATAACTTCTCACGAGCAGTTTATATATATTCGCAGCTCGTTGTCTTCGATTCCAATTCCAGGAATTAACAGCTGGCAAAACCAGGTAGATCTCCTATTATCAAGCCCGAGCTCCATTTTGGCCTTCGCAATTCCAGGTATCTAGACCACACGCATTCGGATGTAGTAATCCTGATTTGTTAACGAGTTTATGCAATGCCGTTCGCGTTGTTCATTGTAGGAGGAATGAGTAATTTTCTCATCTTCATCGGGCTCATACGTTATTCAAAAAGGAAGTCATGGCAATTCGCGAACTGATTAATTTTTCAATCGTAGTTCACTTTAATATTTATGAAGGTGAAGCTAATATCACATGAAGCTGATGGGAATATTGCTCACTTATACGTTGGATAATATAATGTTAAATGGTACTTCTGGAGATTATTACATTTCATATACCACTACCTACATGGATATACGGCTTATTGGAGGAGATTTGAATTAACTGTCTACAATTTAAATCTATCTCAGATTCATAGGCGTCTCGTAGATGTCCTTATGCTGGGTGTCCAAGAATTAATGAGAATGAATATGGTTCTGTAATTTCAGGACCTCAAAATAAAATGAAAAATTCCTACGTAGTTATATCCTGGAAAGTTCATTAGAGTGTTAAGTAGCTTCAAAGATGACAAGTTGATGATTCTTGATTCTTCATAGCTACAGAGAGATCAAATTTAAAACCCTCATTTTATTTTTCACAATAAATTTCAACAGTTTGCTTTGAAAAAATAAGTTTTATTTGCAAACTTTTTCACTCCTGTGTTTTATCGAAGGACTGATAGAATGTCCATGGAAAAATGAAATATAATAATTATTATTATTATTTGAACTAGGGTCGTTGTGGCTCGGTAAGCCTTCCGGGAACTGCGACCATATAGATCTTTTGTTCTCTACCCTACTCATTCATTGAAACCCAAGGAGGTCGTCAATGGCGTTGATAAAACTGACAACTTCCTTAGGTGCCTTGGGCATTACCTCACGGGTATCCAAGACCAGCTGCCCCTCATGAATGGTTTTTAGGCCAGCCAGCTCTAGATAAATAAATAAATAAAGTTATCATATCCAGGATGATCGCCAATATTCGGAACGAATAGGCACCCGAAGAAGAAGAAGAAGCTCTAGATACTTGCATACCATGTTTTCAGCTGTTTCTGCTTCTGATCCACAGAGCATGCAAATCTCATCTGCTGGCTTTCCCATACGGTACAAAAGATGTTTGTACCGAGAGTGCCCCATCAGCAGTCCCACCATCACTCGAAGCTCGGCTCGTGACAGCTTCAAGAGTTTTCTGGCGTAGGTAGGTGAAATCATCTCGAATTTCTTGGCTTGAGTAGGTCCAGAAGTGTTTGTCCAGTGGGTTATCCTGTTATTCAACTCCCATTGCTGGACTGTTGCCTTATTTTGGTCTTTCTCTAGCCCACAGAAAGGTTCAGGTCCGGCAGGTGTTAACCTTGATACACTTTTTGCAAGTTCATTGGCTGTTTCGTTTCCTTCAACACCACAGTCATACGTCAGAACCCAAACGACGATTTTGATTGTCATAATAAGCCGGTGTACTTATCATATGACGTCTACATTAATCTTTAATTGATGTAGATTTCAGCCATTTCAAATTCTGAGTGAGAATTGAGTTCTGGGGGCTTCTCTTTTGGAATTATATTTCTGCAGAATTCGATTTGTTCATCGTCAAATTGAATAAATCAAGTCGTCATATTTGAAGCAACATGCCTATTCAACAAAGAGTTCCCGGATATAACTCTCTAGGAACCTTGGTTATCAGTATTGCCAGTTTTGTGTTCCATTATATTTCTACTTTCGTGAAATTCATGTTATTTTGAAAACAATTGAGGTGGAAACGATCCTAAGTACTTAATTCTTCAAAGGAGAAATTATTATTGTCATTCATTATAGCTATTAAATTGCTGGCATTCAAAGGATTGTAATTGTCACATTTATTATCAACCGATTGCTCTTAAAACCCATCCCCTGTTTGGACAGCAACTAATATTAGGAATCGACTATCAAGCAGTAGTGTGAGTATCCTCACTCAGCCATTGAAAGCGAACACTAGTCTATTCGATATCGCATCACGAAGGTATTTTGATTGTTGTATTGTCTCGAATGACAATGACTGAATATCAGCTTCATACCTATGATGTAAACGTGTCGAAATTGTATGCACCTTCATCACACTTCAATTACTAAAGCCACGTTGATCTAAATTTTCTAGTGGCCATTTCGACCTGTTGCTAATATACTGTTGCTAATATACTGTCACTAAGGAGACCTTAGCCGCTATGAGGATGGAAATTGTGAGTGAATTATCTACAGTTTTCTTAAAAGAAATTGATACTTTGAAAACTATGTTAGAAAGTCAATCTAAACAAATCCAAGAACTAAAGAAAGAAATATGCGTTCTTTCAACGAACAAAAACGTTATCGCAGAAACAGCTGACATGAGTGTTTCCGAGATTCCACATATTGGGAATTCCGTTGCGGGCCCATCTGAATCGCATGCAATACAGTCTAATACGATTATGACTCAGAAAGACAAGGAAATTGCCGTGAATAACAGAGCAGTGGCGGAGACGAATGGAAGAATCAAAAATGATGTCTCTTCCGAGAGTTCCCAGTGGACTCTGGTCACATCTGGCAAGAAAAAGAAACGCAACCATCCCATTGGACCAGCTAGTCATACTGCTGCTTTGGTATCCAAGAATGTTGCATCATCCAGAAGAGTATTGAAGCCAATAGTGGGTACATCAACATCTAGTAACCTAAAAGTGGTCCCTAAAGAACATGTTGCACATTTACACGTCTCGCGTCTCAGTCCTTCAACTACCAATGATGAATTGAAGGATTTCTTTGGTGAACTTATACCTAATGTGACATGTGAAAAATTAATTTCTAGAAGACCCGAGATTTACTCGTCATTCAAAGTCACTTTACCAGCTGAGCTTCTTCAAAAGGTCTTGGATCCTAACTTTTGGCCAGAAGGCGTTGCTGTAAATAAGTTTTTTATGAAGCGTCGTCAATCCAGCATAGCCCCTTAGGGAATAATTTAAAATATGTAAAGGTTCCTGAGGGTAATCCTTCACTCGACAATTTAATAATTGTTCAGTTGAATGCTCAGGGTATTTCTAATAAAATCAACCAACTCGAAGTCTTCACTGATCTCGAGAAACCTGATATTTTGTCCATTGCTGAGCATTGGTGTGATAAAATAGAGATTGCTTTCATGAACCTTGAAAATTATGTTTTGGCCGCCTCATATTGTCGTCCTACAAGAATGCATGGGGGAACGGTAATTTACTTAAAAAATACACAACAATTTAAGAATATTCCTCAAATTGAAGAATTCTCGCTAGAGATGCATTGCGAGTTTTGTGCAATCAATTTAAAATATATGTCTAAAAGCATTTGTGTGGTAAGTGTCTATAGGCCTCCTACTGGTGATATTGAATTATTCTGTAAAATGTTTACTTATGTTCTTAATTATTGTTACACAGGGTCAATATCAGTTTTTATTTGTGGAGATCTTAATATTGATTACTTCAAATCCCACAGACATTTAGATTGCCTTCTCTTGGAATTTGGTCTGAGTATCAGTTCCTTGGAAGCCACTAGGATATTCACCAATATTCACGGAATAACGTCATCTTCCAAAATCGATTATATCCTGACGAATATTGATAGGGAGCTTTTGACTGATAGGGTTGCTGATGCTGGTATTGGAGATCACAAGGCTGTAATTGTATCTGTCATCACGGACACCATGAGGGTTCCCACTACGGGCGAGATTCGCACATTCAGGTCACTTTCAGGTAATAATCTTTTTAATCTCGCCTCTATGGCTTCTTCTACGTCATTTGAAGACGTATATGATACTGATCCTAACGACGGTTTCAAGCGGTTCTTCGATGTTCTGGAGTTTCTGTTGAACTCAGCTTGTCCTATCAAGAAGAAAAAAATTTTGAACAACCGGAAAGCACTGTGGATAACTGAAGAGGTAAGAGTGGCTAATCGTGAATTGAAAAATACTCATTGGCTATTTCAACAATTGAAATCTGAAAGGGCTAGAGAACTTTACCTTTCAAAAAAGAGGGAGTACAAAAATTTGCTGAACCAAACCAAATTAAATTTTCATAAAGATCTCGTAGAGTGTTCTAGCAACAAAGTTAAAACAATATGGAATCTTGTTCGGAAGGAGACTGCCAGCAAGAGCTGCCATAGTAACATCAATTTAAATGTAAACGGGAGAAATTATTGTGATGAACGAGAGGTAGCTGATATTTTCGGTGAATATTTTTCCAATATTTGTTCTTCGAGTTTGAGTCAGCATTTTCAAGATAGTTTGTCTGGCTCCTGTACAACTGAGCCACTATCAGCTCGAAATTTCTTTTTTTTTCCGGTGGTTGCCGATGAAGTTTATGCCGTTATAAATAACTTTAAGAACAAAAATAGCTGCGGATTCGATATGATTTCGATTAAAGTTTTGAAAGTTCTTTCACCTCAGATCTCGGAGCATCTCGCCCACCTGATTAACTTGTCGATCAGTTCGGGTAAATTTCCTAGTGTCTTGAAAATCGCGAAGGTTATCCCCGTACACAAGAAGAATGCTGTTAACGACATTTCAAATTATCGTCCCATATCTCTTTTGAGCACTTTATCGAAAGTCATAGAGAAATTGGTATTCAATAGAATGTTGGATTATTTGAACAGGTTTTCATTAATTACTGAAAGCCAACACGGCTTCCGACTCAACAGATCGACCAATACAGCTGCTTGTGATTTACTTAGTTTTGTTTACGACTGCCTTGATGGCGGATCCTATGTTGCAGGGCTCTTTTTCGATGAATCAAGAGCATTTGACTGCCTTAATTTTGAGTTCATTCTGGCTAAGTTATACAGCCTTGGATTCAGGGGTGTTTTTCTTGAGTGGGTCAAGGATTTTTTGAATGGTAGGTATTTCTATGTCCGCATAGGACAACAGGAATCTTCCAGATATCCAGTTGAATTGGGGGTCCCGCAGGGTTCTGTATTGGGACCTCTATTATTCATTCTGTTTATCAATGATCTTCCTCTTCACGTCATGATGTATTCAGCAATGTTGGCCCATATCAAGATAGTTTTGTTTGCTGACGATACATCCTTTATAATTTCCGCATCAAGTCTGATTGAACTCACAGCCAGGTGTGAACTTTTGGTGCGATGTTTCACTGATTGGTGTTTTCGTAACTCGATAATTCTGAATGTCAATAAAACCGATCTTTTGTACTTTCAGTCGCGGGATATGGGTCGCCAGTTAATCTTGGAGCTTCCGTCGGGTGAGTTGAAGTGTTCCGAATGTGTGAGGTTTCTTGGACTGCAGGTTGACGGTGTCCTAAGTTGGAGGAACCACGTTGACTCAGTATGTTCGAGATTGAGTAGTGCATTTTTCGCAATTAGACGTCTCAAGCAAGTCCTTTCGGAGGAATCTCTAATTTGCGTCTATTATTCTTTGGCCTACTCTCACCTTAACTACAACATCGTGTTATGGGGAGGATCCTCCTCGAGTCATCGTGCATTCATCGCACAGAAAAAAATCATGCGGCTCATTTTCGGCCTTTCACCAGTGGAGTCCTGTAGACCTTACTTCATTTCCAACAGATTGTTGAGTTTTCCCTGCGTTTTCATATTAAATTGTTTATTGCATATCAAAAAGAACTCAAGGTTGCTGAAAAAATGCTCTGATTACCATGATTACGATACAAGACATAAAGATATTCTCTGTATTCCAAAACATAGAACAACAAAATTTCAGCACTCGCCAACCTACTATGGTATCAAATTGTTCAATCATCTTCCGGAGAGACTGAAAGTTTTGAAGTACAGAAAATTTAAGAATGACATTAAGGAATTGTTGTTGATGAATTGTTTTTATAGTGTCAGCGAATACTTGGATTACTCTTTTGTTTAAGGAATTTGAATCTTTTGTAGATCAAATTTTCTGTTTCAGTTACTAATTTCTTTCTTTTTTCGTATTATTATTGTTATTATTGTATGCATATTCATTTTGACGTTTTCTATACAGTGTACTCTGTCTTAAGGAAATAAAGAAATATTATTATTATTATTACTTTGACCTAATTCTGGCTATCACTAGCTCATGCTTTCAGCGTAACCATGAAAATTCACGAATAGATGAACCTGCAATTATTCATTTCAGTCAACGTATCAAACATTACGCCTTCATCAGAAGGGAGGCCTCGAACGTGGATCATTCTTCCGAATCTCAAGCGCAATATCCTGGATCACTACAGATTCGCAATCAGAGCGTACAATGAACACTTCTGTGTTTTATTGAAGGACTGATAGAATGTCCATGAAAAAATGAAATATTGATAATAATTATTATTATTATCACAACTAGGGTCGTTGTGACTCGGTAAGCTTTCCGGGAACTGCGACCATGTAGATCTTTTGTTCTCTTCCGTACTCATTCATGAAAACCCAAGGAGGTCGTCAATGGCGTTGATAAAACTGACAACCTTCTAAGGTGCCTTGACCGTTACCTCTCAGGTTTCCAGCACCAGCTTCCCCTTATGAATGGTTTTTAGGCCAGCTAGCTATGGATACTTGCATACCATGTGTTCAGCTGTTTCTGCTTCTGATCTACAGAGCCTGCAAATCTCACCTGCTGACTTTCCCATAGGTACAAACGATGTTTGTACCGAGAGTGCCCCGTCAGCAGTCCCACCATCACTCGAAGCTCAGCTCGTGACAGCTCAAAGAGCTTTCTGGCGTAGGTAGGTGAAATCATCTCGAATTTTTTGGCTTGAATAAGTGCAGGAGTGTTTGTCCAGTGGGTTATCCTGTTATTCAACTCCCATTGCTGGACTGTTGCCTTATATTTGTCTTTTTCTAGCCCATAGAAAGGCTCAGTTCCAGCAGGTATTAACCTTGATGCACTTTCTGCAAGTTCATCGCCTGTTCAGTTTCCTTCAACACAACAGTCATACGTCAGAACCCATACGACGATTTTGATTGACATAATAGGTCGGTTTACTTATCATATGACGTCAACATTAATCTTTAATTGATGTAGATTTCAGTCATTTCAAATTCCGAGAAAAAATTAAGGTGAAAAAGATCCTAAGAACTTAATTCTTCAAAGGAGAAATTATTTGTGTCATTCATTATCGCAATTAAATTGCTCGCATTCAAAGAATTGAAATTGTCACATTTATTATCAACCGATAGGTTTTAAAACCCATCCCCTGTTTGGACAGCAACTAATATGAGGAATCGACTATCAACCAGTAGTGTGAGCATCCCCATTCAGCCATTGAAAGAGAACACTAGTCTATTCGAAGGTATTTTGATTGTTGTATTGTCTCGAATGACAATGACTGAATATCAGCTTCATACATATGATGTAAACGTGTGGAAATTGTATGCACTTCATCACACTTCAATTACTGAAGTCACGTTGATCTAAATTTTCTAGTGGCCATGTATACCTGTTCCTAATATACTCTGACCTAAGTCTGGCTTCCAGTGGCTCATGCTTTCAGCGTAACCATGAAAATTCACGAATAGATGAACCTGCAATTATTCATTTCAATCAACGTATCAAACATCACGCTTTCATCAGAAGGGAGGCCTCGAACGTGGATATTCTTCCGAATCTCAAGCGCAATATTCTGGATCTCTACAGATTCGCAATCAGAGCGTACAATGAACACTTCTGTTTTTGATCGAAGGACTGATAGAATGTCCATGAAAAAATGAAATATAATAATTATTATTATTAGAACTAGGGTCGTTGTGGCTCGGTAAGCCTTCCAGGAACTGCGACCATGTAGATCTTTTTTTCTCTACCGTACTCATTAATGGAAACCCAAGGAGGTCGTCAATGGCGTTGATAAAACTGACAACCTCCTATGGTGCCTTGACCGTTACCTCTCGGGTTTCCAGCACCAGCTTCCCCTTATGAATGGTTTTTAAGCCAGCCAGCTATGGATACTTGCATACCATGTGTTCAGCTGTTTCTGCTTATGATCTACAGAGCCTGCAAATTTCATCTGCTGACTTTCCCATTTGGTACAAATGATGTTTTACCGAGAGTGCCCACTTAGCAATCCCACCATCACTCGAAGCTCGGCTCGTGATAGTTTCAAGAGCTTTCTGACGTAGGTAGGTGAAATCATCTCGAATTTCTTGGCTTGGGTAAGTCCAAGAGTGTTTGTCCAGTGGGTTATCCTGTTATTCAACTCTCATTGCTGGACTGCTGCCTCATATTGGTCTTTTTCTAGTCCACAGAAAGGTTCAGGTCCAGCAGGTGTTAACCTTGATGCACTTTTTGCAAGTTCATCGCCTGTTTCGTTTCCTTCAACACAACATACGTCAGAACACATACGACGATTCTGATTGACATAATAGGTCGGTGTACTTATCATATGACGTCTACATTAATCTTTAATTGATGTAGATTTCAGTCATTTCAAATTCCGAGAGAAAAATTAAGGTGAAAAAGATCCTAAGAACTTAATTCTTCAAAGGAGAAATTATTTGTGTCATTCATTATCGCAATTAAATTGCTCGCATTCAAAGAATTGAAATTGTCACATTTATTATCAACCGATAGGTTTTAAAACCCATCCCCTGTTTGGACAGCAACTAATATGAGGAATCGACTATCAACCAGTAGTGTGAGCATCCCCATTCAGCCATTGAAAGAGAACACTAGTCTATTCGAAGGTATTTTGATTGTTGTATTGTCTCGAATGACAATGACTGAATATCAGCTTCATACATATGATGTAAACGTGTGGAAATTGTATGCACTTCATCACACTTCAATTACTGAAGTCACGTTGATCTAAATTTTCTAGTGGCCATGTATACCTGTTCCTAATATACTCTGACCTAAGTCTGGCTTCCAGTGGCTCATGCTTTCAGCGTAACCATGAAAATTCACGAATAGATGAACCTGCAATTATTCATTTCAATCAACGTATCAAACATCACGCTTTCATCAGAAGGGAGGCCTCGAACGTGGATATTCTTCCGAATCTCAAGCGCAATATTCTGGATCTCTACAGATTCGCAATCAGAGCGTACAATGAACACTTCTGTTTTTGATCGAAGGACTGATAGAATGTCCATGAAAAAATGAAATATAATAATTATTATTATTAGAACTAGGGTCGTTGTGGCTCGGTAAGCCTTCCAGGAACTGCGACCATGTAGATCTTTTTTTCTCTACCGTACTCATTAATGGAAACCCAAGGAGGTCGTCAATGGCGTTGATAAAACTGACAACCTCCTATGGTGCCTTGACCGTTACCTCTCGGGTTTCCAGCACCAGCTTCCCCTTATGAATGGTTTTTAAGCCAGCCAGCTATGGATACTTGCATACCATGTGTTCAGCTGTTTCTGCTTATGATCTACAGAGCCTGCAAATTTCATCTGCTGACTTTCCCATTTGGTACAAATGATGTTTTACCGAGAGTGCCCACTTAGCAATCCCACCATCACTCGAAGCTCGGCTCGTGATAGTTTCAAGAGCTTTCTGACGTAGGTAGGTGAAATCATCTCGAATTTCTTGGCTTGGGTAAGTCCAAGAGTGTTTGTCCAGTGGGTTATCCTGTTATTCAACTCTCATTGCTGGACTGCTGCCTCATATTGGTCTTTTTCTAGTCCACAGAAAGGTTCAGGTCCAGCAGGTGTTAACCTTGATGCACTTTTTGCAAGTTCATCGCCTGTTTCGTTTCCTTCAACACAACATACGTCAGAACACATACGACGATTCTGATTGACATAATAGGTCGGTGTACTTATCATATGACGTCTACATTAATCTTTAATTGATGTAGATTTCAGTCATTTCAAATTCCGAGAGAAAAATTAAGGTGAAAAAGATCCTAAGAACTTAATTCTTCAAAGGAGAAATTATTTGTGTCATTCATTATCGCAATTAAATTGCTCGCATTCAAAGAATTGAAATTGTCACATTTATTATCAACCGATAGCTCTTAAAACCCATGCCCTGTTTGGACAGCAACTAATATTAGGAATCGACTATCAAGCAGTAGTGTGAGCATCCCCACTCAGCCATTGAAAGAGAACACTAGTCTATTCGATATCGCATCACTAAGGTATTTTGATTGTTGTATTGTCTCGAATGACAATGACTGAATATCAGCTTCATACCTATGATGTAAACGTGTCGAAATTGCATGCACTCCATCACACTTCAATTACTAAAGCCACGTTGATCTAAATTTTCTAGTTGCCATTTCTAGTTGTTCCTAACATACTCTGACCTAAGTCTGGCTTCCACTAGCTCATTAGGGATGTGTCGTTCACGAACGAACGAATCAAAAGACCCGGGTCTTCAGAACGAATGGTTCGATCGGGTCGTCTCTCTGAAAATGATTCGTTCGTTCGAACCGATCCGAATGAGCCTAACTTTCACATTCAGTTCATTCAATCTGAGGATCTTTTAGGACCCAAAGATCCATAGAATGGTTCGTTATCCGAGCCTAGGAAGATGGGTTTCGGTTTGGACTGACCTTAAAGGAACATAATTATGGTAGTAATAAAATACATACATTCCGCAAATGAATTATCGGCTCGGCACTTGGCACCCGGTTTTGAAGAAAGATGATAGATAATAAAAAAAACTGGGCTCTGTAATTGCACTCTCTTAGATGCACCAATTATTATTTCTTGAAAATGTTATGGTTTTAAATATTGTTCATTATTTTTTGGGAATTTTTTTAACTATATATTCAAACCTAACTTTGTAAAGTTCATCAAAATGAATATTTTTCGGGAACAAAATATATTAATTAGGGTTAATATCAATTTGAGGGATTTCAGATCTTCTGTATTTATTTGGTTGGAATAGATACAGGTAATGATCATTAGGTAGTTTTCGTTAAAATTAATAATTGAAGACCTCGTGAATTTAGTGTTCTGTACAAAGTACATTCGTGATTTACTTCTACTTCTTCATTAGTTATTTAAATATTCCAAAATCATCAATTTGAACGAGGAATATATATCAGATTTTGAAATTTTTTCGAAAAGTCCATAATCATCTCATGAACCAGATATCAATTTAATATATTCTGCCATCTCAGTAACTTATAACTTTATGATAATGCATAATCTCCTTTATGTTTATGATTATGTCTCAAAAAAATCATTATCACAAATTCACGATCCGATTAAAAACATACCGACTAACAAATACAAAGCTGATATTTACTTAACATTCTTTACCAAGAAAAAAAAACAAAGAACGAAAGAACCAGATCTACGGATCTTTGAATCATGCGCAAATCGTACATGATTCGATCTGAGCTAGTGAGCTGAAAAGAACCATTGGGTCAATTGAACGGGTCTTTTGAACTGGGTCGTCTCAGCCATAGATCTGGTTCGACCCGGTTCGTCGAAATTGAACGAACCACACATCCCTATAGCTCATGCTTCAAGCGTAACCATGAAAATTCACGAACAGATGAACCTGCAATTATTCATTTCAATCAACGTATCAAACATCACGCCTTCATCAGAAGGGAGGCCTCGAACGTGGCTCATTCTTCCGAATCTCAAGCGCAATATCCTGGATCTCTACAGATTCGCAATCAGAGCGTACAATGAAATGAGGTTGTGAGATGCATATTGACGAAACTCACCGTTTCCTGTATGATTTGCAAACTCTGTCTTGCAGGTTCATAGTTTGCATGCATAATTAAATTTCTCATGCTCTCTCTCACCATAGGCTGGAAACTGGAGTCTCTTGCGCTGTTCCCCAACAGAATTGTTGCTCCAATCAGACCGAACAGAAATGCCAATACTTGTATTGCGATGTACTGAAACAAAAAATTGGGATTAGACATCTTCAGTATTGAGCTACATCTTGAATCTTATACTCGTATTTTATTTCACCACATAGATAAAGGCAAGTGATTTTTTTCAGGTTCAAAAAGTTTGTTCATTTTGTTCACAAATGATATGGAACGAGCATTGATGTCCGATTCGAGTCTTCTCACCAATTATGCAGATGATACAAATTTGTTGGTTGCTGGATCTACCTACCCAAACTTAATAAATGAAGCCAGTACTTCGTATGATAAAATCGAAAACTGGATTGAAAGGAATGGTCTTCTTTTGAGTCAGGAGAAAACTACCACTATTCTCTTTAGAACCAAACAACAGAATATCACAACACCATCTCAGATACAACTGTCAAATTTGAGCATCACACCTGAACATTGCACTAAATTTCTTGGTATGCAAATTGATGAACATCTAAACTGGAACAACCACATTATAAGTACAGGAAAAAAACTAAATTCAGTCAGCTATAGTATAAGAATAATTAGTAAATATTCAAATGAAAATTGTTTGAAAATTTTTTATTTCACTAATTTTGAAAGTTTAATGAGGTTCGGTTTGATTTTCTACGGATCGGATTCAGGGGTGTTGGAGATTTTCCGTATACAAAAGAGAGTCATAAGAACTATATTTGGACTCAAATACAGAGAATCATGTAGAGGTTTATTTAGGAAAAATCAGATTATGACAGTATTTGCATTGTATATATATGAATGTTTAGTTTATTTATTCAAGAATAGAAATAAGTTTGTATACAGTAGTTCCGTCCATGATTATAGTACTAGACATGTAAATATTCTTTATCCTGAACATAGATTGGTCAAATATGAAAAAAATCCAACATATGCCGCAATAAAATTTTTCAACCAATTACCAGATGATATAAAAAAAAGTACAACACTCAATAAGTTTAAAAATGATGTAAGAAATATACTCATTAACATGGAACCTTATTCCATTCATGAATACAACATCAAAGAAGTGAGGATTTAACAATTCTGTTAGTTGACACTATTCCATCTAATGTACTGTATTGTATGTAATGTATTATATTGGGCATTCTTTCGGAATAAAGATCATTATTATTATTATTATTATTAAAGTCTTCAAATAGGATGAATATAGAGGATATTCCAAGTAGGGTCTACTTTTGGATCCAATAAAATATTATTCATATGAACGAATGCGTAAGTTTCGAGATGAAATAAGATCAAGGTTCGAGAAGAAAATACCTTTTCTGATGGAAAATCGGTCAGCTATTCTTGACTTGATCAACATTTACTATCAAACGGACTCAATGATACCAAAAATTCTAATAAACGATTCAAATCTGGAGTGACAAATTATTTTTTCAAGCAAAAAACCTGTTTGAGTCCAAATAAACAATGTTTTTGAGCTGAAGCCTCTCCTAGAGAATTGTGATATTTCATCCCGGAACCAGTGATGGAATCTTTAGTGTGGCATTTCAGAGGTTCCTGCCATATACACCTCTCATCTCCATAGCAGAGCGTGGTGACTGGGACGCCATCTCTATGGCTAACAAAGAGCCACCACAAACAGGATCGAATTTGCTCAGAACTGAATGAAGATTCCCATAGAGTAATAAACATAGATAGAAGGAAGTATACGCAATTTTTACATGTCCCCAACATGGTTAGATTACGTCGAGGATTACGTTGTCGGATTGTGATATATTTTCAAAATCACAATTTTACTATATTGTTATGAATGTTCATTATATTGAATGAAATATATTTATTTGAGTGAATCTCGATTAAATATGAAAATGTGAATATTATGAATCCGATATTTTTCCTAATTGTCGAATTTATAATAAGCAGAATATTTATTATTTTCTGTATCTACCTGCTGAAATCCAAGGTTTGGCAACTATTGCGCGCACACAGTCATCGGTTGTTTCACGTCGTTCGACGCGCTTGAAGGTTGTTTTATGAATTTCTGATATATTTAGGTATCTATTGATTTCAACAAATTTTGAGTTAATATGAAACGTTGGACTTAAGAAGAGCGTTCTTTGTGGAGAACTCGCGAATTGAGTGAAATATCATAATATCACTGATATGTTTTCATTTCCGCGCGCTTCATGTCAAATTTGATAGTTCATGTTGGGGACAAAATTTACTCAATGAAAAAACATATGCTTCCTCTATTTATGTTTATTTCTCTGAGAAATTTCAAAAATAATTTTATCATTTTTTTTCTTAAAAAATAGTCAAAACTTAAGCTACTGACAAAAATAAAAATATGGTTCAAAAAAATTTAGGAAACCACTGACTACAAGTCAGAAGCATTTGAACTCTCGTCAATTCACATATTAAATACAATACTGTGTTCTGCTTCTTTGACATTATCGCAAATTTGAAATTTTACTCGGTAAAATTGTCCCTCTCATGACATTCGAATATCTAATACAGCTTATTTTTTCAATAATGGAAAATGTCACGTACAAAATATCGTAGTTATACCATCAAAACTATGAAATGTGTTATCATTTGATGTTGAATTTCCATATTGAATGGTTATTAATGATAACTGATGAAAATCCTGAAAATTCATCAGAACAATTTTTTTGATGAACATGGATATAAATCCAAAAAAAAAATTAAACCGTAACTACCGGAATATTCTTTAATTTGGGACACGTTGAATGGAACGATTTTGAATTTGTTTTTGGAAGAGTTCACAAACATGCGAAATTACGGTTATTGGAAAGCCATGGAAATGGAATTTTCAACGGAAGCGATTTTTCAATAATAAATATATCGAATAGTGTTCCATTTGAGTTGGAAATACGAATTCCATTACATGCTATATTATGAAATCAGCTTAATGGAATCGAATGAGGGCAAACTGAAAAATTTTATTCCGAATGATTATAATAGATAGGAGATGGACCACATTGACTGACCAGACGAATATTTCCATGTTTTTCTTTGGGTATTTTCCAGACAAGTCGATAATTATTAGCAGGAGGTAGATAATATCGCAGTACTACCTGAGGAAATGTGAACGGGGCATCATACATTTCCACGTAGGATACAAGAGTAGGTACAGATAAAAA
This sequence comes from Harmonia axyridis, assembly GCF_914767665.1. Lineage (NCBI taxonomy): Eukaryota > Metazoa > Arthropoda > Insecta > Coleoptera > Coccinellidae > Harmonia > Harmonia axyridis. The sequence continues at coordinate 8,982,051 of NC_059507.1, forward strand.
TCTCAGCAATCTCTGTCTTTCTGTACAACAATGTAAACAATTTTTGTTTTTCAAATATTTTAGTCGTTTTTTGAAGGTTTTTCAATTTTACAACAAACCAGCTGTTCGAGGAAATACAAAGTCGATGTTTAGTTCTTTTTGAAATGCCTAGAGCACGTGTACGCAGAATTTATCGCCAGATAAGTAATTTTGAAAGAGGTCGAATTATTGGTCTACAGGAGGCGGGGTTGTCATTCCGAGAAAAAGCTGACCGTACGAACAGAAACCCAATGACTGTTATGAGATGTTGTCGAGCGTGATTTGATAATGCCCAAAATCGAAGAAGAGTAGGCATCGGACGTCCAAGGGGAACAGATGAAGTTTAAGATCTAAGACTTATGGTCATTAGAGACCGATTTGCGTCAACTCGATCTTTGGCGGATGAGTGGTTAGGAGAACAAGTCCATCCTCTAACTGTCTGAGCCGGAGAAGCTTTTTTGGATGCAGCATTGTGGGCCCCATCTTGTGTTTCCTCTGACGGTCGAGCATCGCCGGCAACGATTACAGTGGTGCAGATAACGTCAACATTGGAATGTGGAATGGCATCAGGTCGTCTTTTCTGATGGATCTCGATTCTCCTTGGGTAAACATGATGGCCGAAGAAGGGCTAGACGACGTCTGGGGGAAAGACGTAAACCTCAGTTTTATGTTGAGCATCATGTACACCGTTCAGTAGGCGTCATGGTATGGGGTTCTATTGAATAAGAAGTAGGTCACCTTCAGTCTTTCTTCGAGGTAACATGTCAGCGCTGCGTTACCTTCAAGAAATAGTGGAGCCATATGTTCTACCTTGCTTTAACCCGCTCGAGAATCCAATATTTCATATATTATAAATGCCGAACTCATGATGCCAGAGTTAGTACTTTTTCTAAGCGATCCATGGGAATCTTTCGCTATGGCCGCCCATATCCTTCAATCTTTCGCCCATAGAGCATGTTTGGGACATCATGGGTGGAAGGCTTGAAAATTTAACCCAGCCCCTACGGACTTTGGCGGCTCTGAGACATGAAGTACAGGTAACTTGGGATAGTATCCCTCAAGAAGAAAAAGACCATCTTATTGCATCAATGCCGAGACTTGTTGGGGAGTATATAGATAATCGCGGTGGACAACCGCATTATTAACAAATTTATTAAAAATAATTGTATACTCTTCGTCTTTTTCTCCAAATTTCAATAATTTATTCCTTGCTATACTATCTACGTTTTAGCAAAAAAAAATCAAATTTATAAAGCTCCTTCTGGGTGTTGTAGTTTCTTTGACAGTTAGTATGAGTATATATAAAATAATCATTTCAAATCGTCTGCGAAATATTGTATTGATGAATTCATCAGAACCATATTACGAAAAAATGTTAGGTAAGCATTGACATCACTACTATCCTAATTTTCATCCCAACGACAAATAATCGATATTTCATAATTCTCCACAAACGAAACAAAATGAAAATACGGCCGAGCGCAGAGATTTTATTACGCTTTCAGGTAATCCAAAATGTCCTCTTCGTAATGCTGAACGTGACTTGGCCTCTCAACGTGATCACAGATAATCAAGTATTTTCCACAAAACAACCAGTCCGGAATTAAACAAACAATGAACCTGTCTTTCATATCCAGGCGACGCCATTCCACGCTGTGGAGAAAAGAATATTATTATCTTTCATTAGGGACTAAACGAAAAGTGACCCCATTTAAAGGAGCATCCACTGGATGGAAGACTACACGGAAGAACCATTTCTGTAATTAAGCCTGATGGTCAGTCCATCTCGCCGAAGGAGGAGGGTCGGTTTTTAATTTATCTCAGAGGAATACCATTGGCAGTACAAAGAGTTTCGGTCGAATTTGGTTTTTTTTTTTTATCCAGCCCGACGTTCTCCGGAAGATACGGGAATTTTCATTTACGTTGCGACAGTTCCCATTTGAGATATAAATCTGGCCTTTGGGAGAAGCTGGATGCGTCTTTATTATATCGGAGCAGGAATGGAAAATGTGGCTGCGAGACTGCGGTTAACTTTTGAATTTTCATTTCAGCAGAAAGGTAGCCACAATGGAATGGAATAATAAAGTTTCGTAATATTGTTGGAAAGTCTAATAATACAGGGATTATTTGGTATTAACGAATAGGACAGAGACAAAAACTGAGATTTAACCAGGAACAATTTCGTTTCTTTTCATTGAATTTCTCATATTGTGGTGGAAGAGAGAATTGCATTCAATTAAAGTCGGTCGTGGAAGAGCAGCAAGTTAAAATTTTTTGTTGAAAAAATAGAAGTTCAACGTGCTTCTGGTTACTTTCGAGAGAAATAAAATAGAAAGGTTCAAAAATGAATTTTTCCCTTCAAAATTTCAATTTTTTTTTCAGTGATATCACTAGGGAATCCAATCCCGCACCAAAATATCAATCCGCGCAATGAAAATGATCAATCCTGCGGATACGCAAGAATGCGGGATTGTTAAAAATATAAAGGGTGTCCAGGAAAAAGTTGGGAAATCTCTCGGATCCAGACAAAACATAAAAAAATAAGATGACAAGTTCCAATATTTTTTTTTCTAGTTGCCCGCCCTACGGAGATACGGCCTCCTAAATGACATCACTGGAAATCCATTTTACTTGAATTAATTTCAAACTACTCGATATAATTCAAAGAATATTTGAACACTAGTAAGGACCTCTTAAAATACTGTCCTCAAATATAAATTAGCTCGTTCAGTTTACTAAGGGCGAACAAGGTTTTACATTTTAATGCTTCTATTTTCAACACCCTGTAGGATGGGGAGTAGCAAAAAACGAATTTGAATACCTTGAACATTGAGCTGAAAATAAGGTACTCTTGTTTTTCGTCGATAAAATGTACCGTTCTCGAGAAACAAAATAACAAAGGAATTAATTTTTTTATATCTATCAAAAAGAACCATGAATTCTAATTCCTTTTTTATTTTGTTGTTGACAATAAATAGGAGTCTCTTTTTTTTAGCTTGAAGCTATCCAAATTTGTTTTTTTTTCTACTCCTTATCATACAGGGTGTTGAAAATGTAAGCATTAAAATGTACAACCTAGTCCGTATCTCCGTAGGGACTGCCGCTACGAAAAAAAATGATGGGCACTTGTCATCTTATTTTTTATATTTTATCTGAATCCGAGAGATTTCCCACATTTTCCCGGACACCCTGTATATTCTTTTTGTACTCGACCTATTCAACATGCTCATAAAAAGGTCTTATGCTATTGAAAACATATTATAGAATAATAGTGCTTTTTTCATGGCAACGGCTTCTTTGCCGCAGATAAACTAATTATCGACTTTGGATCTCCTCGAACAACTGGTTTGTTGTAAAATTTAAAAACTGGCAGAAAAACGACTGCAATATTTCACTAACAAAAATTGTTCATATGAAAAAACCTTCACAATTTTTTCTCCAAATTCAATCATTTACTCCTTGCTATACTAATTATGTTGAAATTTGAGCAGCTCCTTCTGGGTGTTGCAGTTTCTTTGTCAGTTAGTACGATTCTGGGATTGGGGCTGAAGAACAACTCTCGAAAGGAATTTATTGAGAAGGTTTGAATATGTTGAAGCAAAACTACAGATTAATTAAACTGACTTGGAGACTGAATGATGCTGATTGACAGTAAAAACAAAATTTCATGAGAATATCTCTTGATGTTACTGATAGAAGTGGTAGACAACGAACGTATGGATTTTTATATTTGAATTTTGGATTCTACTCATTCCAAACCGTGAACTGTAAAAATTCCAGTTGTAGGTAAACGTTTATTATAACGGGTATTTTTTAAACAATACAACAACACAAAACCATTTGAAATTAGTTACAAAACGTCTTAATTTTTATGATTTATAAAGGGTGTTTTTTTAGAGCTATAGAACTTTCAATAAAACAACGACGGATTATTCGATTGACATGAATTTTATTTATCCGCAAGATAATCTTGTGGCATTACATTTTGAATATGATTTCTGGCATATGACCGCCACGGCTGGCTCGGATGTAGTTCAATCTGGACGTCCAATTTTCGATGACTTTTTCCAACATTTGTGGCCGTATATCGGCAATAACACGCCGAATGTTGTCTTCCAAATGGTCAAGGGTTTGTGGCTTATCCGCATAGACCAATGACTTTACATAGCCCCACAGAAAGTAAGTCTAGCGGTGTTAAATCACAAGATCTTGGAGGCCAATTCACAGGTCCAAAACGTGAAATTAGGCGGTCACCAAACGTGTCTTTCATTAAATCGATTGTGGCACTAGCTGTGTGACATGTTGCGCCGTCTTGTGGAACCAGAGCTCCTGGACGTCATGGTTGTTCAATTCTGGAATGAAAAAGTTAGTAATCATGGCTCTATACCGATCACCATTGACTGTAACTTTCTGGCCATCATCGTTTTTGTAGAAGTACGGACCAATGATTCCACCAGCCCATAAAACGCACCAAACAGTCAGTTTTTCTGGATGTAACGGTGTTTCGACATACACTTGAGGATTAGCTTCACTCCAAATGCGGTAGTTTTGTTTGTTGACGTAGCCATTCAACCAGAAGTGCGCTTCATCGCTAAACAAAATAAAATGGACGTAGTGCGCGATACGTATTCCGCACAGAACCATTATTTTCGAAATGAAATTGCACTATTTGCAAGCGTTGTTCAGGCGTGAGTCTATTTATGATAAATTGCGAAACCAAACTGACAAAAAATCAATTGACAGCTTTTAAATCGGTCGCCGTCTTGAATAGAAATGCCAACTTAAAGTTGTATACCTCGAAAAAAAACACCCGTTATAAAAATGTTTTCTTTGGAGTGAGCAATCGTTCACTCGAATTGAAAATATACGAGAATACAACACGTCCTCTGCCGAAGGGTTGAAGTGACTTTTGATGGAAACGCTATGTAATCTTTTCCTTTCCCTTCACATTATGTAGTTTCAAATCGAAACGTCTCGAATGAAAATTGCGTTAGAGGGAACGTAGATTTGTATAACTTAGATTTTAGATTCATGCAGATATATCGATCTTGCCTGTAGCAAATCGAATTTTTCAAAGAAATCACAGATGAGAAGGGATGATAGATTCTGATTTGAAGAAACCAGTAGGAAACTTTCATTATTGAACGAAATTGTAGGATTGAGAAAAAGATTGGGTTGCGCGTGAAAATGCTCGGTGTGGTTGCTTTTAAAGTCTCGGATATTCGATATTGAATTTTGAAGTTCAAAGAATATCTACATGTTTAATTCATTTGAAATGAACCGAGAAATGTGTCATTTTCGTTTGGACCTCCAATTCAAGAACATCCTGTACAAATATCAGAATATCTATACATTGTGTCCGTAAAGTATGGAACAAATTCATTTTTAGCTAAACAGACCATTTTAAGAAATAATCCTGAAACACGTCGATTTTTGATTTTGATTCACCGTATTTTAAAATAATAATCTAATATACAGGGTGAATTACTTTCGAGTAATGACGTCACCGTCATTTTTTTCAATGAAACACCCACATATTGTCTCAATTTTCCGATTACTCTAGCTGAGCTGATTCCAAAAATGTATCACATGTTGATTCCAATTATTACAGTGTGGACAAAAATACAATAGTTTTGTGTATGCTCATAAAGTAACGCGTAACGTTCTAGTTAAATTAACAATATTATCAAAAATACTTATTATCTAGCGGCAATTGGTTGAAAGTAAAACCCTGTACTTTGTTACATTTTTAGATTGATAAAAATGTATAAAACAAGAAATAATTTCTTTCATATTCTGTCTGCTAGACCACAAGTACCAAACATGTTTGGAAACAGCTCATTTTTATTAATCTAAAAATGTAACAGATTACAGGGTTTCACATTCAAACCAATTGCTGCTAGACAATAAGTATTTTTGATAATATTGTTAATTTAACTAATAAAGAATGTTACGCGTTACTTTATGAGCATACACAAAACTATTGTATTTTTCCACCCTGTACCAATTGAAATCAACATGTGATACATATTTGGAATCAGCTCAGCTAGAGTAATCAGAAAATTGAGACAAAATAGGGGTGTTGATTTAAAAAAAAATGACGGTGACGTCATTACTGGTAAGTAATTCACCCTTTATGTTAGATTATCATTTTAAAATACGGTAGGTAAATTAAAATAAAAAATCTACGTGTTTCAGGATTATTTCTTAAAATGGTCTGTTTAGCTAAAAATGAATTTGTTCCATATTTTACGAACACAGTGTATAGTGGATACATGAAAATAAAGCATTGTTCGACTTGAGTACCCGTTCAACAATACTAATTGAGCTTTTGAAACTCATGTTCAAGTTGAAGAATAATTGTGAACTACTTGAAGAATAATTCTCATTGAAAAAATAATAAAAAATCACCGTTTTGTGCGGTTTTCCAGACACCCCAATGTGGTATAGCCCCATCGGAAAATAATAAATAATTCAATCACATCAGGATCTTTTGATCTCGCCATAAATTCCGTATATTATATTTCTTCGAACCCCTTAGGTATCGAACATTCATAAAAAAGTTCGAAACATCGAGTCTCAGACAGTTTTTTCTTAGGCCATAAAATATAATAATATTCTTTCTCCCTTGTTGTGGCTGAAATGTCGTCGCCAGGATATGAAATACGATCTCATTTTCCATTTAATTCAGCGTCAGTTGTTTCGCGAAAGAGATGAGAATTTGGTGCTGCGTGCTCGCGCTTTAAGGGTTTTCCTACATTTCCTTTGAGAATTTCGAATTTTCTTTTCGCATTTTCTTGTGTGTGTGTATTTGCATTGAAGTGTGCTTGTTGAGCGAAAATTCACAATGTTAATCCTAGGAGGTTTTTATTCTGAACGTTGAACCGATGATTCTTTAGCTCCCATCGTTGTATCTTGATTTTCCATCGCAGCCTGAGAAACGGTGAATCTTTAAAGAAAAACACCTATGATTTTAGATAAATTCAAATTTAACGAAGAGCATTCAGTGTGAATCATGAATGGCTTTGATCTGCTTCTGTATGTTTCAGTGATCTCTTCAATATTAGTTCACAATATTTGTTACACAGGGCAACAAAAAAAAAAAAATTTTTCTTGGTGTCTATGATTTCAGAGCTGATTTTAACTATATTTGGGACTCTAATCTTTGCATGCAATCTGTTATTCTTTAGCAGCTTCTCTTATCCATCGATATGGGTTTTATTCAGTATATTCATTTATGAGAGTTCTTAAATAATTATAACGGGTGTTTTTTTTCGAGGTATATAACTTCAAGTTGGCAATACTGTTCAAGATGGCAACCGATTTAACAGCTGTCAAGAGATTTATTCTCAGTTTGGTTTGGCAATTCATCATGAATCGATTCACGCCTGAACAACGCTTGCAAATAGTGCAATTTTATTTGGAAAATAATGGTTCTGTGCGGAATACGTATCGCGCACTACGTCCAATTTATTTTGTTTAGCGATGAAGCGCACTTCTGGTTGAATGGCTACGTCAACAAACAAAACTACCGCATTTGGAGTGAAGCTAATCCTCAAGTGTATGTCGAAACACCGTTACATCCAGAAAAACTAACTGTTTGGTGCGATTTATGGGCTGGTGCAATCATTGGTCCGTACTTCTTCAAAAACGATGATGGCCAGAACGTTGCAGTCAATGGTGATCGGTATAGAGCCATGATTACTAATTTTTCATTCCTGAATTGAACAACCATGATCTGCAGGAGCTGTGGTTCCAACAAGACGGCGCAACATGTCACACAGCTCGTGCCAAAATCGATTTATTGAAAGACACGTTTGGTGACCGCCTAATTTCACGTTTTGGACCTGTGAATTGGCCTCCAAGATCTTGTGATTTAACACCGCTAGACTACTTTCTGTGAGGCTATGTAAAGTCATTGGTCTATGCGGATAAGCTACAAACCCTTGACCATTTGGAATACAACATTCGCCGTGTTATTGCCGATATACGGCCACAAATGTTGGAAAAAGTCATCGAAAATTGGACGTTCAGATTGGACTACATGCGAGCCTGCCGTGGCGGTCATATGCCAGAAATCATATTCAAAATGTAATGCCACAAGATTATCTTGCGGATAAATAAAATTCATGTCAATCGAATAATCCATCGTTGTTTTATTGCAATCTAAAGTTTTATAGCTCTAAAAAAAACACCCTTTATATTCATTAATGTAGGTACAATGGTTTCATTGTCAGTCTGTGATTGAGTGATTTCCAGGTAAATCTATAAATAGTGGAACCATTGCCTATCAGGTACCTGAACTGACCTTTTCAATCCCCTAACTCGGGTAAGTAAGAGAAAAAATTATTCTTCCTCCGATAAATATAAAGTTAGGCTTAATGAAGCAATTTGTAAAGACTCTTGATGAGAATGGGTCACGTTCTTCAGATACAGGAGTAAAAATGTATCAATTAAGCATGGAAAAACTCAAAGCAGGGATATTGGGCGGCCCACAAATTAGACAATTAATTAAGGATCCTGCCTTCATAAATTCAATGAATCAAGTTGAACGAGAAGCTTGGATATCATTTGTTGCAGTTGTAGAAAAATTTCTAGGCTCAAATCTATATGGAAATGGTTAACAAGATAGTTTTGAATCCTTAGGGTGCAACATGAGTATTGAAATACACTATTTACACAGCCACTTAGACCGTTTTCCAGAAAATTTAAGAGACTGGAGTGAGGAACAAGGTGAAAGATTTCACCAAGATATTAAAATTAGGAAGATGGGACATGCATAATATGATGTCAGATTACTGCTGGAGTTGTCATCTCTTCAACATGAGTTTCATATTTATTATCATCACTTTGACTAGTAAATATGGGTGGATCAATCGTGAGACGTCAACTAAAATTGTTATTTTAGAAATATTTTTGGCATATTCTTGTTTTTTAATGGGGAGCAATCTGAAGTGTTCCTTTTTGTAGGGAAAGTAGTAATAGTTTATATCCAAATGAATTTTGAAAATAACTATTCAAGAATTCTTCTTGAATTTTCTATGGCTTTGCAAAAGCCATCAATATGAAATTCTGCACGGTGGTTTACATCGTCATTCTGCATCTGAATGTGAAGAACACTCATTATGAAAGATGATGCTTTGCCAACTCTTTCAGAAATAATAATAAGGGGCACATAGCAAGAATTAACACATTGTTTGCAGGGTTTGAAAATTGGAGCAACGGAGGTAGATTATTGATTGGCAATTGTGAACGCCATTTCGCGTTTGACACGTTACCGCAGGTGCCATTTCTGTATCATCTTATTGTGATCGATGCAGATAGTGGTCGCGCATCCTATAAGCCAGACAGGGATTGATTACATTACAAGCCGCTTTACGTACGTCATAGAAATTGTCAATAACCGGAACACAGAGATCCGGAACAGTGGCGGCACATCGAGGTTTTGGTCGCCTTCTGATGGGCATGCAGTTCACCACGACTAAGCAAATGGTCCAAGCGTTCTATGTTGAATAGAAATTTCTCAGTTTTTTCGATAGAATACATGAAAAGAAAACACAAGAAACATTCATTGGGTACTGAAAATTTTCGAAGAATTGTAAATTATTAATCGCGTACAGGCTATTGCCTCTGCGATCAATGTTTATGTTCAATAAACTATTATTATTATTCAATATTCAGACTTTCATTGATTTATTGCAAAAATAACCTGCGCCTTCGCCATTTTGTAACAAAAATAAACTAATTTTTATACCTGTAGAGTTGATCGCGCTCTATCAACTGAGTTATCCATAGTTGTTAGAAAATTATAGGTGATGAAATTAGTGCTTTTTTTTCCATTTCTTCCAGTTCTAGTATTAACTTCCACATGTATCGAGTACATTATTTTCAAAGCGAATAATAATAAGAAATTTACACAATTTTATCACGATAAACATTGATATTTCCAAACTTCAAAGAAGGTAAGTTGCATACTTCGTTCCTAACCTCATAAATCAATTTTTTGAAAGGTTTTTCAAAAGACCGAATTGTTGTTCAGCGTAAATTAAAAAAAAATAGTTATTTCAATTGGTCCGAAGATGGCGTGAGTCAAAACGGTTGCCAATGGAGTAGATTTATATGCTTACCATCTTTGTACCAAATTTCAAGTTAATAATTCTGATAGTTTCAGAGAAAAGCTCTGGATAGCATATGGAGGATTTTTTCATATTATTTTCGAATTATATAGGCACATTCCAAAAAGTAAACTGTGACAATTTCTGAAATGGTTGAACGTTTTTTTCCTCGAAGAATTACAAAAGTTTATTTTTTAATTCAGAATAATGTATCAATTATGTATATGTATGAAGACAAGGATCACTTGAATAATCGGTAAACCGAACAAATAATTCGTAATGTAGTGAATAACGTCAAACTAGATGAAAAAACGAACCGAAAGGAAATCGAGACAAAATAATGAGAAATGTTGTATCGAAATATTGAAATCTTAAAACAGAGTATTCAGTATAATCCGCTTTTATCTTTAAGAAGTCGTTTTCATCAATAAACCTGATATTTGAATCGAGCTTACGATGGATTTTGTTTTGCATCGTTTTATAATTCCGATCATCTGAGAACACAATTAGCTGAAGATCCGTCTTTTCATTTTACCATCATTTTCGGCAAAGATTGATTTTTTCTCAAACGTTTACGTTTTTGAGCAAAAACACATAATTAAGACTGATGAGATAATGAGATTTTTAAGAGCCTCGGATGCATGCGGTGAAATTTGATGTTTGTTATTCTATCAATGCCTGAGTTATCATTGACTTAGATGTTCAACAGTTTCAGTTCATTTTTGAAAAACAACTGGTTAAAATTACTTCGAAGCAAAAAATAGATATTCATTGACGTTAAGTCAGCCATTCTTTTCCGATTCTGCTCGATTTTTTTTGGTTTTGGCGCTCGCTATTCTTCGGGCTTTTCCTATTGTTTTGGTTATTCGATCAACATGAAATTTTGGAAGATGCTTGATATTGATATTCTAAAGCAAATTTTCATCTTGATCACATATGCAGTTTGGAATCAGAAAATAAAATTTTGAACTGTCATATTCACAGAATATTCAGTTCAATTTTGTTCATTAACGAACTTAACACTTCACTCGAAAAGTCTGGACCCTATCTAAAAAGCAGAAAAATTAAACATCGTCACCTCTAAGAGTGATATCTGAGCACTCCACCTCGCCTCCAACTCTTCAATAACTTTTCTGTAGAAAAGTTCGTCTCTTTTTGGGAATATCCTCCAACCTCGTCATTCATTCCTTCATTAGAAGCAAATTTGAATCTCTGGAGCACTTTCTAATCATTTTTGAGTCTGAATAACCTAGCCATTATTTTGCTTGTATCTACAGTATTTCTCCTATCGAAACCAAGTGTTCCCTAAATATACGAAACTCGTTCATATCCATTTTTTCAAAAAACAATCACTTAAACTTCATTTTTTATGTCATTGCTAGCGCCATCTGTATACCAAGCCTGGAACCTATTGAGAGATGTGGTATGTTTTAAACGTAAATATGAATAATACAGGTCCTAGAATGGATCCATGTATGATATCTGCAGAAGTGTTATTAAATTTTGAATAATTCCCCCTATCTCTATCGGGAATTTTTTGTCTGATTGATAGGAGTTAATAATTTTGATTATGAATTTTGGGATATTTCATTTGGGACCAGTAATTCAGACTCCACCGAAAGCTTTTTTGATTCTTAATAATGACATCAATGTGTGATATCAATATTATTGATAATGTCAAATAGATTTGCTGTTTTCCCTTAATCCTGAACTGACATTATTCGTCAATTTTCTCTCTTTGAAAAATATATCTCTTTTTTTTATTTCATCCAATTATATGTTCTGGGTAATATTGGTAAATTTGGACAACAAACAATTTCGGCGATAATTGGCTAATAATTGGATGACGAGCTATTGTTTTTCCCGATTCTTTGTAAAGCCGATACTATGGCCATTTTCCATGAAATTGGTCAGTGCTGCGTATTCAAAAGAGCTTTGATCATGTAGCTACATTGAACTTTGACCTTTTTGACAGATTTTAATCAGCCCGTTGACAATTTCAATTCGTTTTGTTATTAGGGGAGTTTTTTTGATGTGATCTAGGGTTTCAGATTCGTCAATGTTTGAGTACTAACCATTGAGGTAATTCTCGATGCATCGGAATCTCACAACAACAAAATTATCAATATTAGGATTTTGCGAAGAAAGATATGGTTTTCAGTATTATTATAGCCATATTATGTATTTTGAATTTCACTATTATATGCTTCAAATTTTTTAATTTTGGTCTCTTGATTTTTATCTTCATATTTCATGGATTGTATTCTCGAATTAGGAGGATCATTAAGATAAACAAATTCAATTTGTGCCTACCGCGACATTCGAGAGCAGATCCTATCCTGAAAGTATTGAAGTCTGTCTGTTGAAAAATAACCGTATTCGAAAATTACAGACATTGATTGTGACTGAATAATACTGCCATCTCTTTATAATATTAGTGCTCAATAAATGATGAATGAAAGATACAGTGTTCTACAAAATCGATGAAGATCTTTGACACATGATAGCTGCAATAAATATCTATCGTATCGAGTTCCGTTGAACGAGGTCTCCCTTGACCTATCTCCCTCTTGTCGACGGTGCATCACCGTGCTGATACTACAGATTATCAATGTGCTCCACACAAATTTTCATAGAAATCTGCATTTAAACGATTAATTGTAACAACTAATGGCATCAAATCATTGTTGAAAATCCCACCCAAATGTTTATACTAAAATATTCCTGGAATAGGCTTGGTCAAATGCACTAATGGCTTGTGAATTTTGGAGTGCCCATACATGTTCATTATGATTAGTGTGGATAACGTCCTTATTGAAACAAACCTCGTCAGAATCACATGACAAGCGGATTGTACATGAAGTGCGTTGAACTATCGACCAAATTCTATCAACTGATATTTTCATTAGTTGGCCGACTTTCAATTCGAACAAGAAAATTCATTATTTCAAATGAGCACTCTCATTTGTCAGAGTTCGTCATAGACCTTGTAGAACACCAGGCATAATACGAGGGCTACTATTTATGTATTGAGAATTGGCAACACTGATAGCGCCAGGTGAAATCTGACATTGACATCGTAAAATTTGACATTTTTATGTTATGAGTACTCATAACGTTTTGGAGTACGAGAACAATTTCTATTGTTTAGAGTAAATAGAAAATTTCATGTCTGCCAGAAAATGGATTTAACTCGTGAAAATTTTCGAACTATGAAAATTATGACTTTCGACGTGGTCTAACTTGAGAAAAATGCATCTTCATCATGTCATGTGACATATCAAGAAATTGAGAGATGTTTAAGCATTCGTATGATTTGCATACATAAGATTTTGCACGAACGTTTGTGTGTTCGGTAGCTCTGTGCAAGTTGGATTCCACAATTGTTGAATGATGCTAGTATCTATTGGTGCCGTAAAATGATTTTGAAATACAACTGTGGTGCATCCAAAGAGGTATACAACATCTTCACGAGTTGTGGATTTATGTATACCAGCCAGAAACAAAAGGCCAGTCGGCAGTTTGGGTGTTTCAATGTGATGCAAAGCCAACAAAAGTTGTTCGTTCTCGAAGCGTTTAGAAACGAATGGTGACGTCTTTCTTCACTAAAATTGGTCCTGTGGCAATTGTGGTTCTTGAAAATCAAAAGACCGTTAATTCAGAGTGATATGAAACTATTTGTTTGCCTAAAGTTTTCGGCAAATTGAGAGAAACAAACCCAAAACGACGAATCATCTTGCATCATAACAATGCGAGCTCTCACATATCAAATGCAACGAATGAGTATTTGGACACACAAAAAATAAAATTAATGGGTCATCATCCTTACAGACCCTACTTGGCACCGAACGACTCTTTCCTCCTCCCAGAAATTAAAATAAACTTCGTCGACAACGATTTTCGTCGCCCGAATATGCGGTTGGGGCCTACAAAACTCATGTTTCAAAACTACCATCTTCTGACCGGAAAAATATTTCGAATTATGGTTCAATCGCACGCAAAAGGGTATAGATCTTAAAGGCGATTTTTTTTAAAAGCAGTAAAATTATTTTGCATCAAAATCGCTTTCCTATGGGCACAGGTACGTTAATATAATGTCGTGAAACGGTTGTTTAACCAATTGAGTATATCAGCATGGAGTAAATTATTGAGAGCACAGTACCCTATCGATCTGCAACAGCCGCCTATAATCCGGAGTAGGCGCACACTTACGTATTTCCGTCGATTGACACTAATTACGCGAGTCAGGGTCTATACAATTTGCCAATTTAGAAATAAATTAGGGTAAACATTTATCGTGTCGGACCTCGGCATTTTGCGGGGGTGGCGTGGAGGGTTTCCACAGCTAGCTGTCTGACAATACCCATATTAATTGCGCCTCCGAGATAAATGAACGCTCTGGTCATCGATCATTCGAATCGAACATTCCCAGAGAGTTATAACTAGCAGGAAAGTGCTTTCGCTTTAATTGTATCTGGTCTGGGATCGCTGTGATAAAATCCTTTCGAGAATTGAAAACAAACTCAGATTGCCGATTCATACGTGTATCTTTTATCCACTGAAAGCAAGATAGTCTAAAATCGCAAACAATAATGAGTTTATAAAACGATTTTCTAATACCTCAGAGTTTGAACATAGATAGAGGGAGCATATGTCATTTTCAGTAAGCAAATTTTGTCCTCAACATGAACTATCAAATTTGACATGAAGCGCGTGGAAACGAAAACATATCAATGGTATCATATTTCACTCAATTCGCAGTTTCTCCACAAAGAACGCACTAACGCACTTCTTAGTACCATTGTGAATCAAAATTCAAAATTAACTCAAAATATATTGAAATAAATAGGTACCTAAATATATCAGAAATTCAGAAAACAAACTTCAAGCGCGCCAAACGACGTGAAGCAACCGATGACACTAGGAGAGCAAAAGTTGCCAAATGTTGGATTTCAGCAGGTAGATACAGCAAATAATAAATTTTCATCTTATTAGAAATGAGACAATTAGGAAAAATATCGAATACCAAATATTCAAATTTGCATATTTAATCTGGAATCACTCGAATAAATATATTTCATTCAATATAATATACATTTATAACGATTTAGTAGAATTGTGGATTTGGAAATATATCACAATCCGACAGCGTAATCTAACCATGTTGAGGACATGCAAAAATCTCGTATACTCCCTGTATCTATATTTATTACTCTATGCCAAATACTTAGGGAGCTGTCACTTTCAAAGCTGCCATCTCTTCACATTTCACAAGTTGAAATTACCCCATTACTAAAAATGGGCGATACATGCTACCTATTGAAATTGTTAAAATCAACTACAAGAATGGTAAAAATTTTGCAGTATCAGTTCGTAAATCTATAGCACTTTTGGGTCTTCGTGAAGCATATTCTCAGCCAATAAAAGTGGAAATGGTTGAAAAATTTGATCTGTTGGGATGAGTTAGTGATGAGGAGAATCGAAACCGTGTGCGTCACCCAGAAAAAACTGACAAAATTGCTGCTACAGACCGAGTAGTGTTGACAAACACATAGATCTGTCGATCTTGGGAATTAGGTCTTCCACAAAGAACTTTACATGGCCGGAATTGGAAGATATTGAAGTTAATGATGTGAAGCCTTTGCACCTCACAAGCAATGAAAAAATCGCAATTTTACAAGAAAAGTTTCCTGGCCATGTTATTTCTTGAAGAGGTGATCGCAATGTGCCACCGATATCATATGATTTAACACCTTCAGATATTTCTCTTTGGGGCCAAATGCAAGATATTGTCTCTGCTAATGATTGACAATCGATTCGAGACCCTAAAGATGGAATTCGTGAAGTTATCAAGGATATACTGCCACAAATGTGCGAATTGGTCATGAAAAATTCATGGAAATCATATAATGCTGCAGCTGTAGTCATGGCGGCCATTTGGCTGATATATTTTCCATAGCATATGCAATGAAATAAAGATCCATTGATTTTTCTTGAAATATATCCTTTTTTATTTCAATATCAAAATGACACCTGTTATTAGTAGGTACACCCTTTATAAGATTCTGAAATTGATCTGACCCTCTGGCGTAGTTTTCATTGAGATATCAGATTTAAAATAATCGGACACATGAAATAAAATATCTGAGAACTTGAAACTACAGCAACCATCTGTTTTTGTTAGCAGAAAAGAGAAAAATGAATCAATTCGTGAAACTCCCCATGTAATAGAACGAAGAAAAAGGAAAACTGTTTATGACAAGATAATCTTTTGAAGTTGAATGACTGCCAAAATTATCCTTCCTCTGTCAGAAAGTGAATTTTCTAAGAAAACCAACTCTGTGGGAGATTTTTCAATTACCCATTCAAACTGGAGGACTACTACCTACACACTTCAGAAGAGGAACAAGAAATATGCTGAGTCCATCTAAAAAAAACTTGTTCCGTATATCTCGAAGAATTGACTATATATATATATATATATATATATATATATATATATATATATATATATATATATATATATATACCTATCTATTCACAATATTCAATTTCCTATTCTGCTCTTTTCAAAAAGCATCTAGTTTCCGAAGGTTTTGTAATCTTCTTATTTTGTTAAAAAAACAAATGACAATTGAAGGTAAATAACGTCAAATGGAGGATGTTTGAAAATTAAACTCATTGTTGGAAATGTTGTTCCAAAAAACATATTTCCATCTTTCGCAAAATATCATTCTTGCTGGTGAACGAAGAATACATAAGCATGCTCTTATAAAATACAACATGAAGGTATCGAATCAAGTTTTCTGATTAACTTGCAAATTTATGAGGATTCATCAAGTTTGATGTATGAAACTTCCCGAAATTAATAAACAAAGATCTCTTAGAAGCTCCGTAAGTATATCACATCAGCTATGGAACTTCGTCAAAACTTTTCCATAATTTCTGGTTTGTTGACTCCGCCTTATATTTCCGTCCTGATGGAATTTTCGTAGTCATTGATTTCATTTTTGCTTCCACGACTCAACAATTGCAAATTTCTCAAGGATGTTGATTTCGGGTAAGAGATCACAATTTGCATTCGAAGAGAAATAGAAGTTGCTCATTAATTCCAAGTTTGGTT
Source organism: Harmonia axyridis (assembly GCF_914767665.1). NCBI lineage: Eukaryota > Metazoa > Arthropoda > Insecta > Coleoptera > Coccinellidae > Harmonia > Harmonia axyridis. Next base: position 8,999,307 of record NC_059507.1, read on the forward strand.
CAATACCATAAAAAAGATTGACTAAATTGAATTTCAGAACACAGAATTAATGAAGATGTTCGAAGAATGCCAGTGCCTACCTCTGTTATAAACACGTCATCAGAACCATAAAAAATCCAAGAATAATGTAAAAAAAGAAATACTAAACATTGAAAACTGAAATTGCCCGTGATTACAGATCAGATTAGATTACGATTTCGATTGTGTTAAAAAAATAATCATTTGAAATTTTGTATAGATAGCTCAACCAGAACTATTGAAAAGTCAAGAAGAGTATCGAAAGAAAATTACCCAATATTTCTTTGAACAGGATATCAATAGAGTGGAGAGTTCGGGTGTTGATATAAAAAAATCAGACTACACACCAAATTTAAAGATGTTCGCATCATCAGAACCATATCAAATTTAAGAAGAATATTGGAAAAGTAAAACGCAATATTTTCATGACTACAAATCCGCTCAGGCTGATTTTTTGCGTCTATATAAGGAAGAACATTATTTCGATATTTGTGTTGAAAACAATAGAATATTCAACAAGAATATCGAAAAATATAACCCAATATTTTCGTGACAACTTAACCGATAGAGTTGTGATTCTGGGTATTCACATTGAAAAACGATTTCAAGCTATGGGCAAAATTCAACTGGCATATTTCAAACACTTGTAAATCATCCTGATTAAGTGTACTGTAATCCATCCTTAACCTGAACTGATTTTCAATCCTATTAACCGTAAACGTGCTACAAATCCTCTCTCGACACTTAATCTCTCTTAACGTTACGCAAGAGATATGCTCTCAATATTTCTCGAATATTTCTCGACAGTTTCTTCCTGGATGAATTAGACTGATCTGTTGTGGATCTAAAAAACAAGGCGACGTTATTGATCTCTCGTATAATACAAGGTGTCGAAAAAAAAATATGCAGTTTTTCTTGCCTATATTGCTATAATTTCAGTTTTTGTGCATTCTTGGCATGAACAGATCGCTCAATAACTTCTAACGGGTGTTTTCTTTCGAGGTATATAACTTTAGGTTGGCATTACTGTTCAAGATGGCTACCGATTCAACAGCTGTCAAGTGATTTAATCTCAGTTTGGTTTGGCAATTCATTGTGAATAGACTCACGCCTGAACAACGCTTGCAAATAGTGCAATTTTATTTCGAAAATAATGGTTCTGTGCGGAATACGTATCGCGCACTACGTCCATTTTATTTTGTTTAGCGATGAAGCGCACTTCTGGTTGAATGGCTACGTCAACAAACAAAACTGCCGCATTTGGAGTGAAGCTAATCCTCAAGTGTAGGTATGTCGAAACACCGTTACATCCAGAAAAACTGACTGTTTGGTGCGTTTTATGGGCTGGTGGAATCATTGGTCCGTACTTCTTCAAAAACGATGATGGCCAGAACATAACAGTCAATGGTGATGATTTCTAACTTTTTCATTCCTGAATTGAACAACCATGATGTCCAGGAGCTGTGGTTCCAACAAGACGGCGCAACATGTCACACGGCTCGTGACACAATCGATTTATTGAAAGACACGTTTGGTGACCGCCTAATTTCACGTTTTGGACCTGTGAATTGGCCTCCAAGATCTTGTGATTTAACACCGCTAGACTACTCTCTGTGGGTCTATGTAAAGTCATTGGTCTGTGCGGATAAGCCACAAACCCTTGACCAATTGGTAGACAACATTCGCCGTGTTATTGCCGATATACGGCCACAAATGTTGGAAAAAGTCATCGAAAATTGGACGTCCAGATTGGACTACATCCGAGCCAGCCGTGGCGGTCATATGCCAGAAATCATATTTAAAATGTAATGCCACAAAATTATCTTGCGTATAAATAAAATTCATGTCAATCGAATAATCCATAGTTGTTTTATTGCAATTTAAAGTTCTATAACTCTAAAAAAACACCCTTTATATCCTTCTTCAGGTTGTCATTTATTTCTGTGCAAAACTTTGTGTCTATCGAAAGAGTCATTTGGTCTTGAAAATGTAACAAACAAATAAACAGAAATAAAAACAAAGAAACACACATTCGGATTCACTATTGACGAATGACATTGGGGTATGTTATTGGATGAAAGCACATTTAACTATTCAAAAAGTTTCTATTACTTCGCCGAATGCGAGTACCTGATTCCTAGTATAAGACCGACTCCTGAAACATTGGAATTGGATCCAAGAGCTGCACGATACCTTCACACATGAAGTATTCAAAAACAGTAACAGGATTTCCCTTGGAAACCTCATCCCGTTAAGATCGAATGAAACTATCTCAACTTCTCCAATATATTTTCGTTACCAGGTAAAAGTTTCTATTCTCTCTCTGATCTACATGAAATAAATTCCGTTCGGCCGAACTTATTCCAGGAAACGAAACATCTTTCAGCCTATAACTTTCAAATTTTACTTTGGGAGAGGAAGGAAACTTATAAAAAGCGCTGTTTATGACTGCGAAAAATAAAGCGAAGATAAAATCCAGTATAGTGGCGATGTCACGTTTTCTGCGAGTAGAGCTCCGCGCGCAGAGCATAACGAGCGCATATCAGGGCACACTCACAAAATTCCCAAGGGGAGCGAAGAAAGTATTACCATTTACTCCCTTTTTGCACACTCGAACATTTCCTTTACGTTGTTTTGGGCTCCCTTTTCTCTGAAGGGTTGGAGACGTAGGAAGAATAAATATGCATCGACTTCGAGGATTCAACAAATAATACGCAAACTGTAGTTTGATAGTTTGTCATTACAAAACGGTATAATAATAGAAAGGATACCGCATACTTTATTAGGGAAGGTGGCCTCTTGTCAAATTGACAGAATTTTTGAAATGTTATAATTCAAGTCATTCCAAACAAAAAATTCGTTAGGGAAAAATTTTTCTATAGGCTAATTCTGATGCTACAGGCTCCTGAAAACTCTCATTTATCCTCCATTGTTGAACAATACAAAACGTTAAACAATACAACAATACAAAACCATTCGAAATTAGTTACAACTACAATATCGCGATACCACCGATAGCTTTTTTCAAAATAATAAGATTTAAGGAAGCAGATCATAGATATCTTGATTTGTTCTCGAGTGACGGGTGCTTCTGAAAAATTACTGTTTCAGATTTTTCGCTAACACTCGGTTTCTGTTCGGAATATTCTAAAAATTCCAATACCTACATTTTTAATTTTTTTAATTTTTATGATTTATAAAGGGTGTTTTTTTAGAGATATAGAACTTTAAATTGCAATAAAACAACGATGGATTATTCGATGGACATGAATTTTATTTATCCGCAAAATAATCTTGTGGCATTATATTTTAAATATGATTTCTGACATATGACTGCCACGGCTGGCTCGGATGAAGTCCAATCTGGACGTATATCAACAATAACACGGCGAATGTTGTCTTCCGAATGGTCAAGGGTTTGTGGCTTATCCGCATAGACCAATGACTTTACATAGCCTCACAGAAAGAAGTCTAGCGGTGTTAAATCACAAGATCTTGGAGGCCAATTCACAGGTCCATAACGTGAAATTAGGCGGTCACCAAACGAGTCTTTCAATAAATCGATTGTGACACGAGCTGTGTGACATGTTGCGCCGTCTTGTTGGAACCACAGCTCCTGACACCATGGATGTTCAATTCGGGAATGAAAAAGTTAGTAATCATAGCTCTATACCGATCACCATTGACTGTAACGTTCTGGCCATCATCGTTCTTGAAGAAGTACGGACCAATGATTCCACCAGCCCATAGAGCGCACCAAACAGTCAGTTTTTCTGGATGTAACGGTGTTTCGACATACACTTGAGGATTAGCTTCACTCCAAATGCGGCAGTTTCGTTTGTTGACGTAGCCATTCTACCAGAAGTGCGCTTCATCGCTAAACATAATAAAATGGACGTAGTGCGCGATACGTTTTCCGCACAGAACCATTATTTTCGAAATAAAATTGCACTATTTGCAAGTGTCGTTTAGGCGTGAGTCTATTCATGATGAATTGCCGAACCAAACTGAGAATAATCTTGAACAGTAATACCAACTTAAAGTTATGTACCACGAAAGAAACACCCGTTATAATAATCATAAAGATTTAGAAGAGAGGTGGTCTTTTTGAAGGGGACACCCTAAAACAAGTAAAATCTGTTTCCATTTAGTAGTTATCACGCATAACAGACAAACTGAATCGAATTTTAGGACGTATTCATCATTAGTGAGTCGAAATTTGTTGTTTGAGTACATTCCCTGCTCAGAATCCTTAAAATACAGACATTGTGATGAAATAATACAGTGATCAGTTCGAAGAACCAATGAAAGGAGCAAATTCGTTTCAGCCATCACCGTTTCCATTCCCTCAAATCATATTTTTTTTGTAGTTGTCTAAAGGATCAAAAGCAGAACAATTTTTTTTCGGTTCCAATCACTCAGACGAAAGAGAATTAATCATTAGACTCAGGTTATTAGGGTTGGTCTGGATTTTCGTTTTTTATTGGAAGACTGGATTATCGTTGGGTTGTTCTTCATTATTTCCTCCCACAGATATTATTTTTCATTTGTGTGGTAGAGTCTGACAGGGACTAAATTTTAATAGAGTTAAACTCGGGATAATGCATCAACAACAATTTTGCGTTGGATGATGAAGAAGTCGACGAATATCTTTTTGCCTTGGCATTTCTTCGACTCCCAATGCAAATAACTCTCAAAAATTCAGACAAATCAGTTCTTTCTCCGAAAGATATATCAAGGTTCACAGATTTATTGAATTTTTTGGAACTCATTATTTGATTGGAAGCTACATAGCTGACTTTTTCGTTGAAATAATAGATTCAGAGAAAATGGAATTAAAAAATATATATATTTCTGATCTTACAATAACACGATACCTTTTTTGTTCTGTTTCTGATTTAGTATATATTTTCTTTAATTTCTGGCAAATGCTTTCTTGAAAAAAGTTCTTAAAATTTGGAGAATATTATGAGTAATCAATTTTCATTGAAATTGTATAGGAACGCGAGACCTGGAAATACTATATTAAAGTTTATTATATATGCGAAAGGTAATATTCAACATTACTTCAGAGAATAATCATGGTCCAGGAAAACTGTGCAAAAATCGAAATATCAGCATGATAGGATATCAAATGAACGAGTGTTCTTTTTCAATGACAGAGTGGGGATGGTCACAGTTGCGGTCTGTTCTAATACTGCGACTTGAATAGCAGTCGCTCTTCAACTGTGAGATACGTTAACAATGTTTTTCTTTCGTATACGAGGAATTTATTTGCGACAATGAATGATTTAAATAACTTTATCTGTTACAATGATCACTTAGGGTTCTCTTCCACCAGAACTGATTTAAAATAATCAAATAATCAGTTGGAAGTCGAACTAAGTTTTGTGGAAACCATCTCATATTTGCATAAAATTTTGATTGGAACTTGTTATATCTTCCTATTGATTCTCCTTACTCTAGACCTCTATCTGTGAATTTAAAAGGTTTCAAATTCGAAAATATCAATTTCGTATGGCACCTTCCACAGACCAAACTCGTGGGGATCGAGTTTGGTCTGAAATTGTCTGAGAAATGTAGAACTTGAGGCTGTTGCAAGGGTTTCCGTATACGCAGACCAACAGATTACCAAAGTTGCTTAGAAAAATCTCCAATGCATTCTGTGATAGGAAATTTTTAAATCGGAGACCGAAAATAGTTATAATAAAGCTTGGCCTACCTTAGGTAGGTAAGACTTGGAAGAAAGCCAACTCTGGTTTAATTTTAACTAACGGGTGTTTTTTTTTTCGAGGTATATAACTTTAAGTTGGCATTACTGTTCAAAACGGTGACCGATTTAACAGCTGTCAAGTGATTTATTCTGAATTTGGTTTGCCAATTAATCTTGAATAGACTCACGCCAGAACAACGCTTGCAAATGGTGCAATTTTATTTCGAAAATAATGGTTCTATGTGGAATACGTATCGCGCACTACGTCCATTTTATTTTGTTTAGCGATGAAGCGCACTTCTGGTTGAATGGCTACGTCAACAAACAAAACTGCCGCATTCGGAGTGAAGCTAATCCTCAAGTGTACATCCAGAAAAACTGACTATTTGGTGCGCTTTATAGGCTGGTGGAATCATTGGTCCGTACTACTTCAAAAACGATGATGTCCAGAACGTTACAGTCAATGGTGATCGCTATAGAGCCATGATTACTAATTTTTTCATTCCTGAATTGAAAAAGCATGATGTCCAGGAGCTGTGGTTCCAGCAAGAGGGCGCAACATGTCACACAGCTCGTGCCACAATCGATTTATTGAAAGACACGTTTGGTGACCGACTAATTTCACGTTTTGTACCTGTGAATTGGCCTCCAAGATCTTGTGATTTAACACCGCTAGACTACTTTCTGTGGGGCTATGTAAAGTCATTGGTCTATGCGGATAAGCCACAAACTCTTGACCATTTGGAAGACAACATTCGCCGTGTTATTGCCGATATACGGCCACAAATGTTGGAAGGAGTCATCGAAAATTGGACGTCCAGATTTGACTACATCCGAGCCAGCCGTGGCGTTTATATGCCAGAAATCATATTTAAAATGTAATTTCACAAGATTATCTTGCGGATAAATAAATTTCATGTCAATCGAATAATCCATCGTTGTTTTATTGCAATTTAAAGTTCTATAGCTCTAAAAAAATACACCCTTTATTACATTGAAAACCAAATTAGTTGATTTCGTAAAGCCGACACCACCAGCATCACCAAAATCCGAGATGCGTAGCTGAGGATCCTTTTGTTGTCAGTTTCTTTGCGAAAATTAATGAAGTGTCAGGATTAATGAGAAGCGAAATAACCAATGCGATGGAGGACTAGAACGTTTACCGTTGAATACATCCGAGAATTAGGGAAGATATAATCATTTGCTTTCTAATGAAGACGTTTCGCTTACGTCTATCGCAGTAACTATGGGAGATTACGGACTGCGCTACTTTGGAGCAGGTGCGGAGCTGAAAGCCCGTACTCTCTGGTGTGGAACAACCAGCTCACCCTGATGCATTAAGGCAGAAATTATCGTTGAACTCTATGGGAGAAATAGCGATGCGAAACTCGACCAGGTGATAAATTGCATCTTGCTCACGGTTTGAATATATTACCGCGACGTTTTCTCTACAATCATCCTATTTCGTTAATTATAATATCTGATCCCATAGGATTAGCATCCAGATAGCATCTTCGGAGGGGGAGAGTTTTGTCATATAAACCTATGAGGAACTGGATATTTGAATTAGATTCTTTAACTGATACCAAAATGTTCTTTCACATTTGGTTCCTAACTATCAACGCTAAATCTTTCTTCTTCTTCATCATCTTGTGTTAAGCTTGAGACTTGTGAATTCCACTTCAATCCTCGGTGGATATAGACAAATCATTCATCAACCTAATGATACTTATGAATTCTACGAAAGTAGGAAATATAAAAGGTTTGATATCGTTTATTTTCCATGTAACGGGTGTTTTTTTTTCGAGGTATATAACTTTAAGTTGGCATTCCTGTTCAAGATGGCGACCGATTTAACAGCTGTCAAGTGATTTATTCTCAGTTTGGTTTGGCAATTCATCATGAATAGACTCACGCCTGAACAAAGCTTGCAAATAGTCAATTTTATTTCGAAAATAATGGAACTGTGCGGAATACGTATCGCGCACTACGTCCATTTTATTCTGTTTAGCGATGAAGCGCACTTCTGGTTGAATGGCTACGTCAACAAACAAAACTGCCGCATTTGGAGTGAAGCTAATCCTCGAGTGTATGTCGAAACACCGCTACATCCTGAAAAACTGACTGTTTGGTGCTCTTTATGGGCTGGTGGAATCATTGGTCCGTACTTCTTCAAAAACGATGATGGCCAGAACGTTACAGTCAATGGTGATCGGTATATAGCCATGATTACTAACTTTTTAATTCCTGAATTGAACAACCATGATGTCCAGGAGCTGTGGTTCCAACAAGACGGCGCAACATGTCACTCAGCTCGTGCCACAATCGATTTATTGAAAGACACGTTTGGTGACCGACTGATTTCACGTTTTGGAACTGTGAATTGGCCTCCAAGATCTTGTGATTTAACACCGCTAGACTATATTCTCTGGGGATATGTAAAGCCATTGGTTTATGCGGATAAGCCACAAACCCTTGACCATTTGAAAGACAACATTCGCCGATATACGGCCACAAATGTTGGAAAAAGTCATCGAAAATTGGACGTCCAGATTGGACTACATCCGAGCCAGCCGTGGCGTGTAATGCGACAAGATTATCTTGCGGATGAATAAAATTCATGTCAATCGAATAATCCATCGTTGTTTTATTGCAATTTAAAGTTCTATAGCTCTAAAAAAAAACACCCTTTAGAAACCCAAAATGTGAATCAAAGGTTTATCAATGATAAAAAATTTAATTCCAATACTCCCAGAAAAAAGAAACTGAGCATACTGGAGGACCAAAAATATTTTTATTATGTAGCTAGTGCTGAAACAAAAAGGTTACATAAAAAAATTGAATTGTTGTCTCCTCCTCAACTAGAAATAAAGATAGCAATGTGCCATTGTTACATGAGCTTGTATATTGGCAGGCGGCACCAAATCATATCATTATCATATCAAATTGACAGTTGTGATCTCCAGAGGGTGAATGATCATGTAAAATAATTCTGAGCTGAGCAGTTAATTTTTATCTCCTCCTCAACTAGAAATATAGAGAGCAATGTGCCATTGTTACAAGAGCCTGTATATTGGCAGGCGGCAGCAAATCATATCATTATCAAATCAAATTGACAATTGCGATATCCAGAGGATGAATGATCATGTAAAATAATTCTGAGCTATTCTAGAAGAAAATAAAGAGAAGAAAAAAAGTTGTAGTGACTCTGCAAGCCCGAGAGGTGGCGTTGCTGGCTTCGTGTCACTCGCTAGTAAGGCATCGGTGGGTTCATAAAGCATCCCCGAATTTGTGCAGAGTTACCTCTTCACGATTGTGTGTTATGGGCAGAGATCGCTGGATAGCCCAGCTTATTGAGTCTGTAGATATTCATTTTAATCAATTATTATTCGAGTTGTTTTCAAATTAGACGTGATTGCTATGATTTAAAAGTTGGTATATGAAAAAAAAAGATTAGTAGGTGAATTTCTTATATAAATGTGCCTGCAAGTTTCGAATTCCACAATTTATGTATGACTGAATTATTCAAAAAACTTGCCAAATTCCTTCTTCATTTTCTCAAAAAGTTTCCGTTAGAATACAGGCACTACTTTCGTTTCAGCAGATTCTGATTTGAAAGAGGAAAGAAGCAAAGAAAGGGAGGTAATGATTTATATATCTAATTTATATTGTTATCAAACTCAAAATTTCAGTTGAAAACGTATTCAAAAATTATGTTTGAAATGACCTTCACCACTCCTCACACACGTGCCTTCTTTATTCTTCTTCAGTTGTTTCTTTCTGAAATTTACTCTCAATCTTCTCGCAGCTTCATCTATTCTAACGGTGTTGGTTCCGGACTCCTCGCAGGCCACGAAAATAATCCAGAATAATCAAATTTGGTCCACGAAGAAAAAAATTGACGAAAAATGAAATAAGGTGAGAAATATTTCAAAAATCAAATATCTCGAAAACTCTTGATTTTTGGTTATCACTAAATATGGCCCAATCGACAGCAAATGAGTTATAGTATCACATTTTCCATGGTGCACGTCTAATTTGGAAACACCCTGTATATTGCTGAAATGTCAATTCTTTTATTTTGAAAGGACACTATACTTAGGATTCTTAAAACGATATACATCCTAGCAATTTTATTTATATTCTGTTCTTTCTGTTTGTAGACTAAAGCATCCTTTACAGCATTCAGTTCATTGATATATCATTGATGAGGATGTTGCAATTGATTTGAAAATTTGAAATTCATGCACCATTAATTACGGTATTTATCAACAAATAATTACACGATCATCAAACTACTTCGTTAATTAAAGTTCAATGGTAAACTCATCACTGAACTGAATCAATTAGCTTGGGAGTATCGGTCAACTAATGAAATTCTCAATAATATCCCAATAAAACATCGCTGTTCTACCTGTGATGACTATAGTTCGAATATTGCAATATTGTTTGAACTGTGAAACGATCCTGTCTAATGAACAGGAATGGTCTGATTGACATAATGATTAATTATGGTTGAGCTCCAATAAATGTATTGTAACTTGTTATAATTAAATTATTTCCTTAGAAGGTGGTCTATGAGTTTTCCCATTAGATTATGAGTCGCTTCAAGCAATGCAATTTTCGTTGGTACCGTTAGAGAACAATGCTACTACACTCTGAATATCAGAGATATTGCTTCAATTACTGCTGATCTCGAACTCAGATGCTCCACAAAATGATCAATGATCGCCTCGCTCAGTCAAACACTTGAAACGTCAACTAATTCGGAGAAGGTTGAATCTCAAACAGTGTAAACTCCAGTTCCCAGAATGAGCCTTCTATGCTATGCTTCCCGAAGTGAATCAAACTGCCTATTCTGTCTGAAATTGAATTTCAGAAGGAGAAGGGTTGCTGTGTTTGCCCCAGCATGCACAGATAACATTCAGATATTTAATTCCACGTAGAAAGGGAGATGTTTGCGCGTGGCAAGCAAATACCATGGTATGTGAAACAAATATTGACAAATATATGGCATATATGAGGAACTGCTTACTCGCCCATGCCACTTTGCGAATGGGATTTCTTTCTATTGGATTCGGTCATGACTAGACCAGTATAAAAGAATTTTTCATGAGGTCCTGATATTTATGGAGATGGGTTTTTCTTTGGAGATGTACCGAAAAGAAATATCGGAATATTCGATAATATTTCAGTCCTTTGATCTGAGATCGTGAATATCGAATACTCATGAAATAAAATGTTTCATCGTTCTTGTAGGGGGTTTGAAGAATTGTTAGGTTGGTGGAGCTTATTTTCGTCGACAACAGACTCGTAAGAGAATTCAAGCGTGAATATAGTACAGTTGAGGAGAAATTTGTAGGAAGATAAAAGTCTTAGGGGATTACAACCTAATAAGCAGGGAGAAGAGCTGATAGCTCTTGAAAAACACAATGATTTTTGAGTTTTCTCATTTGGAATTAGTTTCTTCCAGGATTCTGGAATACAAAAAAAAATACCACATTTATCATCACTATTTAATTTAGTGACACGCCTAGAGCAATGGATACATAAGGGTACATACTGGCAATGGGTTAGTAGATCTACAATGAATCTCAGTTAGTGACAGTCTTGGTAAAGGACAATGGAAATTCCACGAATCATTTCACCTCAAAATGTTTGAATATAATTTATCTGGATAGTTCTCCTATTCCTATCACTATTGAACATCTGCGTTGTTGTATTCTTTTCACAGCCCATATATAATATTGATTATCGGTCCAGTCGATTTTAACCTAGATGTCCTTTTCACAAAATAATTAACTTTTTTATCTTTTTCAGTAGATACTGCTCTGCCATGACAACATAGTAGTCCCTTTGTTGAACTTTGAACATCTATTTTGAAGCCTTTTACTGCTTCATCTCAGTGTTATTCACGGCTGCTGAAGGAATGAGGTCTTCTCTAGCAAGTGGTAATATGCCAATAAGAAGTATTTTTAATTTATTGTTTAATTACTAATTACAAAGTTTCTGTGCGATATTTGTCTAGGAATTGTATTTGCAGGTCTACATGTATCAGTAAATTGCTGATCAATCATGAAGCCTTAAGAGCTCATCTCAGGATCATTTTCTGCATGACTTGATGTCTCTGCAGATGAGACTTCTTGGCGTATCCTCAAGCCAAAAATGATGGACTTTTAGAGAAAAAGCTTGAGAGTTCTTTTGCTTTTGCAAACTAGTGGTTGCAACAACATCACTATTGAAGTAAACTCTGAAGAAAAAACAAAAAAAACTGTGAGTTATTATTATATAACTGTTTACAGTTTTGAAAAATAAATTTGATTCTAACGACCGCGGAACCATCATCAAGATCGAAATTCACCACTTATTAAATTAAACTATCTCAATTACTTTCTGTCACATTCGGTTTTTTTTTTACTCCTAATCAGATATCTTGTCTTTTTCTTCGTCATAGCTGATGTGAGGGTTGTTTCCAAGTTTCTTGTCAAGTATCACTTCCAGATACTTGGCCTTATTTTTCCATTTGATTCTTCTACTGAACATTACGACGTGGTCGTGGAGATCTTTTCTCTTCCAGCTAAAGTGAACAGTCTCACTCTTCTTTGGGTTCACTTCGATTCTCCATCAAGCGAACTATGATTGAAGTCTAGAGATAGCTTCTAGCAGGTAATTGATTGCTAATTTAGGGCACAAAGAACCAATGAATATGCTCAAATGAAGGTAATATCCATTTAAATGCCAGGTAATACTGAGAGATAGATTCCAATAGCTTTTTTTTGCTGGTGTCAAATAATTCATTTCAACACTCCTAGACCTATTTGATATAACTTCAAATTTTAGAAGTAATGTAAATCAGTTGTGTGAGGCCTTGCTCTTGTTGTGTTTCATCCCCACTTCGAATACAGTTCTGCTGATTGATTGACTCAATCCAAAGCATATGATAGCTCTCCAAATATTTCCACTATTTCAAGCTTGAAGGTTTTATTCAAAGGTATTCTCAGAACTTATCGAAAGATAGGGAAAGACAGACTCAAATGACTATAATGAGTTCCTCCATATGGGGATTTGTAGTCAGCAACTAAATATTCTTAGTTCAGGAGTGAATTCAATTAGTTTTCTCTTAAATTTTTTTGTCAGTAGATATATCACATGAAGAACGCCTTCTGCAATTTATATCGTAGCACAGAGTCCATGAAATTCAGATATAGGCTCATAACTGTACGATAAATTGAGAAGAGCGAAAAATAAGTCGATACCACACCTCATTAGTAGCTTTCGACGTATCGGGAAAAAAGGAAACCGGAAAAATACTGCAGAGAGATGAGATACCCGATGTTCAATGTCTCCGATTTATTTTCTGACGAGCACCACATGCCATTGACACATCCGAGCTGATAGATGAGAAATGGTGGTATCATCTTCGTTTATTTTCCGATATTGTCTTCTCCATCCGTTTTCAGCTGAAACGTGAAATATTATTCCGCTTATGCATGGAGTTCCGTTCAAAATTCTGATCTTGATGGACATATCTGGATGGAGGATGGCAATCTGGCGAGATCTAGACTATTTCGAAACTTTCGGCGGTTTGATGCGTTGACGCATTATGCTAGATACTCTCAATTTAACCGATATCAACTTATATGAAGTAGATAGTGACGATTTGCCTCAGTGTCATCACTTCACAACTTTGCAATAATGAACTGTAGTATGTATCAGTATGAAGAACCTGTATATTTTCATACTTGAGACGACAAGGTCCGTATAACCAAACACCATCTCAAAATATTGATATATTTACTATGTTTACCCTTATCGATCGTGTTCTATTTATCAACTCGCAAGGTTGTTGTGAATATACAATATAAATACTTAATATACAGGGTGGCCATTTGAAAACGAAACAGACGAGATTACAGACGAAATAGAGTTTTTCGATAGAAATGCTCGGACAGGTCGATTTCTGTTTCGAGGGGGACAACTTAAGATGTAGGTTACGGACGCATAGCGCTTCAACCCTTGCTACTACAACCCTCACCCCCAAATTTTGAATAGGGAATATGGGGTGAGTGATACCTCATTTGGAAGGTATTTTTATACTGATTTCAGCACAGTAAATGTTTTTTCATTTTATGCATTAGTTCTCGAAATATTCTTAACTAAGTATTTGAAAATGAAGTAGTGTTTTCATGGCACTTGTAGTGTTTTGTGAAAAATCGACATTTTGAGCTTCAAAACAACCATGACTGTGGCTTCCTTGCTAACTAACGCATAAATATTTCGAGAACTAATGCATAAAATGAAAAAACAATTACTGTGCTGAAATCAGTATAAAAATACCTTTAAATTGAGGTATCACTCACCCCATCTTCCCTATTCAAAAATTGGGGGTGGTGGTTGTAGCAGCAAGGGTTGAAGCGCTATGCGTCCGTAACCTACATCTTAAGTTGTCCCCCTCGAAACAGAAATCGACCTGTCCGAGCATTTCTATCGAAAAACTTTATTTCGTCTGTAATCTCGTCTGTTTCGTTTTCAAATGGCCACCCTGTATATCATGTCGCTAGATACATGAAGTAGTAATAATGATCTTATTCAGTAGTATTCTGTAATTCATTCATTTGATGCCCACATTCTTGAATTACATCATGTGAGACATCATCTGTGAACAGTTCAGTGTGGCGTAAGAAATAAATACCCTTTGATGAGTCTGCAGAGTATTGATTGACCATTCCTTCTACTGTATAACGATTGACCGAACCTACCCAAGCTTGGTACATCACATGGCGATCCTGCCAGTCCTATGCAGTTAGAGATCACAGAACAGTTGGAATAGGAAATTTTTCTCGGATGATAGAATTAAGTTTTTTCTTTTGAGTTTTATTAAATTTTGTACCTTTTTATCTATCATTGTAATTATGACCTGTGTAAGCAATTCTTGAAATTTTAAGAACACCAATAAACTCTCTCTCTCTCTCTATCCCTATGAAAGCTGAGATATAGCGTTGGTGTTCTATACACCAATTTCAAACACTAAAATCCAGAGTAGAATTATTACTCAAATTCTTGAAGCTCCCAAGCGTTTCATTTTCTAGCAGATAACTCTATTATTTCGTAACAATTTCTGTTATTTTCGAATTTTGAACAAGAAATGGTTTCGAACGATAAGGTTCAACTTACTGATATGTTATATCTCTTGAATTATTCGTCACAGACCCCTCAAATCAAAACGTTTTTGGAACATCGGGTTTTGATCTGAAACATAGTGAGGTTTCAAGGGCGTAGCTCACGTCCAGGAGAAGTTGCAGCCTCAGGAATTTCATCAATTTTTTTTTTCGAAAATTTCAGATTTTTACATATAGCTTCTGAAATAATGTACTAATCCCCAAACTGTAAGCATTTTCGTGATCTACATATTCGAATCAATCAATAAAATGATACAATATTCCCATGAAGGAACTTCAATTTTTTTAAATTTCCTACGGGTTAGGTATGGA
Organism: Harmonia axyridis; assembly: GCF_914767665.1. Taxonomy (NCBI): domain Eukaryota; kingdom Metazoa; phylum Arthropoda; class Insecta; order Coleoptera; family Coccinellidae; genus Harmonia; species Harmonia axyridis. The sequence goes on from NC_059507.1 coordinate 9,014,529, forward strand.
AAATTTTACGGAAATTCAATTCAAGAAGGTCCTCTTACTTTCCATCACTTTTTTCGTAGAAAGGTTCTTCTTTGCCTTCATAAGAGTCAAATTTCTTTCTCTGGAGCATTTATCTGAGGCCAGTAGAGAGCCAATAAGCACTAGAGGCCAGATCTGAAAAATGAGCTGAGGGGTCAAGCCAATAATCACTTGAGGCCAGATTTGGAGAACGAGCTGGGGGTCAAGCAGTTGAAAGCACAATTCGTTCTATTTGACTATGGTTTTCATCAATTTGTAACAAGAAGCATTGTCAGTGCACAAAACTCGTTAACATCCATTTTTCGAACAACAACCAATGTAGCCTCACTCAATCTTTATTTATCCATAGATAACTCTTTGATCCACAAGTTAGACATGCATCTTTTGGAGCTTCCATATCGAAGGTGATATATGATAGAAGTGTTTTTCAGCTGGGTGCCCAGAATATTTGTTCACATTACCTATTTTCGTTTTATGGCGTCTTGGACTAAATCACCCTGTATCTCCTCCCTCAAACTCAACATAGAATTGATCCCTAGAATTCGAATAAATCACATCGAAAGAGCATTACTTGAAAAGATGTGATGAAAGTTCAAATGACAGATTTTCCGCCAACCAATCCCTCTTTCTGCGGCCAAACGTGCTCGAAAACACCTTGTGTGTCTTTCCCGGACATAAAAGATGAAAAATGGCTCCATTCACCCCGACCAACAAAAGTCCGTATTGATTTAAAGTCTGCTGGTTTTCCTAAGCAAAATTTCCTCCGACCTACGCGTGAAATTCCATCTCTTGTTGTCGTGTATATACGCAACAAGAATTTATATGTTTACTTTAAACCCCAAACCACCACATTTCCAGCCAACTGTCATTTTCAATGTGTGTGTCGACTAGCATTGAATTATTTCTCACATCTGTTTCATTATTTGCATCTGGGGCAGGACGATGGCAGTTAAGCGCTGTGTTTTCCCGAATTCGCCTCCAAATAAGAAGATTTAAGGCAGGAATTGCAGAAAATGGACCAATTTAGGTGTTGTTAACCTTCGTCTATATGCGTTTCTCATAAAGGCTAACTAAGGAATTGTTGAAGTAATATCCTCGGAAAACACATTACTTGGGGAAGATTTTCATTGGAATGGTAAGCTTAACGTGATTTCGAGCTATTTTCTGCTCTGAATCTAGGAGGCATTTTATCAGAATTTACACAAGCAGTAGATTTATTTCGACTAAAATTTTTTATTTATCTAAATATCGGAATACCAAACGATTGAATATTTGGATCTGCATGCCATGAGCATCATCATTAAGTAGATATAAATATTGGAAATCTTTGGAAGATGTTTCTTTTAAACTTTTCAGATAATATCCAGATCGATGCTGTATATTTCATGTGAATCTACAATTGAAAAGCACGAAAGAAAGAAGAGAAATATCATTAGTGTAGGTCAGATCAAAGAGATGAGCGGTTGAGATTTTTTGAGATTTTCAAGCTACTAGGCTTGAGCTTGACTTGATTTCAAATCAAGTTCAAGTCAAGTAGTACTTTTTCAGTCAAGTATTAATTTACTTGAATCATATCCAGCTACTTGATTTTTATCAGTTTTATTGTATAGTGTCACATCTATAATAAAATAACGAAATGAGAAAGAACCTCGCAAAAACACTTTTATTCATTAAACTCATAAAATAACCGAAAATAACAATTTTCTTGAAATTGAAACATAAATTAAATCACTATAAATCATAAAAAAATAAAAGAATTAAGTTTTTTATTATTGAGAAACTTTCAGGCTTTGTTTGATTTAATAATTTTCCATCCAGGATCTAAGATACATGTGGCATCTTATAGATTTGTCGCCTAACTTAATGCGGGTTTTTGTAACTGTAAGAGCAGCTCTGAAAAATTGTCTTTCAACAGGAGCTGCTGGCGTTGATAAAAAATCCGTTTGACCATTTTTGCTGAATAGGAATTGAAGTACTTTAGCTTCCTGATAAGATCTGATGTTCCGAAGGCTGAAAATAATTTACAGAAGAGGTTCCATCCTAATAGCAGAGTCATTAAAAACCGATTAAAGTTAGGTTTTTATTTAAATATTATTTGTTTAGGGTGAAAAGGATTGGTCTTTCATATTTTAATTTTATTAAATTTGTGAAAACCTGGGTAGGAGTTTGGTTACCAAATAAGCCAAACTTCCCCTTAAAATTAGTCTTTGAAGTCTCATGGGCAATTGTAACGTTACACATCTTGGCGCCCAACGTGGGGCCCGAAAATTTTGGCAACTGCTCCTCTCATTTCGATCCTTTCAATTCTTAAATAATAATCTATCTTTGTTTAATTTTTTTCTCTTTCTTTTCTCTCGTCTTCGATATATTCCATTGGTATCAGATTACCACACGTGTCGTGATATTTTTTTTTTGTAGCTATATATTTATATATGATTTTTTTCTTGTTTATTTCGTTTGACAAAATGATTAATCCAGATTTCTTGAAGGCACATGAACTTGCGTTTGAGGTCGCTATACGTATTGATAATGAAGACGTTGCTTAAACTGTAGAACAAAATCGTAAACTTTTAAGGAGACTTTAAGCTCAGGAGAGAGTGGCGATCGTAGCTTCAAAGAAATTCAGGATGTCTATACTGTTCGACATTCTACTTTCACTTTCTATAAGCATGACAATACGGTCAATAAAAAATTCTACGAAAGGTTTCAAAGGGTTATTGTAGAAACAAAAGTGCAAGGTCGAAAACTTTACCAGTGAGTTTTAAGTGTGGAATGCCTTATTTATCTTGGGAACAGATAGCACGATTCTTGAAAATTTTGGTTTGCAAGGATCTTATGATATGACTGATAATATGATGTTATTCAAAATGTTTTCAGATCTTTTTTTTCTGGAATAATAATGAACTTTTTTATTTCAAATCTTCAAGATTGATTTTAGTTTGTAAGAATCACACAAAAATCAATTAAAATCGTGCGATCCGTTTTCTCAATAATTGAGGTGTTCCATACTAAAAACTCACTGTGGATAAAGGATCTCGGACAGATCCAACCTTATATTTAAAGTTTCATTTCAATCTTTGCACATACTGAGGCCATAAGTGAATGCGGGTAACGACTGAGCAGGGAGCTTATTTATTAATCACAAAGAACTCTCATTGTTGCCTAATCGGAACTTATTTATAATTCATTATTCCCGCTATGAGGGAAATGTCCGAAAGTGTCTTTCCCATTATTAATTCGTGGAATATCTTCATCTGGCACTGTGTACCCCTTCTCCAGCAATTAAACTTTCAACACCAGAATAATCTCGATTTCGCAGTGGCTTATGAAGTGCGAGCATGAGCCGAGTGAATAATGGTGTATTAGGAAACTCCGCAACCCAGTACAGAACAAAACACTTTTGTCGACAAGTTTTGAAACAAGACCCTTTCTAAATCTTTCCAGTTCTGGCTGGCGCTTCGGAAACATTTCTTCGGGGAAGTTGATTAATATTGTCCCCCCCGCGTCGTTCTTCACGATGAATTCAGCTTTCAGTTGTTAATTATTCAAATTATTCGAACTTCCGAAAGTTTTAATCTCTCATTTCGGAGTAGAGGTTCAGAGCGGAGATGGCTACAAATGATTCGGTATGAGAAAAGGGTGGAACGTGCGAATCAAATTAAAAATTCCTGTTCGATTACGCAGGTGATGGACTCGTTGAAATTTCAGCGCTGCTGCACAGATCACTGTTGCTGATGAACTTCTATCTTTGGAGTTCAGTCTGGAATTAATATACTCGTACACCTAGGTTCATTTCGCCGAAACAATTTTCAATAAAACCCTATAGATTCAGTCGAATTTCCAAACATTACAAAATAGATGCATGTCCGAAAAGTTCCCAGTCTATATTTTCATCTTCGCAAATAAAACACGTGGCATGAATGATAATCCAAGTTTCACGTGAGACATGAGTTGAAATACTCAACATCTTCAATAGTTTGTGAATCAAGTACTAAACAACTCACACACTAGTATTACTTGATAGCGCTGCAGAATCTCATATGGTACTACTTCACAAAGTGAACTTGACAATGCTGAAGAATACCATGTGGTATTGTTTCATCAGGACTGAAATTATTTCATTACTGGTGAGAGAAACATAAACATAGTTTGGGAAGAGAATTTTTGAAAATATTTGTCCCTTGAAACAAAAAATAATTTTTCAATAATCGTGCCTAGGGAATTCAATACCGAAATTGTCTTCAGTTTGGGATTGTGTTTTGTCTTCTAAAGACGTCCCTATGTGCAGCCTGTCAGTCAAATTCTTAATTTCATTTTGTAATGTTGATTTGCGATGAAGTACAAATGTTCCTTTTTGGCCATTTGTTGATATTGGCTGTTATCCCTGAAATTCCAGATATTTGGCAGGGTTTTCTATATACGGTTCCATACTTCTCATTGATAAACGGCACTTTTTTATCCTAGAAAATTAAGCTTTAACCATTTCTCTTCTCAATGTCGAGTTACAATGACTTTCCAATGTGCTGGTCATGAATCTTAGAGTAGTTACAGCAGTGACTAGTGTTGCTTCTTCGTCCGAAACTTATGAGTGCTTTCTGGGACGTTTCAAAATACATTTGACCTTTTATTGTCTAATATATCTTTTAATATTTAATCACGCATCAAAAATACCACAATTTTAATCCCGCAAATGCGGGATCTCTCCGAAATTCTGCGGGATCAAAATTGTGGTATTTTTGATGCGTGATTAAATATTAAAAGATATATATTGATCCCGCAGAATTTCGGAGAGATCCCGCATTTGCGGTATTGAATTCCCTAATCGTGCCTAAATAACGACGATAAACGAAAAATAAAAAAAATATCAATACTGATATTCATGAGAAGCTGCTTTCAAGAAGAGTAAGATGCTCTTCTCTCTACGTGCAGTTGCGTTGCTAGTCAATCGAATCAACTCATTATGAAAATTCTGGAATTTTGGAGGAGATTGAACTCTAAGGTGAAGATCAGATCTAGGAAACTTCTGAATGCATTATATGAGAAAACATAATTTAAAATTTAATTTTGTGATCGATTTTTTTTTAATATTCTCAATTTCTTGCAGAATGAATTATTCAGCACCTGAAAATAATTTTCGCGTTATTTGGATCATTCAGTTATCCTTAGAATAACAGTCAGCTTTATTCTGAGAAATGCTGAAAGATTAGAATTCCCGGGAGAGTATGCTGCGAATGAAGTATTTTCACTCCAGGTACGATTAAATTCCCATCAGCAACCAGCAGATACGGAGAGAAAATTATCTTGGCTAAATCCTTCACATAAGCGTCTTATTTCCTGGAGTAGGGATTCCATTTTATTTTTGTTCCGAATATACTTGGGGATATCCATTCCAGGAATTGTTTGGACGGAGTTAATTGAAATCATTAATTATGTATAATTACCCCTGGCTTATCCTTGTTGTGGATCATTAATTTCGAAGGAGGATTTAAAGGACCTAGCAGATCTCTGAAAGAATGAATGATCATAAAGGAGATTTCATTTGTATCTACACTGATCAACAATTGCTAGGGATCACTTATGAACTTCTCTCCATTTGTATTTTTTTCAAGTTATCTCGTGAATATCTGTACATTATATGTTCTCTAAGGAAAAAGTGAGATGTTTTGAGTTGATTATATCAAAGTCTTCCTCACTTCATCGGCTCTTGTTCACAAAATCGATTATTATCTGTAGGCTGTTACAGGTGGAGTGAAAAGCAATGTGGTATTTGTTATTAAATCTGTTTTTTTCTCTCGTTTAAACACATAAGGGGACAATAAATGAAGAAATGAGAAAAATATCAGCTTATCAGTCATGCCGAGAAGACGTTTGGCTCCTGTGCAACTGGACCAAATCATACGGTGGATACAGGAAATTTGTCCCAGCGAGAAGTGTCCCGGCGGCGGTTGAATGTTTCGCAAAGTGTCGTGAGTCGGGCTTGGAATAGGTTCATCCAAAACGACTCAGTAGCTTATGTTCATGGGGGAGGTCGGCAGCGCAGTACAACAGCTGCCCAAGATTGTCTTTTGATCCTCAATGCTAGGAGAAATCCCACTTACCCGGCATCGCGGCTAAATAGATCACTGAGAGTTGCAACAGGAGTTCTAATTTCGAACCAGACTGTAAGACGACGACTACATGTTCGTGGTTTGAGAGCACGTAGGAGGGTACAACATCCCCGTTTGAATAGGGAACACGGGGTTCATCGACGGCAATAGGCTGAGAAGCACCGCAATTGGACACTTGAAGATTGGAGCCGATGTTTATTTACGGATGAGTCTAGATTTCGTTTGGTCAACTCCGATGGACGTATTCTTCCTTGGAGGGAAAAAGGTCGAAGGTATGCAGAACAGTTTATGGTACCCACAAGAGCTTTTGGCGGAGGTTCTATATGTGTATGGGGAGGTATTTGTTTGAACCAACGCACAGAGTTGGTTGTTCTGCAGAACACCACCATGACCAGCCAGAGATATCACGATATGATTATTGAACCCATAATTGTTCCGTTTGCGGCTGCCGTGGGCGAGAATTTCATTTTAATTGACGATAATGCCTGTCCACACCGTAGTCGTCTGGTTAATGAAGCGCTAGAAACTCACGCTATTGATAGGATGGACTGGCCAGCTCGCTCTTCAGACATGAATTGCATCGAACATTACTGGTCTGAGATGTCTAGACAATTGTCAACCTTAGAACAACCGATCAATAACCTGGAGGACCTTTCTAACGCTTTACGGGATATTTGGACGAATTTGCCCCAAAATTTTATAAATCGTTTGATCGAAAGTATGCCTCGTAGGGTAGAATGCTTGAGACGAGCTCGTGGGAGACCAACTAGGTACTAGCTAAACCGAAACTTCAGCCTTCTTGTGGTTTCATCATAAAATTTTTATGTTATTCAAACACAGAATTTTGAGTGTTCCTAATAAAGTCTTTTTTTCTCTCCAACTTTCCATATTATCAACTGAAAATACTCTGATATCTGACTAAATTTATAATCTTGGAGCGAATATTTCTGAAATAAATTTAGAACAAGTAAGTGATCCCTATCAATTGTTGAGCAGTGTAGTTAAAAGACCTATCATATCACATCTCAGTATAGCTAATATCTTGAATAACAGAATCCCAAAAACTCAGACTTATTTAATTTGCAAATTCGACTTTGAGTCGACAATGTGATAAAAAAAAATAGTTTCATGCATGTCTGATTTTGTTATGGAACTGATAAAAGAATGATGAACTAAGGCTGTTAGTCTAATTCTAGTGCGTAGAACTACGTAGATAGTCTAAAATCACTCATATCGTGACTAAATGATAGAGTGTTCTGTTTGAGGAACGAGCGCTCAAAAATGAGGGTGATCAGTTCAACACCTTCCTTAGCCAATGGTGTTCACGTAATCTCATTCCATAAATCATGTCACCCTTCAACGCTATCCCATTTATCCATCTTCCTGTTTGCTTACTCTGGAAGAACCTACAAGCAGGATATCCATCATATTTAACTTTTTGACATTAATAAAATAAATATTTCCTGAGAATGCATCCTTCTGAAAATGTCACAAGTATTGTGACAAATTCATATTCGTCATAAAAGGTTTTCAGGTCCATGGAAGTTTTCGATTTTGGATGTTAGTCTAATAACTTTATGATGGATCCCAAGTCATATTCTAATCGAAACCTGAAAATTTGGTGTTGAAATCTTTGCATGCTGTTGAAGTTTAATTGGTTGCTTCAACATCATTGTAAATTTCCGAGATTCATATAGTTTCATAGTTGACAGATTCTGAAGTCATAATCGAATTCATGTTGATACCTAAATAGTGTGAAAATTGCATCTTCCAACATCAACTTTTATTCGTTTCTTCAACGTAAATTGATCAAATATCTACCATAACCGATCGATCTGATGGAAACTTCATAGTAAATAGTTTGAAACCCACTTTGGGATTTATGAAACTTGGAAATATCCCTCCAAGAGTTGTTCGCAGTTTCTCGAACAACTAACTTGCTCGAGTTTATGGAATATTCACCAATAATTTATAGCATCACTTGCATAGATATGGAAATGAGAAAATTTCATGGAAAGGGTTAATTCAATTGTTTCAAAGATGGGAACATTCTATTCAGAAATATACGTGATAAGGATTATATGGAATAAAACAAAATAATCTCCACAAAGATAATTTGTGAAAATTATTTGATTTGATAATTAAGTTGAATTCTCTTCACTTCATTGTTTTTTCAAGCCAGACATCTCAATTAGAACACTGCATAATAGTTATTTATAATACAAGTGCAGAAGGTATTCATATTCTTCCACGAGTTCAAAATTCAAAAACGAGCCACGAAGTGGCGAGTTTTTGAAAGAACGAGTGGTAGAATGAGCCTTCTGTACGAGTATTATACATTATTTTCTCTAATTCATTGCATTTTTATTGAAATCAATGAAATATTTCCATAAATATCATTTAGTGATTTTTGCATTGAAAAATGTTGGTTGGCAGAACTGATTTCTTTAAGGCAAATTGATGAATTGACAGATAAAGACGTGGCGGAAAGTTCGGAGTACCAACATATAATAATAAAATATAACCATGAAAACTGTGCGTTTCTGATATATTCTCGCACGATTTTGTTCTACAAGATGTGGAAGAATGAACAGAATAACCACAGAATTAGAGAAAATATCATCTGGCACTTCTACACGGAAAGTAGAATTGTATTCAATTTTTTGACTTCTATTGGTTAATCTTCTACAAAGATGAGAACATTTGAAGTCCTTCATATCATCTGACGAAACATTCCAACCTTGTATTGGATCAATGTTAAGCCATTTGCCACGTATTGCATCTTTCAATTTGTTGTTTAATGTTTGTGACAACATAGTTGTCTTTTTTGCGAGTTTTTCCTGTTATTATTTTCCATAAATAGATTTTATAATCTACAGCTTCTTCTTTCTTATGGTGTCCTGCGAAACATTCGGTTGACACTAACTAACCCATCAATCATATAAGTTGCAAATCGATGGCTGAAAATAGGTCTCTCAAGCAATTTGTCGCACTCGAAGAGTACAATTGATACTCTACTGTCATTATATCATTATAATAGATGCATAATGTTGAACTGATTCGATACCGTTGGGTGTGACCAATTCATATACTCGAAATGCTAAAATTGCTGCGGTGTAACATTGTACATTACTTCGTTGGAGTTTCTGCTTGGAATTTATTACCTAATATTCAAATTATCTTTCTATATTACGTTATGGCATGTGCAGAAGGGAACCATAACAGTTAGTTCCCAAATTCAATTACATTTAGGAGTTCCGTTTCACACTGAAGGAGAGAGACATCTTCATAACTTATAACGGAATCAACTACATGATTATAATTGTATTTTGGTGTGTTTATACATACGTTGGAGCTGCGTCTGGCTCGAGTGAACTCAATGGAATAACATCAGGAGTTTCGAAGATATACGTACGTCTATGGCTCGGTTGCAGAAGAAAATCGGATCAGAGAAATGGGATATGCATGGGATATTGTCTGTGTTATTGGGGCAAATGCATAATATCAAAATCTTATATAAGGTGTGTGAATAAGTCTTTCCCGTTTTTTTTCAAATTTTGAGCCTTTATTGTGAAAACATGGTTACAAATGAATTATTGAAAGTATTGGCCATCGCTAGCTACAACTTTTCCCCATCTTTCTGGCAACATACGAATCCCGTTGCGAAAAAATTCGACCGGTTTGGCCTCTATCCAGTCATCCACCCATTTTTTGGCTTCCTCGTAGGAATGGAAGTGCTGGTCAGCCAGGCCATGCGTCATCGATCTGAAGAGATGGTAATCAGACGGAGCAATGTCTGGACTATACGGCGGGTGGGGTAGGACTTCCCATTTGAGCGTTTCTAAGTATGTTTTCACCGGCTGTGCAACATGTGGGCGAGCATTGTCATGTTGCAAAATAACTTTGTCGTGCCTGTCGGAGTATTGTGGCCGTTTTTCTTGCAGTGCGCGGCTCAAACGCATCAATTGCCGTCGATAGACCTCGCCTGTGATCCTTTCATTCGGTTTCAGAAGCTCATAGTAAACCACACCTAGCTGGTCCCACCATATACAGAGCATGAGCATGCCGCCATGAATATTTGGCTTGGCCGTCGATGATGAAGCATGGCCGGGTAGTCCCAATGATTTTCTTCGCTTCGGATTATCGTAACGGATCCACTTTTCATCGCCAGTCACGATACGATGCAGAAAACCCTTTCTTTTATGTCGCTGAAGCAGCTGTTCGCAAGTGAAAAAACGCCGTTCGACGTCTCTCAGCTTCAGTTCGTACGGCACCCAATTTCCTTGCTTTTGGATCATTCCCATGGCTTTCAAACGCTTGGAAATGGTTGTTCGGTCAACTCCCAATGCTTCAGCAAGTTCTTCTTGCGTTTGACACGAATCTTCATCAAGCAAAGTCGCCAATTCTTGATCTCCAAAGATTTGCGGCCGCCCGGAACGCTCCTTGTCTTCCACGTCGAAATCGCCACTTTTGAAGCGTCGAAACCATCCGCGAACACTTGAATCATCGACACAACCTTCTCCATAAGCTTCCTGAAGCAACCGATGCGCCTCGGCAGCAGATTTCTTCAAATTGAACCAATAAAGTGAAACTTCCCGCAAATGACGTCGACTCGGCTCAAATTTCGACATTTTCACGATTTCAAAAATTTATGATGCGAAAAACTTTCAACTAATGTGTTAGTGTGGATTTGTTGACAGATGAATAAGCTTTGATTATGACATATGTAACCATTAAATACTCACACAGTATTGGTGGCGCCATCTCTTACAAAAAACGGGAAAGACTTATTCACACACCTGATATAATTTAATAATAATAATAATAAAGCTACTCTAAACCATTTCAGTTTACAAGATAAAAATAAAAAAATAAAATAAAACAAAAACAATATAAAAAAAAAAACATTTTACAATTTCAACAATATTGATTTGATTATCAGCAGAGGAGAAAAAAAACAAATAAACTAGCAAGTACTATAATATGAAAATGCAATGCGACAACAATGTGGCTAGTTCTGCTGATCCAGCAGTTCATTTTTAATGACTTTCCTAAATTTAGTTATTGGTATTGATAGTTCCGGTTTGAAGGAATTAAAAAGTTTTACTCTCGGTTGTACTGCATTGTGAGTAAAACTGAGTTCAAATAGAGCTGTCGAATGGCGAGGCATGTTAAGTATCTGTGAATGTCTGGTGTTGCGATTGTGTAAATTTCTTCTGAAAACGAGTTTGTCATAAAGAAAGGGCGGACTTTGAGTATTGAACAATCTATGCAAAAAAATAAGGAAATGGTATTTACCCATACTAGACACTCTGAGCCACTTCAACTGCAGAATGCATTGTGAAATGTGATCATATTTCCTCAAATTAAATATGAATCTACAACAAGTATTTTGCACACGTTGAAGTCGATATTAAATTCAATTTATTTTCATTATAAATAAAGATCTGGTATGAAATGAGTAATATTATAATGTTCTTTCGTTTTCGAAGAACTCTTCGAAAATATGAAGGCGAAATGCCTTGTGAAGCTTCTATAACAATCAAAATATTGACAGACTGCTATCATAGTTTTAACGCTCAGTAATAAGACCAATGTACCGCCCGAACGAATTACTAAAATGGAAATTTTACAGGGATGTATCCTGGTACTGATTTCATTCATTTTCAATATTTACGATTCTCTCTGTTTTCGAAGATCTACCAATCTCTGTGTATGGGATGATACTGGCACTGTCGTTGTTCAAAGTCTACTGTTTCGCAAATCGATATGTGCTTAATAAGGTCAAGACTGGCAGTTAATTAAAAAATATCCTGTGGAAGTGACCTAAAAATGAAGCCCTTCATCAAAAATTCATTCGGACCTCAATTTGAGATGTAGAGAGCATGTAGACCCTCTGGGGTCCAAATTGAACTTGCTTCCATATTCCTAGATAAAACACTAAATAAAGTACGAGATTCTGAAATTGGACTAGTTTAGTGATGTTGATAATACTATATTTGACACGATAGAATTAAAATATAGAGCAAAAATGATAAATCAGTGAAAAAATTTTGAAAATCGATCAATAAATGACTGAGAAATAGATTATTTAAATTTACGTATTTTAGCGCGGAACGTCTTTGGTCTACGACTCGTCTGTGACGTCACGCCACTTGCCTGTGATCGCTACACCATAAATTACGTTTAAATACTTAGCCGCGCCAAGGCTCTCGTGCCGTTTGTAGTTGTACAGTGTAGTTCTAACTCGACTTTTGTTTTTATGTCGCCATAATGGAAGAAGGCTTCGTGAGAGGACAAAGTGACAATTTGCCTTAAATAGATATATTCGCAGTGATGGAGTTTTCTTTTTCAAATCCATCTTATGTCAGTGCTGAAATAAAAGGAGTTAAACTTTTCAAGTAAGTATCTACTTTTGAGTTTGCTTCATCATGGTTCAACTTATAAACATGATTTATTTAAAAAGCGTTTCATAAACAGTTTGTAGTTGAGTACTGATTGTTGAAGTCTATCCATTGTCAATGGCAAAACATATTTATGTGAGGAGTAAAAAGTCAAAAGAGAAAAAAGTAATGTTTACTGCCCGTATAAAATCCGGTATGAATCAATTCTAAGTGGACCACTTCTTCCTTTGATTCATGTCATTTGGTACATGAAAAAACAATTGATTGGGGTTTTTAATTGTCGTGCTTGCACACATAGGCACAATACAATATTTGTAGGATTTTTTTTTATTTCAGCCATCGTATAACAAACCAAACATGACACGAACGGCACAAGTGATTGTACACCAATGAATTCGTAAGCACTCTGCGAATACCAGTCGCCTCGTGTAAGTGGCGTGACGTCACACACTAGACGCTGCGTACTATGAAATTATTCTTCCAAGCGCAACTTCAAAGTCCCATAACTTTTTCATTTCTAGAGATATTTCAATGATTCTTCCACATTTTTGTTTCATTTTACTTGAATTTTTAGAATTGATCCTTAACAAAAAAATGAAAACTAGTCCATTGTTGTTTAGTTCCTGGAATGAAAAAATGAGAGTAGCTTCAGCAATTATGTTCGTTCAAAATTCAGTTCTTTCGTTAATTTTAGAACTGAAATAAAACTTATTATTCAAGCGACACAAAATCAAGTTAAAATCTTGCGTGTATTCAGAGTGTCCCAAGTTTCGATTGCCTATTAGACGTTTCTGGAAAACTGCGTCTATTTTAAATCTGAAAGTGGGTGAAATATAGTTCAGTTTCTGAGTTTAAGTATTATCCAGGATCCAACACAACCATTGAAAGATTAGGTTCTTATGGATTTCAATTCAAAAATTCAAATACGACTCCAGAAACGTTGTTACACTTGAGACTGAATATAAAATAACAATTTCAAGCTGAATTTCCTGTTGAAAGTGTCATCAGAGGAACAATTTGATAATTGATCATTTTCCTCTATAAAAAAAATCCCACATAACAACCTATTCATGCAACCTTATCACTGATTTTCCACAAAGAATATCAGGCACATGGAGAATTTAGATACCTTCTGGAGTAATTCAATTATTGTTTTTGCTGAACAGTGAATCTGTAACTTTTCATATTGATTATAAAATTCCACAAGGTTGAAATAACCGGATGAATTCAACCTATATACCATAAAATCTGATTAAATAGCATCTACTTTTCCCCATTCGCTTCCAAAACAAGAAACCAATCCACCATAACTTAGAACTAATAGCCTACTCCGGGAACGTACTGCAAATATCCCAGAAAGAAAAATTGGATATAAAAATCTGTATTAATATTGAGATTGCATGCCCGTTCGCCAAACATAAATGTTTATCCAGGCAAGATACGAACTAATACGCTGCGCTATTCCTTTAGATTACCTTATGAAATATCTCATCCTAAGGGTCAGAGCACATTCCGTCCTACATAAAGAGTGCAGTCAACCGACGCCAACCAGGACGTTTGTCTTATTTGCCCTATCAGACGAAACTTCTTTACGTTGTTTTCCACCCTCAACTTCTCTCGTTCGAAGTTGAAGATAGAGCGTGGAACAATTTGCAATTTTTTATCTCCACGGATCAGCAGCCTCTCAAACGTGACTTGACGTATTTTTATTCGATGGTTTCCGTTCTTGAATCTTTTGTTATCGTACATCGGATTCGTTGCAGTTCTCTAATCTCCCAGGGCGCCATTTCGATTCGAGTTCCTTGGAGATTTTCGGGTTTTTTTTTTATGTTTGAATACATATTACATTCAGTTTCATTCAGATGTGAAGAATTTAAATTTACAGTGACCTGGTTGGAGAATGGAGTTTCCTCCAGGAACGCAGCAGTGATTTCCTACTTTTCCTACTTCCACTCTGTATAAAATTCTCTTGTGAGATACGTTGGTTCATGCAAGCGACATCTTCTGTCCACAGAAGTAGGCGTTGAGAACAATTCTAAGGCAACACCAAGCAGATGGTTTTAGGGAAACGTTTCAAGATACTGAGATACTCACCATACCATCTTTATATGCTTCAGAATACTTGTTCATAATAACTTGGAATACCTTTCAGTCAATAGCTTATTTCACGAATTAAATACGCGGAGCCAACGTCCCATGCCATACGTGGAACTAAGCACAAGGAGTAGACTAATTGAGATCTAAAATCTGCAACAAGCTCACCAATGCAACTATTCAAGAACTGTGTCAAAGAAATACTCCTCAAAAAGACACTGTAGAGCCTCGAAGAATTCGTAGATGATTGAATACCACTTTATAATAGTGATTATTATCATTATCATTCCTTCAAAAAAAAAATTACACTTTGGTTCATTATTTCTTCCTAGACTATCTATAAAGATGAAATAACGAAAAAGATTGGATCTTGGTGGACTTGTCCTCTTGTCTTTCATAAATTACCAAGCTTTCATCTCAGCCATGGCTCTATGTAGAAACATGCGTGATTATGATGATGAAAAATATTCAAATTTTCAAATTCCAAAACTATAAGAGCCAGAACTTTGTATATGATATTATCATAGCAATCATTATCGAAGTCATAACGCCTTGTTTTGAATTAATTGAACTCATTCAGGTGGTGGTTGAACGATTGTCAACATTGAGATTGTCAATCGCTCTCCCAATTGTGTTTCCCATCTTTTACGACTGTTTGTTAACTCTGTGGCTTTTGTAACGTTGAAACCAGGTAATTGCTTTGTCGTGTCCACCCAATGTATAAAGAAGCGATCACTCCTTCGTCCGCTTGGGAAATGACCTAGAACAATCAATTTCATTATTTCTATGGACCGGTGCAAAGGAAGAAAGGATACGTTTCAAGTTGTAGTGCATTCAATTTCATGATGTCTTCATTCTGTTAAACTATCGAGAAATTGATTTTCCAATTTTGTTTCCTTGGTTTTTTTTCTGAAAATTCGTATTCCTTAGCTATGAGGACCCATGCACTATACTCATATTGAAAATATATATTTCTTTCTTCTTCTTATATAAGAATTTAGGGCTATTCCTTATCGATCTCCATATGTCTAAATTCTGTAGGAGTATTTGTGATGTAGACTGGCAGCTTTCTTTAAGAAGGGACTTCTACCCATTTTTTTGAATCCCTCGCCATTCGTGCTAGTCTTTCAGAGTTCATTCTGCTGACCAATCATTACATGGTTAGCTAAAATAATTGATTTCATGAAGAATTGGAACCTAAATATCCTTCTAAGGAATAGAGTGCACCTCTGACCAATATCTGATGAATTTTCTTCTTGGAGTTTTTTTCCTTAGGTCAATAGGTAACTTCTTTATAATGATTACACCCTAATTGCTTGAGATATTCGAGATATTCTACTTGTTCATTTTCCTATGCAGTAGAATGAGAAGATCATCCTTGTGTTGAGTTTGGAACCTGTGGTGAGTACCATTTCCAGATAGGGATAGATTGGTTGATCAATACTTCATGTTCTCAATCTCAATTCAATATATTGTCAAATACCACTTCCAAGAACCTTGCACAATCTGGATTCTCTCTGCTTCCAACTTCATACATGTTTGTTTTTCACCTAACTTTATTTGGAGAACTCTCAGTAAAAATCTCCTTCAACTACGCACATTCAGGTCCAATCCTTTCTTCATTTCAAATATACATCAATTGAAATGTCATCATTGTGATATGTTGAAGTCACTAACGTGAACCTGAAAAAGTATGGGTCCCAATACAGATCCCTGAGGTACTCCCACATCTACTTCTTGCTCTGTGGAAAAAGCTTCATTCCTAGCAATTCTTTATGGAAAGAGCTGAGTTCTCTGACCTCCCTATAGGAAGAAAATATCGGAATCTTCCTTTTTCTACTTCGTTCAGAGTTATATAAATTTCGTATCCGGCTATTAATCACTGAACGAATGCCCTAACGATTCAACGTCCGAGAGTGAAAGGAATACGCCCTCATCTTTTGTACTCATCAACAATGTGTGACCCCTGACATATGTTTCCCCAGATCTCGGTTGACATGAAAACTTCAGCGCTCTCCCATTTTTCACCCTTGTTCATCCGGGCCTTCGTTAAAGTCGGAATTGCCGAAAAAATTGAGAGAGAAAAGGATGCGATGCAGATCTAAACATTACGCTTGAACCGTTCTGAATGGAATGGGCAAACGGAAAGCTCAACATTCAGTCGAATAAATGCTGTTTAAAGAAATGACATGATGGAGGGATGAAATGACAGTGGATTTGGGCCGAAATCAAATGAGATTTCAAGATTTACAACATCACAGCAACCTTTTGCATTCGGATATATCTTGTGTTTGATTAAAGCAGCTATAATTCGAAAAAAAATTACCAGGAAAATTTTATTACCGCTCTAAGGTGAGTGTATTGGATTCGTTCTCAATATCACAAGTGCGTTAAAGTTAAAAACTAGCTGGATCTTCAAGGGGTGCTGATCCCAGCTTTGGACTTGGTTTCGAATACTGCTGAATACTGTTGTTCTGTTTGGTTCAATAGTGTTCATGTTCATATAATTGATGTACAGCTCAACGTTTCTATGAGAAACATCAGTAGAAATATTAAGTCCACACCTTTACATTGGTAACCAGTGCTAACACATATAGTCCCGCCTCATATTCGTAGACAGATTGCAGTCAAGAAATCTTAGGATGAATTTCATTTCTACCCGAACTTATTTCCAGATGTATCTTACCCCCAAGATACTAGAACTGCCAGATTAAAGTCAGGCAAACCTTCATGGAAAGAGAAAAGTCTTAGGTTTCTATCTCCTCAGGAAAATTTGATGTATTTTGAATTTGACTTAGGACTGGTCATGGTCGTTGCAATAGTATGCTCCTCAAATGGTAATATATTGAAAACCCACTATGTGACTGTGGTGTAGAAGATACCATTGACCATTTGGTGAATACTTGCCCAATTTATGAATTTCATGGTGGTTTCCAAGCGATCCACTCAGTTTCAGAATCCTTTTTAGAAGTCGCTAACTTTAAATTGATATAATTGAAACTTTTACATTTATTACTTCTTTCTGGTTCTATCCTTTTTTTCAATTCAGATTTAATTATATTGAATATTTCGTCAGCTTTTGGTGAAGAGGAAGGATGGATTGAATTTTGTTTGGATGAAGAGGAGGCCCTTCAATAAAAATATGTCAGCTTATTCTGTGAATAAATACACACAAAAAAATACGTAGAGTATAACGATTCATTTTAGATTTCAGTTGAGACATTTCCATGGCATGTTGATATATAAAATTTTTCTCTCCACAATCACATCAGCTAAATTACTATTATATTTCAACCATTGATGGATTTATCAACATGAAAAAAACAAATATAGCCTGAAATTAAAATGTAGCTGGTGGGAAATATAATATGTCACTGTATTTCAAAAACAACTGCTAATCGATAATAATTTCCATGATGAAGCTGAAAAAATATATGAAACAGGTAGGTACGTTTGAACTTTGAATATTTCCATTAATGGACAATATGATTTTTGTCATAAACAAAATATGTGGGTATTACTCGACATTTCGGCATCTAGATGTTCATTGCTTTTTTCACACTCACTCAGTTTGCATATGGTTTGTGTCTACATAATATACAGGGTCCTGCAACTAATGCGCAGTGCTCTGAACCTGTAACTTATCGTTTGAGCACTTTGTAATGAAAATTTTTTCGGTCACATAGGGTGTTTTTTCAGGATGACTCTCAACTTTGTTTTCTCAACGAGAAAAACATATTTTTCAAATTTTCAGTTTTTATATAATTAATAAAAGATACTTGTTCTCACATTGAAAATATGGATGATTTAAGAGATTGACAGGTCTTTATTATACATATATTAGTTAATCGAAATATTCGACATTCTGAAGTTATTGAATTATTGTTTCTATTGAAAACATCAAGTCGGATCGTCCAGGAAGAAATTGAAAAAGTTTTTTTATTTTATCTTTAGTAATTATATACGAGTACCTATACATAATATTCATCAAGTGAGCATCGGATCCGCTAGATATACTGTTCCATTATGTAATTGCTTTTTATTTTTCATCCCTTTATAAAACCTTCCAATAAAAAATTCACTCACCAATAGTAGGAAGAACTGGTTCTCAGCCATGGCTGTTATGCAGCCAAATACCGCCACTCCAATTATGATCAAAGCTGCAAAGATCAGGATGTACACTCCGACATAAAAGGACAGCGCATCTAATTTGTCTAGCCATTCGTACACTCCATCTTCGAATCTCAACCAGAAACAAAAGATGAGTATGCAAACTCCGAGAACCTGAAAAAAAACTTCCTTTCAAAAATACTGACTAGGTAATTCTATAGGCATGATACTTAGAAAGGCTGACGAATTAAAAATAGTTTAATGGAATTCATGGAATTTTTCAGTCGGGAATTCAGCAATTTTGGCATCTCTTAACACGAGTTTAGTTTTTATATTCATGTTGGTGATGCTTGTTCGAAAGTTCCATAACTGGTTTTATCAGCTGAATTTTTTTTGATAAAGGTTAATTCAGATGCTTTTCCAAGATGAATGAAATTGAACAAAACAGAAATTTCCTCTTCTAAATTGGAATCAAATTAGCCTAATATATACTTGGCATTATACCACATAATTGGCTTCATTATTGGGTTTGAAGAATTAGCCCTCAAACTGGGTAAAATACCTTCGAATGGGTTTTTAATTCCGAATAGAGGATATTGGAGGTACCAAGTAAGCTGATAATATTTCCTTAAAACGTAAGCTAGTTCAGGAGATATTAATATTTTATAATCAAATGTCAAATAACAATATTATGAATTATTAATTTTTTTCATGAAAAGCTATAACAAAAAACGCTCATTTACCTCTGAGGAATGAAAATAAACGTGTTAATGACTTATCGATTCATGATAAATATTCAATTCCAATTTATTATCTTGGTGATACGACCTAGTTCGATATACTTTTAATGTATTCTCCGATATAAACATTTCAGAATGAAAAACAAGCAAAATAGTGCGACAGTTTATTTTTCCAACCACATGACATAGTTCTGTGTCTCTTTAGGGGTTTCTCGAATGTTTACAGCATGTCACAGGCCAATTTCAGTGCTCTGGTGATTCCTCGAAGGAATACTGAAGAATATTCCCTCGATCTGAATTATTTCTAAGAAATACAGTTCTGTTGTATGTCGTTTAGGAATGGAGTAAAATGGAATTTGAAATAAGATTTATTTCCTTCACTCAATGTCCTTATATCAAAAGAAATGAACATGTTCGATGAAGTGAACTATACGGATATTGACTATTGCTTATCAAAACTCAATATTCAGCTGTCCAAGAAGCAGGTAAATAATGGAAAAATTGATCTTCTCATCATAAATATAGTAGAAGTATATTTATATTTATATTAAGAAAGAAATGATTAACAACCCATCATCATAATAATATGGCAATCATAAAAATACAATCAGTTTTTAGGTTGAATATGGTTCATACTGTTGAATCTTGCTCTTTGCTCCATCTACGAGTATTCCGAAAGAATATGGTATGATAGAATTGAAAATTCATTGCTCTCGTCATGCTCTTGCTAGTGCGTTCTGTTTTTGAAATATTTTAGGTGCTTTTATTTCTGTATTTTATTTCTGTTTGCAAGAGCATTTGGTTCATCCAATAACCTACATCCTCTGAAAAATTTTGAACTAGTTTGATCGTCATATCTAGGTAGGCCTGTGATAAGTTTTAAATCATCGATGGAAAAGAGATGATTGGAGGTGATAGGATTACTCCTACCCTATGATGTTGAAGCTCTTTTGAGTAGTGTTCATTTGTTCAGAGAGTGGGTTCGGTGCTAGGTAAAACCATGAAGAGCTCAAAAAATCATCGAAAATCCTCCTTTCAACTGGGATCTGCTTAATTTCTATGTTTGTCTTAGAAACCTCGAAGTTCGTTTCCAATTGAACATCCCAAACTTTAGAAAATTTATTATTATTTAATCGATGTTGTATATTTCCTGAATTTTCGACAGCCAGCCATGTGGAATAAAGTCGAAAGTCTCCTTATAATCAAATAAGGTCTTATAAGAATCTCAATGTTTCTTGGTTTGGTTGCATATGATGTAATCTATTATCAGTTGTTCCTTCGATTCTAGTGCATTCCTAGAACATCGATCTTTCTACTGTCTAGTCATTATATTATTCTTCTTGCAATGATTATAGATCCGAGATGCTAAATATGATGTGATGATTCTGCATATCGATGGTAGGCATGTTATTAGTCTGTATTTTGTTGGATCCATAGTAGTTTGAGATTTTTTCGGTAAGAGGTAAGGGATACCTGTTGTCCAAATCATTGGTATTTTATTGTTTTGCGTATTATACCATTCATGGATTCAACTAGACTGCATTGCAGACACCATCTGCAGTGCAGACACCAAAACTTTTCCAACAAGAAGTTGTGAATTTCATCTGGTCTGGAGATTTCCAACTGTCAGAGGTCTCCAATATATCCTGTAGTTCTTCAGGAGTTACCACATTATGGGGCGTATTATAATTATCATTTTCATCCATGCTGGAAGCCGCTTTCGTAACCTGGGAGTCCTATTTGACAGCGCTTTGAGTTTTCTCCCACACATTGAAGATATATATGCCTCTTCTTGAAGGTCATTGGGATTCCTTTATTGAATTTGATGATTTGTCTGTTCTCAGGAGTGTTCACTTCTCGCTTTTTGTTAGCAAGTTGGAATTTGATATGGTTTCCAATATATGCAACTCCTCTCACTCAGGTTGAGCGAATCCAGAGGAACTTTCGGAAATATCTCATGTTCAGCGGGACGGTAAGGCATCCTGATCGTGGTGCTGATCTTTCGGGTATCATGGAGGAAATGGGAATTTCAACTTTCCTTATACGTCAGACCCTGCAGTGCGCAGAATTAGCACAGAAGGTCCTTAGTGGAAGGATTGTCCTTTCCTGCTCTTCCAAGTCAACATCCAGGTGTCGAGGGTGGTGACCAGACGTCCGTTGGCTTTTGGCCTACATACTTCTTGGTCCAACATACTTCAGAGGGCACCTGTGTGTCGGTTTTGTGAGAGTGCTATTAAGCTTGGTTTTGATGTGTTTTTATAAATGTTGTTTTGTAGTTAATTTTATAGTTGTAGAAAATATTGAAGTTTTGATTTCTAGGAAGTCTTTCTCTTGTTTATGAAACGCTAAGTGGATTAACAGTCGACTATAGTGCCGAAGGTACCTGGTTCGAATCCTGGTTAGATCATGGATGTTGTGGATGTCTGGTGGTGGTTCATGAATTTGATAGAGTTTAAAATATAAATTTGGATGATGACTGGATAGTGATTCACTTAGGTCAAACAACTAAAATAAAAAAAAAGATTTCGAACTCGAACCAGCCTGTATTTCCAATTCTTATTCGACCCACTTCAGGATTCGTTACTTCGGTCACCAGGGACACAAAAAAAAGTCAAATCGAATTCATCCCATCCCTCTAATCCGAGCACGAGAGTCCGCATAAACATGACGAACCTCACTGTGGTCCTGGCTGTTAGAACGAACTGAGCACTCGAAAACCAAATTAATCCTCTCCATTCAAATCCCAAGGAATTGATGAGGACACCTCAATTGAATTCGCGATCCGCCATTTTTCTCGCGCGTCTAGAATAAAAATGAGGGGAGGGGGGGCTTTAAGGGATCGAATCGAAATATAACTGAAGGGATTGGAAATATTTTGAACGGTCATCTTTACGGAACTCTTAGTCGGATTTTGTTCATTGAGAGGGAATATCACCACGGGATCTGTCAATATGTTTCTTGAGGAGGAGGGGACAAAATAATGTGCGATGTTGCCAGATCGACTGAATGAGCAGTAGAAGTTAGGAATATTACAATAATTCCAACTATCGTCGAAAGGAAATACTTCCCGAGATTTTCATGAATTTAAAATATATTAGAGATGTAAATGAAATAAAAAACTTAATGATATTCTTAGTGACAGAAAAAGGAGTCTTTTGGGGAAACATTGAATATTTAATAAACATTTTCGTTCCTCTCAAGAATTTTTTTCAAACAAATGATAAATGACAATCTGGTGAAAGCTTCTTCCTCATAACATACCTACTATGTTTTTATGATATAACAGAAACCAGAAAGTTTTGACTAACTATGAAATTTCCAAGCATTAATATAGTTCGTTTCGAAAATTATCAAACTGGCACCATATAATACTGCCATCTTGACGAAATGATAGAATGATCTGTTCGAGGAACAACCACTCAAAAAAAAAAGATCTGTAGGAGGTTTCTGGGATGTTATCGAGCAATTTACAATTGAACATCATTAGAGTACACAATGAAAGAATTTCAGACTTTCATTTTATTCTTTATTAGCCCCGATGTTGAGAGTGCAGTGAAAAATTAATGAGAAACATGTAAATTACTGAAACTCAGAAGTTTAGTTCATTCTGCTGAATATAATGAAATTTTCACTTCCCGAGTGATATTTAAACATTTGAGTTCCTTATTTTGCAGCTGTGAGAACCCCTCGAAAGAATTAATTAGTGTCTACCTGATAAGTGAATGAGTTGAATATTATACCGTATACAACCAGTTTTTATGATTTTTTTTGCACGAAAGATGAAAAATAAGCGGATTATGAAAAAAATTAATTGACTTAAGAGGAAACACCTCCACGTTCTTTCTATTATTTTCAGAAAGAAAGTTTTGAATCCCTTGAAGAGATTTTTCATTTTTAACGAATATTTCAAAAATAAATTAATGTTTTGTAGAGATATATCATCAAGAAAAAAGAGAGTCCTATGGTCCCACAATCTTCAAAGATTGTGAGACCATAGGACTTTTTTGAGTCAGCCCCGTATATCAATCTTCTAGTTCATATATCATCAATTCTGGAGCGAAAAATGAAAAGATGCCAAAACCATTATTTTTTTTAACCGCAAAACGAAGTAGATTATTGCTTGAAGAAATTATGTGAAATCCCCATAAGAATTGTTGATTTGTAAGAAAAAATATCTCTAATTTCATTCTGAATTGAGCAGTCACGTGGTGGTATTCTCTCTCAACAAACTCAACTGCGTCATTCTGAATCCAAACCTGACCTACGTTTCTTGGTATTGTTTGAAAGCTTGATTGATTCATTTTTTGAATACAAAAAATCAGTCAGCATGTCTCGATAGCGCTCGTCATTCCACGTAGTCGAAAGTTAAAGGCCAACAAGTTGAGAACGGCGATGCTACAGCAGCAATATTCTCTTCATTACGCGCATTTCTTTGTCTTGTTGATGATTTCAAATCGAGAAGAGTAAAATTAGTGCAAAAACGATCAAAAACTGCACGAATTGTTCGCTCACTCCACAAAAACATGACCTACCTCACTGTGGTCGTGACGGTTAGAATTCGAAAACCAAATTAATCCCCCCCACTCAAATCCCAAGGAATTGATGAGGACACCTCAATTGAATTCCCTATCCGCCATTTTTATCGCGCGCACAGAATAAAAATGAGGGTTTGTGGAATCGGAATATAATTGCGTGGATTTAGAATATTTCGGCATCGCTAGAATACGTGAAATTAACTTGCTATGCTGAATTGACAAACAAAACGTGCCGGAAATTGAAAATTTCCTGTTTGCACAGATTACCGGAAGGGCCGCAAACCACAAAACAATGTAATTAAATTCTTGCAATTCCCTGCAAAACTAAATGCCAACTACAACATTGTGGGGTGGTTTGGCTTTGCGGCTTGGGATAGATGACTTGTTTGTCTCCGTTGAATAATTGGAATATTCTGCTAACTGATGCAAATATCCGTGCTGAAAGTTATCAACGTGATCTGTTGCGAAGTTTGGGTGGAAATGTATTCCTTGATATGTGTCTGGATTCAACCTGGTTATATTCGTCTTCGTCATTCGGATATTCGAGTTTCTACCATACTTCTCTCGGCCTGTGTCTGACCCTTATCACTTGAAATTCACTCACATTCATGTTCATATTTTCATAATGAGGAGAACACTGACGTAATCAGGAGCTTTCGTTTAGAGCGCTCATTCATTCATGCAACAATTGGGCATTTAACCTTTTTTTGTCGGGATCTTGACACATCGGTATCTATCTGTTACCGCTAATTTGTGGAAACTTCTCTTCAAGCAGGTTTTTTAAGGGGGATAATTGCTTTTAATTCTGTGAAAGGGTGTATGAGGAATAAAAGTCAACAATTCACCACGAATAAGTGAATTTCAGTGAAAAAAAATTGTAGGTACAAGAAGACTCTATCATTGTTAATAGGAAGAGAAAATTAGTGGTTTTATCTTTATAATACAGATTGTTTGAATGTTGTAATTCAGCCCGAACAGTTACCAATTTTGTATAAGTATGTATTACGATTTTTTCTATCTTTGTGTTGGTGAAAAATAAATTCCACACCATGTCTGTTCCAGAGTTGTCCCCTAATTGAAGGGTTGGTCCAATCATGGGACGTCCTTTGAAGCTGTAATTGCTGTTCAAAGACTGTTCACGGCTCAAGTGAAGATGTCATGGAACTGTAGATCTCGCACAGAATGGTGAAAAAGAGAACCTAGAGCGGTATGTGTGTCATACAGCGCGCTTAGCCATCAATTTAGTTTTTAATTAATTGACAACAACTTTATCTGCAGAATTGCTCCTGTTAACTGAACCCCTCGTTCCTGGAAAATACTTCAGAGATTTTCAGCTCTTTAATTGACCACGAAACAAGTAAAAAAAATACATATTGTGGTCGTTATAGGCTTTTGTCAGAAATTAGACCAGATATAGACATGAAAATAGCCTTCAAAATATAAAGGTACTAAAAAGAAATTTATTATTTCTTTAATGAAGTCCGATAGAGCTAGACGGCGTTAGATTGATGAGATTTTGTACAACAAAAACTTTCACGACAGTTTTGTGATTAGTTGACTCAGTTCAGTTTGAGCGTGCGTCAAAGATCGACAAGAGTAAAGAGAAAATACTCTATATTTTACAGTTTTTTCTTTATAAAAACGAAACTGCAACTAAGGTGGTCAAAAATGTGAATAGTGTTTATGGTCTTGATACAGTAGCAGCTAATCATGCGCAATTTAGCTTCCGTCGAATGTAAAAGACGCACCACCATGCACTGGAAGGCCAATTCTCGAAAATGCCGATAAAATCACGGACATTGTCCAACCATCATGTTTTGATTGCCCAAATGCTAAAGATAGCACGAAAAACCTATTGGGATTATTTGCATAATGCTGACCTTAAAAATAGGCTCGAATTATGGGTGCTAGATGAGTTCAAATTCAAATTTGAAATTTGAGTTAACACAAAAAACCTCATAGACCGAATTTCCATCTACGAATAGCTACTGAATCGCAACAAAATCGACCTATTTTTGAAGCAGTTGGTGACAGGTGATAAAAAGTAGATAACTTACGACAACGTCAAGTGAAAACGATCTTGGTCGAAACGCGGTGAGCCGGCAGAAACAGTGTCCAAGCTAGGATTGACGTTCTGGAATGTTTTGCTATGTTTTTGGTGCGATTGGCAGGGAATTATGAGCTGCTTCTTTACAGTACAACTGTTAACTCGGAACTGAACTGTCACCAATGGAACCGTCTGAGGGAAGCAATCACCCAGAAGCGGTCAGCTTTGGCTAACAGCAGAGGAATTATGTTCCATCAGGACAACGTTAGGCCACAAACATAGTGACTAGCCAGAAGCTCCGGGAGCTTGGTTGGAAGGTTCTTATGCATCCACTTTTTGGTCCGGAACTGGCACCAAGTGATTACCATCTGTTCCTGTCCATGGCAAAAAATTTGGCTGGTGAAAAATTCGCTTCACCAGAGGCTTGTGAAAATAAACTGTCTCAATTTATTGCCAATAGGGCATAGAGGCATAATGATAATACCTTCAGATGGCAACAAGTTGACAATATAGTTGTCCTAAATCGGATCGTTCTAACTATGGTAATTAAGGCCTAGTTTATCATGCTAAAATAATGGATTTTTTTGTACTACACCTTATAGACATAAAAAAACCATAGTCTATTACGCGGTTGGGTAACTAACATGTTTCAAAACGTCCTTCAATATAATCTGAAGATTACCTCGATAATCTGCCATAGCCTCAAACCACATCGAAGCCAAGCTTACTCGGCCATTCCGTTTGAAATATTTCCCCGGATATCGGAACCTCATATTTGTATAGCCGCATAAATATGATGTAGTATGTCTCATAATGGATATCCCGGATGACGTACGGGCTGCCTAAGACATTCCTCTCATCGCTGCAGCCCCGATATTATTCCCAGAATGTCAACAGGAGGAATCAGATCAGAATTCATCTCCGGGGGAACCTTCGGGTGCCATTGGAAATTGACCGGTAGGGGTGGGGATATAAAGCACGTAATATCCAGGAACCTGGAATGCAAATATCTGTCCGATATCTGGAACATCCGAAATAAATCATACGGACCGGGATTATGAGGTACGATAGGACTAGCAAGTTCGCCGTTGTCGGGACACACAATTCCAGTTGATCTTCGATATGTTCGGATTTTGCATAATGTTCTGTCAAACATTGCGAATTTATGTATCTTGCACCCATTAAAATTGGTGTCGTGTAGCGATTCCCCCAAAAATTGAATTGAATTGTTCCTGTTTCGCTACCGGTGTTTGCTTAGCCTTAGGCAACGTGATTTATGGTAATCATTTTGTTAAGATTTGTTTCGAGGGATCAGCTTAGTGCAGGGTTGTATTGAGGTTTTTTTTTTGGGCTTCGTGAATCACCGAAATAATGGCAATAATTCGTAAAACATAATATAACATTCCTGTAGGATCCAGCCATTGTTCCCTGTAAATAATTGACATGGTCAACAGGACGCTTGGAGTCCTATTAGTTTCTTCAAGCGTTGACGGCATGATAGTTTCAATGGATTTACAGGGAACGAATTGTTGTTGTGAATAATGTAAAAGGGAAGTGTAAATTTTTCGAGGTGTCGAATACATGCCACGTCGATTGTAAGTCCATAGAGATTTACTGGGGACTGGGAAAGCTCGAAAACGAACACAGTGGTACCCGATGTCACATCTTCGTATCACGTGATGGTCCCTCGAGAATATTCAGTAAGGCGTGAAGAGTTTTGTGGTCGGTACGGCAAAACTCTTCTTGGACTAGGGGTGGTACTTGGTACTTTCCCCCGATATCGGGGTGATGCTAAGGGTGTGGCCAAGTCGGAAGAAGAGATTAAGTTAGGCGAGAGTCGAAGTCGAGTCAGGGAAGTCTAAGTTCAGTCTGAGGAAGTAAGTTCAGAGTCGGTCGGTCAAGAGTAAATTTCTGCTCGAGTCGAGAGTCGATCGGAATAAGACGTTAAAGACGGTTCGCGGTCTAGAATAAGACGAGTCGCGAACGAATTGAAGACGAGACGACCGAAACTTCAAGTAAGACAAAGACGAGAAATTCGAAGACGTTTCGTAATTAATATTCAACGATAAGACGACATTCAGTTCTGCATATACTGTGTTTGTACTGTAAGTGTGACTTTGTAAATAGATGTACATAATTAGAAGTGTTTAATTATTACAAACCCGAGAAAAGTCACGAAAGGCCAGGTAATCGAATCATATCAATAGGTGATCGATTAACCAAGCCTACATTCCTGATGGCTCTGGACGATGCTAGAGTTGACTTCAGGTACTCTGCTCTAATTGAGAACATATATGACGAAGCTACTTTCCACTTAAAAATAGACGAACCATGGTGACCGAAAAGATTAATCTGGGTAAGGATCGCAGACAAGGTAATACCATCTCGCCTTAGCTGTTCACTCTGGCCTTGGAGAATGTTTTCAAGACTTGAGACGCTTGAGACGGCTTGGGACGCTAAAGGACTGAAAGTCGATGGAGATTACCTCAGCCATTAAAGATTTGCGGACGACATAGTACTGATATCAAGGATTTGAAATCAATGCAGCAAGACCTAAATTAAATATCAAGAGAAATAGGTCCGAAGACGAATCTTGACAAAACGAAAATAATGAGCTGCAGCCAGAAAAGTTATTCTATAGATAACACCATCATAGAAAAAGTCGAACAATATATATATTTGGGGCATATAATTAAAAACGAAAAAGAACACCAAAAGTTAGAAATTACGAGAAGAATACGGCTAATGTGGGCAGCATTTAGCAAGCTTAGTGTCATCTTCAAGGATAAAAATGTAAGAGTAAGGTGAGAGATCTTTCGAAAATCACAAGAACTCAAATATCTCGTAAACTGTTGATTTTTGGTTATCACTCAAACTAGAGCGAATGAGTCATACTTACACGTCTTTCAAGCTCGGAAACACCCTGTATATATTTATTACTTGGAAGGTTGAACTCACTGATGAAAAATTCGTGTCAAAATTCGAGACTATCTGACCTTAGCACGATAATTGACGAACGCAAAGACCGAATTTTAAAATATCAGGATAAGTTCGGATCTCGAATGCAGCGGTTGAGTTTGTTAATGGGCAAAATCAGAATGGGTTTCATCTGTTCGACTATAAAGATGATAACTCCCCAAGGGGAAGACCTAAAAACTTGTAATATTCAGGGTAGGTTCAGACTGTGAATGCTTCGGTAAAGTTTGTTAATGGTCATATTCCGAGAGTGAGTTCCATAAATATGGCCATTCGAAATTTTTCTGTTTTTCTGTTGATTACATAGGCGCGTTTTTCCGAAATTCGAGGCTTTATGTTAAAAAACTGATTATACATCAATCAGCCAGTGACCAGCAATCGCTGATCACTAGTTTCTTTCATCTTTCGGAAAACGTACGAATCCCGCGTTGAAAAAACTGGTCATTTTTTGAAGCGATCCAATAATGGATCCAATTTTTCACTTCTACATAAGATCAGAAGTGCTGGTCAGCCAGGCAGTGTGCCATTGATCGAATCAAGTAATAGTCTAAGGGAGTAACTTCTGGAAAATACGACGGGTGGGGTAGGACTTCCCATTTAAACGTTTCCAAGTATGTCTTGACCACTATCGCAACATGAGGTGGAGCATTGTCATGCTGTAAAATCCCTTCATCATGTCTCCCGTTGTATTGCTGCCGTTTGTCTTACAATTATTGGCTCAAATGCATTACTTGCGTTTGATAAAGATCGTCTGTGATTGTTTAAGTCGGTATTAACAATTCCTGATACACTTCGCCGAGCCAGTCCCACCAAATACTGAGCATGACCTTGGAACCGTGAATTTTCGGTTTGGACGTCTACGTGGAAGCATGGCTAAGATATCCCCATGATTTTCTGCACTTGAGATTATCGTAATGAACCCTTTTTCATCTCCAATCACAATGCGATGCAGAAATCCCTTCCATCTCGCCTTGCAAGTAGCTGTTCACAAACAAACAAACGCCGTTCAACATTTCTGGGCTTCAACTCGTACTGCACCCAATTTCCTTGTTTCTAAAACATTTCCATGACTTTCAGGCGTTTTGAAATGGATTGTTGGGTCACTCTCAATGACTCTTCCAATTCTTGTTGCGTTTGCCATGAGTCTTGATCAAGTAATGCCTCCAATTCGTGTGAATTATTCTGGCATCATCTTGTGGCATGAAAAGATGTATGGAAGTTCTTGGATTTTGTATATCATTTATAGCCAATGTGGAGAAGTGTATAAAAAATTATCGATGGCGGTGCCTAATATAACCAAGGAAGATCATTTCTCAGTCGGGTTCTGGCCGCCGAACATCCAAATTCCATCAAAACCAGAAATGAGAGCTCCCCGATTGATGAGCAAAAACCCCGAAAATTGCAAAAAATCCATTTTCAAAGCTCCATATCTCGAAAACTGTCCATTTTTGAGCTTTGTGGATAAGGACTTTTCTGATGAGTTCATCAAGAACTACAACATATCAAAAATTCAGCCAAATTCACGGAAAGCCATTTCCCATACTAAACGTGCGGGGTCCTTTGCATTCGGATGTAAAATGACGATTGTATTAAAACCATAGTACCAACAATATTCGAGAAGAATATCGACGTAAATCTCAGGCCCCAATACCAAAATAGTTGAAATTTGATCACATCATCAGAACCCTAAATAAATCTTATATATCAATATAGTATGTTTTGTTATATTGTGTTACTTATAATTTTTCTCGGATAAGAAAGTTCAACGAAACTACAGTAAACTTCCTAATCAAAATATTGTAATGAATTTTTTTGTTGGTGGCATAAAATACCAACAAATTCATTCATCTTCCAAACAGTAGATTATAGGTCTAAAAAAAAACATCGGTACTAAATCAGGGTAAGGTAATGTTTTTTCCTGTCCGAACGAGTCCCCACAAATTGTAGCGGTGAATGTCACCACAAAATCGTTAAACTCCCGTCTGCACAACACTGATTCGGACTTCGGCAGGATTAAATTGGCTCCATTTCATTCGAAAGAAAACGTTTATTTATGTAATTACTGCACCTTTAGAGCACAGTGATC
Organism: Harmonia axyridis; assembly: GCF_914767665.1. Lineage (NCBI taxonomy): Eukaryota > Metazoa > Arthropoda > Insecta > Coleoptera > Coccinellidae > Harmonia > Harmonia axyridis. The sequence continues at coordinate 9,045,646 of NC_059507.1, forward strand.
ATGGAAAGATAGGGTCCGAGTAAATAGGGGGGTAAATGAACCTTGATAGCGCACCTCCCCCCTTAGGCCCGTCGCACACTAGATTTATCAGCGGTCCGTTCCAGTGGAATTCAAGATGAATGGACACACTCATCGATTGTGCTCTCAAATTAAACACTTCTTGTACCGATTAATGTTCTTCAGCGTTCACGGCCCAAGAACGAAATTGGGGAATCAGCGCTTTATACGCCCCACCATAATGGACACTCATTTATCGGTCGAAGTCGATGAGGAAAATTCTGAAATTCAATGGCCCATTTCCTGGAGAATGAAGGGGATTGATGAGGTTTATGAGGCGCGAAAGAGAATATGGGGAGATTTGGCGAAACACACGGTGGAATCTAGATGTTTAAAACACCTCTGGAGGTCGTATTTAGGTGGTCCAATCACGTGATCTTCGAATGAATTCCGTTCTGTTGCACATAATGTTTTTTTGACTGCTCGTTCTCAAAATTAATAGTTTTATAATTTTGTCACGATGTCTTTAACTTTCGAATTTTAAGCCAGGAAGGTTATTATTAATATCCCCTATTTTGGCCTAAACGCGAAAGAAAGAAAATTCCCCTCACAGTCAGCTTTCTCACACCCCACTTAGGGAAGCCATTCAATCGTGGATAATAAAAATATCAATGAGGAAAAATAATATTATTAAATACAAAAATCTCGAAACGCACGTCTGTCTGTTAATTTAGTTATTCAATTTGTTAACCCTTTACTCAATTTGTACAGTTTTAGTCATTTTGAATTTTGTTTTGGTTGATTATTAAATTTGTCATTTTTAGAATTGGAATATATTTCAAGACAAAAATAAACCAAATATATCATACAGCTATATTATTGTGAAGGATTAGACACAAAGTTGTCAAATTATTTGACATATGTATTAAATGTCCTTCATCAAGAAGACTCCTAAAACTTTTATAATAAAAATTTCAGAAAGATAGAGCTCGGCTGTATCAGAGACCTTATTCTCGACGAGTGATCTTTCAAAACATATAGTGTTCAGAAAGTACGTAACAGACCAATCAAAAAGTCGCCGGTCTACCAGAGTAATACACATTTTTGTGGCAAAATTCGATTTTATTATTCAACATAGTTGCCTTCGAGGGCGATACAGCGATTATAGCGATCTTCCAACTTTTCTATACCATTTTTGTAGTACGATTTGTCTTTCACTTCAAAATAGGCCTCAGTTTCGGCGATTACTTTTTCATTGGCGCTAAATTTCTTTTCAGCGAGCATTCTTTTGAGGTCTGAGAACAGGAAAAAGTCGCTGGGGGCCAGATCTGGCGAATACGGTGGATGCAGAAGCAATTCGAAGCCCAATTCATGCAATTTTGCCATTGATTTCATTGATTTGTGATACGTCGTATTGTTTTGATGAAACAGCACCTTTTTTTCTCTAAATGGGGCCGTTTTTTAACGATTTCATCCTTTAAACGATCCAATAACGCCATATAATAATCGATGTTTATGGTCTGGCCCTTTTGGAGGTAATCAATGAATATTATACCTTGCGCATCTCAGAATACTGATGCCAGAACCTTGCATGCTGACTGTTGTGTTTTTCCTAGCTGTGGATTTGACTCATAGTGTGCAGTCCAATCAGCTGACTGTTGGTTGACTCCGAAGTGAAATGATGGAGCCATATTTCATCCATTCTCATATATCGACACAAAAATTCAGGTTTATTGCACTTAAACAGCTTCAAACACTGCTCAGAATCATTGACACGTTGTTGATTTTGATCGATTGTGAGCTCGCGCGGCAACCATTTTGCACACAGCTTTCTCATAAACAAATATTCGTGAATGATATGATGTACACATTCAGATGATATCTTCACAATGTCTGCTATCTCGATCAACTTCACTTTACGGTCATTCAAAACTATTTTGTGAACTTTTTTGATTTTTTCGTCTGTGACAGCTCCTTTTGCACTACGTTCGCCGTCTTCGGTGGTCATTTCAACACGTTGCAGTTCAGCATACCTATCAATGTTGGTTGATTTTCCTGGTGCAGACCCCGGAAACTCTCCATCAAGCCAAGATTTTGCTTCAACTGTATTTTTTCATTTAAAAAGCAATATTTTATCAGTACACGAATTTCTTTTTTTTTCATCTTTCGTTTAGTCATTTTTTTCCGAAATGAGCTGACGTAAACATTAACTATTGAAAAACATATAACAAATATTTCATAGAATGTTGAATATTCCTGAATTGACTGCAATGAACAAAAATCATCAGATTTCATGGAAATTGATTTAAATCAAATAAAAGATAACATGACACATCATAAATAATTGAGTATTGATGGAAAAATTTCATATACAAACTAAAGGAACATACTTCATTTGATCCAGGCTCGAAATTCAAAGCATTGGATGCTTTCAGCTCTATAATATCGCATATTTTTCCTTTGAAAATAATACCATTAAAATGGACTGAAATTTGATTAATTAACAATAGGCCAATACTCGGAAATATTCACTCGAACTTTCCCATTTTATGAATATCCTATTTTTAGAAACCAAAGTGAAATTTGTAAACCATGTGGTGAGTGGCAGATAGGTCAAAATAAATAAGCTTCGGATTGAATCTACAGTTTTTGGAATGATGCTCAATAATAGAATATAAATCTTTCATTATAAAAACTAGATCGAACGCTCACATGTGTAATATTTATTTTAGATTCATTTGGAATGTTATTGAGTCATTTTGAAATTGGATGGGGTAATCAATTTCAGCTAACATAGGTTTCTATTAATGATGGTTGTAGAAATATTACATTACTGTTTATTTTTCATGGCAAATGAAGGACTTTCGGTAATCTGATCTACATTATAGGGTATCATTCATTTCATAATTCTCAATAAATTTCTTGGAGTGTATTCAGAATATCTGGACAGACTGTCATGTCTTTTTTGAATAATTTTTTAATGAAATGCATGAAATATTCTTCCAATTATAAACGAATTGTCTATAAATCGATATACACTGTGTCCGTAAAGCATGGAACAAATTCATTTTTAGCTAAACAGACCATTTTAAGGAATAATCCTGAAACACGTCGATTTTTTATTTTAATTTACCGTTTCTTAAAATAATAATCAGATATACAGGGTGAATAACTTTCAAGTAATGACGTCACCTTCTTTTTATTCGAATGGAACACCCCCATTTCGTCTCAATTTTCCGATTTCTCTAACTAAGCTGATTCCAAAAATGTGTCACATGTTGATTCCAATTGGTACAGGGTGGACAAAAATACAATAGTTTTGTGTGGGCTCATAAAGTAACGCGTAACATGCTTTATTAGTTAAATAGACAATATTATCAAAAATACATATTGTCTAGCGGCAAATGGTTTGAATGTAAGACCCTGTTGTTTGTTACATTTTTAGAAAAATAAAAATGAGCTGTTTCCGAACATGTTATGTACTTGTGGTCTAGCTGACAGAATATGAAAGAAATTATTTCTTATCAATTCAAAAAAAACATAGTCCTCTAGTTTTTTGTGAAATGTCATTATTTGTTTATTGCCGTTAGACAATAAGTATTTTTGATGATATTGTTAATTTAACTAATAAAGAATATTACGCGTTACTTTATGAGCGCACACAAAACTATTGTATTTTTGTCCACACTGTACCAATCGGAATCAACATGTGATACATTTTTAGAATTAGCTCAGCTAGAGTAATCGGAAAATTGAGACAAAATGAGGATGTTCCATTAAAAAAAAAAGACGGTGACGTCATTACTCGAAAGTAATTCACCCTGTATATTAGATTATTATTTTAAAATACGGTAAATTAAAATAAAAAATCGACGTGATTCAGGATTATTCCTTAAAATGGTCTGTTCAGTTAAAAATGAATTTGTTCCATACTTTACGGACACAGTGTAGAAATCTATTATATGATTTTCGATCAGCATATCCCTGAATTAATGATATTCACCTGAACGTTGGAGTTCCATTCGGGATATAAAATAGTCCTTTCTATCAGAGGAACGGAACACAATCGACGAGACCTTTCAAGTAGGGAGTTGTGTGGGTTTCCATTCGATTCTGCCTGGATATGAATGCAGAAGAACGTAGAGAGCGAACTACGAGAAATGATGCAATTTTATAGAATAATGTGACAAAAGATTGACAACACAATAAACCAACAACTATATTCATTCGCGAGAGCCATATTTTTCCTTTTGATGTGAGAATTGTAACTTCATGTGATATTCATGTTGACCTGAATGAATAAATCAATAATTCATATTCGCTTTATTGGAAAAGAAACTTTCATGGATGGATTCTAGGGGAGAATTTCCGCGTGGAATCAAACGAAACATTATCTCGGATGGATTATCATATTCAAGACTTCAACCATTTTTTCATACCTGATAAGAAAATAATTTTCGATGGATCGAATAAGTTTAAATAGTTATGTTATTTATAGTTATTTTTATTGGGTATATATTATCATTGTTGTAGTTATTCTCGTCTTATATTCATGTATTCATAGGTATGTCACGTACAGGTCTGACCTTTAGTGACTTCTTTTTTGGTTTATTTATTATTTCTACAGATACATTATATTATAGAAGATTTTTGTAATTTATAATGAATAAACTTATTATTATTATTATTATTAAGGTAATGCGACAAAAATAATTTCTAGTTACAGCTACATTCATCATCATCTACATTATTTCAATCCATTTATATTTGGATCCATCCTCCTATAGACTTATATCCACAATTTCAATTAGAAGATTGAATTATTTATTCAATTAGATAATATGGAAAGTATTAGTGATAGTATTGATCTCTTCACAAATATTCCTAAAATGATATTCAATAATTGTACATTTAACTTAACAATGAATATAATCTCATGGATCCAAAGTAATGAATAAAATATTGGTATAACATAATATGAACTCTTGTGTGTTTTTAAATTAGTAGTTCTCGTAAAAATAGTATATTGTGCAACAAATGGGGAAAGTCCAACTTTTCTCGCGAGTGTGGAAGTTTGTGGCACAAGCCTGAAAGGCGAATGTCACAAACGAGCGAAAAAAGGACTTTTCCTACAACTGCTATGGAAAGTAGCGTATTCTTTACAGCTTACTCAATTTCAAAACTATGTATTGCTCATACTGTGGGAAATATTATTCCTCACGGCACTTTTCCCACACCTCGCTTGGTAGACCAATGAAATTGGGCTTTTGAGACGTTTCTATGGAAATGCAATAAATTAACACATACTGTCAACGAAGGCCATTTTGATTTGAATCAAGTCCATTACTTGAATTATTGAAATTTGTGCAGTTGTAGGAAAAGTATAGTGTGCAACAAGTGGAGAAAGTCCTTTTCTCGCTCGTGTGTTTGGGGCACGAGCCTGAAAGGCGAGTGCCACAAACTACCACACTCGCGAGAAAAGTTGGACTTTCCCCACTTGTTGCACAATATACTATTCTCCACATGTTGCACATTATACTTTTCCTGCAACTGCACAAATTTCAATAATTCAAGTAATGGACTTGATTCAAATCAAAATGGCCTTCGTTGACAGTATGTGTTAATTTATTGCGTTTCCATAGAAACGTCTCAAAAGCCCAATTTCATTGGTCTACCAAGTGAGGTGTGGGCAAAGTGCCTTAAGAAATAATATTTCCCACAGTTTTGAACTTGAGTAAGTTATGAAGAATACGCTACTTTTCATAGCAATTGTAGGAAATAGTATATTGTGCAACAAGTGGGGAAAGTCCAACTTTTCTCGCGAGTGTGAAAGTTTGTGGTACGAGCCTGAAAGGCGAGTGCTGCAAACACATGAGCGAGAAAAGGGCTTTCTCCACATGTTGCACCCTATACTTTTCCTACAACTGCACAAATTTCAATAATTCAAGTAATGGACTTGATTCAAATCAAAATGGTCTTCGTTGACAGTATGTGCTAATTTATTGCGTTTCCATAGAAACGACTCAAAAGCCCAATTTAATTGGTCTACCAACCGAGGTGTGGGCGAAGTGCCTTGAGAAATAATATTTCCCACAGTATGAGCAATACATAGTTTTGAAATTGAGTAAGCTATGAAGAATACGCTACATTTTATAGCAGTTGTATGAAAAAGTATAATATGTCACTGACACAAAATGGAATTTTACACACGTTTGAATTCAATATCCATCATTTTGTGTTCTTTACCTGATATACTATTGTTTCAATAATGCAAATGGTTATATGCATAGATTAAAAATTCAGAGATGTAGTCTGAAAAAGAGAGCATTATTCATCCCAAATCCGTATTTGAACATTATCCATAATAAATAAATTCAATCAGGCTATCTGACCAAATGGAATTTGATTGTAACGTAATCCGATATGGAATACGTAATTTATAAAAACACGGCATTTCTGAGTGGATTTTCCAATGAATCATCCAGTGGAAAAATCACGCTTGCAGTGCAACCGAACTATGTAAATTCCAATATATAAATATAATATATGCATAATATGCAAATACGAAATATTTTTATTATCGAATATGATATATTGGTAATATTTGCTTATATTTCAGATTGGATGGAATTTCAGAATATTTTTGAGTGAATACCTCGTAATCTATGATGAAAAACTAAGAACCGAGGGAGAATTCTCAATAATTGAAGTTCAAAAAAATTTATATTCATTGATGTTACAAGCTATTAATAATGAAAAAATATTGATGATGAGATACTGTTTCTTTCAACAATTATTATCAAACTTAATTTTTCGAATGACAAAATTAATAATAATAATAATAATAATAAAATGGTTTATTCTGTAAGCTACAGGGTATAAACATATAGTCACAGAGGCGTGAGCCTGTACGTGACTTCTAAATAAACAAATATATAATGCAGTAGCCAGTATTCAAATAAATTCACAAATCAAGATCAAATTCTTTTAACATATTTCAATAAAAATATAAAAATCAACAAAAACTCAATAGCACAGTAATGATCATAGATAAGTGCCCATTCTATACATACAATTATATACATATATTATATCATAAACTCAGGGGCGCACTCATTCGGTCATGTCCACTATCAGCTACTCGGTCATCAAATAACACTGCATCAAAAAGCTCATTCTCTATTTCAAGTTACATCAATATACTTATATGGAGGAAGGTTGAATCCAGTAAGTAATTTATTCATTTCTCTTCTAGCAAAAATCAGTGAAAAATGGTGAGCGTTATTGGGGATTTATTATTGAATTAAAATATCTTCTGCCCTTGTCAATTACCCAATTTTTCAATCTTTTTCTCTTCTTAATGAGTGTTGTGATGTTCTTAAATTCTTTTGGAACAGCGGCATATATTCTTGGGGCCAGATAGGCAAAGCATCTTTGGCCTATACGTTTTTCTGCTCTTGGAGCATAATTAACTATTATGAAGTTGTAACAACCATTACTTAATCCACGGAATATTGAGTGAAATGTTACTTAGGTTTGCTTCAATCCCAGAGAAAAATACAATTATTCACTTCTTTGCAATCTTTCTTCTTCATACTATGTAATTTGTAACGTTTCTTTTGAATATATGCAAATCTTTCTTCTTTATATTATGTAATCTGTAACGTTTCCATTAAACATATCTAAATATTTCTTCTTTATACTATGTAATTTTTAACGTTTCTGTTGAACATATACTAATTGACGAAGGAACTGCAAAACCCAGAAGGAGCTGTTCAAATTTCTAACTTTTTTTGGTAAAACATAGGTAGTACAGCAAGGAGTGAACGATTGAATTCGGAGACAAAAATCGTGAAGGTTTTTTTCATCATCATGGGTAGAAAGCTTAGAAATTTACCCCAGCCTCTTCGGACTTTGGAGGCTTTGAAACATGAAGTCCAGGTAGCTTGGGATACTATCCCTCAAGAAGAAATAGACCATCTAATTGCCTCAATGCCGAGACGTGTTGGGGAGTGTATACCTAGATAATCACGGTGGACACCACATTATTAAAAAATTTATTGGAAAGAATAGTAAAACCTTTTTTTTTCTCGAAATTTCAATCATTTACTCCTTGCTATAGGTACTTTCGATGTTTTACCAAAAAAAATGTCTTATTCAAACAGCTCCTTCATCGTCTTGCAGTTTCTTTCTCGGTTAGTATATTATGTGCTTTCATCTGACGATCTACACTAAATTGAATAACATTTACTATAATTCGCCTTGAAGGAAAAATGCATTGGTTATTTCATGATACACATCATTGTATATGGTACCTGATGCAGGCTTCTAAAGAAAAACCCTTTGTTTCGGATGGTCAATATCATTGGCTAGATTATACGGTACTGACAAGCTTTCAAAAGAACATAACTAGTTTATCAAAACACCTTGCTTTAGTTGCTTCTCATAGCTTTCTGTCAGTACCAATTATTCATGTAAATTTTCCTTTTCGTTTGAAAGTATTATCAAGTTTTTATAAGTACAAAAAGCATTGAACATTTTCAATTGAAATCTAAGGGAACATACTTAATATTTCACGAAAACTCTCAAAAAGCGTATGTGGTTCATCCATATAGCGACACTTCCAAGAAAAAATGAACATCAAAGAAGGGGATAGAATATTCGAGTTACTTAGTTCGGTTCTGTTGAGCAGGATTACATCGGAAACCAGCGTTGCCATTAGTGTCCTCTTACACACCTGAAAACGCCCTCCTTAGAACGCATTTAGGAATATATTTCATTTCCTGTTTTCCTATCCTTCTTCAGCACCGAATTGATGAAAATGTACGATTTACTTTGCAGTTAGAACGAAATGAAATCCTGGTTTTTAACGAACCTCTAACGATAGTGAAGACTCGATTTTCCTAAGATCAAATCTTGTTTACTTTTTCGAAGAAGGAACTCTTCGCAATCTGCTTTTCTTAATTGATGTCAGGGATTTTGAGGAGAGAAAATTCAGGAACTCAAAATGTTGGTATGGTTGATCATTTCAAAACTAGATACCGATTCGATGAAAATAAAATTTTGCATTTAGATGTAAAATACCAAGCTCTTTTTGAAAGTATATAGGAACAAACATTTATTGATTCAGTGACAAGATACACGACCTTGTTAAGATTTAGCGTTTGAAGATTAAACAACAACTTCGAGCTCCATCCCAAATTCCATGTTCATTTCAAAATCAGCTCATAAGAATTCAAGCAGAACATCTAAAACACAAAAGCTAATCCGATTAATCTGAAATTTCGATTTGATACATAGACGTACAACTTTGCAAACGCCTTTTTCTTTTTTGGAATTCAAGGCTTTATTGTGAAAAATATATTTATGATTCATGTAATCAAACTTATTATTGGCTGAAGGACTCAGGTCGATGGCCACAAATACATTTATTATTATTATTATTTATGATTCGAAGTATTGTTCATCGCTGGCCATTACTTTCTTCCATCTTTCGGACAGCTAACGAATCCCACGTTGAAATAACTGAGCATTACTTTAGCACCGTGAATATTCGGTTTGGCCGTCGACGTGAAAGCATGGTAGGGATATCCCCATGATTTTGTGCGTTTGGGATTATCGTAATGAACCCATTTTTCGAGTCCGGTCACAATGCGATGCAGAAATCCCTTCCATCTCTGCCTTGCAAGTAGCTGTTCACAAGCAAACAAACGCTTCAACTCATAGGGCATCCCAATGTCCTTGTTTCTGAATCATTTCCATGACTTTCATGCGTTTTGAGATGGCTTGTTGCCTCAATCCTAATGATCCTGCCCATTTTTGTAGCGGTTGATACGAATCTTGATTATATAATGCCTTCAATTCTGCATCTTCGAAAACCTTCCCTCTTTTACCGTCATTCTGGTCTTTGACGTCAAAATAACCGTTCTTGAAGCGTTTAAAACACTCTCGGCCCATTCATTCACTAATAGCGGTCTCACCATAGGTATTTGGAAGCATTCGATGAGCCTCAGCTGGAGATTTCGTCATGTTGAAGCAGAAAATCAAAACCTTCCGCAAATGACGAGAATTTGGTTCGTAAGCTTTTATGCAGACACGTGCAAAACGGCGAAAGCAAAGTTGAAATGGCTCCTCAAATATTCATGCCTAATTTCAGGTGGATAGTATTAAGATACCATTATATCTTAGATGCTTTTATGTTTTTCTTCCTACTCTCCTTGGTCTCTGTGAGCTATCTCAGAGCTTATGTGACTTAGGAGAACCGGTTGTGGTCAGCGTAGGCTTTGTTACTGTGTACCAAATGTAGGACGGTTCTCAGTAACCAGAAAATTTCTTTTCTCGTCTGAAACTCGAACTCTTGACTTCCGATTTAGGAGTAAGCGGACCTACCCACCTGTGGGGACCAACTGCCCGTGAATAAAAAAAAAAACCACTGTAATTACTTATTCCCGAATTTTACATCTTCTCACTGCTTATATCCTCTCATATATGATAATTAGTTCTTTCATTCATATGGATTGGTGGGTAAACATTTCATTGAATCGTACAAGTACTCTTTCAGTGAATTCGTCAGCCCCATATACATCCGTTTTCCTGCTTTGGCGCTTTTCATTAGTTGGTATAACGAGTGGTTTATCGACATTTCTATACTTGCGTCAGTCAGGAACACACTCACCGAGTTGATTGAGCTATTGTGAAATGCCAGGGAATTAGCTTTTTTAAAGGGCAATTATTCTGAACGAATTTATTATTCCTTTATGGTTCGTCACTGGTCAGTAATTGCCTGAAAGCATAAAAAATATACTATTCGGCGTACACCTGAATTTTTCTACTATTTTCAACTATTGTAAGGTAAAACTCGACCGCTCCGTGATGTAACAAAAGTGTTAGCATGTATGCTGGAACTATGTAATGAATATAATTATTAAATTGTGGGGGCAGTTGTGCCTTGAGGATACTATGTGAAGGGTGTTTTTTTTTTTAGAGCTATAGAACTTAAAATTGCAATAAAACAACGATGGATTATTCGATTGACATGAATTTTATTTATCCGCGAGATAATCTTGTGGCATTACATTTTAAATATGATTTTTGGCATATGACCACCACGGCTGGCTCGGATGTAGTCCAATCTGGACGTCCAAAGTTGTATGACTTTTTCGAACATTTTTGGCCGTATATCGGCAATAACACGGCGAATCTTGTCTTCCTAATGGTCAAGGGTTTGTGGCTGATCCGCATAGACCAATGACTTTACATAGCCCCACAGAAAGTAGTCTAGCGGTGTTAAATCACAAGATCTTGGAGGCCAATTCACAGGTCCAAAACGTGAAATAAGGCGGTCACCAAACGTGTCTTTCAATAAATCGATTGTGGCACGAGCTGTGTGACATGTTGCGCCGTCTTTTTGGAACCACAACTCCTGGACATCATGGTTGTTCAATTCAGGAATGAAAAAGTTAGTAATCATGGCTCTATACCGATCACCATTGACTGTAACGTTCTGGCCATCAGCGTTTTTGAAGAAGTACGGACCAATGATTCCACCAGCTCATAACTTGACATACACTTGAGGATTAGCTCCACTCCAAATGCGGCAGTTTTGTTTGTTGATGTAGCCATTCAACCAGAAGTGCGCTTCATCGCTAAACAAAATAAAATGGACGTAGTGCGCGATACGTTTTCCGCACAGAACCATTATTTTCGAAATAAAATTGCACTATTTGGAAGCGTTTTTCAGGCGTGAGTGTATTCATGATGAATTGCCAAACCAAACTGAGAATAAATCACTTGACAGCTGTTAAATCGGTCGCCATCTTGAACAGTAAAGCCAACTTAAAGTTATATACCTCGAAAAAAAAAACCCGTTAGTATATTTTTGTAATATCCAGGAACTTCTTGGATCTTGTAGTGTCAAATTTTCCAAGAAACTTTATGGAATAATCCAACCAAGGAAGATTTCGCCAGAGTGTTTCTCATTTGGTTTTTTCCTTCTCTTGAAAAGCGAACAAAATCAAAACCCCTCTATGGTTTTTCAGAAAAAGTAATGGTTATTTCTTAGAGAATTCAAAGTTTGATCAGATACCTTTTCAAATGTACCGATATGATGAAAACGATATTCAAACAATCTCTAGCTATGTGGTAAATGGACAAGTCAACTAATGGACCGCTAGCTCTACTACTATGATGTATCATCCGTTCATTCAATGCCACATACCCATGTTCCGACCTAACTGAGCGTCTTTCAGCCCACTCGCATAACCATTCGACGTGAATTCAATCAATCGACCAAATCAACGGACAGTCCAATAGTTTGGCTGTATATCCCGTCAGACATGAATGATATTTTTGTGAAAGCTCCGCTTCTTTCTTCTCAACCATTAGCACTAATGCGGAAAAACGTCAGACCATTCTGCTTGCGTCCACAACTGTCCACGAGGGTATATGATTGAGTGCGCTGAACCGAAAACAAGTTACGAGCCGGCCGAGTATACGACAAATCCCGATTAGAGGCAAAATTCCCAGTCCGCAATTTTCGACGATATAGAGGAAGGCATATCATGTTCACGACGTCAAATTATATTTCTTGACAGGAAATTTCTTTCTGGACCGAGGTGCTCTCCAAAAAGGACCTCGGTGCCTTGAAGAATTGAGTTTGTGGCAGAAATCGAATTCTCTAACAATCTGTATGAAAGGAGACAGTGGCGTACACATGGGGAGGGATAAGGGGGATATATCCATCCCCAGAAGGAATATCCATTATATGTAACAACCTTATATAGGGTCTTTCACGAGGAACCTCACCTATATTTATACGGGAAACTACTGAACGTATTTTCATGAAATTCAGCACTTATAAGTATTTCACGATGCTGATGAAATCTAAAATATTTTCAAGGCATGAGCACCTCCGGTTTTTCCGGAAATGACGTCAACTTCCGTTTTTCAAATTAGAACCCCATTTTTTTATGGCAGATATTGAATCTACGTTAAAAAATAATGTGAGTGTATGCATCACATCCTTGCCCTAAAATGGATATTTTCTGAGTTATTCACAAAAAACTGTTTTTCGTCTTGAATTTTCAGCTATTTCTTTTCCCTTCACGCCAAAAAGATGAAATTTTCAGGAACTGTTATTTGGACCATGCTGTAGATTTTTCACCTCTTCTTGAAACCGACTTCAAGTTACTATTAGGAGAACCATGGCAAACTCTCGCAGTTATAACTAGAGAATTTCTCAAGTTTGTCATGGTTCTGTTAATGGTATCTCTCGTTGGTCTGGGTCGGTCAGGAAACCTCTCAATGAACAGTCGAATCGTTCTATCTACAACTTTATTACATTCTCCATGAAGTAGAATGAGATTTAAATAATCTTCATTGGTAAAATAAGGCATAGTGATTGATTTTATAACTTAATACGAATTATCACCAAATTAATAGTAAACACAAAATGCTACTGAATAAAGAGGAATTTGGCAGATGTAATTAATGATATCTATTATTAAAAAAAAAGAATGTAAAACATGGTGAGTTTTTGCATATGGTTCATAAGGAATTATTTATTTATCACTGGAGGGAAAACCGATGGCCGATTAGTTGAAATAAAGAGGTTTCCGATACAAATTCTCTTGCATATTAGGGTAGTAAAATCTAAAACATGGTTTAAGTAACAGTTCCTGAATATTTCATCTTTTTGGCGTGAAGGGAAAAGAAATAGCTGAAAATTCAAGACGAAAAACAGTTTTTTGTGAATAACTCAGAAAATATCCACTTTAGGGCAAGGGTGTGATGCATACACTCACATTATTTTTTAACGAAGATTCAATATCTGCCATAAAAAAATGGGGTTCTAATTCGAAAAAATTGATTTTTCACGATTTTGTCATCCCTAACTTTGAAAGCGATTTTTTCACCCCCTGTATCATGAATCGCGATTTCGATTTTTAAAGTGGATACATCAATCTTACATCTTGAAAAATCCCAAAAATGAAAATTTTCCATCCAAAAACCTCGAAGTTATTCTTGTTTCAGCGGAGCTCTATTTTCGATTTTTTTTTCGAATTTTCCCGCTCAGAGAGAATTTTCCAACGAAAACTGAAAAATGTTACATCAAAATAACTTGAAATTTTGTAAGGAATCTATTTCTGCAATAAAAAAATGGTGTTCTAATTTGAAAAACGGAAAGTGACGTCATTTCCGGAAAAACCGGAGGTGCTCATGCCTTGAAAATATTTTAGATTTCATCAGCATCGTGAAATACTTATAAGTGCTGAATTTCATGAAAATACGTTCAGTAGTTTCCCGTATAAATATGGGTGAGGTTCCTCGTGAAAGACCCTGTATATCACTATCTTATTATGAGTAAGCAAAATTCTTTGGAAAACTTCTTCAAAAGAAGGAAAATTTAAATTTTTTTGTTCTGTATCCCCTCCAAGGACTATGTATGGGTACGCCACTGAAAGGAGATATCCCATGGTAACTATACACTGTGTCCGTAAAGTATGGATCAAATTCATTTTTAGCTGAACAGACCATTTCAAGAAATAATCCTGAAACACGTCGATTTTTTATTTTAATTTACCATATTTTACAATAATAATCTAATAAACAGGTTGAATTACTTTCGAGTAGGTAATGACGTCACCGTCATTTTTTTTAAATGGAACACCCCCATTTTGTTTCAATTTTCCGCTTATTCTAGCTGAGCTGATTCCAAAAATGTATCTCATGTTGATTCCAATTGATACAGGGTGGACAAAAATACAATAGTTTTGTGTGTGCTCATAAAGTAACGCCTAACATTATTTATTAGTTAAATCAACAATATTATCAAAAATATTTATTGTCTAGCGGCAATTGGTTTGAATGTAACACCCTGTAGATTGTTACATTTTTAGATTAATAAAAATGAGCTGTTTTCAAACATGTTTGGTACTTTTGGTCTAGCAGACAGAATATACATTTTTATTAATCTAAAAATGTAACAAACTACAGGGTGTACAGTGCATCCCATTTTGGGTGAGACAACCAGGTTTCTCGCTTGTTATTTGAGATAGAGCCTTGCCTGTCCTACTTTTTCGTGGAACTCAAGTTGGTCTAATCAGATTTTGCATAACTGTTTCCGTTCAAGAGATACAGGGCGATTTTGGAAATTGATACTTTTCGGACCTCTCCTTTATCTCCGAAGTTATTAGAAATATAGCTGAGGTAAAAACTACGTCTGAATCAGAATTCTGCGTAGAATCCATTGGCGTACTCAATTTTTTTTTCGGGGTATGGTTTCGAAGATTCAACACAAACCTATATTTTTTTTAATGGAACACCATGTATCTCATAACTTCGTTGGATTCGTTATTTTTTTCCCTTCAAAATGATACTATGTAGGTAGGATGTTCAGAAATGTTAAAAAAACACTAAAACATCAAATAAGGATGATTTTTTGTTAATGGGCAATGGATTTCCCATATAAAAAAAGAATCAATAATAATAACAATAATTCATATCGATGACAGCTAGATCAGATTCATTTTTTCCCTCCAATGCCTACTTGATAAAACAATGCTCCCACATGAATAGTAGCCATAATAACAACAAGGATGTTTGTATCATCAATGACCTACTACTTTTAAAAATCAAAAGTAATAATCCTCTTATTGAAACATAGGAAATTCATGGCCCATTTACAAAAAATCATCATTATTTGATGTTTTAGTGTTTTTTAACATTACTGAACATCCTACCTACATAGTATCATTTTGAAGGAAAAAAATAACGAATTCAACGAAGTAAGGATATACATGGTGTTCCATTAAAAAAAAATATAGTTTTGTGTTGAATCTTCAAAACCATACCCCGAAAAAAAATATTGAGTACGCCACTGGATTCTACGCAGAATTCTGATTCAGACGTGGTTTTTACCTCAGCATTATTTCTAATAACTTCGGAGATGTAGGAGGGGTCCGAAAAGTATCAATTTCCAAAATCACCCTGTATCTCTTGAACGGAAAGAGTTATGCAAAATCTGATTAGACCAACTTGAGTTTCACGAAAAAGTAGGACAGGAACGTAAACACCGCAAGGCTCTATCTTAAATAACAAGCGAGAAACCTGGCTGTCTCACCCAAAATAGGATGCACTGTACATTTAAACCAATTGCCGCTAGACAATAAGTAATTTTGATAATGTTGTTGATTTAACTAATAAAGAATGTTACGCGATACTTTATGAGCACACACAAAACTATTGTATTTTTGTCCACCCTGTACCAATTGGAATCAACATGTGATTCATTTTTGGAATCAGCTCAGCTAGAGTAACCGGAAAATTGAGAAGAAATGGGGGTATTCCATTTAAAACAAATGACAGTGACGTCATTACTCGAAAGTAATTCACCCTGTATATTAGATTATTATTTCAAAATACGGTAAATTAAAATCAAAAATCAACGTTATTCAGGATTATTCCTTAAAATGGCCTGTTTAGCTATTAATGAATTTAATCCATACTTTACGGACACAGTGTATATTGGATGAAGGAATCAAGAATTGATCCCTCACTCTCCCAAAAGTTTTGTAATATTCGAAAGTGGTTAATTATTCACTAATTCTGGCCGCGACTTCATACGCTTGAAAGATTTATTTAAATACAGAAATTAGTTACAAAATTGAGGAAGGAATGTTGGTTTGAAACTTAGTGGGAGATTGAAAAAAAGTTCTCTTAAATTTCGATTTTTCAGAATCTGTCAAATTCCACTGAAGTTATGTGTGTACATGAATTTCAAGGATGAAGTGAGTTATGCTTGGACATCATTGGTTGCAGTTGTAGAAAATTTTGAAGGCAAACATAAAGCTCAAAACTATATTGAAATGTTAAATCAATTTCACGGCATTCAGACAAATTTGTCAATTCTGGAAAAATGACCTCTCCGAGCGGGATTCGAACCCGCAACCTCCGAATTACTAGTCCGATGCTCTCGCCGTTGAGCTTCCGATAGCAAGAGCATCGGAATTGAAAAAATGTCTGAATACCGTGAACTTAATTTAATATGTTATTGATATACAGATGTGCAAGCATTATTTATATATTGAAATGGTTAACAAGATGCTTAATAGTTTCAGATCCTTAGGGTGCAATATGAGTATTAAAATATACTCTAAACACAACCACTTAGACCGTTTTCTAGAAAATTCAGGAGACATGAGTGAGGAACATGGTGAAAGATTTCACCAAGATATTAAAGTTATAGAGGACCGCTACCAAGGAAGATGGGACATGCACATGATGGCAGATTACTGCTGGAGATTAAAATGGAATTGTTCAAAGAAAAAATCAAGAATGTCGCGGAAAAGAAGCTTTCGAAGTGTTGAGTGTCTATTTGATTTCTTCAATTTTTTGTTGTGTTTATAAACACGACATAATATTGTATTTTGTATGACTAAAATAGAAATTTCGTTTTACTTCTGTTTACTACATTTACTTACGGATTGGAGTCAAAACAATGTTACTTATATTACTCTAAAATTTAATATCTTAAAAATATAAGCTCCTAGATAAAAATGAATACGTTATTTGAATTCAGGACATCAAATTGATATAGAATCAGCTCAAAAACCTCGACACGAAAACAGCTGTTCCCCTGTATAATAAATGTTTGGTTACACATCCATTTCACAACGTTAGATTAACGTACCTGTGCCCATTGCTCATTTGTTAGCTGCTAATATTTGACATGCACACGTGATACATTGAATTTTTTCATTCGTTGTTCAGCCATATCCTCATCGATCGTCACATAAAATATGCTTGCAGTATATTGTTGATAATAATTATTGTTATTTCACAAGATCTGAAGTGGTGATCCAAAAATTTAATTTCACTATAGATTGGTGGTGTAAGATCAGAGAAACAGGAAAATGATACTCTGTTAGTTCGCCGACGTTTCGGAAAAATTTATTTCCATCCTCAGGGCTCTACAAAATTTACGGAAAACATCATTTGCAACATTGATGAAGGTGTTTACAAAATAAAGGAAAGATGAGCATTACTAAAAGTTATTGACTAGAAAATATCACAGAAAGGATGGTCTGGTATAATTTATATATACAAAGAAGCATTATAAAATTCAAAACATTTTTAGTTTAAAATAAGAGTAAAAATAAAAAGTAATATAACACATATAGGTACAAACAAAGTACTTACAAGCTAGACAAATGTATCTTCCCAAAATCATCTTATTAAAATTTAAATCAATTCTCCAATATTTTACGTGTAAAGAAATCATAATATGTATATTAAAAACCGGGGACAAACAATGCGACCGATGCATAGATAGTATGCCGACAGACGGAGGTGAAATCAAAGGAACAGCGGACTCGAAACAATTAGGGTAAAAAACTTAGACGTATGTATGTGATGCGCTGAAGTAATGAAGTCGATAGGGGCTAGAAATCTTTATTTTGTTTTTTTGTCTGTCGGCATACTATCTATGCATCGGTCGCATTGTTTGTCCCCGGTTTTTAATATACATATTATGATTTCTTTACACGTAAAATATTGGAGAATTGATTTAAATTTTAATAAGATGATTTTGGGAAGATACATTTGTCTAGCTTGTAAGTACTTTGTTTGTACCTATATGTGTTATATTACTTTTTATTTTTACTCTTATTTTAAACTAAAAATGTTTTGAATTTTATAATGCTTCTTTGTATATATAAATTATACCAGACCATCCTTTCTGTGATATTTTCTAGTCAATAACTTTTAGTAATGCTCATCTTTCCTTTATTTTGTAAACACCTTCATCAATGTTGCAAATGATGTTTTCCGTAAATTTTGTAGAGCCCTGAGGATGGAAATAAATTTTTCCGAAACGTCGGCGAACTAACAGAGTATCATTTTCCTGTTTCTCTGATCCTACACCACCAATCTATAGTGAAATTATTGTTATTTTTATATCTTCGGTGAACGAGTGTAAGAAAATTAAGAAATGATGAACTATTTCATGGAATTTCTAGCGTTTTTATGAACCCCAGAGAAAAAACATTCCTTTTTCGAATTAGGAATGAATGGCCAGTGTCCTTCGTAATGATTCAGATGAGACGAAGTCCCTGTCTGAAATAATAGGGTCGGGTGAAGGTTGATGGCCGAAATAGATCCGAACAAGGCTAAGCCGAGGAGAAAGACGCGCCTGAACACAATTCCGACGTATCTTCCATTAATGTCCAGTAACAAACGTTGATTAAATAGACGTCTTGTATCCATTTAGTGACTTGGCTGGCAGATGAAATGGAGCTTTATCATTTGCGAATTAACGTTTCACAATCTCGGTGAAGTTGACGTATATTGTGGCTGGCTGGTTTTGGTTTCGTCGCATTTCTTCACTGATTCCTGTTTTATTGTGATTGATGCAGGTGTGAGATCGGAGATGGATATCGGGTGTCTCAGGATCGGGTGCTATGAGTGGGATCAGATAGGATTCCTTAGGGAACCTTCAGGCCTAGTAGAAACCTCGAAGGTCTATGATGGTCCCATTCATCAACTTCAACTGAATTAATTGAATTAGTTGAATTAGCATTTTGATACCGGTCTTCAAAAGGGGAGAAAAAAAGTGATCCACAAAATTATCGAGGTATCAGCTTGATGAGTGCAGTGCAAAAACTCTTCACTAAAATTCTAGCGCAAGAGGTGATGTCGTCTGGTATTTCTGAGGAACAGCAGGGGTTCAGAGCAAACAGGTCTGCTATATATGCTATATTTGTGATTCGCCAAATTACGGAAAAGGCTATAGAGTCCAATAAGACAGCCTTTATGTGCTTCATTGATCTCACCCAGGCATTTGATAGGGTAAGATTACGAGATGTAAAAAGGTTACTGAAGAAAAGAAAGATTCACCCCAACATAATAGAAGTCATCGAGAACCTGAACACCGATAATCATATATATGTGAGAATTGAAAATAAATTGAGCAATAGAATTCCTGTGACAGCCGGTATCAGACAGGGAGACAGCCTCAGCCCAATCTTGTTCAGCATCGTAATGGATGAGATAATAAACGAAGTGAAAAAGGCTGGAAGGGGATACCGAATGGGAAACAAAGAAATAAAAATCGTATGTTATGCCGATGACGCAGTGATCATATCAGAAGATGAAGATAACTTACAAAGGCTCCTGTATAAGTTCCAACAAATAGCCGAAGCTTTCAACATGCAGATATCTGTGGAGAAAACAAAATCTTTTACAGTATCTAAAGAACCAAGAAGATGTAAACTCGCGATATACGATCATAGTGTAGAACAAGTGATGTCGTTCAAATATCTAGGCGCGAATATTACAAGTAATAGGAATTTGAAGAACGAAGTGAAAGCTCAAACAACGAAGGCATCATTAATATCGGGGTACTTGCGAGATGTATTCTGGCGGAATAAATATATGAGCACTAGGAGCAAAGTCAGAATATACAAGACCTGTGTGAGACCGGTGATGACATACGCGATAGAGACCAGAGCAGAGAACACCGTAACTAAGCGTCTTCTAAGAACAACTGAGATGCGAGCGCTGAGATCTATAGCGGGATACACATTACTTGACCGCAAAAGAAACAAAGAAATTCGAGATATATGTGACATCCAGGATGTGGTGAGATGGGCAAGAAAACGGCGAAGAGCATGGAGAGACCATGTGGACAGAATGTCGGATGACCGCTTGGCAAAAATCGTAAAGGAGGAAAAACCAAATACATCCCGACCACCAGGACGACCACCTAGAAGGTGGTATGAAAGCTGGTCTTCGTCATCCCAGCAGCAGCTAGAAAACCATTGATGAAAACACAGGATTAGTCCTAACTTACGATGAAGAAGAAGAAGAATTAGTTGTCACCGCCTTTTGATCTCCTTCTCAAATTCAAAATTTTACATAGAAAATAAGTTTGTGAGATATTGCGTTGTGAGTGTAGCTACTTTTGTTATTTAAAAAAAAAAGAATTTCGTGTGTTGTAAAATATTGCTTTTCGATGGGAAAAAAATAGTTGAAGCAAAATCTTGGATTGATGAAGAGTTTCCGGGGTCTGTACCAGGAAAATCAACCATCATTGATTGGTATGCTAAGTTTAAACGTGATTAAATGAGCACCGAAGACGGCGAACGCAGTGAATGCCCGAAAGAGGCTGAAACCAACAAAAATATCAAAAGAGTTCAAAATATAATTTTGAATGACCGTAAAGTGGTGTTAATCGAGATAGCAAACATTGTGAAGATATCATCTGAACGTGTATAGTATATTCAAAGTCACTTGGAGGAAGATGAATATTTCAATTATACAAGGTTTGTCCAAGTTTCCAGAAATTTCTTTGGGGCCAGTGAATTTATTGCCTAACAATACTTTCAAATAAACCCTGGTATTTAGCAGATCGCGGTATCCACTTTGAAGGGACATCTGTCGTCAAGCGTTTTTATGGAATAGTTCAAGTGACTTTGGATAAACTATACATCATATCATTCACGAATATTTGTAAATGAGAACGCTGTGTGCAAAATGGGTGTCGCACGAACTCACAATCGATCAAAATCAACAAAGTGTTAATGATTCTGAGCAGCGTTTGAAGCTGTGCAATCAACCTGAATTTTTGCATTGATATGTGACAACGAATGAAACATGGCTCTATCATTTCAGTCCGAAGTCCAATTGACAGTCAGCCAGCAAGGTTATGGCATCAGTTTTCTGGGATGTGCAAGTTATAACAGTCATTGATTACCTCCAAAAGTGCCAGACCATCAACAACGTTCATTCTTCTTCTTTATGTGCCGTCTCCTTTAAGAAGGTTGGCTATCATCATGGCGATTTTCATTATATAGTTATAGTATATATTATTTAGTTATAGTTATACGTTCATTATATAGCGTTATTGGATTTGAAGTATGAAATCGTTAAAAAACGTTCTCATTTGAAGAAAAAAAGTTGTTGTTTCACAAAGACAATGCGCCGTGTCACAAATCAATGAAAACAATGGCAGGATTGCATGAATTGGGCTTTGAATTGCTTCTGCATCCACCGTATTCGCCAGATCTGGCCCCTTTTTTCTGTTCTCAGACCTCAAAAAAATGCTCTCTGGAAAGAAATTTAGCGTCAATGAAGATGTAATCGCCGAAACTGAGGCTTATTTTGAAGCGAAAGACAAATCGTACTACAAAACTGATATCGAAAAGTTGGAAGATCGCTATAATCACTGTATCGCTCTCGAAGGAACTATGTTGAATTATAAAATCGAATTTTGTCATAAAAATTTTGTTTTATTATGGTAGACCGGAGAATTTTCAATTGGCCTATTACATAGCAAAAAATTTTCCAATCGAGGGATATTCATATATGAAAATTTCAACATTTCTCATACACCCGTAGCTTCATCAATACCATTCAGTTCCGATTAAAATTATTGAAATATTAAATTTCGTCGAATGGACTAAATTCACCAAACGGTATGCGATGATGTTTACTATGTTAAATAATTTTATCTCCAAGCGTTCCCCTTAATGGATCGTGCATATTCATTCGGAGCGTACGAAATTCAGCTTTTCCAATTAATCCAGATTGAAACATTTCATGAATATTGATAGAAATGAAAAAAACGAAATGTTTGATGTCTGTGAAGAATCCACCAGTTCCTACAGTACATCTACTTTTTCCTCGATGACTGAAAAAAAAGTCGTCTTAGGGTAACTAGATCTCTTCTTTGTGCGCGTAATATATTGTGAAGTTGATTAAATCCAGTTTTTTCTTCTCCATTCGATCTTTATTCTATTCTTTCGCTGCGGGATCAGCTTTCTCATTTCCTTTAATATCATACAATAGGGAATCTCAATTTATTGGCAACTACATTGTTGCCATGTTGCTGTACAGATTCATGAAATCTGAAATTAGGTTGACCATTGGGATTTTACTGAGAAAACCTTGGACTGCTTTAATGACTAAAACATAATGTTGGGGCCCATAAATTGAAAACGGAAATGGATAGAATTTTGGAAAAAATGGAAGTCAGTACTGTAAAATTGGCATGAGATGGTTTGATGCTGAACTTCTACTATTCTCTAGACTGTCTCTCGGAGATATTTAGTCAGCTCTGAAAAACCGTCTGATGGATTTCCTAGAGGGCAGACCGCTCCTGCATTGTGCTCAACACGGCTTTAGAATCAACAAAAATGATAAACGAGCTCGAATCTGTTCTTTAGGCTTATAATAACGGAGAAGACATTGATCTCCATATACCTTAGTGAAGCCTTTGACAGCATCTGCCAAGAACTTTTGCAAGAAAAACTCAATTCCTATGGCATTAGAGGACAATCGAATCAACTTATCTCAACATATCTGAAAAAAAGGTGCAAGCGGTGAACTGGAATGGCACTTTATCTGAACTAAGAAAGGTTGATGTTGGGATCCCACAGGGTTCCGTACTGGAGCCTCTAATGTTCATCGTTTCTACCAATGACATATACGAGAATATCCCAGCAGAAAATGATTGTGGCTTATGGGGCCAAAGCAGTCAAGCCCAAAAAGTTCTCCTACATCTGAGAAAGGTATATACGGCATGAGGAGCACTGACAGTTGTAGAGATTTTTTCAGGAGTGAACAAATTCTAACTTTAGTTGCAGTAGCATAAATTATGTGCATGGTTACCTGGAGAACTTCCCAAGAAACTTCATGGGTAAAACACGCGACAGAAAAACAATTTATTTCATTCCACGAATGAAAAGCTGAAGGAACAGCAGGGTCCCAACTCTATATGCCTGAAGCTCTGGTGTCCCAGAGGATGTCAAGGTCTTATCACCGAGTGCATTTAGGGCTGTCAAGAAGATACTACTGATGAAGGCAGTGTATACTCTAACTGCATTTCTTGGTTAATATTCTGTATTGTTCTTTTGAGTTATCAATGTTTCTTATCTGCGTTCATGTACACCTTTTGATCGTATTGACGAGCCATGTTACCTTTTTATGGTGATCATGTATGTTTTTACATATGAACTCGTGTATGTTTTTATGTATGAATAAATAGTGGTAATAAATGGTGTTTTTTTTTTGGGCTAGAGAACTTTAAATTGCAATAAAACAACGATGGATCATTCGATTGACATGAATTTTATTTATCCGCAAGATAATCTTGTGGCATTACATTTTAAATATGATTTCTGGCATATGACCGCCACGGCTGGCTCGGATGTAGTCCAATCTGGACGTCCAATTTTCGATTACTTTTTCCAATATTTGTGGCCGTATATCGGCAATAACACGGAGGCGAATGTTGTTTTCCAAATGGTCAAGGGTTTGAGGCTTATCCGCATAGACCAGTGACTTTACATAGCCCCACAGAAAGTAGTCTAGCGGTGTTACATCACAAGATCTTGGAGGCCAATTCACAGGTCCAAAACGTGAAATTGGGCGATTACCAAACGTGTCTTTCAATAAATCGATTGTGGCACGAGCTGTGTGACATGTTGCGCCGTCTTGTTGGAACCACAGATCCTAGACATCATGGTCGTTCAATTCAAGAATGAAAAAGTAAGTAATCATGGCTCTATACCGATCACCATTGACTGTAACGTTCTAGCCATCATCGTTTTTGAAAAAGTACGGACCAATGATTCCACCAGCCCATAAAGCGCACCAAACAGTCAGTTTTTCTGGATGTACTGGTGTTTCGACATACACTTGAGGATAAGCTTCACTCTAAATGCGGCAGTTTTGTTTGTTGACATAGCCATTTAACCAGAAGTGCGCTTCATCGCTAAACAAAATTCGCTTATGAAAATCGGGAACAACGGCAATCTCATTTTGGGCCAAATTGCAATATTAGCAAGCGTTGTTCAGGCGTGAGTCTATTCATGATGAATTGCCAAACCAAACTGAGAATAAATCACCTGACAACTGTTAAATCGGTCGCCATCTTGAACAGTTATGCCTACTTAAAGTTATATACCTCGAAAAAAAACACCCTATACATTCCTCTTTAAAATGATCCGTGAGTACCAACAGAAAAGATCGAATATATGGATTTTAAAACTAGGTGTCTCTCAATACCTCGTCCCATTTAAGTTTTTAGGTGCTTCTATCGTCACTCCCAAAGGGTTGATTGAAATTGATTGGAACCAACCGTAAAAATGCCTACTTACAAACCAAGGTTAACATTTTTTTAACATTTTTTTTTGATTTGGTATACTGTGATAATACAGTTATGAGGATTCCAACGCTGCATTTATGGAAGAATGCTTCTGATCTGTTTCTCGTTTTTCTATAATGTAAATGTCCTGTTTGTTCGAAAGGAACATAAATCCTGATTATAAGGGAAATGAACAGAATATCTTAGCAATGTTTTCAACCGAATTATACGAAAACGGATATATTTGCCTCAGATTTATGTATCATTCAATGATCTTCGCTCCATTTAAAGTGCCATATTTTGCTGAAAAGGGTCTTGCTGGTCAAACACCGGAATGATGTACGGATTGTGTTTGGCCTT
This sequence comes from Harmonia axyridis, assembly GCF_914767665.1. Lineage (NCBI taxonomy): Eukaryota > Metazoa > Arthropoda > Insecta > Coleoptera > Coccinellidae > Harmonia > Harmonia axyridis. The sequence continues at coordinate 9,071,147 of NC_059507.1, forward strand.
TCAGATAATTCCGTGCATTCAATAAATTTGAGTGTTTTGGAAGAAAAGACAGGAGAGAACCCTGACGTATAATTTATATCCCAATTCAGAACCACATTTCCTCTCCTATCGATGGAATGGATAAAGGCGGGGATACAGGGCTGGATGACGTATATTCTCAGAAATACGAAAATACTTGTCCAAATAGATTGGATGTCTTTGAGGACTGGATATTGAAGGAAAAAATTCAATTCACCTGTCGTGAATCGAATATTATGAAATATAACAGATTATTCTTGAGAGTTGAGTCAACTTAATAGAAATTCACGCAGTAAATTTTTTTTGTATTTATTTACTTCTTAATTTATTTATTGAACATAGGAATATAATATTTCTTATTTGTCGATCTGAAAAAGGCCTATGACAGTATAACACTGAAAAACCTATGGCAGGCGTTAGAGAACTGATTAAAACTGTAAAATCTTCATATGAAGGGACATCAATAGGATAAAGGATAAAACAAGGTAACATAATAAGTGAGGGATTTACACCAACTAAAAGACTTAAACAAGGATGTTGCCTGTCACCGCTGTTGTTTAAAATATTCCTCGAACAATCGCTGAAGGAGTGGAAGAGTGTGTGGCTCTATGGGCTTACCACTCGATGACAACAATCTTTACACACTGAGTTTCGCAAACGATCAAGTTGTAATATCTCAAGACTACGAAGATATGGAGTATATGACCCGAAAACTCATTGAACAATATGATAAATAATCATCAGAATGATTTCACATTGAAGTTTTTCTCCTGGGGTCGAGATATTTTGGAAATGGAAAAAAATAAACCATACTGTAAAATTTGGACTGTTTTTTCATCATCGTTAATTTGGCGTATCGAGTGGTTATTCGGTACAGCAAACAATTCGTTTATATTATTAGGATCAATATTTGGGGTCTGCTAAACTCTTGGGAGTGAATAAAAACAATGCAGTCCAATCGATGGATACGCCTACTCCATCGGTTAAAGGCTTTGTTTGGAATTTTTTTCATTCCACATAAACATTCGATGAATTTTTTTAATTATCCAAATTGATAATTGAGATTAGACATTGTTTGATCATGCCTGAAAAAAATAGTTATTACTTCCAATTCTGAGAATTGGAAATGTAAAATCCACATAGTTCGAAAAAAAAGGTTGAAATCCAGGGAAATGTTTACTGTGCTCTTTCGTCGATTACTCAGAATTCCCCGATTTGTAGGATTTTGACAACGTTCAATTTGGGTCTTAAAGTGAACCTGGAAAAAACATGGTACATGTGTATTGGTGGAGAACAGCAAGACCTTTTACTAAATAGCGGTGAAAAGATCGAACAGTGTAGTAATTACAAATATCTGGAAGTGAAACTGTCAAATAACGGGTCGTTGGATGAGGCAATCAAGGATCGAAATATCCAAGGGAGAAAAGCGGTGTCGTTGCTCAACGGAATACTCTGGGACAAGAACATAAATAAAGAAAATAATATATGATATAATACCATTGTAAAAAATATTGTCATATACAGCTCAGAGGTTTGGCCGTTGGAAAAAAGAACTGGTGATATGTTGAAAGCTACTGAAATGGATTTCTGGCGAAGAGCTGCTGGAAAATATAGATTGGAAAGAGTTACAAATGAGAGAGTGAGGGAGAAATTGGGCGTCAAGCATACAATGGATGATATCAAGGATAAGCAGCTTGTATGGTTTGGACATGTACAGAAAATGATGGATATAAGGCTACCGAAACAAGTGATGGAATGGAAACCAGGAGGGACAAGAAGATGTGGAAGACCTAGGAGGAGTTGGATGAACGGAATAGATGAGGAAATCAAGGAGAGAGGACTTGAAGACAGACTGGAATGATAGAGAGGGCTGGCGATCAGGCATCGGAAGACGTAGAACGTTGAAAAAATCGATATTATATATAAACATAGGAATACAAACAGGTATCTCAACACAACAAAGTACTCACATATTAATATTGAGAGATTATACAACCATAAAAACTTAATTTATAAAAACTAACAATAATTTAAGCAAATTAAAAACAAATTCCAAAGCAATAACAATAAACTGGAAATTTTGCAAGACGAGAATATAGAAAATGAAAACTATTTAGGAATCTCAGCCTTAAATACCTTTTGAATTGATCAAGGGACATAGTGAACGGATCAGCATCGAAAAATTCCAAATTGAACGTTGTCAAAATTCTACAAATTGGGGAATTCTGAGTAAGGTTCAATCGACGAAAGAGCACAGTAAACATTTCCCTGGATTTCAACCTTTTTTTTTCGAACTATGTGGATTTTACATTTCCAATTCTCAGAATTGGAAGTAATAACTATTTTTTTCAGGCATGATCAAACAATGTCTAATCTCAGTTATCAATTTGGATAATTAAAAAAATTCATCGAATGTTTATGTGGAATGAAAAAAATTCCAAACAAAACCTTTAACCGATGGAGTAGGCGTATCCATCGATTGGACTGCATTGTTTTTATTTACTCCCAAGAGTTTAGCACAACCCAAATATTGATCCCAATAATATAAACGAATTGTTTGCTGTACCGAATAACCACTCGATACGCCAAATTAACGATGATGAAAAAACAGTCCAAATTTTACAGTGTGGTTCATTTTTTTCTATTTCCAAAATATCTCGACACATGGAGAAAAACTTCAATGTGAAATCATTTCGATTAATATAACTCATGTTTTGATGAACAAATAGAATCCGTGAATTTCAAATATTGATAATTGAATATATCCTTGACGATGTGGTATGATCGTTTCGGGGCTTAGACTCCTGCCATATTGTGATCATACTCATAGTAACATTCTTGGATGTTCGTAAAAAAAAAGTTGATGAAATATAAAAGTTCAGCTTAGTGAAATGTCATTGAACTATCAAAATACTCGATCATAGACAATATATTTCGATTATACGAACCTCTTAACTCGACGTAGTTCGCGAAACACCACTCGAGCTGTGCTCTCGAGATGTTTCGCGAACTACGTCTCGTGACTCGGTGAATAATCGCATATTGTCTATGTTCTTGTGATATTATAACTGAATATACAACAGCGGGACTAAATAAAGGCCAGTGAAGATTGTTTTTTTTTGCAAATAGGAACGATGTCTTCTAGGAGAGGAGCATCATGATTCTCGTTAAAATGGATGATTGTCACACTTCTCTTGAAGCATTGAAATAACGAAAAATACAGATTTGCTCCTTCCCAAATCTTATAACTTTTTTCATTATTATTATTAAAATTCTCTTTTCGATTCTCATGATCTGCACTTTCAACAACTAACTAAACTGTTTACTGTTTCAAGGGGTGTTGAAATTTTTTTCTTGGCCGATTCCAAACGTTCATTATTGATAATAATAAACAAAAATATAACAATGGCAGATAGAACGCACAACCAAATTTTCCAGAATTTTATATGAGAAAACTTTCCCCTCATTCTAATTTTATTTTACGATGATGACAAATGTTGTTTTATATTAAACTATTCTGGAAACGCTGAATATATATCACTACCTAATGTTTACAACCCGAGTTTTGCTTTTGTAAGGAGACATTATTATCCCAAATAAAATTTATCGCTGACGTTGGCAGAATTCTGAGGCGGACCGTGTACAACTGTATAAAAGGAATCCAAGAATAGAAGCAATTGCGAATGGAGATATTTTGTTCGAAGTCATAAACTTCAGCGGAGTAAACAGTGCGAATGGAAAGTCTTACATTTTCGTTCCTTTTAACAATCATAACAAAGGATGAATGCTTCCAATGGCAATTCAAGCAGTGTTAAACTTTACCTTTTGCAGCTTTAATTATCAACTATTGAAGGATTTTTCCTAATTAACATCTCGAAAATAACGTTATAATCATTTAATGTATTTTGATGAGACAGCTTATAACACTTCACTCAATAACTCTTAGGCCTTGCCAATAAAAACACTTTTTCTGCCCAGATAGCGCCTTGAAACCGGCTCAACTACTTTTCTTAATTCAACATCACCCTTTTATTCTGAAAGACTGTTACACCTCCTCTCTGGATTCCCCAAAGGGCATTGTGGTCCTAGGAAATACCTCAAGAGCATAGGTCTAGCAGAAAATGACGAGTGCATATTCTGTGGGGAGAAAGAAAGAAGCTCCGAAACATCTGGTGACGACATCGCTAATCAACGCAAAAAATGCTGTAGATAATGAACTTGTACGAGTGAGTTATTAACCTCCTGAAGCCATCCCAGAAACTGGAGATCACAAGAACTAAGGAACTTGAAGGAGAGCTGTAGACTACGACGACTACTATCAAAAACTGCTCTCATTGGGGCACAATAGACCATTATAGACTACCAAGTTCTCGAAAAGTGCATTGAGACAACCAAAAGAGTAATATGTTGCCACATTTTGTGATTCCTGTGACGCTATTGTGTTTGCAGCATTCAGATACAAGCCACGCGATGTTCCATCCATGGAGCTCTGCGTGAGATATTTATCTACCATTTAATTTCGCCTGGAAATGTAAATCCTTATCTCTTCTTTGAAGCTCAAAGATGCAACTTCGCCATTTACCTACCAAACAGAAAATTTTGCGCCATTATTCAGCTCATGAATCTTCCTTTTTCAGGCTGGAAATAATCTAGCTCCGATTTCCTCGGCAACACTATAATATACCTGCCGGGTATCACAGCCAGTAGTTAGCCGCCTTGAAACCGGTTTTTGAATCAACATTTTTCAGACTGAAAAAACCCCAGCTTTTTTTCTTAATTCATCATTACCCATTTATTCACGAAAGACTGCTACACCTCCTCTCTGGATTCCTCAAAGGACATTGTCGCCCTAGGAAACACCTCATGAGAATAGGTCTAACAGAAAATGACGAGTGCATATTCTGTGGGGAGAAAGAAAGAAGCTCCGAAACATCTGGTGTCGACATCGCTAATCAACGCAAAAAATGCTGTAGATAATGAACTTGTACGAGTGAGTTATTAACCTCCTGAAGCCATCCCAGAAAACTGGAGATCACAAGAACTAAGGAACTTGAAGGAGAGCTGTAGACTACGACGACTACTATCAAAAACTGCTCTCATTTGGGCACAATAGACCATTATAGACTACCAAGCTCTCGAAAAGTGCATTGAGACAACCAAAAGAGTAATATGTTGCCACATTTTGTGATTCCTGTGACGCTACTGTGTTTGCAGGATTCAGATACAAACTACGCGATGTTTCATCCATGGAGCTCTGCGTGAGATATTTATCTACCATTTAATTTCGCCTGGAAATGTAAATCCCTATCTCTTCTTTGAAGCTCAAAGATGAAACTTCGCCATTTACCTACCAAACACAAACTTCTGCGCCATCATTCAGCTCATGAATTTTTTTTTTTCAGTCTGGAAATAATCTAGCTCCGTTTTCCTCGGCACCACTATAATATAGCTGCCGGTTTATCAGAGCCAGTAGTTTGCCGCCTTGAAACCGGTTTTTGAATCAACATTTTTCTTAATGAAAAAAGGGCATTGTCACCTTAGGAAACACCTCCTGAGAAAAGGTCTAGCAGCAAATGACGAGTGCACATTCTGTGGGGAGAAGCTCCGGAAGATCTGGTGACCACATCGCTAACCAACGCAAAAAATGCTGTAGATAATAAACTGGTAGAAGTAAGTAACTAACCGCCTTGGAGCCATCCCAGGAACTGGAGATCATTAGAACTGAGGTACTGGAGGGAGAGCTGTAGACTACGATGACTACTGGCAGAAACTCCTCTGATGGGGGCACAATAGTCTCCGAAGTTCTCGAAAAGTGCATTGAGACAACCGAAAAAATGATATTTGGCCACATTATGTAATTCCTGTGACGCTACTGAGTTTGCAGAATTGAGATACAAGCCACGCGATGTTCCATCCATGGAGCTCTGCGTGAGATATTTATCTACCATTTAATTTTGCCTGGAAATGCAAATCCCTATCTCTTCTTTGAAGCTCAAAGATGCAACTTCGCCATTTACCTACCAAACACAAACTTTTGCGTCATTATTCAGCTCATGAATCTCCCTTTTTCAGTCTGGAAATAATCTAGCTCCGTTTTCCTCGGCACCACTATAATATAGCTGCCGGTTTATCAGAGCCATTAGTTTGCCGCCTTGAAACCGGTTTTTGAATCTATATTTCTCAGACCGAAAAAACCTTAGCTACTTTTCTTGATTCATCATTACCCTTTTATTCATGAAAGAATGTTACACCTCCTCTCTGGATTCCTCAAAGGGCATTGTTGTCTTAGGAAACACCACATGAGAATAGGTCTAGCAGAAAATGACGAGTGCATATTCTGTGGGGAGAAAGAAAGAAGCTCCGAAACATCTGGTGACGACATCGCTAATCAACGCAAAAAATGCTGTAGATAATAAACTTGTAAAAGTGAGTTACTAACCTCCTGAAGCCATCCCAGGAACTGGAGGTCATAAGAACAGAGCAACTGAAGGGAGAGCTGTAGACTACGACAACTACTGGCAAAGACTGCTCTGATGGAGGCACAATAGACCATTATAGAATACGAAATTCTCTAAAAGTGCATTGACACAACCAAAAGAGCAATATGTGTCCACATTTTGTAATTCCTGCGACGCTACTGTTTTTGCAGGATTCAGATACAAGCCACGCGATGTTCCATCCATGGAGCTCTGCGTGAGATATTTATCTACCATTTAATTTCGCCTGGAAATGTAAATCCCTATCTCTTCTTTGAAGCTCAAAGATGCAACTTCGCCATTTACCTACCAAACAGAAACTTTTGCGCCATTATTCAGCTCATGAATCTTCCTTTTTCAGTCTGGAAATAATCTAGCTCCGTTTTCCTCGGCACCACTATAATATAGCTGCCGGTTTATCAGAGCCAGTAGTTAGCCGCCTTGAAACCGGTTTTTGCGCGATTTGCGCCGGAAAACAGATTATTTCGCGCTCGTAATTAGAATTTTTAAATAACGACCCCTGCTACGGCAAATACACAATATACTCTGCCTCTGCCCGGCTAACGATCCGAACGTTATGAAAGAAAATAATTATATCATCGCTGAACGCTGCAAAATTGCAGTTTTCAGGTGGAAAAATAACGAAGCGGCTGTGTCGCCACAGTAGCGCGCAAGATGAATGCAATGTACGCGTTTTTCGCGCGATGGTAAATCTCAATCGCTACAATTTGGATGAACGGGTACATACACATTTTTGTTTGTCGCGCCTTTGAATAATATTTAGAGTGCAGGAGCGGTGAGAATTGTGGTTGTAATTTGTTGGAACAATGGGTTTTACAGTTGGAGAATATTTGAAGGGTTCTCTGAATGACACATGTTTTTACTGTTCTTGTTTCTCAAACATGCTTACTTTTCTACTGCATACACAGGGTGATTCACCGCGATGGTCTATTAGACGTTTATGGAAAACAAATCATAATTTTATGCTGAAACTTTCCATATTGGAGTTTGAGACAATGATCTTTCTTTTTCAGATATCTACATAGTACGTATAAGTGTCGTGACGTCACACACTAGACGACTGGTATTCGCAGAGTGCTTACGAATTCATTGGTGTACAATCACTTGTGCCGTTCGTGTCGTGTTTTGTTCGTTACACGATGGCTGAAATAACTTACTATACATACATATAACTTACTTTTTTCTCTTTTTACTTTTTACTCTCCACATAAATATGTTTTGCCATTGATAGACTTCAACAACCAGTACTGAACTACAAACTGTTTATGAAACGTTTTTTAAATAAATCATCGTTATAAGTTGAACCATGATGAAGCAAACTCAAAAGTAGATATTTACTTGAAAAGTTTAACTGTTTTTATTTCTGCATTGACATAAGATGGATTTGAAGAAAAATACTCCATCACTGCGAATATATCTATTTTAGGCAAATTGTCACTTTGTCTTTTCACGAAGCCTTCTTCCATTATGGTGACATAAAAACAAAACTCGAGTTAAAACTACACTGTACAACTACAAACGGCGCGAGAGCCTTGGAGCGGCTAAGTATTTAAACGTGATTTATGGTGTAGCGATCACAGGCAAGAGCCGTGACGTAACAGACCAAAGACGTTCCGCGCTAAAATACGTAAATTTTAATAATCTATTTCTCAGTCATTTATTGATGGATTTTCAAAATTTTTTCACTGATTTATCAGTTTTGCTCTATATTTTAATTCTATCGTGTCAAATATATCATCACTAAACTAGTCCTGATCAGAGCAGTTTTTGCCAGTAGTCGTCGTAGTCTACAACTTTCCCCCTAGTTCTTTTAGAAGGTTAGTTACACAATTCTTCAAATTTATTATCTATAGAATATTTTGCGTTGGCTAGCGATGGCGTCACCAGATGTTCCGGAGTTTCTGCCTTCCCCTCACAGAATCTGCACTCGTATTTTTCTGCTAGACCTATTCTCATGAGGTGTTTCCCAAGGTGACAATGCCCTGTGAGGAATCCAGAGAGGAGGTGTAGTAGTCTTTCGCAAATAAATGGGTAATTATGGATCAAGAAAAGTAGCTTAATTATTTCCAGTCTGGAAAAGGGAGATTCATGAGCGCAAAAGTTTCTGTTTGGTAGGTAAATGACGAAGTTGCATCTTTGAGCTTCAAAGAAGAGATAGGGATTCACATTTCCAGGTGAAATTAAATGATAGATAAATATCGCACAGAGCTCCATGGATGGAACATCGCGCGTAACTTGAATCTATTGAATTTGACCTGGTCGGTACTTGGTGAAAGCCAATTCAATTGTTATTAAATGAGGACAACTCTAATTTCAACTTTTTTATCATTTATAATAAATATTATTGAAATCGTGGTCGTTGCAGCTTGGTCAGCAAACCAGGAACTGCAAACTCATAGATCTTTTGTTCCTGACTCAACCTATTCTCACAAATCCAAGGAGGCCGTTGATACTGTTAACAAAACGACAATATTCTTCGGATCTATGTTATGTGAATAAAAATTCTTTCAAAATTTGATCCCTTCAGTGCCTCCTTTACCAATTCAAAGATCATGATGCAACATTAAAAAAATAAATGCATTATAACACCTGAATATTATGCCAAATATTAACCACAACTCCTAAAAGTTTCCGAGAAAAGCTCTGCACACATTCTGTAATGTAAACTGCGGAAATTTCAGGGTGGGTTGAATTTTTTTTCTACAACGGTTTATTATCGACAATAATAAACCCAAAGGGATAATCACGAGTTGGATAACGGTGCGAAAGTTTCTGTTTGGTACGAAATGGCAAAGTTACATCTTTGAGCTCCGAATAAGGGATAGGGATTTACATTTCCAAGCAAAATGGTAGATAAATACCTCACGCTGAGCTCCATGATGAAACATCGCGTAACTTTTATCATAATCTTGTGAAAACAGCGGCGGCACAGGCTCCGTAAAAATGTGGCAAGGAAACTTATTGGAATTTTTTAAACCTGTGTTGTCATCCAATTAAGGTATCACCGGATGTTTGACACTTTTGGTTGCAAATCGTTGTGGCTGAAGAGAAGGCCTAGGTTATTTTCAGTCTCAAATGGGAGATTCACGAATTAATACGAATATTATGTGGAGACTGATATTGGGATTGAGTTTCCTTGTCGTTTTCAACATCTCCTCATATGATCGCTTCCTAAAAGCTGCTCCTGATGATGGAATAAAATCATTCCGAAAGATCGAGTATTAGAAAAACGACTTACAACCTGTTTTATTCACTGCTGCCTTGATAAATTCTAAATCTAATTATAATCAAACAGTTGACTACACAATTATCTAACTATACAGGGTGTCAAGGGAAGAATGCGACAAACGAATACCATGAATTAAAGCCATTATGGAGGACCCGTATCAAGAGGTTTCAATCGCCTGAGTGGCTTCGTTTGGGATATACAGGGTGATGTTCATCTTATGAGTGAAATTTCACTGTTGAATAACTCTTTAACTAATCGACCGAATAATTTCAAATTTTGAAGTTTTGTCACCCTTTCCTATCGCCTTCCTTCAATATTTCTGAATTCGAGTAAATCAGATCCGGACTATGAAAATTTCAGACTTTTCCTTTTTTCGTGAATATTAAATCACCCTGTACGTGAACATTATGATTTTTTTCCATTTTCGGAACCACAAAGAATTAATTCATTATAAAAATTCTAAAACTCTGCTTGGCACGGTCATACAGGGTGATCAATAAACATTCCCTTATGAGTGAAATTTTTTTAGTTCAATAACTCTTAAAAAATCCACCGAATAATTTCAAATTTTGAAGTTCCGTCGCTCTTTACTATCGCCTTCCTTCAATATTTCTGAATTCGAGTAAATCAGATCCGGACTAAGGAAATTTAAGACCTTTTCTATTTTCTTGAATATTGAATCACCCTGTATGTTGATATCATGATTCTTTTTCGATTTCGTAACCACAAAAAATTAATTCAAAATAAAAATGTTGAATCCCTGCTTGGCGCCATGATTCAGGGTGATCAATAAACATTTCTTCATGAAAGAAATTTCATAGTTTAAGATATCTTGAATTTATAGGTAGAATTATTTCGAAAATTGAAGTTGTTTCACCCTCCACGAATGTCTCACCTTAATTTTTCTCAAATTATTTGAGAAAACTTTTAATCAACAAACTGGATAAAGAATAGAACAAAAACACCAAATGAATTGAAAATAATTGATCTTGAACACAATGAATAAAAAATAAAATATTTTCAGTTCAGCAGATATTGTTCAAAATGATATTCCTCCATTTTAATACAACTTTGAGCACGTTGATATGTTAAAGTTGTTTCACAGATTTCGTTATCGTATTGGGTTGAATCGTTTGTATTTCTTTCATGAGGGAATGTTTATTGGTCACCCTGTATGACGGTGGCGAGCTGAGTTTTAGAATGTTGATTATGAATTAATTCGCTGAGATTACGAAAACGAAAAAAATTATGATATTGACGTACAGAGTGATCAAATATTCACGAAAATAGAAAAAGGCTTAAATTTTGTTAGTCCGGATCTGATTAATTCGATTTCAGAAGTATTGAAGGAAGGCGATAGTAAAGGGCGACAAAACTTCAATAATTGAAATTATTCGGTGGATTTGTTGAAGAGTTATTGAACTAAAATAATTTCACTCATAAGGGAATGTTTATTGATCACTCTGTATGACCATGCCAAGCAGAGTTTTAGAATTTTTATAATGAATTGATTCTTTGTGATTCCGAAAATGGAAAAAAATCATAATGTTCACGTACAGGGTGATCCAATATTCACGAAAATAGTCTGAAATTTTTCTAGTCCGGATCTGATTTACTCGAATTCAGAAATATTGAAGGAAGGCGATAAGAAAGGGTGACAAAACTTCAAAATTTGAAATTATTCGGTCGATTAGTTAAGGAGTTATCGAACTGTAAAATTTCCCTCATAAGATGAACATCACCCTGTATATCCCAAACGAAGGCACTCAGGCGATTGAAACATCTTAATACGGGTCCTCCATGATGACCTTAATTTATGGTGTTCGTTTGTCGCATTCTTCCCGGGACACCCTGTATAGGTAAAAACAAATAAGAACACGATCGCAAAATGTCCTGACTTCACGTCAGGGTCCTTCTCATCAGCAAATTCGGTTGAGAGAATTGTACCCACTGGTTAATACATTGCAATATTGAAGTAGACACATAATGTGCGATATATTATTGTCCAAACACTACATCATTTCATCTTGCCACCCTTCTCAACTCCAAAATCTTCCACCCCGTATATTCTTCATCACACTCCGCAGTAAATCTTGCCATAAATCACAGACACAATATACCTCCAAGAAAACCTTCATATTCAACAACACATCTATATCAAAGTCTATCTCGACCACTCCAGCCGCCAAAAGAGCGAGCAGTATAACTATGAAGTTTTTGATCATTACAACCTGGCTCTCTCCGACTGAAATAAAAATGATTTAGGTTCGGCAAATCCTCTTGTAGACATGACAGCTGCTCTTTCACGCACGGAAGATGCTACTGGCTCGCACAAAAATGAGTATTAAAATTGCACCAAGGTATATTGCCTCCCTCGAAGACGACGTTTATAGCCTGAACAGCGTCGGATGTGGAGGTATAGGGGGTTGGGCGCGATATGAAAGTAAGGGCATGATATATGATGGGATTTGGAGTGTGTCAGACCCCGGCCCAGTTGACCTACGCCGTTGCAGGTAAAAAATACGGCTATATATCACTCATATCTTTGGTCAGATTTGCGTATATTCCCTAGTATATCGTCTAGGATCGGGTCTTAGTCAACAATCTCAACGTTTCGAATGTGCTCCAGACACGCTCGTTGAAAATTTAATATATTTGATGAATGATGGTTATATGTTCAGTTCCTTCGGTTTCGGATGATCGAGGATGGAAAAAAAGGGGATGGAGGTACAATTTTCGGAAAATGCATCGTTTGATTTGATGTTGCAGCAGGTTCGCTATTTATTTTAGGGAGAAATTGGTAAACTTGGCTGCGGAAGCTTTTTATCTGTCATTCGTTAATGCTCTCATTGTACAGTGCATCCCATTTTGGGTGAGACCGCCAGGTTTCTCGCTTGTTATTTTAGATAGAGCCTTGCGATTTTCACGTTCCTGTCCTACTTTTTCGTGAAACTCAAGTTGGTCTATTCAGATTTTGCATAACTGTTTCCGTTCAAGAGATACAGGGTGATTTTGGAAATTGATACTTTTCGGATCCCTCCTCTATCTCCGATAGAGATTATTAGAAATAATGCTGAGGTGAAAACTACGTCTGAATCAGAATTTTGCGTAGAATCCAGTGGCGTACCCAATTTTTTTTTTCGGGGTAGGGGAGACCGGGGCTACAATTAACAGGGGTAAGTATTAACAAGAGAATTTCTCGAGAACTAAACAAGTTAAACCTACACCACGTGGTTCAAAACGCCATCTAGATCACGCCACATGACTCGGCATTGCCCAGTTGTGCTCCACGCGTCCTGCAAGACGCATGTGTACTGTATCAATTTATTACGCAGGTAACGAACATTTTTAACTTTAAAATTATTTGATTTTTACTCAAAATAAACGGCGTTATTATTATGCTTTTCATCTTTCTAGAAGCCTATTTCATACTTAATAAGGCTGTGTAGCCCAATTGACTAACGTTTCTACAAATATTTTCTTATGTTATTTGAAATCAAAAATATTCCTTTGGGGCTAAACTTAACAAATCACCGGGGTTAGAATTAACGTGTTAAAACCTACCCCAAATTTGAGGGCTAGTATTAACAAGTTTATGGACTGGGTATGATAATTAGATATAAATATTTCTTTCGTTCCATTTTATTACAGAATGAGAACGTATAAACGAAAAACTATTCGAGGAACCAAATCCTTAGAAGTCTACGAGTTGGCTGCAATGGAAGTGATAGAAAGAAATAGAAAGTATAGAGAAGTAGCGAAAGAGTTTGAGCTCTGTCACGTTTCACTCTACAACTTCGTGAAAAAAAAGAAATCGGGTGCACAAGCAGTAGTAGGTTACCAGAAAACCCGCTTAGTCTTCAATGCTGCACAAGAAGAAATTATTGCAGAATATTTGTTGAAGTGCTCCAATATTTATTTCGGATTACTACCCGAAGACGTAAGGCGATTAGCATATCAATGTGCTAAATTTTACGATGTTGATAAGGTACCAGAGTCCTGGCATGTTAACCAGATGGCCGGTAATGATTGGTTCACTAATTTCATGAAGAGAAATCCTTAGTTGGCAATACGAAGCCCTGAAGCCACCAGTTTGAGCAGAGCGACTTCATTTAATAGAACTAACGTTCAAAATTTCTTCGAGAAATACAGAAGCGTACTAGAAAGATACAGCTTCCCACCATCTCGAATTTGGAACGTTGACGAAACAGGTATCTGTCTTCTTTGCTTCATACCAATCTTATGTCAGTTTTTACTTAATACTTTTATAAATATCATAATTTCCTAGGTATCACAACCGTGCAGAAGCCGAAGAAGATTGTTGCTGGCAAAGGCACAAAGCAGGTCGGTGCGGTAACATCTGCTGAAAGAGGTGTACTAGTTACACTTGTAGTAGCAACAAATGCTATTGACAATGCCATACCTTGTATGTTTGTCTTTCCTCGTATTCGTTACAATGACATATTTGTTAGAAATGGACCACCAGAATGCATAGGAGTTGGTAATCAATCGGGCTGGATGACTCAAAAAGAGTTTGTGAAATTCATTGATCATTTTATTCATCATGTGAAGCCGTCAAAAGAAGACCCTGTCTTACTCTTACTAGACAACCACAGCTCACATGTGAATGTAGAAGTAGTTAACAAAGCCAAGGAAAATAATATAATTCTATTGTCATTCCCACCTCATTGCTCCCATCGCCTACAGCCTCTTGATGTTGGAGTGTATGGTCCACTTAAAAATTATCTAAATAGAGCGCAAACTTCTTGGATGAGTAGTAATCCCGGAAAAACTATGACCATATATGATCTCCCTGGTATTGTTAAAGATGCATTGCCTCTGGCATTGAATCCGAGGAATGTGATAAACGCATTTAGGAAATCTGGTGTCTGGCCACTCAACGACGAAGTCTTCCAAGATTCGGACTTTGCGCCATCATATGTCACGGACCGTCCTGACCCGACGAATCAAGATTTTTCATCGAATTCAATTAATTCTGAACTACTGAACGATATGCCCGATTTGGACAGCTCAACTGTAGTTACTGCGCACGTGTTTAATGGGCCAGTAGCTGGACCATCAGGTTTGCAGAGGGATTCTAATGATTTCTCCATTGAAACTGTAAGACCTCTGCCAAAAGCTTCACCACGAGCTCCATCCAACCGTAAGCGGGCTAAAAAATCTGCCATTCTCACCGATACACCTGAAAAAAATGCGTTGGAAGAAGAACAACACGTTAGAGAACTGAAAAAGAGGAAAATGGAGGAAAGAAAACATAACAAAGAGAATAAGAAAGAAAAAGGAAGAGGTAAAGGAAAGGGGAAGAAAGACGAGAAAATAGAAAAGGTAAAAAAAAGAATATTAAACGAAAGCAATGATTCTGATGAAGCAGATGAATGTTTTTGCATTGTTTGTGGTATGTTGTATAAGGATGATTTATCAGGTGGTGATTGGATACAATGTATCTCTTGTAAAGAATGGGCCCAAGCTGGGTGCATCAAGGGTGATATCACATCATTCCTTTGCTTGAATTGTGATTCAGATGACGATGAGTACGAATAGTTTTTTTTATTTTTAATGTAGTCTATAATACTCAGCTATTTTATAGTTATAGTTTGATAATAAAGTATTATTTCATTGTCATGTTAGTTTTCTTTCATATTAGTTTGAATAACATCATGTTAATAAATGCCCCAGAGCTGTTAGTTTTAGCCCCAACCACGGGGTAAGAATTAACAAATGGTTTTCTCGTCATTAAAATGTCTCTTTAAGACATCATTAATTCAATCTTTTATTTATGTTATTAACATGATGCCTGAACATTTGAAGTATCAATTGACGCAAAAACCAGGTCTAAATGTTGAATAATTTCGGAATTACAAATGAATATGCAATTTTTGTTAATTGTGGCCCCGGCCTCCCCTATGGTTTTGAGGATTCAACACAAACCTATATTTTTTTCAATGGAACACCCTATATATCATTACTTCGTTGAATTCGTTATTTTTTCCCCTTCAAAATGATATATGATACAATATAAGTAGGATGGTCAGAAATGTTAAAAAAACACTAAAACATCAAATAATGCTGATTTTTTGTTAATGAGCAATGGATTTTTCATATGAAAAAAAAGATTAATTGGATCAGTTGATTTTCATTTATAGGAGAGTAAGCAAACAAATATAATACACTCATCACTAATATGAAAAACAAAACGTAGTTCATTCAAAGTCACTTGAACTAGTCCATAAAAACGCTTGGCCATAGATGTCCCTCTGAAGTGGATACAGCGATCTGCAAAATACCGGGGTTCATCTGAAAGTATTGTTAGGCAATAAATTCACTGGCCCCAAAGAAATTTCTGGAAACTTGGACAAACCTTGTATAATCGAAATATTCATCTTCCTCCAAGTGACTTTGGATATACTATACCTACCTAATAGCAACAAATGAATAATAAAAAAATTCATAAACATTTCATAATATCTTACAGATTGAACTGTTCAAATTGCTGTCTATTTTCCCTAATACATATAATATACTACAGTAAAAGACAATAAAGACATAACAGTCTCGAAGAAGACTGACATCAACAGAGGCAGTTTTCCAGGATTTACAAAACCGCCCTTTTATAATATTAAATGCACTCAGGCGTATTGAAAAGTTTTGTCAATTATGTATTAGAGAAAAATGGACAGTAATTTGAACAGTTTAAGCTGTAAGATATCATGCAATGTCTATGAATTTTTGTATTATTTATTTGTTGCTATTAGGTAGGTACCTACGTTTTGTTTTTCATGTTAGTGATGAGTGTATTATCTTTGTTTGCTTACTCTGCTATTTATAAAAATCACAAATTAAAATTATCCAATTGAACCTTTTTTTCATATGGAAATCCATTGCTCATTAACAAAAAATCATCATTATTTGATGTTTTAGTGTTTTTTTAACATTTCTGACCATTCTACCTATATAGTATCATACATCATTTTGAAGGGAAAAAAATAACGAATTCAACGAAGTAATGATATATAGGGTGTTCCATTAAGAAAAATATAGGTTTGTGTTGAATCTTCAAAACCATACCCCGAAAAAAAAAATTGAGTACGCCACTGGCTTCTACGCAGAATGCTGATTCAGACGTAGTTTTTACCTCAGCATTATTTCTAATAACTTCGGAGATAAAGGATGGGTCCGAAAAGTATCAATTTCCAAAATCGCCCTGTATCTCTTGAACGGAAACAGTTATGCAAAATCTGATTAGACCTACTTGAGTTTCACGAAAAAGTAGGACAGGAACGGGAAAACCGCAATGCTCTATCTTAAATAACAAGGGAGAAACCTGGCAGTCTCACCCAAAATGGGATGCACTGTACATACTTATTGTATTGTACCTTTATATGATTACACTCAATAATTTCCGAGCTTAGCCAGTAGAAATACATATTTTCTTGAAAAGATGATTTTTTGAATTATGAATGCACAGGGCGTCCCAAATTCGATGTTCACTGAAAGCGTTACTATTTATAAGACTCTTCAAAGACTCGATTTCTTTTTTAGAAATCATGAAATTCCAGAAATTAAAAATTACAAATATTTCGCTATATCTTGGTTTTGATTTGATATATTCAAGTAATCCTAAAACCTTCTCTCAGTAATTTTTATGGTTTAAATGAAACTTCAGAATGATAAACATAGATAGAGGGAGCATATGACATTTTCAGTGAGCAAATTTTGTCTCCAACATGAACTATCTTATTTGACATCAAGCGCGTGGAAATGAAAACATATCAGTGATAAGATATTTCACTCAATTCGCGAGTTTCTCTACAAAGAACGCACTTCTTATGTCCCATGATGAATCAATGTTTCATATAAACTTAAAGTATATGCAAATAAATACCTAAATATATCAGAAACTTCAAGCGCGCCAAACGACTTGAAACAACCGATAACACTAGTAGAGCAAAAGTTGCCAAACCTTGGATTTCAGCAGGTAGATACAGAAAATAATAAATATTCTGTTTATTATAAATACGACAATTAGGAGAAATATCGGTATCCCAATATTCAAATTGGCATATTTAATAGGAAATCACTCAATTCATTCATAATGACAAAGTAAAATTGTAGGTTTGAAAATAAATCACAATCCGACAACGTAATCTAACCAAGTTGGGGACATGTAAAAATTGCGTATACTTTCTCTATCTATTTTATTGCTCTATGGATAATTGAAATTGAAAAACTACTACTTGACTGGAACTTGAGTTAATTTGAAGTCGAGCCAAGTCAAGTAGCTTAAATATCAAGTGAAGCCGTGAATCCCTAGTTCTGAAGATGTTATCCATTTCAAATTTCACAAGAAACTTGAAATTGTTATTTCAAAGATACTTTGAATTCACACTTCCATCAGTTGTATTACGGAAATATTGAGCATTTTTTCCTAATATTTTTCTTTTGTTCAACTGATGCGATAATTATAATATTCAAAAATGCAACATGAAATTGGAAGGAACATGTCATTGCATAAAAAATATATGAAAGCCCCAATCGGTCAAAAACCAAATCCTTTCAATGCTTCGCTCAATTCTAAAACACCATGTTCAAAAATAAATGGAAGTGCGACGATTACCCGCATGATAAAAACTATAAATACGTACGTTTTTGTCGAATTGATAAGTTTCACCATGTACCTGTTAGTCAACTCCTTATCACAATTCAAATATTACTCATTGGTATCATTTCATTCTGCTCCCACAACATCCATGGAATGCGCAAGATAACGCCTTGTCCTGAATTACGTACAGACGGTTTAATTAAATCCCATAAATAAGGACTTTGGTAGCAATACGTTATGATGACCAAAAAGGCAATTTTGTTGCCCGCGTATAACTCAATACCGCCAACGTAAATGTGGGGCGTCCCTGCCTCTATTTGCATATCTTCCTGTTATCTTCTGCACTGAAAATTAAAAGTGTGCTCTGTTTCGCCCCAAAACTACACAACCGAATCAACTAAATTGACCCTGCTGTTCCTCTCAGATGATTCATAAGCTGAGGCGCACCACCGAGCTGAGTTTCAGCGAATTTATAAATAGGATTAACGCAAGATAAATGAGTTCGTTGTGGAAATATTTTTTCGAATTAAGCTGCTTCCCACCTCGGTTACATCTTGCGGATTTTGATGAATTCAGGGGGAGCTGGCATTTTCCAAGCAATGGAGGAGAGCGTCATAGTAACCCGATGTCATAATTAATTTCACACTTCAGGTAATTGAGTAGCAATTTATTCGGAGAGGTCGCTGTTTCATCGGGGAGGTTGGTTATTTCAGTTTAAAGGATTGTTTCATTTCTCTTCGAAGAATCAAATTAATGAATTTCGTCTGATGATTTGAATATGACAATAATACGATGGTATCAGCTGAAATTTGGAAATTCAATTTTGTGAAAACTCTCAGAAAGTTACTTGTTTTCTTGTTTTCCTGAAGAATGAGATGTAGTAATATTTGTTATAATTTTAAAATTCTTTGATGTACAGGGTAGCTCACAGAAAATAACAGGACCAATTGAAAAGTCCTCGGTCTGCCAGAGTAAAACACATTTTTTTGGTAAAATTCGATTTTATTATTCAACATAGTTGCCTTCGAGAGCGATTATAGCGATCTTCCAACTTTTCGATACCATTTTTGTAGAACAATTTGTCTTTCGCTTCAAAATAGGCCTTAGTTTCGACGATTACTTCTTCATTGGCGCTAAATTTCTTGCTAGCGAGCATTCTCTTGAGGTCTGAAAACTGTAAAAAGTCGCTGGGTTCAGATCTGGCGGATACGGTGGATGCATAAGCGATTCGAAGCCCAATTAATGCAATTTTGCCATTGTTTTCATTGATTTGTGACACGGCGCATTGTCTCGATGAAACAGCATCTTTTTTTCTTCAAATGGGCCGTTTTTTAACGATTTCATCCTTTAAACGATCCAATAACGACATGTAATAATCGCTGTTGATGGTCTGGCCCTTTTGGAGGTAATCAATCAATATTATACCTTGCGCATCCCTGAATACTGATGTCAAACCTTGCCAGCTGACTGTTGTGTTTTTCCTCGCTTTGGATTCGGTTCATCGTATGCAGTCCACTCAGCTGACTATCAATTGGACTCCGAAGTGAAATTATGGAGCCATGTTTCATCTATTGTCACTTATCAACGCAAAAATTAAAGTATATTGCACTTAAACAGCTTCCAACACTGCTCAGAATCATTAACACTTTGTTGCTTTCGATCGATTGTGAGCTCGCGCGGCACCCATTTTGCACACAGCTTTCTCATGTACAAATATTCGTGAATGATATGATGTACACGTTCAGATGATATCTTCACAATGTTTGCTATCTCGATCAACTCCACTTTAAGATCATTCAAAATTATTTTGGGAACTTTTTTGATTTTTCCGTCGGTGACAGCCTCTTTTGGGCGTCCACTGCGTTCGCCGTCTTCGGTGCTCATTTCACCAAGTTTAAACTTAAAATACCAATCAATGATGGTTGATTATCCTGGTGAAGGCCCCGGAAACTTTTCATCAAGCCAAGATTTTGATTCAACTATATTTTTTCCCTTCAAAAAGCATATTTTTTCAAATAACAAAAGTAGCTACACTCACAACGCAATATCTCACAAATTAATGGTCGGACTGCAGTCATACTTCGTTCGAAGGTTGCTACTAACCAAAAATCATATGGATTCAATACTAGCACCGCCATCTTTTCATCAGACCGGGGACTTTCCCGGAATAACTTTGTCAGTTCCAATGAATGACTCTGTGTATTTTCTGCCTTTTAAAATCCTCAAGGAATACTGAATATTTTTCATGTTATTTTCCGTATACCTAAATGTCATAATTTCGGAGTTATAGCTACATTTACTTCATGAATGAGATATGAGATGAGTAAGATTGAATAAACTCGTCTAATTTGAATAATATTTAAATGTTCCTTTCATGTTCGGAGCATATCCACATTTGATTCCTGAAAAAATTAGGAATTTCAGATGACATGAATATTGTAGCAGTCATAGCCATCTGTATTATATCAACTTCAGTGGATATAGGAATGTAAGTGAAGCTATAACTCGAAAATTATGGTATTTAGGGAATATTACATGAAAAATATTGCTCAAAGACAAAAATATACAGGATGATTCATTTGAAATAACAAATTTCAGTATCATTACGGAAAAATGAAGATCTGACAACAATGTCAAAACCACCATAGTTTCGGCCATATCACAAGATACGAGCGTTTCTAGTTCTTCTAGTTAATTGCTTCTAAAAAGTTCAATGAATTTCATGAAAAATGTTATTCCAATATATGTAACGAAAGTAAATTGGAAACCTTGAACTTAAATGTTCAAAAGCCCACTATTTACAGCAATATACTTCATGATCCACTTTGGCAAAGACCATTTAATATGAAACAAACTTGTCTATTACTTTTAATCACATCTGCACTCTTTCCTAAATGATTAGCCAATTAAACCATATTCTTCACTATGAGCAATCATAAATATTTGTGTCCTAACTTTCTAGCCAAAAGTGAACCAAGGGACAACTTACATAAATTTTAGGATTCATATACTATAAGAAGAGATTTAACTCTGACGATATCAATGTACGAAGTTCTTAGGGAATATCGACTGAAAGACATAACAAATTCGTTCAAATATTCCTTCAGAAATATGACACCCAACTCACACTG
Source organism: Harmonia axyridis (assembly GCF_914767665.1). NCBI lineage: Eukaryota > Metazoa > Arthropoda > Insecta > Coleoptera > Coccinellidae > Harmonia > Harmonia axyridis. The sequence continues at coordinate 9,092,642 of NC_059507.1, forward strand.
ATAGGTGAATTCTGATACTTGGAATTGGGTTATATAGCACAAACACAGTACACAATAAGTAGATACATTTTATCAGAACTCACCACTTCGAACGCATTGGTGAACAGCATGGTATATTTGATAATATTCATATGATTCTCGAATTTCTGCACAGCAGCAGCTCCACTTCCTTCACCAAGACCCGTCATTGTTTTTTTTATTGTTATTCCGTAACTCGAACTAAAACCACGAACGATCTAATGAAACTGGCTCATCTGAACGTTATCGAGTCACAATCTTATCTCTCAGATAATAACACACTCATCTAACATGATGAAATACGTATAATGTGTAAGAGACTTTAGATATTCGGCAAATATTGATTTCAAATATACCAAATAGTCAGGTATTCGTGCTATTTCTCAATAACAATCTGACACTCTGCACGATTTGAAGATTCATTGGAACCTACGATCAGTTAAATCAAACATCTGGATTACAAGATTTTGCATGTAACATTTGAAGTGATATTCACCACTTGTGATAACTGGACAGTCGAATCCTGATCCCAAGTCCATAAACATAAATTTTGTGTCTTTAACACATGAACACAACATCTTGTTGTGTAGGGTGTTTTTTTTTTCGAGGTATATAACTTTAAGTTGGCATTACTGTTCAAGATGGCAACCGATTTAACAGCTGTCAAGTGATTTATTCTCAGTTTGGTTTGGCAATTCATCATGAATAGACGCCTGAACAACGCTTGCAAATAATGCAATTTCGAAAATGATGGTTCTACGTATCGCGCACTACGTCCATTAGCGATGAAGCGCACTTCTGGTTGAATGGCTACGTCAACAGACAAAACTGCCGCATTTGGAGTGCAGCTCATCCTCAATTGTATGTCGAAACACCGTAACATCCAGAAAAACTGACTGTTTGGTGCGCTTTATGGGCTGGTGGAATCATTGGTCCGTACTTCTTCAAAAACGATGATGGCCAGAACGTTACAGTCTATGGTGATCGGTATAGAGCCATGATTACTAACTTTTTCATTCCTGAATTGAACAACCATGATGTCCAGGAGATGTGGTTCCAACAAGACGGCGCAACATGTCACACAGCTCGTGCCACAATCGATTTATTGAAAGACACGTTTGTTGGCCGCATAATTTCACGTTTTGGACCTGTGAATTTGCCTCCAAGATCTTGTGATTTAACACCGCTAGACTACTTTCTGTGGGGCTATGTAAAGTCATTGGTCTATGCGAATAAGCCACAAACCCTTGACCATTTGGAAGACAACATTCGCCGTGTTATTGCCGATATACGGCCGCAAATGTTGGTAAAAGTCATCGAAAATTGGACGTCCAGATTGGACTACATCCGAACCAGCCATGGCGGTCATATGCCAGAAATCATTTTTAAAATGTAATGCCACAAGATTATCTTTCGGATAAATAAAATTCATGTCAATCGAAGAATCCATGGTTGTTTTATTGCCATTTAAAGTTCTATAGCTTCGACAAAAACCCTTTAGAAGGCAAAATTCTCCCAATCATCAAAAGCTGCCACATATGAATAGGACAATAGGAAAGCTTTCGAAATATGAAAGCTTTCTAATAACATAATCATAATAACAGGAAAAAAGAGACAACAGAAATCAGTCAGAAGTGAAGGTGGAGAACGATGGAGTATCCTAGTTCCGAATAATCCAGTGTCGAGTGATAATCTACGACTAGGGTTGCCAGATGTCCGGTTTTCGACCGGACAGTCCGGTTTTTTTCATGTTTGTCCGTTCGAAAAAATCTGGGTAAACCGGACAGAAGATTGTCCGGTTTTTAAATTTCGCGCAATATCTAGCGCAACCGCGTGACCACCAACAGTATTTTTGTAGTTACATAGATAGATATTGCGCATGTCAATGTTATGGGAAATATATGGACTGACGAGAGAAATCGTCTCGACGTTAACACTGTAAAATATGAATTGTGTGTTTATGTCAATATAAATGCTAGTTGCACGGAATTTAAGGATGCCATGTCAAGCAATAAATCTTTGTTGAAAGCAGTCTCGTCAAATGCTAAGTATATAAAGGAGTAGACTGTCAGCTTTTCGTAATTTTTTGTTATATTTTGTAATTTGTAATATTAACTAATAAAAAATAAAAATTTGTCCGGTTTTTTCCTCATATATATCTGGCAACCCTATCTACGACCAAGTACTCTCTGATGCCTACAGCAGATGTAGGCCGAACGATATGATCGGTGCTAAACAGCACGGGATTTTTTAACTCTCTGTTGAATTGTTAAATTGGTCCTTCAGTCTACATAAATCTATGTCGGGCAGGTTATTTGGAGATAAAAATAATATGTAAATGTTAGTTAGATAGTCATCAATATGGAACACGGAAAATACCAAGAATTAATAAAATTTATTGCAATCAGTTAGTTGCGTGTTACAATTCTTATAAAATTATGGGATAACTATTGAAAATTCATATCAGTGAAATATTTCAAATCCATTGCAACACGAATAAAAATATTATGGAACTTGCATTTGTTTTTATTCTAACGAATGAATATTCAGTAGTAAATAATAATGCGATCTGATATGCATTTTTCTCTGGCTCGTAAGGTGTAGGTTTGTATCAAATACAATCTCGACTTTGTAATAAATATAAAATATATGACTGACGATCGAGTTAACTCTTGCATGGAAGCCATCAATCTTGAAATTTAAACCCCTGCAACTGAAATATTGATAGTGCATGTTTGAAATTTTATTGAACTCTAAAAAGACTCTTTTATCTTTTGAAAAATACAAAGGCGTACAACTTTGGTTGAGCAATTTTTTTCCGAAATTCGAGGCTTTATTGTGAAAAACGGATTTTACATTTATGATTCAACATATTGTCCATCGCTGGCCACTACTTTCAACCATCTTTCGAACAGCGTACGAATCCTGCGTTGAAAAAACTGGTCATCTTTATAAGCGATCCACGAATCGATCCAATTTTTCACTTCTTCATAAGACCGGAAGTGCTCGTCAGCCAAGCAGTGTGCCATTGATCAAAACGAGTGATAGTCCGAGGCAGCCACGTCTGGAAAATACGGCGGGTAAGGTAGGACTTTCCATTTCAAGGTTTCCGAGTATGTCTTCACCACAACATGGGGCTGAGCATTGTTATACTGTAAGATCACTTTATCATGTTTCTCATTGTATTGCGGCCGTTTGTCTTCAAATGCTCGGCTCAAATACATTGATTGCGTTTGATAACGATCGCCTGTGATTGTTCCAGTCGGTTTTAACAACTCATAATACTCTACACCTAGCTGGTCCCACCAAAAACTGAGCATGACCTTGGAACCGTGAATATTCGGTTTGGCCGTCGACGAGGAAGCAAGGCTGGGATATCCCCCATGATTTTCTGCACTCAGGATTATCGTAATGAACCCATTTTCCGTCTCCAGTGACAATGCGATGCAGAAATCCCTTCCATGTTTGCCTTGCAAGCTGCTGTTCACAAGCAAACAAACGCCGTTCAACATCTCATGTTACAGTCATCTATTGCAAAACGGCGGAAGCGAACTTTTACACGAACTAGATTCACATAATGGTTCAATTATTATGTCCACAGTGATTAATTAGAATATTGGATCGATTAAATGCAGAAATTAGGAAAAAAGATCACAGCTGCAAAAGGAAAAAATCCCCTTTCACCATACAATGCTCCTTGTCACAAATCTATAAAATTCATGATTAAACTAAAATAATTGCGCTTCCAACTGCTTAATCACTCAGCTTATGCTCTAGATCTGGCTCCGAGTGTTTACTGGCTTTTTTCAGACCTCAAATAATACTCCAGGGAAAGAAATTTGGCTCAACTGAAGAAATTATTTCTGATATTGAAGCACAGACGAATATTTCTATACAGAACAGGCATTGAACCGTTAGAGAAAAATTGAAGTACATGTATCACTCTTGAAGATGATTATCTTCTCCTTCTTCAGGTGCCATTCCTCCGCAGGAGGTTGGCTACCAAAATAGCTACCTTCATCTTCGATACTGCAGTCCTAAACAACTCAACAGAACTGGACTTGAACTATTGTCTCAAGTTGTTTAACCAGGAGATATTCCTTTATCCCTGTATCTTTTCCCCATTCACTATCTGCAATAAGATATATTTCTCCCCTCTTAACTCATGACCCAGATACTGCTACTCTCCAATCCTTACCTTGTGCAGTATTTACCTCTCTTTACCCATTCTTTCGAAGACTTCTATATTTGGCCCTTTGTCTATCCTTTACTTATTTTGAGGATACTCCTGTACGTCTACATTTCGAACGCCTTCAGGCTATTATTAATATCATGTTTCATTGTCCAAGCTTCCATTCCATAGAGGAGCACAGGGAATACGTAACATTTTAACAACCTGATCTTGAGCTGTAAATTGAGATCTGTTCCAAGAAATAAATATGATTATGTTGAAAGAAATGCAGTAAAATTTTCAATAATAAGGGTTTTTACTGGTTGGGCCCGTAACCTATTGACTGAAGTGTTAAAACTATGAGATTTTCAATAGGATATATAAATAAATGATTGCTCGCAATCTCCAGACACGGAATACATGATTTCCTCGAATTTTCCTTTCGTTTCAATTATAATTCAGCAACGTTTCCACCCGAAATACCTCGATCCAATCGCCATTATGTCGAACAGGGTTGCAAAACGCCCGATCTGCTACTCAGTCAACTGAAATCTGATTCAATTCATTTCCAGTCATCCGCGCATTTTGTTGTTCCGATAATTAGTCCAGTATGCACACATCCCGAACAGGTAGACATCGCGCCATCATTTTTCACTTTTCGGCTTCATGGTAGGGGGCTGGAGGCGCAGTCCCACCCTTGTCATGTTTGAAAGTCATGTGCAAAGCTGATTCATTATCTCTGACGGTGCACGAAGTTCATGAAAAATGATGGTGGGAGAGGTTTGGCTGAAAAGTCTGAATGCTTTTAGCACTTTGGAAGTTCCAGTCAACACGGCTATGAGTTTGCGGACGATAAAAAACTTGAATTACGGTCGGATATAATATGAATTGAGCTCATAACTTTCGTGAAGTTGATGCTGACTTGCATGGGTTACATGATAAAATATAGTTTACGTTTAATAGAGTTGCTGATGGCGAGTGCAGAGGGTGTTAGAAAATGCATTCGCATAAATACAGTGGAAGTTTCGGGAAGTTGACAGGGAGTTTGGAATTGGGAAATATTGTCAGTATATCGAGGAGTTGATTTTTACGATGTACAGTGCATCCCATTTTGGGGAGACAGCCAGGTTTCTCGCTTGTTATTTAAGATAGAGCCTTGCGGTTTTCACGTTCCTGTCCTACTTTTTCCTGAAACTTAAGTTGGTCTAATCAGATTCTGTATAACTGTTTCCGTTCAAAAGATACAGGGTGATTTTGGAAATTGATACTTTTCGGACCCCTTCTTTATCTCCGAAATTATAAGAAATAATGCTGAGCTGAGAACTACGTCTGAATTAGAATTCTGCGTAGAATCCAGTGGCGTACTCAATATTTTTTTTCGGGCTATGGTTTTGAAGATTCAACACAAACCTAAATTTTTTTAATGGAACACCCTATATATCATTACTTCGTTGAATTCGTTATTTTTTTTCCCTTCAAAATGATATATGATACTATGTAGGTAGGATGTTCAGAAATGTTAAAAAAACACTAAAACGTCAAATAATGATGATTTTTTGTGAATGGGCCATGAATTTTCTATGTTTCAATAAGAGGATTATTACTTTCGATTTTTAAAAATAGTAGGTCATTGATGACACAAACATCCTTGTTGTTATTATGGCTACTATGCATTTGGGAGCATTGTTTTATCAAGTAGGCATTGGAGGGAAAAAACCCAATCTGATCTAGCTGTCATCGCTATAAATTATTGTTATTATTATTGATTCTTCTTTTCTATGGGAAATCCATTACCCATTAACAAAAAATCATCATTATTTGATGTTTTAGTGTTTTTTTAACATTTCTGAACATCCTACCTACATAGTGTCATATATCATTTTGAAGGGAAAAAAATAACGAATTCAACGAAGTAATGATGCACATAGTGTTCCATTTAAAAAAACATAAGTTTGTGTTGAATCTTCTAAACCATACCCCGAAAAAAAATAATGAGTACGCCACTGGATTCTACGCAGAATTCTGATTCAGAAGTAGTTTTTACCTCAGCATTATTTCTAATAACTTCGGAGATAAAGAAGGGGTCCGAAAAGTATCAATTTCCAAAATCACCCTGTATCTTTTGAACGGAAACAGTTATGCACAATCTGATTAGACCAACTTGAGTTTCACGAAAAAGTAGGACAGGAACGTGAAAACCCCAAGGCTCTATCTCAAATAACAAGCGAGAAACCTGGCTGTCTCACCCAAAATGGGATGCACTGTACTCTTTGTGGTCACAGGGAAAAATTCTTTGCGAAAGGGTTTATTAAAATGCTTCCTCATAGTAGATACGTTACTTTCGGTCTAGTGATACTGTTTTCACTTATGACCTCGTTTTAGTCTCCAAGTTTCTGAAAACTTCACAAAATCCGTAAATATTGCAATTCGAAATTCACTTTTCCGGAACTTGAAGATTTGCATTAGGATTGTAGAGTGACAATCTACACCCTCGGGGAAAATCCATGTTAATTGAGGTACCAGAACCATAAAAACTTCAGGAGAATATATAGGATGATTCACGAAGACCAATGGTTAGAATATTCCAAAGAGAGACTTGAAATGAACACTTGAACTTATACAGTTGATACTTTGTTTTAATCCAGCAAAGTTGAAATTTTTCAGGAATATATTCCTGATTAAAGGGTAGGCTGCGCCCTCTGCAACATTCATTTTCATGTGTTGGAAAGATCATTGCAATAGGAAATTTTTTGAGGTTATTTGCGATATTCATTCAGGGAAAAATATAAAGAATAATGAAAATAGGATTTTTTTTCATTTTAACTGAATATTTCCGATATTTAAAAGCAACTCCGAATAATAAGAATGTACTAGGAGATGAGTTCATTCTAATTTCAGAATAATCATCCATTATCTAAAAATAATCCTTCAAGGATAAGCTCTTGAATGCAGGTCATTATTATGTGTGCAAATTTGAGGCAAATGAAGCGCTCATCTCATCTCATTCGGTTTATGTTTACTAATTTCAGCACACTCTCACGAAATTACAGGAAAAATAATAATTGATAAAGCATCTCCATCGTCAGGAGGACGATGTAAACATATCTGAGCTCTACTAAGTACCTGATGGGAAAAAGTTGTAGCTAATATTGTTCAATATTTCATCAGAACAACAGTGGAACCTAAGTTGCGCACCTCATATTACAAAGGCGTACAACTTTGCTTCCGCCATTTTTTTTCCAAAATACGATGCTTTGTTGTGAAAAACTGGTTATACATTTACTATTTATTAGTATAGTATTGTCCATCGCTGGCCACTATTTTCTCCCATCTTTCGGGCAACGTACGATTCCCGCATTGAAAAAACTGGTCATCTTTTGAAGCGATCCACGAATCGATTTTTTACTTCTTCATAAGACCGGAAGTGCTGGTCAGCAAGGCCGTGTGCTATTGTCGAAACAATTGATAGTCCGAGGGAGCAACGTCTGGAGGAATACGGCGGGTGGGGTAGGACTTCCCATTTCAACGCTTCCATGTATGTTTTGACCACTTTCGCAACATGGGGTCGAGCATTATCATGCTGTACAATCTCTTTATCATGTCTCTCGCTGTATTGCGACCGTTTGTCTTTCAATGCTCGGCTCAAACGCATTAATTGGGTTCGATAACGATCGCCTGTGATTGTTTCAGTCGATTTTAACAACTTAATAATACACATATATTGCTAGCAATTTGCTAACTGCTTTCGTCTTTCTGCCAAGTTTGGATTTCATCTAGTAGCTGTAAAATATGAATGCAATGCAGCTTCGTTGTATGATTCAAGAAAACATTGACGTTTATCGATTTTCTCCATTATTGTCCCCCGTCCTGACATCACAGTATCGTGCACCGTTCTCGTCAATCAACGCAAAATCCCTAATAATCAGTGAATAGCTGATTGAATAACAATGTCACCGCCTGATTTTCATCCCCTACCTCTCCTTCCATATGAAATCGCATTATAGCATTCCCCCACTCTCCGATCAGATAATTCACCGAATCGACATCTATTTTCGTTAATTCAGGCGACAGGAAAAATGCCGCAAAAAAGTATTCAACGTCCTCGACCGGCTGGCCGATTGTCCGTCAGACTGGGCCACCTCGCTGATATAATTTTTCGTGATGGACATGAATTGAATTGGATAACCGGAAAATATGGTTGATGGCAATGATAGATGTGACAGTGAGGATCACCGAAAGAAATGCACGGAAAGTTCGATAATTACTTTGATGATGATAGATGGCGCCACGTTCTCCCTTTGACCAGCCCTTCTGACAATTTATGTCCGTTCGCGTCTAATATCTGATTATTAGTTTTGCGGCATCCTGAATCCCTCGTGGACATAATTTATTAGAGTGATGTAATCATAGGGAGCTGCAAAAATGACGGTTTATTAAAATTTGAGAGAGTGGACAGTTCTCCTCCAAATGAAAATTGTAAGTATTTGTTATGGAATATCGTTAAAGTGTAGAGCTAGCAACGAGATGGTCAACCTTGAACTGAATTTTTGTCCGAACTTGTCGTACTTAACTTCTCTCTCTCTCTATCCTGGGCTACCATGTATTATAGGTGGCGCTCTAGCTAGAACTGAATAGCGGGAAATTCGAATTTTTGTTATTTATTGGATTTTCCAAAATTCTGTTGGTACTATTGCCAACAAGGTGAAAATTGTAATTTACGTAACAAGTCCGGAAAATATGTTTTTTTTGGACGAATAGACAAAGTCCTGGAAGTCTGTGAGTCCAAAAAAACCATTTTCGGGTGTGTTGCGTAAAATATTTTTTCGGCAACCATGTAAAATAACACTATCGCTGCTGCTTTCCATATTTTATTGCGATTGCGATCAAAAAACATGCAAATCTTTGACAACTAATTTCATATGAACTGTCAGCCGTTATCTCGGTTGCTATGGATTCTATGATTCTTTTCCGGCCTAGTCCGGGAAGTACGTACTTTCCGGACTAGGCCGGGAAATGCTACTTTCTCAGAGAAGAAGCGTCCGGGAAGTGAGCACTTCCCGGACGGTTGCCGAAAATAGTAATTTACGTAACAAGTCCGGAAAATAGGGTTTTTTTGGACGAATAGACAAAATTCCAGGACGAGCGTAAACGAGTCCTGGAAGTTTGTGAGTCCAAAAAAACCATTTTCGGGCGTGTTGCGTACAATATTTTTTCGGCAACCATGTAAAATAACACTATCGCTGCTGCTTTCCATATTTTATTGCGATTGCGATAAAAAAACATGCAAATTTTTCACAACTAATTTCATATGAACTGTCAGCCGTTATCTCGGTTGCTATGGATTCTATGATTCTTTTCCGGCCTAGTCCGGGAAGTACGTACTTTCTCAGAGAAAAAGCGTCCGGAAAGTGAGCACTTCCCGGACGGTTGCCGAAAATAGTAATTTACGTAACAAGTCCGGAAAATAGGGTTTTTTTGGACGAATAGACAAAATTCCAGGACGAGCGTAAGCGAGTCCTGGAAGTCTGTGAGTCCAAAAAAACCATTTTCGGGCGTGTTGCGTACAATATTTTTTCGGCAACCATGTAAAATAACACTATCGCTGCTGCTTTCCATATTTTATTACGATTGCGATCAAAGAACATGCAAATTTTTGACAACTAATTTCATATGAACTGTCAGCCGTTATCTGGGTTGTTATGGATTCTATGATTCTTTTCCGGCCTAGTCCGGGAAGTACGTACTTTCCGGACTAGGCCGGGAAATGCTACTTTCTCAGAGAAAAAGCGTCCGGGAAGTGAGCACTTCCCGGACGGTTGCCGAAAAAAGTCATTTTTGATATTCGAATTTTTTCTGAAACGATCAACTGGTTCAAAAAAAAACTTAAATATCATCATAGTTTTCGTGAATATGATCCAATGATTAGCCTGCATAATATCACTCCTTGTTCTATATTCAGACGGAAATTTAGTGACTTGCCATCTCATAAAGATGCTCCTGACAGAAGTATGACAGTTGGCGAAAGCCAGTTCCGGACAAATATAAGCTGATCAGAAAGAAATTGTATCATCTTAGCAATATAGGTATGTTTTCACTTTCATATTTCATATTTTTTTTCATTCCAGTTTCTTTTTTTCATCTTCGAGAACTCATATCGTAATCTTAAACTAGAAAGATCAACGCGGTACAACAATTTATTTGAATCATAATACATGCAAACAGCCCGTCTAGTATGTGATTATATTCAGTTATAATATCACAAGAGCATAGAGAATATTCGATTATACACCGATTCACGAGACGTTATTTGCGAAACATCACGAGAGTGCAGCTCTAGTGGTGTTTCGCGAATTACGTCGAGTAAAGAGGTTCGTATAATCGAAATATATTGTCTATGCTCGAGTGATTTTCGTAACGATTATATAACGAATAATTTCAATAACAATAACCAGAGAACTGCATTTTAATAATTCAATGACATTTCACCGATCTTGACTATTATTTTTCTGGCGAACGATAAGAATGTTACTATGAAAATGATCCCACTATGGCAGGAGGCGAGACAAAAAAACGGTTATACCACGTCCTCAAGGTGTATATTCACTTATCAATACGTCGTAACTATGGGAAATTTACGGATTCTATTGGTTCATCAAAACATGAGTTATATAATCACGATATATATATATATATATATATATATATATATATATATATATATATATATATATATATATATATATATATATATATATATATATTCTTTTGAGAAAGAGCAATACAAAATATTAATTTCAAACAATCAAGCATATGTGTCGATGAATCTCAGTATTAGCAGAGGAAATGTAACGGGGCATCATACATTTCAACGTATGATACAAGAGAACAGATAAAAACCTCAGGAAAAACTCTGTCTCCCCGTATCGGTGTAGTGACTGGTTTGTGTGAACGTTTACAGAATAAGCTGACATAATTACGATTATATCCTGATACAACAATAACCAGATCGATGGGATTACCCAGAATTCAGGAGACGTTCCTATATACAGGGTGTTTCCTAAACATGCGGCAAAAATTCAGGGGGTTGTTCCTTGGACTATTTTAAGTATGTTTTGTCCTTGGATGATTTTTGAAAAACCTCTTTGTTTCGAAGATACAGGGCGAACAACATTTTTCACCAGCGCATTTTAGTTTGGTTGCTCGTGAGTTTTTAACATTAACATACGGAGATCGCTGGATTGGAAGAGGTAGACCTCATTTATGGCCTGCTCGTTCCCCGGACTTAAACCCCTTAGATTATTTCCTATGGGGCCATCTAAAATCATTAGTTTATACCACTCCAGTAGAAAATGTGGAAGACTTGCGAAATCGGATCATTGCTGGGTGTAACTTAATAAGAAATGATCCTGGTGTTTTTGAAAGGGTTCGGCAGTCAATGAGGAGAAGATTGGATGCTTGTATGCTGGCTAGAGGTGGTCATTTTCAACAGTTTTTGTAGGTTGAGTTGAATTTTCATGTAATTTTTCATAATAAAATGTTATTATCTGAAATTTTGTTTCCCCTATATCTTCGAAACAAATAGGTTTTTCAAAAATCATCAAAGGACAAAATATTCTTAGAATAGTCCAAGGAACAACCCCCTGAATTTTTGCCGCATGTTTAGGAAACACCCTGTATATTATTTCCGTATAATCAATATCCCATGATTTTAATGCAATCTTCGTGATTCACTCCATCTATCCAATAATATAATATTGTGGAAAATAGTTAATTCATTGTAGGTGAAGGGAATATAACAAAATGCATTGCATTGCAAACAAATTTGATTACTCTTCAGTTAACCTGTTCTGATGAGTATCTGATGATGTACGTTATTGTTCGTCAATCATCTCGATTAACTATTAATTCATAAATTAATTCTTAATCGACATAGGCATGTACGAATTAGATCAACTATTCAAATAAGTGCAGACTACCGCTGTTGGTTTCAGTTATATTTATAATTTAGGCGTTTAGTTTTTACAATGCACAATATTTTATTTGCAATCCAGACATTCACAGATGCTCTGTTCGGTATTTTCATCTATTTTATTGTCAGTATTTCACAATTTTGATAATCTCAATTAGGAATTCACGGCTTGATTTTCAAGCTACTTGGCTTGATTTCAAGTCAAGCTCATTCAAGTCCAGTATTTATCAAGCACTTGAATCATATCAAGCTACTTGATTTTTAGCAGTTTTATTGTGTAGCGTCACATCATTAAAAAATGATGAAATGAGAAAGAAGCTTGTAAAAAAGCTTTTTCTTCTATTGAACTTTTTTTTATGAAGGAACCGAAATTATCAGCTTTTTTCAAATAGAAACATACATCGAATAACTATAAATCATAACAAAATAAAAAATATTAACAAAACAAAGTTTCTTAATATTGAAAAACCTCCAGGCTTTGTTTGATTTCATAATTTTCCATCCAGAATCTAAGACACATGACGCATCTTATAGATTTGTCGCCTAACCTATTGCGGGTTTTTTAACTGTAAGAGCAGCTCTGGAAAATTGTCTTTCAACAGGCGCTAAAGATGCTGGCGTTCATAAAAAATCCTTGACCATTTTGGCCAAGTTTGGAAAGATATTTCTGAAACTACCAAAATCTACCAATAGATTTCATAGAAATGTGAGAAAACTACTAATAAAGTCACACTGGCGAATGCTTCAGTCTCTCGGCGCTGGAGGAATCCCTTTTATAGTTTAAGCGCGCACGAGATTACAGAAATATATGCCGTTCGATGCGTGCATATCAAGCTCAAGTAATATCAAGTAGCTTGATATCAAGTCAAGAAATGAATATCTAAAATCAAGTCAAGTCAAGCTCAAGTATGTAATTTTTCACGAGCTTGATTTTCAAGTCAAGTTGTTGTTTAAAATGTCAGGCTTAATGAATCCCAACTCTCAATAGAATTCCGGTAATAATCAGTGATGAATTGAACTAATTTCAACAGTTTTAATTATTCAAATAGGAAACTACTGAAGGGTATCTCTTGCATAAACACAAAACTACACACCCATTCTTTTGATCAGTCGACCTGTAAATTGGTAGCTGCAATTCCACTACAGAAAAAATATAAAGCTTGTGCAAATTCCGATTACTTCGTTAACCAACTCGTAATCAGCAAGATAGGCAAAACGACACAATGAGTTTGAAATGGAGAAAAACCTTGTTTATCATTATTTATGAAACCCTACGTAAAACCCATTCGAGTGACATGCAAACCAATTAATTTTAATTGGCATTGTCCCTGTTCACAATGAACGGCCAGTTTAGAAGTGATGAAAAGAGTTCAGAACACTCGAGGATATTTGAATCCCGGGTACAATCAGATCGGAAAATTGAATTTAATTATAGAGCAAATCTCCCACGTCAAATCGAATTTTTCACGTTATATTTCAACGTCTGCCGAAAGCCGCTTAGCCGTGAGGCCTCAAAAATAAACGTTCTGAAAGGACCGGGATTTCAATCCAGCGTGGCCCTGGTCGGGTTTGGTGTTTTCAATAGAATTCCCTAGTGAGTATCTCGGATTAAAACTCCAATTTCAATCTTTTGAGTTAGCCTCCCTAGTATTTGCGGAGACCTTCTAATCGGATGACGGGTTCATCTGCCAAATGAGAACGGACCCGGATCTGAGCTGGTGGTTGAATAAAAGATGCGGGAATAGGCTGCACATTTCGATAAAAATTTCAGGTAGGTTCGATTCGATCGGGTTGAATTTGTCAATCTTCATCAAAACTTTTTGACCCGAAAATTATTAAGAGAAGGTAGATGCCACAGCTCTCACTCATATACTTAACGACGTTTCGAGTGACTGGAACAGTTGCATAGTAACTGCACAGTTCCTTTTGGACTTTACTCAATCAATCATAAGCTGTTTCTTGCTAAGCTGGAGTAGAATCAGATTTCTGGAATTGTGTTGAATTTTTCGAGACATTTCTTTGTAATAAAAGTCACTTTGTGAGGGTGGAGGAAGGCAGATCATCGTGCGATCATATCTCAAAGGGTGTACTACAGGGTTTGATTCTGGGACCGCTCATGTTTTTGATTCACATTGCTGATTTGTGGGAGACTGTTGAATCTTTAAGATTTCATGCATTCGCTGACAATATTCAGATTCACATTGGTTTTGATACCGGATCAAGCTGCAGTTGCATGTTCGCAGATAAATAAGGATTTGAGTTTCTTGGCATTGAAAGTGCCGAAACTAAGTTTTTAATAAATAAGAAAATATTGGGAATATTGGACACGATTTTATTCTTTTGTTTAATTTGTAACAACGCCGATGTTTAGTTGTTATAAATTAAACAATAGAATAAAATCGTGTCCAATATTCCCAATATTTTCTTATTTATTAAATAACAATGAATGATAACCAAGTAATAACAAAGTTTTTAATTGGTATGCTTAGTTCAAACGTGGTTAAATGGCACCGAAGACGGTGAATGCAGTGGACGCCCAAAAGAGGCTGTTACCGATGAAAAAATTTAAAAAAAAATTCACAAAATAATTTTGAATGATCGTGAAGTGAAGTTGATCGAGATAGCAGACATTGTGAAGATATCATCTGAACGTGTACATCATATCAATCACGATTATTTGTACATAATGAATCTGTGTGTAAAATGGGTGCCGCGCGAGCTCACAATCGATCAGAATCAACAACGTGTTAATGATTCTGAGCAGTGTTTGCAGCTGTTTAAGTGCGATAAACTTGAATATTTGCGTCGATATGTGACAATGAACGGAACATGGCTCCATCATTTGACTTCGGAGTCCAATCGACATTCAGCTGAGTAGACTGCACACGATGAACCGAATCCAAAGCGAGGAAAAACACAACAGTCAGTTGGCAAGGTTATTACATCAGTATTCTGAGATGATCAAGGTATAATACTCATTGATTACCTCGAAAAGGGCCAGACCATCAACAGCGATTATTATATAGCGTTAGTGGATCGTTTAAAGAATGAAATTTTTGAAAAACGGCCTCATTTGAAAAAAAAATTGCTGATTCATCAAGACAATGCGCCGTGTCACGAATCAATGAAAATATTGACCGAATTGCATGAATTGGACTTCGAATTGCTTCTGCATCCACCGTTTCCGTCAGATCTGGCCCTCAACGACTTTTTCCTGTTCTCAGACCTCAAAAAAATGCTCGCTGGAAAGACATTTAGCGCCAATGAAGAAGTAATCGCCTAAACTGATGCCTGTTTAGAAGCAAAAAATAAATCGTACTACAAAAATTGTATATAAAATTTGGAAGATCGCTTTAATCGATGTATCACTCTCGAAGGCAACTATGTTCAATACTAAAATCGAATTTTGCCAAAAAAATGTGTTCTATTATGGTAGAACGGGGACTTCAATTGGCCTGGTATATTGGAATGCATCGTTTTCTTTCTTTATGAAATATAAAAGTTCAAATTAAGTTATATCGTCTTGATCTAATCGAACGAGGAACGTTTTTCCATTTCTTAACAGCTAGATTTGTTATTGAGAAATCCGGATGCTAATAAAACTCAGTAGGAATCTTAGAGATTTATTCATTCACTTAAAATTCTCTCACACACATCAAAACCATGTTATCGCTTGGTTTGTGATCTAGCTGCTGCGAATGAGAAAACTTGAGAATAATTTTATGCGGTTTTTTATTTTCGACGTTATAAATTGCTTCCAGACCTCCATAAAGTAGCTCAATAAAGTTTCCGCAGTCCGTAAATAGTTGAAAAGTCAATTTTATGCGAACATGAACCGAATTAGAGTTTTGAAACTTTTCATTCTGAAAACGGATTCGAATTTAAATCGGGATGAACAGTGACAAATATTCCTTCTCCAAGCCTTCCGAAGTTTTCCAATCAGCAGTTCAATAGCGCAGTTAATACAACTGGATATTGAAAATTTTGTAGGATGTACAGTGCATCCCATTTTGGGTGAGACTGCCAGGTTTCTCGCTTGTTATTTAAGATAGAGCCTTGCGGTTTTCACGTTCCTGTCCTACTTTTTTGTGAAACTCAAGTTGGTCTAATCAGATTGTGCATAACTGTTTCCGTTCAAAAGATACAGGGTGATTTTGGAAATTGATACTTTTCGGACCCCTTCTTTATCTCCGAAGTTATTAGAAATAATGCTGAGGTAAAAACTACTTCTGAATCAGAATTCTGCGTAGAATCCAGTGGCGTACTCATTATTTTTTTTCGGGGTATGGTTTAGAAGATTCAACACAAACTTATGTTTTTTTAAATGGAACACTATGTGTATCATTACTTCGTTGAATTCGTTATTTTTTTCCCTTCAAAATGATATATGATACTATATAGGTAGGATGGTCAGAAATGTTAAAAAAATACTAAAACATCAAATAATTATGATTTTTTGTTAATGAGCAATGGATTTTACATATAAAAAAAGTATCAATTGGATAATTTTCATTCGTGATTTTCATTTATAGTAGACTAGGCAAACGAAAATAATATACTCATCACTAATATGAAAAACAAAACGTAGGTACCTACCTAATAGCAACAAATAAATAATATTATACAAAAATTCATAAACATTGCATAATTGAAAATCTTACAGATTAAACTGTTCAAATTACTGTCCATTTTTCTCTAATACATAATTGACAAAATTTTTCAATACGCCTGAGTGCATTTAATATTATAAAAGGGCGGTTTTGTAAATCCTGGAAAACTGCCTCTGTTGATGCACGAAGTTATTCGGGACTGTTATGTCTCTTACTGTAGTAAATTATATGTATTAGGGAAAATGGACAGCAATTTGAACAGTTTAATCTGAAAGATATTATGCAATGTTTATGAATTTTTGTATTATTCATTTGTTGCTATTAGGTAGGTACCTACGTTTTGTTTTTCATGTTAGTGATGAGTGTATTATCCTTGTTTGCTTACTCTACCATAAATAAAAATCACAAATGAAAATTATCCAATTGATCCTTTTTTTCATATGGGAAATCCATTGCTAATTAACAAAAAATCATTATTATTTGATGTTTTAGTATTTTTTAACATTTCTGACCATCCTACCTATATAGTATTATATATCATTTTGAAGGAAAAAATAACGAATTCAACGAAGTTATGATATATAGGGTGTTCCATTAAAAAAAATATAGGTTTGTATTGAATCTTCAAAACCATACCCCGAAAAAAAAAATTGAGTACGCCACTGGATTCTACGCAGAATTCTGAATCAGACGTAGTTTTTACCTCAGCATTATTCCTAATAACTTCGGAGATAAAGGGGGGTCCGAAAAGTATCAATTTCCAAAATCGCCCTGTATCTTTTGAACGGACACAGTTATGCAAAATCTGATTAGACCAACTTGAGTTTCACGAAAAAGTAGGACAGGAACGTGAAAACCGCAAGGCTCTATCTTAAATAACAAGCGAGAAACCTGGCAGTCTCACCCAAAATGGGATGCACTGTACATAGAGTAAGTTTTGACATACGACATACCAAGTTATTTTAGTTTTCGTATTTTCTGGAGACCCTACTAACCTGGAATTAGTTTCTGACAATCCTTATGGAAGCTCGCAAATCCTCCTGAGTTCTCAAAGTTCCTGAATGAATTTATACACCTCTGAACAAATAAAGGCACATTTTAATTCTGCATATTTCTTTCAATTTTCTAGAGATTTTGATAGGGTGGAAGTAAACAATAAAATAGTAACAAAAGTAACGATACAGAAAAAACATATTTCTAATAATGTGAAGTCAGGATTGTTTTAGTAGTAGTCATTCATGCGTTGAGAATATCCTTGGAGACTACAGAACTATATATAGGAATATGTATGTGGTATAAATGGGCTCAGTTGAACTAACCAGCGCTGAAAAATTCCTTATTTCACGTAAGGATGCTAAATGAGTTGCCTGAACTACAGAATTCTCCTGGACCTAAGAACATAATTCCAGCAGGATCTAGTAACTACGTCCAATGTGTCCCTGCCATGACTTGATACCTTTCCAGGCAAATTAACCTTCAAGGAAGGTGACATTCATTGGTCTTCTGGCCGTCTGTATTTAACCCCTATGGACTTTTACCTTTGGAGTTTCCTCAAATCTGAACCAACTGCAAACTTTCATGAAACAATCACCTGTTCCAATAATTCCTACCAATTTTAATCAATTTTAAAAGCTGAATTTCATGAGAAATGTCTGATCTGAATTGACTTGATACGCAATTTTAGAGTGAATGTTTCTTCTATATTCAGTAAATTCGGAAGCCATTAATATCACACTCGTAATATTTATTATTTCCTTTTGTATTCGAATTATCCTTCGAATTAGCTTTGCGTATGTGACCTCTGGCTTGTTTCATTCAGTGAATCATATTCCGTGCATTATTTTGTATTATTTCGTTCATGCTACACTGGTTATTCAACTCTCTGTTAGCTATATAATTTATCCTCATTGTGTGATATAACAATCGATAATATATAATATAGTATTTCATGTGAAAATCATAATGTACAAATGGAAAACGATGATAGAACGATCGTTCGATTTTTAACATTATCGAACAAATGAGTCCAGTCTAATAAGTAGTCCAATCGAACATTTAGACATTTTCATCTAGTATTTGATTGGGAATTCTATTCCATAAAATGTATGAGGAATGGATAACAATAGACACTGAATTTTGAACAATGCATGTGGGCGCTTTTTTCAAAAGAACAGAACTAGAGTAGGCTGCATATTCGCATAGTTTTAGAGCTATGAAAGGAATATTTCCTTGAAATTTCGAATTCGAGAATGAATTACTATTTCTACGATAGTTTGATGTTTAATTCTGAAATTTTCGAAAATTTAAAATTAGATAAAGCATCATTCTGCTAGATGATTGCCAGACCTGTAATGCCTAAATCCAAAAATATTAAAGCATTATTTCAAAATTTTCCAGCTTTGTGACTGCTTGCTCTCCTAATATGACAACTTCAATGTTTCAATGTATTCTGGTTATTAGAATGAGTTGGCACGCGATGAACCGAATCCAAAGCGAAGAAAACACATCAGCTGAGTCCGCTTACAAGGTTATGGCATCAGAATTCTGGGATGCGCAAGGTATAATATTCATTGATTACCTCCAAAAGGGCTAGACCATCAACAGCGATTATAATATAGCGTTATTGGATCGTTTAAAGGATGAAATCGTTAAAAAACGGCCTCATTTGAAAAAAGAAGGTGCTGTTTCATCAAGACAATGCGTCGTGTCACAAATCAATGAAAACAATGGCAAACTTGCACGAATTGGCCATCAAATTGCTTCTGCATCCACCGTATTCGCCAGATCTGGCCCCCAGCGACTTTTTCCTGTTCTCAGACCACAAAAGAATGCTCGCTGCAAAGAAATTTAGCGCCAATAAAGAAGTAATCGCCGAAACTGAGGCCTATTTTGAAGCGAAAGACAAATCGTACTACAAAAATGGTATCGACAAGTTGGAAGATCGCTATAATCACTGTATCCCCTCGAAGGCAACTATGTTGAATAATAAAATGAATTTCGCCAAAAAAATGTGTTTACTATGGTAGACCGAGGACTTTTCAATTGGCCTGTTATCCAATACATTTGGTTAATATTTCATTCTGGATTGCTGTAACATATTTCAGGAAATATTCTAGAGGAATATCTCGTTGAATAGTGTTTCTTTAACGATAACTTCTTCTTTTCCATTATCCATAAAAATGCGTTTTTTTCTTGGGTTGCCTGGGCCGATAAAGAAGCTTAAAGACATCTCATTTATTCTTATATGAATAAATCCCCCTTACTATCTGAAACAAAGTCAACCAGAATATCAGCAAGCCAGTGTAGGCATAAGCCCTACATCAAAAGCTTCCATCAAAAAATACATGTAGCAAAACACACCCTCACAATATTCCTTCTCCCAAAAACCAACAACCTGAATCGATTAACTTTTCCTTTTTACCTACTGAATATAAAAAGGGTCTGTTATCGTTAATGTTCTGAAGTTAATGGAAATCAGATCCAAAGCAAATAAACCGCAACGTTTAGAAAGCCCATCCTTGCGTATAGATAGCTTAATTTGAAACCGAACGAAAATGTTTTTTTCCTCACGCAGGAGAGAAGAGGAGAGCTATTATGTTTCGATGGGTGTTAATAAGTAAGTTTCGAAACAATTCGGAGATATTTTCATTTTATGGATTACATGAGCTTCTGAAATTTTTTACTGTATCTAAACACGTCAGTCAATAAGTCCTATATTACTTTTTTTCGTTAGTACCAAGTCTGAAATGACTTCTGTCAACATTCCGTAACATAGAGTAAATTCTAGAGCGAGATACAGTCCAATAGATGGCTTTGTAACTGTATCTCGCGTTGTATGAGTCCAATCGGGTTTCACTAGATGACGTTAGAAATATGAGATTTCCTACTACAAAAACTTTCTTGACTGTTTTGTGATCAGTTGACTCCTCAGAGTAATAAACATCGGTAGAGGAAGCATATGTTACTTTCAAAATATGGATCAATGGGGTATTTATTAATTTCATTACAAACGTAGAAATTCCTTCGTTACAGTTCGTTGGTAGAAATTTTATTCTGGGATGTTCATTCGCCCTAATATTTGCATTTAAATATACCATAAATACATGATTAGTTTTCGAAAGTTCATTAACATTGTTTTTCAGAACGGTTATAATCGAAACCTCAGAGTAATGAACATAGAGGGAGCATATGCCATTTTCAGTAAGCAAATTTTGTCACCAACATGAACTATCAAATTTGAAATGAAGCGCGCGGAAATGAGAACATACCAGTGATACGATATTTCACTCAATTCGCGAGTTTCTCCACAAAGAACGCATTTCTTATATCCCTTAGTGAATCAACGTTTCATATTTATTCAAAATATATTGAAATAAATACCTAAATATATCAGAAATTCAGAGAACAAACTTCAAACCCGCCAAACGACGTGAAACAACCGATGACACTAGGATAGCAAAAGTTGTCAAACCTTGGATTTCAGCAGTTAGATATAGAAAATAATGAATATTCTGCTTATTATAAATTCGTCAAATAGGCAAAATATCGGATTCCAAATATTCATACTTGCATATTTAATCGTGAATCACTCAAATAAATATATTTCATTCAATAAAATATACGTTCATAATGATATAGTAAAATTGTGGATTTGAAAATATATCACAATCCGACAACCTAATGTAACCATGTTAGGGACATGTAAAAATCGTGCATACTTCCTCTATCTATGTTTATTACTCTATGGTTACTACAAAGTCTGAAATGACACGCGTCAAAGTTAATTCTAGATCGAGTTAAGAGGTGTAATGAAAAAAAATCCATTATTTTTGCCAATAAATGGAGTTAGTTACCTGTACTACAAAACTTTTCTGACAGTTTTGTGATTAGTTGACTCAGTTCAGTTTGTGCTCGCCAAAAATGAGCACTAGCAAATAGAAAATATGCTATATTTACATTTTTTTATTCGATGAAGGCGGAAATGGGTTAATCTTTACTTTAACGCCCCCTCCCCAATTTTGATAATATTTCGTATAGTGATTCGTTATGATGTTTTCATGCTATATTTCCAATAAGAGCACTGGCAAATAAATAGTTCTCGAGATAATCGATGAAGAAAATTGCTATTTCTAACACTTACTTAATACGTGCCTGATAATTTCTTTTTATGTTTCTATGAATATCTATGTTCATATTTTTCTGCATCAAATTAGCACATAATACACATTCTAATTCAATAAATTCCAACGGTTTCAACACATTTTCACAAGAGAATCACCTTTAAATTAACAAAAAATCATCCCTCTTAAGATATTTTTTCTCGGATAGTTTCGGCGACTTTATCTTATCAATCGTGGTGAAAGACTTCGATGTTATTTCAGGAAATTCACGAGTCTCGGTACATATCCTTCGTTGTTTTAGGGAATTCCTCAATCCGTTGTCCTGGCTTGACGGATTGAGTATTGGCGCTTATGCAAACAAGTGCCATTTGTCCAAATTGCCTTCGGTTGAAAGGATCCTGCATATTATATCAATGGTGTCTTTCATGGGCGACACTTATGGGAATATATATATCTTCATTGGAAGCCCTTGAAATGTGAAACCATGACTGTATGTCTTTCAACGTAATTTAAAAAAATTGGGATTTCAATTTCGGCTTTCATTTTGACATTATAGCTTTTATTGGTTATGGATTGATGTCATGGGCGCCTGCAGGGGGGTGCCAGGGGGGGCCATTGCCCCCCCTGAGATTTTGATTGTCTCATTTTTCAGCACAACACCCTCAATATTACTTTCTCAATCCAAAGGGCAAGGAAAAAAGGAAAGTAATGGATTCACAACAATTTCCGGGTTTTCAATGGAATTACTATACATATATCCATAATATACTATACACATATCCATAATCGGCAGAGGTATTTTTTGAATTGAAAACTTTTTTAGGCGTGTTGAGCACTCCTTGGGTGAAGAAAAATCGTGGAACCGAACGCAATCCATGCGTGTCAATTTTTTTAAAAATCCATCTTATATGTACTCTCCTATTGTCTAATAGATAAAGGTAAAAAAAAAGTGTTGCAGAAAATAGAAAAAAAAATTTACAGATTATAAAAACAATAATTTTTTGCGGAACTCACCCACGATATGCCTATACGAGAGAGCAACAAGAAATTTTAGTGATCTTTTGAAATTCAGAGTAGACGCTGGATATAAAATTTAGAGATCCATTTATTCAACGCAGCTGGTTTGAATTTGGACAAACTTGTAACACAAGGTTATGATGGATGCTCAACAATGGCTGGTGAAATTCTCAGGGTTCAAAATATCATAAGAGATAAGTACAAGAAAGCAATTTATTTCCATTGTGCCTCCAATAGGATGAATTTAGTAATAAATGACATCAGTAAAATAACTGAAATTTGTAATAGCATTGGCACCGTTAATGACATTCTAGTCTTTTTTCGAAAGAATACCTCAAGAAGAAATCTGATTCCGAATATTCCTTTGATTTAGGAAACTCGTTGGTCAGCTAAATATAAATCTTTGAGAGTTTTCGATGAAAACTTCAATACTATATTCAAAACTCTCTTTGCTATGAAATCTGGAGAAATTTCAATGAATTCTTCAACAACAAAAAGAGCTGATCATAGGCTGCAATAAACTCTTTCACTTTTGTGATTTTTTTGACGGTAGCAAGTAAATATTCAAATATATTGAAACCAATAGCAAATATACTACAAGGTGTTTCTATTAATTTTGTAGATTTTCACCGTCATATAAATTTAATTATAGAAATATGTGGAAAACATCGCTAAGATGATTTATGCTTCGCAGAATTTTTTTCGAAAGCATTATCTATTGCTCAGTCTCAATATTGAGATAGGAAAACCACGAATTTGCGGTAGACAAATGTACAGATCTAATTATGAAGCAGATTCAGCTGAAGATTACTTCTAAAAATCTATATTCATCCCATGTTCAGATCATTTGATTTCAATATTAAAAATTACTAGATATTGAATCTTTCGCTCCTAAGGTCGGCAATATGTATAACACTGAAAATTTAGAAAGTGAATTGAAAATTTGGAATGAGTATTCATCTAAATCACAAATGGATGAAAACATAAAAATTGAAGATCTTATCGGACAATGTAAATTTTCTCCTGCTGTCAAAGAATGCCTTATTCTTCTCCTTACATTTCTATGTACTACTTGTACTATAGAGCATAGTTTCAGCATTTTGCGCAGAATTGAATTTTAGTTTAGAATAAAATATGCCTACTCTGTTGTATAGCGATCAAGTATTTCGTCTTCAGAATTAATATAGTTTTTATGAGTTGTTTTTTTTGCAATTTATGATTTGTTAATTTTGATTATATACTTATTTGTTCAGGGCCCCCGCAAGGGACATCAACGCCCGCGTGCGGAACATATTTTGGCGCCCCTTAAAGAGGGGAGGTGGAGAAAAGCACTGCTGGATAATCGGAAAATTTTTTTTTAAGTTTTATTGAGAATTTAGTGTAGAATGGTTGAAAATCTATCAGCAACCTTCATTGCCCCAAGAACTTTATGGTGTTAGTTGTAACATAATACATTCCAAATTTCATTCAAAATTCAAGCTGTATTCTTCTATAAATTATTCATAAAGGCATAAACATTTAATTAGGATCAATCCAGAAATTGAATGGATGTTTTTCTAGATTTGGCTGCTGAAAATTCTTTTATATTATCAATCAATCAATTTTATCGAGTATCTCTTGCTCTATATCTAAGATTGCCAATCCAGAAAATCTTTCTCATGACATGGTAGCCTTCAAATAGTTTTTAATTATTTTTAATTTAGTGAATGATCTCTCACCAGAAGCAACAGACACAGGTAAAGTGAGAAGGATTCTTGAGGAAATACTAAGATTCGGTAGAGAAGAAGATATTATTTTCAAAAATATATTGTAGAATTTCAAGAGGATTTTCGCTTCAGATAATGAAAAATTCTTTATCTCGTTGAATAAATCATTTTCTTTCACGTCAGCCTCTTTTTTTCTCTTTTTGTTGAAGAGCATGACAGCATTTTAATAGATATTTGTCATTTAATTTAAGAATATCACAAATAAAACAAAAAACGTTATCGTAATCAGATATCATATCAAACCTACTAATTAAGGAACTTAGTGTTTGATCAATTATTTTCAAAAAGAAATTTATTTTAAAAGCGATTTTTGGATCTTGAGGTGCCTCATCCGTCTGTTCATAATCGAACAATTTTGGTTTATACTTTCGTCTTACAGTATATCATGGAGAAAAACCTTAATCTATCTCAAGAGCAGCCGCTAGTTTTCCAGCTTCCGCAAGTTTTTCCTCGAGAACATTATCATCCCTATAATTTTTGAAATGATCAACTTAATTCTTCAAATAGTTTTGGCACACTTTCATGTCAATCGCTACACTTTGCATCATTTTGCTAACAATATTAATCTGCAGTGAAACATCATAAGAAATTATTATACTTCAAATAAATTTTAAAGAATGAATATTTAATAAAAGAGAACTTGCTTTATGTCTAGTTTCTATGTTAAAAGTATCATTTTTTGCTATTTCTAAAAGGCTATCACATATTTGAATAAAATGAAACTTTAGCATCAATTCTACTTGACCATCTAGTATCAATCAGGGGTTTTAGATGTAACTGAGGATCATGCTTTTTTATAACATTACAATCTTTTTGTGGATGAAGAGAAATATATATAAAGTTCTTGTACAATATCAAAAGAGTCCAGTGTTTCATTTGAAACCTTAGCAGCATCATTTTCAGTTAAATACAAGCTGTGTGCAACACATGGCGCAATAAATGACCTAGGATTAGCATCGAGTATGCGTTTTTGTAAACCAATATCTGGCTATTTCGTACCTATTGCGACGTTCGGAAACTTGTATAAATTGCAAGAAAGAAGTATTATTTCTTTTGTTTTATTACGGTTTATTTGTTTTCGTTATCATGTAAAATGGTTGTACCGTTGAAATAAATAAATAAATGAAATTTGAAAGAATCTTTTTCGAAAATCTTTGGTCCATCGGTTCTACATGCGGTCTATAAGAGATTTTGGCGCCCTTTTAGAGTGGCGCCCGCGTGCGGTGCACGCGTTGCACGCGCGGTTGCGGGGGCCCTGTATTTGTTGTTTTCACAATCTGGAACAATTCTGTGTTATTTTGAATCATATTTTAGTAGCAAGTTTTAAACTTTATTGTTTGAGTCATTCAGTGTATATTTCAAGATTTATTATTCATTTATTATTTTTATAAACATAGTTTTATCGAGCGTATATGTATTTATTTCTTATTTTTATTTTTTACATACAAACTGTGCGTTGTATATTAGTCCGATATCGATAATACAGGAGATATGCAGTATTCGAATGAATTTCATATAGGGTGTACATCTGTGGCCAATGCAGATCTATGGACAATGAGGATCTATGGTCAATGTAGATCTACCTACAAGGTGTATCTACTGGCAATGCGGATCTATGAGCTACATTGATCTACCTTCAAGTTAGATCTATGCGCAACATTGATCTACCTACAAAGTAGATCTATGGGCAACATTGATCTACCTACAATGTAGATCTATGAGCAACATTGATCTACCTACAAGGTAGATCTATGGGCAATGTGGATCTATGGGCTTTATTGATCTACCTACTAGGTAGATAAGGGCGCGTACTAGTTACTCGTTGATTCTTCTTTATTTATTAGAAATTATAATAATTATTTCATTCCGTTCTCCATATTTTTTATATTTTATTATTTTGTGAATTGTTTCATTGAATGTGACTCGTTTTGGAAAGAGTTACCGTATTATTTTACATCACCCTATGTTGTTGATGTTTTAAAAAAATGTTGAAGTGGAAAACTTCATAATTTTCATTTTGCACAGTCCTCCCCCCACTTATGAATATAAATACATAAATAGAAAGAAACGGAATACTAATATCGTATACGACAATGATGGACGCGTTATCGTTTTTCAATAATTTCCATTTTGCCCCCCCTGAGAAAAATTTCTGCGGGCGCCCATGCTTGATGTTATTCTATGAATATATATAAAAAAAATATATTGAGTTGGCCATCGCTTAATATTATCATTGCCATGGAAACGTTCTTTTGTAAATTGCCATTTTTATAATTGCCAGAAATATATTCACGAGAAAACAAGATTTGTGTTTTTGAAGCTATCATGTGAAATGTAAGTAATTTACGAACATTTCTAACTTGAAATATTGTTCTTTCGGAAAAGTTCGCTTGAATGTTTTTTTCAAATCATTTGCAGATTACAATGGTTGATCTCCAGCCAGTAGTAAAGAGTTGTGGCTATAACATCTGCAAAGAGAGTTCTTTCACGAATATTGGGTTTAACCAGATGATTTTGAATAAAGTTGTGGAGCGGCAATTCCTTATAGCTTATGGGCTGTTGTCGTGTCACGCTTTTTGCGAAAAATGCCGGTCAAGAGTATCTGCGGATTTTGAAATCTTTTTAGATGCCGTAAAGTGATTTTTATGCCAGAGCATCTTTTGACATAAGGTATTAATTTTTTTTCTTATTTTGCTTAATTTATTTGTTTGGGAAAAAAACTAATTTGCTCGTATAGAATGAATTGTTTTTGAGAATAACGTCATCAAACTCTACATGTTAGATATTTTTAAGAGTAAACGTGCTTAGAAATCACTATTTTTATGACGTTTCTTCAAAAATTCTTACCCATCCAGCACCCCTGTTCACTTCCTATTCCGTACAACAAATCAGCAAAAATACTTGTTTGCTATCATTATTATTGTATTGGTGCTGGTCGGTGAACTGATGTTGTGGGCTTCTTTTATTTTGTTGCTGACTTAAGGTTTAGGAATTATTTTTTGATGGTAATTAATGATTGCGAAATAGTTTTTATGCTGAATAACATTTACTTTAGATTTTTTTTTTTTAATTTTTGAATTATTTCTTTTCTGAGAACAACGTCATCAAACTGCAGAATTACAGGTGTGTAGTTATGTAAGGTTAGGTTATGGTTATGTTAGGTTACGTTTAAATCTTTTTCAATGAAAATTTTAGAATTTTTTAAAATTGCAGAATCACAGGTGTGCAGTTATATAAGGTTTGGTTATGGTTATGTTAGGTTATGGTTATGTTAGGTTATGGTTATGTTAGGTTATGGTTATGTTAGGTTATGGTTAGTTTAGGTTACGTTTAAATATTTTTGAATGCAATTTGTAGAATTTTTTGAATTGTTTTTGAGAATGACGTCATCAAACTTTACATGTTAGATATTTTTAAAAGTAAACGTGCATAGAAATCACCATTTTCATAACATTTTTTTTAAAAATCTTACCCACCCAGCACCCCTGTTCACTCCCTATCCCGTTCAACAATCAGCAAAAATACTTGTTTGCCATCATCGAAAACCATCAATAATCATTGTAAAATGCACATTTTTAATGAAAAATACCAAAAAAGTGAAAAACACGAGGGGGCGTTAAAGTAAAAAATTACCCGGAAATGCAAGACAGGAGGAAGAAATTTTGAATATTATTTATGATCCTGATTCTGTAACATCCGGTACTTTCGTTGTCAAAGATGCACCATGCACTGGATTGTCGAAAATGACCTCCTCGAGCGATAAACCTTTTTTCCTACAGGAAAAAAGTACTGTGAAAAAAGTACTGTGCCAGCAAAGTAATGCCTTAGTCTATGGAAATGGGATATGTATATTGTTGAGTTTCAAAACTGTCATTTAGGATTGAAGAACTCCAGACTCCAGCTCAGTGGTTTTTTTCAATTTTATACCCATAATTTCATAGTTGTTTCATAGATGTTTGAAAATAAATTCCAAATAACAAATTCTGACATATTATCAACTGTCGTTATATTTCCCTGATCCAAAAAGCAGGACAACGAATCTTTCATCACTCAAACTCCAACAGAAAGAAACTTTCTTATATACACAGTACCCAGCACATTCTGTACATATTACACTTATTTCAGGCAAAGAGAATTTCCCAAGTTTTAGTGTTGATACATGTCTAAACTTCTCGAGAATGTTGGAGTTGGGGTTACTGTTATATCCAAGGGAGAATTGTTGCAATTTCAGATTCTTAATGAAGTAGGAACAAATAAACTTGAGTCGTTGGGACCGTCTACGAAAATAAACGTTATCTTCTATGGATAGTTAGTACCTTTGTACTTAAATCTCGTTTGAATCTATTCACAAAACACAAAGAGTATCTTCCTCAAACAACAAAAGCTGAATTCGCAAATTTAGGAATTACTCCAAGAGCTGAAATGATCTAATTAAATTCTCAAACTAAATTTCATCCTTGTAGGGGGATTAAGGAAGAATTTTCGTTATTCTAAAACCGCTCACCGATTTTTTGTAGACGTCACAGTTTACGAAGAAACTGAGATCAAAAAAGGAAAAAAACCGTTAAAATCGAATATCTATACAAAAATCGTTATATCTCCTAAAATATTTGTCACAGACCCCTCAAATACAACAGTTTTTGAAGATCAAACTCTGATCAAAAATATGATGAGGTTTCAAGTCTGTATCTTGCATCTAGATGATATAAAAAAGAAAAGGAAAGTTACGAAATCATACACAAATTGCCACTACTTCTCATAACTTCCTATGACTTCCCATGACTTCCTATGACTTCCAATGACTTCCCAAAGCTGTTCGTCTCTCGTATTGAGGTCAGTTGTTCTATTGGAACCAGCGTGCCCTGAGATTTATTCTATTTTGAGGGATTTCATGGTTTTCTTTTTAACTCAATGGAAAGTGAATAAAATGAAACAGAACTTAATTTTCACGAAATTGTGGAAAGTAACTCTTCTTCTACACTAGCTCCAAAATGTTTGTATCTATCACTTATTCAATCAAAAAATACTTTTTGATGAGAAACAACCCTTGTCCAACAAACCTACAAAATTGTAGTTCAAACATAACAGAATAGAAGAAACAAACTTCCCTTAGAAGTAACGAGATAAAACCCTCTAAGTTGTATGATTTCATTTCGGTTCCAGTGATTTTAGACCTGTTGAGAACCGCTCACATTCTCTGCAACTACGAAGTACGCCGCTTCATTCCAAACAAAATTCAGATTCTGTACGAGAGCTCGTTCTTTATTGCCTTTCATTTCCCCTCCTGCATTCAAAGGAAACTTCGTAACTGCAAGAGTTGGATCTTCCATTGATATATCGTTTCATGAATTTTCCAGTTCTGTATGGATGAGAAAACGACCAAACACCACAGGGAATTCCATTCTGTTTGAAAGACTCTAAACTAATATGAATAAGTGAGACAACAAAGACGATAGCAAACACATAAAAGTCGGTTCAGGCGAGAATCTATAAAATAAATATTCAATTTCAGGTAAATTCTGAAACGTGAAACATGAAACCACGGAACAATTCATTTTCAGTTTGAACTTGTTGTCTTTTCAGCCGCTCGGCTTACTGACTACATTTTTATTGTTTGTTTGTTGTCTCCTTTCGGGAAGGAATATACAACTTTCATTCGTACTTTTAAAACCACTGCAAGAACTTCTCAACCATGTATATTTTTCGAAAGAGAATCTCGAGTATGTAGCCATCTTGTCATTTTTCAGCACTAAAATTACATTGTGTATCTAGTAAAAACTTTTCTGAAGAAAAGCTTCATTTTGAAGAGCTATCAGCTCGCAAAACTAAAGACCTTTGGGTTGTCGTGAAGGAACATCTGGTCGATAACCAGCAACATCTAAGCTTCGCTTATTGGGTCTTTGAAATAATGGTCCAATTGAAAAGTCCCCAGTCTACCATAGTAAAACACATTTTTTTGGCAAAATTCCATTTAATTATTCAACATAGTTGCCTTCGTGGCGATACAGGGATTAAAGCGGTCTTCAAACTTTTCGATACCATTTTTGTAGTACGATTTGTCTTTCGCTTCATGATAGGCCTCAGTTTCGGCGATTACTTCTCCATTGGCGCTAAATTTATTTCCAGCGAGCATTCTTTTGAGGTCTGAGTACAGGAAAAAGTCGCTGGGGGCCAGATCTGACGGATATGGTGGATGGAGAAGAAATTTGAATCCCAATTTATCCAATTTTGCCATTGTTTTCATTGATTTGTCACACAGCGCATAGTCTTGATGTAACCGCAGCTTTTTTTTTAAATGGGTCCGTTTTTTAACGATTTCATCCTTTAAACGATCCAATAAAGCTATAATCGCTGATGGTAATCTGGTCCTTTTGCAAGTAATCAATGAATATTATACTTTGCGCATCCCAGAATACTGAAGCCATAACCTTGCCAGCTGACCTTTGTGTTTTTCCTCGTTTTGGATTCGGTTCATCGTGTGTAGTCCACTCAGCTGACTGTCGATTAGACTCCTGAGTGAAATGATGGAGCCATGTTTATCCTTTGTCACATATCGACGCAAAAATTCAGGTTGATTGCGCTTAAACAGCTTCAAACACTGAATGAATGATCGAGCCAAGATTTTGCTTCAACTGCATGTTTTCCCTTAAAAAAGCAATATTTTATCAGCACACGAGATTCTTTTTTTTTTCAAA
Source organism: Harmonia axyridis (assembly GCF_914767665.1). Classification (NCBI taxonomy): domain Eukaryota; kingdom Metazoa; phylum Arthropoda; class Insecta; order Coleoptera; family Coccinellidae; genus Harmonia; species Harmonia axyridis. The sequence goes on from NC_059507.1 coordinate 9,124,008, forward strand.
TAACATAAGTAGCTATACTCACAGCGCAATATCTCACAAACTAATGGTCGGGCTGCTGTCAAATTTTGACACGTTTGAAGGTTGATACTAACTAAAAATCATATGGATTCGATACTAGCACCGCCATCTCTGCATCAGACCGGGGATTTTTCAATTGGCCTAATATTATATAAGATCTTGTAGGTCTGAAATTTTCGATGAAGAAGTTGAATAATCTTTATTTGATTCGATATTCTAATGGAATTCTGAGTAGCTAAATTCCAAGTGATTCAGGTTTCAGAAAGCAATGCATAATATACATGACGATTCCTCTTCTTCATCGTTTATCTGCTGAACAAAATGATTCCAGCTGACTACATTTCGGTAATGGGATTTTAATGTCGAAACCAAGCCTGATGTGAATTTTGCTCCATCTACAAATCAAGTGTGTACTCTCTTATATAGGTTTGTTCTCATATAAACCACCTTAGTAGATTTCACAATGAAGAAAGATATGTTTTGCAATCAATCATATTTTGAACAATACAATGGAAAGAGGTAAACGACTTTTTATCGAGGTCCTAATATCGTATTTCTCTTCTCGATTTGATACCTACCAATTCATGAAAAATAATATTTTATGAAGATTGTTGTGAAAGACGTGATATTATTCTCAATATATTTTACAGAATCATTTGGATAATAACTGTAAAGCGTTGAGGATGACTTCAGAATGAAATCGAATCTAGTCGGCGTTGATTGAACCATAGAAAATTCAAGTCGAATTTAATTTATAAATTTTATATACCTTTTTACAGTTCTGTGTTCTCCTTGTTTTGTTCACAACAATTTCAATTCCAGAGGAATCCATTTAAACAAAGCACCTTAAAACAAATTCACAGGTGCGAATAAAGTGACTACAAAAGGTTTTTTTTGACATGAGACAAAGCCGAAGTTGTTTAGAATTTCATGCAAAAACTCTGAATCTTTTTATGTTTTAACCTTTGGAAGTTTTGTAGAGGATTAAACCTAATTGGATGAATTCGTTGAATGAAAGCAAAAAGGGAAGAATAATTTTTAGGTGCATTTTTTATGGAATTTTTTTGTAAAGTTGGGAACTCCTCCTAACGGTCATCTTACAGTCTCCAACAGTGGGTAATGTTAATTGTGTACGCAGGATGAATAATAATCCGAGCAAACGAACATGAATAGCGCAATGAGAGAACCCAGAAATACAAAATAAGTTCACAGTTCGAAGTTCATGTGAGGTTGTCTTGTGTTGATCAAATTCTTTGATAGGAAGGACTCATATCTGTCAATTATATGGCGATTTGATATATGTTTGGAAAAATAGAAAACTGAGATATTCAGCTCGCTATTTTTATTTCTGTGGCAATTGTCATGGTCAATATTATTATGTTTATCTACTGCTGAACGTGCGAAAATTGTGAAAACTTATCACAAATGTAATTTACATTACGACAGATTATGGTAGCCATAATTTTTCATCTGAGCGTAAAATTGGTAAAAAAAAATTTCGGAGAAACTGTTTCTATTACTGATGCTTTAAGACTCATACATCATCGAAATGCACGATAGTTCTAGAATATTGGTGCTGTGAATATGGTGTTGTAAAAGAAATTTGGAATGTCAAATTTTTGCCATTCCTCTACGCGCACAATATTTGGGCCTCTCTTGCGGCACGCAATGGCGTATTCTGCATGTCCATTCATATTTCTTTCCTTTCAGGGTTTGGTCGAGACAAGAACTAAATCCAGCTGATCTTGAAAAGCGTAAAACATATGCCTATTGAGTGCTTGAACAACAACGTTTGGATGACGATTTTTTGCATTGGATTTCCTTCAGCGACAAAGCACGTTTTTAGTCAGTGGCTATGTCAAACATGCAAAATTGTCATAAATGGGACTGAGAAAATTGTCATTCAACTGCTTGAAGAGCATTATCTCCACAAAAAGTAACTGGATTGTGTGCAACTTGGTTTAGTGAAATGATTGGCCTGAACATCTTTGAATATGAAGATGGTGTCACTCAAACTATCAATTCTCACCGGTATAGTCAAATGATTACAGATTTTTGAGCCACAGAACACGTTTGTGCATTGAATATCAAGATCTTGTGATACAACAGCTTTGGATTTTTTTGTGGCGTTATTTGAAGAATCGTGTTTAACCTATAATCCTCATGATCTGAAAACAAACATCTGTCTAGTTACTGCTGCTAACAAATCATAAAAAAATTACCCAACAAGAATCCATTCGTGTAAGAGATCACGCAGAGGACATCCGAATAATGTTGTTTTCCACACATAACAACAAGTTACAAGCATTATAATGAAATAAAAATCGATACTCTAATAGAATGTGTGTTTTATTTTCGTTTACTTTCAGAACCTCAAAATAGATAAACTTTTACAATAAATGACAACTGTTGACTTTTGAATCTCTAATTTATAAAGCTAGTAATGAACCTCATTCAGATTCACAGCAGGTTTACTAACTGTGTTCTTCATCTCATCGACTCGCTCCAAAACAGTGGCTACTCCCCCACGAGAAAATAAGGGTTTTATTATTTTCTCGTTTTAATACAACTCCCGTGGTTTGGTGCAGCGAAAATACTTATGAACACTCTACCCTGGCGTTTATAAATTCCCTCTTGGCCGTATATCCCTAAAACAAACCGGGTACTAGAACCGTTAATACAACGCCACCCTGAAAGCGTGAACTGTTGATTCAAACTTCTTTCAAGCGGTTTCCGCATTCACGCTTCCGCCTAAATAATCCAGCAGTATCGATCATTGGCTTCGTTGCAAGAGGGCCGTGGACATGAATGAGATAAATAAATAAGTAATTATGATGGAACATGCTAAATGCATTACCGAGACTGTATACTAGATCTTCATTTGGAGTTTGGGAGTTTGGTGGCTGTTCACACTAGGCAAGTTTATGGGGATATAAGTTCCGCTGACAAACGCTCTAGGATATCCGTTCATCCCCACCATCGAATTATTGAGTAACAAGTTTGGCTAACGGATTATAAATCTTACGGTCGATTGAAAGGATATGGGGATAATGACTGGGACAATGTTTGGAATTCCAGTTTACGTTTTCTTCCAATTAGTGGTTTCGTTTTGAATAACCTGCAATCTGGACAGGTGTTACCTTTGAAACTGTATCTTGTGATATTCTACAAGTAAACACTTCCCCATTACTAAAATTGAACGGTACATGCTTCAACAACACATTTAAATTGTTCAAATCAACTACAAAAATGATTTTGTAGTCACAGTTAGCAAAACTGTATTACTTTTGGGCCCTCGTGAAGCACCTTTTTGGACGGCAATAGTGAAGCTGTTGGAAAAAATTGATCTCTTGGAACAAGTTAGTAATGTAATGAATCAAAAATTTGTTAATCGCTCAAGACCAACTCAGAATATTGCTTATGTAGCTCGTTATGTTGATAACAACCCAAATTTGTCCATTCCTCATCAATCTTGGGAATTAGGTATTATACCGAATTTTACAGAAAGACTTAGGTCTTAAGACTTTTGAATTTAACTCAACACAAAGACTTGAGCTGATGAATCACCACCAAGGTTGTATCTCCGCTGATTGGGTCCTTGTTATGATCTTCAGAGGCTCATTTTCAACTCGGAGGCTACGTTAATGTACAAAATTGCCGCATTTGTGGCTTGGAAAATTCAAAAATGATTGTGGAAAAGCCTTTCCATCCTCAAAGTTCACTTTTTGGTGCAGTATCAGGGATAGTGTTGTCATTGAACCTTATTCATTCGAAAATGAGGCTGGTGCAGCTTTCATGATAAATGGATTGCACTACCGAGCTATATAATGATTAATGATTTTTCTTAGCCGGAATTGGAAGATGTTGATGCAGATCGTGCTGTTATCGGAGGTGGGTAGCGATAGACCTGTTTGTCATAGTTGAGCTGGGTTATGCGAGCTCTCAAACGAAGCAAAACCATGCTATAGCATCTCCCTTTGGTGACAGCAGGTGTCCCTGTAGTTAAACTTCTGCGAAAGTCCGATATTCTTATTTGTCTATGATAGCTGTTCCTTAGAGACTCATTCTTTATTATTTTTGAATCAGTATTAACCTATACGGTAATATTTAAGCTTCTATGACCGATGAACAAATATTTTATACATCTCTGTGGAACAGAATAATGTACGAAGATTTCTACTTTGCGAGTGAATACTGGGAGAGATAGCTTGCATTTTTATATTCCAGGTATCGCATTGGCACGTATACTGATGGTTTTCAATAATTTATCTTCTGTTTTTATTTGGTTGTCATCGTTGTATTGGATTAAGCGATACTGATGAGCTGTAAAAAGAGCGAAACTGATCTAAGACTACTCACCTTCAATGACACGACGTTTTCTTGTGGTTAATTCTTAATCTAGATTTCTGCCAGCCTGATATTCTCATTTGTATACAGTAACTCACATTTAGAGCGTTATTTCTTTAATTTCTTAGAAATCTAAGTAAGTTAAACTGTACAAGTTAAAGGACAATGTTCCTTTTCCTTTTTGTTTATAATGAGCAAGGCACCTCCTTGAAGTCATCCTAGATGTTGGAGTTCATAAGAACTCTGGAACTGGAGGGCAATCTGTAGACTGATGGTGAGAACAGCTCTGATGAAGGGCACAGTAAACAATAAAGGTTTTGAGCAATGAAACTTGCCTTAAATATACAAATGAAAAAGGTACTGCTGTGAGGATTGGAGATTTTCAGCTATCTCTCATTCATGCACTAATTGCGCTTTTGGACACAACAAAATATATACCAATAATTTTGTATCTCCAAGGGCGTAATTGGTGCCTGAATAAACGATCACACAAAAGCTGCTCCTGCTTTCACGTCACTACTTCACAATATCTGTATTTTACTAATTTTGAGCCAGAAATGCTCCCGACTGTTGAGGCTAGATATGCTTCCTTGAAGCAGCTGAGAAGATGCCAAGGAAAGAAACATTTGAAGCAGCAATCGGATCTAAAATTACTTCTCTAAATTTTTACATTCGTCCAGGGATCAAATTTTTTTCTCTGAATTTCTCAAATGACCAACGTCTCATAAAGCATATGAGTCATGATTTCGACTTTCACCTCGGTATAATTGTAGGAAGGCTTTTAATCTGAAATGGAAAACTTCAAACAATGAAATATCCTCATTAGAAAGAACAATCTCCAGTTTTAATGGGATTTAATGCGAGAATTGCTCGATGCCTGAGAGCTTAATTGCAGTGGTATTAAGGAATTTATATCTAAAAGTTGAAATTGGAATAAGTGTGCTCTGGGGGAAACTTATCAAGAGGAGTTTAAATAACTTTGACTTGACAGTTATTGCTTCCGGTTTAGTACAATTCCTACCTTGAAACTAATGAATTGATATATCGGTTGAGCTGAAAATCCTCTTTTCTCTGGAATTGGAGCAGAATACAATTTTAATGGTGGTTTCTCATTAATAAGAATGAGCTTTATTGATTCCATGAAACTAAGCAACATGTATAAGATAAGTCGAAGAGAAAAAATATTGAGAACGATAGCCTCAATATTATATAAATAATAGTAAAATATAGTACTGAAATGAGCAAAAATATACAAAGTTACAACATTTCAGATAGAATAATGAAAGAAAACTGATAATTTGCTCAATATTTCATTCACACAAACTGAACTGAAAATTCAAACATAATATCCTCTTATGATCTCACCTTACCATAATTAACTGAATTGCCACATAAGGAAACTAAACTGATGAATACTCAAAATTGGCTCAATAGATAACAAATTTTCAACTCTACTGATATTGTACCTACCTATTTTTCTACAGACTCCTTTGACTTAGTGATGCCATACCAAAGAACCATCAGATTGCACTCCCAGGTAAGAGTAAAAACAATTAAATTTTATTTAATTTATTTAGAAAATCATTATGGTAACTTAAATAACAATATTTACAAAATTCTTCGATAATTATACATTACATAGGTATCAGTTCTATAATTTTCAATATGTCGATGGCATTCTCATGTCCTGAAATTTTCAGATGTCATTGATTTCCGTAAGAATGAGTATTTTGTTCGAAGAAATATATGTACAGCTTAAACTTTCTTCATCTTTGTACATTAACTCTAGTCTTCAGAAAATCACTCTCATATTTTTAACCTACGTAAGGGAATGGTGGGTATGGTGCTGGGAAGAATCCAGGAAAAGCTGCTGTTGGCTGTACTGGAACTGAAGAAGTGACATAAGTTGTTAGTACTGTTGGTACTAAAGTGGAAGAGAGGACTGTAGTGTAGGCGGTCTTCGCACCAAAAGTGATTTTGAGTACTTTACTCCTTGTTTCTAAAACACTAGTAGTTTGTACTACCGGAGAAGAAATAACAGAGAACTGTGGCTGTACTTGTGCTACCTGAGGAAACAGTGGAGCCTGCGGGAATTGAAGAGGTTGAGGTAATCCAGGACTCAACGTGCTTGTAGCAAACTCATAATCTGTTCTTGTAACCGTACCAACAATTTTCGACAGAGTAGTCGAAAATGTATGCTGACCATTCGTTATAGGAATAACGTGGGATTCATATAAAGTCTCAACTCTAAGAACTGGTTTTGATGTTGTTATCACTTGAGGTTGTTGCAAAGCTGCAGCAGGGTTGAGCAAACGTAAAAAGGCTAACTGTTGCAGTTGTTCGGGTCCTAGATTCTGTGCAGGATTCAAATCTGGGAGTAGCTGATTCTTTGCATTAGTCGAGTGAGCCTTCTTCAAACGCAAATGACCATCTGGTATTCTGTTTTTATCGACGTCAGATAAATCAAACTTGCTTCCAATATCTGATAAATCGATGTCTGGTGGAAAGACACGCTTGGGGACTCCGTCATCTTGATCGTTTTGGTCGCCGAACTCTAACTCTAAATGCAATTCGGAACCAGCCTCATCTAGATGGCTATTGAACTCCTTAAGGGTCTTACTGGGGACAAAATCGTAAGCTTCCATTGGAGGTTTCGTTTTTGTTGCTGTAACTAGTCGAGTTATCAAGTAAGTCTGAACCAAAGAGAGAGTAGCGGTATCGTTAGGACTCCGAATAATGGGCAATATATGTGTTTTCAACATCGTCTCCGTCGTGCTGAACGTCTCTGTTACCGTCTCCAAGGGCGGGGTCTCCATGTCCGATCCGAGATAAATCGGAGGTAGCGTCGCTATGCTCGAATCCAGGAAATTGTTGTCTTTGTCGTAATTGCTCGATGTTGCTAGAATATTTTCTGTCAGAGGCGCTGATGGTGTAGGCGATACTGTGGGTTCGTCAGTATTGATCAGGCTTTTTTCGAACGTTGATGTCACTGTGATAAATCTCGTGTTCTTCACGCTGCCAACCTATAAATTTATAAAGCGGTTAGAAAGTCATGGGAGACAACAATGATTTAGTGGGGGGTTTGTGGAATCCGAATCAATGGATGTTTTATGCGATTGTGGGAAAAGCTCTTTCTCGGGGAAAATTGTCGTTGAAGAAAAATAATGTGGAGTTTGCTTCTTATCTGCTGCATTATTCAGAAGGTTTGCTAGGCCACTGATAATGAAAGAGAAGATGGAATTTTTGCGATAGATGAATACGCAAGTGGATGAATGTTTTCGGTTATAAGAATAATATCTGCCTACCAACGATTAGGTAGATATTATTCTTGATTATAGTTAAGGATATATGTTCTCGAGAAAATGAAATCTAGTAAACAATGAATCTTTTATGAAACGGTATGGGTTATTCGAATGGATGCGTGATATAATTCTTTCAGATCATCAAAATACCAAAAATACAAAGAAGAATTGAATAATTTTAGAGGGAGTAAAAGACAACAATGGCTTTGGAATATTTTCTATTTATGGATAGAATCTAAGATATTTATTACAAAAATACCTCTATTTCATTTCCTGAGAATATACGTACAGTGCATCCCATTTTGGGCGAGACAGCCAGGTTTCTCGCTTGTTATTTAAGATAGAGCCTTGCGGTTTTCACGTTCCTGTCGTACTTTTTCGTGAAACTCAAGTTGGTCTAATCAGATTGTGCATAACTGTTTCCGTTCAAAAGATACAGGGTGATTTTGGAAATTGATACTTTTCGGACCCCTCCTTTATCTCCGAAATTATTAGAAATAATGCTGAGCTGAAAACTACGTCTGAATCAGAATTCTGCTTAGAATTCAGTGGCGTACTCAATATTTTTTTTCGGGGTATGGTTTTGAAGATTCAACACAAACCTATATTTTTTTTAATGGAACACCCTATATATCATTACTTCGTTGAATTCGTTATTTTTTTCCCTTCAAAATGATATATGATACTATGTAGGTAGGATGTTCAGAAATGTCAAAAAAAACACTAAAACGTCAAATAATGATGATTTTTTGTAAATGGGCTATGAATTTTCTATGTTTCAATAAGAGGATTTTTACTTTCGATTTTTAAAAGTAGTAGGTCATTGATGACACAAACATCCTTGTTGTTATTATGGCTACTATGCATTTGGGAGCATTGTTTTATCAAGTGGTCATTGGAGGGAAAAAACCAATCTGATCTAGCTGTCATCGCTATAAATTATTGATATCATTATTGATTCTTCTTTTCTATGGGAAATCCATTGCCCATTAACAAAAAATCATCATTATTTGATGTTTTAGTGTTTTTTTACCATTTCTGAACATCCTACCTACATAGTATCATATATCATTTTGAAGGGAAAAAAACGAATTCAACGAAGTAATGATATATTGGGTGTTCCATTAAAAAAATTTAGGTTTGTGTTGAATCTTCAAAACCATACCCCGAAAAAAATATTGAGTACGCCACTGGATTCTACGCAGAATTCTGATTCAGACGTAGTTTTCAGCTCAGCATTATTTCCTATAATTTCGGAGATAAAGAAGGGGTCCGAAAAATATCAATTTCCAAAATCACCCTGTATCTTTTGAACGGAAACAGTTATACAGAATCTGATTAGACCAACTTAAGTTTCAGGAAAAAGTAGGACAGGAACGTGAAAACCGCAAGGCTCTATCTTAAATAACAAGCGAGAAACCTGGCTGTCTCACCCAAAATGGGATGCACTGTACAGTGTATTTCAACTTCGCTTCTCCGATAAGATAAGTTCATTCATTTTATACCAATTATTGAAATTATTAAAGTAGTATACTTCTTCTCCCTAAATAATGAATTATTACCACAAAAAAAATCGAACATAAAATTGACAAAACAAGTGTTTTTTCGAGCGCATCATAATTATGTAACTTTTCTGTTATTATGAACAGTAATAAGGTATGATATATTTTATTGAAATTCGTGAAAATTTAATATTTGCCATAATTGAGTATTTAATATTTGATATTCACATTTCTAAATATTGGCAACGCTGATCAGAGCGAGAATACCTGTGCTGATGTATGTACTATATGGCTCAATCCCAATAGAAATATCAACGTATTGGTGCTGTAAAGCACACATATACGAATATCAGTAATGTCGGAGTTGCCACTTTTCCTCATCAACTTTTTCTATCAAGGACACAAATGCCTCATAATTTTATGACAAATTTCTCAAACTCGTATCTTGGCAACACCCCGAAGCCGAAGACTGAGGGCTGTTATACCAAGGAACGAGCTTTCGATTGTCATAAAATCATCTCGTCTATTACCAATGTCCTAGGGATATTACTACTGATAATTCAGTTTGCGACATCGATGGCATCGTAATGGCTTCTTAATTGAAGTAAGATTGTTCATAATTTAGTTGGGAACAAGCTCAAAGGCTCACAATGATAAATCTCCCGAAACGAGGAAGACTTGTTGCAAATCATTTGAAAAAATTAAATCACACCTTTAATAACAACTTTGAAATTCTCCATCTAGAAAATGAAAGCATAAGATTAACACTCGTAGAATTCCTAGAAATAAACAGATATAATATCCAAAATATTCTGTTGAACGAACAAACAAGATGTAAACTCATCCCTTTTATTGAATTTCTTCCGATAGTTTTGAAATCCCAGGCGGCAAATTGTCCAATATAACGTTGAAGTTTATGATATCCTATCGTTTATTTTTCTGTCAATGTCAAATTTTTATTCCTATACCAGTTTCCTAAAAACTCTGTACTCTTACTTATCAGTCGGAAATATATCCTGATGAGCTCACAGTATGGCGAAACAATTGTTGGTAACAATTAAATAATCCAGTGTAAATTATTTTGTTTTCCGCCAAGTAAGGACCGAATCTATTTTATATTCTGGCCAGGGCCGGCGTTAGGGGTGAAACAGTGAGGCGACTGTTTCAGGCGCCTCTTTTAGATGGGTGGCAATTTAGCAAAGTTTGTGGCCGCCCTTTCTTATTTCTGAAGAAATATAGTATTGATTCTAAAAAACAACATGAGGTTGGTCGGCTTTGCTGCGTTTATCGACATTCCCTGCAATAAAAATCTCCAAACCGTCTTCACTAAGCCGCCTGTTCGATAAATAACACATGGCAACCCTAACAATATGAGCAGCATTGCCTACTACCCCCATTGAATGAGGGTTGGAATATATTTCACAAAGACGAAAAACAACACTCCGAATTACATGGAAGTTGTTTACACATTCGACATATGGGAAATTCCTACGATTCTGAATTCGAAACTAGTTACTGTTAAATGCCAAATGCTGAATGCTTTTTTTTTAATTCCATTTAGTTTTCGAAGCTTTGCATGCCTTACCGCCCTTTGTATCTTGTGGTCTGATAGGTAATCTTTCATCGATCGTCTGTGATCGTTTGTGAATGTGAGAATAAGGCCCAGTTTCACCAAATGCTTTAATCTTGACTTAGCTCTTAAGTGAGGCCTTAGATCACGATTAATGTAATGTAGCGTTTCACCACACTCCAAAGCGCCATTTAACCGACCAATCGCGATTTAGCACTAATCGGCCATTTTTGGAGGATTACAACCTTTAAAGTTGAGATTAATAATTATTTATCAGTATGGAACTCTTGTCTATATAATTATTTTTCCGGAAATTTCTTATTTTTGGGTCAATTTTATCAAAATATATGACTATATGTATAGGCTCAATATTTCCCATTTAAAATACACGTAAACTTTGTTTTTGTGTTTTATGAAATTTATTGCAAAGAATAATTTATTGATATGTTTGATCGAAATATTATTTAAGAAGCAGTTAAACTTGTTAATAAAATAAATAAGTTAATAAAATTACTTATATAGTTTTTTTTCCAGAATGTGTGGTTTTGTGAAATGGGATAATTTCTTTTTAACTTCTGCAAGTTTCCGACATTTCGAAGCACATCACTCGACATTTACGGCAAAAATTAACTTTGTTTTTTGTTTACAAGATGACAAATGTTTTGAAATGTTATGAGTTATGAATGAATGACACCTGACACCTAGCGTCAATGGTGGTCATCACTGCTAATACGAATACAGAACACTATATAACTCTTTGTTCACAACGTTGCCAAATGGTCTGACTATTTAATCGCGATTTGGTTAATCGCGATCATTTTCGGACGGGTTGATGCATGGTGAAACAGAAAACACTGTTAAGCCTGCTTTAGTAACAAGCGGAGTTTAATCAATCTGGGATCAAGTGCTGTTTGGTGAAACTGGGCCTAAGATATATTACTTATGCATTGTTCATCGGCGTCAAAGAAATCCAGGAATTTATTGTAGGTAAAAATTTCCGCAAAAAAAAACCCAGTGTAAACGACTTTAGAGAGAAACGATTAGCAAAATCGCTAGAGAATTAAAAAATGGCGAATTATCATCGAGTGAGTAGAGGCAGGGTTTTGTTTGGGGGGGAGGGGGGTGTTTATTGATACTTTTTCTGGAGGGGCGCCAAGAAATTCTTTGTTTCAGGCTCCAAAATTGCTCGCGCCGATCCTGATTCTGTTGATTGGTACTTTGTGCCAAAACTTCCGAGAGATACGTTAACATACCGCTCTCGAAAACATTTCCGCGACGCTTACTAGCACATCTAGTGAAATCTGGCAACCTTATACGTGTGCTAGACCCTAAAATTTTCATTCCTAACAAAAAACCCTAGAGCACCCACATATTAAAGCTTTAATCGTTACCTGAAAAGTGTATGGTGACTTGATGGTGGCAATTTCGTAGTAGATATCTTTGAAGTCCGGCGGCGTGGAAATCTCCACTTTGATGGTCTCCAGGGGAAAGGAAGGCGCGTCGAGTTTGTTTTCAATAGAACTGTCGTCATCAATTATTGAGGCGACTGACTCCGATCCCTCCAAACCATCAACCTCCTCCTGTTGCCTCGATTGTGGCGTCGAGACCTCATTCGACAAGGGCGAAGAAGCGTCGCCAGCAGGATGGGACTGCGACGTTTCGTTTTTGTCATCGTCCTCCTCAGTCGTGTGATTGTTCTGCTTCCTAATTGTCACCCTGGGCTTCGGCGTGGTCTTGTACTGCCACCTTCCGGGAGAACGGTTCAGCTTGAATTTGAATAATTTGCTAGATGCGCCGCCGACTTCGACCGACGATGTTTGCACTTTCGGCTTATACGCCCTCCTGCTGAATCCACCCCCGTTGCTGTTATTAATTGCCGATTCCGAAGGGTTGGATCGATTCTGTTTGTTGCGTCTGCCGCCGTTGGATTGGTATTTTCTTGTCGTCGGGGCGCTAGACTCGTCTTCACTGTGTACAGACGATGGTGTTGTAGTGGTTGATTTTCTATTAGCCCGACCAGATTTGTTGGTTCTGTGTGTTGTGTGTTTTCTGTATTTATTTACAAGTGTTAGTGCACTGTGTAATAAGCTTATGTAAGATATGATATGGGGGTGGAATTATCGTGCTTTATCTCTCTCAGATTGTGCCGAAATTTGCAGTTCGTTCGTGATTGATTGTGATAATTTTATTGATTGATGATTGTATGAAGGACTTGATTTACGAAATGGATCAACGATAATGATGCTTGTGTGTGACTCAAGTGCTCAGTGATACATATGATTTTTGTACTTTTATATTGAATAAAAATATTCCCAAATCCCTGGTTAATTGAATAATCCACTGATCTAAATCTTTCAGTGAACAGAAAAGTTCGAGCGCTTTTTACCAGCAAATCACAAGAATTCATTATAAATCAAAATCATACTGATCAACGTTGAAATTCAGCATTGGAACTTTCATCAGACTTGTTTTTAGGGCCAGCTTGACTGATTTTTTTGTGTTAAATTTGAGAACAGCAAAATATGCATCTCAATTAAAAATTTCACCTAAAAACCTATAAAACCTTATTAGAACTGAAAGGCAATTTATGCAATGTGGAGAAATGTCAAGAAGCAGTAAAATCACAAAATCTGGGTGCTTTAAATTGACGCGTCGATCGAGTCTGGCAAGCGTTGCATTGCGTCGACTGTAGTATTTGTATGCCATAGAGTAATAATCATAGATAGAGGGAGTATGCGCAATTTTTACATGACCCCTGCATGGTTAGATTACGCTGTCGGATTGTGATATATTTTCAAATCCACAAGTTTACTATATCATTATATTATATTATATTTAATGAAATATATTTATTTGAGTGATTCCCGATTAAATATGCAAATTCGAATGTTTGGAATCCGATATTTTTCCTAATGGACTAGTTTAGTGATGTTGATAATACTATATTTGATACGATAGAATTAAAATATAGAGCAAAACTGATAAATCAGTGAAAAACTTTTGAAAATCTATCAATAAATGACTGAGAAATAGATTATTTAAATTTACGTATTTTAGCGCGGAACGTCTTTGGTCTGTGACGTCACGGCTTTTGCCTGTGATCGCTACACCATAAATTACGTTTAAATACTTAGCCGCGTCAAGGTTCTCGCGCCGTTTGTAGTTCTACAGTGTAGTTTTAACTCGAGTTTTGTTTTTATGTCACCATAATGGAAGAAGGCTTCGTGAAAGGACAAAATGACAATTTGCCTAAAATAGATATATTCGCAGTGATGGAGTTTTTTCTTCAAATCCATCTTATGTGAGTGCAGAAATAAAAGGAGTTAAACTTTTCAAGTAAGTATCTACTTTTGAGTTTGCTTCATCATGGTTCAACTTATAACGATGATGTATTTAAAAAAACGTTTCATAAACAGTTTGTAGTTGAGTACTGGTTGTTGAAGTCTATCAATGGCAAAACATATTTATGTGAGGAGTAAAAAGTAAAAAGAGAAAAAAGTAATTTATATGTATGTATATAGTAAGTTATTTCAGCCATCGTGTAACGAACAAAACACGACACGAACGGCACAAGTGATTGTACACCAATGAATAAGCACTCTGCCAATACCAGTCGTCTAGAGTGTGACGTCACGACACTTACACGTACTGTGAAATTATTCTTCCAAGCGCAACTTCAAAGTCCCATAACTTTTTCATTTCTAGAGATATTTCAATGATTCTTCCACATTTTTGTTTCATTTTACTTAAATTTTCAGAATTAATCCTTAACAAAAAAAACGAAAACTAGTCCATTGTCGAATTTATAATAAGCAGCATATACATTATTTTCTGTATCTACCTGCTGAAATGCAAAGTTTGGTAACTTTTGCTCTCCTAGTGTCATCGGTTGTTTCACGTCGTTTTGCGCGCTTGGAGTTTGTTTTCTGAATATCTAATATATTTTGAGTTGATAGTTGATTCCCATAGTGAATCAATGTTCATTGATTCACTATGAGGCATAAGTAGTGCGTACTTTGTGGAAAAACTCGCGAATTGAGTGAAATATCGTATAAGTGATATGTTTTCATTTCCGCGCGCTTGGTGTCAAATTTGATAGTTAATATTGCTGAAAATGTCATATGCTCCCTCTATCTATGTTTATTACTCTCAGGTTTATGCCTTCAGTGTATAATATGACATCGGTTCTCTCTATAGCATAAAATGTTAGCCGGCTATAATTTTGAGGTAATCAACTCCGCCATATAATTTTTGTTCATAACCCTTCAAACAATTTCATGATAATGATATCAACTATTCATAATATGCGTTTTACCGAGATTGAATCTTTCAATCGCTCGAACTTTTTTGTTCATCGTATATCTACCCATTGTTTCAATTCGAAAAGTGTTATTTTTTTATAATGTTTGCTATGTAATTAAACATTTCCATGATGTATTTCTGAAGTCTTGAAGGAATCTGAAGTATTTTTCTGCTAAAAAATATATCTGCTTCATATTCGCTTCATTATATTTCAGTGAACAAATTTGCTAAAGAATTCCCCAGAAAAATCGGAGATGTGTGTGATTCAGAAATCAACACAACAACCAATAGTTGTCATTGATTATTCGATGAGGTGTATTACCTTTAGTTGTTCTTATTATATCGAAGAACAAATATTTATATTAAGTATATTTCAAAGTCCCCTATATCGAATGTTCCTACTAGATAAGGGAAAAAATTAAGAATTGGATCATGAAATTCCATACATTATTCATTACATATGATTGGGATGTCATCAATTAATAGTAAAATATTAAATATACAATTACAAATCTCTGAAACGATACAAGCTAAATTTTGGTACAACTGAGAGAATCTCGAGAGAATAATTCCTATTCTTAACTCATGATATCGAATAGACAATTATTTCGATATGATGTTGCTCAATATTGAACAAGTGGAAACACTGAATTATTTGCAAATATTTACATGAATCCCGGCAAATTTCATTCCATACCTACTTCACATTCAATGTCTACATTCAAACAGTAATTTCGGATATACAGGGTGTCTGGTGAGGAATGGGACAACGTTTAGGTGGTGATGAGGGATGTCTCAAGGAGTGAGAAAATGCCATTTGAAATCATCTGAGGTATATGGTTCCTGATATACAGGGGATTTTAGAAAAAATGAGGAAATTTCAAATGACCATAATTTAGGAAATATGAGAGCTAATCCGATGATTTTTCGTATGAACAATGATAGAGTGAGTACGAATATGTTTGAATGAAAAATTCGAAATAAAATCAGATCCGGACTCAGAAATTTTAGTTTTTCTGAAATTAGGTAAAAACAACACCCTGTATGCGGTTTTCAATTTTTTTGACTTCAGATTCTGAGAGAGCAGGAAAAATACTTTCGAACTCAACTGTCATCCCGAATGGCACAAATTTTTCCTCCTTTCTATGACCCTTCGAATGTCAATCTTCCGATTTTCGCTCCTTACATATTATTTTCTCGACATTTCAGAAACATGAGATCTTAGATAGTTACTCATAAGTAAAAAAAAAGATCATAAACGAATCAAAACTTTCATAAAAACTATCAAAAATGCGAAAAACAGTTAACATTTGGAAAATTAATGACTAATTCTTCAAATATTGTTCGAAATGAAAACCGCCAACTTCTACACATTTATCTGCTCTTTTCATTAAGTTCAAAACTGCTTTCTTTATCACATTCGGGTTGTTTCGTATCTCGTCACATGCGTCTATTATTCGCTGAATTAATTGTTCCCTTGTATTCATTTCTCGCCCGTACACCATAGTTTTAAGGTGTCCCCAAAGGAAATAATATAATGGTGTCATGTCGGGGGACCGAGGTGGCCATGCTCTTGGACCACCACGACCTATCCATCTATTTGGATATACCTCGTTCAAATGATTTCTCACTAAAATTGAGAAATGGGTGCTCCATCATGCTGGAAGATAAGTCCTCTCTGATTAATATTCCCTAATAAATTAGGAAGAACATTCATGAGGAAATCTCTATAAATTTCTCCGGTGAGTCTTTCTTCGAAAAAATGAGGACCTATGAAATTATTATCATAAACTGCGCACCACACATTAACACTGAAACGTCTCTGTGATTGTCTTTGTACGACAGCGAAAGGATTCTGTTGATGCCAAAGATGATTATTTCGAGCATTGTTTATTCCATCGCGAGTAAATTGAGCTTCATCTGTGAATAATATTCTTTGGACATTTCTTCTACGACTTCTTATCCACCTGGAAAATTGAAGCCGTGCGATCTCATCGCCAGGTTCCAACTGCTGGACAACTTGAGGGTGATATGGGTGATATTTTTCACTCTTCAGAGTATTCCAAACGTACCATTTCGATACTTCATGAATTGAAGCCAATCGTCTGATACTTACCCCGGATCGTTTTGCACAGTTTTTAAAATATTTTCACGGATATTCTCTTCTATTGTATGTGGTCTTTCAGAAACTGTTTTGCTGGGAAAAGTACCATATTGTTTCGTATGCGCAACAAGGCGGGCAAAAATTTTGTGATTTGGAACCCGACGATTGGGAAAACGTCTACGATACTCCCTTTCAGCTGCTCTTCTGTTCATATCACATTTACCATACACCAAAAGCATGTCAACATACTCTTCATTAAAAAATGTGTGCGGCATGATTTTCAACAAATTGAAGTAAGATTGTATCAACAATTAAATCACTAGTTTGACAGATAACTAAATGCTCTATCTTTTCTCATCATAAATGATAGCACACAATAGAATTGACATAACTGGCAACTAAATTCAAGACTAATGATAGAAATATGTACATGACGAATGAAACTTTGGATATTACAGGAAAAAATAATCCAAACTCATCTGAAAGATCGACTAAGAGAAAAGAAATTGACGGTTTTCATTTTGAACAATATTTGAAGAATTAATCATTAATCTTGTTCCTACTGAATCATCAATTAGTACTTCAGAAATAGTTCGTAAATTTTCCAAATGTTAACTGTTTTCCGCTTTTTGGATAATTTTTATGAAATTTTTGATTCTTTTATGACCCTTCTTTTCTTATGAGTAACTATCTGAGATCTCATTATTCTGAAATGTCGAGAAAATAATAATATGTAAGGAGCGAAAATCGGAAGATTGACATTCGAAGGATCATAGAAAGCAGGAAAAATTTGTGCCATTCGGGATGACAGTTGAGTTCGAAAGTATTTTTCCTGCTCTCTCAGATTCTGAAGTCAAAAAAATTGAAAACCGCATACAGGGTGTTGTTTTTACCTAATTTCAGAAAAACTGAAATTTCTGAGTCCGGATCTGATTTTATTTCGAATTTTTCGTTCAAACAGATTCGTACTGACTCTATCATTGTTCATACGAAAAATCATCGGATTAGCTCTCACATTTCCTGAATTATGGTCATTTGAAATTTCCACATTTTTTCTAAAACCCCCTGTATATCAGGAACCATGTACCTCAGATGATTTCAAATGGCATTTTCTCACTCCTTGAGACATCCCTCATCACCGTCTAAACGTTGTCCCATTCCTCACCAGACACCCTGTATGTAGGTATTCAATGAGATATACAATATTGCTTCTCGATATATTGCTCGTATTTCTATTGCTGTCAGGAATTGATATGGAGATTGTATCAATTTCAGATAGGTATATGTATCGTGATGTATTCCGAATATGTTCACAAAATGTCTCAGGGAAGTAATAGAAAGAACCAAAGTACACGTGAAAGCCTCACTGAACATGAGTAGGCAAAATAATGATTGACAGAAATGAAATTTCAGTATTCTTCTACCTCCCTCTTCGTTATAGACAAACATTCTTGTCATTGTTGAAGCTCAACCAATTCACCATATTCTTTCTCATTTTATATTCAGATTCGGAATAAAAATCAGGAATATCAGTTCATCGAACAACTGGAACATCAAGGTCTCCCTCATTTTATGATGATAGTAACTATCAAGTAGTTTATAAGGTGATTGTTACTGCGATAGTTACAATCACGATAGCACTACCGTGATAGTAATAACACCGTAAAAATGAGACTTAATTCTAGGACAGAAGTACAGAACATTAATAAGGTAAAATGCGATAGAATGATTAGTTGAAAAAGCATAATTTTCTTATTCACTTCACTGATAAAAATTATTTGCCTATTCTGGCCCATCCTTCTATATCCATAAAGAAAATAAGTGTGAACAATAACATATGTCATCATTGGGTTAATTATTATCTATTAATGAGCTTTTTATTTTGTTCCAAACATTTTCATCTCGCTCTCTAAGATAATTTACATATCAAAAACAGTTGATAAATGTTCTGAAAGTTAGAGACGGCTAAAAGTTCTTGTGTCCAATATTCTTCAATCTGTTATTTTGCGTACTCATGTTTTTGGCCTTCTTTGGTTCACTGTGATCAAAAAAGATTATACTAAGAAAACAAAACTGGAAAATAGTTGATGGAATGATGGATTTACAAACATATGAGACGTTGTTTTGTACTGAATTGAATTATCCCTCATTAATTGAAGCAATTTATTCATTAATTGCTATCTTTTTACAAGACATACACTCCATTTCAATCCCTTTATTTAAATGAAGGATAATGCATGAATTGTATACAATAATTCAACAAATTTTTTATATTAGATGGATTAACATGAAATGAAATGGAAAATTCTCAGCAACCAAAGGAAAAAAAAATGAACTCACTTAGAACTCCTCGAGTTAGATTTGCTCGATGACTTCCTCTTACCACCGGATGGTCTCTCTTTATTATCATCCTTATTAATATTTACCTCCTCATTTCTATTCTTAAACCTTTTCTGACCGCTGCTTTTTTTATTAGATTTATGCCCCCCATTTTGTCTAGTATCTACAGAGGTCTCTTCGTTAATCGAAGCTGATGGTGTAGGTTCCAAATGACGGTGTTTTCCTCCTTTCTGTGAAGATGGCGCTGCAGTCTTCAATATTCTCAATGTTTGAGAGGGTGATATCTTTCCTTTCGGTGATGAGTTCACCACATGTGAACTACTTTGAAGAACCTGAGCATATTTACCAGAAATGAATGTACCTATAACGCTTGTTTCGTGTACTATTGTAGTACCATCTTTCACCAGTGTACCTCCAAGTTTAGTAACCAAACCTGTAGGATGTATTGAATTATTCTTCTTCGTAGTAGCCTTATGCTTGTGATCGTTGGTTGGTCTCGGTTTCAGGATAAATTTAGAGCTTGCCGGCTTGAAGTTTATGACTTTATAAGTTTCTTCGACGACTTCAGAAGGCTGTCTGGATAGGAATTCGTACTCAGGCTCTCCAATATTGTTACTGTATATAAGGGAAGAGTCTCCAACATCTGGAATAGATTCGGGATCTTTGTTTGCAATTATATCGATCTTCGAAGAAGCCACTGGACCACTTAAAACTTCCACTTTAGATATTATGCTGGGAGACGGCTTCACCGTGGCAGCTTCAACCACCTCCACTCTGCTGGAAATTGTCAACTGGGTTTGGACGGCGTTGTCGGATGATGCCCTAATTACATTTACTGCGGAGAATGGTGGAGGTTTCGTTATTTTATTGTCCGAGAGTTGGGAAGAGTCGGTGATTACATTAACGACTGTCACTATCTTCTCAAGGGGTTTTGTGGGTTTGTTTTCGATGGCTTTCACAATTTTAGAAGGCTTGATGTCGATCGGAGATGTCGTAATGAGATTTGGCGGCTTACTCTCGATGACTTCCTTCTTAGGAGCTGTCGGAGTTGTTGGAGGATCTGGAAATTAGAATTTTTATATATTGAGAGAGAAGAGTTGGTTCTCTAGGAAAAACTGAGGTTTTCGATAAGAAGGGGAGATTTGATGAGGACATTTCACGGGGTATATTGTTATTTATATTTTTTATTCTTTTTGTCAGAAGTTTGATTAAATCACAAGGCAAGAAAAGAAAACAGGAAAAATTGAATTCCCATCCGAAAATCGTTATATCTCCTAAATTATTTGTCACAGACCCCTCAAATGTAGACGTTTTTTGAACATCGAGTTCTGATCTAAAACATAGTGACGTTTCAAAGGCGTAGCTTACGTCAAGGACAAGGTGCAGCCTCGGGATTTGAATCCATTTTTTTTTCGAAAATTTCAGATTTGTACGTACCTATAATCGCCAAACTGCAAGCATTCTCGTGATCTACATAGTCGAATCAATAAATGAAATGGTACTATAGTCCTATGAAGGAACTTTGAATTTTTTTCAATTTTCTAAGGGTTAGGTATGGAAAATTTTACGAAAATTTTTCGACAAAAAATTTTTCAGGTGATTTCGAAATTCAGCTAATCAGGGATTGTCAATTCTGGCACTGCTCACCGATTTCGCGTAGACCTGACTGTTTTGAGGAATTTTGAACTCAAAATTAGGGAAAAAACCAAAAAAATTGAATTTCCATCCAAAAATCATTAAATCTCCTGAATTATTCGCAACAGACCACTCAAATACAAACGTTTTTTGTACATCGAGTTAATAATAATAATAATTTATTCGCACATGATAAAGTAATATATACAGAAAATACATGTACAAATAATTTGCCATCAAAAAATTTCATGGCTTGTCAAGGGCTTATTAGTCATACTTCTAGATAAAAGTTCAATATGCAAATACAACACATAAATACTCATATAAAAATACTCGAAGACTGAGAACAATTATTATGTATATGGGACATAAACAATATTAAGTAAAACAAAGGTACTTAAAGAAAAAAAACAACATATATCATCCGTCCAAAAACTCGCTCAACCTATAGATAGTTTTTTCTAGGAGGTGACATTTCACTCTCCTACTGAAAGCAGCCGAACTTAGTTTCTTAAATTCTTCAGGCAGTCTGTTGTACAATTTCAGACAAGTGTGATTGGGGCCTTGTTGGGTTTTCTTAATTCTCGATGATGGAATGGAATAGTGATTTTTGTCTCTTGTGTTGTATCCATGAAAGGAAGCGTTCTTAGGGAATTTGTTCTGGTTTTGATGAACGTAATTGACACATGCTAATATGAAAGCTCCTGTTATTGTCAAAATCCTTTCATTTTTGAAAACCTCTCTACAGCTGTCTATACTCCTCATTCCGAAAATGGCCCTCACTGCTTTCTTTTGCTGAAGAAGAACTCGACCAACATCAACACTCTGTCCCCACAGGATGACACCATAAACAGCCAAGCTATGGAAAGACGAATAATATGCTAGCTTTGCAATATTTGAATTAGAAATTATTCTCATTCGTCTGATAATGAAAATGGAAGTTGACAACCTTCTACACAAACTCGATATGTGATTCTTCCAGTTCAAACCCGAATCGAACTCCACTCCCAAATACCTAATCGACGAGTTTTCCTCCCTTTTATTGGTAAAAATGATTTTTTGTGTTTTGGATGTATTCACTTGTAGACCATTAGCCAAAAACCAATTAGTAGCACTAGCCTCACTCATTTCAGTCTTCTCTTGCAAGTTGGATCTAGAGGAAGATTTGTTCAGGAAGGAAGTGTCGTCCGCATATGTGCATACCTTATTCGATGGAGTGTTATGAAAATTATCGTTTATGAAGAGGATGAACAATATGGGACCCAAAATAGATCCCTGTGGTACACCTCTCTCTATCGTTTGACAGCCAGAAATTTCCTCTCTCCATTTTACAGCTTGTTGTCTATTGAACAAATACGATCTAAATATTGCCAGTGCACTTCCTCTTATACCATAATATTGTAATTTCTCCAAGAGCAGCCCATGATCAACACTATCGAACGCCTTGCTTAAGTCAATACATGTCATCTCCACTTCTTCACAGTTGTTGTGTGCCTCCAAGATACACTCAAGGACATCTATCATAGCCGTTATAGTAGACTTAGATTTCCGGAAACCATGTTGACCGCAGTGTAGTAAAGATTTCTTTTCCAAGAATTCCACTAAGCGGTTTTTAAGTATCGTCTCGAAAATCTTTGAGAAACTAGGTAAAATGGATATTGGTCTATAGTTAGAACAGTTCTCTGTATCTCCTTTTTTATATATAGGTGTTATTATTGCTGTTTTGAGATTTGCGGGAAATATGCCTTGATCTATGCAATCATTGAACATCTTACACAAATGTCCACTTATGTAAGGGATAACCCGTTTCAGTAAAGATGTTGTCATACCATAGAAATCTGTCGAGGTTTTATTTTTTAGGTTGTTCGTGATTGTTATTATTTCACCTTCAATTACAGGAAATATAAAAAGAGAATCTGAATTGTTTGGCTTACTGTGTTGAAGCAGTCCAATTGAAGTGTCCAGGTCCGGGTCTGCACCCTTGCCCGCCAGCGAGAAGAATCCATTCAGGTCTCCTGCTGTAATACTATTACTTCTTTCATTCCCTGTGTTGGACTTTTTTTTTCCATTTGTTTCCCTATTGATCAATCTCCACATCTCTTGTTTTTTATTGTCTGTATTGTTGATCTTGATCTCATTTCTTGTTTTTATCGAGTCAGTTATTTCTTTTTTCAATGATATTTTTAAGGCTTCGTAGATTTTCTTACTTGTTTGGTCTTTTTTGGCTTGCATGATGGTTTTTGCTGCCTCTAGTTTGTTTTTTAGGTCCTTTATTTTTCCTGTTACGGTGTAGTTTTTGCGTTCCTTGATTTTGGTTTTTACTTTAGGAAAAAAAGCATTGAATATTTCGTAAAATCTGTTGTGGAAAATATTGTATTGCTTTTCAGCGTCTTGTGCATACAGATCTTTCCAATTTTCCCCCTTTATTTTTTCAATGAAATGGATTATGTTATTTTCCCTCATGTCTCTCGTTATTCTGAAGTTATTTCCTTTTGGTCTGGAGTAGGTAGAAGGGAGCTTCAACACCTGAGCGTGATGGTCAGAAAGATGCGGATCGAGTGTCACCAAATTGCAGCTGTCTTTATTAACATTACCAAAAATGTTGTCAATACAGGTCGAGCTCGTTTTGCTTATTCTAGATGGTGCATGAAAGAGATAATTCATATTGTAGGCTTGGAAAACCTCCTCTAATTCCTCTCTTTCTTTTGAGTTTCGGCGGAAATTTACATTATAGTCTCCAGCGAATAAAACACGCTCATTGTCATATTTTTCCAAACATACATCAAGTGCCAGACCAACAACAGATAAAAATGAGGAAAAGTTCCCGCTTGGGGGACGATACAACGTTACTACAATTAAATTTTCTTTTGGAATTCTGATAGCAGTGATCTCAATTTCTCTTTCAATTGACATGTTATTGATTTCATGTACTTCCCTGAATTGAATGTCTTTTTTTATGACTGTGGCAACGCCACCATGTCGTGATGATTTTCGCGAGTATGAACTTGCCACCACATAATCACCCAAATTAATTCTCTCGAGAATGTCGTCATTCAACCAGTGTTCTGTGACACATCCCACGTCAATCTGATATTCGGTCAAATAATCTACGAATTGGTCAATCTTATTCCCAAGTGATTGTATATTCACATTCGATACTGTGAAACAAGTACGGCATTCAGATTTGGTAGGGAACATTTTTTCTCCGAAAAAACTGGAAACGACGAACGGTTACACCACTTGGCCAATTTTCGCTTTTATAAAGATCATCCATGAGGTCGAGATCTCCCCCTATCTTAAAGGACATACTATTCGTCCCTTCTTTACTTTTAAGCGTCTCCACAATGAAGGAACGGCTTGGAAAGATTTGATTAAGATGTTTTCTAATTTTGTCTTCCGTTGTATTCAATTCCACCTTACCTACATGAACCCATATTTTTGGCTTGATCCCTGCAAATGTTTGTTGATCTTCGTTATAAACTTTAGTGCCTTTTACTATTTTAACTTCTGTATTATTTTTTGTTTTTCTTACATAGTTGTTCGTTTGCTGCATCGCCAATTTATTTTTCTTGTTTGAAATAACAGCTGATTTGTCATTGTTTACATTGTTTATCGCGACTTCTGTATCATATGATAGGTCATCCTTCTCACCTGTTGTATTACTCATCGTCATCTTATCTGAGACAACATGTTCTTTATCTTTTCTAGAATTTTCTTGTCTATTTTCATTATTGGACTCCATTGATACACGACTGACTGGTTCATATCTATCTCTTTCTAACACATTGATTTTGAATAATAAAAGTTTATTCTTATCTTCCATTTCGGAGATAAGCCTTTTGAGAAGTTGATTTTCACTAGAAAGTCTATCATTTTCTCGGGTCAGTTCTGCTATAATCCTCTCACCTGATTCGTTTAGCATAGTTGCATCAATCACTGTTTCCGTAGAGCTGTTAAGATCGTCCATCTCTTTGTTTTCTAGGTTAGAATTCTCGCGAACTTCACAGCACCTAATATGCGTTTCATCAATTTTTACTATATCACTATAATATTTCAAGCAACCCGGATGCATAAGGGTTCCACAATTCACACATTGCAACCCTGAATTGGGCATATTCTTACACTTTTTGCATTTTTTTATCGGGAGTGTATTCGGTTGCGTCTTCGTGTCAGCCATGTTTAATATTAATGATCTGATCTAAAACATAGTGAGGTTTCAAGGGCGAAGCTTACGTCGAGGAGAGGTTGCAGCCTTGGGATTTGTATCCATTATTTTTTCGAAAATTGTAGATTTTCACCTATAATTTTTAAAATAAAGTACTTATCGCCAAACTGCTTTTAAGGGTTAGGTACGGAAAATTTTACAAAAATTTCTCGACGAAAAATATTCAAGGTGAGATCGAAATTCGGCTAATCAGGGATCGTCAATTCTGACACCGCTCACCGATATTGCGTAGAACTTATAGTTTTAAGGAAATGTGAACTCGATATTTGGGAAAAAAATCGAAAAAATTGAATTTCCATCCAAAAATCTTCATATCTCCTGAATTATTCGCCACAGACCCCTGAAATAAGGACATAGTGAGGTTTCAAGGGAGTAGCTCACGTCTAGGAGAAGTTCCAGCCTCGGGAATTGTATTCATGTTTTTTTTCGAAAATTTCAGATTTTTACCTATAACTTCTGAAATAACCTACTAATCGTCAAACTACAAGCATTTTCGTGATCTGCATAGTCAACTCGATCAATAAAAAGGAACAATAGTCCCATGATGAACCATGAAAATGTATGCAGAATATCGAAAAAATGTGGGCAGCACTAACGTGAAGTCTAGAGATTTTGAATTATATTCGGAAGTTTTTCATTGATGCAGAAATTTGATTTCTTTTTTCATTCATTTTTCATTTTCATTTCATTTCTGCATCAATGAAAAACTTCCGAATATAATTTTCTTCGATTTCATTCGATTTGCGAGTAAACTAAAAATAACATTTTTTCATGGATTTTCGACAGCCTATATCTTTTTAACCGAGCCTAATCGGAAAAAATGATAAAGGAATAAAGTGTTTCTTTTGACCCCAGAAATCTTCGGTTGAAATATATGTTCAACTCAAAAACTCACCCTGTATATGTTTCTAATAACGTTATATACCCGAAATTCTTAAAGATGCTAGAAAGTCTGTAATTCCCGGAATACCTCATCCAGATCGAATCTGTTATGACTGTTAGTGCTTTCCTCACTTTTTCACAATATTGCTGCGTTCTTATCTAGGTCTCCAATTTCGACTTTCCATCCCAAAACAAACAATAATAAACCTCTCCGTATACACATTATATCGGGAAATTTTCCCGTGGAATTGGCATTAAAAATTCAGTGGCGCATCATTATTCCGCCCCATAAAGTGACAGGCACGTGCGTTTGTTTATCTACACTCTATCGTCTGTACGGCTGCGAAGAAAGATCGGAGATAAAATCAATTCATTCTCCAACTTTCGCTGTCAAACACTTTTTATATAAATCCGTAGGCGCCCTCGAAATTTTAATATTATTCCTAAGTTGGGGGAACTCGAATATTGTCACGAGAGCTATGAGGACGAGATTGAAGCCGAAATATTTTGCGCTTTATAGTGGGTCTATACGAATCTTCCTTCCAAAAATTCCTGCTGGAGTTTGCTTCGATGGAAATTGAATTTTTTTTTGTATTATCACAGGTTATGTTATCGAACAATAACAATTCTTGTAGATACTTAGGATAGATAATACACTGCGCAAAAGAATTAACGCACATTATGGAAATCTCAAATTTATTCTACAACTGAAGGTGTTCTCAATGATAATTATTTTTATCAGAATTATGCATGCATATGTTATCCACTTTCAACGTTTTTCTTCAATACAGATGTTTTTTCCCAGCAGGAATAAAAAAAGATGAGATTATCAGATTTTGAATGTATTGGCTCCATTCTGAAATCAGTTGTTCTCGATCAATTCTAGTGATCAATAGTTTTTCTTTCGTTTGATTTTCTACACTCGATCGCTATGCAACGCGAAACACGGAATTTGACCCAAGAGGAATGTGCCCAAGCGGTAGTTTTGCGAGAATAAGGGTGGACATGCACAAGAATTCCAGAAAGGTTTGGAGTTTCCCATACAAGTGTGTCCAGAATGTTGCAGCGATTCAGGGAGACAGGTATGAATGTCCGAAGACCAGGACAGGGTAGACCACGGGTAACAACTGCCATTCAAGAACGTTACTTGAGAGTTTCTTCGTTGAGACAACGGTTTGCAACCGCTCGCCTCCTTCAAAATTAGCTTGAGCAAACTCATGGGGTGCAAATTAGCACTCAGACAATAAGAAATCGCCTCAGAGAATATGATTTAAGGCCTCGTGTCGCGGCAAGAGGCCAAGCTCTTACCCCAGCCCATCGAAGGGCGCGTTTGGATTTTGCGAGAGAGCATATCCATTGGGAAGAGGTTGATTGGGAAAGAGTGCATATCTTTCATGTGGACGTCTGTATACAAGAGTACGACGATCACAATGGTAGAGGCAGAATCTAGACTCATCTGTGAATGGAACTCTTTCCCAATCAGCCTCTTCCCAATGGATATGCTCTCTCGCAAAATCCAAACGCGCCATTCGATGGGCTGGGGTAAGAGCTGGGCCTCTTGTCGTGACACGAGGCCTTAAATCATATTCTCTGAGGCGATTTCGTATTGTCTGAGTGCTAATTCGCACCCCATGAGTTTGCTCAAGCTGATTTTGAAGGAGGCGAGCAGTTGCAAACCGTTGTCTCAAGGAAGAAACTCTCGAGTAACGTTCTTGAATGGCAGTTGTTACCCGTGGTCTACCCTGTCCTGGTCTTCGGACATTCATAACTGTCTCCCTGAATCGCTGCAACATTCTGGACACACTTGTATGGGAAACTCCAAACCTTTCTGCAATTCTTGTGTATGTCCACACTTCTTCACGCAAAACTACCGCTTGGGCACATTCCTCTTGGGTCAAATTGCGTGTTTCGCGTTGCATAGCGATCGAGTGTAGAAAATCAAACGAAAGAAAAACTATTGATCACTAGAAGTGATCGAGAACAACTGATTTCAGAATGGAGCCAATACATTCAAAATCTGATAATCTCATCTTTTTTTATTCCTGCTGGAAAAAACATCTGTATTGAAGAAAAACGTTGAAAGTGGATAACATATGCATGCATAATTCTGATAAAAATAATTATCATTGAGAACACTTTCAGTTGTAGAATAAATTTGAGATTTCCATAATGTGCGTTAATTCTTTTGCGCAATGTAATTCTAACTGTTCAATTTCAACCCAAAAGGGCGTATCGTCATCAGTAAAGGAATATCGGATTTGAGAGATTCAGATATTCAGTAAACAATAGATTCTGTGTTTTTAGGTCCTTGAGTAATCATGTTGTAGTTCAAAGGCCCTAACCCTGTAATTTGCATACTGGGGTTTGAGACAATGATCTTTCTCGCTTGAATATTTTCAGACCTCTACAACTTCCGGTTATACCGGAAACAAGCTACTTATTTCTCATTCAAAATGGCACATCCAGAATATTATTGCATCGTTGAATATTGCTTCGATAGATATCCTTTTCAATGATAATTTCAGCAATATGCCATAACTTGGGTATAAACTCAACAATTGATGATTTCATGAGGTTCTCAGGAGGAAACTTGATATGAAATTGAATTTCTACACGAAAACCGTAATATCACCCCAAACAACAACATTTTTTATAGATCGAGATGTGATGTAAAACATTGAGGTTTCAAGTCCGTATCTTGCCTCAAGGAGAATTGATAGCCTCGGCAATATTATTAAAATTTTCTTTGAAAATTTCGTCTTGCAGCCTATAAATCCTGAAATAATGAACTAATCGGTACTCTACAGCCTTTTTCGAGGTCTACGTCATCGTATCAATCATGAGATTGGTATAGTATATCCAAAGTCACTTGGAGGAAGCCAGAATATTTCGCTATTACAAGGGTTGTCCAAGTTTCCAGAAATTACATTGAGGCCAGTGAATTTATTGCTTAAGAATACTTTCAAATGAATCCCGGTATTTAGCGGATTGCGGTATCCACTTCAAAGGGACATCTGGCCAAGCGTTATTCTGAACTAGTTCATGTGACTTTGGATATATTATATAAACTTTCCATGTAGGAACTTTTGATTTTTCGTATTTTTTTAAATCTGCACAAAAACCCTTTTAGTTTTCATTTCTCTGGCCTGTGTTATTTGTAAGTTTTATTTCATGGTTGAGATTTTTATTTCCAGCATCGACAATCTATTTTGGTCTCTTGAAATAATTCATGCATAATAAACTTACCAATTTTTTTCACTGCTGAACTCTGAGGGGAGAAGATCATCACTGTATTCCCTATTGTCGTCGTGAAATCCAGAAATCCATAAACTGTTTGAGTGACTAAATTATTGGGCACTTGGGTAGGTTCTGCGTATCCGTAGCTCACTAGAATAAGATGTAGTTATTAAGATTGTAGCTGTTTTTAACTCATAAGAATCCAGAATTTTTGAGGTATTTCTAATGAATTCAAATTCAATTTTCAAAATCTTCCATTGTATTTGGAAGAATGAATGATCTATCGTTCTTTATGTCAATTAATATAAATTATTAGATGATTTAATGCTATGAGAGAATTCGTCGTATCAATCTATTCTTCCTTTGCAATTATACAAACACAGTAAGAGTTACCAGTGACACACTTTTCACCGAGCTTCTAACACTCAATATCATACCTATATGACTCGTAGTCACATTCATCTCAAACAGAGATCATTCATGATCAACTTCAAAGAAATAGATATCTTGGAGCGCTCATTTCCTGAACGAGTGACGTTTTTGGAATTTGGGAATTTCAAGCCCAATATATCAGCAAAAAAAAATTGTAGTGTCTCGAAAAAAAATTATGACGTTACTCTGTAAAAATTAATACCGTCATAAGTGAAATTTTGCTGCCCAAGGTGGTTAACTATAAGGTGCGCCACAAAGTTGTCAAGCTTTTCTGCTTCAATGTAGATAAATCTATGATTAAGGGTCATCGAATGCTCTCAAATACCTATGGTGAGGCCGCTATTAGGGGAAGACCGTTCCAATATTGGTTTCAACGCTTCAAAAACGGTGGTTTTGACGAAGATACAGAATTGAAGGCATCACTAGATCAAGACTAGTGCCAAACACACCATGAATTGGCTGAATCATTGAGAGTTACTCAACAAGCCACGGGAATGATTCAGAAACAAGGAAATTGGGTGCCGTACGAGTTGAAGCCGAGAGCCTTGCACGCAGATGTTCAAAAGCAAACTGCTGCTTGCAAGGCAAAGACGGAAGGGATTTCTGCATCGCATTGTGACTAGAGACGAAAAATGAGTTCATAAGGATAATTCAAAGTGTAGTAAATCATGGAGATATCCCGGCAATGCTTTCACGTCGACGGCAAAACCGAATATTCACGGTTCTAAGGTCATGCTCAGTATTTGGTGGGACCAGCTCGGCGTAGTGTTTATGGGTTGTTGAAACCGACTGAAATAATCACCAGCGATCATTATCCAACGCAATTAATGCGTTTGAGCCGAGCAGTGAAAGATAAACGGTCCCAAAACAACGAGAGACATGATGAAGTGGTTTTACAGCATGCTCGATCCCATGTTGCGAAAGTGGTCAAGACATACTTGGAAACGTGTAAATGGGAACTCCTACCCCACGCTCCGTATTCTCCAGACGACGCTCCCTCGGACTATCACTTGTTTCGATCAATAGCAAGCAGCCTGGCTGACCAGCACTTCCGATCTTCTGAAGAAGTAATAAATTGGATCGATTCAAAAGATGACCAGTTTTTTCATCGCGGGATTCGTACGCTGCCCGAAAGAAGGGAGAAAGTAGTGGCCAGCGATGGACGATACTTTGAATCATAAATGTATAACCAGTTTTTTACAATAGATCCTGGAATTTCGGAAATAAACGGCGGAAGCAAAGTTGTACGCCTAAGTAGAATTTTCAATGTTTTTTCATTTCCAATTGTCCACATATGATCCTATTGGTTATATCCAAATGATTAAACATAATGAACAACGTATCTGAATTCTGAAACAAGAGATCGACATTGAATGATAGCCATTTCCATGCCGATGGATATTCGCACATAGTTTCAATTGCAAATTTACAACAGTGGGTGCGGACATTTGTAGAACAGCTATTAAACCATTACTCCTGACCTACCGGGTTTCATCTCATTTATTACAAGGCTCAGCATGTGCGCTCTCACGTGAAATTATAACCGTACATTATTTCACATCAATGGGCAAAAACGGAATTCCACCGCACAAGGCCGCACACATGTGAATGTTTATATTATCTGTCGAATAAACATCTTTGAACTTCAATGACACGTAACTGCAACTGAACAATGTCATCGGTGTAATATTGTGGAGGCAATTTCTATCCGTTTAGAGATGACCTTTATTCAATTTTATATTGTTTTTTATGAGCATGACTATTCAAGATGTGAATGAGAAGTTTTGACACGGATTTGTTTCTTAATTAGGAACAAGTTCTATTGTTATGAGGTAATTATCAGTATTTCTCATTTGAGATGAGTTCTATTATTTTCTGAGCTTGGACGAGATGGTTAATTAAAATAGAGTTGTTAAATATGGGTCAATTGGTTATTCCTTTCATTGTAATACTAGAATTTCCTTTGTTACGGTTCGTTGGTAGAAATTCTATTCTGGAATGTATATTTTCCCCAATATTTGCATTTGGATATACGATAAGTTCATCAACATTGTTTTTCTACATTCATGCAAAAAGCAAAACTTTATTGAACTATATTTAGTGGAAAAGAAGTTCTTTATTGCACTAGTGCAATAAAGTTTTTATTGCACTCATCTGTCATTCTACTTCAACAAACTCAGTGTTGCAAAACAAATATTTCAGCCTGAAGGAAATAACGATGTACAGTTACCAAGTACTAGTACGTTTACAGCAGTAACAAATCAAGAAGTGGATTTAAAAAGTACTTCACTACGAAATATTCATATTGAAAATTGCACCAATTGTTCATTCACTTTCAACATTGAGGGTAAAAATAAAGTTTGAGTTAAATTGTTCGTAACGTATTAGTTCCTGTTTCAATGCAAATTGATATTAATAATGAAGTATTCAAGTTGCGCTTTTCATTTTCCTACACCTAGTGCCGCACCTCAATAAATCATTTTTTGCTTTTTGCATGAACGTAGAAAAAATGTTGTATGCAACTCGTGCAATAAACATTCACTTTTTGCACTTGTTGCATAAATAACTATTATCTAAAAGGAGAAAATCCAATCCTCAGAGTAATAAACATAGATAAAGGGGGCACTTTCAGTAAGCAAATTTTGTCCCCAACAAGAAATGAAAACATATCAGTGTTACGATATTTCACTCAATTCGCGAGTTTCCCCACAAAGAACGCACTTCTAATGTTCCATAGTGAATCAACGTTTCATATCAACTCAAAATACATTGAGATGAATACCTAAATATGTGAGAAATTCAGAAAACAAACTTCAAACGCGCCATACGACGTGAAACTACGGATGACACTAGGAGAGCAATAGTTGCCAAACCTTGGATTTCATCAGGTTAATACAGAAAATATTAAATATTCTGCATGCTCTAAATTCGACAATTAGGAATAATATCGGATTTCAAATATTCAAATTTGCAATATAATATACATTCATAACGGTTTAGTAAGATTGTGGATTTGAAAATATATCACAATCCGAAAACGTAATCTAACCATGTTGGGGACATGTGAATATTGTGTATACTCCCTCTATCTAAGTTTATTACTCTATGATCCAAACCAATCAGATTTGTCCTTAATTTTATAAAAACCGCTTTTTCAGCCTTCGACAAGATATTTTGTATAATAATATTATCATGTTTCTTCGGAAAGTTATATCATGCATATATGTATTCTTCAATGTGAAATTCATCTATTTTTTTCTAATTCAAAAAAATTAATGAAAAAAAACATTTCGCTACGATGAACTCTTCAAAATGGAAAATAATCAAAACCTCATATAAATTGATATAATAACACCTCTCTGAATAATGTGATTTCACACTAAAATTGTATATCAATAATATCATCAATTATACTTAGTTGAGATATCCCAAACATGCTGTTGCAGTGAAATAAACATAAGTTCCAAATTCATATTGATTTATAATGATTCACGTAACCCAGAATCTACACAAATATCCCTCATGAAATAGCATGTGAAATTTCTGTGACCCCAGTCGTAACATGTCTCTATGCTTTTACACAAGGAATTTCGACGTTCAGATGATAAATTGAATTTTACAATCGAAGTTTTATCGGTCTCGAAGATAGTATATACTCTGAGGGGGTAAAGTTTCACGAATGGATACTTCAAAGTTAGTTGAATGGACAAACTTTGAACTATCATTTCACATGAACTTTTCCCACTAATATTGGGAGTGCGCTCTAGATCGAACAATTATAGGCAGAACCGAATTGAGAAATGGGTTTTAGCACTTCACTCGATATGTCGGGTGCCTCACTAGTAAAAGCAATATTTTTTTCCTGAAAATTGGACATCGTCGTCTCAAGAATTATATACAGTGTGGTTCAACGAAAACTTAACACCTCGACGTTCCGGCTTTAGAATGAAAATGTGGAAAATCGCTCAGACCCATCAATTTCTGATTCTAGGGAGAACAACTTTTCCGCTCTTCGCATTCCCGTTACTGCAACCCCCGTTGCAGTAACTAACCCCCTGACGGGGGTTAGTATGAGGTATTTTTTTTCGAGGTATATAACTTTAAGTTGGCATTACTGTTCAAGATGGCGACCGATTTAACAGCTGTCAAGTGATTTATTCTCAGTTTGGTTTGGCAATTCATCATGAATAGACTCACGCCTGAACAACGCTTGCAAATAGTGCAATTTCATTTCGAAAATAATGGTTCTGTGCGGAATACGTATCCCGACTTTCATAAGCGAATTTTGTTTAGCGATGAAGCGCACTTCTGGTTGAATGGCTACGTCAACAAACAAAACTGCTGCATTTGGAGTGAAGCTAATCCTCAAGTGTATGTCGAAACACCGTTACATCCAGAAAAACTGACTCTTTGGTGCGCTTTATGGGCTGGTGGAATCATTGGTCCGTACTTCTTCAAAAACGATGATGGCCAGAACGTTACAGTCAATAGTGATCGGTATAGAGCCATGATTACTAACTTTTTCATTCCTGAATTGAACAACCATGATGTCCAGGAGCTGTGGTTCCAACAAGACGGCGCAAAATGTCACACAGCTCGTGCCACAATCGATTTATTGAAAGACACGTTTGGTGACCGCCTAATTTCACGTTTTGGACCTGTTAATTGGCCTCCAAGATCTTGTGATTTAACACCGCTAGACTACTTTCTGTGGGGCTATGTAAAGTCATTGGTCTATGCGAATAAGCCACAAACCCTTGACCATTTGGAAGACAACATTCGCCGTGTTATTGCCGATATACGGCCACAAATGTTGGAAAAAGTCATCGAAAATTGGACGTCCAGATTGGACTACATCCGAGCCAGCCGTGGCGGTCATATGCCAAAAATCATATTCAAAATGTAAAGCCACAAGATTATCTTGCGGATTAATAAAATTCATGTCAATCGAATAATCCATCGTTGTTTTATTGAAATTTAAAGTTCTATAGCTCTAAAAAAAACACCCTTTACTTTTAAAAGGGCAAATACAAAGAAATAGTTGTCATTCGAAAAAATTAAAGGAATAACTATGAATTTGTGTGAAAACAAGGATTTGATTGGTTTCTAATCAAACTAATATAACAATTGTAGTCAAGGCAAGATGTAACAAAAAGTAACTTATTAAGATTGATTCTAAAATATTTAAGCAATAAAGATTTTGGATGCAAACTATTGTAGGGGTTGATTTAACTATCCTTGTTTGGCATAGCGTCGAATCTTATAAATATCATTATCATTTGATGCAAAATAATACCATTTCTAAGTAGACATCTGAATGATCAATATCATGCACACCAATTTCTGCTTCGAACTATTTTCCCTTAAGTTCCCAATGAATTGCATCCCCAAACATTAGGAGTATACTCCCTGCGGGGAATACTGTAGCTTAACAATGTGCTTAATTTGAAATTCCCTACTCGGATATATTTCAAGCAGAGGCAGAGAATAATTGTCAATACGCAACTACATAGGTCTCACCACGTCGAAGTCATTTCAAGCAACATAATTTTGTCCAACTTGGACAAACACGCCATATGTCTCAAGAGCGCCCTTGCCAAGTTTCCAGTTTATGTGTCGTGGATCACTGATCCTAATGGATTGAAGGTCCAGAGAGCACATCTTACGATTCAACTCTTGTGGGTATGTCCTTGCTGGAGAGGAGTAACAATTTGCGATATGCGGATATGCTAAAGTTCCTAATCCTGAGGTCCTTGTTATGGGGGACCCTAGTCCAGTAATCCCTTTTTAAATTGCTTATTAGATGGAACTTCAACGATCTGTTAGAGTAATTGGTCGTAAAAGGACCTCCTCGGATGTATTATAATTTTATTCCCTATTGCCGAAAGATAGGACGACCTTAAAATGAGGGTTTTGTTCAGTAGGTATAAAAGGGACCAGTTCGAAGGTTGTTATGACCTTTTTATTATATCAGCGTTGAGCGTGAGTTCCCATATACGAATGATTATGTGAGAATGCGTAAAATGAGGGTGCGTTCAAGTGTTTGTTGATTCGACAGAATTGGAAATTTCCGCTCTTTTTGCCCTTGGTTAAGTCAGTTTTCTTCAGAGTTTTTAGATCTGACATAGATTTTGCAACGATTTTGCACGCTTCATTCCATGTTACGCTACTGGAATTTTTGAAGACGCGGTAACTTGTCAATTAATCGTATCATATCGTGTACTATCGGTCGGAACGCAGATGCGCGTTTCTGGAGAGAATCTTCTGAAAGATTTTCAATGATTATTGAGACTTCAGCAAGAATACGTACCTAAGATTTAGATTTCAGTCATTGATAATTTAATTTGAGACTCGGAATCTTATTTATCGGCGAGAATTGTGTCGGGATTCTCGGTAAGTGTTGAATGTGTTGAATATTTGTATTCAACAAGTAATCATCTCACCAGAATGAATCAATTTAATTTGAAACAGTAGTTTTTTTTTTAGAGTCATCCATCTTGTCGAAACGTATTTCAGGTTTGGTAGAATTCTTTTTGTGTCAAATAATGTCAGCAAAACTCCTTCTCAGGTTTATTTGATAATAAATGTAATGATTTCTTTGTAATTTCTTGGTTAGAAATCCGAGAAGGAGTTGTAAATTCACATATTCTGATATCATTTTTGTTCATTTTCTCAAAGCACCTCCCGTGGGATTAGAACGAAGAAAACCTCCCGTGGGATTGGAACAACATGAACCTCTTGGGATTGAAAGATATCAAGAACTAAATACTACCTTGAGATACAGAATTTGGGATAGTACGTATGTAAGACCACTTAAGTCCCTGAATCTGAAAGAATTCCTGCGAAATACCTGGCATTATCACACCAACTTCGTTGAATGAGGACTGGAGTACTATAGCTTCCTGATAAGAACTGGTGTTCAGAAGGCTGAAGATGAATCACAGAAGAGGTTCCATCCTAGTAGCAGAGTAACTCATTTAAAATCGTTTTAAGTTAAGTTTCTATTTTATTATTTGTTTGGAGTGAAAAGGATCGATCATTGTATATTTTAATTTTATTAAATTTGTAAAAACCTCGGTAGGAGTTTTGTTGCCAAATAAGCCAAACCGCCCCTAGAAATTAGTCCTTAGAGTCTCATGGGCAATTGTAAGGTTACAATTTTCTAGCCTTTATGTCCTTCCATTTTTACCAAATAATCTAAAGTGTAAACTGCAGAACACTTATCAAAATTAATCATTGAAGCTCCAGATCAGAAGTTGTTGATTGCAAACATACTTTTCAATTCTTGGTGCTTTCAGATGAGACTTCGTCTAAACATCAATGATGATGTAGAAGACCATTACAGGTTTCTGTTTTTTTTGTCGTGAAGAAAAAAATCACACCGTAACAGAGAAAGGTTGTTACTT
Source organism: Harmonia axyridis (assembly GCF_914767665.1). Classification (NCBI taxonomy): domain Eukaryota; kingdom Metazoa; phylum Arthropoda; class Insecta; order Coleoptera; family Coccinellidae; genus Harmonia; species Harmonia axyridis. The sequence continues at coordinate 9,161,310 of NC_059507.1, forward strand.
CAGAGAGTGTTATTTTTATCGCCAAAACATTCTCCAAAGACCTGAAAATCTAAAGAGTCGAAGATTGTTTGTTGCATTCCGCAATGGAAAATGCGTTGATCAACATATAGGATATAGGGCACAGCTACGATACCATAAGTGGCATACCGAAAATAATTGCAGAAGATTTGAACCTAGGAAACCCTCCAAATTATACTGGACATGGCTTACGCCGATAGTCAGGAACCATATATGCATCATGAAGTTATTCTCGATTAAACATGTCAGCTTACGAGCCAAATTCTCGTCATTCTGCTTCGATATGAAGACATACGCGGCTCAGGTTCATCGAATGCTCAAATAACTATGATGAGGCCGTCATTAGTGAAACAACGGGCCGAGAATTGTTTCAACGCTTCAAGAACGGTGATTTTGACGTCGAAGACCAGCATAGCGGTGGAAGAGAGAAAGTTTTCGAAGATGCAGATATGGAGGCATTACTTGATCAAGACTCGTGACAAACGCAACAAGAATTTGTAGGATAATTGGGAGTGACGAAACAAGCCATTTCAAAACGCTTGAAACTCATTGGAATGATATCGAAACAAGGAAATTGGGCGCCGTACGAGTAGAAGCCGAGAGATGTTGAACGACGTTTGTTTGCTTGTGAAAACCTACTTGCAAGGCAAAGACGGATGGGATTTCTGCATCGCATGGTGACTGGAGAAGAATAATGGATTCATTACCATAATCCCAAGCGCAGAAAATCATGGGTTATCCGGGCCATGCTTCCACGTCGATAGCCAAACCGAATATTCTCGGTTCCAAGGTCATGCTCAGTATTTGGTGGGACCAGCTCGAAGTAGTGTATTATGAGTTGTTAAAACCAACTGAAACAACCATAGACGATTGTTATCGAACGCAATTAATGCGTTTGAACTGAGCATCGACAGACGAGTGGCCGCAATATAACGAGAGACATGATTAAGTGATTTTACAGCATGACAATGCTCGACCCCATGTTGCGAAAGTGGCCAGGACATACTTGGAAATGTTGAAAAGGGTAGTCCTACCCCAACCTCCGTATTCTCCACACGTTGCTCTCTCGGACTATCACTTGTTTTCATAAATGGCAAACGGCTTGGCTGACCAGCACTTTTGGTCTTATGAAGAAGTTGAAAATTGGATCGATTCGTGGATGGCTTTAAAAGATGACCAGTTTTTTCAACGGAGGATTCATTCGCTGCCTGAAAGGTGGGAGAAAGTAGTGGCCAGCGATGGACAATACTTTGAATTATAAAAGTTTAACCAGTTTTTCACAATAAAGCCTCGAATTTCGAAAAAAAACGGCGGAACCAAGTTTGTATGCCTATGTATTCCAATATCAAAGTATTTACATATGGTTGAGATACAATTTAAAATATCTATTACATAGGGAGAATGTATTTTTCATCATATCTGACCGAAATAATCAACCTTCAGATCCATTATTTAATTCAGAAAGATTCTCTCAGTCGTTTAGTGCACCGAGAGTGAATTAGAAAAAACTCGTGGGTTTTATTCACTTGGTATATAATCTCCCATTATCGCTTACATCAAGTTCGTACATTCAGCATATTATAATCTGATGGATCTCCATCTGTCCAAAAAAGACTGGCGAACGAACCACGAGAGGAAGTAAAACCGCTCCATTTTCAATCCTTCAATTCAGTTTTGTGCAGAAAACCGGCATGTATCATCTACTCTCAGAGAACTCTAATTACGCTTTAGAGCGGCAGCTGGAAAGACTGCCTGAAAGCCGAATCCTGAAAGAAATTTGCAGAATTTAAGTCTGAAGTGGCCATTATGCTTGGAACTGGGAGCACCATATTCCCCATATACATTATGTACTCAGCCCTTAGCATGCAAAATCCTTGTCAAGTGAGGGCCCATATTGTTCCCATGCGAATAGGAACTGTCTACTAGGCATATGCCGTTTGTCTTGCCTTTGTAATGGGACTTCGCATAACATAATAATTTCGACAAATTACTCAGTGTAATGTTCTGTAATGTCGAAATTCATTCTGATAGTATCGCTTGATAAAAATTTCAAAACGGTCAGATTGAAATGGAGAAAATTGTTATTTCCAAGCATCAATTTGAATTCGATTTAGGCTAATTCGACACTGTCACGCTAAGATTTCGAGATACCGTTGCCGAAATAAAAATTAATGATTGCTTTTTTATAGGCGAACTTATTAAAAATCAATGAAATTTCAATCAGCACCCACTTTAAGTACTTGTAAATCAATATATCATAAGCACGATTCAAACGGTAGAGGTCCCTCTAAATAACTGTATTATGAGAATGTTTCTTTATTTTTCTTTTGAAACTTTCTGCCTGAAAATTGTTACATGATAATTAAGTTGGGGTATGTGATATCATAAATGATATTAGCTAACGTGAAATGAATATATTCATGTTCATTGTTCAGATATAATTTTTTTTATGAAAAAATAAATATATTTAGTATATGAATAGTTGCGAAAAAATTTAGGGGTCATTTCTTGTCAGAAAATAGGGTGTGTCTTCCATATAATATTCACATACACCCTGTAAACCTACATTTGAGCCTCATTATATACTCATTCTGTAAATCTGATGTTAGGTAGGCTTTTAGATTTTTTTTGAAAACTACAATATTCACAATCATTAAAGAAGGTGGTTGAGAAACTGCTTGAGAAAGGTGAGTCCAAATCCTCTGCGTTCACAGATAAAAAATTGCGGATGATGATGATCATTTCTAAAAAAACCCCGAAAGAATCATAAAAGCAATGCATGGTTTATCATTTTGATGTGTTGTTAAGTTTTCGAGAAATGGACTTTTTCAAATATTTTTCATATAAGTTTTTGCTTCAAAAATGAATGAATCACTTTCTAAAGCCAGGAGGATCTATACAGTATAGAAATTAATGTTTGAAACCAATCTCACGCTAAAATCTCTTGTGATTTCCGAGAAGAGAATTTTTCCATTAGATTTTTAGATTCTTTCCATTTTAAAAGGTAATCTGTAGAAATTCCAAAGGGTATCAAAATTTATTTTTTCGGCAACCGTCCGGGAAGTGCTCACTTCCCGGACGCTTTTTCTCTGAGAAAGTAGCATTTCCCGGCCTAGTCCGGAAAGTACGATCTTCCCGGACTAGGCCGGAAAAGAATCACGTCGTTTGTATATTAGTTATGTTAGGTATATTTTTAATAAATGCAGTTGATCATTACCATAGCAACCAAGACAACGGCTGACAGTTCATATGAAATTAGTTGTTAACAATTTGTATGTTTTTTGATGGCAATTGTCATTGTGAATATGAAAATCTTGGGAGGTATATTTTTAATAAATGCAGTTGATCATTACCATAGCAACCGAGACAACGGCTGACAGTTCATATGAAATTAGTTGATAGATAGATAGATAGATAGATAGATAGACGGTTGTCAACAATATGTATGTCTTTTTATCGCAATCGTAATTAAATATGGAAAGCAGCAGCGATAGTGTTATTCTACACGGTTACCGAAAAAATATTGTACGCAACACGCCCGAAAATGGTTTTTTTGGACTCACAGACTTCCAGGACGAGCGTAAGCGATTCGTCCAAAAAAACCCTATTTTCCGGACTTGTTACGTAAATTACTATTTTCTCGATTTATTAGTTAGTTTTGGAGAAAATAATCTATAAGCTGATATGGAGTCAAGAGCTTTTGAGCGCTCGTTCATTGAAACTTCTATTGGGTCCTTATAGAAAACTGAATTTTATCTATTCATGGATTTATTATGAAGATATTTGCCTCCTATTTTTTTAATTCTGAATGAACTTTTTATGGTTCTGATGGCGAAATTATTATTCTACACACAGATATATTGTTTTCTTTTCGTTATTCTTCTTGAGTTTCATATGATTCTGATGACGCAAATAACACCTTTGATATCTGAGACATCGAGTGGTTCATGTAAATCATGAGAAATTCCAGCTTTGGCAACTCCTATCATCATCCAATACGAAATGAACGCTTTCATATCATTTTTAGCATTCTTGAGATGAAGTTGAATACTACTTACTATCCATAGAATACACGTACTAATTGTATGTCCTATTGACATTCCTGTCGGACCATAGGTAGGCTTGTCATCATACAACATATAATTTGCTTCAACATGGAAGGAACGAACGTATTGATCTCAACATCAACAAGTTTAATAATGAGGAGAAGAATGAAAATTGATATTTATAGAAGTGTATTATAGTTCAAAGAAGATGACGTAAGGTGACTCATTATTCAGTATCAACCCACGGTTGAGAAATAATAATGTGTAATTCCGTCAATGTCAAAGCAGATCTTTGAAGGTATACAAGCAAAAAGGTGTAGCTTCGCTAACATTGCGAAAAGTAACACTTCGTTGATAGGGATCATTATAACTGTATGTGTAGTGTTATAATTCCAAGGCTACTCCTGTTTATGTGCATCTAAATGTGGAAGATATATTATTCTAGGTGTAATATAAATGCAATTACAAGGTGATGATAGAGCGAGGTTTATATATGGAATTATGCATAAATTGAGACAACGCAGCAATAAAGGAAGTTCATGAGAATTTTCGGCTTCATAATTTTAGATGGTGCTTTTGGTGGAATAAGATAAGGTAAAATATACGTTTGGTACCGGAGTCTGAGAATATATTTTATGTGGGTTGAAAGGAATAATTTTTTCAACTTGATTTCATGATAAATAGATACGTATCCTACGCCATAGTGACAATGTACACATTTAAATAAATTTTTGTGGATAAAAACTTTATGTCTTGGTTCACACAGAAATTGAACAAATCAAATCATTATGATTTTTTTGCCTTGTATCAAAAATTATACTAGCTGATAAAAAAACTACAACACACAAAAGGAGCTGTTTAAATTTGAAAATTTTTAGCAAGGAGTAAATAATGAAAAAAATCGTGAAGGTTTTTTCATGTAAACTATTTCTGTTAATTAAATGATGTAGTTTTTGCTAATTTTTAAAATTTTACATCAAACCAGCTGTTCGAGGAGATCCAAAGTCGATGTTTAGTTGTTGTTAAAATGCCCAGAGAATGTGTAAACGGAATTTATCGCCAGCTATGTGAATTTGAAAGAGGTCGAATTATTGGTCTACGGGAGGTGAGGTTGTCATTGCGAGAAATCGCTAACCTAACGAACAGAAATCCAACTACTGTTATGAGATGTTGTCAAGCATGGTTTGATAATGCTCAAAATCGAAGAAGAGTAGGCACCGAACGTCGAAGAGGCACAAATAAAGATCAAGATCGACGTCTAAGACTTATGGCCATTAGAGACCTATTTGCGATAACTCAATCCTTGGCTGATGAGTGGTTAGGAGAACAAGGCTGTCCTATAACTGTCCGAACGGTTTTACTGCCGGATGAGGTTTATTGGACTGCAGCATTATTGACCCCATTTTGTGTTACCTCTGACGGTTGAGCATCGCCAGCAACGATTACAGAGATGCAGAGAACGTTAACATTGGAATGTGAAATGTCATCAGATCGTTTTTTCTGATGAATCTCGATTCTCCTTGGGTGCACATGATGGCCGAAGAATGGTTAGACGACGTCGGGGAGAAAGACGTGAACCTCAGTTTGATATTGAGTGTCATGTACACCGGACAGTAGGCGTTATGGTGTGGGGTGCAATTTCTGCATTTTTTCTGCTTCAATGAATTGATTCATTATTAATATCATAGTTAATTACATCCTCGAATACACCTTTCGTCGTCTAATATGTTGAGCCTACAAAATACCTAAGTTTAACGACGTTACCTAAATGACATTTATTCGAGAGAATCGATGCCAACTGAGATGTTAGTTTGTACTATTATGAAATAGGCTATTATGTCAATTGCAGTCAAATAACTTTGTATGTAGCTTCTAACCAGACAAAGATAGTGGAATTCGAAGTAGTCTCTATCTATCTATGTTTATAACTCTATGAAACAAATCCTTCAATAGGCCTAAAAGTTAGGTTAGTTAAGGTTAGGTTTTATCATGGAGTTTTTCCATATCAAAAACTGCGGATATTTATTCGGAATGAATTATTCAGATGTAATTAACCTAAAATATATGTTATTAGTGCTACTACTGCTTCGTATTCCACTGGAATACATGACAGATGCGCTACACCACAGCCAACAATATAATTTCGTGTGACTAGCAATGAAACAACACGTCTAAAAACCAACTGAATGGCTCATATTCGTGTTGCAAATTCGCGTTGATTGTACCCGCAAGGCTTATGAATAGTCCAAATTCACGCACAAATCTGTGAAAAGGATTGAAACTGCATAGATCTGATGAATACCACATTAATCAGACTTCAATTCAATGCTGGGTCCCGTGTAGCGAATACAGATGTGACGGATGTGCATCAGGTGGAAATTTTGGACTTTCAAATACTGCCACAAGAACGGCATGAAACTCCCTATCAAAGAAGATAATTAACTAGCTATCAGCTTAGTGCCGGGGTTAAATTTTGATTGAGTTCGGAAAGTGGAGTCTAGATAATTTAATACTTCGTCTAGATGCTGACGGTAGAAAGCACATGGTGAACTTTAATACATTGAGGTATCAGCGTTTTATGATTACATGACCGGAAAACAGAAAATAATTCAGATGATTGAATTATATTTCACTCACCGCAAACGGGGTTTGATTTATTCGAATTATATTTGATGAACTGAACAATTTTTATAACAATAATAGGTACAATAATGCTTTAATGAGTTCATTACAGGATTCAGTTATATTTTTTATTTTGTGGTTGTCTACACTGACCTCCGATTCTATCAAATTTTCAGACATTTCAATTGTCAATATAATATAATTGGGGTAAGTACGATTCAAGTTCAAATTCCGTAATCTGTCAATTTTCGTAACAGTCACACCAACTGCCAAGATACAATACAAAAGTCACTAGGATGTACAATCTGAATTTTTCATTGAATTTCGACAATATTTCACAAAACTTGACTGAAATAGAGAAAATATCGTCTGATACTTGTTACAGAAGGCAATTCCAACACTCTTGCGTTCGAAAACTCGCTCCTTCGTCGTTTTCGAATTTCACAGTCGTGTTGGAATAGAAGCGCATTCTGCAACTTGTTTTAGAATACACTATTAATTAATTTAATTGACGGATGTGCATCAGGTGGACATTTTGGACTTTCAAATACTGCCACACGAACGGCATGAAACTCCCTATCAAAGAAGATAATTAACTAGCTATCAGCTTAGTGCTGGGGTTAAATTTTGATTGAGTTCGGAAAGTGGAGTCTAGATAATTTAATACTTCACCTAGATGCTGACGGTAGAAAGCACATGGTGAGCTTTAATACATTAAGTTATCAGCGTTTTATGATCACATGACCGGAAAATAGAAAATAATTCGGATGATTGAATTATTTTTCACTCACCGCAAAGAAGGTTTGATTCATTTGAATTATATTAGATGAACTGAACAATTGTGATAACAATAATAGGTACAATAATGCTTTAATGAGTTCATTACAGGATTCAGTTATATTTTTCATTTTGTGGTTGTCTACCCTGACCTCCGATTCTATCAAATTTTCAGACATTTCAATTGTCAATATAATATAATTTGAATATAGTGAAATGATTTGCAACATTATTAGAAATTTTGTTTATTTCTTGTGTTATTAAATCGATTTCGTCAGACATAATTCACGAATTTGATGCGAATTTTTGAATTATTTCAAAATTCGAAACGTAATTAAGATTCAAATTAAAATTCCGTAATCTGTCAATTTTCGTAACAGTCACACCAACTGCCAAGATACAATACAAAAGTCACTAGGATGTACAATCTGAATTTTTCATTGAATTTCGACAATATTTCACAAAACTTGACTGAAATAGAGAAAATATCGTCTGCTACTTGTTACAGAAGGCAATTCCAACACTCCTGCGTTCGAAAACTCGCTCCTTCGTCGTTTTCGAATTTCACAGTCGTGTTGGAATAGAAGCGCATTCTGCAACTTGTTTTAGAATACACTATTAATTAATTTAATTGACGGATGTGCATCAGGTGGACATTTTGGACTTTCAAATACTGCCACACGAACGGCATGAAACTCCCTATCAAAGAAGATAATTAACTAGCTATCAGCTTAGTGCCGGGGTTAAATTTTGATTGAGTTCGGAAAGTGGAGTCTAGATAATTTAATACTTCGTCTAGATGCTGACGGTAGAAAGCACATGGTGAACTTTAATACATTGAGGTATCAGCGTTTTATGATTACATGACCGGAAAACAGAAAATAATTCAGATGATTGAATTATTTTTCACTCACCGCAAAGAAGGTTTGATTTATTTGAATTATATTTGATGAACTGAACAATTTTGATAACAATAATAGGTACAATAATGCTTTAATGAGTTCATTACAGGATTCAGTTATATTTTTCATTTTGTGGTTGTCTACATTGACCTCCAATTATATAAAATTTTCAGACATTTCAATTGTCAATATAATATAATTTGAATATAGTGAAATGATTTGCAACCTTATTAGAAATTTTTTTTATTTCTTGTGTTATTAAATCGATTTCGTCAGACATAATTCACGAATTTAATGCGAATTTTTGAATTATTTCAAAATTCGAAACGTAAGTAAGATTCAAATTAAAATTCCGTAATCTGTCAATTTTCGTAACAGTCACACCAGCTGCCAAGATACAATACAAAAGTCACTAAGATGTATAATCTGAATTTTTCATTGAATTTCGACAATATTTCACAAAACTTGACTGAAATAGAGAAAATATCGTCCGATACTCGTTGCAGAAGGCAATTCCAACACTCTTGCGTTCGAAAACTCGCTCCTTCGTCGTTTTCGAATTTCACAGCCGTGTTGGAATAGAAGCGCATTCTGCAACTTGTTTTAGAATATACTATTAATTAATTTAATGGTGAGGAATATCAGTCACAAGGAACAGTTGTATACAATTTATTCAATGGCAACGTTTCTGAGCATTTAGCTCCTTCATCAGGCTAAAAACAAAAACCAATTTATAAACAACGGCATGGATCATACAATTGGTGTAGCAATAAAGATAAAAAATACATAAAATGATGTCGCTATACAATAATAAATATGAAATATAAACTAGATGACAAATAACAATGAATATAAATATAAAGCAAAACAACATGAAACAATTAACGCCAGGTCGGCCAAGGAAACAATGAGTTTACAATAAAAAGCGATCTCACCCTATGAATAACGGTTATAAATCATTCGAATACATCGAAATCATCAAATAAATGTCCATAAAATAAAATGGCATTATCAGGATATCATAAAAAACCACATCAAATAAGACGTATAAGTATAAACTAATGTATCAGGCGAGACAGACTGCATTAAAATGTGTGAGACATACTAACACCCGATTCAAAAGGAAACACGAACTACCGCGCAATAAAACTATCTACATTTACCTAATTAATCAAGTTAAAATACACCGAACTCAAATTACCAATATCAGTGCGTGTATTCACAGAATCTTTTATTCTCTTGATAAAAACCATTTCTTTGAATGTTCGTTTAAACCAATTCTTTTCTTTATTTAAAATTTTTACATTATTAAAATCAAAGGAGTGGTCATTAATTTTTGCATGCTGTGATAATGCTGTTGCTTCACTACGATTTTTGCAATCTCTCTCATGTTGTTTCAACCTCGACCCTATATACTGTTTTGTTTGGCCTATGTAACTGCCAGCACAATCTGAACAATCTATTTTGTACACTAAATTAGAATGTCTCATCAAAGGATTGCCATCCTTTAGTCGACTGAACAATTTGCCCACAGTTTTATTATAATAAAAAACTACTTTGTTTGAGAGATTGCTCATTATTCTTGCCAATTGCTGAGAGCATCCCGGTATATAGACTAATTTACAATAATGTGTCGTTTGATCAACATCACTGGATGATCGAGAATCACCTGCACTAATAGACGAATAAAAAATTTTATATATTAAATTAATTGGATAACCATTCTTGACCAGCAGAGCAGCCTGATCACGGAAATTTTTTTCATGGAATGACTCATGAGAGAGGTTTAGAATTTTATATTTTACATTCTTTATTATAGCGATTTTTTGTGTGAGTGAATGCAAAGAATTAAAATGTAACAATCGCTCAGAAGAAACTGGCTTCGAGTACAAATCAGTTATTATCTTATTATCACGACGGATCAATAACAAATCCAAAAATGGAATTTTTTTATCATTTTCTAATTCATATGTGAAATTCAAGTCATTATGATAATTGTTGAAGGCATTCATAACGAAATCAATACTGTCTTTAGGTATGGACATAATAATATCATCAACATATACCCATACAAACGGTATATATATATTGAGTTTCGAAATAACAGACTTGATCAAATTATTCATTATAATTTCCGCCAAGATGGGGGAGGCAGGATTGCCCATCGCTGAACCTCTAATCTGCTTATAAAACCTCTCCTTATATTGACAATAACTACTATCAAATATGAAACTAACAATTTTTTTGACAACATTTTGAGGAATTTGGATTACATCTGCATAGTCACTCCAGTTATCTGATAATATCTTCTCAACTAATTCCTGAGGTATATTTGTAAATAGGGACTCAACATCAACACTTATAAGAACATAATCATCAGGAATACTAATATGTGAAAGTCGATCAATAAGATCCCTAGAATTCCTGATGGAATAAACGAAAGTATGTTTAACATTTGACAATAAATTGCATAAATATTTTGACACATTATATACAGGTGAACCACAACATGACACAACAGGTCTAAGTGGATTATTAATTTTGTGTATTTTAACCAATCCATATATTTTGGGGGATACAGCGTTATAACATTTCATTATTTTAGATTCACTATCTGCAATATAACCATCTACCCTCAAGTTTTCGATCAAAGAATTAGCGGCAGTTTGAATTCTTATAGTTGGATCAGATTTAAGGACACTATAAGTGGTGGAATCAGACAATAAATCACGCATCTTAACATCATAGTCAGTATCATTCATAACAACAGTCTTTTTACCTTTATCAGAATTAAGAACAATTAGAGATGGATTAACACTAAGAAAACGTTTAGTCTTTTGAAACAATTTCAATAAATATTTATTAAGAGGATCTGGGGTGACCATAGACTTGAATTTATTATAAAAATTAAGAACGACATTACATAACGTAGCTCTCAATCCGTTCTTCCCCTCAGTATCCAATGTCTCCTGAACTCTTACATAATTCTCTATATCAGATAAAAGATCCAACCATGGAAAATCTTTCAGTTCATATGGTAAAGAAAACTTAGACCCCAAAGATAAAATTTTTGATACAAACCACGGTAGTTCAACATTTGTGAGGTTAACTAGCCAATTAGGCTGTGTCACCACATCGGGGCGATCAGCAAGTGAAAACAAAGAATGATACTTACGAACATTGGCCGACCTAACAGAATTCAATGTTCGCTGAAAAAATTTCTCCTGTCGCATCGCAAAATCACTAATTAATCTATCAGGCACACGATTCCTCAATGAACTTCTATGGTAAACAATACTCTTACGCAACCTGGTGATCCTCCAATTGACAATTTTAATTTCAAGATTTAGAATATCTCTTTTGAGTTTATTTACCATTGTACATATTTTTCTATTATACGGATGTTTTTCTTGGAATAAAGAGTAAACACATTTGACTTCATTAACAATGTGCTTTGGGTATATACCATCATGTCTGCACCTCAACAGGAATATCCTATTGTTGATCGAGTTTGCCAGCTTCTTGTTATCTTTAGCCCATTCTTTGAAATGTACAACCAAGTTGATACCAAATACCGTCATGATGTAGTTGAAAAATCCCATGTCAACCAATTAAGAGACCAATATAATTATTTCAGATAAAATTATCGTTCCGAAGATTTAATTCGATGGTGAGGAATATCAGTCACAAGGAACAGTTGTATACAATTTATTCAATGGCAACGTTTCTGAGCATTTAGCTCCTTCATCAGGCTAAAAACAAAAACCAATTTATAAACAACGGCATGGATCATACAATTGGTGTAGCAATAAAGATAAAAAATACATAAAATGATGTCGCTATACAATAATAAATATGAAATATAAACTAGATGACAAATAACAATGAATATAAATATAAAGCAAAACAACATGAAACAATTAAATGAATTGAATTAAATTATAATGAATAATTTGATCAAGTCTGTTATTTCGAAACTCAATATATATATACCGTTTGTATGGGTATATGTTGATGATATTATTATGTCCATACCTAAAGACAGTATTGATTTCGTTATGAATGCCTTCAACAATTATCATAATGACTTGAATTTCACATATGAATTAGAAAATGATAAAAAAATTCCATTTTTGGATTTGTTATTGATCCGTCGTGATAATAAGATAATAACTGATTTGTACTCGAAGCCAGTTTCTTCTGAGCGATTGTTACATTTTAATTCTTTGCATTCACTCACACAAAAAATCGCTATAATAAAGAATGTAAAATATAAAATTCTAAACCTCTCTCATGAGTCATTCCATGAAAAAAATTTCCGTGATCAGGCTGCTCTGCTGGTCAAGAATGGTTATCCAATTAATTTAATATATAAAATTTTTTATTCGTCTATTAGTGCAGGTGATTCTCGATCATCCAGTGATGTTGATCAAACGACACATTATTGTAAATTAGTCTATATACCGGGATGCTCTCAGCAATTGGCAAGAATAATGAGCAATCTCTCAAACAAAGTAGTTTTTTATTATAATAAAACTGTGGGCAAATTGTTCAGTCGACTAAAGGATGGCAATCCTTTGATGAGACATTCTAATTTAGTGTACAAAATAGATTGTTCAGATTGTGCTGGCAGTTACATAGGCCAAACAAAACAGTATATAGGGTCGAGGTTGAAACAACATGAGAGAGATTGCAAAAATCGTAGTGAAGCAACAGCATTATCACAGCATGCAAAAATTAATGACCACTCCTTTGATTTTAATAATGTAAAAATTTTAAATAAAGAAAAGAATTGGTTTAAACGAACATTCAAAGAAATGGTTTTTATCAAGAGAATAAAAGATTCTGTGAATACACGCACTGATATTGGTAGTTTGAGTTCGGTGTATTTTAACTTGATTAATAAGGTAAATGTAGATAGTTTTATTGCGCGGTAGTTCGTGTTTCCTTTTGAATCGGGTGTTAGTATGTCTCACACATTTTAATGCAGTCTGTCTCGCCTGATACATTAGTTTATACTTATACGTCTTATTTGATGTGGTTTTTTATGATATCCTGATAATGCCATTTTATTTTATGGACATTTATTTGATGATTTCGATGTATTCGAATGATTTATAACCGTTATTCATAGGGTGAGATCGCTTTTTATTGTAAACTCATTGTTTCCTTGGCCGACCTGGCGTTAATTGTTTCATGTTGTTTTGCTTTATATTTATATTCATTGTTATTTGTCATCTAGTTTATATTTCATATTTATTATTGTATAGCGACATCATTTTATGTATTTTTTATCTTTATTGCTACACCAATTGTATGATCCATGCCGTTGTTTATAAATTGGTTTTTGTTTTTAGCCTGATGAAGGAGCTAAATGCTCAGAAACGTTGCCATTGAATAAATTGTATACAACTGTTCCTTGTGACTGATATTCCTCACCATCGAATTAAATCTTCGGAACGATAATTTTATCTGAAATTAATTAATTTAATTGACGGATGTGCTTCAGGTGGAAATTTTGGACTTTCAAATCCTGCCACACGAACAGCATGAAACTCCCTATCAAAGAAGATAATTAACTAGCCATCAGCTTAGTGCCGGGGTTAAATTTTGATTGAGTTCGGAAAGTGGAGTCTAGATAATTTAATACTTCACCTAGATGCTGACGGTAGAAAGCACATGGTGAACTTTAATACATTAAGGTATCAGCGTTTTATGATTACATGACCGGAAAATAGAAAATAATTCGGATGATTGAATTATTTTTCACTCACCGCAACCGAGGTTTGATTTATTCGAATTATATTCGATGAACTGAACAATTTTGATAACAATAATAGGTGGAATTAAAACATTTGTTGACATTATTATATGGGTTTCCACTGAAATTTATTCATACGGATAATGATTTTATTGAATACAAAAACGACAATTATTGGACTGATTAAATCAATTGAAAAATTTGAGGGTAGGATTGCCATTATTTCTAGCTGACACATTTATCCTGAATCTCCTCTGAAATTGTTTGAGTTTTCCATATGTAATACCAACGATAAAATTTTGACACAAATTGCAATGCGAAATTGGCATGAACAAACTTCAATATTGAAATCGAGGAAATTTTTCATGCTCAAATTTCAATTCGAATTGTGTGTGACATGACTATGTCCGGAGAAAATTAATCAAAAACTGATATAATAATGTATGAGAAATCCAAGGAAACAACAAATCTAGAAAAATTCCAAATTTAAATTAATTGAACTGAAACATACTTATAGCTTCAATTAATTTTTGAACTACAGCAGTTCCCTGAGATTTCGAACAAGTTTCAAAGGATATTCTGCAATCTGCATCTAGTTGTAGATATGAATTCAAAGAGTGTGTACTCGAATACTCCCGATTTCTGATCAAATCTTGAATACTAACTGCCTTTTAGGACAATGCGGAAATGATATATGCTCGATGAAAAATGGGAATGGGTCTTTATCTCGACCTTCTATATGAAGTTATGTTATGTTATGTTATTCATAAGCCAAGCTTTCGAAAATCTTCGGAGTTTTCACAAACATAACAAAATTTCATTATGAGTACATTAAACCTTTTAAATTTGTATATATTATTGAAATTTGGGTTTTTTCGATCATTTTTTCATACATTTTCTTCAAAGATGAAGAATAATGTAAGTAAACAGAATAGGTTTTTGTTCTGTTAAATATTTGTTTTGAGGATCAAGATAATGTTTGAAAATTCATCTATAGGTTGAATGTCAGGGATGTCTTGTTTTATTTGTTTATTGATCCGTTGTGGAAGAGTATTTTAATTAGGTATCACTATATCTAATTCAATTCACTAATTGATAGAGATGTTACCTACTCATGTTCAAATTTCCTATTTTGAGGATTTTGTGGATCCTTTATGAGCATCATCTTTGAAAATTGTTTTTTTCATAGTTGTCGTTGTTGTCTAGCGTTATGTCAACATTTCAGAAAACTACGAAAAAAAAAGAAATTATAAATTATATATAAATATCAATTAAACTTGAGTAACGCCTTACCTATTTACTATAAGTGAGTAAAGGACTCCATCACGACTAATCAATGAAAGATAAATATAATTGAACATCCTTGTGTGATTTCCGAACTCAAAATATATAACTCTATATCGTGTTCATTAAATGAAATCATTCAATTACCAATCGATATGGCACTGAATTTCTGTAGCGCATTCACCATTTTGCAACGATATCGACATTCAATATGAATATGCATATTTTAACTGCCGAATTCGAGGTCCAAGAGATAATTTGATTCAAGTAACTATATTTGGGTCATCTATCATCGAACACAAAAAAATCCATCATTTAACATCCTCACCCAGTGTGCTGTGCAACATTCGTGGGAATAATTTTTTTCCATTATGTATGAGAATGACGTGGAGTGGCCAATAGCTACTCCAAAACCCATTAAACATGAAGCCTAGGGTGTTCCATTAGATTATAACGAATAAAAATACGCACATTCCCGTCGGCTCTGTACGGCTGCAACATTAACTGTCCCATATGTATATATTCAATGGCAGCCATTAAGATTCGCTGGTACTTATGAGAGCATTTAATTGTCATTACATCGAATTATGTGCTGGCTCATTTACACACCATTAAAATCCGGATCTGGTGCAACAGACTACGCCCACTACGTGTTCATGTGTTTTCACGCATCCCATGGCATGGTATTTGCAGATGATTTATACATGACTCCTAATGGCAATAAATCGTGTTCAAACTCCTGTTAAATTCTTGTTCGGTACTTGTAGTTCACATTGTTAATTCAATGTTTTAATTAGAGGGAGTAAATTCATCAATCTTACATGAAGGATGTTTCGTAGAATTTGCATTCAATGATACAAACCACAATGTTACTGAATAATGAATAATTCGAATATCAATGGAAATCGAACTAGAATTATTTGATGCGCGAAACTACAAAATTGGTGACTTTATCCAAATATTCTGTGAATTCGGTATCGTCAATGATACAAACATCCTTGTTGAGCGAAGAATAAAAAGAATTGCAGAACATCTGAAGAAAGCAGGGCTGTAGCTAGGCGGTCACCTAGGGTGGCAAAATTCAAGGGCTGCATTTCAAACTTGATCAACAAAAATCACATGTGTAAAAATTTAAAGTAGATTTAATTCGGTCAGCAACAAAAAGAAGAAATAACGACACATTTGATTAACATCAAAAACCATCAATGGTGCCGCATTAAGCATTATACTCATAAATATCCAGATGTCGCGTAATCCCTTCATAGTGCTGTTTACGACTTGTTGACGCTAAAAAAAACACAAACATTCATCAGGCTTGTCGGTGTTTGCATTGCTATACGTTGCCGAATTTTATTGCCACTTGGGGCGGCTTCTGGATAATTTTTCTTTTCAACTCTCCTATCAGAAAGTCAATGCACTAGTTTAGTGATGTTGATAATACTATATTTGACACGATAGAATTAAAATATAGAGCAAAACTGATAAATGAGTGAAAAAATGTTGAAAATCCATCAATAAATGACTGAGAAATAGATTATTTAAATTTACGTATTTTAGCGCGGAACGTCTTTGGTCTGTGACGTCACGGCTCTTGTCTGTGATCGCTACACCATAAATTACGTTTAAATACTTAGTCACGCCAAGGCTCTCGCGCCGTTTGTATTTGTACAATGTAGTTTTAACTCGAGTTTTGTTTTTATGTCACCATAATGGAAGAAGGCTTCGTGAAAGGACAAAGTGACAATTTGCCTAAAATAGATATATTCGCAGTGATGGAGTTTTTTTCTTCAAATCCATCTTATGTCAGTGCAGAAATAAAAGGAGTTAAACTTTTCAAGTAAGTATCTACTTTTGAGTTTGCTACATCATGGTTCAACCTATAACGATGATTTATTTAAAAAACGTTTCATAAACAGTTTGTAGTTGAGTACTGGTTGTTGAAGTCTATCAATGGCAAAACATATTTATGTGAGGAGTAAAAAGTAAAAAGAGAAAAAAGTAATTTATATGTATGTATGTGTAACGAACAAAACACGACACAAACGGCACAAGTGATTGTACACCAATGAATTCGTAAGCACTCTTCGAATATCAGTCGTCTAGTGTGTGACGTCACGACACTTACACGTACTATGAAATTATTCTTACAAGCGCAACTTCAGAGTCCCATAACTTTTTCATTTCTAGAGATATTTCAATGATTCTTCCACATTTTTGTTTCATTTTACTTGAATTTTTAGAACTAATCCTTAACAAAAAAACTAGTCCATTCTTTTATCTACATGTTGTAAAACGAAATTGGTAACTTCATCCCAATATTCTGTGAATTCAGTACCAATTGTCAATGATACAAATATCTTTATTGAACGAAGAACCAGAAAGATAGGACAGCTAAAAACATTATCTTTTTTATACTGAATGTTCAGTTTCTGTTGATTATTAGGTCCATAATCAAATACAAATTGAAGCTAATTCTACATTTTCATTGAAATTCAATTCCTTAAATAATTTCAGTTTAATCAATGAAAAATTCGATGTTCTTCATTGGTTTTACATGTTTTGAAATCCATATCGGAAAATTCCATATATTTCAGTCACATATTTCAATTAGCCTAGTATTGAAACTGATGATTCGGTCATTCAATTGATACTTGGGATGAAAGAGAACTAAATATTATTCAGAGTTCTCTCTGATTCAATATTTTTCTGTTGATGGTGTGTAACATTGTAATATCATGTTAGCGTGAATAATCATTCTGGATATGGATTTATTTCGAAATGAGTTCGAATCGGAAATAAACCATCCTCTAGCGAATTGTCCTACAAATATTGGTGTACAAAATGTTTCCATTTCCACTGTTGCAATTCAAGCCGCAGTGTTCAATTCAGTGAAGTAGAAATGAAAATAGTTGCATCCCACACTCCTGCAGCATTAGGATAATACTGTTATTCTTCATCCAGAGTTTTCGAGAGCAAATAAATATTCATTCGATTTTCAATCAAACTCCAACAAGTCATGTTTCACAATTCATCTGTCAGATCAATAAATAGAATGACTAGAAAAACACTAAAGAGGAGACAGCAACTTTTGAATTTTTTTTTATTGAAATTGAGAAGCTGAATGGAATATAATATATTATTGTGCTTCTCCCATAATTATTATCATTCGGTTGAAGATATTTTCAATTGAATATTTCTCAAATTTTTATTTAGTGATTATTCCTGTGTGAATATTTGTGAGTGATTTTGACCGATATATACTGGTAATTTGCAAACATTTCATTTAATGATTATAAATAAGGTCCTGCATAGCCTATTTTATTGACCGGCGCATCCATCATTTTGTTAACATTATGGATACCCTCAATTAATTTCAATTTTTCTTAGCTGTGAATCGAAGCATTTCAACTCCTTTCGCTTTTCAATTATATCTGATTGAATCGATCCTGAATATTATTTTTAGCCCATTTTCAAAACCAACAAGATTCATTTTGACCAGACATCATACATTCTATTGTTCTCTACACAATCGTAACTGAGAACTATTGATTCAAACCTCTTCTGTCACAAGTTATCTTGTTTACGGAATAAAACGATCTTTTCCTTTCTACGATTCGCACTGTTCAAAATTTTCCAATGTTAAGAGTATCTTCAAGATACATTATTATATAACTCAAGATGTCATTATTTCGTTTGGCAGCCATATAAACCCGCGATTTGGGAGAACTACGAATACAAACATCCTGAAGGCTTGAGAACGATGCAGGGGGGAATAATGGATAAGGCAGTTTTCACCCTATCAGACGATTTGAACGACCATCATTCAAGTAATGAGGTGTCCTGAAGTGGCCTAAGGTCCCATTTACTCCAGAAAAAATCACGTTCATTCCCTTAGAAGTGTTGATATTCGCCAACAGAATACATCTGGATGGAAATTGTGAATAATAATGAAAAAATAGATAACAGAAACAGCCTGAGTGTACAGGTCCTCTAAGACTAAGTATTGAACTTTCTGTTCGATAGCTTTGTGATGCTTCATTGCTTATCGTTTCAGTTTGCAATTTACTTCAAATTCCCGCTTAGACTTTTGCTTTCAGTCTTAATTATTTTCCAATAATTATTTAATTACAGAAAATCAATTGGTATCCATTAATTTTCTTTGATAATACATTGATTCATTCTAAACTTTGGAAATTTTCTGCTTCTTCCAAGGTTTATCCTCTGATCCCATCTTACAATTATTGCTTTTGAATCAATCGAAAGTAGAGAGAATAATATTATTGGCCACTTTTGGGATGTAAAATAATTTTTGATTCACCTCAGAATCACCTTTGCAATTTTTAAAGTTTATGGTTCAGAATAAAATATATTTGCTTGAATGTTGGTTCTGCTAGCTTGAAACTAGCATCTTCAAATTTTTTAGGAAAAACACCGATAGCATGCTACGCCTTTGCTTTTCCGCCTCCACAGTTCTCTCTTCCCTCCAAGTATACCTACGCATCTCTTCCTCTGGCAGGTGACTTTGCGTGCCCGAGAGGTGGCGTTGCTAGCTTCTCATCACTCCCTAGCGAGGCATCAGTGGATTCATAAAGAATCTCCGAATTTGTGCAGAGTCACCTCTCCACGATGGTGTGTCATGGGCAGAGATCTCTGGATAGCCCATTTGATGAGTCCATCAGAGATCTCGGGAGGAAATATGGAAATCCTTAGAGAGAGGGCGCTCACACGTTATTTAGTTGGAGAAAGTCTCACCAAACGCCAATATTTTACCCAATTGCATAAAAACAGGTTGTACAAATTTCGAAAACTAATTTGTGATCATTTTTGATTTATCTATTTCAAAGGTTTATTATTGAAACTAATAACCATGACAAACTCTGAAAAAATAGGTCTCGTTCGCGATTATTAAATATACCCCACTTCAAAGGTGCAATCTAAATTTCAATTACCATCACGTTTTCAGGTATGAGCGAAATTCGAGTCAAATGAAAAGTACCTGGTTTGTCCCCATTCATTAACCTCCCCATGTCATTGTCGATCTAACGTCACCTGGGAGGGTTTGAATTAATTAATTTCGTTTCTTGGCAATACGCTCGAACTTGTACGTCTTAATAGAGTACCTACTGAAGTTTCAAATGGGCTATGAACTTTCTAATTAATAAAACTTTTCATCCAGATGATTCAGTTCGGCTCTGAATCTAAGTGAACATATTACTTACCTATCCTATTCTTTTTCGTTTGGAGCCCGAGTTAGCTTATTTAGAAGTTTATAAACTTCAGTAATATTCCGAAATGGATGCTCCATTATTGTTCTCGTCTAGATATGATCAGAAACTTTGGTTGAAGTAATTTGAAACAACTTTCTTGTGCAGTTTTCGAGAATTGATGGGACATTTCATTCAAATTTAGGTCTTTGTACACGTCTGACGTTTTGTTCGTTGTTAGTAACGCCTCAGATAATCCAGAACATTTTGAGGTAGAATATTCGAATATATCTTAAACTGAAGGGACGCCATAAAGTATGTTTTCACAGGATTTTTTTGACAAGTGTTGAAGTCATCAAATTGAATCATTTTTGGTTTCGTCGATTCCGTTCCGGTAATTTCGATGTCAGAGAGGCCTATTGTCGAAATATCGATAAAATCATGGACATTGTTGAGTCCGAACATCATGTAAGCACTGATGCCCAAGAGCTAAAGATTGCACAAAAACTATTTGGAGCCATTTGGATAAGACTGGTCTCAAGAAGAAGCTCGAATTGTGGGTACCACATGAGTTAAGCCTAAAAACCTCATGGACCAAATTTCCATCTTCGAACCGCTGCTGAATCGCAACAAAATCGACCCATTGTTGAAGCGTTTTTGACTGGCGATGAAAACTCGATCACTTACGACAACGTCAAGCAAAAACGGTCATCGTCGAAACACGGTGAGCCGTTGAAAACGGTGGCCAAGCTAGGATTGACGGTGTGTTTGGTGGGATTGGCAGGGAATTATCTACGATGAGATACTCCCCTATGGTACAACTGTTTACTCAGAACTTTACCGTCATTGTCAACAATTAGACCGTCTGAAAGGAGAAATCGCCCAGAAGCGTCCTGCTTTGGCCAATAGAAGAGGAATTGTGATATTTTAAAAATTCAAATACTCAACTTCATCGTGTCTTTCGTTACGGAAATGTGGTTAAATTTATTTGACATTCAGAGTGAATTTTCTTATGGTTCTAATAATGCTGTCAACACGGAATTTGGTATCAAGCTTGAACTTGAACTGAACTTTTTTATCTACAAGCTGAATCTATATTCGGTAGTATTTTTTTCTGATATTCCTGAATTTTCTCTCATTATGTTGACACAACTTGAATCAACATAAAATTTCAGATGGAACTTGAATTGAATTCTTCATGGTAGTCAAAATGACAAAACAAATTGATATTTCGGTATCCGAGTAAAATTTCGATTGAAAAGATCTGTGCAGTAATTGGACATATTATGTTTACTGCAATTTCAATATCATCTCATTGATGAAAATCATCATTACTATCATAATTTATGGAAATTGCGGAAAAGTAAAATATATGAACATATACATATATACTCCCTAATCGTTAATGGGATGATCATAAAATCGAAATTATCAGATATATTGAATAAAATATAATGATGAATCTTTTTCATAAAAAACCTAATTTATGGCTATTAAAATCGATCGAAATCATTATCTCATTAGGCATCAATTTGTTTTCCTATTGGATTCACATAAAATTAATATAGTCGCCATGAGTTTATTACCCTCTGTAATGGGCATGAGCTTAATATGATTGATATTTGGTTTGTTATTTTGATTTTATCGCTTAGTTACCAATGTTGTTATTCACTTCATTATTGCCTTGGGCATAATCTAAATTCTTTAAGGCCATTGGGCTTGAGGCAAACAGAGAAATAATATTGATATTCAGTAAATGAGTTTAATTGAAAAAAATTATAGAAATTTATGAACTTCAATAGTATTTTCATTCGAAATAATATCAAACTGGCAATAATTGAACCACCGATTTTTATGTGGTTTTCATTTCTTTGAACAATAATCGACATTGTAGACCTAAACCTAAACTTTTTTTGGTTTGTCTACTGGACTATAATTTTGATCGACTGTATCTCAATTGATATTAGGTTTACGAAAAAGTTTGCGAATACAAAATTATAGAGAATTTAACCCTGTACAACTTCAAGAAGGAACGTTTTGGTGGACAACTACTTAGCTTAGAGATAATGGGCGAAAAAACTAAAAAAACTCCGTGAATGTTGAGGTTCTTCGCCCCTCCTCGAGTTAGCACAGGGTCCTCGTGTTGGATAAATTGACAGAATCATCCCACAGTACCCTAGAACAAAGCATAGAAGTTTCAATTCCAGTTCGGAATTTTTTCAAGCAGACCCAATTTTTTTTTTGCTTTGTCTACTGGATTACGTGACCTTTTATAATAAATTTTATACTGCTTGTTTTTTTGGAATTTTATTGCGTCTCATTAAAAATTAATACAGGGTGTTTCATCATAAACTGGACAAACATATATATTCGTGTAGAGGACATCGGGAGAATCAATTTTTGCCTTATACAATATATCCCGTTTTCGACGCTTAAGCGAGATACAGGGTGTTAAACGTCAATTTTGAGCAAGATTCTTATGGGTGTGGTCAGTATTGTATAACACTCAAAGAAACGGTTTTTGGTCAAATCTCAGTATTTTTGGGTCCTCTATTCAGAAAAGTTGATGAAATCCGAAAAAAGAATTACAAAATGGCGGAAAACCTGCAACGTTCCTAATTTTTTTTTCCAGTGGTCAAATTGAATTTTAGTTCCTGAATGAACACAATTTTCTAAGAATTTCTGTGCAAAAATTTTTTCAAAAATCGAACACAAATTTTTTTTTACATGTCTACAGCGATAAAAAAATTTCACCCGAAATGAATGAAATTTTGTACAATTGTACTCCTTCAATTATCAATCACGAATATCAAAACAGAATTGTAAAATATCAAACGGTTTCGTTACTACAGCCATTCAAATGTTTCGTTCAAACCTCCAAAAAAAATTTAGAATGGCTTCTTAGAGTCAAAATTATTAAATTATTGCTATTTCCAAAAATTCCGGATGCTAAAATGTATTTATACAAAAAAATTCGGTGAAACTTAGTTGGGAGTCGAACCCTCGATTCCAACGTAAGTATTAATGAAGAAATTAAGACAGTTCTAAGGATATTAATATTCGTTGCTAAGAAACGGAAGTTCGTAGCTCATAGAATTCTACTGGTTATTTGAATTTCACTGAATATAATTTCGCAAGTATCGTGACAAGAATTTGTTTGGAAACGAAAATGAAATATTCTCTTTTGGAAAAAAATGATATTGTGCAGGCTTATTATGAAGGGAATTGCTCAGGCAGAAAAGCAAGGGAAATTTACTCCCACAGATTTCCAAGCAGAAATTTGCCAAACTTCAAAACTTTTTATGAAACAGTACGCAAATTACTTGAAGAAGGAAGTTTGCACCGGAAAAAGAAGGAAACAATAAGAACAAACGATGATCGCATCCTTAATTTAGTAGGAGATAACCCAATGATTTCAACAAGAACTCTTTCGAACCACCCTTCAGTGAATAAAAGTAAAACTACTGTTTGGAGAGTACACCAAAGGAACAGCTTCCATCCGTTCCATTTCCAACTTTGCCAAACTTTAGAAGACGTTGATTTTCATAGAAGAAAAGAATTCTGTCAGTTTATTTTGAGAAGAGTACATGGAAATAGGGATTTTCTCCATCAAATGTTATTTACGGATGAAGCTACTTTTCATAGGGATGGTTTCTTCAACAAAAAAAATAATATTTTATGCTATAGAGAAAATCCGCATGCCACGGTATCAAAAAATAGCCAGAAGAGGTTTTCAGTTAATGGGGCGGGAATAAAAGATAAATTCATTATCGGACCATACATTCTTCCTCAAACAATGACTGGAAACGGCTATTATCACTTCCTGACGGAAATTCTGCCAGATCTTCTTGAAGATATTCCGCTGAGACAGATTCAGGGCATTTGGTACCAGCATCATGGTTGCCATGCCCACACAACTCGTGATGTAAGAGGGTATCTAGATGAAGAAAATCCACTCTGATGGATTGGCCGATTAGGACCTATCGCATGGCCTCCTCGTTCGTAGGATCTCACACTACTGGATTTTCATTTCTGGGGACATCTCAAAAGTCTTGTTTATGATAAGAGAGCTCCAGTAAACTCAAAGGAAGAACTTATTCAACGAATTGAATCAGCTGCCGAGGAGATCCGGCAAAACCCCGAAATTATACGTTCAGCAGTCGATAGTGTTGCGAAAAGAGCGAGAATGTATATTCTTACAAATGGAAACATCTTCGAAAACGATTTATAAATTGATTTTTCCACTAATCTGTTTTTTTTTTTGTTTATAAAATGTACAATTATTAGTAAAAAATAAGGTTTATTCCTTGAATAATTTGTTTAATAATAAGCATGAACCATGACATTTTTTCCAAAAGAGAATATTTTATTTTCGTTTCCAAACAAATTCGTGTCACGATACTTGCGAAATTATATTCAGTGAAATTCAAATAACCAGTAGAATTCTATAAGCTACGAACTTCCGTTTCTTAGCAACGAATATTAATATCCTTAGAACTGTCTTAATTTCTTCATTAATACAATTAATACGTTGGAATCGAGGATTCGACTCCCAACTAAGTTTCACCGAATTTTTTTGTATAAATACATTTTAGCATCCGGAATTTTTGGAAATAGCAATAATTTAATAATTTTGACTCTAAGAAGCCATTCTAAATTTTTTTTGGAGGTTTGAACGAAACATTTGAATGGCTGTAGTAACGAAACCGTTTGATATTTTACAATTCTGTTTTGATATTCGTGATTGATAATTGAAGGAGTACAATTGTACAAAATTTCATTCATTTCGGGTGAAATTTTTTTATCGCTGTAGACATGTAAAAAAAAATTTGTGTTCGATTTTTGAAAAAATTTTTGCACAGAAATTCTTAGAAAATTGTGTTCATTCAGGAACTAAAATTCAATTTGACCACTGGAAAAAAAAATTAGGAACGTTGCAGGTTTTCCGCCATTTTGTAATTCTTTTTTCGGATTTCATCAACTTTTCTGAATAGAGGACCCAAAAATACTGAGATTTGACCAAAAACCGTTTCTTTGAGTGTTATACAATACTGACCACACCCATAAGAATCTTGCTCAAAATTGACGTTTAACACCCTGTATCTCGCTTAAGCGTCGAAAACGGGATATATTGTATAAGGCAAAAATTGATTCTCCCGATGTCCTCTACACGAATATATATGTTTGTCCAGTTTATGATGAAACACCCTGTATATATTCACTAAGATGAAATGACGTTATATTTTCAAATTCCAAGATGTAGTATTAATTAACTTGTTTGACATAAAAGTTTTTATGCGCCACGGTTATTAACAGATGTTGATGCTCTCGGGTGACTTCAAAAACCTTCGGGCCAGAAGTTCTCGAATTCTTAAAGGAATGCTTAGAGTCTTTCAACATGAATAATAGGAAAATTCAATTGTTTTTTCGCCGTGAATAATCAATACGATTCGAGAGTCATGAACATGCAGATATCTAACATTTTCAACCTACCGCATTCCATGATCCAACCTGAACATCCTCGAATTGATTTTCAAGGATGCAACAAATGATGTAACACCCAACTATTCGTTCTCAGACAATGGACGCGGAAAACAACGATTAATTGCCAAAAATCCCACGAACAATGGACAAATTCGATCCAGTTTCATGAATAATTCTAATGGGCTTGCTCAATGAATCAACAAAGTAATAGAATGATATAATCGATATTGCATTACCAGTATATGAACAATTAGCAATGAAACTGGCCCAACGGAAGAAGAGATCGTTGGCAGATAGAAATCTACGATGAATCGTTAAATAAATTCGGTAGTGGCAAATTGATGTTTCGAAATGGCTAGACGTGAAACGATGAAGGTTAAAATCGTTACATTTGTGAAATAGTAATGCTTATTGATTATCATCGAGTAGGAATTTTTTTGGCGTCTTCAATGTGAATACAAGGATTTGGCGCTGACTTTATTGTGATCTGGAAAAGAAATGCAAAATATGATATGCGCCAGAAAACTACAGAACTAGAAATTTCAACTCCCACCGAAAATGTCTATACCTTTTGAATTTAAAGATATATTGAATTCAATAGTCGAATAAAGAAATGTTCTCCTCCTGCCCTCCAGAGTTTTTATTAATACATATGAAGGGTGTTTTTTAGAGCTATAGAACTTTAAATTGCAATAAAACAACGATGGATTATTCGATTGACATGAATTTTATTATCCGCCAGATAATATTGTGGCATTACATTTTAAATATGATTTCTGGCATATGACCGCCACGGATGGCTCGGGTGTAGTCCAATCTGGACGTCCAATTTTCGATGACTTTTTCCAACATTTGCAGCCGTATAAGGGCAATAACACGGCGAATGTTGTCTTTCAAATGGTCAAGGGTTTGTGGCTTATCCGCATAGACCAATGACTTTACATAGACCCACAGAAAGTAGTCTAGCGGTGTTAAATCACAAGATCTTGGAGGCCAATTCACAGTTCCAAAACGTGGAATTAGGCGGTCACCGAACGTGTCTTTCAATAAATCGATTGTGGCACGAGCTGTGTGACATGTTGCGCCGTCTTGTTGGAACCACAGCTCCTGGACATCATGGTTGTTCAATTCAGGAATGAATAAGTTAGGAATCATGGCTCTATACCGATCACCATTGACTCTAACGTTCTGGCCATCATCGTTTTTGAAGAAGTACGGACCAATGATTCCACCAGCCCATAAAGCATACCAAACAGTCACTTTTTCTGAATGTAACGGTGTTTCGACATACACTTGAGGATTAGCTTCACTCCAAATGTGGCAGTTTTGTTTGTTGACGTAGCCATTCAGCCAGAAGTGCGCTTCATTGCTAATGGACGTAGTGCGCGATACGTATTCCGCACAGAACCATTATTTTCGAAATGAAATTGCACTATTTGCAAGCGTTGTTCAAGCGTGAGTCTATTTACGATGAATTGCCAAACCAAACTGAGAATAAATCACTTGACAGCTGTTAAATCGGTCGCCATTTTGAACAGAAATGCCATTTTAAAGTTATATACCTCGAAAAAAAACACCCGATACAAACAGATGTATAAAATTTCAATGTTTTCAGTCATGATTGTAATAAATTCATAATATTCCTTTACTGCAAAGTTATACTCTAATAATTTCTCAAAATTTTTGATATTACTCTTTCGATATGATCTATGTTACTGCTCAATTACTCATCCGAGATAGTAACCCAACTGACAGAACCACGTTGAAGAAAGTGGTTCGAAGCTGGGAAGAAACAAAAATCTATTTTCATTTCTTAGGGCAATTTTATACATGTATTTCAATTATAAATTTTTGAAATATCTAATAAGACTCCTATCATTCCGAGTTGACTCTATAATGTATCTCAATGAAACTCTAATCAAACTGGATAGCAAATAATTATGTACAAAATAGTAGTTTACCCGCAATTTATAGGTTCTCTGAGAACTACCAGATATTTCATATATTGGTTCAAGGAAGGTGCATATTTAAAGAGTATCGGTTCTACATTGTTTCAAATTACCATGCCACAAAAAGATAATAGCAGTAATTAATTGAAGCCTAGAAGTGCTTAGCCGAGTTTTTGAGATAATGAGAAACTCTACTTCAATTGAAAATAATGTCTGTAATGTTCGGAAATACATCCACAATTATTTCTATGTAACTGGTTTTTCATTTCGAGCATTTTGTTATTTTTGTGTGTCATGATATTAAATTATTCTTAAAGAAGGATTATACAATAAATCTTGAAAAAAATTCGTACTACATAGGCGTACAACTTTGCTTCCGCCATTTTTTCCGACATTCGAGGCTTTATTGTAAAAACTGGTTGTACATTTATGATTCAAATTATTGTCCATCGCTGGCCACTATGTTCTCCCATCTCTCTCCCGTGTTAAAAAAAAAAACTGGTCTTCTTTTGAAGCGATCCACGAATAGATTCAATATTTCACATCTTCATAAGACCAGAAAAGCTGGTCAGTCAGGTCGTAATCCATTGATCGAAACAAATGATAGTTCGAAGGAACTACATCTGGAGAATATGGCGGGTGGAGTAGGACTTCCCATTCCAACGTTTCCAAGAAAATCTTGACCACTTTCGCAACATGGAGTCGAGCATTGTCATGTTGTAAAACCACTTTATCATGTTTCGCGTTGTATTTTGGCCGTTTGTCTCTCAATGCTACACTACGCCGAGCTGGTCCCACCAAATACTGAGCATTACCTTGGATCTTGGACCTTGGAACCAAGAATATTCGGTTTGGTCGTCGACGTGGAAGCATGGCCAGGATATCCCCATGATTTTCTGCGCTGGCGAATATCGTTATAAACTCATTTTTCGTCTTCAGTCACAATGCGATGTAAAAATCTCTTCCGTCTTTGCCTTGCAAGCAAACCTCTCGGCTTCAACTACAAATTTCCCTGTTTCTGAATAATTCCCATGACTTTCAGGCATTTTGAAATGACTTGTTGCATCACTCCCAATGATCCTGCCAATTCTTGTTGCGTTTGACACGAGTCTTGATCAAGTTATGCCTTCAATTCTACATCTTCGAAAACCTTCTCTCTTTCCACCGCCATGCTGGTCTTCGACGTCAAAATCACCGTTCCTGAAGCGTTGTAACCACTCTAGGCACGTTCTTCGACTAAAAGCGGCCTCACCTTAGGTATTTGAGAGCATTCGATGAGCCTTAGCCGCAGATTTCTTTATATTGAAGCAGAAAATCAAAACCTCCCGCAAATGATGAAAATTTAGCTGCCATGTTTAATCGAGAATAACTTTATGATACAGACACAAATCGCTCCACAACTAAGACTGCTTACATAAACAATTCTAAACGAAAAACTAAGAACCTAATTTACGTTTTCCATAAATTTTCACGAAAACATCGGAGAATCTCTTTAAACTGCAAGCCTTTCAAACAATGAAGAACAAGAATTTTTTGTACAGATTACTTGAATTATCTCATAGATGATACATCTGAATCATGTGTATATTTTATAAGTATCCACCCACGGGCAGGTACATAGCAAAATTACACGTAACAACTTCATACAGAAAATGGATTTGAAATGTGATCCTCCTATATTCGTTTCATTAACGTGCAGCATACATTTCAGACCCTAACTCATGTTACAGGTATAAGATTGTTCGCATTATGTTTTCATGAAGCTTTGTTAGAGTAGTATTACCGCAACCAATTAGTTCTAGAAACTGCCAAATTGATTCACTTACCTATGAGCAAATGGAGTAGAGCGAAAAATACGACTTTAGTTTTCATGTTGAGTCTTCTAGATGTTATCAGCGGCAGAGCATAATTCATTAGTTAGTTCTCCTGCAGGGGGTTCTTATCTTGTTGGAGTCCTGAAACGAATAGAAAATTTGTTAGGTATTCATTTTTCACTGCCTCAAGATTTAGTTCTCCTAAGATAAACAATCAAGGGAATGATTAATGGCTCAAGAGCATCCATTAATTTTTTTTAGATAATGAGTTAATTTTTAATCTCTTCATGCAGACATGAATTATTACCTGAGCTTTAGGTACTGAAATTTCAATCATTTGATTGGTTCATTTTCGACTTGAAGGAAGTCCATTCCATACAAGTAATTATATATTAAATTCAAAAAAAAATATTTTAAATGAAAAATCCACCTAGAGAAACAGAGATCCCAATTTCACTTTCATATTTAACATCATAACCTTTTTGCTGAGGACAAAAAGACTGTTGAGTTCATTGGAACGGGTTTACTCCACATTCAGTGACTATAAGGATCCAAATTAATTACGAAGTTGGCCAACCTGTTCATCACAAAGTGTTTCAGATGTCGGATATCAAAACAGTTCATGATATTCTATGAAATGAAATGTTCCACTTCGAATTTCCGCTGTTGGCTAAGTTTTCCTTTCCTGAACGTAAGACTGAAAATGCACAACATCTTCAGGCAATAAAAGCCTGAGATCTTGTTTATCACTTTCCAAAGGTCATTTCTCTTCCCTTATGTCTGCACCCCTGGAGGGATCCAACTCTCCACCCACTACGTCCTTTTACGGTACAATGAACTCTGGTATGTTTGATTTTGCTCAAACGGACTGATGAATATCATTTCATAAATTTGTCTTTAGCAATCAAAACTAAATGTTTCAGCTTAAGAACTAGCGGTTCATTTCACAAACCCATTTGTCAAGAAGCTAGAATATTTTTCAATAATGCTTCATTATCCGTATATTGGACAAATGTTTTTCTGACCGGCATCTAGAGTTTGCGTCATGAAACTTTCAAATTTTTGAGCATATCAAAAATAGTTATTTTCCTTTTCAGAAAGGAAAGCTGCACTTTTTCGCAAGAGATTGCCATTTCCCGAACGACGTGGAGTGCCAAGGGTAACAGGGTTTCTTTCCGCTTGCAAATTTTGAACATTAAATTAAGTTTCTCATGAACCGATGAACCAACTAATGTCAATGAAGAGAATTAACAGTTAAGTATTTGAGTAACTCAATTTCCTTAATACCAGAAATTACTTCAAATGATGTTTCATTTTAAGTCGATTAGGATAATACTGTTCTGGAAGGAATCTAGCGGATACGTTATCCACTTTAAGGCACACAAGCAACTTTTTAGTCTCCGTGATTAAATAATTCAGTCGATTGAAAGTTGCCTGCTGCTGGAACCCAGCTCCTATTCCTAGGTGAATAGAGCGTGTTGGAATTTTTTATTTTCCGCAACTACATAATCGCCTGTGGACAGGTTATCATGAAAACATATGTGTAGAGACTCTTTGCTAGTCCAGCAAAGTCACCCATGACACTCTGAAATTGTCAGTTAAAAGCCAAAGCCAAGCAGCGTCAAGCTCGATTTGGACTTGAATGAGTGTCAGCTTAGGAACCCCGCGTGCTGTAAGCCTTAAGTTTATTTTCTTCAGACAAAGCCCTCCACTATAGAAATGGAAGTGTATTTCGCAGAGATCACTGAGTGGCAAACTGACGATTTCACCTCAGGATGAAACAACACAATCTTCTCAAAATTAGGTCGAGTACGTCTCGCCAAACATTGAATGTTTTATAACATATGTGAATAGCAACATATCTATGTGGGCTGTTAAACTTTTTTTTAAATCATCAAATATAAAATTTGAAATTTGATGACGCAAACTTTGAATGCCTGCTGGAAGACAATTTTCCTAATCAACCAATGAGAAGGCATTCATCAAAAATATTCTAGCCTTGTGTTAAATAGGTTAGTTAAATGGGCCGATCCCCTACTATTATCCCCATTAAACTTTCCGATTACTGAAACAGGAATCATTTCAGCCAATAAACTCCAATATTCATGAAAATTGTTCATCTTTCCTGTCCCTCTAAATCACTTGGGGTTAATCTATAACCGCATCAATTCGAAATGCTATTTCAGCATTTGATACGCATTAGGACAAAAACTTTATGCTTTCGGAAAGCCGCCAGCAATATAATGTCTATCAATGGGCCGACGGACTTAATGAAAAACAAAGCAATTTGCATTATTGCGTTGTTATCGTAATGGTGCATGCACACTGAACTTTGTTATTGACTCCGTTAATGCAACGGGAGTGTTCAAAACAACTAACGGTCTATCGCTAAAGGTCACCCCAGCCTTCCAACCATCGTGGAACTGATATATCTTCGGAATTCCTTCTTGGTGAAGGCGATTATACCGTTTACTCGGTGTTTTTATTGCTCTGTCCGGGCTTGAGAAGTTCCATTGTATCTCGCTGTACGGCGAATGGCAAAAAGGATGATGATCGTAGCATTTTTTTTTTATTCAGGCTAATAGCACTAATGGAACTATTCAATTTGGATTATTTCTTCATTAGGTGATATATCGATGCGATAAGTATTTTGGATTATCGTAGACAAATTTCATGTTTTGTTGTTCTCAGAAGAGATCGTTCGATAATTTCGTCACAATGTCTGTAATTTTCGATTTTTGAGCCGGGAGTGGTTACAAACGATGTGGCTCAACTCATTGATGACGAATTGGTCCTCAAATTCGGTTCTTTGTGTACGTTCGCCCGTGAAAACGATAATTCTCGATTTTGTTTATAGTACATAGGCGTAGAACTTCCGCCGTTTTTTCCAAAAGCTTTAGTGTAAAAACTGGTTAAACATTTATGATTCAAAGTATTGTCCTTCGCTGACCACTACTTTGTCCCATCTATTGGGCAGTGTACGAATACCGCAAGAAAAATACCGCGTTGAAAAAGCTGGTCATCTTTTGAAGCGATCCACGAATCGATCCAATTTTCTACTTCTTCATAAGACCGGAGGTACTGTTCAGCCTGGTCGTATACCATTGATCGACACAAGTGATAGTCCGAGGGAGGAAAGATTGGAGAATACAGCGGGTGGGGTAGGACTTCCCATTTCAATGTTTCCAAGTTTGTCTTGACCACTTTCGCAACTGGGGTTCA
Source organism: Harmonia axyridis (assembly GCF_914767665.1). Classification (NCBI taxonomy): domain Eukaryota; kingdom Metazoa; phylum Arthropoda; class Insecta; order Coleoptera; family Coccinellidae; genus Harmonia; species Harmonia axyridis. The sequence goes on from NC_059507.1 coordinate 9,194,393, forward strand.
AGCATTGTCATGTTGTAAAATCACTTTATCATGTCTTTCATTATATTGCGGACGTTTGTCTTCCAATGGTCGACTCAAACGCATTATTTGCGTTCGATAACGATAGCCTATGATTGTTTCAGTCGGTTTTAACAACTCATAATCCACTACGCCGAGCTGGTCTCACGAAATTCGGAGAATATTTGGTTTGGCCGTCGACGTGGAAGCATAGCCGGGATATTCCTATAATTTTCTGCGCTTGGGATTATCGTAATGAACCCATTTTTCGTCTCCAGTCACAATGCGATGCAGCTTCAACTCGTATGGCTTGTGGCGTCACTCCCAATGATCCTGGCAATTGTTGTTCTTTATTTTCTTCTTTCTTGATTTTTTGTAAGCTCGTATAGAAATTTCAAAACAAAAAATGTATGTATTCATATCAATTCGTTTTGATAACAATGAAATGATTGCAAATTGAATTTGGGATCCAACTGGCTCATTCGTTACGATCTCAGAAAAAACGAAATTCGAGTGAACTTATTTGCTAACATTCGATTTAAAACTTTTCATTTTCCATCAAACTTATCTTTTCCTAGTGGGAAAACATTTCAAATAAATAATATAATTCAATGAATAAAGCCTAAATATGTTTATGACTAAATGGCGAATGCGTCGGTTTGAGATAAGTTTTCAAAGTTTAGCGGCAATTAAATGAATGATTGAGTAATGCATGAAGGCCTTACTAAGGATAATCAGGATAATCTTCAGTTTAATCAGGCAATACAATTATTACAAAATATATGAAGAGATTAATTTAAAATGGGAAAGTAATATCAAACTCAAGTTGAAACTGGAAGGTGCATAAAAATAAAAATATTTAATTCAAAAGTTCGATTGCCAAAACCATTTCATTTCAATTTCCCCGCCTGAATTCTGAATTTTGTTCTTCAGAAACGCCTAACTATTAACCTTTTATGAACAACCCTGTATACAGGGTGATGGCAAGTCAACGTTAATCTCTCTTAAAATAACTAATCTAAATTGATACTGAAAAAAGTCCCGATCATAAAAAAGGAACAAAGTTCCTCTCGATAATGAAAATAGGTAAAGTCCACAAATCCCTTCCGAAGTCTCTATCGAAAGAGGGAGCGCTCTTTTGTCGGTAACAAACGAAGTGATAGGGTTCGTGATTTTAAATAATTGCTACAGAAACCTTCGCCCTTTTCAGGTTTTCGCAATAAAAGAATCCTCTCTGTCATTTCCGCTGTTATCGGTTGAATCGAATCAGAGCGGAAATAGCTGTGACATTTAAACACGAAATCTGATCTGTTTAAGCTTGGACGTTTATCTGGGAATCGACCCATTTTCTTTCCAGGATTACTTGGACATGGAAGGAATAGATATAGAGGGTTGGGCGAAAATAAGGAACTCCTGATAGTTACTTCGAAAGTAACAATGAAATCTTGACTTAACAGGCCAATTGAAAAGTCCTCGGTCTACCATAGTAAAACATATTTTTTTGGCAAAATTCGATTTTATTATTCAACATAGTTGCCTTCGAGGGCAATACAGCGATTATAGCTATATTCCAACTTTTCGATACCATTTTTGTAGTACGATGTGTCTTTCGCTTCAAAATAGGCCTCAGTTTCGACATTGGCGCTAAATTTCTTTTCAACGAGGATTCTTTTGAGGTCTGAGAACAGGAACAGGTTGCAGAAGCAATTCGAAGCCCAATTCATGCAATTTCGCCATTGTTTTCATTAATTTGTGACACGGCGCATTGTCTTGATGTAACAGGACCTTTTTTTCTTCAAATGGGGCTGTTTTTCAACAATTTCATCCTTTAAACGATCAAATAACGCTATATACTAATCGCTGTTGATGGTCTGACTCTTTTGGAGGTAATCAATGAATATTATACCTTGCGCATCCCAGAATACTGATGCCTAAATCTTGTCAGCTGACTGTTGTGTTTTTCCTCGCTTAGGATTCGGTTCATCGTGTGCAGTACACTCAGCTGACTATCAATTGGTCTCCGGAGTGAAATGATGGAGCCATGTTTCATTCATTGTCACATATCGACGCAAAAATTCAGGTTTATTGCACTTAAACAGCTTCATACACTGCTCAGAATCAAGTTGTTGCTTTTGATCGATTGTGAGCTCGCGCGGCACCCATTTTGCACACAGCCTTCACATGTGCAGATATTCGTGAATGATATGATGAACACATTCAGATGATATCTTCACAATGTCTGCTATCTCGATCAACTTCACTTCACGGTCATTCAAAATTATTTTGCGAACTTTTCCGATTTTTTCGTAGGTGACAGCCTTTTTTTGGCGTCCACTGCGTTCGCCGTCTTCGATGCTCATTTCACCACGTTTAAACTCAGCATACCAATCAATGATGCTTGATTTTTCTGTTGCAGACCCCGGACACTCTTCATCAAGCCAAGATTTTGCTCCAACTATATTTTTTTCCTTCAAAAAGCAATATTTTATCAGCATACGAAATTCTTTTTTTCCATCTTGTTTCTAATATCAAAAGCTACACTCACAACGCAATATCTCACAAACTAATGGTCGGACTGCTTTCAAATTTTGATACGTATCGTTTGAAGGTTGGTACTAACTAAAAATCATATGAATTCAATACTAGCACCTCCATCTGTGCATCAAATTATATTTTACTTGAAATAGTTACTTTAATTTCCAATGGTATTAAAAAACGATTTACTTTTTTTAACACAGTTTGAAATTTCTTTCGTTGTGATTCTGATGATGATCAACAAGAAATTCACCATTAGGCCTGTAGGCAAAACTAAGAATCGTCTAATATCTGATATTGAAGAATCACCTCTTAAGCAACAATTACTTCAATACCATCTATAGTTATAGAGATACCTACAAACAATGACCTGTTTACGAATCGGAAAACAATTGGATTTATGGTTCAAATGAACAATGTTAAGAGCATGAGTAAGTATTACCTTCGCTTAGCATGAAATGTCAAGAACTTTTAGGCTTGGCGAAAGGAAAAGACGAAATTATTCATAGAACCATTATTCTATCTTCGGACCTAATATCCATCTAGATAACGATGAAGAACTCTCTATCCGCTGGACTCGACTATTGAATACACAATGATGACTGTCCTATTTCCTAAAGACTTAAATGAATTCAAGAATCTAATCAATAACCCTAGGGAAAGAATATTTACTCGTATTACCCAATTATACAATTGAGAAAATACATCTCAAGAGATTTCGTAAGACATACAGACATATTTTTCACTAGAATTAAAAACTAGAATGTAATAAATGTTTTCAAATGTTTTGCTGAAATAAATATTTCTTGTATAAGAGCTTACAAATTCTTGAAACATTGAAGAAAAATCAATTATATTGATCATATGGCCAGATTATATGTGAACAACAACCTCAGATATTCATATAATGATATATCGTAGAAAAATTTCATTATTCACAAAATTTCCATGTCATAACAATCATTCATGTATGACTAATAAACTTTTAATGAGGTGAAATGAGAATTGCTTTATAGTTCACATATAATAAACAATAAAGAATTTAATAGTAATTTCGTTGCTAAAAATGCTTATTTTTAAAATCTTGTCTCCATGGGTTTAGAAGTGAGAGGTGAGTATTTTTATTTCTGTCATGAAATTAACCTGAATTCACTTCAACTCATAAATTGCTAGAAATCTTGGATGATCACAGCACTGCATTAGATCTATGGGATGTCAGATTTTTACTTTTAAATGAGAATATTATTTTTCCAGGAAAACCGCAGTTGATTCAATATTTACATACAATTGACGACTATTGAATATATTGGATATAGTGGTTTTGTGTTACAAATAGTTACTAACGAGTTACAAACAAATCAAAAAAAAAATTCTTGATTTTTGAAAAAGTGGGTGCTAACTTCATGGACACTCAAACTGAGGTTCACGTCTTTCTCCTTGACGTCGTCTAATCCTTCTTCGGCCATCATGTACACCCAAGGAAAATCGAGATTCATCAGAAAAGACGATCTGATGCCATTCCATATTCAAATGTTGACGTTCCCTGCACCACTGTAATCGTTGCCGGCACTGCTCAACCGTCAGAGGTAACACAATAAGGGATCGATAATGCTGCAGTCCAAACTTTCGGACAGTTACAGAATGGCCTTTTCCTCCTAACTAATCATCAGCCGAAGATCGAGTTGTCGCAAATCGGTCTCTAATGGCCATAAGAGTTTTGATTGCCAGATGGATCGCCAACCTTCGTTAGGAGACGGCGTACTAAGAAGAAGAAGAATGGCCATAAGTCTTAGACGTCGATTTTAAACTTCATTTGTGCCTCTTCGACGTCCGGTGCCTACTCTTCTTCGATTTTGGGCTTTATCAAACCACGCTTGATAACATCTCATAACAGTAGTCGGATTTCTGTTTGTACAGTTAGCGATTTCTCGAAATGACAACCCCGTTTCCTGTAGACCAATAATTCGACCTCTTTCGAATTCACTTAGCTGGCGATTAACTCCGTGTACACGTGCTCTAGGCATTTTAACAATTAACAAAACATCGATTTTGGATCTCCTCGAACAGCCAGCTTGTTGTGAAATTCAGAAGACTTGCAAAAAACGACTACAATATTTAAGCAACAAAAATTGTTTACATGAGAAACCCTTCACGATTTTTTCTACAAATTCAATTATTTACTCCTTACTAAAGGGTGTTTTTTTTTAGAGCTATAGAACTTTAAATTGCATTCACAGGTCCAAAACGTGAAATTAGGCGGTCACCAAACGTGTCTTTCAATAAATCGATTGTGGAACGAGCTGTGTGACATATTGAGCCGTCTTGTTGGAACCACAGCTCCTGGACATCATGGTTGTTCAATTCAGGGATGAAAAAGTTAGTAATCATGGCTCTATACCGATCACCCTTGACTGTTACGTTCTCGCCATCATCGTTTTTGAAGAAGTTCGGACCAATGATTCCACCAGCCCATAAAGCGCACCAAACAGTCAGTTTTTCTGGATGTAACGGTGTTTCGACATACACTTGAAGATTAGCTTCACTCCGAATGTGTCAGTTTTGTTTGTTGACGTAGCCATTCAACCAGAAGTGCGCTTCATCGCTAAATAAAATAAAATGGACGTATTGCGCGATACGTATTCCGCACAGAACCATTATTTTTGAAATAAAATTGCACTATTTGCAAGCGTTGTTCAGGAGTGAGTCCATTTATAATGAATTGTCAAACCAAACTGAGAATAAATCACTTGACAGCTGTCAAATCGGTCACCATCTTGAACAGTAACGCCAACTTAAAGTTATATACCTCGAAAAAAAACACCCGTTATATATGTTTTACCAAAAAAAAAATCAAACAGCTCCTTCTGGGTGTTGCAGTTTCTCTGTCAGTTAGTATACATAAGGATGTGTAGACAGACCGAATCTGAAAAACTTGTGTACACCTACCTGAAGAACTTATCATTCATCGAGCACCACTGGCGATTTCCTCGGATACGTTTTCCCGTGTGAGCAAGTGTTTCTTTCCTTTTTCGTCCATAACAATTTCATTTCATATTTATTAGGGCTCCATTCTTTTTTATTGACATCCAGTTTAAAATATCAATTCAATAATCCTGAGCACGTAGGAATTTTAGTAGCAGTTCTCGATTCACAATGCCCGAAGTGGAAGGAGGTATGAAATATGGCTTTAGGCCCCGGAGGGTAAAAACTTCCTTATTTATTGGATTCATTATATTTCTTGTCAAGTCGTATTTTGAAGTTGCAATTTCTTTTCGTTGCCGTTGGCGTCGTACGAAAAACCACGAACGCCGATGTTTTTTATTCCAGATAAGGAAAAAAGGGTGCTTTCATCGCGAGAATAATATTTCATGAATTCCACATTTACTTGCGTGTGTATCGAAAAAAAGAAGTAACGGCTGCGACGTTATATGGGTTTAAATTATCATTCCTTGGTGTTCTGGTTTTTGTGTTAGGTCAGGATAAAGTTGGACAGAAGTTCATAATCATTTTGAATATGAGAATATTGTCTTCATATGTAGTGATTTTAGAGGGAGTTTTTAACCTTTTTCGGGGTGGTTTTGAAATTTTCTCTAGGAGATACGTCTGGAATGCATTTTTAGGAGAGGCTCTTTGAAATTGAATACCAATTATTTTTTTCCACTCACAAAATGCTCTTCAAAATACAAATACAAATTTGGTTTTATTTCGGTCTGTCATTCTGTATCGCAATTCTTTTTTATAGCCTCAGTTTCTATTTCCATTCCTTATCCAATTTTGATGTGAAAGCTATGCTTGGGCAGTTCATATTTCGATAATTATCCAAGGTTTTTCTAATGCAGAATGTGCATTGAGCATGCCTTAACGTAAAATTCCCGGGACCTCAATATTTCCCACTTTACTAGTCAAATTTTATTAAATTGGCTCATGTTATTCAAAGATCATTGTATAGCATTCCTTAAAAATTCTGATGTTTCAGATATTTTGTTTCATTACTCTCTCTTTGTCTTTCATACATGATTTTCTTCTCGAAATCAGAAATTTTGAAGTATAGATAATGAAATGATAAAATTCAAAAACTTCATTCCTAGAAAGTCATCATCAGAAAGTATGTAGGTACTTACTCAGTATCTTCATACATTTCTTATTTCCGGATTCAGATTTTTTTCTTTTGAGTAAATAAATTGATCACACAGCCGTTGATGACCATTGTGGTTAATGCAGATAGAAAAAGAAAAATTTGATCATACAATCTCCAGCTATGAATTCTTGTTATGAATTTTATGTAAAAGGCTCTTATTTTGTTATTTGATTTATCAATTCTACACTTTCCTAACTGAATTTTGAAGCTAGTTCATTTATTTATTAATAATATCAATTTTTTTGGAGATAATATAATTTCATTATTGGGACAAATAGACCAACAATCTAAAGTTCCATCATTTCTCTATATAGTCGAATATCTTTTTCGGCCCCCATTTCAATTCGATTGGTTAGCAACCCAAAAAATGTGGGGTTCATGTAATCCGATTATCCGACTGGGTTAAAATTAGCATGCTTCCGAATTCCAGATATTCGGTATAAAAAAAAACACAACTCCAAAAGTACACTCGTTTATTTAGTTAGGATTCTGTTGATCAAGATTACCAGAAAAACTTTATTCCGCACGCCACAAAAATTCTATAATAATATGATTCAATTAAAGCTTAGATATTCATCAGAATTGAATGGATAACTTTGATTTTATAACTCACGTTTCGATGAACCACTTGAATCCGTAAATTCCCCAAAGCTACGGCGTATTGATAAGTGAATATACACCTTGCGATGTGGTATAATCGTTTTGGTGTTTCGTCTTCTGCCATATTGTGAGCATTTCCATAGTATCGTTCTTGGACGTTTGCCAAAAAAAATTAAAAGTCGCAAACTCAGTGAAGTGTCATTGAAATTTTCTAAATCCTCCATTAAACGGTCCTCCTACTGGAGGATTGGACTTTTAATGACGGCATTGAATTTTAATGAACGTTCCTGCAACTCGGTTTTGTTTCTTAAGTTCCGATTGAAATATTTTATTCCGTTCTATTTCAGAGCAAAGAGTGAAAAATATAGTTATTTGTTCTCAAATTTCGATATTTATATTTTGGTAAGTAAGTAAATGTGGAGCTATCTTCATTCTATCTTTTTCATTGAAATATTGTCAGGAATAGCCTCCTGAGATTTTTGTACGTTTATCTGGAACAGCCAGTATATAATGGGTATATCACCTACTGCAAGCGTCTGAATCGAGTTTCAAACATAGTTACTGAATATTTTCAACACTATACATACTACAACGTTTTCACGAAATGATAGAACTACCTACTTTTTCTTGATTTTTTCAAATAGGAAATGTAATTGAAAACAACATTGACTCGGGCTACGAAATTATTGTTATTTGGATATTGAGTTATTCTATTTTCCATCATCAAATATATTGTAATCCGATCCTATAATATTCTGCAAACTGTCCTTGAGGATCCAAGAGTATAGAATGGGTTTGGTTCAATATACGCTTGGATAATGGTTAAGTGAACTGATTATTATCTTTATTCCTTATTTCATTATGACCCTTAAAAGTCAGATCTAATGACTCATAATTTCAATATGGGACGTGACTCCAATGCAATTGTTTCTTCGTGACTTTGGAACAATTAACTCCGATCTCCGAAACTATTCACCAATTTCAGCCAATACGTTCGTGAGAATATTCACTAGAACTGATCGATAATCAGATATCTGATAAGAGGACATGATAGCCTTTTCGAATGGTTTTGAATGGGTACCTAGATCTTGTTCCTCTTCTGAATAGGATCGATTTGTGTCCCTGACTTTTAGCAAACTGATCTATGAGTAGTTTCAAGTTATCGTGTGATTTATATACTAACTGACAAAGAAACTGCAACACCCAGAAGTAGCTGTTTGAATTTAAAATGAAATATAGATAGTATAGGAAGGAGTTAATAATTGAAAGGACCCCGCACGTTTAGTATGGGAAATGGCTTTCCGTGAATTTGGCTGAATTTTTGATATGTTGTAGTTCTTGATAAACTGATCAGGAGTGTCGATAGCCACAAAGCACAAAAATGGACAGTTTTCGAGATATGGAGCTTTGAAAATGGATTTTTTGCAATTTTCGGGGTTTTTGCTCATCAATCGGGGAGCTCTCATTTCTCGTTGGGATGGAATTTGGATGTTCGGCGGCCAGAACCCGACTGAGAAATGATCTTCCTTGGTTATATTAGGCACCGCCATCGATAATTTTTTATATACTGCTCCACATAGGCTATGAAATGAGATACAAAATCCAAGATCTTCCATACATCTTTTCATGCCACAAGATGACGTCAGAATAATTCACATGACCGAGAAACGACATATTGTGAGATTTTTTCAAGAGAGACCATAATAACTGAATCCTCATATATCTGATGTCCAATAATATCAAATATGTTAGCCGAAATGTTCATAACCAGGCATCGCGAGCTCTAATGGGGGAAAATGGGAAAATCATAATCATATATCCTCAGGGATAACAATTGTGATCACTATTGATGTCATTTACATATGATGTGTGATTTGTTTCTCACAAATCTAGATAATCTGACAATGGGGTGCCAAGACATTTTCCTCAGAATGTCTCGAAATTGATGATAGCATCTCACAGACAAACGAATCCGTGAAAATGTCTGCAGTTTTGATGCAATATAGTACTATACGGGTAGAATATAGAAGTGCAAGTATTGGAAGCTAACTATGAATGGAACTTCCGATATTAACCCACGAATTCTTGAGAATAATTTTTTTTTTCTATGAACTTTTTGAATTTCACACATACGAATGAATACTATCTAATAATATGATCATTGGCAAAATCTCATTTCATAGCCAATGTGGAGCAGTGTATAAAAAATTATCGATGGCGGTGCCTAATATAACCAAGGAAGATCATTTCCCAGTCGGGTTCTGGCCACCGAACATCCAAATTCCATACCAACCAGAAATGAGAGCTCCCCGATTGATGAGCAAAAACCCCGAAAATTGCAAAAAATCCATTTTCAAAGCTCCATATCTCGAAAACTGTCCATTTTTGAGCTTTGTGGCTAAGAACTTTTCTGATCAGTTCATCAAGAACTACAACATATCAAAAATTCAGCCAAATTCACGGAAAGCCATTTCCCATACTAAACGTGCGGGGTCCTTTGGAGAATTGGTTCTTCTAACCACTCATTTTCGAATTTGGATTGTTAACAAAACACTGATCAATTGCTCAATGTCATGTAGGATCAATGAGGAAACGTTCTACTTCAGTTTTCATAGGGTATTGTCTTGTTCCATTATTGCTTATAATAAACATCTGGAAAACAAATTTTCCTGAAGTTTTCAAAGATTAGGTTTTAGGATTCAGACAACCCAAAAATCAAATGACATAGCACTACAAATTTCACACTATGCTTCATTAAATCCTTTTCCATCTCATGAAATATCCAAACAAAGCTTCATGAGTAACATTAATGATCTGAAATTTAAAATCATATCCCCTCACTCCAAAAATGTACTAATTAAATACTTCACTTCTCTTATAATACATGGCTCCCACATGAGCTTATCACAACTGTCAAATTAAGAGGTCTTTATTGGTTTATGTTAGGAAGATAACCAAGAGTAATTATGTTTAGCTAGTGTTGCCATAACTGTCACTGTTGGAGGGCACGAAACGAGGATATCAATTTCATTACATGATGAATTGAAAGCTATGGATTCCAATGAGATGTAGTATCACAATGTGGGCCTGAATCAGCCATTGATGACTTTAGCGATAAACTACGATATCAAAAAAACAATGAGGAAAGCACTGAAGTGAAAGACTGGAGCTTTTTAAAATTTTTTCATTCAAGCATCAATTGTGCCCTTGGAAACGACAGACCTGTATACAGGGTAATTCACCACGATTGTCTATTCCCTCTCAGTGATACAGTCTCTCTGGGAACATCCGTCTGAAAACAGCTAATGAAGATCGGGCTGTGTGGGCTGTAGCGCCATCCTGCTGGAACAATATGCCACCCAGATCTTGTTATTCAGCAAGTTCTTCCAATTCAGTCTGTAGATAGGTTTTCAACATTGACACATAACGCTGGGAAGTTACTGTGTCGGTATTATTTTCCTCCTCGAAAAACTAAGGGCCTATCACTCCGAACTGTGACTTTGAGTGAGTGAAGTGGTCTTTTATGGAGTTGAAGAGGCATACATGTAGGCTTGATTAATCGATCCTCTAGAGGTATGATTCGATTACCTGACCTTTCGTCTTTTTCTCCGTGAATTTGTTGGATTTGTAATAATTAAACTCTCTTGAATTATTTACATCTATTTACAAAGTCACAATTATACAGTACAAACTCAGTATTGAGAAAATCCTAATAACGTCCTAATAACAAGTTTCTCAATACGGTACTGAATTTCGTCTTTAGCTCGAGTGTTTATTACTCGAGTCGTCTTCGATATTTCACGTCTTTGTCTTAATGCAAGTTTCGGTCGTCTCGTCTCTGATTTGTTCGCGACTCGTCTTAATCTAATCCGCGAACCGTCTTTTCGTCTTACGTCTTAAGTTTCAACCGACAGAACTTACTCTTACTTCGACTTAGAACGAACTTAAACTTTACTCGTCTTCGACTTAACTTGAACTGACTCTCGACTCGAACTTACTTCGTCCCCTGATCGCAACTTACCTCGTCCACTCTGAATATTCTTCCCTCCTTCCGGCTTGACCATACCCTTAGGGAAAGTACCATCCCCTAGTCCAATAAGAGTTTTGCCGTACCGCCCACAAAGATCTTCGTGGATTCCTGGAAATCGAATATTCTCGAAGGACTAGAACCTGATACACAGATGTGACACATCTGGTACAACCGTCTTGTTCTCGAACTTTCCCAACCCCAGTAAGTCTCTTAAGATTTACAACCGACATGACAAATCTTCGACACCCCGAAGAATGACACATCCTTTTTACATACAATAACAATTCGTTCCCTGTAAAATCATTGAAACTGTCATGCCCTCGACACTTGAAGAAACTAATAGGTCTTCAAGCATCCTGTTGACCATCTCAGTTATTTACAGGGAACATTAACTGGATCCTACATACATACAGCCCTGCAGCAAAAATTTTGCCGAAATGCCCGCTGGGTCGCGATCACAAAACGGTCTTTTTCGTAAAACGTGCTAACGTCAAAGCCTCGATGCACTCCAGTCCAAATCATGGTGCTGATTAAAAACTGCTGACTCTAAGGAACACAAAGACCCATTCCGCACTTATCTGCCCCCACCTGATCTCGAGCAATGACCTGTCAAAACTCGTCAATCGGCTCTGCCGCACCCTGTATGATATTTTTTTTTCCAAATGAAATACAGAAATTCGTACCATCGAAAACACGGAGATAAAAATTCCAAAGCGAATTAATATGCCCTATTTCCATTATATACTTACGGAGAAAAGTATTCCGGATCATACACTGATAAAAACGACCTAAACAACTGAATATTGAAGCGAATGATTATCCAATTTGTCCCCCTTTGTTTTCCATTCGACCTGTCTGTTGCTTGAGGGTTGATTTCGCAAATACAGTCACTGATACGTATATTCCCAATGTTAATGCAACAAAATAAATGGCTTGTGATTTCGGGAGACCGAATTCATGAATATGTAACAACAGCAACAACAACATCGAAATAATTCGCCAAATTTGGGAGCATTCAAGTGGTGCAACGAAAACGATTGCTATCAATATTTGGAATCATCCCGTTGAGACAACGAGTTCAAGTTCCATTAGGACCCAATCGGTATTCAATTTATTTATGTATGTGTATTCTATATAAACATCATACATTATTCATAACTGATAAATGGAATGCCATAAATTATGATAAATTTGTCTGAATCAGTTTAACCCAATTATACGTTACGCATTACTCGCGAGTTGTTGTATTCAATTTTTTAGGTTATAGGTAGTTTTCGAATAAAAAGTAGAAGTTGGAACAGACGTGAGAACATTTTGTATTTACACTGCCATCTCACCAATATTTCAGAGGTTCAATCAATACTAGGGAGATCCATAATCATATAAAGGATGTCACCGATTTATTTGCATTTAGTTTTCTCGAATAAATCTGCGGCTGAGGATCATCGAATGCTCTCAAATACCTATGGTGAGGCCGCTTTTACGGAAGAACTTGCAGAGAGTGGTTTCAACGCTTTAAGAGCGGTGATTTTGACGTCAAAGACCAACATGGCGATGGAGAAGTTTTCGAAGATGCAGAATTGGAGGCATTACTTTATCAAGAATCGTGACAAACGCAACAAGAATTTGCAGGATCATAGGAAATGATGCAACAATCCATTTCAAAACACCTGAAAGTCATGGGAATGATTCAGAAACAAGGATATTGAGTGCCGTACGAGTTGAAGCCGAGAGATGTTGAACGGCGTTTGTTTGCTTGTGAACAGGTACTTGCAAGGCAAAGACGGAAGAGATTTCTGCATCGCATTGTGACAGAAGACGAAAAATGGGTTCATTACGATAATCCCAAGAGCAGAATATCATGGGGATATCCCAGCAATTCTTCCTCGTCGCCGGCCAAACCGAATATTCACGGTTCCAAAGTCATTCTCAGTATTTGGTGTGACCAGCTCACCAGTAGTGTATCATGAGTTATTAAAACCGACTTAAAAATCAGGGACGATCGTTATCGAACGCAATTAATGCATTTGAGCCAAGCATTAAAAGACAAACGGCTCAATACAACGAGAGACATGATAAAGTGATTTTACAGCATGACAATGCTCGACCCCATGTAGTGAAAGTGGTCAAGACATACTTGGAAACGTTGAAATGAAAAGTTCTGCCTCACCCGCCGTATTATCCAGACGTAGCTACTTCGGACTATCACTTGTTTGGGAGCAAGTAGTGTCCAGCGATGGACAATAATTTGAATCATAAATGTATCACCAGTTTTTCGAAATAGAGCCTCTAATTTTGGAAAAGAGCAAAAGTTAACGTCTATGTAACTTCAAAAATGGCAGCTGTTCAGATAGCTGGCTAATCAAGAAGAACCTCTGAGTGAAAAAACCCTGCCTATATCTTCATTTTGGAATCAGATATCCATTATGCTGCTCTTCTTATTACCACAAGACCAAAATAAATTGTTTATACTCACAACAAAATTTTCCCTTAACCAATTCAATTCCAGCATCATTTTTCAACATCACCCTTCTCCCTATACCTCATTAAATTGATCTCGGAAATACCAACCCTCCACAGAAATTAGCACCTGCGTCTGGTATAGAATAACACTTTACAAAAAGATATCCAATTTTCTTATTATCCATGTAAACAACCCTAATAGAATTATCAACTCTGAAGTCTCGATTCCACCGCAGCGTTGCCGTTGGTAAGGATTGGAATTGTGGAGGAGACTAATTTATCATCCACTCCCTCATAATTGTTATCTTTCGTTGCCCCAGGTAAGAACAAAGAAAAACCATTTAAAAAGGGAAGGGAGCTACTTGATCTAGATCGCTCGGTTGAGGTTAACGAATAGGGAATTCAGGGCAACGTTATTCATTACATGATGGTTTAATCTAACGTGCAGGTTCCATGAGTCATGACAGGTCGTTCTCAACACAGGCAGCCTTTCATTGATAAACATGGGCGATATAACAGGATATTTTTAGGACCTCGTTCGAATGAAAAATCAATTTACAACTTTTCTTCGATATTCAGAATATCCAACATGAATAAAAATGTAATGTAATGTAATGTATTCAGTATAACATAAATGTAGGCTTGGTTAATCGATCGTCTAGAGGTATGATTCGATTACCTGGCCTTTCGTCTTTTTTCCGTGACTTTGTTGGATTTGTAATAATGAAACTCTTTTGAATTATTCACATCTATTTACAAAGCCACAATTATACAGTGAAAACTCAGTATTGAGAAGATCCCAATAACGTCCTAATAACAAGTTTCTTACTACTATACGGTACTGAATTCAGTCTTTAACTCTCGTTTAATTAATTACTCGAAACGTCTTCGTCGTACTTCAAGTTTTCGGTAGTCTCGTCTTTAACTTGTTCGCGACTCGTCTTAATCTAGTCCGCGAACCGTCTTTTCGTTTACGTCTTAAGTTGACCGACCGAACTTGTCTCGTCTTTGATTTGAGTTGAACTGTACCGTCTGTACCCGTCTTCGGTTCAATCTGAACTGTCTCCGTCTTCGGCTTAATTTCAACTGTGCTCTCTGTCGATTCGAACTACCCTGTCTCGGTTTGACCACACCCTTAGGGGAAGGTACTATCCCCCTAGTCCAATAAGATTTTCGCCGTACCGCCCCCAAATATCTTCGAGGATTCCTGGAATCGAATATTCTAGAAGAACTAGGGCCTGAGAAAAAAGATGAAACACATGTGGCATAATCGTCTTGTTCCGAAACTTTTCCCAACCCCATAAATCCCTTAAGTTTTACAATCGACGTATGACATTCTTCGACATCCCGAAGAATAGCACATCCTTTTTACATTATGTACAATTCGTTCCCTGTAAATCTATTGAAACTGTCATGCCCTCGACATTAAAAGAAACTAATAGGGCTCCACGCATCCGGTTGACCATCTCAATTATTTACAGGGAACAATAAACTGGATCCTACATAAATGATAAAGGAATATACTAAGGTGAGGTCAAAACGTCAACATTTGAATGTGGAATGGCTTTTCTGATGAATCTCAATTCTCCTTGGGTGCACATGTTGGCCGAAGAAGGGTTAAACGATGTCGGGGAGAAAGACGTGAACCTCAGTTTGATGTTGAGCGTCATGTACATTAGACAGTGGGCGTTATGGTATGGGGTGCTATTGCACATGCAAGTAGGTCATCTTTTATCTTTATTCGAGCTAACATGATAGCGCTGCGTTACCTTCAAGAAATAGTATCTCCAAATGTTCTCCCTATCCTTAACCGGCTCGAGAATCCAATATTTCATCAAAATAATGCCCGACATCATGTTTCCAATCTCCTGTTTCCTGAGTAAGTTTGAACTTTTTCGAAGCAATGATTCTATAATCTACTACAGAACTGTATTTCCATTGAATCTGCAGTTTTCATATCACCAGGAAAATAAAAAATATTTACTGAACCCCTAGTCAGATTTGGCCCATTGAGAGAGAACACCACCACGTGACTGCTCAGTTCCAAACGAAATTAGAGATATTATTTCTTCAAAATCACCTATTTTCATGGGGTTTTCTCATAATTTCTTGAAACAAGTGCTTCTTCTTCTTCTTCATCAACAATAGTGTGAGTTGTTGTATTTCAATATTTTTAATTTTTGGATAAAAAAATTATGATTTTGTTAACTTTTCGTTTTTCGCGAAAGAATTGGTGATATAGTATCCGTAGTATAGTAGCTCTGATATGTTTTCAAAATATTCGTAAAAAATAATATAACACATAATTTTAGAAGAAGACAATACCATTTTTTTGAAAAACTATACGGCAAGACTGAATCGAATTTGAAACTGGATTTGTCATCAGAGAATCGAACCTATGTATCCAAACTATTTCCGGCTCCCAATTCGAAAATTGCAGACTTTGTGACGAAATAATAGCGTGGTACGGTGAACAAGGGCTCTAAAATTGCTGACAATTCAATAAAAAAACTGCTAGGTTTAAATTAGATTTAAATGTTGAACTTCGCAGTTGGGTCCTAAAATAGGAGAGGTCAATGGTACTTCAGGGCTGCTATGAAATTAAACGTAGCTGCAGGGTTCAAAACATGCTCTCAGAGCATAAAATAATATAAGAGGGTATTGTTCATAGACCATTTTCTAGACTGTATATTAATGACGGTCTTACAGAAAGAATAGATTCATTCAAGCGAATATTTTCGGGACAATCCATGTTCATTAAATGCTTATTCAAGTCTCATTTCCGCGAACAGTTTAATTCCTTCCAAACATCTTGGAGGTGAACAAGACCCCTCGTTGTTATGCTTTTTTTCTATTTGAGGAAGTACCCACGTTGATTTCCAAATTTAATGGTCGACAGAGTGGGTAGGGTATTGTTTTTAATTACATTGTATTTTCTCTAGAATTATTTACGTACACCTTCGCAAAATCTTAATGGATTTTTTTTATATTCGTCTCATCTGACGATGATGCATCAAACTTTCCGAACTCGATGCTAAAGAGTGAATTATAGTTTAAATAACTCATGATTGAAACTCACGATGAGTTAATATAATCGGAGGATGGGCTAAATGAAGGATATGATCTTTGAATATAATTTTCTACAAGATACTCTTCTTAAGTAAAAACTTCCATTTTAAATGAGAGTTGCTCTCACTTGACTGCTATCTCGATATGAAATTGGGTAAACAAATTGGTTTTCAATTTTTAAAGTCATGTAAATGTGGTTGTTCCTAAACAAGATCAGACAATGAAACCATTTATATAAATGATAATGAACAATCAATCAACTATCATGGAGTTATTATTGACTGCTCAAAGAATTGAAAATTGAATCATCAAAAAAAAATTGACTAGATGCAATAATGAAATATCCCAGTCTACTACTATCTTTGTATTGAATGAAATGTATTCAACTCAAGATTCTAGTTCAATTAGTTTATGAATTTTTCAGTATTCCTCTGCGAAAATAACAATATATTTGGTCGCAATTCTTCCGCGAAAAAATAATTTCGCGAGGAAATAACGCCAGTTAAGATACCCCCTGAGTAATTGCTGTTTTGTGTTCTTGCTTCGAGCCGGAGTTCAGTTGGTTATTGTCCATGCTTCAAGGTATCTGGCTCTTTGAGATCCCCTTAGTGTAAACATGAGTTGAGTGAGGGATGAACTAAGAGAAATTGGTGCAGCTCATCGAGGTTAACAAAACTCCAGAATTCTTGTGGAATCCAAAAAACTAACTTTATTTTGATCGAAATAAAAAAGAGGATGCGAGGAAGAATATTGGTTCAATTCGTACAGTGAAAGGAAAGGCTTGAGGACTTGTCCTACTGCCGCAATTTTTCGAGCTGAATTGCGCTCTGTTTTGAGCGGTGCGAAATTTCACTCGATGCGAGTTTCGCTAATGTAAACACAACTTTACACAAAATGTTTCACCTATATGCCTACAAACTGAAAGGTTTATGAATACACTACTTGTTTTTTCGATGAATAATATTTCGATTTGGAAATATTTTTCTTGCAAAAGAAAGGGTTTATTTTTGAAAAAAATCATTGAAAACCTCTCCACCACTCCAACACCAAGCATCAAAAGATCTCGCCCATCGAGATTCGCTTAGTGTAAACATGGTCACCATAGTTGCGCGAAGGATGTACCTTCTGAGAAGAGGGCTTGAATCTCATCGAGGTTCATTCGAGAATTCTTGTAGAATCCAAAATACCAACATTATTTTGATCGAAATGAAAGAAAAAATGCGAAGAAGAATATTAGTCCTGAACTTAGCCTTCCTACTTGTACAGTGAAAGGAAAGGCTAGAGGGTTTGTCCTACTCCTGCAAATTAACTCTAAATTGCGCTCTATTTTGAGTAGAGCAAAATTTCACTCGAAGTGAGTGAGTTTTGCCCGAGTAACTTTCGCGAGCGAGTTTCGCTATTGATTCGCAGTTGATCTACCGATATCATGACCCAGAATCGAATCCGAAGAAAATGAAGGTTTTACAATTCATTATTTGCTTTTTCAATGAATAATAAAGGGTATAGAAACTATAGAGCTATAGAACTTTAAATTCCAATTAAACAACGATGGATTATTCGATTGACATGAATTTTATTTATCCGCAAGATAATCTTGTGGTATTACATTTTAAATATGATTTCTGGCATATGATCGCCACGGCTGGTTTGGATGTAGTTCAATCTGGACGTCCAATTTTCGATGACTTTTTACAACATTTGTTGCCGTATATTGGCAATAACACGGCCACAAGAATGTTGTCTTCCAAATGGTCAAGGGTTTGTGGCTTATCCGCATAGACCAATGACTTAACACATAGCCTCACAGAAAGTAGTCTAGCGCTGTTAAATCACAAGATCTTGGAGGCCAATTCACAGGTCCAAAACGTGAAATTAGGCGGTCTCTAAACGTGTCATTCAATAAATCGATTGTGGCACGAGTTGTGTGACATGTTGTGCCGTCTTGTTGGAACCACAGCTCCTGGACATCATAGTTGTTCAATACCGGAATGAAAAAGTTAGTTATCATGGCTCTATACTGATCACCATTGACTGTAACGTTCTGGCCATTATCGTTTTTGGAAGAAGTACGGACCAATGATTCCACCAGCCCATAAAGCGCACCAAACAGTCAGTTTTTCTAAATGTAACGGTGTTTCGACATACACTTGAGGATTAGCTTCACTCCAAATGCGGCAGTTTCGTTTGTTGACGTAGCCATTCAACCAGAAGGGCGCTTCATCGCTAAACAAAATAAAATGGACGTAGTGTGCGATTCGTATTCCGCACAGAACCATTATTTTCGAAATAAAATTGCACTATTTGTGAGCGTTGTTCAGGCGTGAGTCTATTAATGATGAATTGCCAAACCAAACTGAGAATAAATCACTTGACAGGTGTTAAATCGGTCCCCATCTTGAACAGTAATGCCAACTTAAAGTTATATACCTCGAAAAAAAACACCCATTATTTGGATTTGGAAAATTTTCTCTAGCAAAAAAAGGGTTTATTGTTGAAAATAAACCCCTCCACCAATCCAATACCACACAACAACAACAAAAATCATTAATTGGCCCAAAAATTCCGCATCCAATTCGTTCCGATGAACACTCATAAATACGCCAACCATTTGAAAAATTTCGGGCACACACGCTATTCTCCTGTTCCACTGGGAGGCATCAATGGAATCATCGCCAAAGTGAACGCAACGCAATTCGCAATGTGGCCTAAGCTAGCCATGGGAATGCAGAGATAAACCTATCTATGTATGGTATGGTTCAATGGCCATTTTATTAACCTATATCAGGAGTATTTGGGATCCACCTGATTATCCATTACTCATTATAATCTGATTCATGCATCCAGATAATTCGATAGCAGTAGGGATTTGCATAGTATTGTTTCCTATTTATGACCGTAATTCGAAGTGAAATTGGATTAATTAATTGATGATTCCAGCTCAGAAAATTCCAGCATAATTCGTTTTTTATACCTTATATGAAGTACTGTGATCTTCAAGGGTGCAATTGCCGCATGACTAAACGTTAATGTGGCCTTATTCGATCCAGACTATGCCTTCAATCGAGTTAAAATCATCCATTACTTTATTCTTGGTGAACTTTTGGGAGCTTACATGTAAAACTTACTGTTGTAAGTCTCCTTTTTGCAGATAAAATTATAGGATATATTATATATATCATTTTTTTTTATTGTTTGGTTATTTTCTTTTGTATATTATCTGAAAATAAAGTTTATTATTATTATTATATACTGGCATCACTGCTAGGGATTCATCAAGTCAAGTAGCTTGACATTTTAACCAACTACTTGACTTGAAAATCAAGCTCGTGAAAAATTACATACTTGAGCTTGACTTGACTTGATTTTAGATATTTATTGCTTGACTTGACTGCTTGGTATTACTTGAGCTTGATATTCAAGCGTCGCACGGCATATATTTCTGCAATCTCGTGCGCGGGGATTCCTCGAGCGCCGAGAGACTGAAGCATTCGCCAGTGTGACTTTAGTAGTCGTTTTCTCACATTTCTATGAAATCTATTGGCAGATTTTGGTTGTTTCAGAAATATCTTCCCAAACTTGGCCAAAATGACCAAGGAATTTTCTTCAACGCCAGCATCTTCAGCTCCTGTTGAAAAACAATTTTCCATAGCTGTTCTTACAGTAACAATAACCTGCAGTAGGTTAGGAAACAAATCTATAACATGCCTCATGTGTCTAAGATCCTAGATGAAAAATTATGAAATCAAACAGAGCCTGGAGGTTTCTCAATATTGAGTTACTTTGTTTTTTATTTTGTAATGATTTATAGTGATTTAATTTATTATATTTTAGGTTCTTTTATAGAATAAGTTCAATAAATAAGAGTGTTTTTTTCAATATTCCTTCTCATTCCATCATTTTTTTATTGATGTGACACTACACAAAAAAACTGCTAAAAATCAGGTAGCTTAATATGAGTACTTGATAAATAAATACTTGACTTGAGATTGACTTGAAATCAAGTCAAGCTCAAGCCAATTAGCTTGAAAATCAAGCTAAGCCGTGAATCCCTAATTCCGATATTCCTCTTGAATTTTCTATAGTTTTGGCTAGACGATCACCATGAAATTCTGCATTTTCAAGCATTCATATTTACGGAAGCAGTATTCGAGATCCAAAAATACTCTAAAAATTCCAAGTTCCAAGGTCTTTCTGCTCGTGAGTTTTCCGGACAGAATCTTCTTCGGTCAGTTCTTGGATGAAAATTTCCTTCACGCATAGATTGGAAAAAGGGGGCATATTGAGTGGCCACCCACATCACCTGATCTGGCTCCTGTAGAATTTTTTCTATGGGGTCACCTGAAATCCAAGATTTACGCTACCCAGCCTGAGTCACTGGATGATTTGCAAACAAATGACTTCAAATTACACCAGAAATCTTTAGTACATCACTGGATGGAAGTGAATGGTGCTAATTTCTAGCATTTAATAAACTAATTACAATTTCACTATTTTATCTGCCATTTTGTCAACGATGAAAATTTTGAATTTCAGGATCAGATAGTACTCGTTAAGATCTTCAAAACAGTTATCGCAACACCCCTTATCTCTATTCAAAATGGAGGTACTGTACTCACCCCCATTAGAAGGTTACAGTTACGAGGATACAAAGAGAGAAAAAAACAGAAATTGTTCGAGCGATTTTCCACATTTTCATACTAAAGCCTAAAAATGGAAGTATTAAATTTTCGTTCGACCACACTATATGTACGAATAAATCATGATGAAATCTTTGAATTGGAAAATCAAAAAAATCTTTCTTGCATTGGTGTATTCCATATTTATTTTTATGATATGCTGCAGATAAGTATGATTCCCAAATAACAGGAAGTCTGAACTTCAATACAGCGGAAATCGAATTCATGGCTAGTTGAATATTCTCCTCCGTAGAATCACAAGATTTTCTTCGAGCGGTATTCCTTTGTGTAGGATTGGTGGAAACCGGTATAAAGGAGACATTTCTACGTATCAAACAGATTATCCTCCTCCGAAGTCCTTATTGGTCCATTTCTAGGCTGAGTAGGCAGCCGTAATTTTATGCAAAGGTGATTCTATTCCATAGCCTGCACCAGCATTCCCGATGTGAAATGTGCTGAAAAGAAATCGAGAGCTTTCATTTTGCGGCATAGAATTACCCTAATCTGCCTTTCCAATATAGGAGAACATTGGCCTGTAACCGAGCACGTATCAAGTCCAATGGAACTGTTCGGAAAATTCGGTAAAATCGAAATTCAAATCTCTTTAAGTCGGGAAAAGTATATCTACCTAATAAGAATTTATTCGAGTTGCAACGAAAACCTTTTATTGGAGTCAGGACATCTCCCTTTCGTCTCCCTGGAACCCGTTAAAATGCAAATTCCATCGGGTTCCTAAAGGAATATGTAGTAAACTCCGGTTAATGTAATAGATGATATCTCCTCTACCGTTGGAAGCTATTGGTAAGATTGAAATTGAAATAGTTGCTGTGGTGGCTCTTTCCAGGGGATCGAGGTATATTTCTGGTAGAATTAATCTGTGATTGGATCTGGTTTCTCTTCGTTCGTCATTTGATTCAGTCACTTTTGGAGTTTCCATTTCGATCAATCTGACTTGGATTAGTCATTCGATGTCTGGGAATTGGATGTATCAAGATTAGGTCTATTCCAGATATTAGTGATTAATATTTTTGTGATGGCTTTGGTATTTGTGTAGGCAGTTCGATTTCATTCAATAATTCTAGCTGAAATCACCATTATTGATTTTATTCCTTCTCAAACAATTATCGTGAAGTGTATTTTTGATGATGATAATAAGTTTATTTATCATTATTGCTACATTTCCTTTTTCTTGACTATTCATTTGCAATGCTATGGGTATGATGAAATTGTTGTGCATCTAAAGGGTGTTTTTTTTAGAGCTATAGAACTTTAAATTGCAATAAAACAACGATGGACTATTGGATTGACATAAATTTTATTTATCCACAAGATAATCTTGTGGCATTACATTTTAAATATGATTTCTGGTATATGACCGCCACGGCTGGCTCGGATGTAGTCCAATCTGGACGTCCAATTTTCGATGACTTTTTCCAACATTTGTGGTCGTATATCAGCAATAACACGGCGAATGTTGTCTTCCAAATGCTCAAGGGTTTGTGGCTTATCCGCATAGACCAATGACTTTACATAGCCCCACAGAAAGTAGTCTAACGGTGTTAAATCACAAGAACTTGGAGGCCAATTCACAGTTCCTAAACGTGAAATTAGGCGGTCACCAAACGTGTCTTTCAATAAATCGATTGTGGCACGAGCTGTGTGTCATGTTGCGCCGTCTTGTTGGCACCACAGCTCCTGGACATCATGGTTGTTCAATTCAGGAATGAAAAAGTTAGTAATCATGGCTCTATACCGATCACCATTGACTGTAACGTTCTGGCCATCATCGTTTTTGAAGAAGTACGGACCAATGATTCCACCAGCCCATAAAGCCCACCAAACAGTCAGTTTTTCTGGATGTAACGGTGTTTCGACATACACTTGAGGATTAGCTTCACTCCAAATGCGGCAGTTTTGTTTGTTGACGTAGCCATTCAACCTGAAGTGCGCTTCATCGCTAAACAAAATAAAATGGACCTAGTGCGCGATACGTATTCCGCACAGAACCATTATTTTCGAAATAAAATTGCACTATTTGCAAGCGTTGTTCAGGCGTGAATCTATGCATGATAAATTGCCAAACCAAACTAAAAATAAATCACTCAACAGCTGTTAAATCGGTCACCATCTCGAACAGTAATGCCAACTTAAAGTTATATACCTCGAAAAAAAACACCCGTTAAATTTACGAACATCGAAAAAGTTATACATCTGATAGTTCACTTTCAACATATGCGAATCATTCGAAAGATTAGGAAAATACTTGATGAGTAATTATTTCAGAATTCCCAATATCAAGATTAAGAGCACAAGAGTAACACTCTCAAAATCCCTTGAAATAATCAGGTATAATTCATGAGAGATTCTGTTGAATGAACCAAGATATTATTGATTTTTTCAGATAGATTGGAAAACCAAGGCGAAAATTGTCCAATATAACTGTAAATTTATTGAGTCCTATGCAATATTCGCATTTTTTCTGTGAAGGTTTTCACGCCAACTAAACAAGGTGATCCATTATATCACCAACAAACTGTGTTAGATTGAAAGGTCATGTAATTTTAACAAACATTAACAAACAAGAACATTATATGATCATAATATGTCTAATTTCAATTATTTAAAAAAGTAATGCTATATCCATATTGTTCTTATTTCATAACATAAGAAAAATGATAATTTACAAAATATTAATATCAATAAAGAGGTAAAAGCAGGAGTTGTGAATGAATCGAAATTCTTCTAATAAACTTTGTTCATTC
Source organism: Harmonia axyridis (assembly GCF_914767665.1). Classification (NCBI taxonomy): domain Eukaryota; kingdom Metazoa; phylum Arthropoda; class Insecta; order Coleoptera; family Coccinellidae; genus Harmonia; species Harmonia axyridis. The sequence goes on from NC_059507.1 coordinate 9,218,663, forward strand.
GCAAACCTTCCAAAAAATAATCTATTACCATCGTTGTTTTTCTTTCTGTGCGTCTTATTTATTTTTTATCTGAAGTGAATAATAACATGGAGACTCTAAAATCAGGGTTCCACCAGATATTCTACCCGAATCTCTCTCTGTTGGAAGCATAGAATACATCATTAATATCGTTGTGACATTCAATCCCTTAGAGTTCTTTCAGATTCTGGTATTGATCAGTCAGGGGTCATGTCATAAGCCATAATGGTTGGATTCAGAGTAGGGTTACCAAGTTGCAGCAGCATTTTAGAACTTTAATAAATAATAATATGTATTCATGGTAGGAATAATTCATGTCAAATATTAAAGATTGAAAATTTCAGGTCAGCTGATACTCTGGACATTGAATATTATAAATTGTGTATTATTTGATATAGTTTTAAATTGTTTACATTAATTTATTGAACAATGATAGAGCAAATAATGAGATTTCCGCTTTGAAAATTATCACTAACATATCAAATATTATCAGAACATGGTACTTGTGTCGAAGGGTTGATATGATAATTTTTTCCTCGAACAATTCTAAATGTGTATCAAATGAATAATTGATCGTCTAATATAAACATTTTTACGATAAACAGATACCTAACGGGTTATTCGCTGTTGGTAAAATAACAGCAATTATTGAAATTTTTGTTGTGAATAATTTGTATTATTAAATCATCAAAATTTCGAGTTAATTACTCATTCTATTCAGTAATTTTCGGTAAATAAACCCTTGTTTCTCATTTCAATCCAACTTGGCGAGAAGAGCTCTCCAAATTGATGAAATTAATCTTCCCAATCTACTGATTGATTCAATCCTTTGGCATCAAAGGAATCTAATGTAGGTAGAATGTTTTGTGGTTTTCCCTTGTGAGATAATAAAGCAGGGTTCGAAATTCCTCAAAGGATCGTATTTTTCGAGTATGCTATTAGGTAGAGACGTGATTCCCAGCATTTCTGCTGGAAGCCATATCAAGCCCTTAGTGTGGCCACCTCTACCTACACTGACGTAGTTATGTCAGGTGTATGAGTCTACAGGTTCCTGTAGTATTAACTCAAATTGTACTTCACTGAATGAAAAAAGGTATTATCACTTTTTTGTCCCGTTCTACATTATAAATTTTATGGTTTATAGGATATTTGTCCAATCCTCAAAATACACTGCGCAAAAAAATTAACGCACATTCTGAAAATCTCAATTTTAATGAAAGTTAACTCGACATTGACTCTATAACTTATTTTTTATGTTCTCTCGGGAAGGTTTTGAACGAAACAAGACACATTAAATGGAAGAAAAATTCAGGATTTCACCGAATCTTATGTGAAAGAATAGAAATAAACAATTTTCAAAATACTGGAATGCTGATAGGTGATTTAATACTTGGTATTTTCACCCCTTGCGTTAATTACAGCTCGGCAACGACGGTTTATACTCAAAATGAGTGATCTTAAAATGTTCTGATCTAATCCTTCCCAGATTTCTCTGAGTTGGAGTCCTAAGTCATTAAGAGTAGCTGGATGATTTTCTGAACTTCTCAGCCTTCTATTGAGGTTGTCCCAAACCTGCTCAATCGGATTGAGATCTGGACTTCTTGCTGGCCATTCCAACTTCGACTCTTCAAGGTACTCCTGAACGATGCGCGCACGATGGGGTCTGGCATTATCGTCCATAAAAATGAAATTTTCACCAATGTATGGGGCAAATGGCACTACATGCTCTTCAAGAATGTTATTTATATACCTAGCAGCATTCATAGCTCCATTATCAACGACCACTAGGTCTGTGCGAGCAGTCAAAGATATTCCACCCCATACCATAATCGATCCTCCCCCGAAACCAGTAGTATTCAGGAAATTGCACTGAGCATATCTTTCATGTGGACGTCTGTATACAAGGGAACGTCTATCACAATGGTAGAGGCAGAATCTAGACTCATCTGACACATCTAGACACCTCTTTCCCAATCAGCCTCTTCCCAATGGATATGCTCTCTCGCAAAATCCAAACGCGCCCTTCGATGGCCTGGGATAAGAGCTGGGTCTCTTGCAGCGATACGAGGCCTTAAATCATATTCTCTGAGGCGGTTTCTTATTGTCTGAGTGCTAATTTGCCCCCCATGAGTTTGCTCAAGCTGATTTTGAAGGAGGCGAGAGGTTGCAAACCGTTGTCTCAACGAAGAAACTCTCAAGTAACGTTCTTGAATGACAGTTGTTACCCGTGGTCTACCCTGTCCTGGTCTTCGGACATTCATACATGTCTCCCTGAATCACTGCAACATTCTGGACACACTTGTATGGGAAACTCCAAACCTTTCTGCAATTCTTGTGTATGTCCACCCTTCTTCTCGCAAAACTACCGCTTGGGCACATTCCTCTTGGGTCAAATTGCGTGTGTCGTGTTGCATAGCGATCGAGTGTAGAAAATCAAACGAAAGAAAAACTATTGATCACTAGAATTGATCGAGAACAACTGATTTCAGAATGGAGCCAATACATTCAAAATCTGATAATCTCATCTTTTTTTATTCCGGCTGGAAAAAACATCTGTATTGAAGAAAAACGTTGAAATTGGATAACATATGCATGCATAATTCTGATAAAAATAATTATCATTGAAAACACCTTCAGTTGTTGAATAAATTTTAGATTTCCATAATGTGCGTTAATTTTTTAGCGCAGTGTTATTGCTCATTTTCTCAATCAAATTTTCAAAATGCATATTGAAGAAGTACAGTATATCTAACTATCTGATTGGCTGAATGATCACTAATCAAGAGATCTATTAAAAGCAAATAAAAACCATATGGATTTTTTCAATGTACTTTGTACAAAATGTTTTTATGAATTCGTTCTATTTTAGATTTCGTAAGATCTCTTAAGATTCTTCCCAAAAGAGGCTGAAGCTAAGACTTATTTTTAAAGAGCACTACGTAACTTAAAGACCTTATGACTAAACATCAAAAGTGACGTTAGCATAGTGAACTAGGTCATTCTCCTAAGAATAAACGTACTCAGATCATTTTCAAATTCACCGCAAATTTTTGTTTGCAGTAACTTGAAAAATTAATTAACAACAGAAGACCTAGTCGATGCCTTCAATATTCAAGTATAAAGCTAGCAAAATCTGAGTAAAAAGCTGTGTTAAAAATTGGTTCAAAAGCATGAAAAAGTGTATTACCTAATCTTTATGAAGAATATTTTGGAAGATGAACATTCATTGAAATCATATCAATATTGTGTTTTCCTTTCCATTCCTAAAACATAAGCAACCCTCGTGTAACCCTAATAAGTTTTTAAACTTTTTAAAAACAGGTGAAGTTATGTTAGGTTAGGACTCTTCAATAATATTTCTGGTAACGGTAATCACTCTCGGGCCTTTTGATTGATGTTAGCAAGATTAAATTGAACTCTTGTATTTTGCATGAGCCCCTATTGAGACGTATCATACTTTATCCATCGTTTTCTCTATATGATGAGCTATTTCATAAAAGTAATTAGCGAATTCAATATTTCCCAAATAGGATTAGTTTGACACATTCCTATGTATTCAATAATTATATACAGCGAAATAAGCCCATGTATAAACGCAATATATATCAAGTTTAGAACAATGGATGATGTTTATCCTGTGACAGGTCCGTGATGTTGTATATTCCTTATAGAAGGGATGTGTTGTCGTATTTGAGAAAGCTTTTAGGTGCGCTTACACTCAACCCCTTCTGAGAGGACTTATTCAGTTCTGAGTTATTTCATTATACCATTTCTCCTACTATATTCCTCCAGCAGGCCGCTAGTAGGGGTTATGTTATTAACGTGTTGAGTTGCAATTCATGTCATAAATATGAATGTGGGAATAAATGTCATGGTTGTCTTGTATTAAGGATTAAAACTGGTATTAGATGCAATACGGGCATTAAACATTCAAGGAAGGGAATTATTCAACCGCAGAAAGGAATTTTGGTGTTTTCCAAAATGTTCAACTACCGTTTGAAATGTATAATATACAATGGACTTCATCTCAGCAAAAATCTGGACCAATTAATTATATCCCCAATATTATGTTTCAACAGGGATCATTCTCGTCTTTTTCATCCATAGATTATTATGTGAAATTGCCTGTGTAGTGGTGACTCTTTCTACTCCCGTGTGATGGCGTCATACGCTGCACAATGCAAGAATATTAAGGCGATTCGTAGTCAACAATTTCCTCAACTGATGAAATCATCATCAGTTAGGCTATTCATCCTGATGTAGTCCTACGATGAGACACCACAATTGCTAACAGAGAGACTGGATCGTGCACATCCCACTTAAATTTGCTGAACAGGATACTTCACATTCTTAGTAAAACTTAGTAAATCGCTTGGACAAAAAGTCCTCCATGTGGTATACCGATGGATCATAATCAGAAAAAGGCACAGGTATTGGGGTATATGGGCCTAAGACGAGGATCTCTAGATTACTGGGAATTGAGCCCTCTATCTTGCAAACCGAGAAACTAGCTCTCTACATTGTGCTCAAGGATGTCTCAAAAGAAACATCGAAGGTGTCGTATTCAAATCACTGCCGACAGCCAGGCCACACTGAGGTTCCTGAAATGATATAGCTATGGTACTCTACTGACATAGGTATGCCGTAATACCATGAAGTAACTGGCCAGAGGCAATAAAGTAACTCTATTATGAGTAACGAGGCATTGTGGTATTGAAGGAAATGAAAAAGCCAATGAACTTGCAAAAAGGGAATCAAGGTTAACACCTGTTGGTCCTGAGTCCTTCAGTGGATTTGAAAAATACCAATACAAGACAGCCGTTCAAGAATGGAAGGGGGACAATAGAAAAACCCCCTGAAGGAATACTTCGGGTCCTGCTCAGGCAAAGAAATGTGTGATGCTTTCACCGACCTATACCAGAAAGCTCCTGAAGCTACCATGAGCTGAGCTTCAGGTAATGGTGGGTCTGCTGACAGGACCCCGTTCGGGCAAATACCTGTTGTACCACATGGGTAGGTCAGCAGATGAGATCTCCAGGATCTGTGGAAAGGAAGAAGAAATAGCCACATGGCGTGCAAATGACCGGTGCTGGCCTGCTTAAGAACCACTCATATGGGAAAATCAGTTCTGGATACTCACGATGTAATAGCCGAGGCTTCTAAGGATGTCGTCGGTTTCATTTCAACAGTATCGACTGCCTCCATGGGTTCGTATATATAGATAGGATTATAATCAAAAGATCAACTTGGTCGCAGTTCCCGGCAGGCTAACAGATCCGTAACGACTCCGATTCAGTGAAATAATAATAATAATAGTTCCCAGTCCTCCGCACGTTGCAGTGTCCGATTTAGATTTAATTTAGGAGGTTACATTTCACTGCGACCTAATGGTCTATTGTGCCCCCCATCAGAGCTATTCTCTCCCTAACGGGATTTACAGCTCGCCTTCCAGTTCCAGAGTTCTGGTGAACTCCATTATCTGGGATGGCTTCAAGAAGGCTAAATCCTCACTTCTATTAGTTTCGTGTCCAAGGCAGGTTTTGCGTTATCTAGCGATGGCGAGGCATTCCGTCACCAGGTGATCCGGAGTTTCTTCCTCATCCCCACAGAATCTGCACTCGTCATTTTCTGTTAGACCCATTCTCATGAGGTGTTTTCTAAGGTGGCAATGCCCTGTGAGGAATCCAGTGGAGAGGTGTAGCATATTCTTACTGAGATCCAGATACTTCTTGGATCCAGACTTGGGTAATTCCGCCAGAGTTTTTCTCTTTCGGTTACCTCCTTTTCCTGAAACTCTTTCTTGTAGGTTCATTTGTCTACACCACAGAAAGGTTCCGGGCAGATGAAAGGAGTTTGTGCTCTTTTTCCGGCAAGTTTTTTGGCCTCCTCATTCCCTCTGATTCCCAAGTGGCCGGGAACCCAGACTAAAAAGACCCTGTTATTCTTACCCATTTCATTAAGTTTTCTTCGGCACTCCAATGCCATCTTAGACTCGATGGTATGTGAGCTGCTTTAATTGCAGCCTGACTATCGGAAAGTATCGTTATGTAACATTTCCGATAGTTTCTTGGACGTTGCAGAGTCACTGCACAGCTCGGAGCGCAAACCAAGCCATAATGGCTCTGTTTCCGCCAACCACAGCTTGCTTGTGCTATTCTCATTTACCTATCTGTACCCCTGATTTTCGATTACTACTAGAGAACAGAGGGCATGCCTCAAAGATGGACATATGCCAAAATTATTGCCCAAGAATAATTCGCGAAAATGTAAACCAAACATTTCAACTTCAGGGCTTCGAATATATTTGTTGTAGTTGTTCTACTTCTTTAATTTTCAAGAGAATTTCCATTATATGCTGAATATTAATGTTAACTGAATGATAAATGAGATATTGAAGTGTATCACAACAAAATTAAAGATTAATGGATACTCACAATTCACACCGATGAGGAAGATCCAATATTTTCTTGAATCCTAAAAAAAAAATAGTTTTAGTTGTTAAGGTTTATACATAAACTGGATACATTGTTGAATTCACTCCAAATAAAACATTTATTACGCTAAATTAATAACAAAATCTCTTTAGTTATGGCCAATCAGAATTGAAGCAGTTTAAATTATATATATATATTCTTTTGAGAAAGAGCAATACAAAATATTAATTTCAAACAATCAAGCATATGTGTCGATGAATCTCAGTATTAGCAGAGGAAATGTAACGGGGCATCATACATTTCAACGTATGATACAAGAGAACAGATAAAAACCTCAGCAAAAACTCTGTCTCCCCGTATTGGTGTAGTGACTGGTTTGTGTAAACGTTTACAGAATAAGCTGACATAATTTATATTGAAGGACTTCTTCCTCTTCAACCAAAACAAAATTTCCTTTATCCTCTCTTTTCGGTTGACGACTCTATAATTTCCAATTGGATCCTAAAACAAAAAGAAAAGAAGCAGAAAGGAGTACTAAATATTAGTTTTCATTATATCGATTTGAAGTTAACTACCCATTCTAAAAAAAAATCTGAAACTGAATGGATAGCTTGGAAACCATCATGAAATTTATAAATCGGACAATCATTCACCAAGTGGTCAATGGTCTCTTCTACACCACACTCACATAGTGGGCTATCAATAGAACGCCATTTGAAGAGGGTACTATTACAACGACCATGACCAGTTCTAAGTCTATTCAAAATACACCAAATTTTCCTAGGAAGATTGAAACCTAGAACTTTTTCTGAGGGATCAACAATAAGACTTTTGTTGAAAACGTTAGAAGAAGTCCATCCCGAACGCCAAATTTCCTTGTCGCTTTCATTGAATTCAAGGAAGGTGTTAGTCCATAAAGGTTTGCGTGATTTCAATCTAGCAGTTCTAGAATCTGGGAAATAGGATAAAATAGGAAATGAGTTCGGATAGAAATGAAATTTATCCCAAGATTTCTTGACTGCAACCTGTCTACGAATTAAATTATTAAATTATTCAACATCGATGAAAATCTCCCGAATTGTCTTACATCAAATATTCAACAAAATCAAATTCCTGCGAAGCAAGTTTCGTCAGGCATGCCAACTTTTTTCCTTAATGTTTTTCCACTCAATATCGCTCTCTACAAATACTCGGGTAACGTAATTGAATTTCCGATTTTTCATCTCAATCGAGATATTCACAAAGGCAAATCGAAATTGTGAGACACAAATCAGCTCCATCCCATTCAGGAGGGAATGTCCTCTACCGTTATTACCCATTCAGGAATGAAATATGGGTAATCTAATTTCGAACCTTTTCCGCTGACTGCATCCCTTCCGATATGATTATGTGACAAGGAGTGCTGAACCCCTATAAAGTAATACGGTAATCTGAATCAGAAAGGTCATCATCAACTCGGAAGCAACGAATTGAATTTTGACCCTTCATCGTCCGTCTAAAAGCTTTCCATCTCGTATATAGCAATTTTCATGAGGGGGAAACGCAACATGATTTGACTCATGCCTGACCGAATATTTTCCTTATGTTTGTAGGGGTATTTTTCAAGGTTTCGGTCCGGTGCTGACACATCTAACTCATATCAGCAAGTTTCGGTTTGTATATTTGGTAGGTTTTTCGACCATGAGGTTCGGAAAACTTGAATCAAAATTTCAAAACGTACGACGGATTTCAATTTATGTATAAATTCATTTTTATAATAATAATAATAATAATAAATGTATTTGTGGCCATTGACCTGAGGCCTTCAGCCAATAATAAGTTTGATTACATTATGAAATCACAAAAAAAAAGAGTTATATAATATAAACTTAAGTAACATTCAAGGCGTTCAGTTCTTGCCATAGTGTGCATATGGAAAATTTTCTTTGTGGATGTGGGGGCGGATCACATTGCACCATATCAAGTACATCTTCCAAGTCTTGTAGTCTCTTCATGAATTTCTTATTTAGTTTTTCCATACGTTGTTTGATCGGTTGTACTTTGGTTAATTCATATAAGAGATCATTAGGAGGGTTGTGTAGTCGGTTCCTGGGATGTTTTTATAATAATTTTTGTGATTTTTGAAATTTCTACAATACTTTCAATATTTCTTTTAACAAATAATCTTTCCAGAGAACATTAAATAATAACACTGATTGATAATTTCATGGCCAGGGCTGGAGTTAGAGGTGAAACAGTGAAGCAACTGTTTTAGGCGCCTCTTTTCGATGGGCGGCAATTTAGCCCAGTTTGTGGCCGCGCTTTCATTTTTCTGAAAAAATGTAGTCTTGATTCTTAAAAACAACATGAGGTTGGACCGCTTTGCTGCGTTTATCAAAATTCCCTGCAATAAAAATCTCCAAACCGTCTTTACTAAGCCGCCTTTTCAATAAATAATACATGCCAACCCAACCAATATAAGTAGCATCTCCATTTACCCTTATTGAATGAGGGATGGAAATGTATTTCACAAAGACGAAAAACAACACTTCGAATTACGTGGAAGTTGTTTACACATTCAACATATGGAAAATTCCTACGATTCTGAATTCGAAAATAGTTACTGATAAATGCTAAATGTTTTCAGCGGAACATATGTTTTGAATCCCATTTTTTTTTCGAAGCTTTGCATGCCTTACCGCCCTTTGTATCTTGTGGTGTGATAGGTAATCTTTTATCGATCGTATGTGATCGATTGTGAATGTGAGAATCAGATATATTACTTACGCATTGTTCATCGGCGTCGAAGAAATCCAGGAATTTATTGTAGGTAAAAATGCCCGAGCAAAAAGAAACCCAGTGGAAATGACTTTAGCAAAATCGATAGAGAAAGCAAAAATAGCGAATTGTTTATTGATACTTTTTCTACAGGGGTGCCGAAAAATTCTTCGCTTCAGGCTCCAAAATTGCTCGTGCCGGCCCTGTTCATGGCATTAATTTTTTGAATGTGATTTCTGGTATATGTCCACCGCAGCTACGAGTTATAGTTAGTTAGTTAGTCCAATTTTCCACCACTTCTTCCAAGGAATCTGGCTTTTCATCAATGGAGGCTATTATTATTATTGGACAATTTTCCACCTGAGACTTCCAAACTATCGGAAGAAATTCAATAAAGAGGATAAGTTTTCATCTGTTTGTTCGTTCAACAGAATATTTTGGTTATTATACCTGTTTATTTCTAGGTATTCTAAGAGTGTTAATCTTATGCTCTTATTTTCTGAATGGAGAATTTCAAAGTTGTTATTAAAGGTGTGATCTGATTCTTTTGAATGATTTGCATAAGTGGTGTCTACGAGTTAACCTGTAATGATTGCCCTATGATTTATATTGGACCGACAGGAAGATTCAAGAAAAGGAAAAACGAACACCAAAAGAGTTATACATCTAATAGTTCGTTTTCAACTTATGCAAATCATTTAAAAGAATTTGATCCTTTCATAACAACTTTGAAATTCTCTACTTGGAAAATAAGGTTAACACTCTTAAAATCCCTAGAAATAAACAGGTATAATACCCAAAATATTCTGTTGAACGAAGAAACAGATGTAAACTCATCCCCTTTATTGAATTACTTCCGATAGTTCGGAAAGCCCTGGCGGAAAATTGTCCAATATAAAGTTGAAGGTTATGATATTCTATCACATATTTTTCTGCCAATGTCGAATTTTTGTTCCTATAAGTTACCGTAAAACTCTGTGATCTTATCAATCAGAAACGTAGCCTGATGAAGCCACAGTGTGGCGAAACAATTGTTGCTAACAATTGAATAATGTAGTGGAAATAATTTTGTTTTATTTTATTTGCAAAGTTGTAATCCTAATGCATTGTTTTTTTTAAGATTCACTTGAATGTTCCATAAAAATCGTTTAGTAATTTTTTAATTAAGAAATGAATCACGAATTTGACAGATAATAGATATATCCGTGACATGAGATTTCCGAGTACCAACATATAATAGTGAACGATGAACTCTGTGTGGAACTGAGATATTCCCGCACGATTTTTCTCTGCGAAGTATGGCAGAATGAATGGATTTGCCACAAAATTAGATAAATAATCTACTTCCCCTTTCTGACATCGAAAATGCGGATTGATTGTTTACTTCTGATCGAATGACAGTGTCATTGGTAATTGGTATGAACGCCGGTTGAAGGTTCAGTGAATTATCACAAGCGTGCTCTGCAAACCATACGGATCCAATTGTTAAGGTCACTGGCCGTTACGAGATGAATTTATTAGTGATTAATTATGACAATATAAATTGCCAACGACAATTAATCGTACCAACCTCTATAATGTTTTGACATTCGAATATTAATACTTTGATCACCGGACCTCACTCTGAATTAGTTTTGGCTGACATTCAATTGATGCCCTAAATGAAGTGTTTTCGGGACGTTTGGTGCAAGGTTTTGAAATTTAGTTTTAATTATCATCCCTTCTCTGAATTGGCTTCATCCCATAATGAACAATTGTAATGTCTGATAGCTGAAACAATTTGATCGTGAAATTTTTGAATTCTAATTTTCAAATTCGATATCATTTGTTTTAGTGTCATGTGAATTTTCTTCTTAATGTTATTTGTGAGCTCTTGGAACCAGTTTGCATCAGCTAGGACAGCCAATGACACTATTCACTTTATGAATGAGAAAAAATGAGGAATCAGGAGCTTTGAGCTCTCGTTCTTTAATGCGTCAATTTCACTTTTGCATAAACCTATTAATGGTTCTGTAGCCTCCACATGAGTTATGAGACACTTGTTTCGGACTTCACTTTAGTGCTTTCCTTATTTTTTTGCTGATATTCTGCTTAATTTTCTCGAATGGCACGGCACGATTGAGCATAAAGGCCAAAAATGTTATTTCCTTTTCATTGCAAGATATCAATACTTTGGGATCTCTTTTCTCTCAAATATAAGGTTTTTTCGATATCCTGCATAATTTTGAATGACCGTGAAGTGAAGTTAATCGAGATAACAGACATTGTGAAGATATCATCTGAAGGTGTACATCAAACCATTCACAAATATTTGTACATAAGAAGGCTGTGTGCAAAATGGGTGCCGCGCGAGCTCACAATCGATCAAAAGCAACAACGTTCTAATGTTTATGAGCAGTGTTTGAAGCTGTTTAAATGCAATAAAACTGAATTTTTGCGTCGATATGTGACAATGGATGAAACATGGCTCCATCATTTCACTCCGGAGTCCAATCGACAGTCAGCTGATTGGACTGCATACAATGAAAAACACAATAGTCAGCTGGCAAGGTTATGGCATCAGTATTCTGGGAAGCGCAAGGTATAATATTCATTGAATACCTCCAAAAGGCCAGACCATCAACAGCGATTATTATGTAGCGTTATTGGTTCGTTTTAAGGATGAAATCGTTAAAAACGGCCCCATTTGAAGAAAAAAAATCTGTTGTTTCATCAAAACAATACGCTGTGTCACAAATCAATGAAAACAATGGCAAAATTGCATGAATTGGGCTTCGAATTGCTTCAGCATCCACCGTATTCGCTAGATCCGACCCCCAGCGACTTTTTCCTGTTCTCAGACCTCAAAAGAATGCTCGCTGAAAAGAAATTAAGAGCCAATGAAGAAGTAATCACCGAAACTGAGGCCTATTTTGAAGCGAAAGACAAATAGTACTACAAAAATGGTATCGCAAAGTTGGAAGTTCGTTATAATCGCTCACTTTGGAAGGCAACAATGTTGCATAATAAAATCGAATTTTGCCAAAAAAATGTGTTTCACTATGGTAGACCGGGGATTTCTCAATAGGCCTGTTGACGCTCTGGTACACGAAGCTTGAATTCAACATACAGTCAGTTTTGAATTCAACTAGCAACAAATTTCGACGTCCATATTATATTTACGGAAACCCTAGTCAGATTTTACGCTTAACGAGCTCAACCGCGGCATTCAAGATTCAATTCCCTACAAATTTTAAGTTTAAGTGTAGGTCTTAACCTTCGTATGATATCTTTTTAATATAACTCCAAAAATTGTCAAAAATACGACGAAAAGTGATTGAATTAGTTAACTGAACAATGTCATCTATGAATTCTTCTCAAATTTTTCTTGCCATCACAACCATATCAAATTGTACCTTTTCCATTCGAAAATCTTGTATAATGCAAAACTCTGAATCCTAAAAATTATCCTACACCTAAAATCGAGCCTAAAATCTACGTCAACTTCTTGAAAAGTATGTGTAGAAATTCAAGATGAATTTATTGTGGTAGTTCAAATAAGACAAGTCACGAATTAATTACAGCAAACCTCAATAATTACTCCAGAAACTCCAAACATTTTCCAATAATCTGGAAACCGCCACCCACCGATTTCAAGGACCACCAAACACATGAATATCGCAATAATCGCGTAGATATCCATGGATATTAATATCCTTTGACATAGTATCCAATTAGTATCGCCTGAGATGCTAATTGGAACGACGTGAAACACCCCATCAGATATGCCTCTGAGGTCTAATCGATATGTGATCATAAAGATAGTTCTCCAATTTCCGACGTCAGGCTAGAATTCGAATACGCCCACGCTTCTGTCATCTGTAATTGAAGTATCATCATATCAAATCAGTGAGTGACGATTCCACAAGGGTTGATCATCGATATATGCTGAATAATATAGTGTAACGTTTTTCGGTTGATTAAATCGGTACTTTTTACTAAACACTATTTTATTTCATTACACAACTATAAACAACTATTTACAGATGATTCATTTCAACTACTACATTAGTTCATTTCCACAACTCATATCTACTTGAGTGTACGGCACTGACTGCCGTTTACGTTGACACTGCTCTTCTCTGCGGCTTCCATTGGTTATATACCGATGGCATCTCTCTCTAGAACGGACTTACAATAGATACCTAAGCACGCAGTAAAAATTATTAATTTTTTTCATATTCTACATCAAAAATTACACAATCATGATAAAATTACCAATCTTATGACTATCTAGTGATATGACAATATTTTCCTTGAGGAAGAGGGACAAGAATAATGTGCGGTGTTGTAAGAATGATTGAACGATTATTAAAAGTTAGCAATATTACAATAGTTCCAACTTTCATCGAAAGTTAGTGCTTTACTAGTCCTTTCGAAAAATCTCACAAAACAGTTTTGCTTCTCTTGTGATGATTTTTATAGGATTTTTTTCACGCTTATTTTCGAAATACATCAGTGTTTTGGAGGAATGTAATATCATCAATTCTTTTGGGAAAAACGAAAAGTTACCAAAATTATTATTTCTTTTTTCATTCACTCATCAAAATTATTGAAAAACTACAATGCAAGTTATTGTTTCAAGGAATTATGTGAAAATTCCATAAAAATCGATGATTTATAAGAACAAATATCTCTAATTTCGTATTGATGACTGAGCAGTGTTCCCTCCTAAGATTGTTGGCTTTGGGTGATTTTTTATCTACAACCAGGGTAACTGAAAACCAGTGGCTTAAAGAACAACCGAAAATGCGAGTTCGAATGACATTATAAATGTCAAAAAATATAACAAAATATTTCCATTTCAACCATTTTCAATTGACTCATGCCTATTGGAAAACCCTATACTATTATCAGATTCTTCACAAAAAATCAAGATATGAATATCAGAATGTAACCAGGACAGTGAACATGATCTTATTATGATTTGAGTTCATGTAATATTCATGTTTCAAAAAAATTTGAAGGAATTTGAGAAATTACTCCTCCTGTATAAAACACAGTCGCTGAGTAAAGTTTACTCCATTGAGAGATAAATAGTAAGCATAAGAAGTTCATAACATTATTTCCATCAGAATACATTACTCAAGTAGATACTTTAATATAGAGTTTCAATATTCGTACAATATTTGAGAAATTATATCACTCCATTAGCCAATGAGATATTTCTTTGAACTTTAAAATCACATTTCATCTAGATCATAGACGTAATGACTCAGTTGCGATATATTAATTCGCATCTACTCAAAAGCAGCATTCTGAAAAACTTGAGGCGTTTAAATTAATCTTGATATACGTTATACATTTTTTATTTTATCCATATTGATATTGGCTGAGAAAAATCAATAACCGAATTACACAATTCAATTTTCGTACATTATACACTTTGCGCTAGATAACTTAAGATCTTTATGTGCAATAAAGAATTGATATCACATTAGCCACGGTATTGACGGTATTTAATGAATAATTACTTTTAACGATGTGGTCCAGATGAGATATTTATGAAGTGATTTTTTGAATTACATAATAGCCAATGAAGTATTACTCATGGAGTTGTGATGCTGATTTACTATCTTGTCTATGATTTGTTCCAGCTATACCAAACTTGTGAATAGGAATTTTCTCACGTCTCTAAATTATGAAACCTAATTGGGTTTTTATTGAAATCGGATACCATTTGGAATTGATTTATTGGACTCATTTGAATTTCTTTCCAGATTTATTCGCAGATTGTCGAATAATTAAAATCATTAAGTGGATTTTAAACTTATGAAAACATTACATATTTAAAAACTATTCACAAAAACAGTGAATTCTATGTTCGGCATATTCTCTTCGTTATATCTTTTTGATATTTACTGTTTTGTCTGAAAAGACAATTCTAAGCTGTTTAAATCAACCAAAAAAATATGTCTTCATGTTCAATTCGTATAGTTTTAGATGATTTATTTTTCTTTTGGTTGATTCTGATATTCGTTAATTTATAATAGTATAATATTTCTAGACAAAATAAGTATCTGAGAGATATCTCAAGTAGTGAAGGTTTTTGCACAGTGATCATATCAATTGCCTCATCAAGTAGACTCAATCAATCTTTATAATTAAGAATTTGAAGTAATAATGTATGGATTAGGGTTAAAATCAACCAAAAAGTACAATCTTCATCTCTAAAATTATTATTTCAATTGTAAACGTTGATTTGCATACTTTTTTCAGAGAAGAGTAAGAGAAAAGATATATGACTATCTGTTGAAATTGCTTTCTGGAAATCTGTACCGGAAAAACAGTTTCTTTCAGTTCTACGAGTTCTAGGACACTGATGCGGAAAAATTTTAATGAAAAACACAAAATTTCCAAACGGAAGGGAATAATAACTCAGGTAGCGCTGGATATTACAAAATGATTTTTTTCCACGACTCTACTTATTTTGAATTTAATCATTCGTATTCCATCACTACCACACCCCTGATTTCGTTTTTGAGTGAGCAGCCACGCGATGATGTTCCCTCTCAATAAAATAAACGTATTCTTCCTTATTTTACTTCAACAATCGTGGGGAATGTATATTTCGAATTTAAAATTGCAAAAATAAGAATCTATCAAATAAAATTGGCGAATTATTCCTCAGGATCGGATGAAACCAAAGAGCGTCCCCATTCTCATTCCTTCGCAATACCTGCAGCAGTGATACGAGTATTATCGTCGTCTAACAGTCGAGATGGATATCGATTTTCATCACTCAGACAGCAAACAGGATTCCCGATAATGTGCGCAGGTGGATCTAGAGTGCATCTCGTTAGTCTGCGAAATTTCCAAATAATTGGGATCGTAACTTCAACCGAACCCACGTAGCTCTGGAAACTGTTAATTGAGTTATAATCAGCATTAGGGGATGATTACTTATGGGGCCAGTATTCTGCAAATTGAATCAGAATTGAGTTAGACCAAACAGTGACCTTTGACGAGAAAGCTGAATCCTATCGAATTCCTGTTGAATTGCTTTGCAACATTTGTTCAAGTTGATCTTCAGAATTCCATTGTGTAAGGATCTAATGTTGATATTCTGTCAGAATCTCTAACTTGTGGAAAATTTTCATCTCTCTTGCGAGAACATAACACAATTCAAACTTCTTCTGAATCAAGTTTCAATATCCCATAAATAGGTATCGTATGGTTTTCTTAATTTTTTTCAACATTTATTATACCTCAGAGGCCTAGAAGATTTTTTTTGCATTATGCTTCGTATGAGGAATAACATCTGCATTTTCTATCTTCAATAGGACTTTTTCCTGTGTCTTCTTCTTTCTTCCTGTTATTGTTCTCTCTCCTGTGACATCGAGCTCAAGCTCTTTTGCCATCTCTTTGGGGAGCTGTATTTCAGACCCCATTTGGCTAGTCTATCTGCTGGCATCCTACCAAGAACCTCTTGAGTGCTCTGACATCTGCTCTACTCCATCTGACCACATTCTGCGCCTCTAGTATCTCCCTTATGTCTGAGCTCCTCACATGGTCTCTTCCTTTGATAAATCTCATTTTATTTGGTTGTCGATGTTTTTGCGATGGTTTTGGCGGAGTAAGTGAGCACTAGTCTCACATTTTCGGCCTTTCGGTTTGTGGCTCATGATTTTGATGATCCAGATTTGCATTTTATTTTGGTTAATTGTTTTGAGCGACATCTTAGTGAAAATATGCTACACCTCTTCACTAGATTCCTCACATGGCATTGTCGCCTTAGGAAACCTCATGAGAATGGTTCTAATAAAAATGACGATTGCAGATTCTGTGGAGAGGGGGAAGAAACTCCGGATCACCTGGTGACGGAATGCCTCGCCATCACTAGCCATCACTAACCTGATTCGGACACGAAACTTGTAGAAGTGAGGAATTAGCCTCCTTGAAGCCATCCCTGATACTGAAGTTCATTAGAACTCTGGAACTGGAAGGCGAGCTGTAGTTCACGTTATGGAGAGAATAGGATGAGGGGCACAATAGACCATTAGGTCGTAGTGAAATGGAAGCTCCTCAATTGAATTTCTATAGATACGGTTGCAGCACCCTATCCTTCTCATGAAATTTTCAATGACCCATTAGCATATTTGTGGCTGTACTCGTATGTCCTCGATAACTTCACAAATTCCATCTTCAAAGGTCTCGAATAGATTTTGTATTGACATAGACCTTATCTTTCACGTGGTTTTAAATATAAAAGTCTGAAGGTGTTAAATCACAAGATCTCGATGGCCAATTGTGATCACCTCTTCGAGAAATACCACAGCCAGGAAAAATTTCTTGCAAAATTGTGATTGGTTCGTTGCTTGTATGGCACCTAGCGTCTTCTTCTTGAAAATAAACGTCGTCCACGTCATTATCTTCGAATTTCAACCATTAAAAACCATTCATCATAGCTCGTTAGCTCAATTCATTCACCGTAATAGTTGCACCAGCTACATTTTCGAACCTGTATCAAACTTTGAAGATAGAGAGGCTTTTCAACCATTATTCCTAGAGCCAACCGCGAAAAATCTGTTCATCAACGTAGCCTCCAAGGTGAAAATTGACCTCATCGCTGAAGATGATTTCTTGATGAAAATCATTTTGTATTTCATGAAACCAAGCAACAAATATACAACGCTGCTGGTGATCGACCAGCTTGAGTTCTTGTGTTAACTGAACTTTGAAAGCCTTAAGACCTAAGTCTTCATGCAATATTGTCGTTTGTGGAATGACTAATTCCCAAAATCGACCAGGAATAAACCTGTTCTCAGTTGTTCTTGAGCGACGCACAGGATTTTAATTCTTCACATCACTTAATTGTCCCAAGAGCTCAAATTTTTCCAATAGTTCCACTAGTAAGTAGTGATCAGGAGAACAAAATTCCGAAATGTCATATTTATGGAAAATATTGTCGGATTTTGCTCATTTTCATATTCAACCGTGGCCTTCGAGATCCGAATGTACCTTGAAAATTACAAGTTTATAGATCTTTTCGTTTGAGAGTTGTTCCCGGCTCCAAATTCGAAAAATGTACAGACTTTGAAGCACTCTTTTCTTGCTCATTAAAGCAAAAAAAGGACATGAAAAATTCCGTGAAAAAATTAAATTAAAACGAATTCGAACAAGCGCACTTAAACTCCTGACTTTGCATTGGAACTTTATTGCATTTTTTTTAATTCGCATTTAATTTAAAAGTCAAGCGTTGAAAATGCGATTCAGCGATCAATCAACATTCTAGCCAATCCAAAATTATTCCTATCAAACGATTCACCAACCATTATCACATATATCCACCCTCCAATTCGATCAGATAGATTGCAGACCAGGCTTGAACCTTTTCAGGTATGGAATTAATCCCCAAATGTCCTCCACCGAAACATACCGGTGGACCGAATCAGTCACAGTTCATCCGGAACACGAGGGAGCTTTGAGGACAAATCTCAATTCGAGGCTAAGTTCGATCCTCCCCGGTTCCAAATGAATAAAAATGCGTTTTGGAACTGATCGGATCGCACCGGGGCCAATTCCTGCAATCAGTTGTGAAACTTGATACAGGATTCAGGCAGAATGATCCACATACCAATTCCTCGATGCATTGTATCCGTGACACGCTTTATGCATGTAAATTTCACGTTTGAACGCCATTAAATGCGTTCGATTGAGTTATATGTGACGAAATGCGCGATTTTGGATGAAGCTGTAATTTGGAATTTCGTTTTCAGCGCTTGTATCGATGGTGGAGCGTTTTTCACGATGAGATTTATTTATTTATTCATTAATTCATGGAGGTCTGAAAGGGATACAAACGGTCAGGTACTTAATTCACAGGTTGAACGTTTTCCACGTATAAATGTAGGATCCAGTTATTGTTCCCTGTAAATAATTGAGATGGTCAACCGGATGTTTGGAGACCTATTAGTTTCAAGTGTCAAGGGCATGACAGTTTCAATGAATTTACAGGGAACGAATTGTTATTGTACATAATGTAAAAAGGATGTGTAATTCTTCGGGGTGTCGAAGATGTGTCATGTCGGTTGTAAAACTTAAGAGATTTACTGGGGTTGGGAAAGTTCGAGAACAAGACGTTTATACCAGATGTGTTACATCTGTGTATCAGGTACTAGTCCTTCTAGAATATTCGATTTCCAGGAATCCGCGAAGATATTTGTGGGCGGTACGGCCAAATTCTTATTGGACTAGGGGATGGTACTTTTCCTAAGGGTGTGGTCAATCCGAAAGAAGGGGGGTCGATATTCGAGACAGGGCAAGTTCCAATCGGCAGAGCGCACAGTTCAAATTAAGCCGAAGACAGGTAAAGTTGAAGTTAAGTCTAAGACGGGAGACAGAACAAGTTCGGTCGGTCAACTTAAGACGTACGACGTAAAGACGGTTCGCGGACTAGATTAAGACGAGTCGCGAACAAATCAAAGACGAGACGACAGAAAACTTGAAGTACGACGAAGACGTGATAAACGAAGACGTTCATTACGAAGACATTCATTACCGTAGTGAGAAACTTGTAATTAAGACGTAATTAGGATCTTCTCAATACTGAGTTTGTACTGTATAAGTGTGGCTTTGTAATTAGATTTAAATAATTGAAAAGAATTTAATTATTACAAATCCAACAAAGTCACGGAGAAAAAGACGAAAGGCCAGGTAATCGAATCATACCTCTAGACGATCGATTAACCAAGCCTACATAAATACAGAGTGGGGCACTCCACCATCCTTCATTTGAAAGGGTTATGAAAAATGAATGCAATACTGAATTTTTCTGCCAAATTAGAAAGTGACACCATCTCTAGGAAAGCACAGTCACTACACACTCTCCTGCCAGTGCCTACGACGCCTCAGAAGAGGAGGAACGAATGTATATTGGCGGAGAGAGGGAGAGTGCAAGCAAATTGTGAGGGTGGAAAAGCAAGGTCGTGCCCTTCGCTGAAATTTGATATTGCGGTGAAAATCTTTATGCGCAGAAATCACCAACCTGATAACATAAGCGTGTATGAACACATTCATAAAACTTACATAGGCGTACAACTTTGCTTCCGCTGTTTTTTCCGAAATCCGAGGCTTTATTGTAAAAAACTAATTATACATATATTATTCAAAATATAGTCCATCGCTGGCCTCTACATTCTTCCATCTTTCGGGAAGCCTATGAATCCCCCATTGACAAAACTGGTCATCTTCTGAAACGATCCACGAATCGATCCAATTTTTTACTTCTTCATGAGACCGAAAATGCTAGTCAGCCAGGTCGTGTGCCATTGATCAAAATGAATGAGAATCCGAGGGCGCAACGTCTGGAGAATACGGCAGGTGGGATAGAACATCCCATTTTAGAGTTTCCCAGTATGTCTTGACCAATTACGCAACATGAGGTCGAGCATTGTCATGTTGTAAAATCACTTTATCATGTCTCTCGTTGTATTACGGCCGTTTATCTTTCAATTCTCGGCTCTAACGCATTAATTGCGTTTGAATACAATCGCCTGTGATTGTTTCAGTCGGTTTTAGCAACTGATGATACACTACTCCGAACTGGTCCCACCAAATTCTGGCCGTCGACGTGGAAGCATGTCTGGGATATCCTCACGATTTTCTCCGCTTGGGATTATCGTAATGAACCCATTTTTAGTCTACAATCTCAATGAGATGCAGAAATCCCTTCCGTCTTTGTAGTGCAAGCAGCTGTTCACAAGCAAACAATCGCTGTTCAACATCTATCGGCTTCAACTTGTACGGCAATCAATTTCCTTGTTTCTGAATTATTCCCATGACTTTCAGGCTTTTTTAAAATGGCCTGTTGCGTCACTAACAATAATCCTGCCTTGTTGCGTTGGACACGAGTCTTGATCAAGCAATGCCTCCGATTTTGCATCTTCGAAAACTTTTTCTCTTCCACTATGGTGCTTGTCGACGTCAAAATAACCGTTCTCGAAGCATCGAAACCACTCTCGGCTCGTTCTTTCACTAATAGCGGCCTCATCTTAGGTATTTGAGAGCATTCGATGAGCCTCAGTCACAGATTCTTTCATATTAGAGCAGAAAATATAATCCTCCCGGAAATAACGAGAATTTGGATCTCAAACTGACATGTTTTTCGAGAATAATTTTATGATGCAGACACAAATCGACTAATATTTAGATGGCGTTATATCTACAAATACCTAAGCTTATTATTTATAACATCTACGATCTATTTTTTTCGACTACTATTTACAGGTACAGCCATCTATTGCAAAACAACGGAAGCAAAGTTGTACAACTAATAGAATTCACTAGTTTCCCAATGTGATAATTGAGTTCCATTACTGACTTATAATATTCAATGATATCACTCTATTTTTTTATCCTGTTCAAAGAATGGACAGTGTGTACCAGTGTTAATGCATTTGCAAAAGACGATAATGATTATAATTGAAAACAATCATAGACTGATATTCAAAAATAACGTATTACTTGCTCATGAAAACATAGATGAAGATAATGCTCCTAAAATCGTCATATCATAATATTTTCCACCAGATCATACTACATATCATGTAATTAATGAACTCAATTCCAGATCCCCTTTTCTACTTGAAACATAGAGGAAAATATTTGCAGCTTGAATATTCCATCGAATATCCCTTTGTGTACCTGATGTTCAATCAGCAGCTACTAATTGAATATAAATATTAATCAAGATCCCCAGGCTTGCCAAAGTTCGCTGACCTGTCGCGAAATTACAATCTTCCGAATCTCAAAGGAATGTAGCCGCCAGAAACAACGAGAAATTCAAGACTCTCCTGAAAATATACCGGCACGATAATATTTCCGCAATTTGATAGAAGACGCAGCTTGCTTAAAAACAGGGTATATTCTGATTCCATCCGAAATAAACAAATTTGAATACATAATGCTGATCTTTAAACTGATTTGATGCTGATTTATTATGGCATATATCGAAAGGGAAAAAATTGAGCTTTTCTAGTATGCATTTATTATTGAGCGCTCATTCTCTACATAAATCGTTATATATCTTCGTCAGAATGTATGAATTTTTTTAATTTCAAACTGGAAATGGTCTGAAATGTTGAGGTTCAACTCACTGATTACTATTCCATCCTCAAATTCGATAACTATCGAAAGGAAAGATATAAAAACTTTGAATCTCGAGTCCCACGTTAGAGTTTGATATAGATAGATTGTAATGAAATATAGCATTTCGATGTAAAATAACAATTCAGATTTTAAATGTATATACATTAGGTGTACAGGGTGGGCAAATAAGCGAGGTAAGCGGCTATATCTCAGGAACCACTCATCGTAGAGACTTGCGGTAAAAAATTTTACCACTAAAGTAAACAAAAGAAAACACTGGAAATTATTTTGGACTTCATACCTCTACCGCTAGGGGGCGTAATAGCTATCGTCGAGTAGAAAAATGCATTTTACTCGAAAAATTTTCATATTAAGTTGAAAAAAAAATATCATCACTGTAAACCTTGGAAAATTCTCTATCTGTTTGAATTGTCACTTTCGATTTTGCGACATCGAATAAGGGTGGGGGAAAGATAGAAATCTGACTGATTGAAATGTCTGTAACTTCAGTTTGGCTCAACATTTTTGAGCAAATTAGATCTTATTTGAGAGACAACATCTTGTTGATTAAGGAAAAAATATACTCATGATGAATTTGATTCAGCTGCTTCCGATAGGGAGCGCTTAGTAAGAAGTTCATTGTTCTCTTCATTTTTCTCTGAAATTTCAAATGTAATGATAGGATTTTCTCAACAGAAACAAAAATTTCATTGAATTTGCATGAAAAAACCTTAAGGTCGCAAAGCGATAATTTCAGGCGTTCTGAAGTTATGGCCGAAAGAAGATATTCTTCAACTGATGCACTGCGAAAAACCAAATTGAGTCTTCAAGTTCTAACAGAAACAGAAATCCCATCAAATTTGTATGAAAAAACCAAAAGGTCGCAAAGCGATAGCTTCAGGGGTTCTGGAGTTATGGACGAAAAAAGATATTCTTCAACTGATGCACTGAAAAACTAAATTGTGTCTTCTTTCGGCCATAACTCCAGAACGCCTGAAGCTATCGCTTTGCGACCTTTTGGTTTTTTCATACAAATTTGATGGGATTTCTGTTTCTGTTAGAACTTGAAGACTCAATTTGGTTTTTCGCAGTGCATCAGTTGAAGAATATCTTCTTTCGGCCATAACTTCAGAACGCCTGAAATTATCGCTTTGCGACCTTAAGGTTTTTTCATGCGAATTCAATGAGATTTTTGTTTCTGTTAAGAAAATCCTATCATTACATTTGAAATTTCAGAGAAAAATGAACAAAACAATGAACTCCTGACTTAGCGCTCCCTATCGGAAGCAGCTGAATCAAATTCATCATGAGTATATTTTTTCCTTAATCAACAAGATGTTGTCTCTCAAATAAGATCTAATTTGCTCAAAAATTTTGAGCCAAACTGAAGTTACAGACATTTCAATCAGTCAGATTTCTATCTTTTCCCCACCCTTATTTGATGTCGCAAAATCGAAAGTGACAATTCAAACAGATAGAGAATTTTCCAAGGTTTACAGTGATGATATTTATATGATAACTTAATATGAAAATTTTTCGAGTAAAATGCATTTTTCTACTCGACGATAGCTATTACGCCCCCTAGCGGTGGAGGTATGAACTTCAAAACAATTTCCAGTGTTTTCTTTTGTTTACTTTAGTGGTAAAATTTTTTACCGCAAGTCTCTACGATAAGTGGATCCTGAGATATAGCCGCTTACCTCGCTTATTTGCCCACCCGTACAACGTTGCTTCCTCCGTTTTGCAATAGATGGCTGTAGCAGTAGTCGGAATAAATAGATCGTAGATGTCATAAGATAAGCTTAGGTATTTATAAACATAACTCCATCGAAATATTAGTCGATTTGTGTCTGCATCATAATGTTATTCTAGAATAAACATGTCAGCTTACGAGCCAAATTATCTTCATTTGCGAGAGGTTTAAATTTTCGGCTTTAATATTGATAAATCTGCGACTGAGGCTCATCGAATGCTCTCAAATACCTATGGCGACGTCGATATTAGTGAAAGAACGTTCCGAGAGTGGTTTCAACGCTTCAAGAACGGTGATTTTGATGTCGGAGACCAGCATAGCGGTGGAAGAGAGAAGATGTTCGAAGATGCAGAATTGAAGGCATTATTCGATCAAAACTCGTATCAAACGAAACAAGAATTGGCAGAATCATTGGGGGTGACACAACAAGCTATTTCAAAACGCCTGAAAGTCATGGAAATGTTTCAGAAACAAGTAAATTGGGTGCTGTACGAGTTGAAGCCAAGAGATGTTGAATGACATTTGTTTGCTTGTGCTGCTTGCAAGGCGAATATGGAAGGGATTTTTGCATCGCATTGTAACTGAAGACGAAACATGGTTTCAGTACGATAATTCTAAGCGCAGAAAATCATAGGGATATCCCGGCTATGCTTGCACGTCAAACATACCGAATATTCACAGTTCTAGTGTCATGCTCAGTATTGGTTGGGACCAGCTCGGCGTAGTGTGTATTGAGTTGTTAAGACCGATTAAAACACTCACAGGTGATTGTTGTCGAATGCAATGAATGCGTCTGAACCTAGTTTTGAAAGACAAACGGCCGCAATACAACGAGAGACATGATAAAGTGATTTTACAGCATGATTTCGGAAAAAAAACGGCAAAAAAGAAAAGTTGTACGCCTATGTACAATTAGAACTTCAAGCTTTACGCAACATCTGAAACTGATCATATCATCGAAACGGTATAGGATTCAAGAAGAATATTTGAAAATAAATATATACCAAACAGAGTTCCATCCATGACAACAGATCCGATCAGGTTGAGATTTATTCTACATATAAGGTATAGCAATATCATGCTTCATGGGGTAAATCATGGTCGATATAAGCACTATCCCATTCTGAATATCATCGTGTAAAGTTACCAAAAGTTCCTCCATCTTCAAGAAGGGTGCTACGAGTATCATGTTACCAAGCAACTAACTATGCAATAAAAACAAAAAAAAACGAATGTCGCGTCGGAGATCACTTCGGAAACGATAGCAGTTTCTCTCAGAATTGGCGAAATGCAAGTAAACCTATTTTTCCTTTTCTGAACGTCTACAAGAAAGCGTCACGAAGATATTTTATGCATCAAATTTGTTCGCCGGAAATCTCGAGTGGGTGAACAGGAAAAGAGCGAAAGCATATCAGTGTGGAGACATGCAGATCCTCTAAAAATATCCACAATTCTACCATCTCAGAGGTGATATGACAATGAAACTCGCTTCGATAGGATGCATGCTTGGAGAAAATAGCGTTCTTAGGAATAGCCAAGTGATGCTGACGAAGGATTGTTTCAGAGAGGATAGAAACCGTAGCTCTTATATTCATCGAACATTCCTCTTCACAAAAATCCCAAATTATTATTGTCATGTCAGGTTGTGATGGATTGGGTCCTCATTTGATGGAAATTCATTGTGTATGAAAAGAACTTATCTTCATTTCCTCAAAATTGTAATATTAATATTTATCACGTAGGTTCATTTCAACTGATAAATTAGAAATTGCAACTAGACTTCCATAGGTACGCACACAAGAATAAAGATACACAGAGAAAACGTTGGTAAGGGGAATCATTATCGAAGCTATTTTTAGATATATTCAAAAGAGAAGATGAGTTAACAAATCTTTGTTCTTGTGAAGAATATTTCGAGAATTATCACTCCAATCAATAGGTTGCAGACCCAACACATTTTTCTTGAAAATTCGTCAACATAATCACCTTCAAAATTGATATATGTGCTCAAATGCTCCCTGAACTCTTCTGTAAAAAAGTTCGTCTTTGCTTTCGAAGTTAGCTTCAAACTCGGCGATCACTATTCATTGGAGCCAAATTCTTTTCTCTGGAGCACTTTTTGAAGAATATTATCGATGGAGATTTGAAAAACTCGTTTCCATCAGTTTTTCGAACAAAAACAAAGTCGTCACTTAACTTCCAATTACTCAATCCTAAACCTTAACTCTTGGTTACAAAATATTGACACGTGTGTTACTTTTACAGTTTCATCTTCAGAATGGAGGATATCAAAATTAGCATTGAAATTCTCTTGAATAATTTGCACATGTAGAATCCTCTGTGATCTAAGTTCCACTGTAACAAAGCCTACATACGCTTCCAACTGGCTGAGGCTCTGAGAGCCATAAAATTAAAATACGAACCAACCTTTAATTTCACTTTGATGCAAAAAAAAATTTAATTTGGACCATTTTTGGTAGGTGCAGATAAGGACTGTTATTCGAATTTCTATTCTCTACAGATGACTACCCATTCAATGAATCCCCTTTAATCAACGTTCTGTTAGTTACATCAGTCAGATTTTCCCGTTGAAATCAGTTTTGATTGACATTTCATTTTACCACGCAGGAACCGGAAATATGATTCGGCTCGATCTGGAAATGTTGCATCAGCACTTTAATGAACTTTTCGAATACTTATGCCATATTCAGAACCAATTTAATTTCATTTTTTACACTGTTGCAATTACCTTGTGCTTTATCCCGTTATTGAAATCATCAAATCATTTCTGTTATGAGGCAAATTGATTAAATTCATTACTATCAAGACTAAAGTTATCATACTGTTTGCAAATGCATTGACAACAACCCCACTCCTAAAAGTTCATTTTGATGATGTGAACTAATAATTTCTGAGAGTGAATTCACTTCAACCTATAATTGAAGCGCCTAAGCCACCGCAAGTTATAGCCATCTTCTTTGAGGTCTTCAAACACTACGTTTTGTTTGCCTGAGTCGCCTGTGTTCCAGTTCAATCGTCCATATTTTGAGATCTTAATGCGCCACGTATCCTACCCATGGCCATTTCAGATCTGACAATATCTACAAGTTTTGTATCAACATTTAAATTGAGAATATAAAGGGCTTATGCCACATGAAACGTTTCGCTTGCCGATCTTGTTGGTGAGTGTGGTTTCAAGCCGGCCCATCTGAGTAAGACACAGACACAAATGGTACACAGATGGTTCTAAAACCACAACAGAGACTGTGAGTATTGAGGACTGTCACCAAATGCTCATTAACGTTAGGCCACTGTCAAAGTGTCTTTCAGACAGATATACTTGCAATAGAAAGATGTGTGGAAATTAATCTAGTAAGAAACTCACTGAAATAGGCAAGAATAACAAGGTCTTTTTAGTTTGGGTTCTTGGAAATTCGGGAATCAGATGAAATGAAGAGTCCAACACACTTGCCAGAAAAAGAGCACAAGCTCCTTTCATTGGCCTGGAATTTTTCTGTGGTGTAGACAAATAAACCTAGAGGAAAGAGTATCAGAAGAAGAAAAAAACGAAAGAGAAACACTCTGGTGGAATCACCTTGGATTGGATCATTCTGAAAAGTTTCTTCGAAAGTTTGACAATGCGAGATCCAAGAAGTATATGGATCTTAGCAAAAAAATACTACACTTCTTCACTGGATTCCTCACAGGGTATTGTCCCATCAGAAAACACCTCATGAGAATAGGTCTAGCAGAAAACGACAAGTGCAGATTATGTGTGGAGGAGGAAGAAACTCCAGATTACCTGTTGATAGAATACCTCGCCATCACAAGCCTACGTGAAGTCTTCTTTGGACAAGAAACTTTTAGAAGTGAGGAAGTAGCCTCATCAGAGCTATACTAGATATTGGAGTTCGTAAGAACTCCGGAACGAAATTCAATATAATATCTTATTTAATTTTCTCGGTACCCACCATATCTAGTAGGCGTTCTCCTATCCGCCACTTTGGTAGGTATCCATTGGGTCATTTCCAACATTCTGAGCTCTAGATTCTAAATACACGTTAAAACGGCTCTCAAAATAACTTTGCCTTACAGGTTGGTTTATAAAGCTACATCAAAATTCTCAGCATGCTCATTACTCGAAATTTCGAACACATGGCTAACCTTATTCATCAACTCAGGGAACGAGTCTGAACTAACCCTAACCGACTCCCACGTAACGATCCAAGGCGGCTCAACTTTGATGTTCAATCCAGCTAAACTGCGCGCATGAGCCTCTATAAATTAAGGTATCTGTACACAGAAGTGTTAACTTCACTGTTGAAGATGAACAAAGCGGTATGCAACACAGGAGTCGACCGCTGTAACATCTCTTTAATTGGAATGTTGACATGCCAGGGTGTTCTAGCACAATTACAGCGATGTCGCCCCGGTCGGGAAATGCAGGGGAAAATGTAAGAGTAATGTTGGTTCATACGACTGTAAAACGACGTCCGTAATTCGTAATTCCAGAGATGTAATTAATTGTGTTTTTTGTCCTCCGGGTTTGTCCTCATTATTCGAGTAAATTGAACTCGTTCTCTTCCTCCTCCTTTTCTTAATGTCTTTTCTCGATTACACAAGACATTGTGAGGGCGTTAGTTTTTGCTATTTTTTATTGCCGAAACATTGCTCATGCGGAAAATGATTTCTCTGGATTGTGATGGAGTCCAGTGCAGACCAAAATATACACACGTCAAAAAGAAATGAAGAATGAAATTCACTTGAGGAAAACAACCTGTAATCTCATAAATTAGGTTTTTCGCTCAAGTTCATATATTGTACTTAAGAGTATAAACTTTTTTTTTGGTTTGATAATGGCGAATACGCAGAAACATGTAACCAGCTGATTCAATATACAAGGTTCCAACAAAAAAAGTGTTGTATAGTCTTTTCCTTCAACTTTAAACACCCTATATTATCGAACATATTTGTTATACAGGGTGTTTCATTGGAAAACGGAAAAACTTCACAGGTGCATAGGTGACAGCAAGGCGGTTCTGGAGATACCCCATTTATTGGGTCTTACTGTCTTCGTAGCCGAGATACAGTGTGTTTTATGAAATTTGCCCGTTTCTTTCAGAGGCCATATCAAACGAACCACCAGGTATTTTCCTTCATATTTGGCAAATATGTTCCTAATTCAGAGCCCAATCGTATCATGTAATGACCGCCTTGAAAATTCAGGTCCGGGTTAACAAAAAATTATGAATCGTTTGAATCCTCTTTAAGCCACTTTCAGGTATCCAAGTTCTAAAAAACTTCACTTTTACGTTGAAAATTTGTGCAGTAAAAATTAGGAACATTGGAACATATTTGCCAAATATGATGAAAATATACCGGGTGGTTCGTTTGATATGGCCTCAGAAAGAAACGGACAAAATTCATAAAACACTCTGTATCTCGGCTACGAAGACAGTAAGACCCAATAAATGGGGTATCTCCAGAACCGCCTTGGTGCCACCTATGCACCTGTGAAGTATTTCCGTTTTCCAATGAAACACCCTGTATATCAAATATTGAACAAATAACAAATCCTTTAACTACACAGACCAATCAGTTCAATGGGTGAATATACTAAGAAAGAGTTCAATTGTGCTAGAAAGCCTGCGAATTCGTCAGCACTCTCCCAAACTACCCGAAAAATGTCGATTCAGTGAGGCAGTTATTTTTACATTCTCCGAGACATTCGGCCTGCACACATAATGCATCTTCAGGAATTCCGACCTCTCTGTGAGACTGGTTCTTCACTCTGACCTTGAATTTCATCCCAACAAATTGGTCGTGGTGCAGAAACTTTTTCCACGCGATTTTATAGCTGGTCTGAAGGCATATGAAGAGTTAATTGAAAACGTGCCTCTAAATGCACGTGATGCAGTTCACTTCTACATTTCTGTTTGCTATAAAGTCCGATGATTTGATATTCAGGGTGTTCCTCAACTAGAAGTACAAACAAAACTCACAGATTCCTCGGATCGTTAAAAAAAAAGAGTTCTATAAACAAGGGCCGTAAACGATTTATTTTCGAGAAACAGAGTGTTGAAATTTGATTTTTTTTTCAAGTTTTTTCTTATAGCACCTTCTGTTCACAAGATATTTGATTTAAATTTGGCATAGATATTCTAATTTGAAGATTTCATCATAGGATATGCTAATTTTGAATCTACAGTGTGTTATTTCTTCTGGAACGGTGACCGCCTCTTTCTTCCGGAAAGTTGAATAGTTTAAAAATTTTAAAATAGAATTTCTATTTGGTTTCTTGTAGTTTTGTTCTCTCTCTCTGCTTCCCATTTTGAGAAAAGAAAATATAATAATAATATAATATAATAATATAATATTTATTTGAACATAATAATAATACATTTAATTACATTATAGAAAGGAATGTCCAATTCAAATAAACAATCAAGAACAGAGGCTCATCCAAAACAGAATATTGCCTGTGTGTTCTATTCGAAATTAAATTTAATTTTTGTATGCCCTTATAAAAATTAAAAAGTATTCATGTCGGGAGATAATTGACAATTTTTGTGTCCAAATCGGTGTATGCCTGTCTTATATCGGTGTATGCCTGTCCTATTCCGGTGAAATGCGTCTTGTGTCGGTGGTAATAGTTTTTCATGTTCATAATCTATTATTAATTAGGTCATGAAATCTATCTCGCCCTTCCTCGCATATCCATCTCCTCAAGTGTGTCCGAAATCTTTTCGGATTTCTCATCTTTGTGAATCAAATAATTCTCTAGTAGTCCTCAGAAATATCCAAATTATTATGAAGATTCTATTAGTGAGCTGTGATGAATAAGTTGATTATAACTTTTGGTACTTATTTATCCAACCTGTAGCGTAGAATAATAAAGATTCGATAAATTGATATAATTTCATACACGATTCCTCTACTATAGGTTTTTACGATCTGATTTTCAAACTAGGTAAATCTGTGCGGTATCATTACTGATTTTTATATCTTGGAATTGAACATTGAAATGCATAAACTTTGAACAGCAGTACAGAAACTTTTCCTTCGAACCATTTCACCGATTTATAATCTGAAATTTTTGTGAATATTGAATAGTTACATTCACTTGAATCTGAGTAAAAAATATATTTTGACATGTATGATAGATACTAAATATTAAATAGTTTCCATCTTTGGAATTAGAATTTTTGATGTTTGAACAGATGATACATATTTGAAAAGTAGTAAGACCTCCAGATAACTAGAAGAACAGAATTTAAGGATATTATAGCAAAAACGAATGGATCAAGAATGATCTGAGTAACAGCAGATAACGACAGTTTGAAACTTTATTTAGGTATCAGTCTTTTACAGTATTGGGTATTCATAAAGGATTGTAACAACATTTTCACTCATACTAGCCAAGTTTCTAGGTTCATGAGAAAATTTCAAAATTGAGAACCATAGAGGCCCCAATGAAGTTACAATCATGAGACTGTAACTTACCACAAATGAATATCTATACAAATTGGCGGAGGCGCAAGTTCGATAAGACCTCGTTAACTATATCAGGTTTTTCATCTACTAAATTTTATTATGGCATCCAATCCATTTCATGTAGTCGAATCGAATACCCTTAATGGATAACATGTAGACAGAAACAAAATTCTAATGCAATTCTAATGTAGGTACCGATACCTACCTACATATGTGTTGCTTTAAACTATGAGCAACACAACAATGCCCTTATCAACTGCATTGTCGCTGGATATAGGTAGGGAGGCATAATCTACTTTACGGACACGTCGGAAATGTCTATTATGGTTTTGAATAGATGAACACTCAGTGAAAATATTCAGTAGCAAAAGCATTATATTCAAATTACCGTTACCATCATGATAATGGATAATATATGTGTCTATATTTGGAGGAAAGTGGGAAAATAGAAAAAGCACTGGCGTCAAGTAAAGGGCTTTTGTGTATTTGTTCAAATTTCTATTCAAGTAATTTTTTTAGCGATATTTGGCAGTAATTTTCAAATCGTTATTTTACCAAATTTCATATGGATATGAAACCATCTAAGTGATTTTGATCCACTTTGATCGCAGATTCTATATTACTGAGCTGATCTCATCACTTGGGACTTCTCTAAACCTTATTCAGAACCGGCTATTCCTTTAGAAAAAACACGCAAAAAATTTGCTACTCAATTATACATTCTTCATTCCCCATTTTAGATAATATTCTTGTTTTTCATCTATGAAATTGTTTCAAACTCATCTGTAAGTCAATACTATTTTTGATCGAGAAAATAATGCAACTAAAGACATTATATAGCTCTATATCTTTTGTTGAAGGCGCAAAAAGATATCAATATCTCTAGGAGAAGAATTCCGATATTTTTTATTTCTATCCGAATCTTCAAGTTGTATAGATTTCTACTTCAACAAGAAAATGATTAATATTCATTCTGTAAATTGGGAAAAAGGCGAACGAATTCAAGTGAATTCAATATCCAACTCTAATTTCTGTCTAGAACTCTATTACCTAAACTCTGTTCAAATATTAGACGTCTGGGCTAACATTGCATGGAGTTCTCTACCCAATTTCGGTCTGATTTCAAACATCTCTTTTCAATTCACCTCAACTGAAGTAGATAGATTACTCATCTTACCTAATGTTTACCTTCCATAGAAATTACTTTAGATTTTCAGATTAAACCGCAACAAACAAGCCGCTTTCATTACATTCAAGTCAAATTGAGGTATATCACGAAATATTTTTAGATCGAGATCAAATGTCAATCTTCAACGAAATTAGATAGATATGGAATTGTGCTGAAGAGATTTTTGGGTCATGTTTTGAGAAAGAGAACGTTTATCGGACCTTTCATTTCCTCAAATTGCTACTTGAATTTCAAACAATCAACAAAAGTTGAATAAATATAACAAAAAATAATAAATATTTCAGACACATACCAGCGAATTGAAATTAAACTTGTAATGGGTGTTTTTGTTCGAGGTATATAACTTTAAGTTGGCATTACTGTTCAAGATGGCGACCAATTTAACAGCTGTCAAGTGATTTATTCTCAGTTTGGTTTGGCAATTCATCATGAATAGACTCACGCTTGAACAATGCTTGCAAATAGTACAATTTTATTTCGAAAATAATGGTTCTGTGCGGAATACGTATCGCGCACTACGTCCATTTTATTCTGTTTAGCGATGAAGCGCACTTCTGGTTGAATGGCTACGTCAACAAACAAAACTACCGCATTTGGAGTGAAGCTAATCCTCAAGTGTATGTCGAAACACAGTTACATCCAGAAAAACTGACTGTTTGGTGCGCTTTATGGGCTGGTGGAATCATTGGTCCGTACTTCTTCAAAAACGATGATGGCCAGAACGTTACAATCAATGATGATCGGTATAGAGCCATGATTACTAACTTTTTCATTCCTGAATTGAACAACCATGATGTCCAGGAGCTGTGGTTCCAACAAGACGGCGCAACATGTCACTCGTGCCACAATCGATTTATTGAAAGACACGTTTGGTGACCGCCTAATTGCACGTTTTGGACCTGTGAATTGGCCTCCATGATCTTGTGATTTAACACCGCTTGACTACTTTCTGTGGGGCTATGTGAAGTCATTGGTCTATGAGGATAAGACACAAACCCTTGACCATTTGGAAGACAACAGTCGTCGTGTTATTGCCGATATACGGCCACAAATGTTGAAAAAGGTCATCGAAAAAATTAGACGTCCAGATTGGACTACAACCGAGCCAGCCGTGGCGGTCATATGCCAGAAATCATATTTAAAATGTAATGCCACAAGATTATCTTGCGGATAAATAAAATTCATGTCAATCGAATAATCCATCGTTGTTTTATTGCAATTTAAAGTTCTATAGCTCTAAAAAAAACACCCTTTAGATGCACAACAATTTCATCATACCCATAGCATTGCAAATGAATAGTCAAGAAAAAGGAAATGTAGCAATAATGATAAATAGACTTATTATCATCTTCAGAATATGGTTCAGATTACTCCGAAAATTACAGAATCATTATCGACTTGAATGCTTGAATGTGTCTCCATACCTCAATAATTCAAGCACTCTCGGATAGAATTGATATTTCAACACGGTTTATTGTATCCTCCAAAAACCTATAACAAGCCTTATACTCGTAGTTTATGTTATCAATGTGATTTTATAGCGACAGTTTTCTCAGTTTTTTATACACAACGCGACAATAAAGCTTTACTAGAACCGATTCATCTTTGAGTTCGTTATCGCCTTCCAAAAAAGGTAATATATCTCAGTATCTACATCAATTGTGCTCGTGGTGATATAATGTTAACATAACTCGGTGGATCCTCTATGGCAATTTTATATACGTACATGTATTATTCATGATTTCCTCTCTCCGTTTCGAAATGTAACGTGATGAGTGATGCGAAAAGTTCGATGTTCATGTTCACATGCAATTATCAAGTTTTCCTCATCATTGTCTTTCTCTTCGTTGATATAGTTAATCCAATATTGAGTTCATATACTCGTCTATTGTTCGAATACGCAATCTAATATTGAAGCGAATTTTCAGTTGGATTAGTTGCATAACTCCTTTATTGTAAACTGTACCATTGGTTGAAGTACGGTGGTATACAGGGTGGTTCAAATTTGTTGTCGAATGATGGGATCGATCGCAGTAGTTTGAAAAAAATAAAGTACATTTTCGAGCTCTCTTTTTGTGGAGCTGAAAACTGATGTCGATAGTTCATTCCCTTTTCTATAAAAGCATCATAACATTATTGAAGTGGAATATTCCATAGAATCTGACGGTGACAATGACAAAAATCAGTTTTTTGCGAATTTTCGAGTTGTAATGAAAAATTCTAAACAAGATATTTCCATTAGAAATAAAAAGGAAACATTGTATATCCGAGATCCAAAGTCGATGTTTAGTTGTTGTTAAAATGCCTAGAGCACGTGTACGCCAGCTATGTGAATTTGAAAGGAAAATCGAAGAAGAGTAGGCACCGGACGTCGAATGGGCACAAATGAAGTTCAAGATCGACATCTAAGACTTATGGCCATTAGAGACCGATTTGCGACAACTCGATTTTTGGCTGATGAGTGGTTAGGAGAACAAGGCCATCCTGTCACTATCCGAACTGTTTACAGCCGGATAAGGTCTTTTGGACGGCAGCATTATCGACCTCATCTTGTGTTACCTCTGACGGTTGAGCATCGCCGGCAACGATTACAGTGGTCCAGAGAACGTCAACATTGGAATGTGGAATGGCATCAGGTCGTCTTTTCTGATGAATCTCGATTCTCCTTGGGTGAACATGATGGCCGAAAAAGGCTTAGACTATGTCGAGGAGAAAGACGTGAACCTCAATTTGATGTCGAGCATCATGTACACCGGACATTGAAGGCGTTATGGAATGGGGTGCTATTTCACATGCAAGTAGGCCACCTTAAGGTTACTGGATCAACTAAGTACATAAATTAATGAGAAATGTCTCCAAATGCAAAAAAATAAAATTTTATTCCACCAAATCGATATAAGCCTTGGTCAAATTGAACGAATTGAGCTTCCAATTGCTTGACCCTCAGCAATTATTGGCATTTCGGAGACTTCGAAAGAATCTCCCAGGAAAAGAAATTTAGCTCAAATGAAGAAGTGATTGCCGAGATTCAAGCTTATTCAATAGCCAACCCAAATCTTTCTACAGAAAAGGTAGAAGGTGATAACGTTGACAAAAAAAGCCAAATTACTGAGAAAAACTGTATTTTCTTCACTGGTTAGGTCGAAGACCTCTTGAATGAAGTGTTATATTAACATTATTATGCTATATCGTCGTAGTGATCTCAACAAATCAAACATACCTGAAGTGTGTCTACGGTAGTTACTTAAGGAATTTAAATTCTGATCACATTTCCATTTTAATGTCATCACTTCTCTTCTTGAGGCAATGTCAGTGAACTTGTCCCTGGTTGTTTACAGAAAGTTTGTTGAACCTATCACAATATGAAACTGGGATACCTTTTTTATATGAAGATCATAAATTTGATACTTTAAAAATGATGAAATCACTTTATTAACAGCAGGAGGACATTTTTGAATGTGACCTGCTTCTCAGCCTCCCTAAGAATCGATTCATTGACAACAAATTCTGGTGATGAAATTATTAATTTATTATCATCAAGAAATGATCCAGTTGATCATCCTCCCAAATCTTCTGAAATAGGGCGATTTTTTAGAACTTTAGAACTTTAAATTGCAATAAAACAACGATGGATTATTGGATTGACATGAATTTTATTTATCCGCAAGATAATCTTGTGACATTACATTTTAAATATGATTTCTGGCATATGACCGCCACGGCTGGCTCGGATGTAGTCCAATCTGTACGTCCAATTTTCGATGACTTTTTCCAACATTTGGGGCCGTATATCGGCAATAACACGGCGAATGTTGTCTTCCAAATGGTCAAGGGTTTGTGGCTTATCCGCATAGATCAATGACATCACATAGCCCCACAGAAAGTAGTCTAGCGGTGTTGAATCACAAGATGTTGGATGTCAATTAACAGGTCCAAAACGTGAAATTAGGCGGTCACCAAACGTGTCTTTCAATAAATCGATTGTGGCACGAGCTGTGTGACATTTTGCGCCGTCTTGTTGGAACCACAGCTCCTGGACGTCATGGTTGTTCAATTCAGGAATGAACAAGTTAGTAATCATGGCTCTATACCGATCACCATTGACTGTAACGTTCTGGCCATCATCGTTTTTGAAGAAGTACGGACCAATGATTCCACAAGCCCATAAAGCGCACCAAACAGTCAGTTTTCCTGGATGTAACGGTGTTTCGACATACACTTGAGGATTAGCTTCACTCCAAATGCGGCAGTTTTGTTTGTTGACGTAGCCATTCAACCAGAAGTGATAAAAGATAAAATGGACGTAGTGCTCGATACTTATTCCGCACAGAACCATTATTTTCGAAATGATATTGCACTATTTTCAAGCGTTGTTCAGTATTGAATCCATTTATGATGCCAAACCAAACTGAGAATAAAATACTTGACAGCTGTTGAATCGGTCGCTATCTTGAACAGTAATGCCAACTTAAAGTTATATACCTCGAAAAAAAACACCCAATATAATACCTTGTGATTTATTTCTTTAGGGATATGTTGAGTCCCAAATTAAAGCTGATAATCCAAAAACAACAGAGCAATAAAAATATAAACCGAAATTCATTTCTTACTATCTTTATTAAAAAATTGAAATTCAGGTGAACAAATGATGAAAAATTATTAACACTTCAAATTGAAAAAATTGATCTCGATGAGTAAATTATATCTCTGTTCTGATATTTTTTATAGTATCAAACTATTATATAATAACATTCCTGATAAATCACCTTGTATAAACGGTAAATACGAAATTCATACTTCTCAAGGGAATTCTGATAAGATTAAAATATGGTCGACGATTCAATTTCTATAAAGCTCAACCTTGTCATCGAAATACAGCAAAGGGATAAGGTTTTCCTCAAAAGCAGAGAGATTCTCCAGGAAAATTCTTCAAAAGATGCGACAAAGTGAGATCTGATCTCTATCGATGTAAATGAGATCCATTTTCCAATGAATTTTGCATGATGCAGAATATTTAAGTAGGGAGGAATCGTTACCTGGCTTCATCGTTTTTCTTCGGATAGGAATTACGATTAAGCGTTATGGAGATGCCGAGGGTCATAGCAATAAAATTCGACTAAACTTACCGGATTTGAGACGTAGCAGTTTATAATGATCTCTCACGGGTGTTCGATAGAGTTAACAGAAAAGAGAGAAATCCTTTTGTTTTCACATTTCATCGACTGTTCGATGAACAAAGCCTTCTCCGATCCCATTTCTGATTCATTATACTTGGAGAAAAACAATCAATGCCGCCCTAGGCAGTGACCGAATTTGCGCCCTGACTGAAGTCAACTCTACAGAATGCAAAATAAATGGTGTCTTTTTAGAGCTATAGAACTTTAAATTGCAATGAAACAACGATGGATTATTCGATTGACAAGAATTTTATTTATCCGCAAGATAATCTTGTGGCATTACATTTTAAATATGATTTCTCTCATATGACCGCCACTGCTGGCTCGGATGTAGCCCAATCTGGACGTCCAATTTTCGATTACTTTTTCCAACATTTGTGGCCGTATATCGGCAATAACACGGCGAATTTTGTCTTCAAAATGGTCAAGGGTTTGTGGCTTATCCGCATAGACCAATGAGTTTACATAGCCCCACAGAAAGTAGTCTAGCAGTGTTAAATCACAAGATCTTGCAGGCCAATTCACAGGTTCAAATCGTGAAATTAGGCGGTCACCAAATGTGTTTCAATAAATCGATTGTGGCACGAGCTGTGTGACATTTTACGCCGTCTTGTTGGAACCATAGCTCCTGGACATCATGGTTGTTCAATTCAGGAATGAAAAAGTTAGTAATCATGGCTTTATACCGATCACCATTGACTGTAACGTTCTGGCCATCATCGTTTTTGAAGAAGTGCGGACCAGTGATTCCACCAGCCCATAAAGCGCACCAAACAGTCAGTTTTTCTGGATGTAACGTTGTTTCGACATACACTTGAGATTTAGCTTCACTCCAAATGCGACAGTTTTGTTTGTTGACGTAGCCATTCAACCAGAAGTGCGCTTCATCGCTAAACAAAATTAAATGGACGTAGTGCGCGATACGTATTCCGCACAGAACCATCATTTTCGAAATAAAATTGCACTATTTTCAAGCGTTGTTCAGTATTGAGTCCATTTATGATGCCAAACCAAACTGAGAATAAATCACTTGACAGCTGTTAAATCGGTCGTCATCTTGAACAGTAATGCCAACTTAAAGTTATATACCTCGAAAAAAAAACACCCTATATAAAAATAAATGGAAATGCTGAAATGTCATTTTTTAACCGATAATTTTCAAAAGAATAAGCTTACTCAACTCTATTCAATCTCTCTCTCTTAATCTAACCCTCGTAAGGGTGTAGTGACATCATGTCGCGACTCTTTCAATACCTATTAATAATATCAATTGAAGTTAAGCCAAATCAAAATAATGAGGAACATTCATATTGAAAAATGAAATGGATACCACGTGAGATAACAGGAATATAGTTTGAATTCTGAATTTTCAGAATATTTAATTTATGAATGGTTGAAGTTCCACACTGAAATCATTCCATACAACATAAAACCTCCGATTCAGAATGACCTGTTGCATCCCAATCAAGTAAGAGTGAAGAGTGCTTACTATTCTACAAACCTGACATGCTGATGCTAGAAAAGTTGAAGAACGACACAGATACTGTTTCATTTTCTTTATGTTCCAAGCCTATAATACGTCACGCATGACCTGAGTTTCAACAGATACATAGTGACATTTCTCATATACTATTCAATTGCGAATTCAAATGCGAGACCTTCATGAGTTGCTCTCGTTTATTGAAGGTTCTTGGCGCAATAGACGTACAATGGAGATTCCTCAGCTTGAGGGCATCGTGTCTTCTTCGAACATAGAATCGTGTTCGTGAATTCTTTCGCAGATCACTTCAATCGATATTCGAACAGACTTGTTTGTTCAACAACAGAAGCAAGTCCATCGCATTCGAATTGTTGAGCAATATTGGAACGATCGCTTAGTGCTTCTAGATTTGAAATTTTTAGATAATCACTTCATCATGTCATGTTGCGGTTTTGTACAACAATAATGGATTGATTGATGGATGTTCGTTAACTGTACGTGTTTCTTCATTGATCCATTGATTACTTGACGTTATTGTTCCTTAAGGGGGATAGAGTTGTTTTGAATATTGTTTCCATGTGATTATGTACTCTATTTTCATTGATATTCTCAATGAGATTAGAAATGTTACTTCAGAGGAGGGAGACAAATTTTTTCTATAGGTAGAATGTATCCAGTTTTAACGTTAATTTCGTCTGTACATGCAGTTCAAAGATGTCATGACTTATCCGAAAATTCAACTATTACACGAAAAAAAATATCAGGATTTTTATCTGATAACTCTCTGATAAGATCAACTTATTCAAAGAAAATCAAGAATTCATTTCGAAAATAATAATTCTTCAGGAATTTGGAGGTATAACATGAACCAAATCCATGGAATCATTTCAGAGTCTTAGACATTTGAAATTTCATTTTCCCGATATTACAATGACCACTTATGAGATCGAGTTGATATTTCGTTATAAGGTGAATAAAGACGTATTCAAGAATCAAGCTTCATACAAAATTTTGTCCCTCACCCAGAACTGCTGCAGCGTAATAGGATAAAAACCCAATAAAGCTTTTAGATACGAATCAAAAAGGAGCAAAAGCAAATCAGTTAATCAGTCTACATACAGTCCATCTTCAGCATCCACCAAAAGTGATAAATTTCACACAAGTTGATTAAGACAGCTACAATTTAGGTTCATTTGCCGATCTAGGAATCAACAGAGTAGTGGAGTATTTTCGAAGTGGAACGAACAGGTGTCGCTGAGAGAGAATTAACTCTCCCAGCATCGCAACTGTTAACTACATTAGCATTATACAGTTTGGACTTTCAAATAAACATCCGTTGCATCGCAAATCAAGCGAGCCATCTAATCTGGAACCTCGCCTATTGGTGGATTTTTCCAACGGGATTGATTCCCTAGCGAACTTAATAATTAGTTTCTAATTACAGCCGATTATTGCAACTCATTTTCACACTCAACTTCATCCATCAATCAATAAATGAACAATGAAATGGAAGTTCTTATCATCGACGAAAGTATGAATTCACTGAAAATTAATGGCAACAATATTAATTGGTGAATGTTGAATTGATGGAAGCATTTTATTTCTTCAAAGCAGATTCTTCATTCTAAAACTAATCCAGATAATCATAACAGCTTAAAACATTGTGTGATGAAAAAATGAGGAAACTGCTATAGTGACATCTGGAGCTTCACACCCTTAGTATTCATCCAGTTTTTCTGCTAAATTTTCAAAAGCATTAGCTTCACGATTTCATATCTTTACTCAGTAAAAAATGCAACAATAGAAGGCTTCCAAGTTTCTCGAGCAACTTGGTGAAAATCTTTTACTAGTTAAAGGTTGTAATTGATTAAAAATTTGAAGAAATTAGCGATTATATAGAATTCCACTAGGTATTACCATCCAGACAATCTGTAATTTATGACGAAGAGCTTCTAATGTTTATGGTTGATTGGCTAATTGCTTCAGTCTCCTACTCGTCAGATCCCACACATATTCCTTAGGCCAAAGGGAGATTTAGATAGCCACGGTAATATGTATATCAAGGTAAGCCTTTGGGTTAGTCTCTGCATCGCGATTCATAGAATGCCTTGCAAAGTTGAAACAATGTTTCTTCCAACTTTGAAGGACTGAGATGACATGAAGATCCACCATTTCATTAACATAACGGGTGTTTTTTTTTCCAGGTTCCTATACAACTTTAAGTTGGCATTACTGTTCAAGATGGCGACTGATTCAACAGCTGTCAAGTTATTTATTCTCAGTTTGGTTTTGCAATTCATCATGAATAGACTCACGTCTGAACAACGCTTGCAAATAGTGAAAAAATGAGATTGCCGTTGTTCCCGATTTTCATAAGCGAATTTTTTTTAGCGATGAAGCGCACTTCTGATTGAATGGCTACGTCAACAAACAAAACTGCCGCATTTGGAGTGAAGCTAATCCTCAAGTGTATGTTGAAACACAGTTACATCCAGAAAAACTGACTGTTTGGTGCGCTTTATGGGCTAGTGGAATCATTGGTCCGTACTTCTTCAAAAACGATGATGGCCAGAACGTTACAATCAATGATGATCGGTATAGAGCCATGATTACTAACTTTTTCATTCCTGAATTGAACAACCATGATGTCCAGGAGCTGTGGTTCCAACAAGACGGCGCAACATGTCACACAGCTTTTGCCACAATTGATTTATTGAAAGACACGTTTGGTGACCGCCTAATTTCACGTTTTGGACCTGTGAATTGACCTCCTAGATCTTGTGATTTAACACCGCTAGACTACTTTCTGTGGGGCTCTGTAAAGTCATTGGTCTATGCGGATAAGCCACAAACCCTTGACCATTTGGAAGACAACATTCGCCGTGTTATTGCCGATATACGGCCACAAATGTTGGAAAAAGTCATCGAAAATTAGACGTCCAGATGGGACTACATCCGAGCCAGCCGTGGAGGTCATATGCCAGAAATCGTATTTAAAATGAAATGCCACAATATTATCTTGCGGATACATAAAATTCATGTCAATCGAATAATCCATCGTTGTTTTATTGCAATTGAAAGTTCTATAGCTCTAAAAAAACACCCTTTACATCTTGCCTCAAGGAGAGTTGGCAGCGTCGAGAAAACTGCAATAACGAAAAATATTATAAATTTCCTTACGGCAAAGAGGGGTACCTCCCCGAGTGAAATTCGCAGCTATTTACAATTCATCCTTGAACAAAAACCGATACCAAAACAAACAACAAGATTTGGAAGTTCGTAAAGTCGGACACTTAACACTTTCTCTGAATCGAGTAGACATTACCCTAAGGCAATGCACTCCACGACTGGTTTTGCACCGGCCTTAACCGTGACCTCAGTCGGTAGATATGCGAGAACCAGCGTTTTAATTCCAGGACGAATCTGCTCATCCGAAAGGTTACTTTCGTTATAAGAACGATTAATACACGAGAAGGAAGCTGGGTTAAATTTCCGGTGATTTTTTCCGACATTTTGAAATGGACTAATCAGAGAACTCATTATCGAATGAATTTTGTAGAAATAAGAGGAAAAATCTGAAGAACTGTCTTATCGCATGTAAAAGAACAAGAGCTTTTCGTACAGGATGAAATTGTATTTTAAAAAAATTTCACGAGTTTAAATTGAGATCGATCTCAAAAATTTGGAAAGCTCTGGAGTCAGGAGCACTCATTCAAATTGATATCTCCAACGGCGCAATCAGCCTATGAATGACGAGCACACAGAAATCCCTGAATTGAATATTATAAAGGATGTTTTTTTTTAGAGCTATAGAACTTTAAATTGCAATAAAACAACGATGGATTATTCGATTGACATGAATTTTATTTATCCGCAAGATAATCTTGTGGCATTACATTTTGAATATGATTTCTGGCATACGACCGCCACGGCTGGCTCGGATGTAGTCCAATCTGGACGTCCAATTTTCGATGACTTTTTCCAACATTTGTGGCCGTATATCGGCAATAACTCGGCGAATGTTGTCTTCCAAATGGTCAAGGGTTTGTGGCTTATCCGCATAGACCAATGACTTTACATAGCTCCACAGAAAGTAGTCTAGCGGTGTTAAATCACAAGATCTTGGAGGCCAATTCACAGGTCCAAAACGTGAAATTGGGCGGTCACCAAACGTGTCTTTCAATAAATCGATTGTGGCACGAGCTGTATGACATGTTGCGCCGTCTTGTTGGAATCACAGCTCCTGGACATCATGGTTGTTCAATTCAGGAATGAAAAAGTTAGTAATCATGGCTCTATACCGATCACCATTGACTGTAACGTTCTGGCCATCGTTTTTGAAGAAGTACGGACCAATGCTTCCACCAGCCCATATAGCGCACCAAACAGTCAGTTTTTCTGGATGTAACGGTGTTTCGACATACACTTGAGGATTAGCTTCACTCCAAATGCGGCAGTTTTGTTTGTTGACGTAGCCATTCAACCTGAAATGCGCTTCATCGCTAAACAAAATAAAATGGACGTAGTGCGCGATACGTATTTCGCACAGAACCATTATTTTCGAAATAATTACACTATTTTCAAGCATTGTTCAGGCGTGTGTCTATTCATAATGAATTGCCAAACCAAACTGAGAATAAATCACTTGAAAGCTGTTAAATCGGTTGCCATCTTGACTGTAATGCCAACTTAAAGTTATTTACCTCGAAAAAAAACACCTTTTAGTTTTAGAAACATCGGAGCTACAAACTAAAATTGAGAGACTTCTTGAGAGATTTCTCGGATAATTTTCAGACCTAAAAGTTTTTGAAACATGGGCTCGCAAAAGTTTGATTTTTTCACTTTTTCTCTCTTAGTATCCCCACTTTGCAGGATATTCAACTGAAGGTTGGCATTTTATTTCAATTTAGAGTTTACCTACATCACGGTATATGCCGAATTCGATTGCAAATCTACAATGATATTTTTTCTGGAACTGTGCGCACTTTTCCCCTCTAAAACTTTGTTTCGGTGTTTAAAAGAGTTTAAAAGAATGTGAGAAGTAACTTTGATTTAATACTAAATCTTTCTGTCTCTTGGAGTTATTTTATATCTGCTACCGATTTTCAGAAAAAATTTCAAACTCTTCTTTCAAAATCCTCAGGAATATCGAAATTAAAATAAAGGTTTAGTTACTACTATGAACAAAAATAATTTATTAATTTTGGTGCTGTGTATCAATGATTCATGAAATGTCGATGAATTCGTGGAAGCACAAAAAAAGTAGGACTTAAAGAAACATTCTGTATCTCCACAGCAAACCGTATGCAGGCCCATGTTTATAGGACTTTTTATCCAAGAAATATCTCATTTTCATTTCTACCACAAATTTAGAAAGAGCCTGTAA
This sequence comes from Harmonia axyridis, assembly GCF_914767665.1. NCBI lineage: Eukaryota > Metazoa > Arthropoda > Insecta > Coleoptera > Coccinellidae > Harmonia > Harmonia axyridis. The sequence continues at coordinate 9,263,479 of NC_059507.1, forward strand.
GGTTAAAAAAAGGATTACGTTCAAATGTTTATTCAATCAATTGTTATCATAATCTAGTTACCGACATAATTATTTTTTATTAATTTATTATAACATTTGTAATGAATTCTTTAAGGAACTATTGAATCATTCCAGAAAGATTTCAAATTTAAAATGCTATTAGAACTTCCATCAAGTAGGTAAACCCCCAGAACAATAATCAAGTATATCTTTTTCGGGTAGTAAGATATGCCCCTCCTAATTCATAAAAAGAATGTACACGCTCTTTTAACTCTCGAACTATGAAGTGAAACATAATGGTTAGAAAGAAATATGTTATGTGGTTCTTGAAATATTGGAGATCGTCGGTGGCAACTAATTCAGCTATGGAAGATGGAACCATTCATTCTCCATGTCTTACAGCAGGTAAAAAAATATATATTTCACGTTTTTCTGTCTTATGCAGGATATAAAATTCGTGTATTCCTTTTATATTCAAGCTGAGGAAGTAGATTCTCATATTAACAAAAAGAAAGTCACTGAAATGAAGACAGCAGCTTTCAAGTGCTAATGAATTCATGCGTCCTTGGAGACCACAGTAGTGTATGAACCAACGTTCAAATATTCAAATCAGTACTTTTCTCATTATTTTTTGTTAGTTTGCTTGAATTTTTTATGTTTCTGACGACACTTTTTCGCACGAAGCTTGAAATGGTTATTATACTCATCCACGTGAAATATCAACTCATATAAAGAAAAGGTTTATAACCACGGCCCGCAAACATTTTGTTTTCATGATACAAGGTATTAAAGATTGATTTTTCTCTTAAGTTTATTCTATGTCCCATAGCCCCCCACCATCTCAGGAATTCAACCTAAATTTGGCATAAATATTCCAAGATTTCATCATGTGATATGCTAATTTTGAATGCAAATCTACAGAAAAATCCAAATTATTATAAAAATTCAGTTAGAGAGCTGTGAAGAAAAAAATAAATTCGAGTTTTGGTATTTATTCACCCAATCTGTAGATCAATAACAATTCGATAAACTGATATAATCATCACCAAAAAAAAGGCTGAAGAATTTCGAAAAAAAAGCGTTTGTGAGGCCATCTTCATAGGAAGGTGCATAAACCACCAAATAACATAATTTCGAAATAATTGCCATTATTGCCACATTCCATTGAAGGAACTGATTTCCACAGATGAGTGTACTACTCGATAAATAGAAGAACCTTTTCAACGAAATCACGATTGGAAATTTCACGATTTAGTAGTCCAATCATTATCATTAGTTATCATAGTAGGTGTTGGGAATCATGGGAGGTAATGACAATATAATTACTTGAACTTAAGGCGAAATATTTCCGCGAGAGTGCTGAATTGTTTCCTCATGCTGGAGCTACAATTCTGTCCTATAATTAAATATATTCTTCTTTGTTTAATAGGAGATTGTACTGCAATTTACGTGGTCAAAGTTCGTGGGATTTCAAGTAGGCGGACATTTCTAGATATAAACTTTCAGAAAAATTATCGACTCATTATTCCGAATGAGATGGAGTCATGAAAAGAATAAGCTTTCACCACTGAACAATCCTCGCAGCCATTTGTTGTGCCAAGTAATAGGATTTTAAAAATAGCCCTCAATTTTTTATGGAAAAATTCAAATTGTTAAATGGAGTTACATAGGCGTACAACTTTGCTTTCGCAGTTTTTTCCGAAATCACAGGCTCTATTGTGAAAACTGGTTATACATTAATGATTCAAAGAATTGTCCATCCTCGGCCACTGCTTTTTCCTATCTTTGGGCAGCCTACGAAAAAACTGGTCATCTTTTGAAGCGATCCACGAATCGAAGCAATTTTTTACTTCTTCATAAGACCGGACGGAAGATCTGGTCTGCCAGGACGTGTGCCATTGATCGGAACAAGTGATAGTTCGAAGGCAACGTCTGGAAAGTACGGCGGGTGGAATAGGACTTCCCATTTCAACGTTTCCAAGTATGTCTTGATCACTTTCGCAACATGAGGTTGAGCATTGTCATGCTGATAAATCACTTCATCATGTATCTTGTTGTATTGCAGCCGTTTGTCGTTCAATGCTCGGCTCAAATGCATTAATTGCATTCGATACCCATCGCCTGTGTTAGTTTCAGTTGGTTTTAACAACTCATAATACAATACGCCGAGCTGGTCCTACCAAATACTGAGCATGACTTTGGAACCGTGAATATTCGGTTTGGCCGTCGACGTCGAAGTATGGCCGAGATATCTCTATGATTTTCTGCGCTTGGGATTATCGTAGTAAATCCATTTTTCGCGTCCAGTCACAATGTGATGAGAAATCCCTTTCGTCTTTGCCTTGCAAGCAGCTGTTCACAAGCAAACAAAACCGTTCAACATCTCTCGGCATCAACTCCTATGGCACCTAATTTCCTTGTTTCTGAATCATTTCCATAACTTTCAGGAGTTTTGAAATGGTTTGTTGCGTCACTCCCAATGATTCTGCCAATTCTTGTTGCGTTTAACACGAATCTTGGTCAAGTAATGCCTCTAATCTCCTCTGATTTAAATGTTGTAGTATTGAAACATAGAAATTTGCTCACCCTGTACATATTTGATGGATGTTAATAAAAATAACAGCACAAAACGTCCTGACTCAACGTCAGTCATAATGTTCTATTTTTTCATATGAGCAATCGTTATCCCTTAAATTTCACATTTCAGATTTAAGTAGGGTCAACTTCTGCAAGAATTTTTTAAATTATATTCATCTTCATCTAATTCAAATGGTTCACTATATATGAAATCCATGCGAAGACATCATTCGGATAGTCCTTTTGAAGTGTACTCTCAAATCAAGTTCGAATATAATGGGATTTCATTTGACATTTGTATAACTCAATGCCACTTTGAAATCTTATAGAAATAATCTAGGAAAAATGTAGGCAGTGCGCAGTTTGAAACTTTTCACCCTTAAATTATATAGCGAAATATTGAATTCAAGGATTGTTTTACAGAGTTCGAAAATTTTCCAACTGTTGTATATGGTTTATTACTGAAAATAATTAATGGATATGTATTAACATATGGGGAGCATTAACAGCAAACTTGTGTAAAGTATCAAACAAAAGCATACGAGCTAAATTTCCACGGATATCGAAGTAAACGGCAACAAAGAGGTTGTGGTTGGATAATTAGAAAAGGTTATTAAATTTCCTTGAAACTCTGGATGGCCATACTAAAGTATTTCCACATTAATTATAACAAATAGGGGGAACATAAAGACAGCAAATGGTGCACGAAGTTGGAGGTCACCTACGCAAGATCTTAATGACATGGGATAATTCATAGTGTCAACATATAAAATGACACGTGAACTTTGTCGGTATAACGAACGAGATCTCATAATCAATAAAGGGTTAACTGAGCTGAGAAATAATTGCACCCCCTGACAGGCACTTTATTTATGACTTAGCTAGTCTTTGAGTGCGTGTCGCTTTCATTATAAATAGATTGGGGGGTCACGAAGAGCTGTCGTGAAGTTATGTGCTCGAGAATGAAAAATTACATTGGGTTAGTTTACATATAATTAGATTCGGAGCAGATAACATGGACCTTAGCCTCATTCGAATCCAAATCGTTTTCGCTTGCAAATAAGATTTTTTAATGCCGATTTGTGGATGTGAAAAACTTGGGTGCATATTTTTTCATCAACCCACCGTTAGAATGACTCTCCTTTCTCTGCATTCTAATGTAAGAGATCTTTCTAAATGAATATAAGAGGACTATTGATAAGTCCCCGTTCTACGAAAGTAAAATACATTTTTTTGGTAAAATTCGATTCTAACAATCAGAGTTCTGTCCAAATATGTGAATCACGAAACATTAAAAACCATGTACCATGCTAACTTTGAATCTCACTTAAGATATGGAATTATATTCTATGGAAGCAGTAGCGAAACAAAGCACCTTTTCATTACTCAAAAAAGAACCTTGAGACTACTTGCCAGGATCAACTCTAGACAATCTTGTAGGGGTAAATTCAAAGAAAACAAGATCTTGACTGTGTATGGAGTATATATTCAGGAGTGTGTTCTCTTTCTATACAAAAATAGACATTTGTTTGAAGCATACCTTCCTCAAACAGTTAGAAACACCAGAAGGCTGGATTATAATTTCCCCAAGCACAGACTAACGCTGACAGAAAAGGGAGCATTTTATAGTGCTATAAAATTCTACAATAAATTACCCAGGTCTGCTAAACTTAGCCAAAATTTGAGAGAATTCAAGAAAAATGTTTTCAATTTTTTATTAGAACTTGAACCATATAATATCAAAGAATTTTTAGGTTAACTATTCCAAATTGACGTTTGTTGTGTTTAATGTTACTGAAATGTAATATTCACATAATAAAAATACATTATTATTATTATTATTATTATTCTACATAGTTGCCTTCGACGGCGATACAGCGATTATAGCGATCTTCCTACTTTTCGATACCATTTTTGTAGTACGATTTCTCTTTCGCTTCAAAATAGGCCTCAGTTTCGGCGATTACTTCTTCATTGCCGCTAAATTTTTTTCCAGCGAGCCTTTTTTTGAGGTCTGAGGACGGAAAAAAGTCACTGGGGGCCAGATCTGGCGAATACGGTGGAAGCAGAAGCAATTCCTAGCCCAATTTATGCAATTTTGCCATTGTTTCCATTGATTTGTGACACGGCGCATTGTCTTGATGAAACAGCACCTTTTTTTCTTCGAATGGGGCTATTTTTTAACGATTTCATCCTTTAAACGATCCAATAACGCTATATTATAATCACTGTTGATGGTCTAGGTCTTTTGGAGGTGATCAATGAATATTATATCTTGTGCATCCCAGAATACTGATGCCATAACCTTGCCAGCTGACTGTTGTGTTTTTTCTCGCTTTGGATTCGGTTCATCGTGTGCAGTCCACTCAGCTGACTGTCGATTGGACTCCGGAGTGAAATTATCGAGCAATGTTTCATCCATTGTCACATATATACGCAAACATTCAGGTTTATTGCACGTAAACAGCTTCAAACACTGCTCAGAATCATTAACACGTTTATGCTTTTATCGATTGTGAGCTCGCGCGGCACCCATTTTGCATACAGCTTCCTCATGTACGTGAATGATATGATGTACACGTTCAGATGATATCTTCACAGTGTCTGCTATTTCGATCAACTTCATTTTACGGTCATTCAACATTATTTTGTGTTTGATGGGAGAAGGTAGTGGCCAGCGATGGACCATACTTTGAATCATGAATGTATGACCAGTTTCTTAGAAAAAAGCCTCGAATTTCGGTAAAAAACGGCGAAAGCAAAGTTGTACGCCTATGTAGAATAAAATATTTGTGGCACTTTTCATGGTGAGCCATGAAAAATCATTTCTACTTGGAATGAAATATGATATTTTTTTTGAGTTTCAAAATTCTCAAAAATCTGGAGATCTAAATAAATTTTGACAGATGTACAGGGTGGGCAAATAAGCGAGGTAAGCGGCTATATCTCAGGATCCACTCATCGTAGAGACTTGCGGTAAAAAATTTTACCACTTAAGTAAACAAAAGAAAACACTGGAAATTGTTTTGAAGTTCATACCTCTACCGCTAGGGGGCGTAATAGCTATCGTCGAATAGAAAAATTGATTTTACTCGAAAAATTTTCATATTAAGTTGGAAAAAAAATATCATCATTGTAAACCTTGGAAAATTCTCTATCTGTTTGAATTGTCACTTTCGATTTTGCGACATCAAATAAGGGTGGGGGAAAGATAAAAATCTGACTGATTGAAATGTCTGTAACTTCAGTTTGGCTCAACATTTTTGAGCAAATTAGATCTTATTTGAGAGACAACATCTTGTTGATTAAGGAAAAAATATACTCATGATGAATTTGATTCAGCTGCTTCCGATAGGGAGCGCTAAGTCAGAAGTTCATTGTTTTGTTCATTTTTCTCTGAAATTTCAAATGTAATGATAGGATTTTCTTAACAGAAACAAAAATTTCATTGAATTTGCATGAAAAAACCTGAAGGTCGCAAAGCGATAATTTCAGGCGTTCTGAAGTTATGGCTGAAAGAAGATATTCTTCAACTGATGCACGATGCAATGCGAAAAACCAAATTGAGTCTTCAAGTTCTAACAGAAACAGAAATCCCATCAAATTTGTATGAAAAAACCAAAAGGTCGCAAAGCGATAGCTTCAGGCGTTCTGGAGTTATTGCCGAAAGAAGACACAATTTAGTTTTTCAGTGCATCAGTTGAAGAATATCTTTTTTCGTCCATAACTACAGAACCTCTGAAGCTATCGCTTTGCGACCTTTGGTTTTTTCATACAAATTTGATGGGATTTCTGTTTCTGTTAGAACTTGAAGACTCAATTTGGTTTTTCGCAGTGCATCAGTTGAAGAATATCTATTTTCGGCCATAACTTCAGAACGCCTGAAATTATCGCTTTGCGACCTCCAGGTTTTTTCATGCAAATTTAATGAAATTTTTGTTTCTGTTAAGAAAATTCTATCATTACATTTGAAATTTCAGAGAAAAATGAACAAAACAATGAACTTCTGACTTAGCGCTCCCTATCGGAAGCAGCTGAATCAAATTCATCATGAGTATATTTTTTCCTTAATCAACAACATGTTGTCTCTCAAATAAGATCTAATTTGCTCAAAAATGTTGAGCCAAACTGAAGTTACAGACATTTCAATCAGTCAGATTTCTATCTTTCCCCCACCCTTATTTGATCTCGCAAAATCGAAAGTGACAATTCAAACAGATAGAGAATTTTCCAAGGTTTACAGTGATGATATTTTTTTTCCAACTTAATATGAAAATTTTTCGAGTAAAATGCATTTTTCTACTCGACGATAGTTATTACGCCCCCTAGAGGTAGAGGTATGAACTTCAAAACAATTTCCAGTGTTTTCTTTTATTTACTTTAGTGGTAAAATTTTTTACCGCAAGTCTCTACGATGAGTGGTTCCTGAGATATAGCCGCTTACCTCGCTTATTTGCCCACCCTGTACAATACTTGATAGTTATCACTGCTAGCTACACTTGTCTTTTCCTTCCGTCGGAATAAAAGAAGAACTTTTCGATGATCCTGTCACTCAAAATATGAAGTTATTTTCCGTTGAAAAAAAAATTGACACAATTCGTATAATTTTCTTTGATCTTTATTCACAACGGTTTCAATCCCTTCATTCAAATTCATGCAAATATGATCTCCATCCAGACGTATCACGTCTTCCTGATACGTCATTCAAAATAAACCGACTATAATGAAATTGGCTTTCTGGCGGCAGAGAATTGAAACTCCCATGAAGTTCCAATCCGCGGCTTTGCCATCCGAAAGTATGCCAATATCGTGAATTCGAACCGTCAGCTGAACCCGATGACGCCCAAAACTCAACGAGATTTGCGTACCTAACCAACGTTCGTTCAGTTGAACTTCCATCGAGGTTTCCGAAAACGAATCCCGGCTAGTAAGTTTTAGTCATTTGGAAAATTCCTTCATGCGCAAATTGAATACCGATCGTCCATCGTTGAAAATTTTCGCGTTGTCAGCAGACCCCTCTGCAATGGATCTTTCATATCCAACGATGTCGATTAGGTTTTTTATGTGCCGCTTATGCTGATTTTTGACTTTTTAGGTATTCGTTTAGGTTTAGGTCATATACAGGGTGTATCAGTATCTCGATCCCTAAGACAGATACAGGATGTTGAAGTTTACAAGAAAAAATCATTTTTATGCAATAGCTTCCATAAAATTGCTTGAATTCAAACGAAATCTGCATGCCTACCCTACTCCCTAAGGGCTATTTTATGAAGATATTTTCGATTTTCGAGGAACACCAGTGGCGTGCAATTCGGTCGCATCTCAAGTATTTCGAAGAAAAAAGTATACCGCTGTTTTTTTGAAGGAATGAACGAAGCGATATCGAACTGCTCGTTCAAATTGGATTATAATTTGCTTCTACAGAACAAAATTTGAAATTCCAGATCCAGAGATGATTAGCTTTTTCGAAAGACGTGCTAACTCGAAATTGGCTACAAATTCATAATTAAGTCAGCCACGAATTGAATTCGGTAATATCTCGGATATCTTTAGCATTAAACGTACAAACAATCAAATCTATTGTCTCAAGATATCTCTCCGAGATATTACCGAATGGACTAGTTTAGTGATGTTGATAATACTATATTTGACACGATAGAATTAAAATATAGAGCAAAACTCATAAATCAGTGAAAAAATTTTGAAAATCCATCAATAAATGACTGAGAAATAGATTATTTAAATTTACGTATTTTACCGCGGATTGCTTTGGTCTCCGACATGTCTGTGACGTCACGGCACTGGCTTGTGATCGCTACACCATAAATAACGTTTAAATACTTAGCCGCGCCAAGGCTCTCGCGCTGTTTGTAGTTGTACAGTGTAGTTTTAACTCGAGTTTTGTTTTTATGTCACCATAATGGAAGAAGGCTTCGTGAAAGGACAAAGTGACAATTTGCCTAAAATAGATATATTTGCAGTGATGGAGTTTTTTTCTTCAAATCCATCTTATGTCAGTGCTGAAATAAAAGGAGTTAAACTTTTCAAGTAAGTATCTACTTTTGAGTTTGCTTCATCATGGTTCAACTTATAACGATGATTTATTTGAAAAACGTTTCATAAACAGTTTGTAGTTGAGTACTGGTTGTTGAAGTCTATCAATGGCAAAACATATTTATGTGAGGAGTAAAAAGTAAAAAGAGAAAAAAGTAATTTATATGTATGTATATAGTAAGTTATTTCAGCCATCGTGTAACGAACAAAACACGACACGAACGGCACAAGTGATTGTACACCAATGAATTCGTAAGCACTCTGCGAATACCAGTCGTCTAGTGTGTGACGTCACGACACTTACATGTACTATGAAATGATTCTTCCAAGCGCAACTTCATAGTCCCATAACTTTTTCATTTCTAGAGATATTAAAATGATTTTTCCACATTTTTGTTTTATTTTACTTAAATTTTTAGAATTAATCCTTAACAAAAAAATGAAAACTAGTCCATTCAATTCTTGGCTAACTAAATTATGAAATTGTAACTAATTTGGAGTTGGCACGCCTTTCGAAAAAACTCATCATCTCTGGATCTGTAATTTCAAATATTGTTCTGTAAAAGCAAATTATACTCCAAATTGAACAAGCAGTGCGATATTGCTTCATTCGTTCCTTCAAAAAAACAGCGGTATACTTTTTTCTTCGAAATACTTGAGATGCGACCGAATTGCACGCCACTGGTGTTCCTCGAAAATCGAAAATATCTTCATAAAATAGCCCTTAGGGAGTAGGGTAGGCATGCAGATTTCGTTTGAATTCAAGCATTTTTATGGAAGCTATTGCATAAAAATGATTTTTTCTTATAAACTTCAACACCCTCTATCTCTCTTAGGGATCGAGATAGATCTGTCTTAGGGATCGAGATAGAGGTATATAATGTACTTTTTTCCGAATCAGGACAACGAGGAGAATATCCCATTAAATTTTCAACGATTAAAACTGATACACCCTGTGTAGTGAACCGGAAGCGTTTCAAGAAGTCATTCCAAACAAATGTTCAGCCAATTTGACAGAAGGTCACTTTCCCAAATAATCAATCAGAAATTTTTAAAGAAATATTATTCAAAAAAGCTCAAACAGACCCTATGTAAGGATTAAATGAGATATTGCATAGGCGTACAACTTTGATTTCGCCGTTTTCTTCGAAATTCGAGGTTTTATTATAAAAACCTGTTTATTCATTTACGATTCAAAGTATTGTCCATCGCTGGCCACTACTTTCTCCCATATTTCAGGCAGCGTACGAATCCAGCGTTGAAAAAACTGGTCATCTTTTAAAGTGATCCACGAATCGATCCAATTTTTTACTTCTTCAAAAGACCAGAAGTGCTGGTCAGCCAGGCTATGTACTATTGATCAGAACAAGTGATAGTCCGAGGGAACAGGCTGAAGAATAGGCGGATAGGGAAAGTTGTACAGTGGATCCCATTTTGGGTGAGACAGCCAGGTTTCTCGCTTGTTATTTAAGATAGAGCCTTGCGGTTTTCACGTTCCTGTCCTACTTTTTCGTGAAACTCAAGTTGGTCTAATCAGATTTTGCATAACTGTTTCCGTTCAAGAGATACAGGGTGATTTTGGAAATTGATACTTTTCGGACCCCTCCTTTATCTCCGAAGTTATTAGAAATAATGCTGAGGTAAAAACTACGTCTGAATCAGAATTCTGCGTAGAATCCAGTGGCGTACTCAATATTTTTTTTCGGGGTATGGTTTTGAAGATTCAACACAAACTTATGTTCGTTATTTTTTTCCCTTCAAAATGATATATGACACTATGTAGGTAGGATGTTCAGAAATGTTAAAAAAACACTAAAACATCAAATAATGATGATTTTTTGTTAATGGGCAATGGATTTTCTATAGAAAAGAAGAATCAATAATGATAACACTAATTTATAGCGATGACAGCTAGATCAGATTGGTTTTTTCCCTCCAATGCCTACTTGATGAAACAATGCTCCCAAATGCATAATAGCCATAATAACTACAAGGATGTTTGTATAATCAATGACCTATTACTTTTAAAAATCAAAAGTAATAATCCTCTTATTGAAACATAGAAAATTCATGGCCCATTTACAAAAAATCATCATTATTTGACGTTTTAGTGTATTTTTAACAATTCTGAACATCCTACCTACATAGTGTCATATATCATTCTGAAGGGAAAAAAATAACGAATTCAACGAAGTAAAGATATATAGGGTGTTCCATTAAAAAAAATATAGGTTTGTGTTGAATCTTCAAAACCATACCCCGAAAAAAAATATTGAGTACGCCACTGGATTCTACGCAGAATTCTGATTCAGACGTAGGTTTCACCTCAGCATTATTTCTAATAACTTCGGAGATAAAGAAGGGGTCCGAAAAGTATCAGTTTCCAAAATCACCCTGTATCTTTTGAACGGAAACAGTTATGCACAATCTGATTAGACCAACTTGAGTTTCACGAAAAAGTAGGACAGGAACGTGAAAACCGCAAGGCTCTATCTTAAATAACAAGCGAGAAACCTGGCTGTTTCACCCAAAATGGGATGCACTGTACACCTAATAACAAGTCTGAATATATAAAATATTCGGGACTCGAATATATTGACCAGCATTGGAAATAGGACAAACATACAATATATCTTGTAGAATAAAATTAAAAATTCTCACTACATATTTTATAATTAAGGATTTTTTCAATAAGAAGTATCATTCGGCTATTAAAAAACGATTATATTATTATGAGAGGAATCGTTGGATATTTATTTCATTTTAAAGAGGAAGATATGACATACTGCTTCATATGGGCTGCCCTGTATGTATTACGACTTGTCCTCGATAATACTGATAATAAAACCTTAAGGCGTAATCATGATATAAAAGAATCGTAAAAAACGCCATTTCAACAGTGGTGATGTCGTTATTACATCGATAATTCGATTGATGGGACTTCTACTTTTTTGACATCCATGCTATAAATTTCACCCCTTTTTATGATTATCTATGTTTATCATACTCAAGTCATCATTAATTCACCTAATGGTTGTTCGAATCGTCATAAAACTGAAATTTATTTCAAAAGGAGGCTGAATTTATCACAGTAAACATTGGAGTCTTTAAAATCAGCATCGTGATGGGGCTATAGATCCAAATTTTGGTTTTTATTTGCTATAATAAACCTTGCGAAGCCTTAGAGGAAAAACATGAAATGTTCGTAGTTCACGTTTTGGAATGAGTAGAATCCAAAACTAAAATGAAAAAAAACTGTTCGTCTGCCGTCCAAAGGAACATTTTTTATATGAAATTTGGTACAAGTACGTACTCAATTATGTACCTCATTTTGAAAGCAAAAAACCAGATAATTAAAAAATGCATTACTCGGAAAATCAAGAACATATGACAAAAAAATATATTGCAGCCTTTTTTCTTTCAATGCTCGGCTCAAACGAATTGATTGCAGTCGATAACGAACGACTGTAATTGTTTCAGTCGGTTTTAACAACTCATAATTCACTACGCTGAGAAGATCCCACCAAATACTGAGAATGAGTTTGGAACCGTGAATATTCAGTTTGGCCGTCGACGTGGAATCATGGCTGGGATATCCCCATGATTTTCTGCGCTTGAGATTATCATAATGAACCCATTTTGCGTCTCCAGTCACAATGCGATGTAGAAATCCCTTCCGTCTTTGCCTTGCACGCAGCAGTTCCCAAGCAAACAAACGCCGTTCAACATCTCTCGGTTTCAATTTGTACGGCACCCACTTTCCTTGTTTCTGAATCATTCCTATGAGTTTCAGGTGTTTTGAAATAGCTTGTTGCATCACTCCCTGCCAAGTCTTGTTGCGTTTGATACGAGTCTTGACCAAATAATGCCACAAATTTTGTATTTTCGAAAACCTTTTCTATTCCACCGCCATGCTGGTTTTCGACGTCTAAATCACCGTTCTTGAAGCATTGAAACTACTCTCGGCACGTTCTTTCACTAACAGCGGCCTCACCATAGGTATTTGAGAGCATTCGATGAGTCTCAGCCTCATATTTGTTCATATTGAAGCAGAAAATTTAAACCTTCTGCAAATTACGATAATTCGGCTCGTGAGCTGTCATGTTTAATCGAGAATAACTTTATGAAGCAGACACAAATCGACTAATTTCTCAATGGCGTTATGTTTACAAATTCCTAAGCTTATTGTATGACATCTACGATCAATTTATTTCGACTACCACTTACCGCTATAGTCATCTATTGCATAACGGCGGAAGCGAAGCTGTACGTATAAATATTTTTCATTTATTCTTCTTGTGTTTATTGTATAATTGTGATCAAGTTATATTATGTAGAATGTCCCATTTGAAAAAAAAACTCACCTCTAAATTTCTATAACGGCAGATATTTGATTTTTATGATCTATTATGCGTATCATCAATCGTAAAAATTATTCCTCAAACAGAAACCAAGATATAGCAAAATATTTGAAACAGTATTTTTTCAGAAACACCCTCCAACTCGAGAACGAATCAATATATCTATGAAATACTTTCTGATATCGCATTATTTCGAAAAGAAGGAGATTCTTGAAGATTTTTTCTTCAAGTCTTATACTTCTCGGTATGCTTTCAGTAACCATTGAATTTGGGACACCCTGTACATCGTCTGAGCATGAGGTCTCAAAAACTAGTCACCTTGATCAAATCAAGAGCTGATTTAACAAAATTAAATTTTTTGAAACAAAACTCAAGATAATGAAGTAGGAGAAAAACGAAAAGATATAACTCAAAAGGTACATATTTGCATAATAGCTTCCGGGCGGACTAAACTCACAGAGGTTAAAAAAAATCGTCTCCAAGAAGAACGACTCAAATATTGAGAAAACCCCGGAAACTGCCATAACGAAAGGATGCGACATCGAAAGTGATCCCACCCCACATTCCCCAAATTTTCATAGCTGAGCAAAGTGGTATTAAAGGTGGAATTTATGAGCTAATGATCGCCCGTTGTAAAAACCTGCCATCATATATCCCGGATATTGGATCCAGCAATTTAAGGACGGGTCAAGTCGTCCCTTTTTGGGATTCCAGAAATTTGCGTTTCATATCATATTACATCGGCTGGAAATTTACTGCCTTCGATATTGTTCCCTGAGTCTTTTTTTTTTCTTCAGAAAAGTAATAAATCCGAATCTCTGTGGAAGCGAAATATTTGATTAGTAAGCGCTTCTTCGAAATTCGTTGAAACCTTATTGAACTCCTGCACAATATGGCTGTAAGGAATTTCCTCTTGAAATATAAATCTCTAGCTGGATTATTACTGGAATTTTTTAGACGAACTGTAGGGAATAATGCAGATGAGATCTTCAAGAATGCAGGTCCTGCTTATCAAACTTCCGTGTTCAACTAGAAGCACTTTAATCTCGACAAAAAATATCGGATATGAAATTATTATGTTATGATGAATACCGCAAAAAATTTAATTTTGAGATAGAGCTGCAGTTTTCGTAATTTCATCATTTAGGCTACTTCCTCTGATTATTTCCATAACTACCTACTCCTAGAATACGTTTCAATAAGTCTGGTTCAGTTTCAAAAAAGTATTTCTCTAATTCTATGGCAAATACGTCCATCCTGTTATTCCTTGTTGAACAAAATCGTGTGGTAATTATTTCATTTTCATACATATTTCATGGTTATTTTTCATTCATTATTATAAATTTTTTGGTATTCAGAAATTTCTTGTGACGAATTTATCTATTATCTGTTAAATTTGTGATACCTACTCGTCACTTCGTGGCTCGTTAAAAACAAAAGTATGAAGTCAAAAATGAATTCGAATGAATGAAATATTCACCTGTTATGAAGAAATCTAGACCAGTGGGAGGTGACCTGAAATAAAATATAATTAGTTGAAAAAAATAATACAATTCACAAAATTTCTAATACATCAAATATGGATTTAGATATACAATGCTTTCAATGCTTTGGAATAAAAATAGTTTCAAAACAATTTTGTTATCGAAATGAAACTTCAGCTAGTTTGAACTTCAACCAAACCATATAAGGCCAATTGAAAAGTCCCCGTTTTGATGCACAGATGGCGGTGCTAGTATTAAATCCATATTATTTTTAGTCAGTAACAACCTTCAAACGATACATGTCAAAATTAGACAGCAGTCCAACCATTAGTTTGTGAGATATTGCGTTGTGAGTGTAGCTACTTTTGTTATTTGAAAAAAGATGGAAAAAAAGAATTTCGTGTGCTGATAAAATATTGCTTTTTGAAGAAGAAAATACACTTGAAGCAAAATCTTGGCTTGATGAAGCGTTTCTGTGGTCTGCACCTGGAAAATCAACCATATTGATAATTGATTGGTATGCTAATGGGCACCAAAGATGCCGAACGCAGTGGAAGCCCAGAAGAGGGTGTCTCCGACGAAAATATCAAAAGAGTTCAATAATTTTGAGTGACCGCAAAGTGAAGTTGATCGAAATAGCAGACATTGTGAAGATATCATCAGAACGTGTACATCATATCATTCACGAATATTTGTACTTGAGAAAGCTGTGTGCAAAATAGGTGCCGCGCGAGCTCACAATCGATCAAAAGCATCAACGTGTTAATGATTCTGAGCAGTGTTTGAAGATGTTTAAGTGCAATAAACCTGAATTTTCGCGTCGATTTGTGACAATGGATGAAACATGGCTCCACCATTTCACTCAGGAGTCTAATCGACAGTCAGCTGATAGGACTGCACACGATGAACCGAATCCAAAGCGGGGAAAAACACAACATTCAGCTGGCAAGGTTATGGCATCAGTATTCTGGGATGCGCAAGGTATAATATTCATTGATTACCTCCAAAAGGGCCAGACCATCAACAGCGATTATTATATAGCGTTGTTGGATCTTTTAAAGAATGAAATCGTTAAAAAACGGCCCCATTCGAAGAAAAAAAAGGTGATGCGCCGTGTCGCAAATCAATGAAAACATTGGCAAAATTGCATGAATTGGGATTCAAATTGCATCTGCATACTCCTTATCCGCTAGATCTGTCCCCTGTTTCCCTGTTCTCAGAATTCAAAAGAATGCTCGCTGGGAAGAAATTTAGCGCCAATGAAGAAGTAATCGCCGAAACTGAGGCCTATTTTGAATCGAAAGACAATTCGTACTACAAAAATGGCATCGAAAAGTTGGAAGATCGCAATAATCGCTGTATCGCCCTCGAAGGCAACTTCGAATAATGTTGAATAATAAACTCGAATTTTGCCAAAAAAAAAATGTGTTTTACTATGGTAGAACGGGGACTCTTCAAATGGCCTTTTATATCTGGATCTGTATATCCGGGAAAAAAGGACTCACTTTTTTCCCTATGAAAAGAGTCATTTCATAAAACGTAATATTTCGTGTCAACAGATATAAAATGTCAATCATTTTTCCCCATCATAAAAAAAAATTATTTCCGCATCGCAGCATCTCAATTTTACATGTCAAAATCAATAAGGGTTCTCGTTTCACTTTGGACGTCATCCGAAAGCTTCTTCAATTATACGCTATTTGAATTCGCCCACCACATAATTCCCGAACGCATTCAACTGAAACAATCCAGAAAAGCTACAGGGATAAAATACAGCGGGACAGCCCCAAAGAAAAGTTCCTCGCCAGAATAATCGGTGAATTAGCGAGTTAGCCACTTATTCTTAAGTTTCTCATGGTTTAACGAACACGGCACAGAGTTCCAACTTCGGAAATAAAAAAAAAGGGGCTTTATCGTGACCCTCCGAGAAAGTTGGGTTAATTATTTCATCCGACAAGAAACGAAATCTTCTGGAGAAATCCGAGTTCACTTGGGTAGTTATATACGACTGGACCGTAAAAACAGAACGTTTGATTACAGCGGACTAACTGGTTGACACCGTTGCCGGACTTCGACATGAAAGTTAACGACATGAAAAATTAGTACCAAGATCGATATCGCCCCACGAAAACAAATTAAAGTCAGATCTTTTTCTCTTAGTTCTTATCGTGTTTTTTCCAAATTTATTATTTACTTAAAATCCTCACTTCCTTTCATATAAAGGAATGGAACCCCTTGAGGCGACCTTCGAAATGGTAGACATGATAATGTGGGAGTCTTCCTAAGAGGTATTACCACAGAAAACCTTCTTTTTTTTATGAATGCAAAAAGATATTTTTGTCGTGAGCAGAACAATGACAGCCTAGATTCCTTCTTCAAGATATTTGACATGTAACATGGAGTACTACAGGGCTCTGAGTTGGGACCACTGTTGTTCTTATTATTCATGAATGATTTGCCAGAATAGATAAGAGCCAAAATATTCATTATTTTCGCTGATGATTTGTCTCAAATGATGTATCCTAAACCTTCAGGAGAAATCTGAGTTAATTTGAGTAATTATTCATTTAAAATCCCTACTTCCTTCTAAATAAAGCAATGGGACCCGTTTAAGCGACCTTCTGGGAGTCTTCCTGAGAGGTAATACCATTGAAAACCTTCTTTTTTTTATTGAAGCAAGAAAAATCTTCATTTGGTGGGCAAAACAATTAGAGCTAAGGCTGATGATTCTTTCTTCAAAATATTTGACATGAATCATGGAGTACCACAGGGCTCTCATTTGGGGCCACTGTTGTTCTTATATTCAAGAATGATTTGCCAGAACATATTAGGCGTACAACTTTGCTTCCGCCGTTTTGTAATAGATGACTGTAGCGGTAAGTGGTAGTCGAAATAAATAAATCTTAGATGTCATACATAAGCTTAGTTATTTGTAAACATAACGATATCGAAATATTAGTGGATTTGTGTCATGAAGTTATTCTCGATTAAAGTTGTCAGCTTACGAGTAAAATTCTCGTCATTTGCGAAAGGTTTTAATATTTCACTTTAATATGAAGAAATCTACAGCTGAGGCTCATTGAACGCTCTCAAATACCTATGGTGAGGCCGCTATTAGTGAATGAACGTGTCGAGAGTGGTTTCAATGATTCAAGAACGATGATTTTGACGTCGAAGACCAGCATGGTGGTGGAAGAGAGAAGTTTTGCGAAGATGCAGAATTGGAGGCATTACTTGATCAAGACTCGTGTCAAACGCAACAAAAATTGGCAGGATCATTGGGAGTGATGCAACAAGGCATTTTAAAGCGCCTGAAAGTCATGAGAATGATTCAGAAACAAGGAAATTGGTTGCCGTACGAGTTGAAACCGAGAGACGTTGAAAGGCGTTTGTTTGCTTGTGAACAGCTGCTTACAAGGCAAAGACGAAAGGGATTTAAGCATCGCATTGTCACTGGAGACGGAAAATGGGTTCATTACGATAATCCCAATCATGAGGATATCCCGGTCATGCTTCCACATCGACGGCCAAACCGAATATTCACGGTTCCAAAGTCATACTCAGTATTTGATGGGACCAGCTCGGCGTAGTGTATTATGATTTGGTAAAACCGACTGAAACAATCACAATCGATCGTTATCGAATGCAATTAATGCGTTTGAGCCGAGCATTCAAAAACAAACGACCGCAATACAACGAGAGACATGATAAAGTTATATTACAGCGTGACAATTCTCGACCCTATATAGCAAAAGTTGGAAACTTTGAAAAGGGAAGTCCTACCCCACTCTCCATATTCCCCAGACGTTACTCCCTCGTACCATCACTTGTTTCGATCAATGGCACTCGGCCTGGCTAACCATCACACATCACCGTTTTAATGAAGAAGTAAAAAATGGATCGCTTCAAAAGATGACCAATTTTTACAACGCGGGATTCGTACGCTGCCCGAAAGACGAAAGAAAGTAGCGGCCAGCGATAGACAATACTTTGAATCATAAATATATAGGTATATTCTTGCATCAAACTACTAAGAGTAAAAACAATCACAAAGGTTTTAAATCTTCTTCATGAAATAACGAATGCCAGTAATTCTAATTATTCAATCAACATTCAACTGAGTTTGAGTCAATAGGTTCGAAACTATTATTTACACTTGCGATTAACTGTTCTAATACTCTGTAGAATCAATTAGACTGAATCATGCAGAGCTTGTATATTCTGTAGGTACCTATATATTTGTTTATCTTAGGACTGATTGCAGCTTTGTCGAAATCACCAAGGTGGAAAATTAGCTTTGCCAGCAAATAAATACTTAAATTGAACGTTTTTGGACAAATGAACATTTAGAACTAAAGAAGAATACCGATTATCCTGAATTTTGCGTTGAGCATTCGAAAAGGAAGGGTAATCGCACATTCTTTTTCAGAGAAAATAGGTATGCATAAAAATTACAAGATCAGATTATAAAAATTACAAGGTTTTCAAAGGTGATGTGGTAATTGCAGTATAATCCTGTTTCATCAGCAGGATATTTTTTCTGGATCAGTAACTGCTTCTGGTAGTTTAGGAAAATGTGAAAAAAAACATTAGTTCAGTACTATATTTTTTATTGTCTTGTCGTATATGCTAACGATTTCAAGGAGAAGATATCAAAAAATTCTCTAGAATCCCCAGGAAAATCAGAATTATTATAAAGATCCAGTTATTAAGCTGTGATAAATAAATAATACGTTTCAATTTTTGATACTTATTCACCCAATCCCTAGCTGAGATTAATAAATATTCGATAAACACACAATAAATTCTAGACTACAAGACTACAAGAAACACCCTGTATTTTGAAAACAAAGCGTTTGCGGGCGGATGTTTATATTACAGTTCTTCTTAAAATTATCGAAGAAATATCTCTCATTTTCCTTCGTACCCTCAATTTGGAAACACCCTAATAAATCCATTCCTATCCAAGGTATTGGTGAACGCACATCAAAGAAAATATTGCCAAGTCCTTGAATCCGTCTTTTTTCGTTTCTCGATACGATTACCATACTGAAAGCATTTGCGATGCTCCATGCAGTCAATAAAATGACAAATCAAATATTTGATATTCGAGGGAAAGGTCATATGTATGCTTCCCTTATCGACACCGAAGCGTTAAAAGATGGTCTTTATTGCATCAATTCATCACTCCAGCTAGATGTATCTTCACGAATCACTGACTTTGTAAACACTCTATCTGAGAAAACATTCTTCAATGATATGAGAAAGCTCGAGAGCCAGCGAGCAACATACAGCTCTCGAATTTCTGAGCATTTGATGGAGGAATAATTTACGTTATTCTTTCGAAATGGTTTTTTCGTAACAGAAAGAATTTAGGATACGAAGATTTTCGAAATCAGGGAGACATGAAGTATTTTCAAGAAATGTACAAGGTTTCTGTTCTCTAGTGTTATATATACAAGGTGTTATACAATCTGTATGATACACCTTGACAGATGATATTTGTGCTCTTTCCGAACATGTTTTTTTTCTATGAACATAGATCTGATTCGTTTTCGTTTATAAATTACAGGAAATTCAAATAATTTGAATTCAGTCGATGGTTACTTCAACAACATACACAAAATAATGGATTTATTTCGCTTGTGATATGATCTGACGACTTAGGACGGTATCAACAACAATTATAATAATGAACATGTATGAGCACTGCAAAATTCATAAGCCATTAGACCAGCAACGTTTTATTGTCAACGTTTGGGTGGGATTTTCAACATTGATTTGATGACAGTGGGTGTTATAAATTATCGTTGTTAATCATTAAATGCAGATTTGAATGATTTTTTATTGGAGCGCAACCTTTGTGACTTCATTGATGATTAAGAGCTAAAAATCGTTGGAAATCTGATCCGAAGTTAGACATTTCAAACAAATTTTATTGTTTATTTTTGAGGATACAATGTTTAACGTTCAAACATATTTTGACAGATGATAGCTGATAACAAGCACTATGAGAAACCAGAATTTGTCATAGTGCTGTATTTATATAGAATTCATGAAACATAATTTTAAAGAAAAGTAGCATAAGTATCACTTAACATGTTTATTTGTTTTCTACAAAAAACTAACAGGGGAGATATCAAGGAAAATTAACCAATTTTTTGTAATAATGAAGGCTAATCTTGCCTGTCAGAACAATAATAAAATTGATTCTAAAAGACATAATTCATTTACATTTCAAATAACATATTCAATTTGAAATTGTCTGGTTCACTTTGCATGAACGATAAAATTAGTCTGGTAAATAATGCAAAATGCATGAAATGCTTCAATTGGTGTATCAATATTGCCATCGTAACCTCGGTTTCAGCTTGAAGGAATGTTCAATTGAAATAAAAGAGTGGCTTTTTATTCTTAGTAATTTTCTAATAAATGAGTAAACTTTCATTAATTTTATTAAACGTCAGGAACAAAGGACGTAGTGAGGAATTCCCTATTTAATAATTGATGAAGGCTGTGAACAACCAACAATAATATCCAGGGTGAATATTGTAAGGCACGATATTTCAATTGAATGAAAAATTGAATGATGGGAACTTTTTACTTGAATAACCTCGATTTCTATACTAGAAACTCATTGTATAATATGATAAATTCGACGATTCGAATGTAAACAAAAAAATTTGTGGATGATGTAACTGAATTTTCAAGATTTGAATTCATAGGATTGTCATTAACCTGATTTTTTCTTATGGGAACCCATTGGCGACAAACAAGAGTGGATGTAACAATTAAGAAATAGAAAAGAATAATTGGCATTTATGAATGTTGAATATTGTGATTCGAAGTTCTAGGTATATCATTTGGCAACAATATCTATATTTTTCGAATTTTGAGCAGAGAATGGTCTCAAACGGTCTGTAAACACGATAACTCTCGAACTGAAGAACCTAGAAACTGAGGGTAGATTCGAATCTTGAATGATAACATCCAAACTACGAAAGCGCTCGAAATTGTGCATTCAGATGTAAAAGAAACGATATCAAACGTCTTGAGATATTTTACGTTAACAGTATTTTCCGAATCTGAGCAAAATCCTAGAAAAATGCTAGATATTTTAGTGAAAATAGATTGAACGGATGTTGCGTGGTGTTAGAAAACAAAAATTCCGAGCTTCATGAAAAATGTGCTGATTGCTTTATCGAAATCATGAAAAAAATTAGGCAGAACATATCTGACCGAGTTAATATTTTGTGTGCAGAAGTAATAATAACAATTTCAAACTCTGTGTGAAATTTTATGTAAATCACATCACAAGAAACATAGAAAACTGAAGAAAATAATGACAAAAATGCCTAATATTGATTTTCTGTAACAACATTTTATTAACTATTCAAAACGTAGTAAGAATTATGTTCTTCTATATATCTATATGATACAATACCTATTGATATTTTCACTAGCATGAAAGAAGAAACAATTGAACTAGTTTTAAAAAGTCTCAAATACGAAGAACATCAATAGGCAATTTGTGTTGAGTCAAAATTGGTAAACTTTCTCCTTGGACAACAAAGTGAATATATATACATAATATTCAAGTTTTGCATGCCTTCGGGATACACAATTCACCAAATCAATGAACAAAGCTGTATTTTACTCTTGGTGTTCATTTTCGGTGGTGATATGAGTATAAAATTACACTGATCTAACAGCCACATATAATGCTGCATATAATCCAGAAATCTTGATGATTTTAGTGGAGAACAGGAATAAATATTGCTATAGGATGTTACTATTATGGAAGATCGATATCAAAAACGATGGGATCCACATGATGGTCCATTATTGTTGAAGCCTCCAGAAAAACTTCCTTACTAAGCTGCATTCTCTAAAGTCAAATAAAAGAAGAACTGACACGAGAAAAATTTATGTCAATTGCAACAAATTGTAATGAATACTTGAAAACTTGAGTATTTTATAAGGTGAAATATGCACAATTTGAAAATAGAAGTTGCTAAATGTAGCATATTTATGTCAAAAAATAGTTCTGTGAGTTAAAATTTGAGATCTTTTTCAGATTCTGTACCCAAAATCTGAATCAGGAGCAGTTGATAAATAGCAGGCACCAAAAGTTTAGTTGATCTGTGAAGTTATTCGAATATTCATGCAGAATTTTGGGAACATCCTATAATAAGAACTCATCTTCATCTAGATAAAATAACAGACAATAGTGACATCATGTGCTTTTCTAGACTTTTACATATCACGCGGTTATTCAATCTATCCTCTTCTATCCAACAAAAACGTTCTTTTTAAATAGTAAACAATGAATACCAAAATATCCCTCAAGACATCGACCTCTCATTCATTCATAAAGATCAAATAAAGTAATACCCAATTCCGAAAATACAAACCAGATTCTTTGAAAGAACAATTCGTTCCTTCAAACGGATTCATACAGAATTTTAGAACCAGTTTCTGCTAACGGCAAGTTCAAGATCAATATTTTCAACATTTTGAACGCTACTTATGCCCGAGGACTAATAATATTAACGGTCAATGAAACAGAAAACAAGATCGTTCCAGTGAACTCAATGTTGTCAGGAAATAACCTAGATACGCAGTTACGCTCTTTTGAATAAAACATATCTGCAAGATGTGAAAGAGAAAGGAGTATGGATTTTTGTCACTTATATTGATGCTGGGACAAATTGTTGTTCCATCTTCGTTAATTGATTTTGTTCTTCAAATTAAACGTTGTTCAATTTCTAACCCGGAATTGATGAGTTAAGTGAATCTGATCGCGTGAAAGATTATTGATTTTCTGCAGAAATTACAGGTGCTTATTTAATTGGTAATATAGGTATTCTGAACTAGTAGTTTGTTATGAATTATAATTAATTGAAATAATATTAAATCAATTGAAGTTCCTGATCTGATGCGCAGTCCAATCGACAGTCAGCTGAGTGAACTGCACACGATGAACCGAATCCAAAGCGAGGAAAAACCAAACAGTCAGCTGGCAAGGTTATGGCATAAGTATTCTGGGGTGCGCAAGGTGTAATATTCATTGATTGCCTCCAAAAGGGCCAGACCATCAACAGCGATTATTATATAGAGTTATTGGATCATTTGAAGGATGAGATCGTTTAAAAACGGCCCCATTTGAAGAAAAAAAGGTGCTGTTTCATCAAGACAATACGCAGTGTCACAAATCATTGAAAACAATGGCAAAATTGCGTGAATTGGGCTTCGAATTGCTTCTGAATCCACCGTATTTGCCAGATCTGGCCCCCAGCGACTTTTGCCTGTTCTCAGACCTCAAAAGAATGCTCGCTGGAAAGAAATTGAGCGCCAATGAAGAAGTAATCGCCGAAACTGAGGCCTATTTGGAAGCGAAAAACAAATCGTATAAAAATGGTATCGAAAAGTTGGAAGATGGTTCTTTCGCCAAAAAATGTGTTTTACTATGATAGACCGGGGACTTTTCAATTGTCCTATTATATGTTGACAATTTTTTCTCTATTTTCGGAGGCCTATGAAGTAAAATTTCTCTTGAAAATAATAAAAGGATTCCCAATAAAAGATTTCATTTCAATATTGAGAAAAATGAGTATATTGAAAAAAAAAACAATGAATGTTTGTTTTATTGTGAAGAGGAAGGTATGTCATCAACGATGAAAAACCTGTCGATTTTTATCTATAAGGTCTTGAATCGATTGTGGAGCATTGGCAGAAACCTTTTACGTGACCCCAAAGAAAAAAAGTCTAAAGGTATTGAATCACAAGATCGCGGTGGACAATTGTGATCATCTCTTCGAGAAATGAACGACCGGAAATCTTCAGTCCTTTGAACTGTTAGTGCAAAAATTTTCATTTCTAGTGAATTTGAACAATTTTTATTAATGGCCTAATTCTCAATTTGACAAGAGCCGAAAGACAGCTTCAAAAGTGACAGCTGACCAGATAGTGGTCTATTCAAAATGAAACCTCTCATTGGAAAAACCTGTAGAGGTGTCTGATAATTAACAAGAAAATGTGTGTCGATAATAATTAATAAGAAGCGTTGTACGCGACAATTTTGATGAATGATACAGCTCGATCAGAAAAAGACATACAGGAAGCGATGTGGATAAAAATCAATGCGCTCAATGACCTTAAAAAATCTACCGTTTGCAGAACCAACAAACGTTTAATTGATTATAGACCTCAGTTTCGCTTTCAGAATATTCCCTAATTAATCATTGCAGTTCCGACTTTCTAATCAACGCAAAAACCACGATAAAGGTAGAGAGAAAGAGATGAGATTCAAAATATTACAAGCGTCTATTGTATTTTGAAACTTCCTAATACCAAAGATAATAGTAGTTCCCATATCATTGCACCTAAGGAACGTGAATATTTGAATAAACGAAAGCGAAAGCACATTTAATCTTTTCCTATATTGAGTGCAATGCATAGCGAATTGATCAATTTCTTGTTGTTTCTATATTCATTATCATTTCGACTTGTTGAATTACCATATCAGAATGTTCTGTGTTGAAACTTTATGAGTTTATTTCCGATTATGACATTCAATTTGATCAAGTTAACTCAGGATGAGTAGATTTGATGATGATTGCTTTTAGATTTGTGCGAAAACAGAAGGAAAAATTGAAATAAATAGCGCTCGAAGTAGAGGAACATAATTCAAACTGAAAATATTTGAATTAATAATCTCAAACGATAATTGAAAAAAAAATTACATGTTTATGTTGGCTTGCACAAAATTCTGATGAACTGATTTATGTATTGCTATTTGACAAGTGGATGTGAAATTGAAAAAATTGAATTTCCCTCCAAAAATCGTTATCCTCCTGAATTTTTCGTCGCAGACTTTTTTTTTCAAACATCAAGTTCCGATCTGAAACATACTGAGGTTTCAAGGACGTAGCCCACGTTCAGGAGAAGTTGTAGCCTCGGGAATATTATCAATATTTTTCTCGAAAATTTCAGATTTTCACCCATAATTTCAGAAATAATGTACTGATCGCCCAACTGCAAGCATTTCGTGATCTTCATAGTCGAAACAATCAATAAAATGATACAATATTCCCATGAAGAAACTTTTAGTTTTTCGAAAATTTTCTAAGGGTTAGGTATGGAAAATTTTAAGAAAATTTTTGGACAAAAAATTTTTCAGGTGAGATCGGAATTCGGCTAATCAGACATCGTCAATTATGGCACGGCTCACCGATTCTTCGTGGAGCTCCCGGTTTCGAGGAAATTTCAACTCGAAATTTGGGAAAAAATTGAATTTGCCTCTAAAAATCGTTATATCTCCTGAAT
The DNA here is from genome assembly GCF_914767665.1 of Harmonia axyridis. Taxonomy (NCBI): domain Eukaryota; kingdom Metazoa; phylum Arthropoda; class Insecta; order Coleoptera; family Coccinellidae; genus Harmonia; species Harmonia axyridis. Next base: position 9,289,283 of record NC_059507.1, read on the forward strand.
TATTCGTCATAGACCAGTCAAATGAACGTTTTTCAAACTTCAAGTTGCGCTCTAAAACATAGTGAGGTTTCAAGTGCGCAGCCCACGTTCAGAAGAAGTTGCAGCTTCAGGAAAATTATCAATTTTTTCTTTGAAAATTTCAGATTTTTGCCTATAATTTATGAAATAATGTACTGATCGCCCATCTGCAAGCATTTTCATAATCTACATAGTCGAATCAATCAATAAAATGATACAATATTCCCATGAAGAAACTTTTAGTTTTTCGAAAATTTTCTAAGGGTTAGGTATAGAGAATTTTACGAAAATTTTGGACAAAAAGTTTTTCAGGTGATATCGAAATTCGGCTATTCAGAGATCGTCAATTATGGCACCGCTCACCGATTCCTCGTGGATCTTCCGGTTTTGAGGAAAATTGAACTCGAGATTTGGGAAAAAATTGAATTTGCCTCTAAAAATCGTTATATCTCCTGAATTATTCGTCCTAGACCAGTCAAATGAACGTTTTACAAACTTGAAGTTCCGCTCTAAAACATAGTGAGGTTTCAAGTGCGTAGCCCACGTTCAGAAGAAGTGGCAGCTTCAGGAAAATTATCAATTTTTTCTTTGAAAATTTCAGACTTTTGCCTATAATTTATGAAATAATGTACTGATCGCCCATCTGCAAGTATTTTCATAATCTACATGGTCGAATCAATCAATAAAATGATACAATATTCCCATGAAGAAACTTTTAGTTTTTCGAAAATTTTTGGAAAAAAAATTTTTCAGGTGATATCGAAATTCGGCTAATCAGAGTTCTAAAATGTGGCACCACTCACCGATTCTTCGTGGAGCTCCTGGTTTTGAGGAAATTTGAACTCGAAATTCGGGAAAAAATTGAATTTGCCTCTAAAAATCGTTACATCTCCTGAATTATTCGTCACAGACCCCTCAAATATAAACGTTTTTCAAACTTCAAGTTCCGCTCTAAAAATAATGTACTGAATCGAAAAAATTAACTGGATTTGAAAAATATTCACAGATATTTTCAGCATATAATAAAATTGAAATACTTCGATTTATGTGATAGATCGTACCTGCTTCTGCTTGAACTCAACAAATAATTCTATGATGTCAGTTGAACAACACATTTTTTTAGTACATATTGATTACAGTATCAACCGAAAAATAATGATCATACCATAAAAGTTTTCATTCTATGAAACAACATTGTGATGCAAATGACCAAAAAGCATTGAATATTCAGTTCCCGTAGTATGCGAATGGAGGAATAAAAAGCAATCTCTCCTTCATTCAACTGAAAATTTATCTCAATTGTTCCTTATTCTGGAGAGAAATAGCTCAGGAAAAAACCTGGTTTTTAATCAACGAAGTGAAACTCGATTCAGTAAGAATGAAATGGAGTGAGATATTCCAATTGGAAATTCACTGGAAATTAATCAATTTTCCGAAATTCATTTTAGTAGCGCGTTAATTCCAACCTGAGACTGAGTTGAGAGATGGGAAAATTTAATTAAATATTCATCAGAGAATATTATCTAATCCAGCCAGTGGATAACCTGGCGAAAATCCTGAAGCGAAGCAGAAACTTTCAAGGGTAAACTATAGAGGGATCACCTTACAGAAACACAGAAATTATTCACAAAAATAATTCTGGAAAACTACAAACAAAGAGAAAATGATTGAATTCCGACATTTACTGTGGTGCATAGCTGAAAAAATCATTTTATCGAGTCTCACTGAAATACGTGACAATGATAATTGAATAGCACAGTTAATTGTACAGTTAACTAAAGACTATATATATGACATAATTCTCATATATAAACACAGATACAAGGATGCAAACAGGAACAAGACCAGCAAATAGAATTCGTAATAAACTCCACATGGAATCCGTCAAGGAAACCTTCTTAGCCCAATAATTTTCAGTCCACTATTGGACAGTTTAATTGGCAGTATTGAACACATGAGAGCTATGAGAAGGGTAACAGAAATCTTACTTTTTTATGTTATGCGAAAGATTGCCAAATCAGAGCAATTAGCAAAGACTTCTTTTACATGTTTTCCCCTTAACAAAAAAATATTTAGTGGTGTCAAAGAATCCCATTGCAAGATAGCGTTAGATCATAAAATAATAGACCAGAATGAAATATAGCAATATAGAACACCTTACCTCATATAAGTTAACCTAAATGTCTACTCAATACAATTGAAACAAATAATAGAAAAAGTTAAAGGAATAAATCGTTAACAATTTGAGAAGCTGCAATAATTCTTTTGAAATTCGAAACTTCATATATAGTCGTCAAATTTGTAATAAACTTCATAATTATCTTATTTGAGATTTGTATTTGGGAACAATTCTCCAAATTGTGCTTTAGGATGATTTGTTTGGATGCAGTCAGTATTATAACATAACCTATAACCTTAATTCGAAAAATAAAGTAGAAGAAATGTACCTTAATGATCAATTCAAATTCAGCAATGTGGATGGAAGAATAATTATCCATTTTTGGATGTTGCCGACTTTATTTGCCTTTTAAAAATAAATGAAGCAAGTTCTGGGTCAACAACCACCTTGTTAAAATTTCGTGTAGGTCATTCAACGAACTCAATCAGGTGAATTGTGGATTTTTATTCTATATGAGTGCATATTTCGAAACGGCGAATGTTGAAATGCATTTTTCCAAGAGTCACCTGTCCAGTTGCACAGTCTGACCATGGCTTCAACTTGAGATGTTCCAGATGACGAATGAATAAAATAGTCGATTGTGAAAATGTCCTTCGAAAAGAATAAAAAAACCAGCTCGTAGATTTCTTTCGAAATATACATTCAGTTCCGCGACAATTCCAAAAGAATGATGAGACATTTTTGCAATAGGTAGGTATTAGGTATACCAATGAGGTGAATCAGTTAAAATCACGAAGAGGAAACATATGCTAGAACTATTTGATTGATTCGGTCTTCACTTGATGGAAATTCATTTTAAATAAATAATAATACACTGCTGATTTCCACAAAATTTTGTGGAAATCAGCAGTGTATTATTATTTATATGCTAGAACCTCTTTCAGTTTTTTTAGCCTCATGAAGGTAGGAGGCTCAGCTCTCAATTATTGCCTTTCACAAAACTTGTCTGCAAATTATTGTATACTAATAAAATCTTAGAAAATCGGATCTGAGAACCATCAGCTTCAGGTTACAATTGAAGCACTCAAAGATAATCTTGAGATATTATGTGGGAGAATAATTATGATTCATCAAAAAAAAACAAATTCTTATCCCATTCCATTCATAAATATAATTGCCTACAATTTAAATGTTTTTCAATCAAATGATGATCTCACGCCAAAAACAATTCGTCTGAAATAAGAATTCAATACTAATAGGATGATAATTGTCAAAAATTAATCGTTGCCACTTGGGTCAATCCAAGTTGAAGCTGCATGACCCAAAATTTATTCAATAGTGTCATTCAACTTTTTTCGCTTCATTCTACAACAAATTCATAACAACAGAGCATCGTAAAGAACCAATGAATATTATAAGGAAACGCGAACATCTCCATAAAAATTACATCATATTATTGCATGCGAATAAAAATTCCATTTGAATAGCTACCATAACATGAGAAATCGAAGAACAGATAGAAGATGATAACATAAATTACAATATATCAAAGATTACATGAGCCGCAACAGAAATAAAAACGCTATTTTCAATGCATAACCTATTGTCTCATCACATCGTAAAATAGAAAAGTGTTACACTTCTACAAATGCTTTACGGCCTTACGTTAACTGCATGTTTATAACCAGAATAATCGATTTTGTCATCGTAGCAGAGCGTAGTGATATTTGAGAAATTTCACATTATTTCTAGAAAGAATATGTGAACATTAATTTATTTTGAATTAGATCCACCTATTACCTAGATGACTCCTTCAGGCTGGATGGGAAAAACATAAAGTAATTTACCAATTTCAGTAATTAAAATGAAGAAATGTTATCCCTTCTAAGTCGATATGATATTCTTGTTTGAAATTCCATGTTTTTGCTCCCGAGTCTCCCAAAAGTAAAAGCTTTAAAGTTGTGTCCTAGTTCAAAATTTTTAGCAAAATGGATTTCAGAGCATTCTTGTCTATCAGTCTCTGCATCCCTCAACTTCGACTATATTTATTCGATTTTAATTTAATTTGGTTTTTGGGTTTCCTGTTTGTTATATACAGTATAAACGAAAATGAAAGATTTCCTGGATAGTTTGGAAAAAAGTCCCATAAACATGGGTTCACAAAAGCGTTATTTTCGAGATACAGGGTGTTGAAATTAATTTTTTCTCATAGCATCTGCACTTTAAAAGATATTCAACTTGAGTTCAGCATAAATATTTCAAGTTAGGGTGTACGTCAAGTGATATGCCAATTTCGAATATACAGGATGATATTTTTTCTGAAACAGTGCCTGCTTTCTTCTTCCAGAACTTTTTTTTTTTGATTAATTACTGTTATTTTAAAAAACTGTGAAGAGAAACTTCAATCAGGTACTAATATTTTAGTCTTTCTGTAGTTTAGTCAATACCGATTTCAACAAGAAAATTTCAAACGATTCTCTCGAAATCTTCAGGGAAATCTGAACTGTCATGAAAATCGAGTCAGTGAGCTGTGATTCATAAATTAATCGTTTTATCTCCTGAAATATTTGTCACATCACAGTCTCCTCAAATTGTGAGGTTTTCCATAGATCTAGCTGTGATCTAAAAAATCTCGAGGTTTCAAGTCCGTATCTTGCCTCGAGGAGAGTTGGTAGCCTCGAGTATATTACCAAAATGTTTTTGCGTTTTAGAGATCGTACATTCTAACACTGCTTACCACTTCTACGTAAATCTCACAGTTTGTGAAAATTTGAACACGAAATTTAGAAAAAAATCGTAAAAATTGAATATCTACACATTTATTATTATAACACCTGAAAAATTGGTCACAGCTCCCTCAAACATACCTATACGTTTTTTATAGATCGAGCTACGATCTAAAACAAATCGAGGTTTCAAGTCCGTATCTTGCCTCAAAGAGAGTTAGCAGCCTCGAGAATATTATCAAAATATTTTTGAATATTTCAATTTACAAACTGTGATTGCTAAAATAATGAATGAACCTCTGAACTTCAAGCATTTTCATAATCTGTGTTATCGAATCAATGCATATAATGGTATAAAATTTCCATGTGGAAGTTTCCGTCAAAAAAAATTTTTCAAGGTCAATGCATGGAGAATTTGTATCTAAGTAATATAAGTTTATTTCTCTAATTCTGTGGTTATTCCGTTCATTCTTCCACATCTTGTAGAACAAAATCGTGCGAGAATATATCAGAAACGCACAGTTTTCATGGTTATATTTTATTATTCTATGTTGGACTCCGATCTTTCCGCCACGGCTTTAACTGTCAATTCATCAATTTGCCTTAAAGAAATCAGTTCTGCCAAGCAACATTTTTCAATGCAAAAATCACTAAATTATATTTATGGAAATATTTCATTAATTTCAATGAAAATGCAATGAATTAGAGAAAATAATGTATAATACTCGTATTATACCACTCATTCTACCACTCGTTCATTCCAAAACTCGCCACTTCGTGGCTCGTTTTTGAATTTTGAACTCGTGGAAGAATATCAATGCCTTCTGCACTTGTATTATAAATAACTATTCCAGATATAGAGTTATTTTCGAAGAAGCTTCAACGTTTTAAAAATTTGCATTTTAGAAGCTTCGTTTATTTTGAGAATATGCTCTTACAATTTACTTCTTCGTCTTTTGTTAACATCCGGTATGTAAGTACTTTTAACAGTAGATTTCAAGTTTTACTTAGCTAATAAATATTTGACCAGACTTCTGAATTAGAAGTTGTTTTCAGAATCTAAAATTCCGATATAGGAATTGATTAGTTTTGATGTTAATTTCGTATTGTTTATTTTTGTTATCCAATTATTCAATATCTTAATTACGTATCAAGATTTATTTGAAATTAATTATACTTTTTCAATTAACAACCAGTTTATCTATTCTTTCAATTTCTCTCATTAAATAACAACAGTCCATGAATATTGAATTGCAAATATTTCAATATATTTAGTAATCCTCCTATGCAGGAAAGTCACCTCACAAATATTTCTATTAGTTAAGATTAACGATAATAATTCATTTATATAAGTAAGATTTCCTCGACTATTTAAATATTCAACAGAGATCACGGAATCACGTTGAACTGAAAGTGAAACTTATTCATGAGATCTCTACTCACGTTGCCGTTATTTCTCCTGATGGTGATGGCCCACAGCAGCTATGAATGATGTGGGCTAGGTTAATATTCCCAAGTGTCCTTTCCTGTCGTTGTTTGAAGGACACGTTTATGATGGAAATGCAATCGGTTATTTCGAAATAGTTAATGAAAAAGTAAGATCTGCATTTAAGATATGTTCACCTCTTAATCAATTAAACATGAATGCAAGGCAGAACAAGATTCGAAAAGAACATATTATATAGGGTTGGTCTTAACTGTGTTGGCGGTTAGTACCGTTGCAACGTTGTATGTACAGATACATAAAATAATGCGAGCCTTATAGAACAAAATGAAAAAAAGTCTATTTGTCCGCCTATATAGGTACAATTAAAATTATTTTGAGTTATTCATTATGGGTACATTGGCATTGATTGAAAATTCGGTAAAAGGCACTGACTTGGCGTTGGAATGTTTTGAGTGCTCGATCATTCATGCGCTTATTGGATACCACTGTAATATAAATATTATATGAGACATACTAACTGAAAAAAAAAAAATTGCAACACCCTGAAGGAGCTATTTAAATTTAATTTCTTATTTTTTTGTGAAACAGATAGAAAAGCAAAGAAGTAAATGATTGAAATTATAAACAAACGAAGGGTCTACATTTTTTTTTATACAATTGTTTGTTTATACATTTGTTTGTCCACTGCGATTATCTATACACTCCCCAACATGTCTCGGCAGGAATGCAATAGGATGGTCTATTTCTTCCCAATTTACGTGTACTTCATGCCTCAGAACCGTCAAAGTCCGTGGGGGCTGGGATAAATTTCCAAGCCTTCTACCCATTATGTCCTAAACACGCTCTATGGGCGAATGATCAGGGGATCTGGGCGGCCATGGCAAAAGATTCATATGGGTCGCTTTGAAAAATCTGGCAATATAAGGTCGGGCATTATTTTACTGAAATATTGAATTCTCGAGCAGGTTGAGGTAAGGGAGAACATATGGCTCCACTATTTCTTGAAGGTAACGCAGCGCTGTCATGTTACCTCGATTGAAGACTAAGGTTGACCTACTTGCTTGTGCAAGAGCACCCCACACCATAACGCCTACTGTCAGGTGTACATGACGCTCAACATCAAACTGAGGTTCACGTATTTCTCCCCGATGTTGTCTAACCCTTTTTCGGCCATCATGTGCACCCAAGGAGAATCGAGATTCATCAGAAAAGGCGATCTGATGCAATATCACATTCAAATGTAGACGTTCTCTGCACCAATGTAATCGTTGCCGGCGATGCTCAACCTTCAAAGGTACACAAGATGGGGTCGATAATGCGCTGCAGTTCAGAAGACCTTATCCGTTGGTGCACCGTTCGGACAGTTACAGGATGGCCTTGTTCTCCTTACCACTCATAAGCCAAAGATCGAGTTGTCACAAATCGGTCTCTAATGGCCGTAAGTCTTAGACGTCGATCTTGAACTTCATCTGTGCCCCTTCGACGTCCGGTGCCTACTCTTTTTCGATTTTGGGCATTATCAAACCACGCTTGACAACATATCATAACAGTATTTGGAAATGATAACGCCGCCCCCTAATCTTAGAGTTTTTCAAGATTAAGTGAGCACACCAGTGTTTTAGACATCTTAGATAATAGATATTCATAGAAACATACCGGGTATGTCAACATCACTTTTGATGTGTTCTTCAACTTCATCAAATCCATCTTTAAAATTCATTTGCTAATTCACTACAAAGTCTGTATGGTTCATAATTTATTGAATCTATTGAACCGAGATATGTGGCTGCGCTGATATATGATAAGTGGACTATATCTAACATAACTTTGTATACAAACCTCAAGGTTTCTTGACGCATTCTTCCTTAGCACTTGAACTACTTTATAGACATACATGCAAGGTCCCATTCGGATTTGTACATGGTAAAACTAAACTTTAGGGGAAGAAGACAGTGGCATAACATTCCAAGTCCTTACAGTCTGGACATTCTTTTTCGGGAAGAAATTAGTATGTCATTCAGACAAGAACCTTCTCAATGCCATTTTAGATTCTGAATCATTCTCTTTCACTCATCCCGGAGATGACACCAAACCGGAGCTTCGTCTTGGACACGATAACTTTAAATTCACATAGAGTATAAAATCTCTCACGGTTTTGAGTCGAATCAGTTCTCGATTCATCGGTATATTGATGTTATTACCTTCAGAAGTTATGTTCAATACCCAACAGATATAGCGGTTATTTTATTCGAATCTAATTTGAATGCAGACATCATACCGATGTTCAGACTAGTGTTCAGGTTCGTTTCGTCACTAGCCTATAAATAAGATTCATTGTACGGGTACTGTGACTAATACTAGGATCTTACTTAAACGACAATAATAATTTTATTGATTATATGTTTGTGTAAACTTAAACTGGCTTCGATATGTACGCTGAGTATATTACTGTTGTTAGTATCATTTTTTCGCGAAGCAGGTAAGAGTTAAATATGAGCTAATAAATTAATGATTCGCGAGAAATAATGCAAGGTCAATTGAATAGATAATTTTGACTTCACGAAGTCCAACGTCCCTTGTCTGGATTATATTCATTTTCATATACTTACATTAATTTATGCAGAAATATAAAAAATTTCTCATACGTTTGGAAAATTCTGTCATAAGTTACTATTACTCTTTGCTTTTCGCAGATAAGCCATCTGGGATGGGATTTCTGTGATTTGTAATCGCATTTCCATGTACAAAATTGTTGTTTCGAAAGAACTCGGTAATCTGATGATTATCCACTGAGAAATGGCGTTTAAATCAACAATTCATTGATAAAATCTTAATTCCTCTTTGTAATAAAAGTTAATTACATTCTTGCGTTCTAGATGAGAGAAAGTGTACGCTTCTTGTATTAACGAAGGTGTGAGGTAGCAAAATTGCGTATATTCCCTTCCAGTGTTTCACAAATGCAAATGATTCGGGTTCAAACTTTTCAAAACTATGAAATCCACAAAAAAAAATTGTGAGAAGTATTATTTTATCATTACTGTGCTTATTAGTGAACTAGCGCTCAAAAAGTATTGATATGATATAGGTACCAAATTTACTTCAGTAATTTTTCGATGTTTTGTTTCAGTTAATTCTGAAATTAAGATGCGTAAACCAACTACACAGAAACATGAAAGAAGCTATCTTTGACCTTGGGAGTAGAAAATTCTGGGAAGTTTTTGGGAGAGATAATTCATTCATCCAGACCTTAATTCTATCGAGGGCAACTTAATATCTCTGTAAACTGTAAACATATACAGGAGATAAATCCTTTACTATTACCATGAAAACCACAATTCGAAACTAATAGAAAATATTTAAATATCATCCTTTCATTGAAATAATCGAAAAGTTTCTGCTTTCTTAAATAAAATAATCCTGCAATTTCGATAAATTAATGTTATCATAATGTGATCTCGAACGGTTGATTGTTTTTATTTCTACCAAGCGATCAAATTCTAGTTACCCATTATGGTTAATAGTCTCATCTAGAAGTGTGTCAGTAGAGTGCAAGAAGTCGATTATCACCGAAATTGATGAAATCTAGCAATTCAGATGTTATGATGTCAATGACTTCAACCTGGATCGAGCATCGTTGCCAAGTTCACTGCTTGTGAACTTCGTCGGTTACACAATTGAATTATCCTTACACATTCAACTTGTTAACACTTTGTTGTCATAATGTTCATTGAATTTTCTCATTATTTTCATGTAATTGATGAGAAAATATTCATTTCTTAACTCGATGATTGAAACTATCGATACTTATTCATGAAAAAGATATTTTAATCGGCTGACAGTAATTGAGGACTAATGCAATGATGTTTTTTGATTCAGGTAGAATAATGATTCCACAGTTCGATAATTTCATAAAGGGTATTTTCGGTCTCAAATAATGATTATTGGATAACGTATCTGGAAATAAGGGTTGGCTCAGTAATGAACGTGATCGTTTTCATTTTATTATCTTCCGGAATATCTATTTATGTCATATTAGTTATCATTTATTCATTGCTTAGTATTAATTAATGTATGGTCCTCGGTGTCGATGAAAGAAAAAATTGGTAATCAAAACTTCATTTTTCAATCAATTAATTCACAAAAAAATGCAATCGAAATAAAATCATTACATAGTTCTTCGTAGATATCGCAGTAAAATTAACTTTTATAATTGAGATAAAATTCACTCAGGTATTCGCAAAATTCTTATTTCATCGAAAGTTGTTTCATTCTTTATTAATTAAATTTTTCGCATATTCAGCATTTATGTAGAAATTTCGAAATCGTTTGCATTTTAGTCCATTGAAATTTAATTTTGAAAGATGAAGTATCTGTCTTCATTGCGGTAGATAATTCTACATTACAAAATAAGATTAATAAACACGTGTTTCAAGACAGAGAAAAATGTATATTTATCTGTCTATTTTTCATTTAGTCCTACTTTTTTTTCGGAGAAGGAGGATTTGTATGAGATGTCCATAGAAATCAAAAAATGTTCTGGAGGGAAGAAGCCGGCAATGTTCCATAAAAAATATCACCCTTGCATTCAAAATTAGCATATCACATGATGAAAATTTCAAATTGGAATATTTATGCCAATTTTGAATTAAATATCTTGTGAAGGGAAATTACTATGAGGAAAGAGTGTTTCAATTGAAAAACACCCCGTAGAATCCATTCCTATTCAAGTATATTGGTTTATGCCCATCAAAAGAAATATTGTACACCCTGTATAATACATCTCATTGTATAAATCCTTTCCCTTTATCTGATATGATAAATGTGGATATATCCCTCAATAAAAAGTCAGCTGATACTATGAAAATACGAAATAATATCTTCATGAACATTGAAGAATCTCATTTTTGGACGGAACTGAACTGAAATCTGATAAATAATTAAAAATGAATTTTTCCATAATTATAATGTAACACCAATTTTTTTTGTGAGTTTAATATTGATATGATAAAATGACATTTTTACTATAATCAATTCAAATTTGGAGATATTTTCAAGAATATCATTCACATTTTCAGCTTATTATTATTTCTATAATTTCAATCTCCCAAGATAACAAAACCTATGATGAATAATAATAATAATAATATTAGAGTTCTTATTCAAACCAAAAAATAAAATTTGGCAATTATTTTTAAAATGAGTATTAATTTTGTTAATATGATATAATTCAAATTTCAATAAAAAAGTGCGAAACATATTCAGTCATTTGACGAATTTTTAAAATCAATTCCAGAAATCCAGTCATCAAATGCTCAAAATTTTTTCACGGAAAATCAAACTCCACCAAATCAATCGAGTTAATCAACATTCATATAATTAAAAAAAGAAAATGTGTGATGTGAAGGGTTTAGAGATAATCTTCTTGATTCAGCATCAACAGTTTTGAATAGTATGAGATAAAATCAAAATTATTTCAATGTCAATTAAAGTCAAAAAGGCATTATGAAAATATCGAAATTAAAGTAACAAATAAAATTGAGAAATCGTAAGTACTGAAAAAAATCGATTCAAAAAAAAAATGTTCAAACTCCAATAAATCCCTATCCTTCAAAATAGTCCCAAGAAAAAACACAATAACAGGCATTACGTTAATCAATCTACAATTCAAATCAAAAACCTAAGATGCCAATAGTATCACATCATCATCACCTACGTGAAAGTAAAACCCTTCATTACTATTCATGACTTTCTACACCGGTATCATCAACTGAGGACAAGGTACAAAGATCAAACTGTCACCCATAAGTCAGACGATCCCATAAGCTCTATGGTGGAAAGTACTCACCAAAGGAGGATGTACGGGGGGACACACTGTTTACACTAAAATCTGTACAATTCAACAGACGTTCACTACACGAAGTCTGCAGAGAAACTGATTCTCAACACGCCTTCTTCTTCTGGCTTCTAAGGAGTGATCAAAGTAACGTGTGTTCTTCTCTCTAGGTCAAAAGTACCAACACTAATCGAGTATTGTCTCTTTGCTCTCTGCACAGGCAGGATATTTTCGTAACTTTCGATAGTACAACGATACGAAGAGCAAGGTTAAAATATTAGACTCCCACGAATTGCAAAAATCACCAAAAAAAAAATAGTTTTCGGTTCGACGTGGTTGGTGAAAAGTGAAAGAATTCGAATTCCTAATAACTGACTTAAACTTGAAGTATTTCGTGATCGCTTGGTGTATTAATGCATACCAATTCCACGTATAGCAATAAGGAAATCAAGATAGAAGAAATTACTCTTAGTTTGATGGAGCTCAATAACTTGCAGTTGACAAGATCTTCAATGAAAGTGTTCATCTTAGTGAGAGTGCAATAAAGAGTCATTCCGAAGTTGTACCAGTCATAATGTTCATCGTTTACCTTTTTAGATCAGGAAGACATTCGAGACACTCATAAGTGCTGCGATTTTGTTGCGAAATTTGTGATAGAGAAATTTGTAACATATGTGAACATTTCTTCTAGTGAAGTTCATCACAGTAGATTGAATACGTAGTCGATAACAGTGAAGGAATAATCGCAAAATGTGTATCAGCTGTCTCTATTTGACACAATGGTTTTTTCGAATAGTTTCATCATACAGGGTGTCCCATAAGTGGCACGTCACAGTGACACCGGAGGTAGGTCAGCTAAAGAGGGACCTAACCAGCCTAACATGACCCCAGTAAAAGTTGCATGGTTTTCGAGTTATTACCAAATTACGTTTTTTAGTGAATTTTCACCTTTTTTAACATTGTCAGGGTCAGAATTCTGCTGGAAAGCTCTCGAAGCTTATTTTTTTTGTTGTAATGGAATCTTAAATAGTTATTTAAGATGACAGAGATAACTTTTTAAATAAATAATCGAAAGTTAAGTCTGTTTTTAATTAATTTCTGACCCTGACAATGTTAAAAAAGGTGAAAATTCACTAAAAAACGTAATTTGGTAATAACTCGAAAACCATGCAACTTTTACTGGGGTCATGTTAGGCTGGTTAGGTCCCTCTTTAGCTGACCTACCTCCGGTGTCACTGTGACGTGCCACTTATGGGACACCCTGTATATGTAAAAGCACAAGAACAGTGGTTTTATCTGGTGAAATTTTATTATTTATGGGAACGAGATTGCTCAGAAATTTAGCGAGAACAAACTGGACTGATAAAAACACTACAGCGAAGATGGAGTATTTTTAGATAGTATTGTTTGTTCAAGTTGAATTGCTGAAAAAAAATTTGTTCAAGTTGAAAAACTGAATAGTTCATCCGATCTCAAGAACCGATCAGTCCTTTTCGGCTAGATAAATTCAAAAAGCCATATCGGTTCATTTCTCAATATTATTGATTATTTTTTTATCTAAATTGATCATTTGATATCTAGTAGCAATATATTGTGTTGCTAAGAAACGAAAGACAAAAGGCTACTTAATTATAAGCTTGATAAGTTTTTATCTCTGATAAAAACGAAGCATCTTTTTTATCGCTGTCAAAGTAACAAAACCGCAAGATTTGGTTGACATTTTTATATGCAAATGAATTTATTGGAGTAATAAACGATGCACTTTTTTATTGATGTCCAACTGAGAGAAATGATTTCATCTAGTATAGTTTGTTAAATTGCTAAAAAGACATTTAGTTGTAGTTGAAAATCGAATGTATCCATTGCAGTTCAAATTGAAGAGTTGGGATCATTGAAATCAGTTGACCAATTCGCACTCAGCCAACGTTTCGTTTATATAATTAGACTTCATCAAGGCAAATTCATTCAGTCCGATATAGATGATTTGTTCGGATACAGAGAATATTTGTAATATTCAGTTGCAGTAACACTGGAATAAATAAAATCTAAAAAAACGACATACACATAAGAGTCTATTATAAAATTGCATTCACTATCAGAACAACCTGTTGAAGTTTCAACGTATTTAGCTTTTTTTATATTTTATTCATTGAACAAAGTTCTACTACCAAATTCCAATATTTTCTGTATTCAAACCAGTAATCTTTATTGGACTGAATAAAATTGTCTAGATATAGGTTTGCATGGACAACACGTTGCTTTGTCCATCTTGGTTGCTTGATTTAATCCAGTAATCTGATTTTAGAAGAAGATACAGTGCACTTTAGCCAGATGAATTCAGGAAGCCAAATTGGTTTATTTTTCAATAATGCAATCTTAACTCGAATTAAAAATGTTGAGTTCATTGCAACAAAATAATGCTTTTGAACGTTAACGCGAACTTTTTTCAGCTGACAAACACAATCCAGCTTATGGGATTTTCATATAAATTAAATTGTTAAAACGAATATCATGAGCGAAATTGCCAAAAATTAACATTGAATAACACACCAATGAAAATTACCAGAAAATTTTTCTCCCATTCAACGAGAATACTTCACGAGTTCGTATAAAAGCATATTGCTCATTCAACAACAAGAAAATTATTCATTAATTAAAATCTAATATTATATACATTTTCAAAATAATTTCGCAGACAAACCATCATGACATGAATAAAAGGTAAAAGTTTTGCCACTTGAAAACGAATCGTTGCTATGGTATTTTGCCTTTATGAAACACTCGAGTCTTAATCCCTGAATTTGCAGGTAATCAACTCATATTCGAAATTAAATTAGAATGAACCATGCCGCTTTCAATTAAGAACTGGAATTTCAATTTGGGTTTTTGAGTTACAAGCTGATTCGGAATGTTCTTATTATCATTAAATCTAGAATGCACTTCTTTGGAGATACAATTCATCTATAGAGAGGATTTGAACATAGCTTTCACCCCCAAGTTCGATTACATTCAAAAGTGAACAAAAAATTTCGTAAATATCGATTTCACTCATATTTAACAGCAGCATTTCCCTTGTCTTCAAAAATACCTTATTCGTTATAAAGTTTATGGGCTGCATTTTCCATTACATTCGAAAAATATCGAATATAAACACGTATCATATGTATGACTAATCAATTAGGCGTGGAAGAAATTATACCTGGTGAATAAAAGTATCAGTGTTTATGGTTAACTTGAACTTTGTAAGAACGTTATTAATAGTGTTTATTCAAGCGAATAAGAAAGAATTCTTTCTTCTTCAATTGTACATTATTATTCTAATGTTCAGTTTCTCAACTTGGAAAACAGGAAACACAAATAAATGGTGTTAAGGATGTTCGGTAGTACTGTGCGTGTTAAAATGACACTGTATAAATTTCTCTCATGACAAAGAATTATCGTTATGACTAAATAGTTCTAGGTTCTGTTCTAGTGTCGGTGAGTTGAATCAAAAACGACTTAAAATGTTAGAAGTTCATGAAAATCTTATATTCATTGCAATTGGAAAAAATTGTTCGAATTGACGAATCGAAAAAATTAAAGGTTTCTGTCCTGATCACCTATTGGAGTCTCCGAATTAGACTTGAAATTTATGATATACAGGGTGTCCCAGGAAGAATGCGATAAACGAATACCATAAATTAGGGTCAACATGGAGGACCCGTATCAAGATGTTTCAATCGCCTGAGTGCCATCGTTGGGGATATACAGGGTGATGTTCATCTTATGAGTGAAATTTTACAGTTCAATAACGCTTTAACTAATCGACCGAATAATTTCAAATTTTGAAGTTTTGTCACCCTTTCCTATCGCCTTCCTTCAATATTTCTGAATTCGAGTAGATCAGATCCGGACTAGGAAAATTTCAGACTTTTCCTATTTTCGTGAATATTGGATCACCCTGTACGTGAACATTATGACTTTTTCCCATTTTCGGAACCACAAAGAATCAATTCATTATAAAAATTCTAAATCTCTGCTGGGCACGGTGATACAGAGTGATCAATAAACATTCCCTTATGAGTGAAACTTTGTTAGTTCAATAACTCTTCAACAAATCCACCGAATAATTTCAATTTTTGAAGTTTTGTCCCTTTACTATCGCCTTCTTTCAATATTTCTGAAATCGAATAAATCAGATCCGGACTAACAAAATTTTAGACTTTTTCTATTTTCTTGAATATCGGATCACTCTGTACGTCAACATCATAATTTTTTTCGTTTTCGTAACCACAACGAATCAATTCATAATCAACATTCTAAAACTCAGCTTGCCACCGTCATACAGGTTGAACAATAAACATTCCCTCATGAAAGAAGTACAACCGATTCAACCGAATAAGATAGCGAAATCTGTGAAACAACTATATCATATCAACGTGCTCAAAAATGCATTAAAATGGAGGAATATCATTTTGAAGAATATCTGCTGAACTGAAAATATTTTATTTTTGATTAATTGTTTTCAAGATCAAATATTTCAATTTATTTGCTGTTTTTGATCTATTCTTTATCCAGCTTGTTGATTGAAAGTTTTCCTAAATAATTTGAGGAAAATTTAGGTGAGACATTCGTGAAGGGTGAAACAACTTCAATTGTCGAGATAATTCTACCGATAAATTCAAGATATCTTGAACTATGAAATTTCTTTCATGAAGAAATTATTGATCACCCTGAATAATGATGTCAAGCAGGGATTTGAAATTTTTATTATGAATTATTTCTTTGTGATTACGAAAACGAAAAAAAAAACATGATATCAGCATACAGGGTGATTCAATATTCAAGAAAATAGAAAAGGTCTTGAATTTTCCTAGTCCGGATCTTTTACTCGATTTCAGAAATATTGAAGGAAGGCGATAGTAAAGGGCGACAAAACTTCAAAAATTGAAATTATTCGGTGGATTTCTTGAAGAGTTATTGAACTTAAAAAATTTCACTCATAAGGGAATGTTTATTGATCACCCTGTATGACCGTGCCAAGCCGAGATTTAGAATTTTCATGATGAATCAATTCTTTGTGGTTACGAAAACGGAAAAAAATCATAATGTTCACGTACAGGCTGATCCAATATTCATGAAAAAAAGGAAAAGTCTGAAATTTTCCTAGTCCGGATCTGATTTATTCGAATTCAGAAATATTGCAGAATGGCAATAGGAAAGGTTGACAAAATTTCAAAATTTGAAATTATTCGGTCGATTAGTTAAAGAGTTATTCAACAGTGAAATTTCACTCATAAGATGAACATCACCCTGTATATCCCAAACGAAGGCACTCAGGCGATTGAAACATCTTGATACGGGTCCTCCTTGATGACTTTAATTCATGGTATCCGTTTGTCGCATTCTTCCCGGGACACCCTGTATACGAAATATTGATTCATCAATATTGTTAATTCATTCCAGTGTAATAATTAAAAATGATTAATAAATTGATAAATCACGTAAGCACCGAATGCATTAAATTTCTAGAAAACTGGATCACAGGGTATTATAAATATATATTTCTATGCATTTTCGAAAATATTTCTTCATTCTATGTATATAACCAGTATTTTTCGGAATTTTCCTTCGTAGTATTATGGACTATTTATGTACTCCAAATATATCTACTGAAAAAACAGATGATAATATTACCAGGTACATTCAGACGAGTTATTCAATTGAATAATATCAATTCCAAAATAAAAAACTGCATGAATGAGTTCAATTCAATTGACCTCAATCTCTGTTGAGAATTAAAAAAAAATCATATTGGTAATCCTTGAATCATCTCCATACTTGTCTTTCGGTCAGATAATTTAATGGACATCATACAGAATCTTTCAAGCTGAAGAAGTAAAATACTTTATATTCGCACATAAGAAAATAGTTTTCTTAGGATGTTATGAACCGTTGTTTATAATCGCATCAGCTAGTCAACTTATACTGGCAGGAAGTGAATGTTCCAAAATCACTACAATCTGTATGATGGAGTCAAATGCAACTGCATAAATAATTACATGTTCTATAGCTTATCTGCCTTTCTCGATATGAAAATAGAAATCACGTTTTCTCTTCAACATTATATGGCTCTGTTCTTCCTAAAGATCAGGGAGAGGCCAATATCTGCAGTACCCACATTTGTCACACAAAAATCTATGAAATTTATCTTGTATTTCATAATCCATTAGGTAGAGAATATGTTTTACACAAATAATAACTGTACCTCAAAATTTCAACCACGTTATATATTGACTTTTTGTGCCCTCGTCATCCAAACCGATCGCTCTTTTATTTCGTAGAGCTGATCTGACGAGGGGTTCCGTAAAAATAGTCAATTTCAAAACTGCGTATTCGATTGAGATGGAAATTTGCATTTGGATTCATAATTATATTTCATATTGATTGTTCAATAGGAACCAAAGAAAAATCAAGTGTTTTCAGAAAATTCAAAAAGAATATAAAAAACATTCAGTCCGGATGCTATTGGAAAAGAAATACAAAAAATTGATATCGTTTTCCTTTACCTTGAACTCATGTGTCCTTCAAAACAAAAATAACGATATTGTAATAGTTTGCCTGTAAGGGTGGTTTGAATGAAGCCAAGTTAAAAATTTTCTAATAATAATTGCGTTTCTGCTAAGTGAAAGTCGAAGTTTTCTACGTTCAAGTAACCTTTTCACATTTTTTCGTCTAGTAGAAGTATTTTGCATTTCTAGAATAACTAGTTTGCACCTAATTACTCATTCTAATGGCAAGCGAAGAACGTTAATTGAAAATGGTAGATAAGTGGTCAATTTATAGCAATTCTTTTCATTTCTTTTTGACTGCAGATGTTTATTATAAGGCCAGTTTTCATTCATTTTCAAATAATGTATTCATCAAATAAATTCACCAAAACAACAAGAATATTTACAGCTTTTTATGTTGCATACAATCCGGTCTCTAGTGATGATATACAGAAAATACCTGTTAGTAGTCAGCATTTGCTGAAGCTGAATCATAAAATTCCATCAGAAAATGCATTGGTTTCGAGGTATTTCGACGTATTTCAATTGCAGATTTGTCATTGAATTTCAAATTTTTACATTCGGAAAATCAATAAGATGTTGTTGATCATGAAAATGAAAGTAGGTATGATTATCTCATAAAACCTACTGAACCAAATGAATTTTAAACACTGCTCCACATAAATATATTTATGGGTGAATTCTACTCTTGTGGAACTGAGCGAAAACCACAGTTGAACGTGTGAAGAGCATTTCTACACAAACCTACAGAATGTTTGGTGCAATACTTTTCAGGCCATTCAATGAATAAAGTAGTACAATCTCCAAATATACACATAGGAAGAATTATTATATTCATTTCAATATTTGGGGAATAAGTTGCAGAAATAACGATAAGCAAACAATATTCGAGTGAGAAAATGAAAATCTCAAAAACCATACAATACAATTTAGGGTGTTCCTAAATTGGAGGTACGAACAAAAACGACAGATCCATTTTAAGAACAAAAGACTCATAATCATGGGCCAGCAAACACTTCGTTTACAAGATACAGAGGTTGTTAAAGTTGGAATATTCTTCAAGTTTTTTCTCAAAGCATAGATATTCCATTTTGGTGATTTCATCATGTGATATGCTTATTTTGAAAGCAAATTCACAGGGTGATTCTGTTTTCTGGAAAAGTGCCCACTTATTTCCTCCAGAACTTTTTTTTAAGGGACCATTGGTAGTTTGAAAAAATGCAAAAAGAAACTTGGGTCCAATACTACACTTTTCAGTTCCTTGAAGTTTTGTCTTATCTGCTACAGATTTCGAGAAAAAAATCTCCAACAATTCTCTAGTAATCTTCAGTAAAATCCAAGATTAATTAAGATTCAATAAACTGGTATAATAATCACAAAAAATAAGAATTAAGAACACCCCGTATCTCAAAAATAAAGCGTTTGCGAGCCTATGTTTATAGGAGTTTCTCTCTTTAAAATCATCCAAGGAATTTCTTTATGTTAACTCTATGTTCCCAACACGCATGTTTTTACGCTTGGTACCAACAGAAAAAAAAGTGGATCTGGAGATGCCATGTCTGCGCCAGGTCAGAACTTATTAAGTAAAGTTATATTCTCAAGAAAAAATATGTGTGATAATCATTTCATAGCTTCAATATCGTTCATTCAATAAAAGTTTTCAAATTCATCAGCAAGTACGGAACAGTTTCAGGAAAATATTCAGTTTTAATTACTCGACCAAGTTATTCTCTAAGATTTTAACTGGCATCCCTATTTGAACGCCACTCAACTTGTTGAACTGTGTGCCCACCTGAATATATTTGCGAAGAGTTGGAACTGCTGAATAGAATGCAAATTAGGTCTTCTAGTCAGTTTTAACAGAAAAATTCAGATTCCAGATTTCATTTTCTTAGAAAATACCTACAGTTTTGCTGCAGTTAATCAAATTATAATATTGGAATGTGAAATCCCATTCATTTCTAGGTAAGTAGGAAATTGATTATTGTAGTTATTAATTTCTACAGATATGAAGCTCACGTACAGAATGTACTTCTATCAATTTCAAGGTAATACAAAAACTGTATATTGCTGAAAAAAAATTGAATTGAAAAACATCTAGCACCGACTGAAGTAAAAGTGAAATGAGTACATAATTTGAATGTGCAATCATAATAATGACAATTTTGAAACCAAAGTATGTATTGGTTCTTTAGAAATAGCACTTCTGAAAGACTCAGAACGTGTGATCTAATAAGCTGTCTTAAAAATAATAAATAGAAGTTTGTTATAACGAAATATCCAATTATACCAACCTAATGAAAATATATACCTACTTCGACAAATCGAGTTCTTATTAAAGCCAATATTTTACGATTAAACTCACATTGCACTTATGTAATGGATGCAAGAGCAATAAAGTCAATATAACGATGACAATTTCACAACGGATCAAATGTTAGCCGAAGAGAATAAATCAAAACCAATAAAAAATATATTATGGCTTCTCCGTCTTGGGCGTGTAAGGCACTAAAGATGACTTGTTTTGCAATTGCCGAAATCATGATGGGTGGTGCAACTATTTTCGGTTTTATTATTCATGACAGAAAGAATCGGGCAATATCAAAAGTTCAGAAAAACAATTGTCTCACTTTCCAATAATATGAATATTACCTAACGGACAAACGCGATATCAAAAGCAGATCACGCGCGTTTTCTCAAGAATTACACAATGAGTTTCTGTAATCAACCAACGTTGCTTTCCAGCTGAATATAAAACAATCGGATGAGTGAGAATTTTTGAGGCGGAAGAATCCATTGAACCGTTTCACTCGTATTGGTCAATTGCTGTCTACAATTATCACTGAATACAAGAGATTCGATTGAGGTAAGTTGAGCGTTACTCGTCTTTGAAATTATTGAAAAAGCTCGATCTCAAATATAACAGGCCAATTGAAAAGTCCCCGGTCTACCATAGTGAAAGAAATTTTTCTGGCAAAATTCGATTTTATTATTCAACATAGTTGCCTACGAGGACGATACAGCGATTATAGCGATCTTTCCACTTTTCGATACCATTTTTGTAGTAGGTTTTGTCTTTCGCTTCAAAATAAGCCTCAGTTTCGGCGATTACTTTTTCAAATAATTTGACAACTTTGTGTCTAATCCTTCACAATAATATATCTGTATGATATATTTAGTTTATTTTTGTATTTCAAAAGAATAACAAGAAAGAAATCTATGACTACCTTCAGTAATGGCTTGCTCTGTGAATCCTCACTAGAGTAACCGGTTTGTTTAGTTAGTTTGTAGTTTCTTGCTTGCAGTTTTGGTGAAGTGGATATACACGTGGTGAGTTTGTAAATTCAATAATTTCGTTGAACTATAAGGCACTGATGAGGAAAAATTGTATTATTAAATACAAAAATTCCGAAACGTACGTCTGTCTTTATGTTAATTTAGTTGTTCAATTTGTTAACCGTTTACTCAATTGGTACAGTTTTAGTCATTTTGAATTTTCTTTTGGTTGATTATTTAATTTGTCATTTTTAGAATTGTAATATATTCCAAGACAAAAATAAACTAAATATATCATTCAGATATATTATTGTGAAGGATTAGACAGAAAGTTGTCAAATTATTTGATTTATATTAAATATCCTTTATCAAGAAGACTCATTAAACTTTTATGATTACTTTTTCATTGGCGCTAAATTTCTTTCCAGCAAGCATTCTTTTGAGGTTCCGTCTGAGAACATGAATAAGTCGCTGGGGACCAGATCTGGCGAATACGGTGGATGCAGAAGCAATTCGAAGACCAACTCATGCAATTTTGCCATTGTTTTCATTGATTTGTGACACGGCGCACTGTCTTGATTAATCAGCTCCTTTTTTTTCAAATTGGGCCGTTTTCAACGATTTCATCCTCTAAACGATCCAATAACGCAATATAATAATCGCTGTTGATGATCTGGCCCTCTTGGAGGTAATCAATGAATATTATACCTTGCGCATCCCAGAATACTGATACCATAACCTTACCGTTGTGTTTTTCCTCGCTTTGGAATCGGTTCATAGTGAGCAGTCCACTCAGCTGAGTGTCGAATGGACTCCGGAGTGAAATGATGGAGCCATGTTCCATAAATTTTCACATATCGACACAAAAATTCAGGTTCATTGCACTTAAACAGCTTCAATCCCTGCTCAGAATCATTAACACGTTGTTGATTCTGATCGATTGTGCGCTCGCGCGGTACCCATTTCGCACACAGCTTTCTCATGTACAAATATTCGTGAATAATATGATGTACACGTTCAGCTGATATCTTCATAATGTCAGCTATCTCGATCAACTTCACTTTACGGTCATTCAAAATTATTTTGTAAACTTTTTGATTTTTTCGTCGGTGACAGCCTCTTTTGGGCGTCCACTGCGTTCGCCGTCTTCGGTGCTCATTTCACCACGTTCAAACTTAGCATACCAATCAATGATGGTTGATTTTCCTGGTGCAGACCCCGGAAACTCTTCATCAAGCGAAGATTTCGCTTCAACCGTATATTTTCCCTTCAAAAAGCAATATTTTATCAGCACACGAAATTCTTTTTTTCCATCTTTTTCAAATAACAAAAGTAGCTACACTCACAACGCAATATCTCACAAACCTATGGTCCTACTGCTGTCAAATTTTGACACGTATCGTTTGAAGGTTGGTACTACCTAAAAATCATATGGATTTAATACTAGCACCGCCATCTGTGCATCAGACCGGGTACTTTTCAATTGGCCTAATATATCAAAATGTCTGGAAACGAAAGCCAAACATTAATATCAAATGGGAGTATTGTTCAGGAGCATTGTTATTTATATCAAAACTTTCAAGACTTCCAGTTTATCTCCTAATTTTCATAAATTATAAATAAATGGCCTCTATTATCGAGATATAATCGCATAACCCTCATCCTGTAAAATCCGATCAGTTAAAATGGATCCCTTCAGTAGTGAACAACGACTTCTTATTGAATTAAAATATAATTTGATTCTTAATGGAGAATTCGGCAGAGAAAATTTCGTTTAAATTAGGTACGCTAGCAAAAGATTTTCGAGAAGCGGATTATTCTGGTGTTTCAGCACTGACGTGAAGTTAAGAAGTTTTGCGAATTTTTAAAACACTTAGTCATGTTATTTTTCAAGGAAATTTTGCGTCAACCTTCGAACCATTATTTCAGAACCAAATCCAGCCTTCTGAATATAAATCTTCTACCAAGCAGTAAATTTCAGCTTGAGTACGTCTCTAATTTTGGAGAAACCTACAGGAAAATGTAGTTGTTGAAACTCCCTGATCTCTTTTAGTTTTTAAAATATTCGCCACAAATATCTAGTCTTCCATAATAACGGGTGATTTTTTCGAGGTTTATAACTTCAAGATGGCGACGGATTTAACAGCTGTCAAGTGATTTATTCTCAGTTTGGTTTGGCAATTCATCATAAATAGACTCGCGCCTGAACAACGCTTGCAAATAGTGCAATTTCATTTCGAAAATAATGATTCTGTAAGGAATACGTATCGCGCACTACGTCCATTTTATTTTGTTTAGCGATGAAGCGCACTTCTGGTTGAATGGGTACGCCAATAAACAAAACTGCCGCATTAGGAGTGAAGCTAATCCTCAAGTGTATGTCGAAACACCGTTACATCCAGAAAAACTGACTGTTTGGTGAGCTTTATGGGCTGGTGGAATCATTGTTCCGCACTTCTTCAAAAACGATGATGGCCAGAACGTTACAGTCAATGGTGATCGGGATAGAGCCATGATTACTAACTTTTTCATTCCTGAATTGGACAACCATGATGTCCAGGAGCTGTGGTTCCAATAAGACGGCGCAACATGTCACACAGCTCGTGCCACAATCGATTTATTGAAAGACAGGTCTGGTGACCGCCTAATTTCACGTTTTGGACCTGTGAATTGGCCTCCAAGATATTGTGATTTAACACCGCTAGACTACTTTCTGTGGGACTATGTAAAGTCATTGGTCTATCTAGATAAGCCACAAACCCTTGACCATTCGGAAGACAACATTCGCCGTGTTATTGCCGATATACGGCCACAAATGTTGGAAAAAGTCATCGAAAATTAGACGTCCAGATTGGACTACATCCGAGTCAGCCGTGGCGGTCATATGCCAGAAATCATATTTAAAATGTAATGCCACAAGATTATCTTGCGGATAAATAAAATTCATGTCCATCGAATAATCCAACGTTGTTTTATTGCAATTTAAAATTCTATAGCTCTAAAAAAACACCCTTTAAATTGCGAAAAATTATTATTAACATAGAATGATACGAAATGTCATTTTAACGTTTTTGAGGAAACGAAAAAGCCTTTTAAAATTATAAATGCAAGCTTGGTCTTTTTATTGAAATTTTTAATAATACTGCGTATTATTGTCATGAACTCGACAGCCAACAAATATTCCATCTTTTTTGTTCGTTTCAATGTTCTTTCATGAACGCAAAATACTATTCCTTGAAACAAAATCATAATCCCAAAAATTTCCATATAATGACACTCTGCTTCCTGAACATTCACCAAAACTTCATAACCGACCTTGTAATCTGACCTAATCCTGCATGGTGTCCATTTCAAATTCGCTATTTTTTATTCACTTCTCCTCATAAGTTATAATCATCCTATCAAATTAGAAAAGAATATGATCTTAAAAAAAATCAAATCGGCGCTGCTAAAAAATATAGGTGTCAGCTAATTGAATTAAATTACACCGGAATGAAAACCCAGTTGCGATAATAAAGCTCTTAGGAACCAATAAAGACCAATATTCAGAAATAATAAGGCGATAATCACCGGGCTTATTCTTCGATGGTGTGAAAGTACCAGATTAATTATCGGGATAAGAATTTCGGAATTTATAGGAGTATTTCATTAGTTTATTTCGAAACGATTTAGTTTCATAATTGAAAATATAGTCCACGAAATCTGAATTGATTCATTGTTTTATCGTCTCAGTTTCAACACAAAATAAGAGCTCCAGTTTGGTTCTATTGCTATCGATTTTTACGAATTAGGTTAAGTGACGATTCTATCTATTTTTAATTACATAGGACGTAACTTCGATTTTCTTGTCACTTCAGATTTCAAATTATAATTTATTTCGTTTTCGATTGAATGATTTGGTGCGAATTATTTTGTATTTATGATCTCATTTGAGCTGGAAGGTGGATATGACATCGAGGACTCATTGAGTGGCCATCCTATTTCCCAGACTTGATCCCCTAATGCTTTGTTTTATGGAGTTATTTAAAAGGTATAACCACCACGTGGTTTTCCGTGCTCTTTTCTGGCACTCCTGCGATGACCAAACTTTGTACGGTGTACGAAGTTGTACATTTACTTTATCTCCCTTCACTTTACGAAGCAAATTTTAGGCCAATTGAAAAGTCCCCGGTCTGATGCACAGATGGCGGTGCAGGTATTAAATCCATATGATTTTTTTCATTAGTACCAACCTTCAAACGATACGTGTCAAAATTTGACAGCAGTCTGACCATTAGTTGGTGAGATATTACGTTGTGAGTGTGGCTACTTTTGTTATTTGAAAAAAGATGGAAAAAAAAAATTTCGTGAGCCGATACAATATTGCTTTTCAAAGGAAAAAAATACAGTTGAAGCAAAATCTTGGCTTGATGAAGAGTTTCCGGGGTCTGCACCAGGACAATCAGTCATCATTGATTGGTATATTAAGTTGAAACGTGGTGAAATGAGCACCTAAGACGGCGAACGCAGTGGACGCCCAAAAGAGGCTGTCACTGAAGAAAAAATAAAAAAAGTTCACAAAATAATTTTGAATGACCGTAAAGTAAAGTTGATCGAGATAGCAGACATTGTGAAGATATCTTCTGAACGTGTACATCATATCATTCACGAATATTTGTACATGAGAAAGCTGTGTGCGAAATGTGTGCCGCGCGAGCTTACAATTGATCGAAAGCAACAACGTGTTAATGATTCTGAGCAGTGTTTGAAGCTATTTAAGTGCAATAAACCTGAATTTTTGCGTCGATATGTGACAATGGATGAAACATGGCTCCATCATTTCACTCCGGAGTCCAATCGACAGTCAGCTGAGTGGACTTCACACGATGAACCCAATCTGAAGCGAGGAAAAACACAACAGTCAGCTGGCAAGGTTTTGGCATCAGTATTCTGGGATGCGCAAGGTATAATATTCATTGATTAACTCCAAAAGGGCCAGACCATCAACAGCGATTATTATATAGCCTTCTTGGATCGTTTAAAGGATTGAATCGTTAAAAAAAAACCTCATTTGAAGAAAACAAAGGTGCTGTTTCATCAAGACAATGCGCCGTCTCACAAATCAGTGAAAACAATGGCAATATTGCAAGAATTGGGCTTCGAATTGCTTCTGCATCCACCGTATTCCCAGAACTAGCCCCCAGCGACTTTTTCCTGTTCTCAGACCTCAAAAGAATGCTCGCTGGAAAGAAATTCAGCGCCTATTTTGAAGCGAAAGACAAATCGTACTAGACAAATGGTATGGAAGATCGCTATAATCGCTGTATCTCCTTCGAAGGCAACTATGTTGAATAATAAAATCGAATTTTGCCAAAAAAATGTGTTTTCCTATGGTAGACCGGGCACTTTTCAATTGGCCTGTTATCATTAATTTCTTCGCGAAAAACGAAAAATTACCAGCATTTTTTTTCATTCGCAAATTGAAAATATTGTCATTCTACAATATAGATTATTGTGTGAAAACCTCATAAGAATCGGTTATATGTATAAGGTGAGTTGTATGGATTTGGCTCGAAATCAGAGATCTTGGAATAGGAGGATATACCGAATAGCCCAAAATGAACTCACCCACGCCACACTGTATTTCACTGTCAATTTACCTAAAGACAGGCTATATATTATGTATATTTGAATATCATGCCGGAAGTTTTTTCAAATGGCATTCATTCGCTTTTAAATATTGTTAAAAAAAGTTCGTTCATTCTCTTCTGGAGCCGCTAATGAATCTCCCAAACAACTGAACCTTCCTCTGAGGCAAAATATATCTCGTCAACATAATAATGAGAACTTAATTGGCGCAATATGTACAAATATCAATCATAATGTGTATCAACATATATTTCGTTCACTATTCGAAAAAATTGATGGCAATTTAAGCTAGACCCCCGATACAAAGATAGACCTTGAAAAAAGTCGTGATTAGTAAGGAACAATAAAAAATTAAATTCGAGGTTTCAATTGTACCGATATTTCAAATCTTATTGTAGAGTTATGAGTCTGGATCAATCCCAAATGAAGTTCATTAGCAATAACTATAAATTAATTTTGATGTATGAGTGCTTTACAGGCTCAAATCTTTTGTTATGTTGATTTCTTCCGAGTAGAATGGATTTTTTTATTCGTAATCGGCTTATATCTTTCTTACATAATGGGTTTCGCTTATACCTTTATTCTCCCGGTTTTAACGTGATATTGCTTCTCAAGTATGACTTGAAGTCTTCAACAAGGCAATATACAACCCTCATTTTTACTCCCACGTAGTTCCGTTCTGTTGTTTATCTTCAGAACATGACTAAATTTGATTTGAATGAGGTCGAAGGTTATATTATAATTGAAATATTAATTATAATTACCTAATTGGCAGGGAATTAGTTATCAGTAGTAAAATCCTTAGGACATTGATAATTGACGAGATCATTTTATGACAATCGAAAGTTCGTTACTTGGTAACAGCCCGAAGCCAAAGGCTGAGGGCTTATGACTTCATAAAATTCTTCTGAACATTAGATTCGTTGCTGTTATCTACTAAAGGGTGTTTTTTTAGAGCTATAGAACTTTAAATTGCAATAAAACAACGATGGATTACTCGATTGACATGAATTTTATTTATCCGCAAGATAATCTTGTGGCATTACATTTCAAATATGATTTATGGCATATGACCGCCACGGCTGGCTCGGATGTAGTCCAATCTGGACGTCCAATTTTCGATGACTTTTTACCACATTTGTGGCCGTATATCGGCAATAACACGGCGAATGTTGTCTTCCAAATGGTCAAGGGTTTGTGGCTTATCTGCATAGACCAATGACTTTACATAGCCTCACAGAGAGTAGTCTAGCGGTGTTAAATCACAAGATCTTGGAGGCCAATTCACAGGTCCAAAACGTGAAATTAGGCGGTCACCGAACGTGTCTTTCAATAAATCGATTGTGGCACGAGCTGTGTGACATGTTGCGCCGTCTTGTTGGAACCACAGCTCCTGGACATCATGGTTGTTCAATTCAGGAATGAAAAAGTTAGTAATCATGGCTCTATACCGATCACCATTGACTGTAACGTTCTGGCCATCATCGTTTTCGAAGAAGTACGGACCAATGATTCCACCAGCCCATAAAGCGCACCAAATAGTCAATTTTTCTGGATATAACGGAGTTTCGACATACACTTGAGGATTAGCTTCACTCCAAATGCGGCAGTTTGTTTGTTGACGTAGCCATTCAACCAGAAGTGCGCTTCATCGCTAAACAAAATAAAATGGACGTAGTGCGTGATACGTATTCCGCACAGAACCATTATTTTCGAAATAAAATTGCACTATTAACAAGCGTTGTTCAGGCGTGAGTCTATTCACGATGAATTGCCAAACCAAACCGAGAATAAATCACTTGACAGCTGTTAAATCGGTTGCCATCTTGAACAGTAATACCAACTCAAAGTTATATACCTCGAAAAAAAACACCCTATATAAATGATCTATGCCCATTGCATCGCGGGCTGATTTAAATACTATATTATTAAACGGGTCAATCATAGTCATTATTCGTCTTTTTTGCGAGAGTTTGCACAGAACGTTCCACATTGTCTTCACCGTTGCTTTTGTATATTCAGTCCCGTTTTTCTTTTTCTCATATTGACCGCCCAATCTGTTAGTATCAATGTAAATTCTTCTTATATCATATATTCAATTCATATTCTCGTTCACAGCAAAAATCCATAAATATTCCCCAAATATATTTGTGACTATTTTGTATTTCTGGGAATTTTTCTTTTTTTTAATGTAAACGTCCAGTAAGCGGGTCGGGCCGTCCACTACAGGGCCACCCTGTAGTGTAGTTAACCACATAATGGCATAAAATTTTCCCTCATGACGTAGTTCATTTTTACATAGTTGCGACATTTTTCACATTTCTCCCCCCCTGGAAAAAATTCAAGTTCGGCTACTGAGTTCACACATCCAATTTGCAAAAACGGGCTTGTGCAAGTTATTTTGCGTAAATGGCTTGAACGTGTAGACCGGCCTTAACACTTGTGTTCTAATGTAACTGAGTTTATCATCTTTCTACCGCAAGATAATATTGCAATCTATAATTAAAATGTGAATCATTGAAAAATAATGAGGATACGTCTAGATTCAGAATTATACCCACAGTTGTAATTCGTAGGTCGTTAGTTTTATTACAGCGTTACCTTGTGAAGCTATTAGACTGCCTTAACTCAGTTATATCCTTATAATATCCACAACTCATTTTGCATAGTGAATAAACGATTTCGAGACCAATAAAAGTGCATATTGGTATAATATAAGTCGACTTTGATAAATAATTCAGATTAGGGCTCTTCAACATATTGCACTCCATACAGGAATAAAATTCAGAAAATTTATTTTGTAATCATGTCATCGTCTAGCGTTCATATCTGAATGGAAATCTCAATGTAATGACCAGCCATATATTTTGAGCTCTCGTTTCTGGAGCTTAGAGCTCACGATATACATACTCGAAAGTCGGTAGCTCAAGATGTAATATTTGGACACACATTGATGAATGTAGGTATTGGTTTCTTAGGAAATAATGTTGTAGAACCTTTTGTGACAACTTATGTATATGGAACTAAAATTTACAGATGCTACAAGATGTCTTTATACCAACAGTACAGAACATTTTTATACTCAGGGTATAATATTTTTGCACGCATATATTTCACCTATTATTACTATTATTATTTGAACTGGGGTCGTTTTGGTTCGGTAAGCCTTCCGGGAACTGCGACCATGCAGATCTTTTGTTCTCTACCCTACTCATTCATAGAAACCCAGAGAGGTCGTCAATGACGTTAATAAAACTTTAATAAAATAAAATATATTTCACCTAAAAATAAGGTATAATTTTGGTCAAAAGATTTTTATTGCTTGTCTCAAATTGATTCTGAAATTTCATTATCACTTGCAGCTTCCTCAAGACATGGCGGCTATATGGCACCCGTATGAGATCTAATCTTAATATGACCTTAACATACCTTCTAGGAGTCATAAATTTCAAAGAAACCTTGAACATATCGATACAGATACGGTAATATAGCGGGTGTAGAAATACCATCCGAACAATATTGATAGTGTTAGACTGTATATTCTTGTTATCTTTAATCAGTAAAACAATTTCCAATATTATTAGCAGCCACTGGACTATCCCTATTCTAATTTGCATATTATTGGATAATTAAACTTCGTTACATATCTGGGCCAACGGTTTTCAGTCTCGAATATGTCAGAGCTATCCTGTAAATTACATGCTGGATAAACAATAATCTAACTACTGGACGAAAATTATTTGGATAATTCTAAATTTTTTTTACTGTTCAATAAAAAAAAAATCGAAAAAAGCTGATTTGATGTCAGAAGCTTTTGAGCATCGATTCATTAATGCGCCAATTACGCCTTTGGAGACCACAGACGGGGAACAATTGGCGTATGAATGAAGGGGCGCTCATAAGCTGCTTCATGTCAGTGCTTTCTTCATTTTTTTTCGATATTCTGTTTGTTTTTTTTTATGATTCAAGATACTAACAGGATGTTTATAATAATTCGCATTTTCTTTAAATTTAAAATAACTAGAAAATGTATAGTATGTAGTAGATACAAAACTACAAGAAATCAAAAATTATTGTACTTGAACAAAGTTTCTTTAAGCATTTTACTGAACGATCAGTGGTCTACCAAAAAAAATGCTTGAGGAAAGAAGAATTCAAAATTAGCATATCACTTGATGAAAACTTCAAATTGGAATATCTGTAGGCTTGGTTAATCGATCGTCTAGAGGTATGATTCGATTACCTGGCCTTTCGTCTTTTCTCCGTGACTTTGTTGGATTTATAATAATTAAACTCTTTTCAATTATTTACATCTATTTACAAAGCCACAATTATACAGTACAAACTCGGTATTGGGAAGATCTTAATTACGTCTTAATTACAAGTTTCCCACTACGGTACTGAATTTCGTCTTTAACACGTTTAATTGTTTACTCGAAACGTCTTCGTCGTACTTCAAGATTTCGGTCGTCTCGTCTTTAACTTGTTCGCGACTCGTCTTAATCTAGTCCGCGAACCGTCTTTACGTCTTACGTCTTAAGTTGACCGACCGAACTTGTCTCGTCTTCGACTTAAGTTAAACTGTTCCCGTCTTCGGCTTAACTTGAACTGTCCCCGTTTTCGGCTTAATCTTCTGACTGTCCTCTCTGTCGATTCGAACTACCCTGTCTCGGTTTGACCACACCCTTGGGGGAAGGTACCATCCCCATAGTCCAATAAGATTTCCGCCGTACCGCCCCCAAAGATCTTCCGGTTCCTGGAATCGAACATTCTAGAAGAACCAGGGCCTGAGAAAAAGCATGAAACACATGTGGCATAATCGTCTTGTTCCGAAACCTTTCCCAACCCCATAAATCCCTTAAGTTTTACCATCGACATGTGACATTCCTCGACATCCCGAAGAATAGCACATCCTTTTTACATTATGTACAATACGTTCCCTGTAAATCTATTGAAACTGTCATGCCCTCGACATTAAAAGAAACTAATAGGTCTCCAACGCATCCGGTTGACCATCTCAATTATTTACAGGGAACAATAAACTGGATCCTACATATCTATGCCAATATTAAGTTGAATATGTTGTGAATGGAAGGTTCTATGAGAAAAAAAACTTAAAGAAATGAAACTTTAACACCCTTTATCTCGAAAACAAATCGTCTGCAAGCCCATATTCATAGGACTTTTTTCTCAAAATTATCCGAGGAATCTGTCATTTTTGTTTGTACCTTCAATTTAGGAGCACCCTGTGTACGGAACCTTTAATTGTATTTGATCCATTAACGAACGAACAGAATCGAATTTGATGACGGTTTTATCATCAGTGAGTTGAACCTCTTGTTTGTTTGACACCATTCTCTGCTCAAAATCCGAAAATTATAGATTCTGTAACGAATGGATAGAGCGATCAGTTTAGAGAACGAGCGCACAAAAAGTTTTAGATGGAAACTAGTCCAATAATTATGTTTGAAATACAAATTCGAAAACTGTGCTCAATGCTGAAAACTGAACATCGAATATCACGCATAACTCAGATAATGTATGAAAACGCTCAATCGATCGAACAAAATATCTGGCATACTCACGTAATAATTCAATCACAATATTACGATAATAGAGAAGTCATATTAATTCAATTATCTGAGCGTAGGCAAGCTCATTTATTTAGGGTGTGATTCAAAGTAAAAAAAAGATGAATTCCATTGAGCGAGGTTAGGTTATGTTTACATCTAACGGTTGTTTCGTGGCTCCGTTATTTTATGAATTATTGTGTTGAATTCTAGCGATTGATTCGAAATTCGGTATTGGCGTGTAGACTGAACGATGGCGAATTGATTGATGTACAAATTGACTATTCGTATCTTGAATTTGTTGTAATTAAATGAACAGACTAAAACCATATCGAGAACGCTGCAGCATGTGGATCTGAATTGTGTTATCGACAGGTGCATGGTCTGTAAACATTGTGAATCATGGAATGTGTCAAATGTAAAAAAGTGGGATCCTCCAGACAGCCGGTATTTCCTTGCGATGGATGCAAAATGTGTTATTGTAAAACATGTTCGAATTTAACGACTACAGAAGTCGCGGTCATTGAACTGAAGGGAGGCCGTACATTGAGATTTTATTGTAAGAATTGTCTGAGTGGAGAGTCTAATATGCTTTTTAACAAAATCATAGACGGTAAAGATAAACTGATCGAGAGTAAAGAAAAAATGATTGAACTTCTGGAAGATCAATTAATGAAAATGAAAAGCGAAATAGAAGGCGCTAAGAATACACAGAGATCTTACGCTGAGGTGCTCTCTTCTAAGGAGATTGAGTACAGTGTTGAGAAAAAAAAGCCTAACGTACCATATCTGATCTGTAAACCTAAGAAACCCCAAGATTGTTCCAAGACAAGAAAAGATATACAGACAAAGATCAAGGTCAGTAAATTAACAATAGGTATAAATTCTACTAAAGAAAAGAAAAATGGATGTCTATTGATTCGTTGTGACTCGAAGAAATCTTGTGATGAGATGAGGGAACAGCTGCAGACACATTTGGTCGACGGGTATGATATCACTGAGTCTAAACTCCGTTCTCCTAGTTTATTCATAGGAAATATTGATTTAGAATTCACGGAGCAGGATATAGTAGACGGAATAGGAAATCAAAATTATATGATCGACGAGGATGATCAGTTTAAGGTATCAATGTTGAGGAAGGCTAAAAATGGAAGATCTCAGTTCGCTATCATCGAGTGCAACGGTTCTTGTTTTGCCAAATTGATGGCTTCTGGATCAGTGTTTCTGGGAATGAGAAGATGTATTGTTCGTGAAAACCTAAGGGTAATAAGATGTTTCAGATGCTTTGGATTTAACCACAAATCGGGTGACTGTAGGTACGATGGCCCAGAAAAATGCTCAAGGTGTACACTCGAACACAACTACAGAGATTGTAGGTCTGCAGAGAGGGTATGTGTCAATTGTTCTGAGAGTAACCGATCATTCAGGACCAGGTACGATACTCAC
Organism: Harmonia axyridis; assembly: GCF_914767665.1. Taxonomy (NCBI): domain Eukaryota; kingdom Metazoa; phylum Arthropoda; class Insecta; order Coleoptera; family Coccinellidae; genus Harmonia; species Harmonia axyridis. The sequence continues at coordinate 9,323,897 of NC_059507.1, forward strand.
CATGAGACTATGGATGATGAATGTCCGCTGTACAGACTGCAAGTGGACAAGATGAAAGATCGCACGGACTACAGTATTACGAAACTCAATTAATGGTGGAAAGGTATGTACGTGAATACGAGAACAACTGCGTAAATGTAAGTACCATCTGTACATCTGATACTGAACGACTTAGTAATGTCCTTGATGCTTCTGGAATTAAGTTGCTCCATCATAACATTAGAAGCCTAAATAAGAATTTGGACAGTTTGCTTATATTGTTGAAACAATTGCGGTCTACTTTTGATTTTGTTGTCTTGTCTGAAACATGGAAACTGTATGATCCACTTTTATTTCGAATAGATCAATATGATATTTTGTACAATGAGGGCAGTATAAATCAAAATGATGGTGTTGTAGTTTATGTAAGATCAAATTCGAGTTACAATCATAGAATTCATAGTGTGAATGGACTTAACTTTCTGATTGTTGACAGTATTTCTAGGGGGGAAACTATAAAGTTGATTGCAGTTTATAGACCCCATACTATATCAAAAGATGTTTTCAATAAAAGTTTGACACTGCTGTTCAATGATGTTAAAATGACAAGCGATGTGAATTTGTTCGTGGGCGATATCAATATTGACTTGTTTTCTGATGAGAGTGGCACCCAGGAATATCAGAATATACTGAGCGAGCAGGGACTTCTTTCAGCGGTGAACGGGATAACTCGACCACAAAGTGGCACCTGTGTTGATCACATATTTTTTAAAACTGGAATAACAGTAGAAAACGTTATTTCGTTGACTTTGCAGGTTGACATCACTGACCATTACCCTGTGGCCCTTGTGCTGGCGAGGGATCAGTCTGTGAGCAAACGACAAATCCTGAAAACTAAAAAAATAATTAAATACGCGGATTTGAATGAGTCATTGAGGGAGGAATTGTGGACAGAAGCTTATGAAAGTCAGAACATAGATGTGGCTGCGGAGGCATTCATTGATAGATTGAAACTACTAATAGACAGAAGCACTTCTTCTATAAAACTCATTAGGAAGAGAAAAGATTGGATAACACCAGGAATTATGAAATCAATCGAAAAAAAAAAACCACATGTATAAGCAAATGAAACATGGAAGAAGTTCAGACCCAGACATGATTGGGAGATACAGGCAGTACAAAAACCACATAGAAAAACTAATAAGAATAACGAAAATGGATTATTACAAGAAACAAATATTGAAAAATTCTGCGAATCCAAGAAAATTGTGGCAGGTGATATCGAATAAAAAGGCTGAAAACCCAAAGATCATTATCAATGTGAATGACAGACATCAGTCTGTGAGCAAACGACAAATCCTGAAAACTAAAAAAATAATTAAATACGCGGATTTGAATGAGTCATTGAGGGAGGAATTGTGGACAGAAGCTTATGAAAGTCAGAACATAGATGTGGCTGCGGAGGCATTCATTGATAGATTGAAACTACTAATAGACAGAAGCACTTCTTCTATAAAACTCATTAGGAAGAGAAAAGATTGGATAACACCAGGAATTATGAAATCAATCGAAAAAAAAAACCACATGTATAAGCAAATGAAACATGGAAGAAGTTCAGACCCAGACATGATTGGGAGATACAGGCAGTACAAAAACCACATAGAAAAACTAATAAGAATAACGAAAATGGATTATTACAAGAAACAAATATTGAAAAATTCTGCGAATCCAAGAAAATTGTGGCAGGTGATATCGAATAAAAAGGCTGAAAACCCAAAGATCATTATCAATGTGAATGACTCGGAGCAGATAATTGAGGCGGCGCAGGTGGCGGAAGCTTTCAACAGTCATTTTGCTTCTATCGGACCTAAGCTGGTGGATGAAATAAGAAGAAGATCAACAAACACTGAAAAATTACCCAACCGAAAGAATAACTCAAAAATGGTATTGGAGTTGACTAATGAAGCAGAGATTTTGGAGATGATAGGTCAATTGAAATCACACAAAGCACCCGGATTGGATCAAATATCTTCAATAACCTTAAAGCATATTGGTCCAAATATAGTAAAGCCATTAGTACACCTTGTAAATCTCTCAATAAAAAGTGGACAATTTCCGATGGTATTTAAATCGGCCTTGATAAGACCTCTATTTAAGTCTGGAAGTAAACAGCTTATGAATAATTACCGACCTATATCTCTAACCTCGAACTTATCAAAAGTTTTCGAAAAAGTTGTTCACAAGAGAACAATGAAGTTTCTGGATGCCTGTAATGTCCTGAGTGATCGGCAGTATGGATTTCGGAGAGTAATTTCAACACAGGACGCGATAGCGCATTTGACATCTATGATATATGACTGTTTGGATAGATCTAAACCATGTTTATGTATATTTCTCGATATAGCGAAGGCATTCGATTCGGTCGATCATGAGGAGATGCTCAGAACTCTGGAGGACTATGGTTTTGTCGGGAATACACTGGATTGGTTCAGAAGTTTTTTGACCGGGAGAAGTCAATGCGTTCAGATTGAGGATTCGTTGAGCTCATTCACTGCCGTCACTGTTGGAGTACCCCAAGGTACCATTCTCGGCCCAATTCTGTTTCTATTGTACACGAACTCCTTATTTGGACTTGAGACAAGGTCAAGAATAATTTCTTTTGCGGACGATACCGCAATGTTTCTGGAGGCGGAGACATGGCAAGAATTGAAAATGTTTGCGGAAAGTGACTTCAACTTAATATCAAAATACCTGCGGTCTAAAATTTTGACTCTGAATATAGAAAAAACTGTTTTCGTTCCTTTCAGCAACTCTGTCGCATTTTGCCCCACTTTTACATCATTGGTGGTTGACGATCACTGCATGATACACTCAGCGGACACGGTAAAATACCTGGGTGTTGTGTTGGACAAACATCTTAGATGGAAACAACAAATTAACAAAATAGTCCATAAATTGAGAACTCTGATACAAAAATTTAAAAATCTCAGAAGGTTTTGCGATGTCCAATTGTTGAGAACATTATATCTGGTGTTGGTGCAGCCTCATTTGACTTATGGTTTGCTGGGCTGGGGAGGAATTGTTAAAACTCATTTAAACAAGCTCGAAATAACACAGAAGTGGATTTTGAAAATCATATTGAACAAGCCCTATCGATTCCCAACTGACGAGCTCTTCAGGATTGCCGCTGTAATGGATATGAGGCAGTTGTTTTTCCTGGCGCTTGCGGTTCACCAGAGGAAGAACATGATGTCTGCAAGTTTCAATGAGCATGGTCATGACACCAGAAATAGAGGACAGCTCATATTATTGCCTACCTCATGTGGGACGAAGGGTCAGAGATCACACCTGTTCCTTGCGCCTCGAGTTTATAATGGTATCCCTCAAGTTTCGAAGATTCCTAGTATAATGACTGCATTTAAGAAGAAAATAAAAAGTTGGATCCTGAGTCAGTCAAGACACTTCATAGCCAGTATAATCGACATAAAGAACACCTATAACATATCGAATCAATAGTCCTGGAGTCGTCAGTCTACTCGTGTAGCACCTTTAATCTGCCGTCTGTTGAGAATTCGTGGAAATTACGTCAAGACTTTTAAACTTGTACTTTTTCTTTTTTTGATTCTCACACAAGGTTTAATCCTCCGGGAGCTCACCTTCGAGAAAATTTGATTTCTGTTTGTTTCATGTCACGATTTTCTTTTTTTTCTTTCAATATTTTCTTACATTGTAAAATGACTGTATTTTGTTTTGAATGTAGACTAATCATGAAATAAACATTATTATTATTATTATTAGTTGGGTTTGGTGATTTATGATATCAATCAAAATGATATTCACTTCTGATGTTCTAATTGTCTTTTTATATCTTCTCCGAGAAAAAAATTCGTGGTAACCTTGAGTCTACACGAATAGATTAAAATCAGATAAAATAGCGGGTGTAGTATACAGATCCGTTATGATAATACTGTTAGAGGTAGCTAACAATCACTTCATCGATTGTTCGTGATAGAATTTGTGTTACATAAAACGAAAAACGGCCACATTGAAACCATGAAATTATATCAGATTGAAACCGTGTTTTATACTAAGGATTTGTATGGAATAAAAATGAATATTCATTGGTTTTGTTCACAGTTTGTTCACATTTCGTGTTTTCTTCATAGTGTTCTTATTATTTTAGATATGCCAATAATCCGGCTATAATTCGCACAAGAAACATTGTTATATGCACTCTATTTGATTGGGGACTGAGGTTTTTTTCAGACATTCAAACTACGATAACTAATTTTTTCCTACAATTGTAATTCAGTACTATATTTGATATACGTATTCAAATAATATGGAGATAAACTTCATTTGGTTTATCGTTTTCAAAAATGAACCTTAGAAATACGAATCTCTAAGGAGACAAGACTCTCGAAAAATCTTGTGGTTCAGTACCTTGCTCTTGTTCTCAATACATAATACTCTTCTCAAGATCCTACTCAGGACCTTTATGATTAAATAAGATGAATAAGGTAGCAGCAACATCCAATTCCTCAAAATTCTCCTTATTGACAAACTACGCGAAGGTAAGTCAATGACACTGAAATTTTCAAATTTCGAACGCATCTGTAGTATTATATTCTTCATATTTTACATTTCAATGTTCTTCATTTTTCATACTTCAATTATGGAAGATGATAATTAATATTGAATGGATATTTTTTAGGTTGTCACTCTCGATCTTTTGATCTAATACAATCGTTACATTATGAAGTAATATAACATAGGTACAGTTGTTCAAAACAAAGTGGCTTCATTGAATTCAGTTCGAAAAAGGCTTTTAGATATTTTGAATTTTATATTTTTCATCATGCATATTAAAGGCCAGCAATGAGCAGAGTGCAAGGCCCAATCAATTTCCTGTTTGTTGGTGATTCCTGTGCAATCTATAATTATCTGTATCAGAGGTTTTTTCCAAGAATTATTAATGTTTTATTCTCAGGTAGTTTCAAGCTGAGAAAACATCATTGTTGGACAAACACAGTTGTAACGATGAAACGATGCTTCTAAAGACGATAAAATAATAATGACTATCATGCCTTTTCGTGAGGTTCGGATATTTAATGTTTTAAATTATAAAATGATCGAGATTCTAAGATTTTGGGAATTATACTCTCATGGAAATAAATTTTGTTGAATATAAGTTGTTATTGCTATTAATATTGTCAACTGATCCCTGAAAAAATTTTAATATACAGTATTAGAATTATTTATAGGGCACTACAGGGATATCAAAACTATTAGAGATACAGGGTGCCATAATTTGCAAAAAATTTGCGTGATTTAGGGATTATTGTGTTGTGTTAACAGATCCAAAATATATTCAATGGTTCCCGAAAAATCCCCCCCTAAAAATTGAAATTTTCTTTTTTTCTGAATAACTCATTTGCTTCTGGAGGTAACTTCTCTGAATAGTTCTAACCCTGTTTATTGAATGACGAATTTCTCAGCTAAAAATAATTGGACTGATGAAATAGCCATAAATATCTTCATCCAAATGAGATCATTAATTATAGAACTGTAAATATTAATTTTATTGAGGCTCACTTAATAATTAGTTAATGGTAACCAGCGAAGAAGAAACAGAATGTTCATTATGAATTTCACGTTCAATAAAATATATTTCTTCTCTATTCATTCCTGCAAAGGGGTATTGAAGGTCGAGATACAGAAAAGGTGCAACTCCCTGTGTACATTCCTGCTCTAAAAATCTCCTTCCTTTCGCAGTTTAAATGATAAGTGATAACAATAAAACGCTGATTGAACGGCCAATTAATCGTAATCATTGGCCATTTCGAGCATGAAATTGGACTACAATTAAATCATAATACTGAAGGCTCCCAGAAAAGATCGAAAATAGGTATGCCATTAAAGTGAGAATTACATGGATATTGCGCCAATAGCAGGTAACACCTTGATTGATTGCTAAAGAAATAAAAGAAGGGTTGAATGATCACTAGTTCCATATGGAATACTGAACTAATTTATTGAAATTACTGGAATTGCTATTCGTGTGAACCCGCATTCAATTCAGATTCAGGAATTTCGGACCTCAACCGACGGTTCATTTATCAACATTGAGTTTTGAATACTAAAGGGTATTTTTTAGAGCTATAGAACTTTAAATTGCAATGAAACAACGATGGATTATTCGATTGACATGAATTTTATTTATCCGCAAGATAATCTTGTGGCATTACATTTTAAATATGATTTCTGGCATATGACCGCAACGGCTGGCTCGGATGTAGTCCAATCTGGACGTCCAATTTTCGATGACTTTTTCCAACATTTGTGGCCGTATATCGGCAATAACACGGCGAATGTTGTCTTCCAAATGGTCAAGGGTTTGTGGCTTATCCGCATAGACCAATGACTTTACATAATCCCACAGAAAGTAGTTTAGCGGTGTTAAATCACAAGATCTTGGAGGCCAGTTCACAGGTCCAAAACGTGAAATTAGGCGGTCACCGAACGTGTCTTTCAATAAATCGATTGTGGCACGAGCTGTGTGACATGTTGCGCCGTCTTGTTGGAACCACAGCTCCTGGACATCATAGTTGTTCAATTCAGGAATGAAAAAGTTAGTAATCATGGCTCTATACCGATCACCATTGACTGTAACGTTCTGGCCATCATCGTTTTTGAAGAAGTAGGGACCAATGATTCCACCAGCCCATAAAGCGCACCAAACAGTCAGTTTTTCTGGATGTAACGGTGGTTCGACATAGGATAAGGAGGATAAGCGTCACTCCAAATGCGGCAGTTTTGTTTGTTGACGTAGCCATTCAACCAGAAGTGCGCTTCATCGCTAAACAAAATGAAATGGACGTAGTGCGCGATACGTATTCCGCACAGAACCATTATTTTCGAAATAAAATTGCACTATTTGCAAGCGTTGTTCAGGCGTGAGTCTATTCATGATGAATTGGCAAACCAAACTGAGAATAAATCAGTTGATAGCTGTTAAATCGGTCGCCATCTTGAACAGTAATGCCAACTAAAAGTTATATACCTCGAAAAAAAACACCATATACATAGGCGTACAACTATGCTTCCGCCGTTTCGAAAAAACTGGTCATCTTTTGAAGCGATCCACAAATCGCCTTGTAACAGTGAATATTCGGTTTGCCGTTGACGTGGAAGCATAGACGGGATATCCCCATGATTTTCTGCGCTTGGGATTATCGTAATGAATCCATTTTTTGTCTCCAGTCACAATGCGATGCAGAAATTCCTTCCGTCTTTGCCTTGCAAGCAGATATTCAAAAGCAAAAAAACACCGTTCAACATCTCTCGGCTTCAACTCGTACGGCAACCAATTTTCTTGTTTCTGAATCATTCCCATGACTTTCAGGGATTTTGAAATGGCTTGTTGCGTGACTCCCGATGATCCTGCCAATTCTTGCTGCGTTTGACACGAGTCTTGATTAAGTAATGCATCCAATTCTGCGTCTTCGGAAACCTTCTCTCTTCCACCGCCATGCTAGACTTCGACGTCAAAATCATCGTTTTTGAAGCGCTTACACCACTCTTGGCACGTTTTTTCACTAATAGCGGCCTCACCATCGCTATTTGAGAGCATTCGATGAGCCTCAGTCGCAGATTGATTCAAATTAAAGCATAAAATTAAAAACCTCCTGCAAATGACGAGAATTTGGCTCGTAAGCTGACATGTTTAATACAACTTACCGCTGTATTGCAAAACGGTGAAAGCAAAGTTGTACATCTAATATAACCTATAAAAATTCGAGGAAATCACTGATTTTTGTTCAGGAACTTCTAAACACTTGTTTATTCAATATTTTATTACACTCCTGAGGAAGTGTATATAGGTAACTATGTGATTCATTATTATGTATTTGTTTACATTTTGTTAAATTGAATTTCCACAAAGTCTTTTGTTACTGAAATATTGTGTCATCTTTTTCGAAAATTTGCCGGAATTTTTTATGAGTCTGGTGCCACAATCAACAAGAAATTTCACAACGAGCTTCAAATTGCTCATACATATTTACTTTTCTCGTATTCTTCTTCTATTTTCTCTAATTCTGTGGCAAATTCGTTCATTCTTCAAAAACTTGTAGAAAGAAATCGCGCGAGAATATTTCAGATTCACACAAATTACATGCCACGGATTTATCTGTTATCTGTCACATTTTTTAAACAAAAAACACACATTTTACAATGCAAAAATCAATAAACGATATTGATGAAAATATTTCATGAATTTCTATAAAAATTCAGTGAATTAGAGAAGATAATGTATAATACTCATACAGAAGGCTAAATTTTTGACTATTAGTCAAAAATGTAGCCTGATGAAGCCACAGTGTGGCGAAACAAGTATTTCTAACAATCAGATAGTTCAGTAAAAATTACTTCATTTTATTTTACAAGTAAGGAATGAATCCATCAAATGCACAACAGAGAACGTGAAGAAAAAAAATGTTACTGAAAAATTTAGAGAAAATTGGAGTTACCTAGATAAGTGAATCACCATGTACTTCCAAGAAGTCAATGATCATTCCTGCAGAAAATTTTCAGCATCACGGTCAAGTTCAACTTCCTTGAGCATTGACAACAGAATTCCAAATCTCCACCATTTGATCAATCTTTGATATCGGCATCTCGATAAAACCTTCAAAGAATTCATGAATGGAAATTTCTCGTATCATTTACAGATAAAACAATAAGTCAATCCCATGCTCCATATTCAATGTGAACTTGAACATTTCACTGATTAAACGAAGTCTAGGCAACGTAGTTCAAGGTTGAATCGCACCTTCTACACTTTCTTGTTTTTTCGCGCGTTGGAAACACACCCAAGCGGTCAAGGAAATATCTAATGCTTGTATTGAGCAGCAAAGTATTCCACGATTGTTAATACCACACATTCCATTAATGCAGTCATCTATTGTTCGTCTCACCACGGTGTTCGTACACCTTCATCTCAATTGAAGTATGTCTAATCCAGCTTGAAAAGACCACTTGTTGAAATTGAATATTCACTCTGTTCTCTGATGATGGATTATATCGATCCGACCCGAAGCCTTGAACTTCACCATTCAATATAGACACAATTAACGTGAAGTAGAAGTTTCATGAGAAAACATTACAATCACCTGTAGGTCTTCAAAATAATGTATCATGAGATTCCAGTGATTATCCATAGGGATTTGAGATAATTTTAAACTGAAAATTTTATAACTGCATATCGATATAATGTCAAATTACTTCACAACTATTAGGAATAGAAATCTATTCCAAAAGCACGAACTGAGATTTATTCCTGAAATGAGATTTTATCAATTGGTAGTTCACAAATTATCGATATGGAACGAACCATGCAGGTACATTTTGTCATAAATTATCCTGAAAATTTCAAATATATATTAGGCCAATTGATACACAGATGGCGTGGCTAGTATTAAATCTATATGATTTTTCGTTAGTACCAACCTTCAAACGATACGTGTCAAAATTTGACAGCAGTCCGACCATTAGTTTGTGAGATATTGCGTTGTGAGTGTAGCTACTTTTGTTATTTGAAAAAAGGTGGAAAAAATAATTGAAACAGTTCACAAAAAAATTTTGAATTACCATAAAGTGAAGTTGATCGAGATAGCAGACATCATCGGAACGTGTACATCATATCATTCACGAATATTTGTACATGAGAAATGAGCTGTGTGCAAAATGGGTGCTGCGCGAGCTCACAATCGATCAAAAGTAACAACGTGTTAATGATTCTGTGCAGTGTTTGAAGCTGTTTAAGTGCAATAAACCTGAATTTTTGCGTCGATATGTGACAATAGATGAAACATGGCTCCATCATTTCACTCCGGAGTCCAATCGACAGTCAGCTGAATGGACTACACACGATGCATCTAATCCAAAGCGAGGAAAAACACAACAGTCAGCTGGCAATCGACAGCGATTATTATATAGCATTATTGGATGGTTTAAAGGTTGAAATCGTTAAAAGGTAAAAAGGTACTGTTTCATCAAAAAAATGCGCCGTGTACCAATTCAAAGAAAACAGTGACAAAATTGCAGAAATTGGGCTTAGAATTGCATCTGCATCCACCGTATTCGCCAGATCTGGCCCCCAGCGACTTTTTCCTGTTCTCAGACCTCAAGAGAATGCTCGCTGGAAAGAAATTTAGCTCCAATGAAGGCCTATTTTGAAGCGAAAGACAGATACAAAAATGGTATCGAAAAGTTGGAAGATCGCTATAATCGCTGTATAGCCCTCAAAGGCAACTACGATGAATAATAAAATCGAATTTGGACAAAAAAATGTGTTTTACCATGGTAGACCGGGGACTTTTCAATTGGCCTGTTAGATCTTACTTTTCATGTTTACGACCTATAGTAAGACCAAAATTGAATTTCTGATCAGAAAAATTACTATCAATTAAAAAAACATGTATTAACTCCTCTCCAAGTACAGGACAAAAACTTAGGAACGTAGAAATAGATAAAAGGTTGAATTTCACTTGATTCAAGATTTCCAAAATATTTCTTTGCTTCCGAAATGGACCTATCAAAATACAAATTTGTTCTTCTGACAATATTCGATTTGAACCATGTCTACTCATTGTACCATCAACTAGCATGACTAAATTACTGAGCGAATGAGAAATTCCCTAAGGCTGAATGTCAAGTTTTTTCATCGTCAGAAACTAAACTGAAATTGAAATAATATAATCGCCCACTATTCAACTGACTTTCATTATTCACTTCATACATTTTCCTTATTCCTTAGAGTGAAAGTATTTGTATGTCAAGTCAAAGGAAAAAGTTTGACATTGAACTACCTCACCTCTTGAATGCAATGTTATGGGTGCGTTGTCATTGTAATAAACGGCAAATATCACGAAAGTGTAGGTTCTGATCTATAAAGAGACATGCGAAAAGGGGACAAGGATATAGTTTTATCTTCAATAGTCCCATAGATCTTTAGGCTGAAAGCTGAACATGGCAGCAACTACTTTTTTCAGCTTGTCATGTGAAAAATATCCACGCGAAAGATTATAACCTATGATTCATAGCAATCAATTGTTTGAAATCCTTGTTTTCTTTATCTATTTCCGATTAAATGAATATAACATAATCTATAAATATACATGCATTTATACAGGGTGTCCCAACGGAAATTTAACCCTCCAGAATTCAGAAACGAAGACTTTTCGAAGATTTTGAAAAACATTTCTTCTCTTCTCTGTTTTGAGGGGAACGAATTTCCAACATGCATTTGAAAAATCACCCCCATGAAGGTGGCATCAACCCCTAGCATTTTTTGAACAGGGAAGAGTTGTCAAGTGTTAGTTGAAAGTAAGAAATTTCAAAATTAGTTCATCATTCAGGATTCTTTGAAAGTATGACCACAAAATATTTCTCGTGGAACGACAGGATATATTTTCTAAGGGAGGGTCGAAAAAATTCCAAAATGCAAAACCTGATAATTTGAAAATATTGATATCCGATAAAATTGTTGGTTCTTCATAATTTTAGTTAGAGCTTCCAAGTATTAAATTAAGATTCATATAAAATGTAATAATTATAGTTACCCTATATTTTTTATCGTGGAATAAAAAGTTTACATTTGACCTCTAAGTCTGGGATACCTTGTTTATTTTTATTATGTTGAAGGTTTTCAACATACAACATTTCAAATAAACTTTCGTGTATTTTAGAATAAAAAGGTCAAGAAGTGGTAATTTAAATTTGGAAAAATGAGCACTTTGATCAAATTAAATAATTATGCTTAAAATCTCATGTGTATGCAAAACAGTTATGCTTACTTAGCATCAAAAACAATTTTAACAATCCGTCCAAACGGGCATGTGCACCGATATCAGTTGATAATTGAATAACCCTGAATGTTTGGGTAAAAGATAAAAGAGATAACCTCGATTGTACTTGAAAAAGTTGATTGCCAATCAATTTGAAACGAGCAGTTTTTTATGCACCTCTGGAAAAGATAACCGAACAACGCGCTGACTCTCAAAAGTTAACGTATACAGTAAGTTTTTACAGCCCCCATCAAAAATCCCTTTCAGCATTCAACTATTCATTCTATTGGGCTAGAGCATTGATTCTCATATAAAACGTTTCAACTCAATTTCCCAGCTGAAAATTCAGCATCAATGAAAACCACTGATTAAACAGGAACTTGTAGTTCATACGCTATACTGTGAGTTTATTTTCGTTATTTTTGAGCGGTAGTCGCTGCACCGATCGATCGACAATTTCGTCTGAAAATTCGAATTTTCAGTGATAAATGACATTGTGTAATGGAGTATTTGTATTCCATAATGATTGAACTTTGGAGGCACATATTCTAAACATTAAAAAGTTGGTGAAATGAGCACCGAAGACAGCGAACACAATGGACGCCAATAGAGGCTGTCACCGACGAAAAAATCAAAAATGTTCACAAAATAATTTTGAATGGCCGTAAAGTAAAGTTGATCGAGATAGCAGACATTGTGAAGATATTCATCTGAACGTGTACATCATATCATTCACGAATATTTGTACATGATAAAGCTGTGTGCAAAATGGGTGCCGAGCGAGCTCACAATCGATCAAAAGCAACAACGTGTAAATGATTCTGAGCAGTGTTTGAAGCTGTTTAAGTGCAATAAACCTGAATTTTTGCGTCGATATGTGACAATGGATGAAACATGACTCCATCATTTCACTCCGGAGTTCAATCGACAGTCAGCTGAGTGGACTGCACACGATGACTCGAATCCAAAGCAGGAAAAACACAAGAGTCAGCTGCCAAGGTTATGACATCAGTATTCTGGGATGCGCAAGGTATAATATTCATTGATTATCTCCAAAAGTGCCAGACCATCAACACTGATTATTATATAGCGTTATTGGATCGTTTAAAGGATGAAATAGTTAAAAAAAGGAGCTGTTTCATCAAGACAATGCGCCGTGTCACAAATCAATGAAAACAATGACAAAATTGCATGAATTGGGCTTCGAATAGCTTCTGCATCCACCGCATTCGCCAGAACTAGCCCCCAGCGACTTTTTCCTGTTCTCAGACCTCAAAAGAATTCTCGCTGGAAAGAAATTTAGTGCCAATGAGAAAGTAATAGTCGAAACTGAGGCCTATTTTGAAGGGAAAGACAAATCGTACTACAAAAATCGAATCGAAATGTTGGAAGATCGCTATAATCGCTGTATCGCCCTAAAGGCAACTATGTTGAATAATAAAATCGAATTTTGCCAAAAAAATTTGTTTTACTATGGTAGACCGGGGACTTTCCAATTGGCCTGTTAATAGGATATTCTACTACAATAAAAATGTTGTAAACTCTAAAATAATGATGAAAAATTATGAACACAACCTGCAACATATCTTCAAGAACTGCAGCTCTATAATTAAACTTGAAACAATCGTTGAAAAATCGTTGCCATATATTTGTAAGAAATAAACTTATACTTGGTTTGGTCTATTTCTCAGCATGATAGTTCAAGTTTCCGACCTATCAACGCTTGAATTAAGCATGAAATTCAACCAAACATTTCCTCCAGAAATGGCAAACCCCATCCCAGATACCTGTCAAAAATCAGCCCAGAAATAGAACTGAAAATAGGCATGAAAATAGATACAAAAAGGGACTAGTGTGATACGAGGTTAAGAATATCACAGCTAAAGACAATAATTTATTAATTTCGTATTATATGCTTGCCAAAATTTCCAGACTATCTGTAGACTCATGGAATCAGGCCAAATGTTCCAAGGTACTTAAAAACAAAAATCTCTATCTCTTTACCCACAGAAACATAAACCTATTTCTTACGTCAGCCCATACGTAGAAAGTCAAAAATAAATATGGAAATTATGTCATCCACAATACAGAATAAAATTCTCGGGAAGCATTAAATCAAAACTTTTTTGCTTATGCCTGAGACTGGAACTCGCTGAGACTCATAAAAATAATTCCATCTCCACTTAATTGGAAATCAGAATTTTATCCCGGATTTCCTCTGATGGAACATCCCAAATATAGTATTATATAAATGAATTTAATGGCATTGAACTTCGGATATTTGGGCCCTTAATTTATTTCGACAATATTTTCTTTGAATATTCTGGCCGAACATTATGCAAATCATCAAAGTGACATTGATTAAGGGTTGAGATCCCCGTAATTATTTTTTGTAGCGAAAACATTTGTTATCAACAGGAGAGAGGTCGGCTGAAATTTGTCTCAGTGCACTAAAAACAGCTCTGTTGTTCAAGTGGGTTATTAAGGTTATAGTAGGACAAAAGGGGGAGGGTAATTTCTATGACAAACTGTGATGTCCTAATTACCAACAAAGGAAAATCATTAAAAATTTCGTTATTTATATGGAAATGGTCAAAGTCGTAAAACGTAAGATGAAAGGATTAATCAATATTTCAGTTCTTTCAGGATAAATCTTAAAAATATCTGTAAAAATACGATGAATTCTGTTTTCTTTTAAGGAATAATCAAGGAATTTTCTCTCAGATCTTCAATGAGTGAGTCTACCGAAGTTGGAGAAAGCTTTGTAATCACTTTTGGGACAAGCAAAATGAAAAGGCAGACCGTTAAAAAATTTTGTTTTCCGTTTAATTTCCAAACTGAAGATTCGATTGACTTAAATACGCTTCTGGGTGTAAAATGAAAGTTTTATTTATAATTTATTCAGATGCTATCTATTAATAATTATAACCCATCTAGTATTATATGGGGTTTCATAATTAATAGATGTGTAAACATATAAAGATGAATATGGACAATTGGTGATTTAAACAATATAGACAAACATTGTAAGTTGACAAATTTCCATTTCCAGAATTCTTCCATGCTGAAGTAAGCTTTTTGGACCAGAAAACTTTTGAGTTTCTTCTTCAGTTCCTTTTTCTGATATGCAGTTGAAAATCAGAAAAGCCTCGTGGTTGACACTTATTCAAAATGACAATACCCTATGATAAGGCATCATCAGATTGCTGGTGTTTCTAGTCTTTGAGTGGTATTTTTCGTTTTTCGTCATCTCATCAATCAGCTCATGGAAGTACACCACGCAGAAGACTAAATTGAGGTAAGTGTCAGAGGTTATTTTCCGCTGGGAAGTGATCTCTACAGATTTCCGTTCCCTTTAGGTTACAGATAATACGTAAAGCATTCCTCATAATTAATCAATTCCCTAATTAATGAGGCTGTGGAAAGAAGCAAAGTAGCCTTGGCTGCTCTTTTTCCTGCAAGCTGTTTAGTCTTCCTGATCGTTTATATTGCAATCAATAATCTTTTGATTAGGTGTTCAATATGTGGATGAAACTTTAGACTCGGCTGTAGTATGACACCCAGAAACACCAAAGTGGTTGGACTCTTGGACGATAAATGTGATGTATTTGCTTATGTCTTTGTTCAATTTGAAGTTATTCGCCCTAAACCAGTTCTCCTCTTGTTGACTTATCAAGGATTTCATCTCAAATTCCTTCTGTATGTATAATAAAAGTAGTATCGGTCCCAAAATAGATCCCTGAGGCACTCCGAACACTATCCCTTTCCATTCAGAAATCTATTCATTTCACATGTAAGGGTCTTTAACCTTTTTACAATGCTTGACAATTGTCAAGCATTGTTTCAAATAAAAAGTTGATCGATATTCTAAATGAAACCATATTTTAATTACTTTTACTCTCGGAACCACAACCTACCTTCACAACTTCGATTTCGAAGATTTAAGTGGAGTTAGAAGATTTCTTTCTGGAATATGTAATTCCAAAGGTTTCTGAATTGAAAATGATTGATTCAAATTTGTTTGTCAATCAAAACGATCATTTGTATATTGGATGTTTTCCTCGAACCACTCAAATATTGACTATTGTAAATAATAAACCAGTACAAATGGGGTTGAAAAGGTCATATCAATATTGGTGATCCATATCCGACTGAAAACTATATGATTTCAGGGCATATAATCAGTCGAATTATGGTCGTTTGTGAAATAACAGCTTGTTCTTGTTGCCTACAGAAACCATTGGTAATGATGAGTTGTCGGTCAACTCGCGATTGACATGATTGATTGCTACATGATTGATTCAAATGCAGCCATTCCAGAATAATTTATTTGTATTCGTAAATAAATGGAACGTTCGTGAAAATATCCGTTATTCCACTAAAGAGCGGAAGAGGGATTTTTTTTATTTTTCAGGATATTACCTCTTGGCTTGTTATGGCGATTAGTCAAGATTTAAGTATTCGAAACTTATCGTTTTCAAAATGAAATTAACTTGTAATTTGAGCTGGAAATTAATTGCGTTTCTAACTTCCTTTTCTCAACTCCATTGGATTTAGTAGACAGTGGCTCGCCATAAAGTTTTTAGGCTCAAAGACGTCCACAACTTGACATATCTTTGAAGTAAGATTGAGTAGTACCACAGATTACAGATACCTGTAATCTGTGAGTAGTACAATGCATCATTCCCTGAAGATTATCGAAAAATTCTATTTGGAGTATAAGCTATGGGCGCTTGTATCTGGTGGGAGATTCATTGTGGTCGAGGGATTCTCTGACTAATCGGTAAGGTTGTTTTTCTGCTTCCTCAAGAATTTTCAGAGCAATTTCGTGAAGAAATTTCATCAATTGTGGTAGGTTCGCCTCACGATGGAGCTGTGAAGGTTATGCTTTGTATTTAGTGGGACCAGGTAGGTGTTATTTATTATGAGCTGTTGAAACCAAGTGGAACCACTACTAGGAAATTCAATTGATGTGATTGAACCGAGCACAGCGCAAAAAACGTCTACAATACGAGCAGAGGAATGATAAAGTGGTTTTACACCATGTTAAATCATTTATTTGAAACCACCACAAAATTATGATTAACTTTCCATAAACGTCTAATAGGCCATCGCGCTGTATATTCACACACATAGATAAGAAGCCAACACACTTGCCAGAAAAGAAGCACAAACTCCTTTCACCGGCCTGGAACCTTTCTGTGGTGTAGACAAATGTACCTACAAGAAAGAGTTTCAGGAAAAGGAGGTAACCGAAAGAGAAAAACTCGGGCGGAATCTTCCTGGTTTGGATCACTCCAAAAAGTTTCTTCGAAACTTTGACTCTACAATATCCAAGAAATATCTGGATTTTAGTAAGAATATCCTCCACCTCCTCACTGGACTGCTCACAGGGCATTGCCGCCTTAGGAAACACCTTATGAGAATGGGTCTAACAGAAAAAGACGAGTGCAGATTCTGTGGAGAGGAGGAAGAAACTCCGAATCACCTGGTGACGGAATGCCTCGCCATCGCTAACCAACGCAAAACCTGCCTTGGACACGAAGCTTATAGTAGTGAGGAATTAGCCTCCTTGAAGCCATCTCAGATATTGGAGTTCTTCAGAACTCTGGAACTAGAAGGCGAGCTGTAGATCAAGTTATGGAGAGAATAGCTCTGATGGGGGGCACAATAGACCATTAGGTGGCAGTGAAACGAAACATCCTTAATCAAATCTATTTATCACACACATAGATATTATTGCAGAAAAATGACTCTTATAGATTTTCTCAACAAATACTCTTCTGGGTAATCCAGTTTCCTTTCCACGGCACTACTTGGGCTTCTCTCTTAATCCAGACGTTCTTGGAAACCCATTATTCTGATCATTCGCAAACTCGCTACAAAATGTCCCCGTATATAAAGCAAAGAAGACGTACGGCCTTCCTATCCAGCGGGGCCCCGGATGAAAATTAGCAAGCCCAAAACGCGATATACTGCGGAAGGAAAGCGAAGGCATTTACATTACAACAAGGAAATCTTGAAATACGACGATAACCCAAAATGCCAATCAATTTGAAACGTGGGCGCATTAAATTGGTTAGTTATTGTTTCCACTCCGTCCGCCTTATCTCAATAGCCCTTAAGGGAATTCGGAGCTAATATCGAATCTTGTTATTTGGGTACCGCACTTACCACTGAATTAGGCTATTTATCACTCCGAGAACGGGAATGGCTGAGGGTGAAAGTTACTGCATTATTCTTTTTTCCATTATTTTCCACAATGGTGATAAGTAGTTCCGACTGAGTGTTTCTTCGCCAAATGAGAATTGCATATTTCCTTCTTGCGGGCGCCGTATCCGAACCTAAATTGAATTTCCAGAGCTCGAATGGGATTCTTGTTCCAGTCAACATTAGGAAAATGCAAGATTCGTTCCGTTTCTCTTGGTCTGGCTTTGAATTGCTGGGAAGAATATTTGCCTTTGTGGAAATTATGAAATATGGTACATTATTTTGTTGCATGTCTGAGAAATCAACTATAAGGTGCGCAACTAAGTTCCTGCTATTTTTTTTTAAGAAAATAAAACTTTACTGTGACAAAATGATAACCAATGAGTAATTCAGCAATCTGTCCGCTAAATAACAAACCATTATAAACAAATTCCCTTCCTCTCCTATCTCAGAGTAATAATCATATATAGAGGGAGCATATGTCGTTTTCAGTGAGCAAATTTTCTCCCCAACATGAACTATCAAAGTTGATATGAAGCGCGCGGAAATAAAAACATATTAGTGATACCATATTTCACTCAAGTCGCGTGTTTCTCCACAAAAGATGCACTTCTCATATTCCATAGTGAATCAACGTTTCGTATTAACTCAAAATATATTGAAATAAATACCTAAATATATCAGAAATTCAATAAACTTCAAGCGCGCCAAACGACGTGAAACAGTCGATGACACTAGGAGAGCAAAAGTTGCCAAACCTTGGATATCAACAGGTAGATACAGAAAATAATAAATATTCTGCTTATTATAAATTCGACAATTAGGAAAAATATCGGATTCCAAATATTAAAATTTGAATATTTGATCGGGAATCACTCAAATAAGTACATTTCATTCAATTTAATATACATTCATAAAGATATAGTAAAATAGTGGATTTGAAAATATATCACAATCCGACAACGTAATCTAGCCATGTTGGGGACATGCAAAAATTGCGTATACTTACTCTATCTTTGTTTATTACTCTATGTTTCTTATGAATAGAATAGTATATTGTGCAACAAGTGGGGAAAGTCCAACTGTGGAACTTTCTCCACATGTTGCACACTACACTATACTTTTCCAAGAACTGCACAAATTTCCAAAATTCAAGTAATGGACTTGATTCAAATCAAAATGGCTTTCATTAACAGTATGTGCTAATTTATTACGTTTCCATAGAAACGACTCGAAAGCCCAATTTCATTGGTCTACCAAGCGAGGGTTTGGCAAAGTGCCGTGAGAAAAATATTTCCCACAGTATGAGCAATACATAGTTTTGAAATTGAGTAAGCTATGAAGAATACGCTTCTTTTCATGTCAGTTGTAGGAAATAGTATATTGTGCAACAAGTGGGAAAAGTCCAACTTTTCTCGCGAGTGTGGAAGTTTGTGACACGAGCCTGAAAGGCGACTGCCGCAAACACACGAGCGAGAAAAGGACTTTCTCCACATGTTGCACATTATACTTTTCCTACAACCGCACAAATTTCAATAATTCAAGTAATGTACTTGATTCAAATCAAAATGTCCTTCGTTGACAGTATGTGCTAATTAATTGCGTTTCCATAGAAACAACTCAAAAGACCAATTTCATTGGTCTACCAAGCGGATGTGAGCACAGTGCCGTGAGGAATAATATTTCTCACAGTGTGAGAAATACACAGTTTTGAAGTTGAGTATGCTATGAAGAATACGCTACTTTCCATAGCAGTTGTAGGAAAAATGATTCTATTGTACCTATTAAACGCACACGATTCTATTTCCCGATAAAACACAGCGTACTATTCCGAAATCGATAATATCATGGTGTCGGAATGAAAACATCAAACTCACAAATACCGCGTTTGTCTTCCCCAACGAGGCGTGACGCACCCTGGTTCTAATTGTTGGAAAGAACTGAATGTCTGGAAGTTATTCTGCTTTTGTCACGATTTCCGACGAAATGTTAACCATCCCATAACGCAACGAACACCGTGTTCCTTCTCGTTGAAGGAGCGTCTTTTATTCAGCTTTTTTGAAAGAAGGATTGGACTATCACGACCTCAACCTGGTTGGATTTTCTTGCCTACGGTATGAATAACAGAGTATAATTAAATGGCATAAAAATGATCGTAGGTGTGTTCGGTCGTGATTTCTTTGAACGATATAAAGACTTCTATAGGATTATTGTTCTAGGAATACAAAATGTTCTATCGTAAGTACAGTTTTATTAATCGAAGGAATTATTAACAGGCGACACTACAAGGAAGTTGTTATAGACGTCGAATTACATATGCTAATTCAAATCGTTTGAATTAGGAGTATAATCTCAATGTCATTCAATGAATATTGCTTATTTTCTGGAGATGCTCTCTCGTATACATTTAGTCAGGAAAGTACAGAGAATTAACAAAATATGTATCCCACTCAAAGAGATTGTAGAAATTCTTTCTGTCGAGATTTGAAGAGTTTTTCTTACAACTGCTATGAAAAGTAGCGTATTCTTCATAGTTTACTCAATTTCAAAATTATGTATTGCTCATACTGTGGGAAATATTATTTCTCACGGCACTTTGCCCACACCTCGCTTGCTAGACCAATGAAATTGGGTTTTTGAGTCGGTTCTATGGATATGCAATAAATAAGTCAACGAAGGTCATTTTGATTTGAATCAAGTCCATTACTTGAATCATTGAAATTTGTGCAGTTGTAGGAAATAGTATATTGTGCAACAAGTGGGGAAAGTCCAACTTTTCTCGCGAGTGTGGAAGTTTGTGACACGAGCCTGAAAGGCGAGTGCTGCAAACACACGAGCGAGAAAAGGACTTTCTCCACATGTTGTACACTATACTTTTCCTACAACTGCACAAATTTCAATGATTCAAGTAATGTACTTGATTCAAATCAAAATGACCTTCGTTGACAGTTTGTGCTAATTTATTGTGTTTCCATAGAAACGACTCAAAAGCCCAATTTCATTGGTCTACCAAGCGAGGTGGGGGTAAAGTGCCGTGAGAAATAATATTTCCCACAGTATGAGCAATACATAGTTTTGAAATTGAGAAAGCTATGAAGAATACGCTACTTTTCATAGCAGTTGTAAGAAAAAACAATTATACTTCAAGAGAAGCCCATGGCTGTTCATTTTATATTGAAAAGAAAGGTATTCCATCATTGATATCTGAAGAATGGTCGCTATGGCTACTGTTGTTTCACCATATCCTTGAAATTTTCCATGACCAATTCGTACATTTTCGTCTATATGTGCTCGTTAACTTCACAAATACCATCTTTAAGGTCTTGAATCGATTGCGGAGCAAGACCTCATCTTTAACTTTACCCCAAAGAACAAATTCTAAAAGTGTTAAATCGCAAGATTTCGAAAACCAATTGTGATCATCACAGAGTGTCCAACATTCATTCTTGGATTTTTCGAGTCCCAAATACGACAATTCTGCTTATTAAAGTAGCTGCCGATGTAAGAATGGACCTCATCACTAAAGATGATTTTCTGCAAATAATTCACCATTTTTAACAATTTCAATCCGTTATTGAAGCATGTATCGTTCCATTTTTAGTGATGGCCTAGTTTTTCACTTGTCAATAGTCGAAAGATGACAGCTTCAAAAGTAACAGATAGAGGGATATTCAAAATGAAACCCCTTTTTGAAAAACCTTTCATAAACAAACAATGAAGATTTCAGAAGATTGGATGAGGAATAGGAAATGGAGGAAACTGTAAACACCAACTAAAACAGTATACCTGTAAAAATATTTTTCATTAAATTTGGAAGAGAATTTGTTCATATTTTCAACAATCATTTTAATTTCTGTTGGGGTACGTAGATACCTCCTAGATTTCATTTTAATGATTGTTTTTCTATTTTAGATCTGACTTACTACCGACAGAAATTGGATTGACCTTTCAAATCGTTGCTGATGGTGATGTGGTAGACCCTAAATGCAAAAATTTAAAATGGAGCAAAATACGGGGTCTTCAAAAATGACTTACTAAGAGTATTGAGAAATAAAGATAAGTTGAGTTGCAAAATGGCGGAATACAATGATAATTCATAATGCAAAATCCAGAGTTCAGAACAATATCAAAAAGATTTCTTTGTTTGAACAGAGAAGTTTTAATTAGTTTTTCAATTCAATCCTGCAGGTATTTATTATTCATTTTGTCTGGCCACGTATTTCATTGTTCCTGATCTAGATGATTCTTCTCATTCCATGTGCTCAAATTCAAATAAGTAATTCCTTTGAATGTGTTTAATTCCTTTTTCCATTCTGCCTGGTCTGTGTCTTAAGAAACAGGTGATGTTTTAATCTTGTACAGATTGTACAGATTGAAAATCTATCTCTCAGAGATAGGCAAAACTGACTGCAACCCATTATACACCACATTCGTATCATCAGTTACGTTAGTAGTTTTGATTGGAGAAAATTCTGGATATTGATTTTGACTATTTGTTTACATACATTACATTTGTTTAGCATTTAATTGGGCATTTTAGAAAGAAAATTTAGTGTATTTCAGAAATGTTCAATTAAATGCCATCTGAAAGTGTTCTAGTACACTATGTCAATTTTTGTACTTTCATTAACCACTAATGGCAAAATTTGAAAAATTGATTTTTGCTTTTTACTCGATTACCTCGAAAATGGTACATTCGATAAAAATAATTGATGAGAGCTTTTTTAATGAAGCCCTATTGATTTCAGAAATGGAATTTTCTCGAGAAAAATACAGTGGCGTAGATTTTCAATAGAAAAAGGATCATCGCACCCATATATCTACTTCAAAGGATAATTTTGGCAGGAGATACATACCTCATTCGAAACATTACATTATCAAGACTTCAATACCTAAAAATTAAAACAACTAATGTAATAATACTAGAGTTATAAGTGAAAAACTGATTTTTTCAAACTTCAACATCCTATATTTCGAAAACGAAGCTTGTTAGGATATATGTTTATAATAGGAATTTTTTTCATGGAAAGAGTTGTTCTTTCCAATGCAAAAGTTATTGCTCTAAAATCTGAACCATCCTGTGTATACGATTCATAAAATTTGAATAAGTGTTTTTATGGAAAATAGCCCAAAATAACGAATCTTACAGCCTCTCACAGTCTGGAGCTTATTATCTACTTGAGAGTAACTGAATGTATTCCACGTTGAGTGGACCAAAGCAACGAAGACTAATGGGTAACCCACTCAAAAACTTCATTGTGAATCAAGGCTAATTTTTCATATATCTTGACGGAAGAAATTCCAGAGAATGGTTTATAATGTTGTCGAAACAGAATGTTTCATTAAGCCCATAATAAATGTAGCAAAACAGTTTTCATTAAAACGCCATTTCAGTGTATACTTGAACTGGGTAGTTTTAATGGTAATTGCATCGTTCCTAGTTAAGCATCGTATATTTTCAGGATTCGAGGATTTTCAGACTGCCTGATGCATTATTTTGTTTTCGTTCGCAAATTATAGCGCAGCCCATTTCAGGCAACGGATGGCTTTTCATTTTATTTTTTACTATACCACTCTTATATTACAGAGCAATGTACCTCATTTTATTCTCACCAAAGCTGGAGGCCCAATTAATTGAGTTCCCAAAATTGGTATTCCGTTGTAAATTTAGCAGTTATGTTCATTCACTAGCCTCTACCCGCAACTACGCAGCTACACTCGCGTTTTTCTCACTGAAATTCTTTTATTTATCCAATTAAAGGTTCCATTTTGAAAAGACCGCCATCTGGACAGCTGTCACTTTTGAAGCTGTCATCTTTTGACCCTTAACAATTAAAATCTACGCCAATACTAAAAATGGATCGATACACATTCCAACAATGCATTTAAGTTGTTAAAAGTTATTACAAAATGGTGAAAAGAGTCACATCTCGCAGAACTAAAGCAATTTTGAGCCGTCGTGAAGCACCTTCTTGGCCAGCAGTTGTGAAGGTGGTGAAAAAGTATGAGATGTTGAGGCAAGTTAGTGATGTGAAGGATCGAAACCGTGTGCGTCGCTCAAAATCAAGTCAGATAATTGCTGCTGTAGCCCGTAGTTCCCTGATTTGTCGACTCCTTGTCGATCTTGAGAATTATGTCATGAAAAATTCAAGTAGACAATGTTTATTTTCAACAAGACGGTGCTAAGTGCCACACAAGTAAAGAAACAATCTTAATTTTGCAAGAAAAGTCACCTAGCCGTGTTATTTCTCGGAGAGGTGACCACCGAGATCTTTTGATATAACTATTAGTCTTTTTTCTTGAGGCCACGTGAAAGATGAGGTCCTTGCCAATGCTACAAAATAGTTTTAAGACCCTGAAAATGCAATTCATGCAGTTTTCGCGAACATAAATCATGTAACGGGTATTTTTTTCGAGGTATATAACTTTAAGTTCAAGATGGCGACCGATTTAACAGCTGCCAAGTGATTTATTCTCAGTTAGGTTCGGCAATTCATTATGAATAGACTCACGCCTGAACAATGCTTGCAAATAGTGCAATTTTATTTCGAAAATAATCGTTCTGTGCGGAATACGTATCGCGCACTACGTCCATTTTATTTTGTTTAGCGATGAAGCGCACTTCTGGTTGAATGGCTACGTCAACAAACAAAACTGCCGCATTTGGAGTGAAGCTAATCCTCAAGTGTATGTCGAAACACCGTTACATCCAGAAAAACTGACTGTTTGGTGCGCTTTATGGGCGGGTGGAATCATTGGTCCGTACTTCTTCAAAAACGATGATGGCCAGAACGTTACAGTCAATGGTGATCGGTATAGAGCCATGATTACTAACTTTTTCATTCCTGAATTAAACAAATATGATGTCCAGGAGCTGTGGTTCCAACAAGACGGCGCAATATGTCACACAGCTCGTGCCACAATCGATTTGTTGAAAGACACGTTTGGTGACCGCCTAATTTCACGTTTTGGACCTGTGAATTGGCCTCCAAGATCTTGTGATTTAACACCGCTAGACTACTTTCTGTGGGGCTATGTAAAGTCATTGGTCTATGCGGATAAGCCACAAACCCTTGATCATTTGGAAGACAACATTCGCCGTGTTATTACCGATATACGGCCACAAATGTTGGAAAAAGTCATCGAAAATTGGACTTCCAGATTGGACTACATCCGAGCCAGCCGTGGCGGTCATATGCTAGAAATCATATTTAAAATGTAATGCCACAAGATTATCTTGCGGATAAATGAAATTCATGTCAATCGAATAATCCATCGTTGTTTTATTGCAATTTAAAGTGCTATAGCTCTAAAAAAAACACCCTTTAGAAGTGATAATGATATCGCTCTAGTGTGGTAAAGTGATACTTCACCGGACTTCCCTTAAGTTACACCAAATCTCAAATTTTTAATAACCTTTTTGAATCTGAATTTAGCGGGCGCTATAATTTTCATGGCCTTGTTTATTTCTGGTTCTACATCAAAATCATTAATTTTATGTTATATGTTATGTTAATATGTTAACAATTTCTTCTCAATTCAAAGGAAATCGTCAAAGTTGACACTTCACAGGATCAGTGATATTCGAAATGATATAAATCGAAATTGAAGAACTATTGAATAATTCTAAAACCTTATTATTATTTTTGGTAATAAAGCTGAAATATTGTACTAACTATTATTCGTATCGTAAATTCATATAACGATATCTTTAGTTTTCATGGGCGCCCGCAGGGGGGGGCCAGGGGGGGCCATGGCCCCCCCTGAGATTTTGATTGTCTCATTTTTCAGCCCAACACCCTCAATATATTTTTCTCAATCCAAGGGGCAAGGAAAAAAGGAAAGTTATGGATTCACAACAATTTTCGTGTTTTCAATGAAAATCATGGACGCCTTATCGTTTTTCAATAATTTTCATTTTGCCCCTCCTGAGAAAAATTTCTGCGGGCGCCCATGTTAGTTTTGTTTCAGTTGAAAACTGTAAATTTGTTAGTTTAACCTATTCACAATGTAATAATTATAATGAAATGTTATTCAAATTTCTACTGAGATTGCTTCAACGATAATATTCAACACAGTAATATAAATTAAATGAATAAAGATATCATTTAAGCATTTGAACATTCGTCAAATTACGGAATAATATAAAAACTTCGAAAATGCACTATTAATTTATCATTATCCTCAGAGTAATTTCGTTGAAAAAAAAACTCCCATTCCTAGAAATTTTGCCGCTCTGAACTTCTCGAACTGCTATCAGATGCAATAACGTTACTCATTTTTCACATTTTAATAACGACTGCTCTCAAGAAAATGCAAACTTTATAATAAGAATAAATCGAAAATACTTTCTTTCTGAGAGAAAAGTTTGCCGTTCGAGGTCCATTAAATAAAATGAGCAAGCATTCTGCAGATGTGTCGGGGTTTATTGCTGATATTAAAGTAAAAATTATTTTGGTGAGCAGTGAAAGTTCTTAATTTATAGCGCCGAATGTTGCTGCATTGGGAGTATCTATCATCCAGTCTGAATTGCTTACCAAGCTGTTCACGCGCGGGCTGCTCAGAACGGCCCCAGCAAATGTTTACGTGTAAACGAATCAATTATGCGACATGTTTTCGTTCTCGGTTAAGTTTCATCGAAAACGAACCTATTACGAGGAAAAAGTATGAGGAAAAAAAAAATTAGACTCTATCCAATATCTCAGGAAATGAGCGTTTCAGAACAGTAGTTTTATGAAGTGTAGTAAAAAGAAATTCATTATTTATTATATAGATTGCATGAGTAAATTTTTATCTCCCGTTGTGTAGTTTCAATCGGGTTCCACTAGATGGCTTTCGAAGATGATATTTCGTACTAAAGGGTGTTTTTTTTCGAGGTATATAACTTTAAGTTGGCATTACTGTTCAAGATGGCGACCGATTTAACAGCTGTCAAGTTATTTATTCTCAGTTTGGTTTGGCAATTCATCATGAATAGACTCACGCCTGAACATCGCTTGCAAATAGTGCAATGCAATTTCGAAAATAATGGTTCTGTGCGGAATACGTATCGCGCACTACGTCCATTTTATTTTGTTTAGCGATGATGCGCACTTCTGGTTAAATGGCTACGTAAACAAACAAAACTGCCGCATTTGGAGTGAAGCTAATCCTCAAGTGTATGTCGAAACACCGTTACATCCAGAAAAACTGACTGTTTGATGCGCTTTATGGGCTGGTGGAATCATTGGTCCGTACTTCTTCAAAAACAATGATGGCCAGAACGTTACAGTCAATGGTGATCGGTATACAGCCATGATTACTAACTTTTTCATTCCTGAATTGAACAACCATGATGTCCAGGAGCTGTGGTTCCAACAAGACGGCGCAACATGTCGCACAGCTCGTGCCACAATCGATTTATTGAAAGACACGTTTGGTGACCGTCTGTGAATTGGCCTCCAGGATCTTGTGATTTAACACCGCTGGACTACTTTCTGTGGGGCTATGTCAAGTCATCGGTCTATGCGGATAAGCCACAAACCCTTGACCATTTGGAAAACAACATTCGCGGTGTTATTGCCGATATACGGCCACAAATGTTGGAAAAAGTCATCGAAAATTGGACGTCCAGATTGGACTACATCCGAGGCAGCCGTGGCGGTCATATGCCAGAAATCATATTCAAAATGTAATGCCACAAGATTATCTTGCGGATAAATGAAATTCATGTCAATCGAATAATCCATCGTTGTTTTATTGCAATTTAAAATTCTATAGCTCTAAAAAAAACACCCTTTATAAACACATTTCTGACAGTTTTGTGATAAGTTGGTTCAGTCAAGTTTGAGCAATTGTCAAAGTTGGACACTAGCAACTAGCTATTTTCCACAGTTTTTTCTCGATAAATGCGAAAATACAAGCCAGACGGCTGAAGATGTAAATAGTGTTTATAGTTCTGATACTGTAACAGCCAATCACGCGCAATTTTGATTTTGTCGATTCCGTTACAGTAATTTCGATGTCAAAATGCTCCACGCACTGAAAGGCCAATTGTCGAAAATGTCGATGAAATCATTGGCACTGTTTCGATTACCCAAAAGCTAAATATTGCACAAAGAACCATTTGGAAGCATTTGCATAAGGCTGGTCTCAAGAAGAAGCTCGATGTATGGTTATACCACATGAGTTAACGCAAAAAACCTCATTGGCTGAATTTCCATCTGCGAATCGCTGCAAATCGCAACAAAATCGACTCATTTTTGAAGCGGTTGGTGACTGATAATGAAAAGTGAATCACTTACGACAACGTCAAGCGAAAACGGTAGTGGTCGAAACGAAGTGAGCAGGTGAAAACCTTGTTAAAATCGACTGTACCAATGTATGTTCAATTAAAGAAGGAGAAGCATTGGTGAAAGATAGGAAATTAGAAATTTTCATGCAAAAATCTCTATGTTCAACATTGGAATGAACCCCTATTTAAAAAAATTCTGAGATTTTTTTTATATTTCAGACAAAGCAATGTAGAATTTAGGTATCATTTCCTGTGAAACCAGAAGCCGAACGAATCTGAAGTTTTTCCCAATAATTCATCTCTCCCAACAAAACTCAACTATAAAATTTTCTAGTATTTATCTGAAGTTTTTCTTTGAAATATTCTAACCAACGCTCTTTGTGAATCACCCTGTATTCAGTACTGTGGCCTGCAAGGGCAAAATTCATTTCCTATATAGCTTTTATTGGAGTTCATTTTATGATTTCTCTTATAAGTAATACAATATTCAACTACAATAAAGAAAAAGAAAATAGAAATGCACTGGCGTGAAAACAGGAACTTTTTGGACGATTGTTTATTCATGCGCCTTTGGAGACCACATTATATTTTATATATACCTAGATATTGAAGTCTCCAATGGCGAAATTTAGCATCGTCATTGCTTTCCTAATTTTTTTAGTACCTAACTGTTTTATTGTGAAAGGAGATCAAACAATAACATCATTCAATAACTCGAATACTCATATTCCATTAACAAGACTGACAAGTAAATGAAACATTTCATTCGCATCGCTCATGTTACAAATGGGATGCATCTGTTTCCACCGCTGTAGATTAAAATTCAAACAACGATTTTCCAAACAATGCATCTCTTTCATCTGAAAAACTGTTAATTGAGTTTTTTTCTTCGGGCTGTCTGCATCATTCGAGTCGAGTCGAATAAGCTAAACAATAAGCTATTGCAAACGCATGATTGATAGGTACGTTTCATCTTCTAAACGCAAAAAGAGGACTTTGTTGTTTGAATAAAGTATGAAAATTTGAATAGCGATTTTGCAGTTTTGATGTGTTGCACATTTGTCAACGGTGAACGTCAATTTCATGCACGTTTGATAAATCAGCAAAAATGGAATGAGCCTAGAGGGAAATAATCGCAATAACCAATAACGATTGTTTTTGAATGAATAGTAGGTATTACGTTACTTACTCACTAAATATGTATCGGATCTGGCGTACAGATGGCACTGGCAGTGACTCCTTTTTTTCTCACTAATACCACTACCAAGCTCAGAGTAATAAACATAGATGTATATACAGTATGGTGCAAATTTATGGAATGAATTAATTTTCTCCCAAAAAAACAAATTTTGTGAAAAATGCTGAAACATGTCGATTCATATTTCTGATTATTCAATTTTTGACATTCATGCGAGAGAGATGACGTCATTGTTTTTTTTTAATGGGAAAGTATGTCATGTGACACCTCAATTTGAAGGTCCTTCAATTACCTACTCAATGGTATAGATCTTTGTAAGATCCATTCCTACAGGGTCGATAAAAACATGTTTATGTTGTAGTCTCATGGTTTCTTATTGCAGTAGCTACTTTCTTCCATTATTATTGAAATTGAAATGAATACTTGAACGCAGGATTTTCAACGACAATAAAATAAAAATAAAAAATTGGTCACATGCACAACAGCAACACAAATTTTTTGTTAATTTTCATTTGCAACATGCAGCGGTCAGAATAACAAACAGTCAAGATTCAAATAAAAATAAATTTAAAATAAGCAGCTCCTTCTCGGTGTTGCAGTTCCTTTGTCAGTTAGTTTATATTGTGAATTCTTGTTTCATAATTTATTAATTAATAATTTCATCAAATGTACATACAATTGTATGAAAACTTTCTGGAGAAGGGCCAAACAAAACTAAAGTAGGAGGTATATTTCAAGAGCAATATATTCAACATTTCATAAAATTATTCAAATATCTTTCTAATCTCATCTTCTTTTTTAGCCTCGATTGTGTCAGGAGATTAATGGCAGCCTCTGTACCCTCGTGATTGTGCTTAAAGGAGCAATTTCGTATTTTCTGAAAAAAATACAGTTATTTATTGCCCAACGTTATACATTATTTGAAGAAAATACCAGGAATTTTAACTTTTTGCACTGTGTACGTTAAAAAATTCCTTCAGTACGAAATTTTCGAATATATTACTAACTGACAAAGAAACTGCTACACCCAGAAGGAGGTGTTCAAATTTTTATTTTTTTTTTAGTAAAACATAGATAGTACAGCAAGGAGTAAATGATTGAAATGTTCTTTGTCAGTTAGTATATTTAGACATATGTTACTTCAGTATAACAAACCTGAAACTTCTGTAACTCCTTCGGCTTGTATATTTCGCATGTCTTCCTTTCCTCCCACCAACAAGGCATGCACAAAAATATGTTATAGTCCCTATGCCAATAATCACCCACGCATATTTTCTTACATTTAGTGCATTCATGCCTCGGGCGAGAAACGCATATCATCTCTATGATGTCTTCCTTCGTTGGTTTCCCGAAGTTATCCTGAGTCAGAGCTTTTCTACATTGCCATTTGTTCATGTCATACGACCCAGGACTGGAAGAAATATATGACAAATTAAAAAAGTATTCTCCTCTGTCTGTCGTTGTTTTCTGTAGAATATGTTTGATAAATGATGTGTGTTTATTTACGACTTATCTTCATTTGTGGGTTCGAAATAGGAGAAAAAAACACATTTATAAATTTCGAAAAATCCATTTCAATCAGGGAATGGTTAAATCTTAATATTGAATTGAAAAGTGTTTCATCGTATTTTTTCTGAAATTTCTTGTCGCAAACCTGGATAGTTACCTTCTGTATATCAAATAAGCTGAATTTCGATATAAACAGAGCCGTTAAACTTTGTATAGAAAGGTTGATTCAGTTATAATTTCAGGTTTATATTGGGCTGATTAGATTCTAATTTCGAGTAGGAAATTTATATTTGGACAGTTAAAGATAAATTTATTAGGTGTACAATTTTGCTTCCGCCGTTTTGCAATAGATGGCTGTAACGGTAAGTGGTAGTCGAAATAAATAGATCGTAGATGTCATACAATAAGTTTAGTTATTTGTAAACATAATGCCATCGAAATATTAGTCGATTT
The DNA here is from genome assembly GCF_914767665.1 of Harmonia axyridis. Classification (NCBI taxonomy): domain Eukaryota; kingdom Metazoa; phylum Arthropoda; class Insecta; order Coleoptera; family Coccinellidae; genus Harmonia; species Harmonia axyridis. The sequence continues at coordinate 9,355,368 of NC_059507.1, forward strand.
GTGTCTGCATCTCAGCTCACGAGCCAAATTCTCGTCTTTTGCAGAAGGCTTTAATTTTCTGCTTTAATTTGAATGAATTTGCGGCTGAGGCTCATCGGATGCTCTCAACGTGTCAAGTGTGGTGTTAGAGCTTCAAAAACGGTGATTTTGACGTCGAAGAGAGAAGGTTTTCGAAGATGCAGAATTGGAGGCATTACTTGATCAAGACACGTGTCAAACGCAACATGCAGGATCATTGGGAGTGACGCTACAAACCATTTCAAAACGCCTGAAAGTCATGGGAATGATTCATAAACAAGGAAATTGGGTGCCGTACGAGTTGAAGCCGAGAGATGTTGAACGGCGTTTTTTTGCTTGTGAGCAGATGCTTACAAGGCAAAGACGGAAGGGATTTCTGCATAGCATTGTGACTGGAGACGAAAAAAGGGTTCATTATGATAATCCCAAGGGCAGAAAATCATGGGGATATCCTGGACATGCTTCCACGTCGACGGCCAAACCGAATATTCACGGTTCCAAGATCATGCTCAGTATTTGGTGGGACCAGCTCGGCGTAGTGCATTATGAGTTGTTAAAACCGACTGAAACAATCACAGGCGATCGTATTCGAACGCAATTAATGCGTTTCAGCTGAGCATTGAAAGAAAAACGGCCGCAATACAACGATAGACATGATAAAGAGATTTTACAACATGACAATGTTGAATGTTGCGAAAGTGGTCAAGACAAATTGGATTGAATGGATTGCTTCAAAAGATGACCAGTTTTTTCAACGCGGGATTCGTACGCTGCCCGAAAGATGGAAGAAAGTAGTGGCCAGCGATGGGCAATACTTTGAATCATAAATGTATAACCAGTTTTTCACAATAAAGCCCCAAATTTCTGAAAAAAAAACGGCGGAAACAAAGTTGTACGCCTATGTACTATTCACCCTGGTGTTGTTGTCAATCTGTAAGTTCTTCTATCATCTTCTTTACTGTTGTTGAATGGATATTTGCATTCTTTCTCACAGTCCCACTTGAGTGTTACTTCATATCTAGTTGGCGATGGTGTCCTTATGATTGTATCGGTGAACCTTTCTGATCTACCTCCAGTTCTGAATTTTATTCTTTCTCCATTTTCTAAAGTTAACATCTGAAAGCAGAAGTTCATTTGAAAAATAATGTATGACTATTGAATTAACACCCTAAGAAAAGAATATGAATAAGATTTCTCTTATAGCTAATACGATACGATAATTGGTTGAAGAAAATAAAGTTTATTATTATATTATTATTATTATTATTATATTCTACTTCAATAAACATAAAGGCCAATTGAAAAGTCCCCGGTCTACCATAGTAAACACTTTTTTTGGCAAAATTCCATTTTATTATTCAACATAGTTGCCTTCGAGGGCGATACAGGGATTATAGCGATCTTCCAACTTTTCGATACCATTTCTGTAGTACGATTTGTCTTTCGCTCCGAAATAGGCCTCAGTTTCGGCGATTACTTCTTCATTGGCGCTAAGTTTCTTTCCAGCGAGCATTCCTTTCAGGTCTGAGAACAGGAAAAAGTTCAATTCATGCAATTTTGCCATTGTTTTCATCGATTTCTTGATGAAACAGCTTCTTTTTTTTCTTAAAATGGGGCCATTTTTTAACGATTTAATTCTTTGAACGATCCAATAACGCTATATAATAATCGCTGTTGATGGTCTGGCCCTTTTGGAGGTAATCAATGAAAATTATACCTTGCGCATCCCAGAATACTGATGCCATAATCTTGCCAGCTGACTGTTATGATTTATTCGCTTTGGATTCGGTTCATTGTGTGTAGTCCACTCAGCTGACTGCCGATTGGACTCCAGAGTGAAATGAGGGAGCTATGTTTCATCCATTGTCACATATCGACGCAAAAATTCAGGTTTATTGCACTTGAACAGCTTCAAACACTGCTCAGAATCATTAACACGTTGTTGTTTTTGATCGATTGTGAGCTCGCGTGGCATCCATTTTGCACACAGCTTTCTCATTCTCATTTTGAAGGTTGGTTCTAACTAAATATCATATTGATTCAATACTAGCACCGCCATCTGTGCATCAGACCGGGGACTTTTCAATAGGCCTAATAATAATGAACCAAATAAAATTAGGTCAACTCTGACGTGATTAGGAACCTTTGGGCTCTTGTTGATTCATGCGCCAATTGCACTCTCGGAGACCTCATAATATTAGTATCTCCAATTGACCATATTCACCGTCGCCATATTGTTGTGCGACAATACCAACTACCCAGTGTTCCCAACGGAGAAATATTGAGTTTACTAGAAAAATACCGCTAATATCAAAAATACTATCAGCCATAGAGATTATTCTTCCACTGACTATTTCCAAAAATGGAGCGAAGCCTTCATTTATACAATCGGCCACAGTTAATTTGTTCATAAACCAGCTTTCACTAATGTATTTATTTCCAAAAGGTAAAATTTTTGCGAAATATTGTCCCACACAAGCCTATCTGGCGTAGGAGCCAGAAAAGGTACACATAAACTTCACTTATAAACTTTATATTGTGGAATTTTTCTAGTAATAAAAAATTTTTTCTTCGTTGGGAACACTGGGTAGTTGGTATTATCGCACAACAATATAGCGACGGTGAATATGGTCAATTGGCGAATAATCAATGAGCGATCAAAAGATCATGACTTCACGCCAGTGGCTTCCTCTCGTTCAGTAACTATGAACTATGTAGGAACTATTGAATTCAGATTTATAGTTTCAATACCGAAGATTTCGAATAATTCTAATCGGATTATTCTATGAAGCTTACCGGTAAGGGGGCATTATTCATATTGGATGTGGCCCCATATTTTTCGGTTTCGTAGGAGAAAGGCGACAGACGGTTAGCCTCCATGGTGAACAATTTCTGAAATCCAGTTAAGTTTTTACCAATGGGACTGGTATCCCTTTCGAGGGCTGATCCGAAACAAACTCTGGCCGGGGCTGCTTTATAAACCACATACTGAAATTCTGAAAAGGAAACATTGATATATGAAACCGCATAACATTTTCCTCATTCATTTTTTCGTTTGATATCTCTTATTTTCAGATCAATAAATACTACATAGGGAATAACATTGCTTTCGCCGTTTTTTGCCAAAATTCGAGGCTTTATTGTAAAAACTGGTTATACACACATCGGAAAAGTCTAAGGATATTTCATTATATCTCGCATGGTAAATCGCATATTGCTTTTATCTCAAGTTTTTTGCAGACTATCAATTGAAATCATCATGCGGAATGAATTTTGGTTGTATACATATGCTAGCCAAGAAAATATGGGAGATATGATTAAAAAAAAAAATGAATGTCGCAGTTAAAATTTCTGTATTTGATTTTAATCATTTCATGCATTCGTTAGATCGATTTTGGGTTATAACATCGACAATATTTTTCTATCAACTTCTTTTTATTATGGAACGACATCATTTAACTTTGGAAGAGATGAATCGAGTGGTTGGTTTACTTGAAGGGGGCATGAGACAAGTCGATGCAGCTGAGCGAATGGGTGTTTCACAAAGTGTTATAAGTCGTTTGTGGAGGCGTTTCAGAACAACTGGAGATCCTGCCGAAAATCATCCAGGACGTGGACGTTGTACAACTGCTATTCAAGACAGATTTTTGGTTTTGACCGCCCGAAGGCAACCCACTATAACGGCTCCTGAGTTGGTTATGGAATTTCAACGGGCTTATAATTTGACCATTGGGCGAGATACTGTGAGGAATCGTCTTCATGAAGCCGATCTTCATTCCCGACGGCCCATTAGGTGTCCACCACTTTCCAGAGGAAATCGCGCTGCAAGATTGAATTAGTGTCGTGAGTTTCAAAATTGGGGTGTCAATGAGTGGTCCACAGTTTTATTCACAGATGAATCAAGATTCGGATATCATCCAGATTCTCGTCGAATAAGACTATGGAGACGATCTGGTAATTTAGAACGCTTGAGACACGTCCAGGAAGTACACCGTTATAGAGGTGGTACAATTATGGTGTGGGGAGGAATTTCCATTGGACGTAGAACAGAGCTCGTTTTTCCTGATGGTTTTCTAAGTGCTCAGCAATATTTGGAAAATATTCTGCAACCAATTGTACAACCTTATGCAGAAGCTGTTGGTGAAAACTTCCATTTGATGCATTACAATGCTCGTCCCCATACCGCTCGTATTGTGACACAATGGTTGGATAATGAGGGAATTGATGTTTTGCCATGGCCAGCACAATCTCCGGACCTGAATCCGATAGAACATGTATGGGACATGCTTCAAAGAAGGATTACGCCAAATATGGGAAACGTCCAAAATGTTTTAGAATTCAGGGAGCTTCTGACAGCTGAATGGACAAATTTAAATCAGGAAGACCTAAATAATCTGATTTTGTCTATGAATCGTAGGTGTAGAGCCGTAATTAATCAACGAGGAGGCCACACATTGTATTAAATGCCAAACTTGAATTGATTTTCGATAAAAAATTACTAAGAATAATTACTATGTTTTTCGCAATTTAGAGACTTCGATTTTTTTCAGTTTTTCACTTTTTCATTATAAAAATTTCGGTTTATTTGAAGTATATAAACAATTATTGAATACATCTATACATAATTTCCTCGAATTTTCTTTCATTTAACTCAAAACCAATCATTTCGAAGAATATCCTTAGACTTTTCCGATGTGTGTACATTTATGACTCAAAGTATTTTCCATCGCTGGCCACCACTTTTTCCCATCTTTAGGGCAGCGATGAAAAAACTGGTCATCTTTTGAAGTGATCCACAAATCGATTCAATTTTTTACTTCTTCATAAGACCGGAAGTGCTGGTCAACTAGGCCGTGTGCCATTGATGGAAACAAGTGATAGTCCGGGGGAGCAACGTCTGAAGAATACGGCGGGTGGGGTGGGACTTCCCATTTCAAAGTAAGTTTGTCTTGACCAATTTCGCAACATGGGGTCGATCATTGTCATGCTATAAAATCCTTTTATCATGTTGTATCACGCTGTATTGCGGCCGTTTGTCTTTCAATGCTCGGATCGCTAGTCCCACCATATACTGAGCATGACCTTGGAACCGTAAAAATTCAGTTTGGCCGTCGACGTGGAAGCATGGCCGGGATATCCCCATGATTTCCTGCGCTTGGGATTATCGTAATAAACCCATTTTTCGTCTCCAGTCACAATGCGATGCAGAAATCCCTTCCGTTTTTGTCTTGCAAGCAGATGTTCACAAGAAAACAAACGCCGTTCAACATCCCTCGGCTTCAACTCGTATGGCACCCAAATTTCTTGTTTCTGAATCATTCCCATGATTTTCAGGCGTTTTAGAATAGCTGTTGCGTCACTCCCAATGATCCTGCTAATTCTTGTTGCTTTCGACACGAGTCTTGATCAAGTAATGCCTTCAATTCTGCGTCTTCAATAACCTTCTCTCTTCTGGTCTTCCTCGTCAAAATCACCGTTTTTAAAGCGTTGAAAACACTCTCAGCAAGTTCTTTCGATAATAGTGGACTCACCATATGTATTTAAGAGCAATCGATGAGCCCAGTCGCAGATTTCTTCATAATAAAGGAGATAATTGAAACCTTCCGCAAATAACGAGAATTTGGCTCGTAAGCTGACATGTTTAATCGAGAATAACTTTATGATTCAGACACAAATCGACTAATATTTCGATGTCGTTATGTTTACAAAAACCTAAGCTTATTGTTTGAAATCTACGATCTATTCATTTCGACTAGCTCTTAACGCTACAGCCATCTATTGCAAAACGGCGAAAGCAACGTTGTACACTCATGACCAAATGTTCACGCAAAATGGCGCCCATCCCGGTACTTATTGAGTGATATGTTAATTTATACAACTTTATGTAGCAATTAGTTTAGAGAATTGAAGGAAACTCGGTTGAAATTCACAATGTATCGTTTTCATTGGAACTCCAATACAAAAGCTAATCGTTGCAAATTGGCGGATGCGTTGGGTTCAGATTTTGTGGTATTCTGATCGTCTAAGAATCCGAGGACGCAATATCCCCAAAAGGATTATTTAAATCATCGTGGCTTTGACAAGTAACAAGTGACCCAATCACGTCATAAATATAAAACTACAAAAATAGGCTTATGCCCATCAACATTTATAGATGTGGTAAAATTTAACACAATAAATTCGAGAGAAGACTTAAGCATACCAAACGCATGTCCTATATTCAAAATGAATTAAATTCCTTTGATAACTTCAGTGTCCAACCAGAATACTCAAAGCAAATTTAATCAAAATTGCACTAGTAGAACATGAAATATTGAGATTTCAGTTATTCCACGTTTTTGGTTGACCTTATCATACCGTATATCCGACCTAGAATTTTCATGGAGCCGCTTTCCACATAAATTGCTACGACAATACTAACGCAAAGTCCTTGAATTTATAGTACTGGAGATATGAATTTTTTGAATTTCAATTCGGATTTCGAAACTATTGAATCCGGGATCGAATCCCGACACTTACTATTCATTATTTTTTTTTTCACATATATAAATAATAATATCTTATTTTTCCGTCACGAGTCGAGATATTCTGCATTTAAAAAAAATTTAAGATTTGTTTTTTTTTTTCATCCCGGAAGTTATCATACCTTCCGTATACTCGAAAGCAATATAAAAATACATATTCCCATCGTACGAAGAGCAATTATCGAGTTCGTTAAAACCTGCACAATCGATCCTATACTGGAGTCGCAGTCAAAAAAAGAGTATTATATTGAAACGTTCTCGGAAATAAATAATGAGTTCTTGACACCATTCATCAATACCCTTCCTCGAAAATCGTTCGAGTTAGAAGTTTGGATCGTTTGAATGAGGCACTTTCCCTCAGCTCCGAACATAAATGACAATAACATTAAATAAGTTTCTGAAAACGCAGTGTCGATTTTGTACGATTTTCAATGAAATTCAATCAATTTTGATAACATTGCAAATTGGTTATTACGAAACTCTAAAAAAGCTCTCTCTTGGCGTCAGGATATCTTCAGCTCTCTTCATTAATGCCTACTGTACAGTGCATCCCATTTTGGGTGAGACTGCCAGGTTTCTCGCTTGTTATTTAAGATAGAGCCTTGCGGTTTTCACGTTCCTGTCCTACTTTTTCGTGAAACTCAAGTTGGTCTAATCAGAATTTGCATAACTGTTTCCGTTCAAGAGATACAGGGTGATTTTGGAAATTGATACTTTTCGGACCCCTCCTTTTTCTCCGAAGTTATTAGAAATAATGCTGAGGTAAAAACTACATCTGACTCAGAATTTTGCGTAGAATCCAGTGGCGTACTCAATTTTTTTTTTTGGGGTATGGTTTTGAAGATTCAACACAAACCTATATTTTTTTCAATGGAACACCCTATATATCATTACCTCGTTGAATTCGTTATTTTTTTCCCTTCAAAATGATATATGATACTATATAGGTAGAATGGTCAGAAATGTTAAAAAAACACTAAAATATCAAATAATGATGATTTTTTGTTAATGAGCAATGGATTTTCCATATGAAAAAAAGGATTAATTGGATAATTTTCATTTGTGATTTTTATTTATAGTAGAGTAAGCAAACAAATATAATACACTCATCACTAATATGAAAAACAAAACGTAGGTACCTATCTAATAGCAACAAATGAATAATAAAAAAATTCATAAACATTGCATAATATCTTACAGATTAAACTGTTCAAATTGCTGTCCATTTTCCCTAATACATATAATATACTACAGTAAAAGACATAACAGTCTCGAAGAACTTCGTGCATCAAGAGAGGCAGTTCTCCAGGATTTACAAAACCGCCCTTTTATAATATTAAATGCACTCAGGCGTATTGAAAAGTTTTGTCAATTATGTATTAGAGGAAAATGGACAGTAATTTGAACAGTTTAAGCTGTAAGATATCCTGCAATGTTTATGAATTTTTGTATTATTTATTTGTTGCTATTAGGTAGGTACCTACGTTTTGTTTTTCATGTTAGTGATGAGTGTATTATCTTTGTTTGCTTACTCTACTATAAATAAAAATCACAAATGAAAATTATCCAATTAATCCTTTTTTTCATATGGAAAATCCATTGCTCATTAACAAAAAATCCTCATTATTTGATGTTTTAGTGTTTTTTTAACATTTCTGACCATTCTACCTATATAGTATCATACATCATTTCGAAGGGAAAAAAATAACGAATTCAACGAAGTAATGATATATAGGGTGTTCCATTAAAAAAAATATAGGTTTGTGTTGAATCTTCAAAACCGTACCCCGAAAAAAAAAATTGAGTACGCCACTGGATTCTACGCAGAATTCTGATTCAGACGTAGTTTTTACCTCAGCATTATTTCTAATAACTTCGAAGATAAAGGAGGGGTCCGAAAAGTATCAATTTCCAAAATCGCCCCGTATCTCTTGAACGGAAACAGTTATGCAAAATCTGATTAGACCAACTTGAGTTTCACGAAAAAGTAGGACAGGAACGTGAAAACCGCAAGGCTCTATCTTAAATAACAAGCGAGAAACCTGGCAGTCTCACCCAAAATGGGATGCACTGTACATTTATACAGGTTTGGAAATACATTCGGGAAGATACTTGTTCTCTTCCAATGGCGAAGTGGGGAGGGTCACAATTGCGGCCTAATAGGCCAATATTAGTCCAATCTTGAGAATTCTCGAAATTTTTTTTGCGCGAATTTGGGAGGCCTTCGGTTTTTTGCAAGATAAACAGTTAATTTTGTCAGTTCATCTCAAGTAGATTTTGAGATTCTTGAAATGAATAGAAATATCTTAAATTGGTCCAGCGAGAGCAATTTAAATAATCATGATATTATACCTCATAATTCCAGCTAGAAGTATTGGTATTCAACATCATTTGAAGGAACTAATTCAAAGAAATAGACAAATTAATAGATTGTGCATCATGTTAAGCAGTAGATAGTGCTAGAGAGTTTATATAAAAATAATTTTAAACAGTATTTTATAAACATAATCTTTATTTCCATAATCAATAAAATGAAAATTAAAAAAAAAACCGTCAAAAATGTAACAAATTCATCAAGACCTGAAAGAATATTCCATAAATTCCTCAATAAAATATGGTTTAATACCCACAATAAGTTTTGACCGAAGTACATAAATATAAAGAGTTTCCTTCAACTGGATATGAAATAAAAATAATTTCCTCCAACTAGATATATAGGTCTCCATTTCTGACCACGTTCAATGGCCTCCACCACGCCTCCCTGATCGAAATTAGTTGGAAATAAATTCATATATTATTCACATGAAATATCAATCGATTTCATTTTATTTCTCTACCCTACTTGATATTTTATGATGCCTCAGAAGGAACTGACCCCTATGATATATGCCTTCATGTGAAATATTGATTATGTTTGTTGGGACCCTCATAAAATAAGAGACAACACCACGAGCTTTTGAGCGCTCGTGCATTCACATGCTTAATGCACCCATGGAGATGACATTTAGAACTGTATATAAGTATTTATGAGATGTGATTCAGTAAGATGTCATTGTTGTCGGTTAGTTTAGCTGGATAATGAGGTTTTGACGATGCGTTCCTCCTAAATTTCGGCATGAATATATTAAATAAATTAAATTTCAACTTAGTCGGATCCTGCTAATTGATTCTGCTTGAATTTTCTATGCTTCTGGTGAAATGATTAAGAAAGTTCTTGAATAGAAGTTGATTAATTACTTGATTATCTATAAAGTTCTACACAATTTCCAAGCCTCCTTTCTAGACTTAATGAATTCACAACGTTTGCGCAAAAAATTTCATTTTAACCGATACATTTTTACTGCTATTGATTTCACAATCCACTATGTGTTAAAGTTGATTTAAATCTTCATTAAAAGCGTAACAAAACAAATTCGCGGATCGATAGTCTCGGCCTACCTGATGTGAATTTCATAATCAGAAGAATTGCTATACTGTTTCTCTGAATATTAAAAGTTATTACTCATTATGAAGATTAGAAAAAAGTTAATGTAAATACGTTTTACTGCATATTGAAACGAAATAATTACTCAGATGTTCATAAGTTAATTAATGAATTTCTATAGAGTCTGTCCGTCTGTGTGATTTCACTTCCTTGTAAGCTTGTCTCAGCTTCAATAATTTCGATTAACTTGCTGTGAGTATTCAGTTTGCAACTCAGAGTAATAAACATAGATAGATGGAGCATATGTCATTTTCAGTGAGCTAATTTTGTCCCCAACAGTAACTATCAAATTTGACATGAAGCGCGCGGAAATGAAAACATATCAATGATGCGATATTTCACTCAATTCGCGAGTTTCTCCACAAAGAACGCACTTCGTATTTCACATAGTGAATCAACGTTTCATATTAACTCGAAATATATTGAAATAAATACCTAAATATATCAGAAATTCAGAAAACAAACTTCAAGCGCGCCAAACAACGTGAAACCACCAATGACACTAGGAGAGCAAAAGTTGCCAAACCTTGGATTTCAGCAGGTAGATATAGAAAATAATAAATATTCTGCTTTTTATAAGTTCTAAAATATCGGATACCAAGTTTTCAAATCTGCATATTTAATATATATTTCAATAAATACATTCATAACGATATAGTAAAATTGTGGATTTGAAAATAAATCACAATCCGACAACGTAATCTAACCATGTTGGGGAGATGTAAAAATTTCGTATACTCCCTCTATCGATGTTTATTACTCTTTGGCTTGCAATGATAGATGCACTCATTAGCGATATCATTACATTCAAATAAAATTACCAAAATGAAATGTGGCACAATCCATAGAAGCAGTGTGATGACTATGTGCACTTTATGGTTAGATTAGGTTAGGTTAGGCGCATTCGCCATTTGGCAACTTACATGTTATAATATGTTAAGTGCTATTCTATCATACTGATACCTTGTCTAGGGCATTTCCCGAATGCCATTAGGTATATTTTCACAACCACTGGCAGCTCCACTAGGATATCACATCCAACCGACAGCAGACACGTCGATAATGTGTTAGTTGCAATTTTGAGAACATTCCGATGAACGATATCCGGATTTCGTTTCAAACTTTGCGTGTTCGAAAAATCGCGATAGAGAGTTCGTGACTGTTTATGTTCAACGGATAGTGGATATATAGGTATTGATGGATCAACCCCAAATTTTCGTTCGAAGAAACGAAAATGGGTTAGATATTTGTCATTCTATAACATTCATTTCTAGAATCCATTCGGAATGAAATTGCAATCAAAACCGCAATCCCATATCTCGTTTTGGAAACCAAAAACACAGAAGTTTATTTCTTCCTATATCAAAACATATTCCAAATAATTGATTTATAAATTAAAAAAAAAAATCTGTGATGAATAAATCAATTATAAGTTTTGGTATTTATTTCCTAATCTATAGCGAAGATTTGTAAAGATTCGTTAAACTGCATCATACAGGATGATGACTACAATACACACCGTTCATCTCGAAATCAGAGTTTCCGGTACATGTTTATATCCCTAAGATATATTTTTTTATATTCTGCTTGATTTTTTCTATGGTTCTGACGATCGTAATTTTACATTAAGATTGAAATTGTTATTATAGGGCGCTGAATTATAGACAGTACTTAAGCCTCTTCTTTTATACATTATTAACGTGAAAAATATAACGTGTAGATTGTTATGAAATAAGAGATGAAGTGTACGTCAACCGATTACATTAACCTAAAGGGTGTTTTTTTTAGAGCTATAGAACTTTAAATTGCAATTAAACAACGATGGATTATTCGATTGAAATGAATTTCATTTATCCGCAAGATAATATTGTGGCATTACATTTTAAATATGATTTCTGGCATATGACCGCCACGGCTGGCTCGGATGTAGTCCAATCTGGACGTCCAATTTTCGATGACTTTTTCCAACATTTGTGGCCGTATATCGGCAATAACACGGCGAATGTTGTCTTCCAAATGGTCAAGGGTTTGTGGCTTATCCGCATAGACCAATGACTTTACATAGCCCCACAGAAAGTAGTCTAGCGGTGTTAAATCACAAGATCTTGGAGGCCAATTCACAGGTCCAAAACGTGAAATTAGGCGGTCACCAAACTTGTCTTTCAATAAATCGATTGTGGCACGAGCTGTGTGACATGTTGCGCCGTCTTGTTGGAACCACAGCTCCTAGACATCATGGTTGTTCAACTCAGGAATGAAAAAGTTAGTTATCATGGCTCTATACCGATCACCATTGACTGTAACGTTCTGGCCATCATCGTTTTTGAAGAAGTACGGACCAATGATTCCACCAGCCCATAAAGCGCACCAAACCAAGTCAGTTTTTCTGGATGTAACGGTGTTTCGACATACACTTGAGGATTAGCTTCACTCCAAATGCGGCAGTTTTGTTTGTTGACGTGGCCATTCAACCAGAAGTGCGCTTCATCGCTAAACAAAATAAAATGGACGTAGTGTGCGATACGTATTCCGTACAGAACCATTATTTTAGAAATAAAATTGCACTATTTGCAAGCGTTGTTCAGGCGTGGGTCTATTCATGATGAATTGCCAAACCAAACTGAGAATAAATCACTTAACAGCTGTTAAATCGGTCGCCATCTTGAGCAGAAATGCCAACTCAAAGTTATATACCTCGAAAAAAAACACCCGTTATATTCATCTCCTCATATATCAAATTTGTCTGCAATTGTATATTGTTTTCTTTGAATGAAACAGAATAATACCTCTATTGATTTCTTTGGAATACTACAGAAGGATTCTGCGATTAATATTAAATTTTGCATGAAGCTTGAAATTTTTATTTTATATCCCAATGCAAATTTTCATCTCGATCGAGCCTGAAGTTCGATACGTGTTTTTCATTGTTTCAAACTCATCTCAAACTCATGAAATATCTATCGCACTTTAGCCCACACAATTGCATTCACCAGAAATATTGAGTAGAGATAAATTTTACATACAGACAGCTCAATTCTCAGATTACATATAATCGTTTTTATGTTCATGGGTATTTCTGACGAATTTTCATAATGATTGAAATTTTCTACATACCTAACTAAGTTGACATATTATTTTGACGATGGGGTTAATGTTGGTAAATTATTCAGAAAGTTTCCATCTTCCTACTGAAATATGTGCAATGAAACACCACGGTTATATCACGAAGTCTTAAAAATGATTTTACCTCCCAATGGATTGTCGTTCGAAGACTGCATTTCCAAACAAAATATCACTCCGACACTGACATAAAATCGGTGTCATAAAAACTTGATAGGAATATTTTCGTTATAACGATATCATAGAATTTTTTCAATATTTCATCAAGATATAATATTTCTTAAAACTAAAGATGACCTTTAATATTATTTTCTGTTCAGAACTAATTTCCATTTCAGTTGAAAGCTTTTCAAATTAAGAAAATAAATTATTTTTAATCATTGTCTTCATTATGTAAGAACTCAAAGGAACATAACATTCATGGACTCCATCTATTGTGAAGCTTCAAGCTCGTATGATTTAGAAGAATCTGTGTTCTGTGTAGGCATTATTCCTAGCTCATTATGGTCATCAGAATGATGTTCAGACAAAAAGAGGAAAAAACAAATAATAATTAGTAATGGTAGCAATATCAAAAATTTACTATATAAAATATAATTAACAAAACACAACAATACTTAATTCGAAATTTTCAGCCTTGGTAACATTTAAACAACCTCGAACAATCCATATCCTTTTAATCATACCTTAGATGGCCAACCTCCTTCATCAGTATTCAACTTTTGTCCTGTTCTTCATCTTCCTGAAATTTTTTTTTCATGATCATTAATATTATATGGAGATAATCCTTTCATATTGAATGATTTTCACTTAATATTATAGAATAAGCATACTACTACCAGTTATCTGTGAATTATTACACAATTCTTCTAATCTGTCTTGTTTGTAATATTGTCGCATGAACATTATTGAATAATTATTTACTATTTTGACTATATAAGTGGGATAAAGGCCTTATTACTACAAGAGTAGGCAAGTTGCAAGCAAGTGCTTAGCACAAGTTATGTAAGCACACAAATTTAATGATGCTTTATTACACATGAATAGTTCAACATTTCATAATGAACAAAAGAATGAAACACAACATTGTTATTGAATTTTGTGAAACTAAACTGAAAATATCCTAGTTGATATCAAGATCATTGAAATATTTTTAGTTGGTTTGTAAACAATGTCTTTCAAGTGGAATTTTCAGCTGGTATTTGATGTGTTTGGTCGAAATTGAAGAAGTACCGGTTATTGGTTAAGTATAAGTTCTTGTAGTATAAGAATTCCACACCGAAAAAATGCGTTACATCATGAAATTTTTGGAATGAGTTTCCTTACGTAACACAAATGGACCAAATTCAATAGTCAAATAGCTTCAAAATGGAGCAGTCTTAGATACCTTGTTTTATACATTGAAAACTTTTGAGATTCATTTTCCTCCATATGATATTGATATATGAAAAATTCACACTCTTACAATAACTCACCTTTTTCACGTTAAATTCAGCAAACTTTTTAAACATATTCTGATATCGTTTCTTCTCTGTATCAGCGCTTTTCTGCATATTTGCCATACATTTAGATATTTGACTTTTAGCTTCAGAATTTTTTGGATCAATTGTCAAACATATTTCGAAATGTTCTTTTGCCTCTTCATATTCTGAAAGGGCAAGTAGCGCTTGTGCATATCTATAATGTGCTTTATCGTTGGTGGAAGATAAAGATATTGCTTTGAAAGCTGAATCTCTGGCTTGTTCATATTCCTCTATCCTCAGGAAGCACAACGATAAATTCAAATATGTGCTGAGTATTAGTTTGATACAATCTTCATCATTTTTTTTTATTGGATCACCATCTACAAATTTAATTCATTCAATGTTTACTTATTGTTTTTGAGAGATGTTCCCAGTAAATTATATTGGCAAATTTTCAACATTTTTATATTTTATAGTGCTATAATTGGAGACCTACCTTTTTCCAGTATATCCTTCAAAATTTTCTGATACAACTTTATAGCATTGTTATACTCGTTTCCCTTAAAATACTGATTTCCTTTTTCTTTGAACATTTCCGAAACCCGAATTTTATCATCCTCATCCATAGACCAAGACTTTTCTAATCTTTCAAAGCATTTCAATTGGATATCATACTCTACTATTCCTCCTTGAATAGGAAAATCTATATTACATACATGCCTTGGCGAGAGGAACAATGTGGATTTTTCTCCCATTTTGAATTTTTGTATAGCCCCTTTGACTCCTAGAGCGATTTTGTCGTGAAGTTCTAAATTTAAGCGAAATATTACATCTCTATCCTCAAAAACTTCCGAATTGTGTTTTCCAATGATGTGCACTAGAAATATATCAACAGACAAATTAATGAATCAATTAGGATTATGTAGTGATATTCAATACTTTGAACGTATGCTCCAATTGCAGGACTCAAGTATCCACTGCCTTTTTCTGATGTATGTCTCTTCTGTATAGTACCATCTTTATTTGGAGATAAATCCTCATATGCCCAATCCAAAATTTTCACCTACAAAGAGCTAAATTATTTTCATATCCAAACAATATTCTTTCAGACAAAGATGATAGATTTGAATCAATACATCATTACAGGGATGTGTGAATTTGAATGTAGATACATATACCCTAAAATTTTTGCTAATAAAATAAATAGATGCGAAAATCAAACGATAAAAAAAATCCTAAATTTAAATGTTGACATTTATTAAAAAATAGTTTTGGGTGTCTATAATATTGTTTGAACAAATTTAATTGAACAGATAATTGAAACCGATTTTTTTTATTTTAGTCAGAATTCATGAGGTTTGCTAAAAAATGCCTTTGAAAAAGTTGTCTCCATGATAAAAGCGATCAAATTAAAAAATAATCATAACGAATGATCATTATTATCAAGATAATAAATAAAAACAACATTCAATTTCGACTATTTTTTATTTCACTTCAATTACCATCACTGTTTCGGGTGTTAATGGATATAATACCTGAAGGCAAGACAACAATTGTTGTGAAATGACACTGTGGACGTAATATAATTGTTTTCATTCTTATTTCGCGGAAAATTTACGTCAAATAGAGTCCAAAAACGACACTTTCGGAATTTATAATATCATTTGATTACATATTATCATTGAATTCCAAAAAAAAAAATCGCATGACCCCGACGTGATTTGAACACGCAACCTTCTGATCTGGAGTCAGACGCGCTACCGTTGCGCCACGGAGTCTGTTGGAAATATACGAGCAGCACGGCTTGATCAAAGAAATTTTTGAAATAATTGGAAAATAAATACCTTTGAATTTAATCATCGTATTTCTTCAAATTGAATGTTTAGTAAATTTTTATACAAAATTTCATACAAACAGCTCGTATAGCTTCCGAAAAAAAACCGATGAACGGCGTACTAACGATTTTTGAATTCTATACCTTGCAAATAGTTAACCTGAAAATTTTAGGAGTGGAGTTTTGGTTTTTCCTCTAACGATTCCAAAGTTTTATTATTATAAATAATGAATAAATAATATTCAGTGTAGTACAGTAATAAATTCATAGATGTCACCGCGTCGTTTTGATAATATTACAAAAAATTTTAACTGACACTTAAAAATACTTGACAATTCTATTTTATATTTATATGACGGAATTATAAAAAAAAAATTATGAATTACTATTATTATTGGAATTTGAAATCTTAATAACTAGAAGATTTGAAGGTTTTAGATATAATTCACCAACAATAGCACTTGCACGAACCAATACCTATAGTAGGTAGTTATGAAATTTAAAATCAATAATAGAAATGGAGAAGTTCAGGATAGAAAGAAAGAAAATGTGAATTCCCATTGATTTGAATCAAATAAGAGCGCATCCGCCAAATTTATTATAACTTCTCAATGTAAAAAACTACATTCAACAAGCAAAGAGATACCTCTGAACATTTATAAAACAAACTAAAATAAATAACTAATCTGAAGTCTTATGTTCAGTTGGCTTTGATTCCATAACTACATTTTTGTTTTCACCATCGGCTCTTCACTTTATCTATTATTCACATTCAACTACAAAGCTTTTTAATTTTTCCATATCAATATACATTTTATCATTATTATATTCTTCAAATACTGCTGTAAGTTCTACTTATTTCAGTATAAAATTTGATGCTAGATGCTCTACAAGTTGAACGATGGAAGTGGTAGTAAGGTGGAAGGAACTATAAAGGCATTTTATATTTGCTATATGCAATCATATCTTGAGGCTATACTAATCTTTCTGAACTCAATGCTCCAGATTATGCAAATTACAACAAATATTCGTCTTTAATGATTGACTATTCCACTTACATTGAACTTTAATACTGCATTAGGTCTGATTGCGGGTGGATTTCCTTCAGCACCATAGGCATATTTAGAGTCGATAGTTAATATAGCATGCTCTCCTTTTCTCATTGAGCAAATACCAATATCCCATCCAGCAATAACTTCCCCTACGTAAAAATAAACAAATTAGTTATCAAATATGAAAACATCGAACCATTTACAGAATATTGTACGAGTATATAAATTACTGAATGAAAATTAACAGTATAGAAATACTGTCACTAAAATGAATTGGACTTACCTACACCTACATTACACTGAAAGGGTACATGTCTATCTTCACTTGAATCAAATTTCGTTCCATCCAGCAAATATCCGGTGTAATGTACTTTCACAGAGGCTCCAATTGCTATTAATTCCCCATCTCCAGTTTCAAGAATCTCTTTGAAAATTTTTCCACTATCTTCTTTATAAATGTCTATTTTTTCAGGCATTTTTGTTTAAAGAATGAACGCAGTGTTTAGCTTTTGAATGATAATATGGTTAATAAAATATGTTTGTGATTGACCATACCAATTCAAGTCATATTGAAATCACAGATAAGATATGAAATTGTTTATATTTTTTAGGTTCAGTGATATAACCAAAAAATTTGTAAAGAAAATTTTTCGCAGGCTGTATCTTCATTGCAGCATATTTTTTCTCAACTCAAAAAAGCCAAAACACAAGCATGAGATAAAAGATTTGTTATATATTCAAGTTTTTGAAGTTGAATGCACCTGCATAGTATTTTGTCTGAACTCCTGCTGCTTGAAATCCTGATTCCTGTTGAAATCTGATGCAGAATCGGCAGTGACCTTGAGCCCAAGAAATTGCTAAATGTCCGCATGTGCAAGCAGTGTCATTTAGGGGATTTTGTTGCTAGTGTTGCCAGATTGTTAGAATCACAGATTACTAAGCAAATTTCGTTTAAATTTTTAGCGAATTCGACTAAATTAGTTCGAATAAATTCGAACTAATTATGTCATTTAGCACTACAAAAATTCGAATTAATTCGCATTGGCGCAGCCAGTCGAATACGCTATTAGACTTCAACATGATTTTTCCATTCTATTCTTTTACCCATTAACAGTAGATAGAAATTAAATAACCATTATTTTCATTAAATATATACCAACTCAATTTTAAGTTCATCACTTAGATCATCATTATTATTCTTTATTTGCATCTGTTATAGAGTTTAACTTACGATTTTAATATTTACAAAGTTTAAGGCCCATCTGAAACTGCAAAGCACTTAAGTGGCCTTTTTCCATCTCTCAAAGAGTTTTTATACATATCTATAATTCGTGAACGCAGACAATAAACTAAAATGAAATTTGGGATAAAAATTTGCAGTCGAATCGTTGACAATATAACACTACAAATTTTACACAATGGTTTATTGTTTTCGTAGACTTTTTCTTTCTATCTCAGGAGTATCATTGTGGTATAACAACTGATTTTTGTAGCAAATTTCATGCGAAACTCATATTTTCTTTGGAAAGTGGACGGATGGAGTTTCTTATGAAATCAAAGGTTCTGATATAATTGGAACAAATTCAAATTATAATTTGAGGCATATAAAATTCAATCCAACAATAGTAATAATAATTTTATTTCAATTTTTTCAGAATATAATAAAGTTTGTACAAAAACTGTGATCACATATCTTTGAATTCCCCAGTTTTGTTTAGAAGTATGATATCAGGATTTTCTTTTTCAAATTCACTTGGTTCTCTTTCTCTATCTTCAGCGCCCCATTCACCAACAGATGACATAACATTTGTGATTTTCTTCAGTTCACTTTTTTCCCTCTGAAAATGAAAATAATAAAATATTGCATTATTAATTTAAATGCAATATGGATATGTTGAACAAGCTATCATAAAGCCTGTTCAAAGAGATAATGATATACATTAAAATGATATTTTGTACAAGTGGAACTGTTATGATGAAAGACTCGAACTAGTTGAATAAGGAGTTCAGAAAAACTGACTTATCAATTACCTGTGTATCTTCTTCTGCAAACCTATCAAACATTTGCCCATAAATTTTTCTCTCTTGTTTTGTATGTTCTTTAAGGGCATTTGAAGACAGTGTGATTTCAGTCTTAGCTGCGTTGTTATTTGGGTTTATTCTTAAACATTCCTTGAATTCATTAAGAGCTGAGAAGTATTCCCCTAGGGCAAAATAAACTTTACCTGCTCTAAAATGAGCTTTTTCATCATCAGGACGTAACTTCAATGCAACATTTGCAGAATGTTTGGCTTCGGAATACTTTTCACTTTTAAGATAACATAAACATAAGTTCATATGAGCACTGAAGAATGTAGATTCAGATTCAGGATCTCCTTCCATTATATATCTTCCATCCTCTGAAAAACATAAGTACTATAATCTACCCTAGAAACAAATTCATATCAAAATTGTTAATTTTACATAATCAATGAACTCACCAAATAACTTCAACATTTGTACCACCCTATTGTACATCTTAATAGCTACTGGTATCTTCCCTAACTGGAAATAAACATTGCCTCTTATCTTCAGTAATTTAGCTTCCTTAATTTTTTCATCATCATTCATCAACCAAATATCTTTGACTCTATTGAAACGTAGTAATGTAATTTCATATTGTATTTCAGAATCAGGTGGAATTTGGTGTTTCTCAGATCCTTCTTTACCAAATGCATATTGAGGTTTTATAAAGAGTTTTGATGTTTCTCCTTTCTTAAATTTTAATAATGCCAAATCAATTCCCTTTATAATATCATATTCCATTCCTTCTCCTATGCAGTAGGATACATTACTTCTTTGATCAAATACTTTATCTTGGAATTTACCAATTAAGCTTACTGAAAAAAAAATTTATTCACCAGCTGTATTGTGTTATGCTGAATATATAACCTATAGGAAATTTCTTTTCCTGTTAGATAGATGACCAATCTATTTGCATTGTATACAGGTAATATAATTGAAAAAATTATCTTTATTAAATGAGAATATACCGTCTTTATACATGGATTGTCACATTGTAGTTGCCTTTGCAATGTTCTTTACCATTATTTACTAATTATTCTTCACCTTTATTTACTATTTATAAAATGAAATATATAAATATAAAATTTTAGAACAGTAAATTCTGTATTGTCAATTCTAACTCAAATTTTGTGAGCTATCTGTTACCAAACCCGCGCCAAGTATATTAAAAATATTTCAAGGACCGCATATTCAAATTAATAGTTCATCAGCGCCATCTAGGAAGGAGTATCAATATTATCCGGAAATTCATCCATACAAAGTAATCTCTTTTGGAAATTTAATGAACTACGATTTTTAGTGAGGTACAATATTCGAAGTTGGATTATGAAATTAAATATTCCATAATGAGTGTGTATTATATTATCCAGGTTGAGAATCATTTTTGTGAACTCAGGTTGTCCTACTATACTTTCTATATACAATGCGGTGATGATGTACTGGTTACTTCGAGTGTTAGTTAAGATTGAATTCTTTGGTGATTTGTAGAGATTCAATTAAATTGTCTAATTTTTAATATTGTTCAAGTTACCACTAATATACTAAAAAACTCATGATTGAAAGTTTTCATTATAGAGACCATTTATGCTGATCATTTGAAAAGCTTTTCAAATACTTTTTATAGATCAAAGTTTAATATTTAAATAGTCTTACTTTCAACTTCTGCTCCATCGTTAGGTGTTTCACTACCTTCTCCTGGTGATAATATATTTCTTCTAATGCCACCATCTTTTTTGGGACTAATATCTTCATGCTGCCAATTGATCAGCTCCACCTGAAAGAGAAAATGAGATACACTTTATATATTTTGATAATCTTTATTTTCAAAATATCTTACCTGGAATTCTGATGATGTGGTTGTAGCTGAAGAATTATCATTTGTAGGTTGGTCTTCACATATCAATATAGCTTTTTCACCCTTCTTCATTGTTGAGATTCCAATTTCACATGCTTTAATTATTTTACCTTAAAAAATTATTCAGGTCTATAATTTGATGTGATATATTACATGTTCACTATATTCAAAAAAATATTTTCATGGAATTATACATGTAGTATAGCTTAAATTATTTGCATTTACTACACTATAGGGTGAATTGGAATTTGAAGTTTCTCTATCAAAACAACGCTAGTTGTGAACCACCTTGAATATTTTAAATGATGAAATTCAAAATAATTTCAAAATCTGGGTGGCAAAGCATAATTTGAATGAACAGAGCAGCTTCAAAACATAAGTAGTTTCAAAAAGTAAAGTTAATAACCTTTTCCTAAATTAAACTTAGTAACTTTTCCATCCTCATCAGAAGAGGTAGATGATACATTCCTAATGAATATTTCAACTTCACATCCCCATGTGGGTCTTCCATTTCCTTCGCCTTCTTTTATTATTTTCTTACAAATTTTTCCGTTTCGTTCAGGGCTGATATCGATTAAGTCTGGAAACAGCCTACTTTTTGGAAATTGATTGGTCTCCATTGAATGTCACCTATGCAAAAACATTCAATAATAGCACCAACCCAGATTGAAATTGATTGATTTTTTTAGTGAATCGTTTTGTTTACTTCATTTTACTTTTTATGGTTATGATTAGAGATAACCATTGACAATTATATATATATATCTATGAAATGGGATGAACTTGTTAGGAAGCATCATCTACCGGGTGCAAGTACAGGTTTCCGAATTGCAGTCGTTGTAGAATACTGTAATTTTCTAAAGGATCCTATATTTACAGGATTCTATAAAGGATTCTATATTTACAGGATTCTATAAAAGATGCTATATTTACAGAATTCTATAAAGGATCCTATATTTACAGAATTCTATAAAGGATCCTATTTTTACAGAATTCTATAAAGGATCCTATATATGAAGAATTCTATAAAGGATCTGATTTATAAAGGATTCTATAAAAGATCCTTTATATATACAGGATTCTAAATTCTTCTAAAGGTGCCATCTCCTTACGGAGGTTGGCTACCTATCATCATGGCATCAATTTCTTTCAAGGATTCTAAAAACGATCCACAGATAACAGAGTAGAAAAAGGATCCAATACTACAAACTACCCAGTACTACATCGTGAACCATAATATAGACGTTTCAACATTGTATAAAGATCTCTTTATGCAGTGGTGACAATATCGGCCCATCATTTTCAAAAAATCTAAACTTCTGTGGAGAATGGACGAAAAGGACTATATTCTCATATAATTATATCCTCTAAATTTGACTTGAAATTACCTTAAGGCGAGTCAGGATTGCTGTAAGTTTTTTCCTATGACACCTCACCTGCCTTCAAATGGTATTCCCATAATTCAATTAATTTTTTAAGTGATTGTATTGGAAAATAAGGTCAATTTTTGAGAAAAAATGAGTTTTTACTGGTTATTCCTGGGAAATATTGAGTGAAGTATTACAAATGGTTGAAGACACGCAGAGCGTCGTATAGACACGAAACCAAAGTTTTTCAGGATTTCTCGAGTGGAAATTTTGAGATCGGAGACCAACAATTTTTTTATTCCAAACCAAAGGTTAGAGCTTCCTCTAACACAGTAGATTCTGCACGAATATATCCTTGTTGTACAAGTTTGAAATAACTCACGTCTCTTGAAGACAAATAATCAATTCCTCAAATAAAAGACCCATGTAAACAATTTACATTCGAAAGGTAAAACGTGCTGAAAACAGATAAATGTGTAAGCTCATTTAGGTGTATGTTCTGAATTGTTTGTGTTTCACAAACAATTAGAGAAGTGCTGAATGGAGAATTTTATCAAGTCAGGGGTGCGTGATACATTGTTCACATAATTCTGAAAATAGAAGCAGATGTGAAGGAAAATGCTGTTTTTGTTTCGAACCACCCAATATCTGATATATTTCAGATTGATGAAGGAAATTCTCATAAATAGAACATTTAGATTTTCCTCGATTTTCCAAAACTTTTTTATGGTCATTTAAATAAAAAATTATCATTTTCCTTATTGAACGAATATTGCACAAAAAATTTTCACTTATATATTTCTTTTTGTTCTTTACAGAGGTTTCAATTTCATCGTTATTCTCATAATTACTTCCACAAATCTATGAAAAACAGATATTTTTTGGTTTTTGGTTAGAATGACCTCAGATGTTTCCTGAGACGCCAATGTCCTGTAAGGAATCCAGTGAGGAGATGTAGCATATTCTTGCTAAGATCCAGATAGGCAATTCTCTGATCTAGGTACCTACTAGTATCGAAGTTTCGAAAAAACTTTTTGGAACGATCTAATCCAGGAAGATTCTGCTAGATTGTTTCTTTTTTGGTTTTTCCCTATACTGAATTTTGAGGAAAAAGAATCCTATATTTTCGGGATATAAGGTGTTGAAGTTTGATTTTTCTTTTAAAGCATCTGCAGCACCTCACAAGATATTCAACTGAAATTTGGCATTTATATTATAATTTAGGTCTTACATAACGTGCTGTGCCAGTTTCAATTACAAATCTATAGGATGATATTTTTTTTGGAACAGTACCTACTTATTTCCTCCAGAATTTTTTTGTTGGATCACTGTTAATTAAGAAAAAGCAAAAAGAGACTTTGATCCAGTTCTAATCTTTTGGTTTCTTGTAGTTTTGTCGTATGTGCTACCTATTTCGAGAAAAAAAAATTCAAAGGATTCTTTCGAAATCCTCAGGAACACACAATTATTATAAAAATCCAGTAGGCAAGCTGTGATGAATAGATTAATCATTAGTTTTGGTCCTTATTTATCCGATCTGTAGCAATGATTCGTGATGAACTCATACTCAAAAAAGTAGGACTACAAGACACACCCTGTATCTCGAATGCAGAGGGTTTATAGGCCCATATTTAAAGGAGTTTTTTCTCTAATAATTATCCGAGGAATCTCTCGTTTTCATTTGTACTTCCTGTATATCAAAAACAATCGAGTAAATACAATTCTCAAATTAACCTGAAAGAAATTCAACTACAAACGAAAAGCATTCTGTCCTTGACATACATATCGGAAATCATTAAACTTGCGATAAACTGATTAAACATTACGATACTATTTCGGAATTCGGAACAAAGTTGCCATGCCAGAGTAAGCAGGCATCGTTAAGAAAGACGATAATTTGCAGTTTGTAGTAAGTGTCAGAATGGTGGTTTCATCAATCACTTTACATTGAGAGTTTCCCTATGTCATTCTCAAGTCCCTGCCGTCTAATAAGCGAGCTTGCGGAGATACTCAAACACATTTACACCATGAAGTTCCAATTGCTACTCGATAAGTCAATTTGTTGACAGCAGGGGATCTGCTTTTCGTTAACAGTAAATTGGAAGCAATTAAGCTGATAGTATGCCTGAAGATGAATTTTGTGATAGTATAAATTCATTCTAGCAGCAATTGGTGGATGTTTTGATTATCTGTACTCTAATTTAAAGGAAATAAATTGAATTGAATTGAATCTAATAAAAAGTCCACTTTATATTTGATGATTATAACATTTCATAGAATATTCTTTAATTTTCGCTACATATTGGGTGAATAAGTACCAAAAGTTAAATTAAATAATTTCTTTATCACTGGTTACTAACTGGATCTTCAAAATATTAGGTGTACAACTTTGCTTTCGCCGTTTTGCAATAAATGGCTGTAGCGGATATGGTTGTCAAAATAAATAGATCGTAGATGTCATACAATAAGCTTAGGTATTTGTTAACATAACGCCATCGAAATATTAGTCGATTTGTGTCTGCATTATAAAGTTAAGTTATTCTCGATTAAATATGTCAGCTTACGAGCCAAATTCTCGTCATTTGAGAAAGGCTTTAATTTTCTGCTTCAATATGAAGAAATCTGGGACTGAGGCTCATCGAATGCTCTCAAATACCTATGGTTAGAGCGCTATTCGTAAAAAATGTGTCGAGAGTCGTTTCAACGCTTCAAAAACGGTGATTTTGACGTCGAAGACTAGCATGACGGTGAAACAGAGAAGGTTTTTGAATATGCAGAATAAAGGGTGTTTTTTTAGAGCTATAGAACTTTAAATTGCAATAAAACAACGATGGATTATTCGATGTTCATGAATTTTATTTATCCGCAAGATAATCTTGTGGCATTACATTTTAAATATGATTTCTGGCATATGACCGCCACGATGGCTCGGATGTAGTCCAATCTGGACGTCCAATTTTCGATGACTTTTTCCAACATTTGTGGCCGTATATCGGCAATAACACGGCGAATGTTGTTTTCCAAATGGCCAAGGGTTTATGGCTTATCCGCATAGAGCAATGACTTTACATAGCCCCACAGAAAGTAGTCTAGCGGTTTTAAATCACAAGATCTTGGAGGCTAATTCACAGGTCCAAAACGTGTAATTAGGCGGTCACCAAACGTATCTTTCAATAAATCGATTGTGGCACGAGCTGTGTGACATGTTGCGCCGTCTTGTTGGAACCACAGCTCCTGGACATCATGGTTGTTCAATTCAGGAATGAAAAAGTTATTAATCATGGCTCTATACTGATCACCATTGACTGTAACGTTCTGGCCATTAACGTTTTTGAAGAAGTACGGACCAATGATTCCACCAGGCCATAAAGCGCACCAAACAGTCAGTTTTTCTGGATGTAACGGTGTTTCGACATACACTTGAGGATTAGCTCCACTCCAAACTGTTTGTTGACGTAGCTATTCAACCAGAAGTGCGCTTCATCGCTAAACAAAAAGAAAATCGGGAACAACGACAATCTTGCATTGCACTATTTGCAACCATTGTTTAAACGTGTTGAATTGCCAAACCAAACTGAGAATAAATCACTTGACAGCTGTTAAATCGATTGCCATCTTGAACAGAAATGCCAACTTAAAGTTATATACCTCGAAAAAAAACACCCGATACAACGAGAGACATGTTAAAGTGATTTTATAGCATGACAATGCTTGTCCCCATGTTGCGGAAGTGGTCAAGACATACTTGGAAACGTTCTCCAGACGTTGCTCCTTCGGACAATCACTTGTTTGAATCAATGGCACAACGCCTGGCTGACCAGCAATGAAGAAGTGAAAAAGTAGATCGATTCGTGGATCGCTTCAAAATATGTTTTTTCAACGCGGGATTTGTACGCTGCCCGAAAGATGGGAGGAAGTAGTGGCCAGCGATGGACAATATTTTGAATCATAAAAGTATAACCGGTTTTTTACACTAAAGCCTCGAATTTCTGAAAAAAATGATGGAAGCAGATGAAAGGCCACCTCTGCTCAAGAGATAGATATTGGATACAATAACCCAGCATCCCGCACCTTGCCTAAACGCCATCTCCGTTGATTGTACGTTATTAAACACACGCTGGCCCCAACAACACCTCACTTCCTCTTGGCGCCAACTTTGATCTAAGATTCGCCTTATGGAAAATCTGATGTCCGTTCTCATTTGCAGGAGCGTAACGCAACAACACTTAATTAGGAAATAAATTACTGCGGCCTGAACTTTGCCGCCTATCCTCTTATAGCGGTTTCAGCCGATTCAACGAGACAGCGGCTTCTCTACGTCGCATATTGATGTTGATTAGTTGCGAAGGGGGCGTAGGACTTGCCGAAACCTTTGTGTCATGTTGCCGAGTCCGGGCATACGAGCACTTTATTGGTTATTCAGGTCTCGGTTTGGAACCTCCTAAAGTCCTAATGAACTAACGGACACCGCGCAGCCACGGCCGGAAGAGCTAATCTTATGCTAACGCCAACTACCTAGCTTGCATTCGGAAACAGCGGTAGCTCAGTGCCTCTGCGAGGATATCTAATTTGCTCGACTTTTATTCATTATTGGGGATGATCATCGGGCCATTGACAGGAATATTGAAAAACTCATTTCTTGTCGGATGAACCGTCATTGTTGGGGAGCTTACAGATGCAGACGCGAGGGTCTGTTGAAAGGTAGCTGCGCCATGCGGATTGATATGCTGCTCATCGTTAGTTATGCAATATAGACGTAACTTTGGATGGAAGTTGGGAATCTTGCCAAAATGAGGCAGAAAAGAAGCTTTGAAATTCAGGCTATTTATTGATTACAGTTATTTTGAAGTGCGTGTGTTACTGTATATAGTTCACTTTCAGTCTATTTTAATGGCTTGTTAATTTCTGATTCTATAAATAAAATTGTTGAATCGTTTGGGTAATCTTCAATCATTGTTGACTTTCTGAGATTTTTCAGCAAATCTATAAAAAATTGTCATGCTCCATCATAATATCGCCGCCGAATATTCAGCTGGCTCTCTGCCTCCTAAATCTGTTTTTATACCTGGGTTACAAACATAAAATCATATTGTACACCGTGAATTTCTTCTTCCTATTCTTATTCTCTAAGTTGTATGCCTGCGCAATGGTATCATAGTACCTGCACACTAATTAGGGTAGGGGAAAGATATTCTCTATTGTATCTTTCTGAGAACCTTATGAATGAGAAATTTGTACGTAGAAGTACCAAGAAAAGCCATTGTTATACACTAATGCAGGTACATTTATATTAAGTATTGTGACACCAAATTTGACACAGACATTAGGTCCAATTGCTTTTTTCGCCACAATCATATGAACATGGGCCCTCAAACGTTTTGTTTACGAGATAAAGGACGTTGAAGTTTGTCTTATTCTCATAGCATCTGCCCTCCACAAGATATTCGACTGAAATTTGGCATATATATTCCAATATAGAGTTTACATAACCAATTTCAATAAAAAAATCTTCAAAGTGATATTATTTCTGAAAAAATACTTGCTTTTTCCTCCATATTTTTTTCTAATGGACCCATGATAGTTTGAAAAAATGTAAAAAGAAACTTTGATCCAGTACTAAACTTTTAGGTTTCCTGTAATTTTGGCCTATGCATAATTCTCTCGAAATTCTAAGAAAAGTCCAAATTATCATAAAATTCAGTGAGTAGGATTTATATCAAATTTGCTCGACTTTTATTCATTATTAGGCAATAATCATCATTGACAGGAATATTGAAAAACTCATTTCTTGTCGGATGAACCGTCATTCTTGGGAAGCTTACAGATGCAGGCTTGGGTCTTTTGAAAGGTAGCTGCGCCATGTGGATTGATATGCTGCTCATCGTTAGTTATGCAATATAGACGTAACTTTGGATGGAAGTTGGGAAACTTGCCAAACTTGCTCAACTTCGAAATTGACGCTAATTATTAAGTACAGTTAATTTGAAGTTTGAGTGCTACTTCACCTTCAGTCTTTTTTAACGACTTGTTAATTTCTGATTCTTCAAATAAAACTGATGAATCGTTTGGGCAATATTCATTCTTTGTTGACTTCCTGAGATTTTTCAGAAAATCCATAACAAATTTACATTCTCCATCATAATATCGCCGCCGAATATTCTGCTGATGTTTTAAAATAAAAATTGCCGTTTGAAGTATCGCGTTTTCCTAGGGATTATTAAAACACTGAAAGACGACAGCCGAGAACTTTATTGTGGTACATCCTTGAACCTCTACTAACTCAATTTGTCATAACCTCGTAACTTCCTCCAATCAATTCTCCTTTTCCCAGTTTTAAACCTGGGTAAAATCATATTGAATACCATGAATTTCTTCTTCCTTTTCTTATTCTCCAAGTTGTATGCCTGCGCAATGGTATCTTGGTACCTGCACACTAATTAGGGTAGGGGAAAGATATTCTCAGCTGTATCTTTCTGAGAACCTTATGAATGAGAAAGTTGTATGTACAAGTACCACGAAAGAACATTGTTATACTAATGCAGGTACATTTATAGTAAGTATTGTGATGAAAAATTCGGCTAGACACAGACATTATGTCTAATTGCTTTTTGTCGCTACAGTCATTTTTACATGGGCCCTCAAACGTTTTGTTTTCGAGATAAAGGGCGTTGAAGTTTGACTTATTCTCATAGCATCTGTCCTTCACAAGATATTCAACTGAAATTTGGCATGTTGTATATTCCAATTTAGAGTTTACATAACCAATTTCAATCACAAATCTACAAAGTGATATTATTTCTGGAAAAGTACTCGCTTTTTCCTCCAGAAGTTTTTTGGCGGACCCATAATAGTTTGAAAAAATGTACAAAGATACTTTGATCCCCACTAAATTTTTTAGTGTCTTGTAGTTTTGGCCTATGCGTAACCCTCTCGAAATCCTCATGAAACTCCAAATTATCATTGAAATTCAGTGAGTAAGAGTGATATATAATTTACTCGACTTTTATTCATTATTGGGGGATGATCATCGGGCCATTGACAGGAATATTGAAAAACTCATTTCTTGTCGGATGAGCCGTCATTGTTAGAGAGCTTACAGATGCAGACGCGAGGGTCTGTTGAAAGGTAGCTGCGCCATGCGGATTGATATGCTGCTCATCGTTAGTTATGCAATATAGACGTAACTTTGGATGGAAGTTGGGAAACTTGCCAAACTTGCTCAACTTCGAAATTGACGCTATTTATTAAGTACAGTTAATTTGAAGTGTTAGTGTTACTCTTTATAGTTCACTTTCAGTCTATTTTAACGGCTTGTTAATTTCTGATTCTTCAAATAAAACTGATGGATCGTTTGGGCGATATTCATTCATTGTTGAATTTCTCATATTTTTCAGAAAATCCATGAAAAATTTACATTCTCCATCATAATATCGCCGCCGAATATTCTGCTGGCTCTCTGCCTCCTAAATTCGTCCTTGGAGAGAGTAAAAATGTTAAAAAAAATGAAACAGTTATACATGGTCTTCCCGAATTGGAGGTACAAACAAAAATGATGTTTTTAAATAAAAATAGCCATTTGGAGTATCGCGTTTTCGTGGGGATTATTAAAACACTGAAAGACGACAGACGAGAACTTTATTGTGGTACATCCTTGAACCTCTACTAACTCAACTGGTCATCACCTCGTAACTTACTCCACTCAATTCTCCTTTTCCCAGTTTTTATACCTGGGTAAAATCATATTGTCTACCGTGAATTTCTTCTTCCTTTTCTTATTCTCTAAGTTGTATGCCTGCGCAATGGTATCTTGGTACCTGCACACTAATTAGGGTAGGGGAAAGATATTCTCTGTTGTATCTTTCTGAGAACCTTATGAATGAGAAAGTTGTATGTACAAGCATAGTATAAGGAAAGGATAGTAAGCCAGTGTAGTGCTTTTTTCGCTTTTGTTGATGTTGAGCGCCATCTAGTTGTACTCACGTTTAACTCGAAATTTACTGTCAAAAATTGGTCCGTAAAGTGGAGCCCTCTGAAAAAATTGGTGTTATTTTGAAGAAATAAAATATTTGAAATAGAGTGGTCAGAAGATTTCTATATTTGGATATTTTTTCTGCTCTGTAATAAACATTTACGCCAGTGGCGTGTATTTGTGATAAGTTAATAATAACATAAAAATTGTTGGCAATGTCATGCGACCCCTTTTCAACCACTACACTGAATGAATTATCGTATTATTTCTGCGCCATCTATAGCTCATGATTCAGTGCCATCTATTATCGAGTTACTTCTCCAAATCCAAATCCAACTACAGTAGCAACCCCTGGTGACTATTTCCTTGCCATCAAACGGCGGTTGGCTTACTATCCTTTCCTTATACCATGGTACAAGTACCACGAAAAATTCGGCTAGACACAGACATTATGTCTAATTGCTTTTTGTCGCAACAGTCATATTTACACGGGCCCTCAAACGTTTTGTTTTCGAGATAAAGGGCGTTGAAGTTTGACTTATTCTCATAGCATCTGTCCTTCACAAGATATTCAACTGAAATTTGGCATGTTGTATATTCCAATTTAGAGTTTACATAACCAATTTCAATCACAAATCTACAAAGTGATATTATTTCTGGAAAAGTACTCGCTTTTTCCTCCAGAATTTTTTTGGTTGACCCATGATAGTTTGAAAAAATGAAGAAACTTTGATCCAGTACTAAACTTTTTAGTGTCTTGTAGTTTTGGCCAATGCGTAACCCTCTCGAAATCCTCAGGAAAGTCCAAACCATGATAAAAATTTAGTGAGTAAAATTCAGTGAGTCTAATTTGCCAAACTTTTATTCATTATTGGGGGATGATTATCGGGCCATTGGCAGGAATATTGAAAATCTCATTTCTTGTCGGATGAACCGTCATTCTTGGGAAGCTTACAGATGCAGGCTTGGGTCTTTTGAAAGGTAGCTGCGCCATGTGGATTGATATGCTGCTCATCGTTAGTTATGCAATATAGACGTAACTTTGGATGGAAGTTGGGAAACTTGCCAAACTTGCTCAACTTCGAAATTGACGCTATTTATTAAGTACAGTTAATTTGAAGTGTGAGTTTTACTCTATATAGTTCACTTTCAGTCTATGTTAACGGCTTGTTAATTTCTGATTCTATGAATAAAATTGATGAATCGTATGGGTGATCTTCATTCATTGTTGACTTTCTGCAGTTTTTAGTGAATCTACAGGAATTGTTATTGTCTATCATAATGTCATCTCCCAATATTCTGCCGGCTGTCTGGCTCATAATAACGCCCTTGCAGTGTGTCTGAAAAAAAAATATGAAACAAATATACAGGGAGTTCTTAAATTGGAGAAAGGTACAAACAAAAATGAGAGATTTCACGGATCATTTTAGGAAAAAATAGTCATGGAAACATGGCCCCACAAACACTGTCAAACGATGGCAGTACGCCACTGGATTTCACGTTAGAATTGCTCTGAACACCAATTTCGTATATTTCAATATATTTATTTTACAATATCCCAGATATAGCTAATATCTGAAAATGGTAACCTTTTTGACAATGACCCTGTAGTACTGACCAATAACAATTAGAGCAAATTTGTTTGTAGTACTTGAAATAACTAATAAAAATCACCAAAATGTATCAGTTTATCTTTGCTCATTACTGAGAAACCCCAAAGACCTACGGGTTTGGTATGTTGTATGTATCTGGCGCATTCGCCATTTTGCAACCACACTAGGAGCAATACTTGCATGTTTCAGCTTAACAAAAGTTCATTTTCATCAATGATTTCAGATGAAAAAATCAGTTGTTCAATAGTATGTATAGATAATAATGATCGGCTTTTTTAAAACGATCGAATTTGCCAATGAGAAGAAAAATCTCAAATTAGTTCGAAAGTTGATTCAGGCTTAGATCAAACCACACCCTGTATCAATCATATCATATCATGATAATCAATTTTTTCCATGATTTTTTTTCGAATATGCTTCATTCTGCCTCATAATACTGAGTTCATAGAAGCGCTGAGTGTTGATTGTGTTTTATCTCTATCAGGAATTTTAAACAACAAGTTGATTTATTTTTATTGAAATGAAGCGAATGTAAAATATCTATTTTTGTTCATTTATTCCCAAAAATATGTATCACCTTCGGGCATATTGAAATTTCATCAATCATGAATTCAATTGATAAAATAATCCTCGTAACTCCCTTTCATAATGCCTCCGGAAAAATATGTTATTGAGAATTTTTCAATGAAAAATATAAAATTTGTTTTGTATTTATGAGGAAGGGATGAATAATACTTTATTAAATACGTTCTGTTATTAGGTTATTATCTGGTTACATATTCCAAAATCGACAAAGATATAAGAAATTATACCTCAAAATGATCAATTTCAACGGTTCATTCCACATCTATAAATTCGTCATAAAAATTTATGGCATCTTAGTCTGACTGTTATTTTATGGCTGAATAAAGAATAAAATATTTTATTGCCATTTTGTCGAATAATATTTCCAGGGAAATATCGTGTTTCTCTATGACAATAATCATTTTATGTGTAATAAAAGTAGTGAGATAAGTATTTCACTGAAAAATGTTTTTTCCTGTTATAGAGATACGTTGTTGCGAGGCTTATAAACAGAATTTTTGTATTAGATGAATTTCATCAGGTTTTTAGATGTCCTTACGGCTTGGTTTCTCCGTTACATAAATTTAAGATGAAGTAGTTGTTGAAATAATTCATTTTGAATTATTTGATTCAAGAATAATATTCCTATCTAGCCCAATTTAGAAACAACTAACAGAGTTTAATACAACTTCATTATTTTTCCAAAAGATGGCTTCAAGTTATCTGTATCTCACCTTGTATAAGTCTGATCGGGTTCCACTAGAAGCCGTTAGAAAGATTAGATTTCGTACTACAAAAACTTCTCCGACAGTTTTGTGATTAGTTGACTCAGTTAAGTTTGAGCGCGCGTCAAAGATGAAGACTAGCGAAGAGTAAATAAGCTATATTTTACAGTTTTTCTTCTATAAAGGCGAAAACGCAAGCCAGGTGGCTGAAAATGTAAATAATGTTTATGAACTTGATACTGTAAGGGCCAATCATGCACAATTTTGGTTTCGTCGATTCCATCATCCAGAAATAGGTACATGACATTTCAAAAATTATTGCAATGGACAAAGAAAGCAATTTATACGTAAATACACACAAATTTAAAATTTAATTTCAAATTTAGAATTTATATATGAACACTGAATTGTAAAAAACCAATCAACTATAAAATATACTACTATAGTCTATTATTGTATAAATAAAATTCTTCAATATCATAAACCGAATTTTCTTCACTTCTTCCTCAAATCTGGCTGCATTATATACCTTAGTTGCTTAGGGTAGCCTATTGTAGAGTTTCAAACACGTGAGGTTCAGTCCTTGTTGCCCTCAAGCTAATCGAACATGAGGGAGAATCCTTGTTGGCCAGTATCATAGGATTGAAAGTATTGCTTTAAAATTTATCTGTATCGTAAGGGCTGTACTTTAAGCATTTAAGTATAAACACTGATGTTTTAGTGATCATCCCTCTACAACAAATAGTCGATTTCATTTTAAACATAGTTCTCAACTCCTCTTTTTTGCTTTTATTTATTCAGTGATTAGCTTATTGAATAAATCCTTAAGACTTCGATATAAGGCTTCTCTCTCTTCATCCCTCCTCTCACATTATTGTTTTCGCAGCTTCCACCCTGTTCTGTGAAGTTAGATCTAAGTTGTCTGTATGTACTTATTTCCTCTCTCCTGCTGAACTGATTTACAGCGTTGTTCTAGTAAATCATTCTCTTTTGAGCAGCTAATTAACATCTTAGTTGTTTTTTGATTCATGCTTCTCTGAGTCAGGTGAATCGAAACTTTTCCATTACAAGCTACGTGTTAAACAACGTTTTAGAAAGTGTGTTCAAACATTCAACTTAATATGTTGACAAATTGAGTCGAATTTTGAAGAAATTGGTTAGGCTTCAGGAC
Organism: Harmonia axyridis; assembly: GCF_914767665.1. Taxonomy (NCBI): domain Eukaryota; kingdom Metazoa; phylum Arthropoda; class Insecta; order Coleoptera; family Coccinellidae; genus Harmonia; species Harmonia axyridis. Next base: position 9,390,191 of record NC_059507.1, read on the forward strand.
TTATTGAGCTTCTTCTGTTCTCAGGAATGTCACAGCTAAGAAATAACTCATAATGATCAAATTGAAGGAAAAATGTCCAAATTCGAAAATTTAAACAATTGAAGAAGGAAATTTAATAGAAAATGCCTGAATTTCACGTCCGACGAATGATGATCCGAATTTACGTAATGGACCCTAGACACGCGTAGGATGAACAAAAATGCGTTAGACGATGTAAGCCAGGATATCACAGCGTACATTTATCCCTTTATAGAGTTCGGTGTTGGGACACGTACGGAAGCTTGGTTTTGTTGGAAGAAACAGAAAAAAATATGGAACAAGTTGATATCGAGATTATTCTAATTACCCTTATATTCATTATGAATGCATTCGTTCATCTCAAATTTGTGAGGGGTTACTGATAGTCATGCAAAAAAGATCGTCAGGTTGAAAGGTATTTGAATTTATTTTTGAAAATAAAATTTGGGTTTAGGTATTTTCGAACAACAGCAATTGGGATTTTGAATTTATCGGTTTATTGAAATGACTATTTGATCTTTTCAATTCTAAGAAACTAGTATTTCAGCCGGATAAGAAAAGGAATATTTGTGGCAAAATAAAAGTATTCAATTGAGTTGAAAGTAACAAAATGGCGAAGGTGCCAGGGGCTTATTTGCATACTCTTGAAACACGTTGTTCTTATTATTATATATCTGAATAGAATTTTGGTGGTTGTATATCACTATCTTTTGCAGTATTCGAGTCTTTTATTTCGACAATTCGATTATCGATTATATAATTGTATCAAACTCGATCAATAGAATATCAATTCAGGTTGCAACGAAAATTGTAAGTTTGTGCTGAACGCTCGTTCTAAAAACAGAGCGCTCTATAATTTCATCACAATCTCTGTATTTTTCGAATTTCAAACCAGGAATTGTCTCAATCAAATTAACTATTAATGAACATAAAATCTTACATATCGTCATCCGGATCGTCAAAAGGTTGAAAGGAATTTGGATTTATTTATGAAAATAAAATTTTGGTTCAGATATTTTCTAACACTAATTGGGATTTTGAATTTGTCTGATTATTCGACTATCTGACTATTTGATCTATCCAATTCCGAAAAGCTGGTTTGTCAGCTAGTTAAGATAATGGAATATTTATGACGAAAAAGTATTCAATCGAGTTAGCATTAACAGAATGGCGAAGGTGCCAGGATCTTATTTGAATGCTCTCGAAACATGTTGTTTCTATATCTGAATAGAATTTTGCTGGATGTATATTTATCTTTTGTCTCCAGTATTTGAGCCTCACATTACGATAATTCTATTATCGATTATGTTATTGTATCAAACTTGATCAACAGAATTTCCCTACAATTCAAAGACAAGTTTGTGCTGAGCACTCTTTCCAAAAACAGAGCGCTCTATCATTTCATCATAATCTCCAGATTTTTCAAATTTTAAAACAGGAATTAACTCAAACAGAAAGATTGGACTTGGATGGGATGAAATTTCGAGTGTATACAACGATTTCAAGCTTGAAATTTCGGGTTGATAGCTTTATTAGAACCATATAAATTCCTAGCACAATTTCGAAGAAATTCTAATATATTTGAACGAGTTTAAAATTTGTGTGTCGATAAAAATAAAATTTCGAACTTTCTTGAAAATATTTTTGTTTGAAAGCTTCGTCAAAACCATAGAAAATAGCATAATATTCAAAAACAAAGAGGAAAGTCTGTTGAAGTATGGAACTTTGCACTATATAAGAGACCACATAAATACAGTATCCAAAAAATGCGATTAATGCCTGAATGAACAAGCGCTCAAAATCTCCTGACGTCAAATCAATGCTTTTCAAGGATTTTCAGTGAAAGAGTAAGTTTCGATTGAAGTGAATAGAGGATTGTGAGAATAAAATACTTGAAGTGAACTAAAGGGTGTTTTTTTAGAGCTATAGAACTTTAAATTGCAATAAAACACTGATGGATTATTCGATTGACATGAATTTTATTTATCCGCAAGATAATCTTGTGGCATTACATTTTAAATATGATTTCTGGCATATGACCGCCACGGCTGGCTCGGATGTAGTCCAATCTGGACGTCCAATTTTCGATGACTTTTTCCAACATTTGTGGCCGTATATCGGCAATAACACGGTGAATGTTGTCTTCTAAATGGTCAAAGGTTTGTGGCTTATCCGCATAGACCAATGACATTACATAGCACCACAGAAAGTAGTCTAGCGGTGTTAAATCACAAGATCTTGGAGGCCAATTCACAGGTCCAAAACGTGAAATTAGGCGTGTCTTTCAATAAATCGATTGTGGCACGAGCTGTATGACATGTTGCGCCGCCATGTTGTAACCACAGCTCCTGGACATCATGGTTGTTCAATTCAGGAATGAAAAAGTTAGTAATCATGGCTCTATACCGATCACCATTGACTGTAACGTTCTGCCTGTTCGGTGCGCTTTATGGGCTGGTGGAATACCAGCCCATAAAGCGCACCGAACAGGCAGTTTTTCTGGATGTAACGGTGTTTCGACATACACTTGAGGATTAGCTTCACTCCAAATGCGGCAGTTTTGTTTGTTGACGTAGTCATTCAACCAGAAGTGCGCTTCATCGCTAAAAAAAATAAAATGGACGTAGTGCGCGATACGTATTCCGCACAGAACCATTATTTTCGAAATAAAATTGCACTATTTGCAAGCGTTTTTCAGGCGTGAGTCTATTTATGATGAATTGCCAAACGAAACTGAGAATAAATCACTTGACAGCTGTTAAATCGGTCGCCATCTTGAACAGTATTGCCATCTTAAAGTTATATACCTCGAAAAAAAACACCCGTTATATAAAGTAACAATTCCACTTCGAAATAACTTTACTTAATAAATAGCGTGAATTTCAAAGTTGAGATTCTACTTTATTTTGGAGAAGTGTCACATCTTCTCCATTGGAAATGACAACTCAAATGCATAATAGCGATTCACATAGCGCAGCTAACTTTCACAGACTCGAGCCTGCAGCAGAATGTCAAAGAAAAAAATTAGAAAAGCACTGACAAGAAGTCTTGAGCGCTCGTTCATCCATATTCAATTTGCATCCTTGGAGACCACATCCTCTTGACTTTACATCAGTGTTGTCTTCATTTATATAAATAAAAAGTGTTTAGATTCGAAAGTTGAGACGCCCTTCTTGAAAGCGTCTGATTATTCCAAAAATATTCCGAATGCGCCACAGCACGAGCACATTTCTTACATCAATTCATGTTTACCAAAATCGAAAGAGTTATATGCAATAACAGCTAGGCCGATTGCCGTAAGAAACTTTGTGCTTTCACAACAGGGTTCGTCCTGGCGGGGTGTATGAATTTTATAAGTCGTTGGAGGTCGAAAAAAACACCCCAAGCAGCATAAATTTATTTGGCATTTCTTCCTTCAGGCTCTCCTTCGCCTGTCTGAGGCGAAACAAAACGCGGTTTCAATTTCATAATCATTCGAAAAATATCTGCAAGTTGCAAAACAGCATTTGTACGCGCAAGCGCCACCTAGCTTGGCAGAGAAGGCGGCTGATAAGCATTCAAGACTATCCAGTGGAAACCGGGCTTTCCAAAGGGGTGGTTGCTTGCGAGCGTGAAGAAAACTGTACATGGAAAAATACGTGAAGCGGTAAACAGATTTTCGAACAGTAAGTAATTATCATCAACACGAATCGATATTTTGTATTAAATGGAACTACAGCACATTTTTGACCTAGAAAATGCGTAGTTATACCTTTGTTTAGAATCTGTTGATGTTGATTATATTGACTTTCCTATTTCGTTCGTAAAATAGGTTTTGTTTCGACTTTTTATTTCGTTTTATGACGAAGGTACTCGAATTCTGATGAACCTATGCATTTGGAAATATTTGTTTGGAAACCAAACATTAATAAACATGTATTACAACAAATCACGTTCAGTATAAGAACTATATTTGTAGGTAATTAACGAATACGGAAGCGGTTGCTGTCGAAACTACAATGCCCCAATTTATTTCATTTATTCCCTCACAAATTCAACAAAATTATAGACCAACAATCTCGTATAATTAAATGCAGATTCTGCGTTGCAACGAATTATTATCTTATCGGATTTATTATCAAGATGGAGCAATTAGTATCATTCTCGGGAATTTCGTCCTCAATTAGGCATCCTTAAATTTTTATTACTTTTATAAACCAATCTCAGTTACTGGAACAATAGATTTATAGGAGGGGAATTGCGTATAATTATACTTTTTGTTCAGTTGCTCTTTATTCTTGCGAATGATTTTCATTAAATGTGATTGAGTATTCTTGTGTACAGGGTGTTCCAAATTCGATGCTCACTGAAAGGATCACGAATATATTATTTCGATATAATAAGATAATAGAGAACAGATTATGGCTATCTTCATGAGGTTCCTTGGTATTTTACGTTTTCGCAAGAGGAAGGCGTACAGAGTGTCCCATATTCGATGCTCACTATGAAAGCATTTCGAAAACTTTAAGACTTAGAGAAAAAATCTTCAAGGACCCCCAATCACTTTTTTCGCAATAATATAATAACAGAAAGCAGATCATAGATATCTTGATTCGTTCTCGAATTACAGGGCTTTTCTAAAAAATGACTCTTTCAAATATTCCGCTTTATCTTGATTTCTGTTCGGGATATTCAAAAAAATTCTATCAGTAATTTTTATGATTTATGTTACTCATGAGAGATCATAAAAATTAATCATCTGTTATGACATATAGAGGAGAGTTGGTGTCTCATAAATGGGACACTCTATATTTTTCAATGCAGTTTTTTTAGCCGCAGATTTGTCGGAAAACATCGCTTGATCGATGTTTCAAACATTTTCGGCTTCATAATTTTGATGGGACGCCTTATACATAAATATTCTTCATTTATTTAGAGATTTCATTCATTTCGTGTCCATTGTTATTGTAATCAAGCCATATATAGCGTGTCCCATTCAATTACAAATTAATTATCGTTTTAGATAGAGGGACACCCCATATATGACTTGATTACAGTTATACAATGTACAGTGCATCCCATTTTGGGTGAGACTGCCAGGTTTCTCGTTTGTTATTTAAGATAGAGCCTTGCGGTTTTCACGTTCCTGTCCTACTTTTTCGTGAAACTCAAGTTGGTCTAATCAGATTTTTCATAAATGTTTCCGTTCAAGAGATACAGGGTGATTTTGGAAATTGAGACTTTTCGGACACCTCATTTATCTCCGAAGTTATTAGAAACAATGCTGAGGTAAAAACTACTGAAAATTATCTGATTGATTCTTTTTTTATATTGCAAATCCATTGCCCATTAACAAAAAAAATCATCCTTATTTGATGTTTTAGTGTTTTTTTAACATTTCTGAACATCCTACCTATATAATATCATACATCATTTTGAAGGGAAAAAATAATGAATTCAAAGAAGTAATGATATATAGGGTGTTCCATTAAAAAAAATATAGGTTTGTGTTGAATCTTCAAAACCATACCCCGAAAAAAAATTTGAGTACGCTACTGGATTCTACGCAGAATTCTGATTCAGAGGTAGTTTTTACCTCAGCATTATTTTTAATAACTTCGGAGATAAATGAGGTGTCCGAAAAGTCTCAATTTCCAAAATCACCCTGTATCTCTTGAACGGAAACAGTTATGAAAAATCTGATTAGACCAACTTGAGTTTCACGAAAAAGTAGGACAGGAACGTGAAAACCGCAAGGTTCTATCTTAAATAACAAACGAGAAACCTGGCTGTCTCACCCAAAATGGGATGCACTGTACACAAAATGAATTATATCTCGAAATAAATGAAAAATATTTAGATATGAGGAGTTCTAATAAAAACCTTGGGACACCCTGTACTTCTGAGAGTTACGTCTACATATTTTATCACAACTCACATTTGCTAATCAGGAATTATTTCTAATTTGTTCATTCTCGAACCCTCCTTTTTTAGAGTGTCCATTAATTAGGAGTTTTATGAATAGAGCCATCTCAATTAGTTTTAATTAGCTATTTATTTGAGTGAGAAACACGTACTCGACGAGTGTGAAAAACTTTCGTAATTTATTATGGAGTTCGTTCCAAATAAAATTTCATATGGGTCTATGTATGTTCTTTTATACTCGTTTTTTAGGGGTAAAATACCTGTGATGTGTATGATGAATTTCTACATTTTTAACTGCCATTGAAGAAAAAGAATATCCATTATTTATGATCAGTCATGTAAAGTGTTTATTCGACAACAAGGCAATTTTGTGTTCTCAAAGTGACGGTAGTGAGAATTTTCAATACTACTGGCTTTATCAGACAGAATAATACATACACTATATACAGCATGCCAAAAAAGTAACGCAACAAGCCTATTTTTGTTGTACAAAGTATAATCAAGGAGATACCTTATCGATTGTTATTTTCAAAAGCAAGTTACGCTATGGATTTTTTTAATATAATAATTCTTACCCTTCCTAATTTCATTTTTTCTCATATGGGTATATATGGGTTGTTGTTATATCAAATGAAAGACCATTCAATTGCCCATTCAGTGATGCAACTAGAAAAAATTGATACGGACTTTTTTTATTGAAATAGTAAAAAAATAACAATTTATGATTGAGGATTACTGCAATCATATCATAATTCTTTAACGAATAATTATTGAACAAATCCTCTCACTTGTCGATTTCTACTTCCAAAATTAAGAAAATCTATAGTTTTTCATAATTGGAGGTTTACAACCCTAACTCCAACAAATTATGTTTCATTAAAAGAAATATTGATTTTGATATATCTCCTAAAAACCAACAATGAAGTGCAGCTACCAATTTATAGTAAACCCACCGAGTCTGATCACTTCATCCCATACAATTTGAATCACCCCTAGCGACATAGAATGTCTGTCTTCATTCCTTTCACTCACGGGCTTCTCAGCTTCCCGTTGAGCCCTGCTGAATTTAGTAGAGAGATGAACATAATTGAACAGGTTACGGTCATCAATGGCAACCAACCTTCAATTATCAATAAATTAGTTCACAGGTTCAAGCCCCATAGAGACGGATGACGTTCCTTTTGTTCTTCTTCATACGATTCTCCAATATACAAATACTTTGCATTGCAATTTGTAAATTTCGAAGGAAAGAGGTCCTTACTTGGGGGAAGTTCATTATAAATAAAATGAAACAAAATATTTTCCACTGGATTATTTAATTGTTAGCAACAATTGTTTCGCCACACTGTGGCTTCATCAGGCTACATTTCTGACTGATGAGAGTACAGAGTTTTTCGGAAACTTATATAGGAACAAAAATTGGACATTGGCAGAAAAATATGCGATGTAGGATATCATAAACTTCAACGTTATATTGGACAATTTGCGGCATGGGATTTCCAAACAATCGGAAGAAATTCAATAAAGGGGATGAGTTTACATCTGTTTGTTCGTTCAACAGAATATTTTGTGTAGTATACCTGTTTATTTCTATAAATTCTAAGAGTGTTAATTTTATGCTCTTACTTTCTGAATGGAGAATTTCAAAGTTGACAAATTTGATAGTTCATGCCTACTGAGAATGATATCGGGTGTTTTTTCGAGGTATATAACTTTAAGTTGGCATTACTGTTCAAGATGGCGACCAATTTAACAGCTGTCAAGTGATTTATTCTCAGTTTGGTTTGGCAATTCATCATGAATAGACTCACGCCTGAAAAACGCTTGTAAATAGTGCAATTTCATTTCGAAAATAATGGTTCTGTAAGGAATACATATCACGCACTACGTCCATTTTATTTTGATTAGCGATGAAGCGCACTTCTGGTTGAATGGCTACGTCAACAAATAAAACTGCCGCATTTGGAGTGAAGATAATCCTCAAGTGTATGTCGAAACACCGTTACATCCAGAAAAACTGACTGTTTGGTGCGCTTTATGGGCTGGTGGAATCATTGGTCCGTACTTCTTCAAAAACGATGATGGCCAGAACGTTACAGTCAATGGTGATCGGTATAGAGCCATGATTACTAACTTTTTCATTCCTGAATTGAACAACCATGATGTCCAGGAGCTGTGGTTCCAACAAGACGGCGCAACATGTCACACAGAGCGTGCCACAATCGATTTATTGAAATACACGTTTGGTGACCGCCTAATTTCACGTTTTGGACCTGTGAATTGGCCTCCAAGATCTTGTGATTTAACATCGCTAGACTACTTTCTGTGGGGCTATGTAAAGTCATTGTTCTCTGCGGATAAGCCACAAACCCTTGACCATTTGGACGACAACATTCGCCGTGTTATTGCCGATATACGGCCACAAATGTTGGAAAAAGTCATCGAAAATTGGACGTCCAGATTGGACTACATCCGAGCCAGCCGTGGCGATCATATGCCAGAAATCATATTTAAAATGTAATACCACAAGATTATCTTGCGGATAAATAAAATTCATGTCAATCGAATAATCCATCGTTGTTTTATTGCAATTTAAAGTTCTATAGCTCTAAAAAAAACACCCTTCATATGCTCCCTTCATTTATGTTTATTACTCTGAGGTAGTACATAACAATATTCCTCAAAACCTTTATTCTATTATACCTCTATCAAACTCGGTATCAATGAATAATTCATTCGTCATTTCGAACAAGTTTTACCTATTATATTTATTATATCGATTATTTAATTTGCCACTTGAAATATGTATATACTAAATCACAGCTTACTTCGTCTATCAGATTTATCCATCCGATTCGTCGAACGGGTTATTAAGTTTAAAATTGAATAAATTAATGCAGAAGAATGTTTCATTTCCATTCGTCAATAAGAGATATTCAACACCATTGTATTCGACCCCTTCGTTGGTCTGCTTTTCAGCGAGGCATGAACATAAAGAGGCCTAAAACCGACCCTCCTGCCTAAAGGCAGTTCATTTACATTTGTAAGTATTGAGAGTATCTCTGGTTGTTCAGCTGTTTACGTATCATCCTGCTGTATACTGTCAAATGATATAGGGATACCGAAATTTTGTTTTGATGTGCGTGGTGACTGGTAACGTGGAGCGAATTTATCAGAATTTCAGCGAGAATATCACGAAAAGTTCGTTGTTTAGTTCTGACTTCGAAATGTCGCTTACAGGTTTTGGGTGATCTGGCTGTCGATGTTTCGGACTATGCATATTCTAATGGATGTCTTTCAAGAACTTGAGATCTTTGAATAATACATAGGCGTACAACTTTGATTCCGCCGTTTTTTTCCAGAATTCCAGGCTTTATTAAAGTGTTGTCCATCGCTGACCACTACTTTCTCCCATTTTTCGGGCATCGTACGAATCCCACGTTGAAAAAACTGGTCATCTTTTGATGCGATCCACGAATTGATCCAATTTTTTACTTCTTCATAAGACTGGAAGTGCTGGTCAGCCAGGCCATGTGCCATTGATCGAAGCAAGTGATTGTCTGAGGGAGCAACGTCTGGAGAATACGGCAGGTAGGATAGGACTTCCCATTTCAACGTTTCCAAGTATGTCTTGACCATTTTTTCACCATAGGGTCGAGCATTGTCATGCTGTAAAATTAGTTGATCATGTCTCACGTTGTATTGTGGCCACTTGTCTTTCAATGCTGGGTTCAAACGTATTGATTGCCTTCGATAACGGTCACTTCTGATTGTTTCAATTAGTTATAACAATTCATAATACACTACACTGAGCTCGTCGCACAAAATATTGAGTATGACCTTAGGACCGAGAATATTCGGTTTGCCTTTGACGTGGAAGCATGGCCGGGATATCCCCATGATTTTCTGCGCTTGGGATTATCGTAATAAACCCATTTTTCGTCTCCAGTCACAATGCGATACAGAAATCTCTTCCGTCTTTGTTTTGCAAGCAGCTGTTCGCAAGCAAACAAACGCCGTTCAACATCTCTCGGCTTCAACTCGTACGGCACTCAATATCCTTGTTTTTGAATCAATCCCATGACTTTCAGGCGTTTTGAAATGGCTTGTTGTGTCACTCTCAATGATCCAGTTACTTCTTGTTGCGTTTGATACGAGTCTCGATCAAGTTATGCCTTCAACTCTGCATCTTCAAAAACCTTTTCTCTTCCACCGCCATGCTGATCTTCAACGTCAAAATCACCGCTCTTAAAGCGTTGAAACCACTCTCGGCTCGGTCTACCACTAATAGCGGCCTCACCATAGCTATTTTAGAGCATATGAGGTCATTCTATGTCACATGTCACAAACCAAAAAGTTCCTAACTAACTTTCTTTTGAAAAAAGTTGTTCTGTCCGACCATAAAGTTATTGAAATAAAACCCTTTATAATTTCATCATGGCGTCATTATTTTTCTTATTTTGTGCCCAGGATATCGACAAGGATTAACCTAGAAACATACAATCAAGACTTTGTTCATTCATTCATTCATTCAATTCAAAGTACCATACTTTGGGCAGTGTAAACCCCCACTGTGGACCAAAATATGAGTTGGGCTCAGCAGTTATGCTATGTACCCAAAATCAAGTAATGTAATATAAAATAATTCAATCGATAATAGTAATGTGGAATGATTCCTGGGGTCACGGAGTCTAGGATTAACCTATATCATCCCACAGTGGCAAACACAGTTTATAACAACCATCTTCCACATTTATGACGATTTGCTATGTTATAACATCGATTCAGCACTCAATCTCACAAACTACAACAATATTTTTAACAGTTACACAAAAATTTTTGAGCTCCAAAATGGGACGGAAGGAAAAGTAGTCATCTCCCTGTAACAACCATTTTGGAACTTAATCAAAGACTTTGTTAATGGTCGAAGTCCATCTAGTGGTTCAAAAAATATGGTCATTTGAAAATTTTTTTCTGATAATTTCAAAAGTACAGATTAGTTATCATTATATCTATATGTTTTCTCTAACTGGATAATTTTGAAACCCATTAGTTTTTCATCCAAACAAAAATAGATGAATAAATATCATTCGTCAAATGGTATATTTTGAAACAAAAACGTAAATCATATATTTTCGTGATGGTGGAATTATATTTCCAGGTTTGTGGAGGAGGTAATTAATATTGGACATATCAATAAATATATTCAATACTTGATCATGAACATTCATTATAATTATTTTGAACTGTACATCAATATTGAAAGTCACCTGTCTAGTGGGTTGGAATTTTTTAATTGAATAGTTATTATTCAATTGCGTTTTAAATTTCATTTCAATTTGATTCATAGGGAATTTGAAGATGTAATCAATAACCAGAAATCCATGCATTCATTCGTTATTCCATCGAAATCAGGATGAAATTTTTCAATCTCAATTTTAGGTGTTAATAGTTTTAATACGAGTATATTTCAGTACCATTTTGCGCGTTTTTTTCGGGAGTTATAGGTGTAGTAAAAAGAAATCGATTATTTTTTCATGTGAAACAAGGCTTCAATTACCATAGTTGAAATGATTCGATTCAGGTAAAATATACGCCATTTTGTTTGATAACTTGTTGCCCCTCTCATAGAAGCCCTTATCTCTTTTTGTAAAAAAATGAGACACTCGATTTTCACATGCCATTGTTGAAGCGAATTTTTCACAAAACTGTCAACAAATTTTTTGTAGTACGAAATCTAATCTTCCTAATGTAATCAAGGGGAACCCCATAGGATTTATACAATGCGAGATACAGATAACTAAAGCCATCTATTGGAAAAATAATGGATTTCTTTTTACTCCACCTAATAATTTTGGGGAATGTTGCAAATATGCTTGAGATTTGAAGTTTCCAGACCTGAATCGGAATAAAAGTTCGTTTAAGGGGAGGAATTTAAATTCGTGGAAGAATATCGTTGCCATCTGCAATTGTATTATGAAAAACTATAATTGTCAATAAAAAAGTTATAAGAACTCAAATTTATTATATTAATTTAGTTCATAGGACAAATTGACAGTTGGAAAAATTGCACACAAATCTCTAGCAATTCGGTTCGTGCATCTTCTACGAGTAAATGGACTGATAACATCGAAATCGCTATAAATTCCAATGAGAACCTAATAAGTCATATCTGAATATAACAATCCACAAACGTGAGGAACTAATGAAACTGCACAGTTGGATTAGCATTGTAAACACTTCAATCAATATTCAGCTTTCCCAACCCATTTCGATTGAATGCTCAAGAACGAATTCATGCAACAAACACTTCTCAATCAATATCAATAGAAGGGGTTCTCGTTTGGAATAAATTTAATTTTTCAGACGTATTGGTGGTCTACCTCATCAGACTGCAATATCATAAAATTATATAAAAATAAGTAAACATTTCGTGATAAAAAGTATAGGCATGGTCTTAATCTATAAGGGGCGTTTCACATCTATATGCACTCCAATTTAATGTGCAGAAATTACAAACAACAATGAATACATACCACCACGAATGAATTAACACAATTTGGTCATGTCTAAATCTCGCAATTGAGACTCAAAATTGAATGTTTTCTTAGGCCTGGACATTCTCTGTTGCCGAAACATTGAAGGAATAATAATAACAACCATTACAAAGCATTATGTATACAGCTTCATACCCTTCAGATGGATTATGAATAGAATTTAACTAAGCTAGGTCGTTTCATTACAGATTGAATAGATGTCCTTATGTTCGGTAGAGGGATACTTGTGAAGAGGAATTTGAAGCCGTAAAAAGAACTAAACTATTTAATTCTGACAAAATTTTCCATAAATATTCGTTCATTTAGATTGCAACACATCTCTTAATAACGGGTGTTTTTTTTCGAGGTATATAACTTTAAGTTGGCATTACTATTCAAGATGACGACCAATTTAACAGCTGTCAAGTGATTTATTCTCAGTTTGGTTTGGCAATTTATCATGAAAAGACTTACGTCTGAACAACGCTTGCAAATAGTGCAATTATATTTCGAAAATAATGTGCGGAATACGTATCGCGCATTACGTCTATTTTATTTTGTTTAACGATGAAGCGCACTTCTGGTTGAATGGCTACGTCAACAAAAAAACTGCCACATTTAGGGTGAAGCTAATCCTCAAGTGTATTTCGAAACACCGTTACATCCAGAAAAACTGACTGTTTGGTGGGTGTTATAGGCTGGTGGAATTATTGGTCCGTACTTCTTCAAAGAGATGATGGCCAGAACGTTACAGTCAATGGTGATCGGTATAGAGCCATGATTACTAAGTTTTTCATTCCTGAATTGAACAACCATGATGTCCAGGAGCTGTGGTTCCAACAAGAGGGCGCAAAATGCACACAGCTCGTGCCACAATCGGTTTATTGGAAGACACGTTTGGTGACCGCCTAATTTCACGCTTTGGACCTGTGAATTGGCCTCTAAGATCTTGTGATTTAACACCGCTAGACTACTTGCTGTGGGGCTATGTGAAGTCATTGGTCTATGCGGATAAGCCACAAACCCTCGACCAGTTGGAAGACAACATTCGTCGTGTTATTGCCGCTATACGGCCACAAATGTTGGAAAAAGTCATCGAAAATTGGACGTCCAGATTGGACTACATCCGAGCCAGCCGTGGTGGTCATAGGCCAGAAATCATATTTAAAATGTAATGCCACAAGATTATCTTGCGGATAAATAAAATTCATGTCAATTGAATAATTCATAGTTGTTTTATTGCAATTTAAAGTTCTATAACTCTAAAAAAACACCCTTTATATGTCACATGATATTATCCAAATGATAGATTCCAGGTACTATCTTAAGTTATTACTAATGAAATCGATATTGTTTCAAAAACTTTTTCCCCTTTTTCTTCCAATATTTCATGCATTCACGTGCTCACGTAAATCCAGTCCACTCATTGTTCAACTCTCGGTAATGCAGTTGTGCTAATCTTATTTTGTATCATGCGAAGTTGAATTCAAATTCAATTTTGTGATCTCGTTTTCTGCTCCCACAGTTTCACGCTACTAGTACAATTGAAATTGATATAAACTTGCAGCGAGGGACATCGTAAATTGGCAGTTGAGAAATGTGATTTCATTTTCCGCATTTTTATAGATTCTCCCTACCATTAAATATTCCGCTACATACAATCCGTGTGCATGTAATCTGTTTGAACGACCGTTTCTGCTTCGTGAAATTTGCAAAATTCAAACCATTCTTGTTACAGGGTGTTGAGTTTCGATATGTTTTGAGTTTTCGTCCAAATTACTAGCTACAGCAGCATTATTTTCGGTTGTTCTTTTGCGACGCACACGGTTTCGATTTTCCACATCATAAATGTAGGCTTGGTTAATCGATCGTCTAGAGGTATGATTCGATTACCTGCCTTTCGTCTTTTTCTCCGTGACTTTGTTCGGGTTTGTAATATTTGAACTCTTTTTAATTATATACATATATTTACAAAGCCACACTTCAGTACAATTTAATTATTGAGAAGATCCTAATTACGTCTCAATTACAATGACTTGACCTGTCCACCGGCTGGAACTTACTCTGTACTGACTGCAACTTACTGACCTCTCCTGAAAATCGACTTCCCTTCTTTCGGCTTGATCACACCGTTATAACACTCCAGAACAGGGGGAAAGTACCAAAAGTACCACCCCTAGTCCAATAATAGATACGGTACTGAATTTCGTCTTTAACTCGAGTGTTAATTACTCGAAACGTCTTCGAATATCACGTCTTCGTCTTTGATTCCAGTTTCGGTCGTCTTGTCTTTAACTCGTTCGCGACTCGTCTTAATCTAGTCCGCGAACCGTCTTTACGTCGTACGCCTTAAGTTGACCGACCGACTTAATCTTTACTCGTCTTAGACTTGACTTGAACTGTCCACCGGCTGGAACTTACTCTGTCTACTGACCGCAACTTACTGACCTCCCCTGAATATAGACTTCCCTTCTTCCGGCTGAACCACCCCCTTAGCATCACCCCGATATGTACCACCCCTAGTCCAATAAGAGTTTTGCCGTACCGCCCACAAAGCTCTTCGCGGATTCCTGGAAATCGAATATTCTTGAAGGACCAGCACTCGATACGCAGATGTGACATCCGGTACCAACCCACAGTAAATCTCGACACCCCGAAGAATTAACACTTCCTTTCTATGTTATATAAAGGGTGTTTTTTTTAGAGCTATAGAACTTTAAATTGCAATAAAACAACGATGGATTATTCGATTGACATGAATTTTATTTATCCGCAAGATATTTTTGTGGCATTACATTTTAAATATGATTTCTGGCATATGACCGCCACGGCTGGCTCGGATGTAGTCCAATCTGTACGTCCAATTTTCGATGACTTTTTCCAACATTTGTGGCCGTATATCGGCAATAACACGGCGAATGTTATCTTCCAAATGGTTAAGGGTTTGTGGATTATCCGCATAGACCAATG
The DNA here is from genome assembly GCF_914767665.1 of Harmonia axyridis. Classification (NCBI taxonomy): domain Eukaryota; kingdom Metazoa; phylum Arthropoda; class Insecta; order Coleoptera; family Coccinellidae; genus Harmonia; species Harmonia axyridis. The sequence goes on from NC_059507.1 coordinate 9,405,619, forward strand.
ACTTTACATAGCCCCACAGAAAGTAGTCTAGCGGTGTTAAATCACAAGATCTTGGAGGCCAATTCACAGGTCCAAAACGTGAAATTAGGCGGTCACCAAACGTGTCTTTCAATAAATCGATTGTGGCACGAGCTGTGTGACATGTTGCGCCGTCTTGTTGGAACCACAGCTCCTGGACATCGTGGTTGTTCAATCCAGGAATGAAAAAGTTAGTAATTATGGCTCTATACCGATCACCATTGACTGTAACGTTCTGGCCATCATCGTTTTTGAAGAAGTATGGACCAATGATTCCACCAGCCCATAAAGCGCACCAAACAGTCAGTTTTTCTTGATGTAACGGTGTTTCAACATACACTTGAGGATTAATTCCACTCCAAATGCGGCAGTTTTGTTTGTTGACGTAGCCATTCAACCAGAAGTGCAAAGAGAAGAACAAAATAAAATGGACGTAGTGCGCGATACGTATTCCGCACAGACCCATTATTTTCGAAATGAAATTGCACTATTTGCAAGCGTCGTTCAAGCGTGAGTCTATTCATGATGATTGCCAAACCAAACTGACAATAAATTACTTGACAGCTGTTAAATCGGTCGCCATCTTGAACAGTTATGCCAACTTGAAGTTATATACCTCGAAAAAAAACACCCGTTATAATAGCCATTCGTTCCCTGTAAATTCATTGAAACCGTCATGCCCTCGACACTTGAAGAAACTAATAGGTCTACAAGCATCCTGTTGACCATGTCAATTATTCACTGGGAACAATGACTGGATCCTACATAAACTTGTTTCAACAGCTCAAATTTTTCAAACAATATCACTATTGTCAACTTAGAAAGTGTATTTTAACAATTCAAATGCGTTGTTGAAATGTAAATGTGGTAAAAGCGTAGTTTTACTTCTCATATGTCAAAATATAACGACTTCATAAGTGACAGCTGCCCAGATACCTCTAATTGCAGGTCCCGTTACATACGGAAGATAATATTTCAAAGAAAACATATTGAACCGGCGACTTCACCATTTTGTAACGTCATCCTCAAATGAAATACTCCTCACAAGTTCAAATTGATTCGTCTATGTTTTCTAACAGTCTAAGAGCCAATAGGAGCTAGGACGAAAGCTTAAAGTATCTGTATGCAATGTCTCCAAAAAAGGGTCAAGTAGAAATGGCCACTAAAAAATTTAGATCATCGTGGCTTTGGCAGGTATCAGGTGATAAAAGAGCATAAAATTGGGACTCAAATTACGTATAAAAGCTGAAATTTCTATGGATATTACTTGGACAACTATAAAAAGATGTTACCTACGTCTAATATCATGGAGATAGTCAATAGACAAAACATTAATCCTAAAGTTCTGGAATTATTGAATTATGAATATGTAACACAGAATTTGAGACAAATAACTAGTCAATAGATTATAAACTGATAATATTCTATACAGAATGTTTCCAAATTAGACGTGAAACTTGAAGGGGATGTTAGTATCGCTCATATGCTATCGGTTGAGCCATATTTATTGATAACCGAAAATAAACAAACAGATATTTGAGTTCTTGTGTTTTTAAGAACAATTCTCATCTTACGTCGTTTTTCGTCAATTTTTTCTACGTTAATCAAGTTGGATTTGAATTTTGGATTATTTTCAACAGAAAAGGATATGATATATGTAAAAAGCAAAATTATGGGGTTTAGATGTTGAATAAGAATTATTATGATTTGATAGTTGGTGTATGAAGAAAGGATTAGTTAATTTCTAATATAAATTTGCCTGCAACTTTCGAATCCCACAATTTATGTATGACGAAATTATTTTGAAAACTAGCCAAATTCCCTCTCTGTTTCCTAAAAAACTTTTCGTTAGTTTTGCTTCATCAGATTTGATCTGGTTTGAAATTATCTCCACCATTCTTTATCCAAGTACGTTTCTCATCTCTATATTATTTCTTCAGTTGTTACATTCGAACTGAAATTTACTAGCAATCCTCTCGCTGCTTCGTTTATTCTAAGAGTGTTTGATCCGGATTTCTCGGTGGCCACGAAAATAATATAAAATTATAATCAAATTCGGTCAACGATGACAAAATTGACGAAGGATGAAGTAAGCTTAGAAATCAAATACCACCTAATTGTTGATTTTTGGTTTTCACTAAATATGGCTCAAACGACAGCAAATGAGTCATACTAACACGTTCTTCAAGGTTCACGTCTAATTTGGAAACACCCTGTATATCATCTTCATTCTAATCCTACAATCTAAATTTAACATTCTAGATCATCAAAACTTAACAGAGCTCACTTATGATCTTGCATGAACGTTTATAATTATAATTTGCTCGGCTACTTAAACCATAACTTCGCCAGCTAGGCTCGTAATAGATATATGAGAGGTCAGTTGCTCTATGCCATTAATGTTCATCGAAGATAATTTCTGTCTCGCAGTTTTTAATGAGTTCCACGTGAGAGAGCAACCGAATTGGCCAATTTTCATAACTGCTAAAACATGATAAGATGCTAACATGCATATTAATGAAGACCCTTTTGATGACATACGTAGAAATAAGGATCGTCAGCACTCTCAACTTATTTCAAACTCTAATTTCGGATAAAGGGAATGGATATATTTGAATTTGAAATATCCTGAAGTGTCTCAGATTATATGTTTATGAGGTAAAATATTCTTCTTCTGAAATAGAATCAATCGAAAGTTCGGTATTGTTTATTGGATAATATTTATATTGTACTCTCTAGAGAGTCATTCAATTAGTATTGCTATGAATGATAGGATCATCGATTCAAAATCGATTAATCAAAAAGTTAATTAATTCAACATTAATTAATTGGCACCGAATTGAATGTATGCATCATGTTTTTGCACTTTATAAATTTCAGTCATATTCAATCACACAAAATTAACACAAACTTTATAAAAACAAGTTTTATAATTTATATGGATTGTATTGTGTAACAGCCCAGTTTAAAACTTTTGGTTGTCAATATCCAATTTTATTGGTAGTAAAAGTTTCAATCTGGACAAAATGGAATTTTTGATGAAGCTTCAAATGGCAAACCAAGCATCTTGCTAACCTTTCAAATGCTTCAAGTGATTAATTGATGTCGATGAATCTGATACGTGAATAAGTTTAATTTTTGTTAGGCATATTTCTGAATCTGAGTATTTATAACAATGTCACCTTCCTTGAATCGGAAAATATTCGTAACTTTTGCGCATTATCTTACGTATGTTCAAAACACTTCTCCAGCCAGTTTTATTTGATGAACCATTGGCTGAATCACGAATTGATATAGCTATAGGTAATTTGAGAAATACGCAGTACGCACACTGACTTGTGTTGTATAGATCGTTATTTGTTAGAGGTGAAGCGTTCACAGTTTCCCTCTTTTTCGATTCCAATATTTTTCATGGCTGTCGATATGTCGGAGTAGTCCTTCTAGGCCTGAATGTGATCATTTTGTTTTTCCATTTCCCCAAAATCTTCCTCCTTCTTGCCTAAATTGCTCGATTTCTCCAAAATTACAAAGGTTGCATCAATGGACAAAATGCAGAAAATCTTTTCATGTTAAATACTCTTATCTTGAAAAAATTGAGAGAATTATTGATGAATAAATTTATTTTGACTGGAAGTGAATTATTCACCTAACATGAAAAATTTCTTTTACCTTATTTTCTTCTAGAGTCATAAAACCATAGTCACAAAGTATTTTCAAATCAATTTTTGAAAGATAACATTTCATTCCGCCGTTTATCAGGAAACAAACGTGGGTTGAACTTAGTTTTAGCTTTCTCGCCACTTGTGTTTACTGCTTCAATCTTGATTCACTGAGGTGAAAGTCTAGAGAAACCGACGTAACTCAATTTTTCTCAGTATAGGTCAATATTATTCGAACAATTATTGACGTAATGTAGTGAAAAATGTGGAAGGCATCAATATGAAGGCAGGAATTTTTAAAATATCGTCTATTGGAAATAAAATTCTATGATTCTGATGACATAATCCGCCTGAAATGTGGTATGAACATTGAAGTGATTATTTAACATTGATAACCTAGTTGGATCTTGAATTCAAATGAAGAAACAATTGGTCGAATCTATTTCTATCGAAGCACTCAAATGGATAACAGCACTTAAGTTACGACCTTTAAGAAGGTCAGGTCTGTTCAGAGCAATAAATTGCTCAACCCAAATTCACAATTTTGTGAAGGAGTATTACCATATATGACTCTACAGCGTTGTCAAGTGGAAATTGCAATATAAGTTCAAATGAAGAAACAATTGGTCAAATCTATTTCTATCGAAGCACTTAAATGGATAACAGCACTCAGAATACGACCTTTAAGAAGGTCAGGTCTGTTCAGAGCAATAAATTGCTCAACTCAAATTCATAATTTTGTGAAGGAGTATTACCATATATGACTCTACAGCGTTGTCAAGTGAAAATTGCAATATAAATTTCTCTGTCAACTTATTATTATCACTGCTGGCTGATGTGATATTCGTTTTACTTGAGTTTTTTATGGACCTAATGACGCATCAACACTGAATTTGCACACTGCTTGAAATTTTATATCTACTCAACCGGGGAATCTGCCATTATGGAAATATTGGGTGATTGTTTCAGATATACAGGATCTTCCTAAATTGCAGATACAGAGAAAAAAAGAGAGATTCCTTGGATAATTTTAAGAAAAAGAAGTCCTATAGACATGGGCCCGCAAAACCTCTGATTTCGAGATACATAGGGTTTTTTGTAGTTTGGTAAATCAGTACTAAAACTTATAATTGAATTATTCATTACAGCTTACTAACTGGATATTTATAATAATTAATAATAATAAAGTTTATTGGTCCTTTTTGACATTTAATTTTAATTCTGATTTTCCTGAGGATTACTAGAGAATTGTTTGAAATTTTTTTCTCGAAATCGGTAGCAGTTAAAGCTACAAGGAACCAAAAAGTGTAGTATTGGAAAAAAGTTTCTTTTTAAATTTTTATAAAATACCAGTAGTCCACTAAAAAAAAGTTCTATAGGAAAGAAGCGAAAAAATATCACCCTGCAGATTCGCATTCGAAATTTATATCTCAAAACAAGGCATTTATGAAACATATTTATGGGACGTTTTTTCATAAGAAGATCAGAGAAATCTGTAATTTTCGGTTGTACCTCCAATTTAGGAACATCTTATATAAATAAAACTGATTACATGCCAAGCGGACAATTCAATATTTATAATAATGTGAAATCAATGATATTTCTCTACCTGAACAAGAGAAAAAATCTGTAAAAACAGGTTTATTCACAAATGAAAGGATCTTGGATTTTTTTCCAAGAACGTAGGTATACGAAAAAGAAATATTAGTTACCGAAAGTAATGCTTCTTAACAAACTTGGTAATAACTTCGGAGATTCGTGATTTTCACATTTATATTCTTCAGCACAATGGAAATGAATTTTTCAGCTACTCCATCTGCCTGCGTTCCTTTCACGATTCCCATTTCGATTGAAGAAGAATAAGTGGGAAAGAATAATTGAAATATTATATGCGAAAAACGAAACCACTCTGAAAAGAAATCGAAAAACTTTTCAACAGTTCTCAACGAACTCATAATTCACTGCGAAACAAACACTTTTAAGTGAGAGGAGGCATGTTTCACCGAGAACGGGAGTAGATTATAAATTAAATCCTTATTCAATTCGTCATTCCTCCTTATCTGGAAGGGATTCTCTCTTTCCCGATTCCGATGAACATGAAATTATACCTCAGAGATGTATATCCCAGATATTATGGAAGTAATTGGGTGTATTCTGAAGAAATTCATAATGAAAGTATTAAATATTCTTCATCCTTTTTAGGTTCTTGTTCTTGGGAATTTTTCTGCAGTAAATCGTTCCAAACGATCAGCTCAGATCGATTGATGAAGATATCCATTTTAATCGTCTAGCTGGCTGGAGATAATTTCCGAAGGGCATTAACTATAGTTTGATTATAATTTATTGTAACTCGAGAAATTCCACCTGAGAAATAGTAGTAATATTTATAAAATATGTATAGCGTTCCTTAGAAATAACGCTTCATTTCAATATTTATAAACGCCCGTTTATATATACAGGGTGTTCCTAAATTGGAGATACAAAAGAAAAGGACAGATTCGTCAGATCATTTTGAGAAAAAAGTCCTATTAACATGTTCCCGCAAATACCTTGTTTTCGAGATACAGAGTGTTAAGGTTCCATTTTTTAGAGTTATTTTCTCGTAGCACGTTCCCTACACAAGATATTCAACTTAAATTTGGCACAGATTTTCCAATTTGAAGATTTCATCATGTGATATGCTAATTCTGATTGCAAATATACAGGGTGGAATTTTTCTATCCTTCAGAACTTTTTTTTGGTGAACCACTGGTGATTCAGAAGAATGTACAAAGAAACTTTAGTGCAGTACTACACTTTTTGGATTCTTGTAGTTTTATCGTATCTGCTATCGATTTCGATGAAAAATTTCTAGTAATTCTCAGGAAAATCCAAATTATCATAAAGATCCAGTTAGTAAGCTGTGATGAATAAATTGAATATTAGTTTTGATACTTATTATCGCTATCTGTGGTAAAGATTATTGCAGATTCGATAAAATGGTATAATCAACACAAAAAAATAGGACTACAAGAAACACCCTGTATCTCAATAACAAAGTAATTGTGACCTCATCTTTATGGGATTCTTAAAATGATCCGAGGAATCTGTCATTTAGCAGAAGACGACATATTCATAGTTGATTTCTGAAAATGGTAAAACATAACCTTATAGCACCGAAACTATAAGCTAGACTAAATCTGTGTGTGACATCGTTGATACAATAAAAAAGTAGCTCAGTGTTGCAAAAACCGCAACATACTCAACTCCTAAATGAAAAACTCCATAAAACCCACGTATAGTTGGGACACACTGTAAAAATCATCAAAAATACCTCACTCAATGTTGCAGCAGCTTGCATCTAGCAATGCTATCATACATGCGACACTGTTAAACTGAAATTCCAATAAATTATCAGACTGCTATCTGAAACCGAGAGGTGAAACAGTGAAAAAATCACCCAACAATTTCATTCAACAGATATTTTATCTGCTGAATTGATATCCGGGACTTTATTACCAAGTGATGTAGCAGGCCCTAAATCTGAAAATCGAATAAGTCTTTTTGACTCATGATTGTAACAGATTTTCCGGACAGCGTTTCAAGTTCGAATTTCAACGTTCCAAAGTGTGTAGAATATAAAAAGAGTCTAGAAAAAATCCGTCCATCTGTCATCTCTCCCTATTCTACAAATCTATGAAAACAAGTTGAAATAAAATATAGTAAGAAAATAGATCTTTGATATTAAGGTAGAAGTACTTATTCATGTATTTGCATTGAATAGATGTTTAAGCACCGAGGCTTTGTCAAACGGGCATCAACATCTCTTAATACCTACTTATGGTGCATACCAGCTCTTATGTAAGAGCAGTTACTTACTATATCCACAAATTCAAAAAGTCAATTTATTCAAAGTGAAAGTATATTTAATTACTATGTAACGTTGAAACGTTATGGTGCTTGGAAAAATACATCTTTTGCTGAAGGATGAATAGAGGACAGTAGATCTTCAAAAACTGAAGTTTCAAGAAGACTTGCAGGGACACCTTCTGAGTCTGGTTCCTCTTCGCACAATGTATAGATTATGCACAAGAACTTAATATACTAAATAATGTAGGATCCAGTTATTGTTCCCTGTAAATAATTGAGATGGTCAAGAGGATGCTTGGAGACCTATTAGTTTCTTCAAGTGTCCAGGACATGACAGTTTCAATGAATTTACAGGGAACGAATTGCTTTTGTTTATAACTTAGAAAGGAAGTGTTAATTCTTCGAGGTGTCGAAGACATGTCGGGTCGATTACTCGATTGTAAATCTTAGGAGATTTACTGGGGTTAGAAAAGATCGAAAACAAGACGGTTGTACCAGATGTGTCACATCTGTGGATCAGGTTCTAGTCCTTCGAGAATATTCGATTTCCAGGAATCCTCGAAGAGCTTTCTGGGCGGTACGCAAAATTCTTATTGGACTAGGGGTGGTACTTTTGGTACTTTCCCCCTATATTGGGGTGTTATAAGTGTGTGGTCAAGCCGAAAGAAGGGAAGTCGATATTCAGGAGAGGTCAGTAAGTTGCAGTCAGTAGAGAGTAAGTTCCAGCCGGTGGACAGTTCAAGTCAAGTCTAAGACGAGTAAAGAGCAAGTTCGGTCGGTCAACTTAGGATGTACGACGTAAAGACGGTTCGCGTACTAGATTGTGACGAGTCGCGAACGAGTTAAAGACGAGACGACCGAAACTCGAGTTAAAGACGAAGAAGTGATATTCAAAGACGTTTTGAGTAATCAACATTGTAATTAAAGACGAAATTCAGTACCGTAGTGAGAAACTTGTAATTAAGACGTAATTAAGATCTTCTCAATACTGAGTTTGTACTGTATAAGTGTGGCTTTGTAAATAGATGTAAATAATTCAAAAGAGTTTAATTATTACAAATCCGACAAAGTCACGGAGAATAAGACGAAAGGCAGGTAATCGAATCATACCTCTAGACGATCGATAACCAAGCCTACAATAATTATATTGATAACTAAGCAATGAGATGAAACTTACAAAATGGTATGAAGTGAAAATAATTTCTGAGAAGCAAACCTAACGAAAACAACGATACTGAAATTGTGTAATATTACTCATGCAATGATACCCAAATAAAATATATCTCACCTTGCTCCCAATAAACGTATTCCTACGGAAAGAGAAGCTGAGTACCTTGGTCATATCTTTGCGCTAATGGGATTAAGGGCTGAGCTATTACATAATAAATTGTTTAAGGTTGGCCAGTCTGTTCCGGATCAGCCAACAAGAGACGAGCACGTCTCGTGGTTCAGACTGGAGTCCCTACCGATCTCCCTGTTTTAATCAATTCCAGAGGGAAACGCACATAAAAACTTCAATTTCATGGGAAGCAGATCATCTTAACGTCGTCCTTATTTCGCAAGACATCCTTTTGAACTCCATGTTTGTTGAATAAATTAACAAACTTGGAAATCGGATTCGATAAAAACACAAGGAAATCCGAGAGAGTTAATTTCGAAACAAACAATTCAGAAAATTACATATCTGTGAAATGTGATTAACTTTGACATCATTGTTCTCGGGATTAAATTTTTTTTTATAAGTCTTTTGATTACGTTGGATCTGTAGTTGATGAAATGTTAAGTTTTATTTGATTTAAAATGGTTCTGAATCTTATGGTGCGATGAACTGGTAAAAAGTAGTGCTACAAGAAACACCATGTTCCTTGAAAACAAAGCATTTGCATATAGGCCTTTTTTTTCTTTGAATTATCCAAGGAATCTCTAATTTTCCGTTGTACCTCCAACTTAGGAACACCTTGTATTGTTGAAATCTTTAATATCCATGTTCTCTATCTATCTATCTATCTATCAGGTCCCCAACATGGGGATAAGGGCTCAACCGAGGTTATGTACCCATCCTCGAACTTTATAAAACAAATCAAAGTTTTTCACAACAATCAAAAACTCATCTCAACAATTTGCACTATACAAATATAACCTTCCATCTTATTCTTCAAACTATACAAAAATTCCTGAAAAACACTCATATTTGGAGCACCAAAATGGGACCCAAGGAAATGTAGTCATCTTGGCGTAACGACCATTTTGGAACTCCACCCATGTTCTCTATATTATATACCATTTGAATTGACATTTATCTGATGCTTATACCATGACGCAATGTGTTAAAGAAGAAAACGCCAGCGAGTTTGTCATTTTTAATAGTTTTGGTCATTGATAAACAAACGCATAAAGGTGGATTATGGTTGTGGCCTGGTATAATAGTGGGATACATTCTCCATTTTCAGTCAAAGCGACCTATATTCTGAGGTTATATTTCAACGAAATATATCCCTTTATTGCTTGATTTTATCTCAAGCAGTTCTCTCCATGTAGTGGTGGATGGAGTTTCATCTGATTCTCTACCCATAAATGCTGGTATTCCGCAGGGGTTAGTTCTGGCTCCTACACTATTCAAACATCAACAATTTGCTGGAAAAAATTTCATGTTCACTTCACAGCTTTGCGGACAATAGTACCCTCCATACCACATTTTATTTTAGGGCTCCAATACCACCTCACCAAATCAGAAACGAACGAGGAAGAAATGTTAACCACATGAATATGGTCTTGGCAACAATTCTCGTATAGACGTTCAATAAAGGCAGGTTCAACGCAGGCAAAACACAAGTATGCCTCTCCACTAGAAAAGCTGATCTCACTGTACGCAACATAAGCTTGCCAGGAAAGACCAGGAGTAATTGAAGACGTCTATCTTGATGCTTGGTATTATTGTCAGCAATAATCTTTCTTGGGAAAAAACACGTGAGATCAATTGTTAAAAGTTCACCCCAAAAACTTGGTTTTTCTGTTTTGTGCCAGGAGCTATTTCACTCTTGGTCAGCTGCTCACGATCTAGAAGGCACATATTCGGCTTTTCTGGAGTACTGTTTCCATGTTTGGAGTGCTGCACATAAACATATCCTGAAACTATTAAATTCTGTTTATAAAAGGGCATTCCACCCTGCTTACAAACTCGCTCACTCCTCTGGAACACAGTAGAAAAGTGGGGGATCTAGCTTTATTTCATATATATTTTTATAGATGATATGCTCTTCTGAAATATCATCTGTCGTTCCTCCTCTGGTAGTCTCTTCGAGATCCAGTTCACACATCCCTCTTGGTCCCTTTGAGGACCTATAGAACATATCTTTTCAAGAACAGCTAGGTTTTGAAACACATTGCCTAGGGAGGTATTCCCCGAGGCTTGGTACCTCCAGAAATTCAAGAGGAACACCAGTTCCTACCTTCTTGCCCTTGTTTTTCACGATATTCTATGAAAATTACAGGATATTGTCTTTCGCGAAAATCACTGATTTAAAAAAATTATTGCTCGAATCGAAATGAAATATTTCCTTGAACGACTAGTGTTTCTGTAGTACACTCTCTCATAAATTGCCCTCCTAAAAACATCCAATTGCAGTTTTGGGAATCCACAAGAAAGACTCCCTATTTTGTTGCTTCATTGCAAAGTTTACTTCTGCATTTCTTCCACCTATTTTCTGAATCACTTATCTCTCAATTGCCTGAAGGCGATAAAGAGTAATAACCCATCCTATCTAATCTATTTACTCAAGCTTCTGCCCTTTTGTTGATTTCCGAGCCATTTGTAAAACAATTTATTATACTTTCTGTGGAATCTTGGATATACCCTCTTTTTTACGTATGATCGCATTAAACCAACTTTCACAGAAGGATCTCCTCATCTTTTATATAGATTTCCTTCGACTTTTCTATTACGTATGCCCTTTCTACAGATTCTGAGAGCAGTTTGAATAGAACTTCTGAATCCTGGTGAAAAAGATGGGATATTCATGAAAATTCGTTGTGTTCAAGTTTCTACTGTCTGCACGTTATGTACAAAAACATGTGCTATTATAGATACCTACTAAGTTGAAAGCCATGCAGAATCATTCCATGTGATAGAGGTAATCTAAATTCCAATTATGAAACAAATTCGAGTGAAAACCACTGGTAAATATGCTTTCATAGAATGAAAGTGAATTTCAATCATATATCCAAGCAAATGGGTTCAGCAAAATCACAAATAAGTAATCGATTGAGGAAACCAATATGCAATATCAGGATAACAAACTTTTGGCTAAAGTGCATCTGGAACATTGCAGACTCAGAGAGCTATTTCGATAATCATACAGGTATATCAAATAATATTGACTAAATGGATATTCTGGAACGTAGATTGAGCTGTAATTTGCAGTTTACATGTAGACCACACAGTAGAGATTGGATTTATTTTGTCGCGTGATCGGATTCAATCAAAATAATGACTTTGCTCATTAGATTATTGGAAGTAAATATTGATTCGAGGATCTTAGAACGACCCAGTATTATGTTAATTATAAGTTTCGAGGTGACAGCTCGAATGTTGCGTGAATATTTTCATTTTTCTTGAGGATAAGGCCAAAGTTTTTTCTCATCCAGGCATTCTTTTCAGTTCAGACAAAACTTGGTTCTATTATTATTATTACTGAAAGCATTTTGACTCTTGTTTGGTTGGTACCTGGTACAATATGAGAAACTAGCATTGTTCTTATTTTTTCACAACATTCTTCAGGTGCATCTTGGAGAGAGTTTATGGAAAGTATTTTTTTTGTAACGGAAACTAGCATCTAGAAAACCTTCCCTACAATGCTAAGTAGAACAGAAGATTGGAAAATAGAGTCTTCAGTTCCAACTTGCAGAAAGAATACCATCAATTACTATCGTTAGGGTGCTGTCCAAGTGTCTTTCAGGCAGAGATACTTGCAATCAAAAGAATGTATGGAAATGAACCTAGCGAGAAACTATCAGAAATGTGATATATTCTAACAGTCAGGCTGCAATCAAAGTTTGGGCTGACATATCATCCATTCTAGTATGATATTAAAGTGCCGAAGGAAATTCAATGAAATAGGCAAAAATAATAAGGTCTGTTCAGTCTGGGTTCCTAATCACTCGAGAATTAAAGAGAAGAAAGAGGCTAACATTTGCCAGGATAGGAGTATAAATTCCTTTTATTGACCCAGAACCTTTCTGAGGAATAGGTTGATGTACCTACAAGAAAGAGTTTCAATACGTAGAAAATTTCAGGACGAGATATAATAATGAAGCACATCTAAGATAATCCAGGAAAGACTTCCATGGTCAAAAATGAGCGCATGACTGAACGAGTGCCTAAAGCTCCTGATATTGAGCCATAAAAAGAAGGATTTGCTGAAAAGAAAAAAGTAAGAGTAAAATCTTCAATAGTGCTATACTGACCAGATGCATCATTATTGAAGGATTTGCTTCACTCCAGTTATGAGCATATTCTCTAATGTCTGTAGATTACCTTTTATATTTGACTGAAAAATTTTGCTTATTATTTTTTAAAGCAGATAGAAATATTTGCTTCTTTTTCGCATGTAAAAAGTTTTCCTTCTCTTCATTAATATGGCTCATTAGGTCAGTGCTTTTTTCAATTTTTTTTGCGAGTTGTATTCGGTATACACTTCATTCCTATTAATTTTGAACCTCGAACGATGCCAACAAAAAAATTCAACGAAAAATAATCCACTGTGATGAAACCACAGAATATCTCGAGTTCTTCCACTTGGTGGTAGATAGCCGGTTGAAAAATAATTTCCATATCCGTGGAATTATTGAAATTAATTTCTTTCAATTCTTCGCCCACGACGCAGCACTCTAGGTGGATGGGCACAGTTTGCAATCTGAACGTTTGAATGGGAACGAACAAAGGGCTACATCGCTCGGAAAATGATAGCAGTGTAGGAGACGCGCAGGCAACTCGCTGATGATTACACAAATTCAATAGGAGCAAACCGTTCATATCACACTTCACTCTGGCCCCTCGCTTCGACCCCATCAGAGCATAGTTTCGAGCTACGAGGATAATGAGTTCCATTTCAGATGCGGATCCATATTGTGATATTTAATAATTCCGACAGTGGCTTCCAATGGTCGGATTGCAGCAGTAAACGCTTGAGAATTCATTGAGATTGGAATCTACTTTTCTGCATTCACGAATATGAGCCTGCCATTCATAGTAATCCCAAGAATTTGAATCGGTTTTTTTTTAATTGTTCATTCACTTACCCAGAAACTTAGGTTGATGAAGTTTTCTCTTTGCTTGCTGCTGTTCGTTCATTTGCTAAGAGTTGTTTGAAATTTTCGTGAGGGAACTATACACTGTGCCCGTAAAGTATGGAACAAATTCATTTTTAGCTACAGACTATTTTAAGAAATAATCCTGAAACACGTCGATTTTTTATTTTAATTCACCATATTTTAAAATAATAATCTAATATACAGGGTGAATTACTTTCGAGTAATGACCGTCATTTTTTTAAATGGAACTCCCCCAGTTTGTCTCAATTTTCCGATTACTCTAGCTGAGCTGATTCCGAAAAAGTATCACATGTTGATTCCAATTGGTACAGAGTGGACAAAAATACAATAGTTTTGTGTGTGCTCATAAAGTAACGCGTAACATTCTTTATTAGTTAAATTAACAATATTATCAATAATACTTATTGTCTAGCGGCAATTGGTTTAAATGTAACACCCTGTAGTTTGTTATATTTTCAGATAGTATTTTCGATAATATTGTTAATTTAACTAATAAAGAATGTTACGCGTTACTTTATGAGCACACACAAAACTATTGTATTTTTGTCCACCCTGTACCAATTGGAATCAACATGTGATACATTTTTGGAATCTGCTCAGCTAGAGTAATCGGAAAATTGAGACAAGATGGAGGTGTTCCATTTAAAAAAAAATGACGGCGACGTCATTACTCGAAAGTAATTCACCCTGTATATTAGATTATTGTTTTAAAATACGGTAAATTGAAATAAAAAATCGATGTGTTTCAGGATTATTTCTCAAAATGGTCTCTTTAGCTGAAAATGAATTTGTTCCATACTTTACGGACACAGTGTATATTTTAGCACTTCTTTCACTAAATCCCACACCTCACAAGCAAAAACACTTTTTTCTCTTAAAATTCGACTTTATTCGTCAACATAGTCATTCATTGTAGTTCATTTATTTAGTTTTCAGATATTGTTTCCTCAATGTTGTTAGAGGCAAAGAATATTTTGAAACGTCGAAAATGCGATTTGATTACAATGAAATATAATGATGACATAATATTTTATAATTGTATGGCATGTTCGAGACAGTATTGCAGCAGAAAATACCGAATTTCTGAGTCAAATTCGATGTTTATTGTTGGGATTCCCGGAACTACATTGGAATTTTGAGTTGTTATTAAACCTACATAACTTCCATATTCCTAATGGTATCGTTGTGAAACAAAATATTAATGGATTAAAATTGAACATCTTATGGTTTTGCTAAAAAATTGAAGTTCTCGAGTCATAATACAAAGTCCAATTAGAGAGAACAAAACATTGTATAATAACTCAAAAACTCAATTTTTCCAGCATAACCATCTGATTCTATGGGAAATTCCTGAGAGCATCAATGATGAGGAAGTAATGATGATTGGATGAAAAAAGTATTGAATGGTGATTTTCAGTTTTTTGTTCCTCAAAAAAGTTATCGAAAATATGGTCTCAAATTTCATCTAACTGGTTAATCTAGATTCTAGATCCTATCATTAGCCATCTAATATAAACTACTCTGTACATTCTGTGGTTCTAGGAATTCAATGGAGGGTTTTTCATTTTTATTTCGTCGGGATAAACAAGTTTTCTCATCGGTTCATCGTGAGTCTTTTATTTATTGCGAGTTTTATGAAATTTTAATAACGAAATGAGATTTTTGTTTGGATTATATTAGGAGTTTTGTTTCGTAATTTTGTTTCAGAGGCAGGTAATATATTGAAAGTTCGTGTTTCTACGTAAATATAATGACAATAATGATTTTGGATGATCATACCATATTATGATATTCAATAATTGTCTCAGGGGCATTGAGAGACCATATTACTGCAGAAAATAAAGGATGTTTTTTTTTAGAGCTATTGAACTTTAAATTGCAATAAAACAACGATGGATTATTCGATTGACATGAATTTTATTTATCCGAAAGATAATCTTGTGGCATTACATTTTACATATGATTTCTGGCATATGACCGCCACGTCTGGCTCGGATGTAGTCCAATCTGGACGTCCAATTTTTGATGACTTTTTCCAACATTTGTGGCCGTATATCGGCAATAACACGGCAAATATTGTCTTCCTAATGGTCAAGGGTTTGTGGCTGATCCGCATATACCAATGACTTCACATAGCTCCACAGAAAGTAGTCTAGCGGTGTTAAATCACAAGATCTTGGAGGCCAATTCACAGGTCCAAAACGTGAAATTAGGTGGTCACCAAACGTGTCTTTCAATAAATCGATTGTGGCACGAGCTGTGTGACATGTTGCGCCGTCTTGTTGGAACCACAGCTCCTGAACATCAAGATTGTGCCATTCAGGAATGAAAAAGTTAGTAATCATGGCTCTTTACCGATCACCATTGACTGTAACGTTCTGGCCATCATCGTTTTTGAAGAAGTACGGACCAATGATTCCACCAGCCCATAAAGCGCACTAAACAGTCAGTTTTTCTGGATGTAACGGTGTTTCGACATATACTTGAGGATTAGCTTCACTTCAAATGCGGCAGTTTTGTTTGTTGACGTAGCCATTCAACCAGAAGTGCGCTTCATCGATAAACAAAATTCGCTTATGAAAATCGGGAACAACGGCAATCTCATTTTGGGCCCATTCGACGAATCTACGCCTTACTTGATGATCGTTTGGCTTCAATTCTTGCACGAGTTGGATTTTGTAAGCACGCAAACCAAGATCCTTCCGCAAAATCTCCCATAAAGTGGATGGACACAGATCCAATTCCTGTGCTCGATGGCGGATAGACTCATTCGGGTCTTCCTCAATGCTACGCTCTACATCAGCAATAGCTTCTTCTGTACGCACCATACGGCGTCTCTGGGGATGCGAGTTATAAATAAGAGTAAACGTGGTGCGAAAACGTTCCATGGTTAATCGAATTAACTGCTTTGATGGACGATTTTGTCGACGATAAAATGGATGTAGTGCGCGATACGTATTCCGCACAAAACCATTATTTTCGAAATAAAATTGCACTATTTGCAAGCGTTGTTCAGGCGTGAGTCTATTCATGATGAATTGCGAAACCAAACTGAGAAAAAATCATTTGACAGCTGTTGAATGGGTCGCCATCTTGAACAGTAATGCCAACTTAAAGTTATATACCTCGAAAAAAAAACACCCGTTACTTCAATTTGGTATAGGGGTTTTTACATAATTTCTAAACGAAAATTGTTCCACACTTGTTGAATGAAAGTGTACCCAATTGTAATAGCATAATATATGATGGCTGAAAAAAACAATTTTTGATTCCTCCTCGAGCGGGACTCGAACCCGCAACCTCCGAATCACTAGTCCAGTGCTCTCCACATACCAAAAAACTTGGTGAGAACACTATTAAGTAGTTTTTATGTATAAAAACTTTATATTTTATTATTTATACTGATTTTCTTTGTAATCTTTGAAGGATAATAAACTGCTATGACTATTGATGAAGTCAATCGATGTATTCGGGCCCTGAGCCTACCCTGAAAATACCCTAACGCGCAAAAACCTGTTGAAGGAACCTGGAGTCACCCCTGAAGAATATGTTGAATAATCTCCTCGAAGTTTACAAGCTCCGAAAGTGATCACAAACCATTTTATCCTCACAAAGAAGAAGTATAGCCGTTGACTAATTATTACACTCTCTCAAGTTGAACAATTATAATGCTTCCTTAGAAACATCCCCATTTCAGAGAAAATTCGTAATCTGTAGGGTTAGACATTCATTGTTTACGTGAATTCTCACACAGCGCATTTGAATAGGATTTTGTGTACTTTCCAAATATGTTCCTCATTTTGAAGTGAGGTAGGAAAGTTTGTTCCACCTGAAGTTTTAGAACGCGAAACTTTTGATGCCGATGAGGGACTTAATATCTCTGGAAATTCATCGTTTATGAACAGGAATGAATTCTGTTATTTTCATTTGCTGCAACAACAAAGATAATTGGAGTAATAATCGCAAAAATGCAGTAGGAAGCTTTTGAATTCCTACTCTAATTGCATCAGATACATGTGACATCAATTCCCTTGCTGTATTAATCTATACGGGAAATTCTCGTGAAAGATACGAATAACTCATCATTTTTTATTGACTGTAGGTTGTATGAGGAAATTGAATTGAAAAATTCATTCTTTAATTTGGAGATTGAACTGAAGGTCGAAGTAAATACTGAGGATAATTAAAATACATAATTTTAAATATTCAGTGTTCTTTCAGATGTTGCTAGGATATCTAACGCATTCTCAATATTGAATTCAAAATCATCATAAATATTCAACAGAGCGAGCCCAATCAATTTTCCAATTCCCATTGTACTTTTTAAATAAGTTTTCAGTTTCTTGACGGTAGAATAAGTTGTTTCTGGTGTGGCCGTCGATACTGCTAACATACAAAATATTTTGTGTAATATACATAGGCGTACAACTTCGCTTCCGCCGTTTTTTTTCCGAAATTCGGGGCTTCATTGTAAAAAACTAGTAATTTATGATATTCATGATTCAAAGTATTGTCTAAAGCGGAAGTACTGGTAAACCAGAACGTGTGCCATTGATCGAAACAAGTGATATTCCGAAGGAGCTACGTCTGGAGATTACGGTGGATGAGTAAGGACTTCTCATTTCAACGTTTCCAAGTATGTCTTGACTACTTCCGCAACATGGGGTCGAGCATTGTCATGTTTCAAAATCACTTTATCATGTCTCTCGTTGAATTGCGGCTATTTCTCTTTCAATACAATACTCAAATGCATTGATTGCGTTCGATAACGATCGTCTAAGGTTGGTTGTTTCAGTCGGTTTTAAATACTCATAAAACACTACGCCGAGCTGGTCCCACCAAATACAGAGCGTGAACTTGGAACTGTGAATCTTCGGTTTTGTCGTCGACGTGGAAAAATGGCCGGGATATCCCCATGATTTTCTGCGCTTGGGATTATCGTAATGAACCCATTTTTCGTCTCTGGTCACAATTCGATGCGGAAATTGCTTTCGTCTTTGCCTTGCAAGCAGCTGTTCACAAGCAAACAAACGCCGTTGAACATCTCTCGGCTTTAACTCGTACGGCACCCAATTTCCTTGTTTCTGAATCATTCCCATAACTTTCACGCCTTTTGAAATGGCTTGTTGCGTAATTTCCAATGATCCTGCCAATTCTTGTTTCGTTTGACACGAGTCTTGATCAAGTAATGCCTCCAATTCTGCATCTTCGAAAACCTTCTCTCTTCTACCGCCATGCTGGTTTTCAACGTCAAAATCACCGTTTAGAATCGTTGAAACCACTCTCAGCACATTCTGTCTAACCATAGGTATTTGAGAGCATTCGATGAGCCTTAGCCGCAGATTTTTTAATATTGAAGCAGAAAATTGAAAACTCCCGAAAATGACGAGAATTTGGCTCGTAAGCTGACATGTTTAACGAGAATAAATTTATAATGCAGACACAAATCGACTAATATTTCGATGGCGTTGAGTTTACAAATACCTAAGCTTATTGTATTACATCTACGATCTATTTATTTCGACTGCCACTTACCGATACAGCCATGTATTTCAAAACAGCCAGCGTAAGCAAAGTTGGACACCTAATAGATGTTTCAGAAAAAACTGCACATCATATTTAGAAATTACCGATATTGCACTAAGTTTTGAATCGGGAATTCTCGATAATCCTTTTTTTCCCATCTTGAATTCATATTCAAAGGTTATTCCGTTAGCTATTATTAAATCCATTCCATATAATTTTTTTAAATCAGTCAAAGAGTCATTACTCCGATCAATCAATGATAACATAGATTGAAGTTTGGGAAATCTGTTACTGATTCTGAATTTTTAACCCAGATGTTTCTATTGCTTCGAAATCTTTTTCGAGTATCATAATTGCATATTTTTTATGACCGAGCTATCCCGGCATCTATTGGCAACTCTTTCGTATTTTTGTAGGACGTTTTCAATCATGATACTTGATCCAAAGAAATTTTGTTTTATTTTCAAATTAAAAATATAAATTTACTTCCTTCCATGAAGATCATTGTTCAAGAAAATTATGTGAAAACCTTATAAAAATCAGTGATTTCTAAGAAGAAATATTTCTAATTTCTTTTCGAACTGAGCAACCACGATGGAGTGTTCCCTCTTAAATTCAGATAATAATAAGTTTATTCACCAAAAAAATGTTTTACATAGATAACAAAAGAATAGTTGAGATGTAAATAAACATTGAAATCCCACTAAAACTAAAGTTGCGCGTGGGTTTTGCACAGTTAAATTTACAGTATTTCTTATATATTATGTATATGATATCTACAATACTTGACATTGAACCTATTTTAGATACAACTACGAGAAAAAAAATCTAACAACAAACAAAATTCTTAAATAATTTGTGGATTTACATAATCGAGTTGACATTTTATATATTGATCCATACGATAGAACAACAACATAAACATCGAAAAAAGTCTGTTAGTCGATCAGAGATCGAACTAGATCTCTATTCAAGTTAAGCACGTAGTTTTTTAATTTTTTTTTCAACATGTAACTACAGTTTATATTTATTATATTTATTTTTTGTTCAGAGGGCAGAAAATTGAAAATTTTTGGAATGAGGTAAGATATATTTCGTTGTCCGATTTTTGTACTACTCAGAGATGTTTTTACGTGATGTTCTTTTTTTTGCCTAGTGAAATGTTCATGATCAATATTATTCAATAAATATTTGTTTTTGTGTATATGTGTAAGTATGTTATAAAGAAATGTTTGTCTTACATCGCATATTTTTGCTAGTGAAAAAAGTAAATTGCTAGGGAAGGTTGGTTCTTTTCCATACATAATTTTCAGAATTCGTTTCTGTATCGTTTCTAACTTTCTTAAGTGAGCAGCAGCAACCCCTCCCCAGCTCAATATGGCATATTGAATACGAGATTCCACCAGAGCAAAGTAAATGATTCTCAACTGGTGAATGTCAAGTAATTTACTAAAATATTTGAATTTAAACAGCATACTTCTTAAGGTTTTTGTAACGTTCTCAGTGTGAACGTCCCATCTCATATGACTATCTATTATTACACCCAAATATTTGATAGTATCCGTTCTGGAAACATTAATAATCAATTCGTTGTCCCGTATATCGAGGGTGTTGAAATTTGGTAAGTGATTTCTGTAAGCTGTAAAAGTCATAAATTTCGTTTTTTCATAGTTTATTGTCAATAGTTGATGATTAAACCACTCAATTATATGTGGCATATCAGACTCCACCTTTTCTTTCAGGTCATGCCAGTTGTTATCCTCATACACTATCACCGTATCATCTGCAAAGCTGATTATAGTTCCGGTAGTGTTCAAGTTCAGTAAATTATTGAGATATATCGAGAACAATAGTGGCCCAAGGACAGTACCCTGTGGCACACCAAACTGAACTAACTCTTCTGAACTCATTTCATTTTCAACTTGTACAAATTGCTTCCTCTGATATAGATAGCTTTCTAAAAGATTGTAAGTTGTTCCTCGAACTCCAATATCTTCCAAGGTCTCGAGTAGCTGCTTATGACTCACAGTATCAAAAGCCTTGGAGAGGTCTAGAAATACACACAGACTGGGTCTCCCGTTGTCTATCGCTTTATAAATTTGGGATGTTAAGTTTATAATGGCATCTTGCGTAGATTTGCCTTCTCTGAACCCAAACTGTTTTTTCGATAGCAAGTTGTTTTTATTTATATAACCATTCAGTCTATTCTTGAGAGCTTTTTCAAAAATTTTCGCGACATTGGATATCAGTGAAATAGGTCTATAGTTTTCAATTACACATTTTTTTCCTTTTTTATAGAGTGGCTTTATAACGGCAACTTTGAGTATAGAGGGATATACACCAGATTTCATCATTTCGTTGATAAGATATGTCATGGGTTTAGCGATTTCTTTTTGAATTTCTTTGAGAGTTTCAGATTTAATCTTATCAATTCCTGGTGATTTCTTTGATTTCAATGAATTTATAATCTGACATATTTCTTTCTCATCCACAGGTGAAAGAAACATCGACTTTGGTAGATATTTTCTAGATGGTGGGATAGTAATCGGTTTTTGAATTGATGAAGCCAATTTTTTTCCTACTTCTGCATAGTGTTTATTGAAGGCATTTGCAATTTTCAGGTTATCGGTCAATACATCGTTGTTTATGATAATTTCTTTGATGGTTGACTTTTTCTTCTTACATTCTATACTATTTATTGTGTTCCACAGTTGTTTCGAGCTTTTTTTGTTTTTTTCAATCTTTGATTTATAATAGTTCAATTTCGTAATTTCCATAACACGATTTAGACGATTGCGGTAATTCCTAAATTCCTCTCCGTAAGCTTCTGGGTTCTCACGATATTTTTTATATAGTTGATTTTTTGTAGTTATTGATTTCATAAGTGCTTTTGTAACCCATTCTTTCCTTTTTTTATCGTCTTTTTTCCTTTTGATTCTTTTTGTATATTTTTCTGTCAGTTTACATATACGCTCAATAAAGAATGGAGTAGCCATTTCTATATCTCTCATTTCGTAAAATGTACTCCAATCCAAGATATAATAATTATATACCTACTGGATTAATAGCAATACTTGCTTAATGTATCGCCGTTACAAAATAATCATTTTCACTTTTTCCGTTACTCGAGTCGATCGGAGCTGTCGAGGCGTTTTCTCCACCAAATGATTGATTTGAGCTCACCTCGCATCATCAGGATTAAATTGAAATTTTTCTCCTGAATAACCCTAACGATTTTTCTAGACTGGCGATTCATCCAATAGGATTTAATGTAACAGACAAAGCTATTCAGGGTTATTCCCAGAAAACGCTTGAAGATTGAACAATTTTCCTATTTATTGCCGAAGTGAATTGAATCGATTTTCCAACAATTTCTTTCGCGTTCGTTACGGCCACCCTGTCAAAAGGAATGTGGTAACTGTTCCAGATGGACGAATGGGAATAAATATTATGGATGGAAGGACACGATATAGTGTTGAACAAACGTCTTTTCAATTTGAATTATGGTCGAAATCTCTGGATGCAACTACTGAAAAAAAACGTTATTAGGTGTATGAAATAGTAGAATAATTTCGTTGAAATATAAAGCTCGATGTTCTATATTTTCTTCGGGAAAATTTCAGAAATCTCGTCATCCATTTTCGAACACTTATGTCAGTTGCTACGCCCTGTCATGACATTCCTAAACTTCACTAAATCATATTTTCTTATAGTATTATAGTATGAGTATGTAGTATTAGTCCAATTGAAAAGTCTCCGGTCTGATGCACAGATGGCGTTGCTAGTATTAAATCCATTTGATTTTTAGTTAGCACCACCTTCAAACGATATTTGTCAAAATTTGACAGCAGTCCGACCATTGGTTTGTGAGATATTGCGTTGTGAGTTTAGCTACTTTTGTTATTTGAAAATATGGAAATAAAAGAATTTCGTGTACTGATAAAATATTGCTTTCTGAAGGGCAAAATACAGTTGAAGCAAAATCTTGGCTTGATGAAGAGTTTCCGAGGTCTGCACCAGGAAAATCAACCATCATTGATTGGTATGCTAAGTTTAAACGTGATGAAATGAGATGGCGAACGCATTGGACGCCCAAAAGAGGCTGTCACAAACGAAAAAATCAAAAAAGTCCACAAAATAATTTTGAATGACCGTTAAGTGAAGTTGATCGTGACCATTGTGAAGATATCATCTGAATGTGTACATCATAATATTCACGAATATTTTTACATGAGAAAGCTTTGTGCAAAATGGGTGCCGCGCGAGCTCACAATCGAACAAAAGCAACAACGTGTTAATGATTCTGAGCACTGTTTGAAGCTGTTTGAATGCAATAAACCTGAATTTTTGAGTCGATATGTGACAATGGATGAAACATGGCTTCATCATTTCACTCCGGAGGTCAATCTATAGTCAGCTGAGTGAACTGCACACGATGAACCGAATCCAAATCGAGGAAAAACACTGGCAAGGTTATGGCATCATTATTCTGAAATCCGCAAGGTATAATATTTATTGATTACCTCCAAAAGGGCCAGACCGTCAACAGTGATTATTATATAGTGTTATTGGATCGTTTAAAGGATGAAATCGTTAAAAAACGTCCCCATTTGATGAAAAAAAGGTGCTGTTTCATCAAGACAATGCGCCGTGTCACAAATCAATGAAAAATATGGCAAAATTGCGATTTTTTCCTGTTCTCAGACCTCAAAAGAATGCTCGCTGGAATGAAATTTAGCGCCAATGAAGAAGTAATCGCCGAAACTGAGGCCTATTCTGAAGCGAAAAACAAATCGTACTAAAAACCTATCGAAAAGTTGGAAGATCGCTATAATCGCTGTATCGCCCTCGAAGTCAAATATGTTGAATAAGTAAATCGAATTTTTCCAAAAAAATGTGTTTTACTACGGTAGACCGGGGACTTTTCGGTTGGCCTGTTATATGTATGTAGTATAAGTATGTATAAAAGCTAAATTTTATATATGTCACTTGGGGACCTATAAATGGTTTTAAATATTTCATTCCTAAAGTAAATTTCATAAAATTTAGATTTTATATACTATAACGAAAGTATAATTATAATTTATTGATGTTTTGGGGTGTTTAGCAGGTTGAAGCAACTGACATAAGTGTTCGGCAATGGATAACGAGATTTCTGAAGTAATCCCGAAGAAAATATAAAAAATACTTTATCAACTTTAATTAATACTTCAACGAATTTAAAGGTACTATTTTATATACCTTAACTACCTGTTATCTGCCAAAGTTATAACAACTCACACACTATAGTTTCTGGTCTATTTTACCAGGAAACATGAAGAGAAAAACTTTTAGCTTTTATGAAATTTTCTTGAATTAACGGATTCAGACTCATCCAAGAATGAATGGACAACGTTGGCAGAACCATTCTGAAAATATCCGTTGTTGTAGAATATTCAAAGGAAGGATTTCTTCATCAAAACTGTATAACCATAAATATCCTTCCAGTTTTTTTTCGTCAAATTCCCAACATATGTGTCTCAAATGGAAATGGGGTCAGAATAAACCTTACATTTCATGCTGAACATGCTCTGGCTTTACTAATGAATTCTCGTGAGTTTCCACCACCGCACTGTTCCCCAAGTATATCCCGTTATAAGCAGAACTTTAATTAAGATGTTGTAAATACCATTGTTCATGTCAATTAATCTTATTCATTGTAATTAATTATCTTTGGGTGTAGAAATGTAATTTGGGACTTCACTAAGGATATCTTAACATTTTCGTCATGCATGATGTTTTATCTCCATCCTTTTTTAATTCGGTATAACTTCGCCAATTTGTTTGTTACTCGAATTTGACTCCAAATGAATTTTTTTGATTGTTCAAGAATGTCTGCTTTCTCGCATCAAATTCAGACAAGGAAATTCTCTAATCCAGTATTTCTTTTCGACACTTCCGCTGCAAATATTTTAAATGCTATATAGGGTGTTTTTTTTCGAGGTATATAACTTTAAGTTGGCATTACTGTTCAAGATGGCTACCGATTTAACAGCTGTCATGTGATTCATTCTCAGTTTGGTTTGGCAATTCATCATGAATAGACTCACGCCTGAACAACGCTTGCAAATAGTGCAATTTTATTTCGAAAATAATGGTTCTATGCGGAATACGTATCGCGCACTACGTCCATTTTATTTTGTTTAGCGATGAAGCGCACTTCTGGTTGAATGGCTACGTCAATAAACAAAACTGCCGCATTTGGGTGAAGCTAATCCTCTAGTGTATGTCGAAACACCGTTACATCCAGAAAAACTGACTGTTTGGTGCGCTTTATGGGCTGGTGGAATCATTGGTCCGTACTTCTTCAAAAACGATGATGGCCAGAACGTTACAGTCAATGGTGATCGGTATAGAACCATGATTACTAACTTGTTCATTCCTGAATTGAACAACCATGATGTCCAGGAGCTGTGGTTCCAACATGACGACGCAACATGTCACACAGCTCGTGCCACAATCGATTTATTGGAAGACACGTTTGGTGACCGCCCAATTTCACGTTTTGGACCTGTGAATTGGCCTCCAAGATCTTGTGATTTAAGACCGCTAGACTACTTTCTGTGGGGCTATGTAAAGTCATTGGTCTATGTGGATAAGCCACAAACCCTTGACCATTTGGAAGACAAGATTCGCCGTGTTATTGCCGATATACGGCCACAAATGTTGGAAAAAGTCATCAAAAATTGGACGTCCAGATTGGACTACATCCGAGCCAGACGTGGCGGTCATATGCCAGAAATCATATGTAAAATGTAATGCCACAAGATTATCTTGCGGATAAATAAAATTCATGTCAATCGAATAATCCATCGTTGTCTTAATTAAATTTAAAGTTCTAAAGCTCTAAAAGAAAACACCCGTTATTAGGCCAATTAAAAAGTCCCCGGACTGATGCACAGATGGCGATGCTAGTATCAAATCCATATGATTTTTAGTTAGTACGTAACATTAAACGATACGTGTCAAAATTTGACAGCAGTACGTCCATTAGTTTGTGAGATATTACGTTGTGAGTGTAGCTACTTTTGTTTGATGAAACCCATCGTGAAACTTTTATATGTTTTCGAATTGCAAATAATCAAATAATCTTTGCTCCAGCAACCATAAGTGGAAGGAAAACATTTGATTTCATTAAAAAACATTCTTCTATGGAAAGTGTCTGAGTTATAAATGTTCGAAATATTCTAAGAAATAAACCCACGAAGAAGGGCATGAATAAAGAATCATTCAACTCACTTGTTGTATAAAGAACTAAAGGGTGTTTTTTTTAGAGCTATAGAACTTTAAATTGCAATAAAACGACGATGGATTATTCGATTGACATGAATTTTATTTATCCGCAAGATAATCTTGTGACATTACATTTTAAATATGATTTCTGGCATATGACCGCCACGGCTGGCTCGGATGTAGTCCAATCTGGACGTCCAATTTTCGATGACATTTTCCAACATTTGTGGCCGTATATCGGGAATAACACGGCGAATGATGTCTTCCAAATGGTCAAGGGTTTGTGGCTTATCCGCATAGACCAATGACTTTACATAGCCCCACAGAAAGTAGTCTAGCGGTGTTAAATCACAAGATCTTGGAGGCCAATTCACAGGTCCAAAACGTGAAATTAGGCGGTCACCAAACGTTTCTTTCAATAAATCGATTGTGGCACGAGCTGTGTGACATGTTGCGCCGTCTTGTTGGAACCACAGCTCCTGGACATAATGGTTGTTCAATTCAGGAATGAAAAAGTTAGTAATTATGGCTCTATGCCGATCACCATTGACTGTAACGTTCTGGCCATCATCGTTTTTGAAGAAGTACGGACCAATGATTCCACCAGCCCATAAAGCGCACCAAACCAAGTCAGTTTTTCTGGATGTAACGGTGTTTCGACATACACTTGAGGATTAGCTTCACTCCAAATGCGGCAGTTTTGTTTGTTGACGTAGCCATTCAACCAGAAGTGCTCTTCATCGATAAACATAATTCGCTTATGAAAATCGGGAACAACGGCAATCTCATTTTGGGCCCATTTGCACTATTTGCAAGCGTTATTCAGGCGTGAATCTATTCATGATGAATTGCCAAACCAAACTGAGAATAAATCACTTGATAGCTGTTAAATCGGTCGCCATCTTGAACAGTAATGCCAACTTAAAGTTATATACCTCGAAAAAAAAACACCCGTTATTATTTGGAATTATCTCAACGGAGAGAAATAATTAAAATGATTCAGCGTACTTATAGTCATAAAAACAGAACTTAGCATAAACAATATTATCGAAGCAGTTTATGAAACTTTCCGAGGTATAATTCTGCGTCATGGGACAACATGTATCGGAAGATATAAACTTGAAGGCGAAAAAACCCTCCATCATCTTAAAGCGCAGATTATGTAGAGAAGTTTTGAACTGAAAGGTTCCGCTATACCCTTCTATCGCTCTTATTCTCATTGAATAGCCAAGATATCGTTGAAATCGCTCCCAGGCAATTTTCTATCCTCAATCGAATCATTATTTTGATTTTTATGGTACTTTGAACGTAAGATTGTTGTTCTGCGCCATTTCTCGCAGAAGCTGTAATGGTCCAATGAGTTTGGATGGTAAGATGATGTAGGTATCTTACAGATGTTGATATGTCGACATGAAGAGTTGGTAATTGCAGAAAGGTGTTTTGAAAATTTGAGTAATATTTCTGTCATCGAAACTATTGCCAATAGAATATTTTATTTTAACCCATATTCTAAACCAACCTCTGAAATCATTCATTTCCATTTGTCTCAAACGAAGTTGCCTGTTGTACGTAGAAATCCTTAGACACTTATTGAACCAATATTTGTTTTTCAAATTCATATACCATCAGTGAGATGAAAACATATCAATTATACTTCCAATCGATGAAGTATAATATGTACAAAAAACTCTAAGCTGTAACATTGTATGAAGAACACAATACACCATACATGTCTTGTATTCTTCTGGACAGATTATTTCTTTTTAAATAGGTGAATTGATGAAATATTTCTCTAAGCTAGTATTGTTCTCGTCAAGAATTCCTATTTATGAAATTTCAATAGCAAACGAAGGCTTAATGATTTCACACTGAAGGTCAATTCCAATTGAAGAATATCGCCAATAATACATAAATCATGACATTGAAGAAGTCAAAGAGGATTTTAATTCAGAAAAAAACTCTTTGAATGTCTGGCGAACATAAAAGTCAGGTACATGGAATCGGAGACAATTGAGAGAATGGAAAGATTGCTTTTTCCAAGTTCCAATTGCCTGTAAATTTTCTCAGGTGGTAGGAGCAAAATAGTTATTTATAATACAAGTGCAGAAGGCATTGATATTCTTCCACGAGTTCAAAATTCAAAAACGAGCCACGAAGTGGCGAGTTTTGGAATGAACGAGTGGTAGAATGAGCCTTCTGTACGAGTATTATACATTATTTTCTCTAATTCATTGCATTTTCATTGAAATTAATGAAATATTTCCATAAATATATGTTAGTGATTTTTGCATTGAAAAATGTTGGTTGGCAGAACTGATTTCCTTAAGGCAAATTGATGAATTGACAGATAAAGACGTGGCGGAAAGTTCGGAGTACCAACATAGAATAATAAAATATAACCATGAAAACTGTGCGTTTCTGATATATTCTCGCACGATTTTGTTCTACAAGATGTGGAAGAATGAACGGAATAACCACAGAATTAGAGAAAAGCTGTTTACATAATTAATTATAATATTCCCTAATGATCTTCAGTTTGAGCACAGAGATGATTATTTTGGGAATTTCGGGATATACATGTAAAAATTAAAACTGAGAATGTACAAAATGTTTTTGTCTTATTGAGTTGTCAATTGCACAGCCTTGGAAAGCGGGAAATTAGTTTCAATTTCAGCTATTCATTTGTTAATATTGCCGATTGTACAAATTTAAAGAATGCTGAGGGCCTAACACGAAATATTAGAGATCACATACTTATCTATTCAGAGTTATGTGTATTCCAAGGGCGAATGAAGAGGGTGTTCTCAAAGAAAAAAGGTCTACAAAAGAAAATTATTAATTTATCAGATCAATTCAAGAAGAAAGAGTCCTAAAAACATGGACCCGCAAACGTTTCGTTTTCGAGAAATATGGTGATGAAGTTTGTTTTTTTTTTCAAGTTTTTTCTCATACCACCTTCCCTTCACAAGGTATTTAACTTTAATTTGGCATGGATATTTCAATTTGAAGTTTTCATCATGTGATATGATAATTCAGAATGAAAATCTACAGGGTGAAATTTTTCTGGAACAGTGCCCTCTTTTTTCTGGTTGACCACTGATAGTTTGGAAAATTTTGAAAAAGAAACTTTGGTTCAGTAATGCATGTTTTGATTTCATGTAGCTTTGTCGTATTTGCTACCAATTCTGAAAGCAAACTTTGAACCATTCTCAGGTAATCTTGGGGAAAATTCAAATTATTTTTAAGATCCAGTTAGGTTATAATAATAATAATAATAATAATAATAATAAAGGGTAGCGGTAGGTGAATCTCTAGCGATTCACCTATCAGGAGAGTTGAATCGACTCCTGCCCACCGCAGATTCCAGGAGCTCTCTGACCCGGGAAGCTGAAACCTGTCGAAGGGTCCCTGTCCAGGGTAACGGACGAAGCCGTGTGGAAAGCAGCTCAAGAATTCTCCCACCGTAGCTCTGCGGATCGTAAAAAGCGATCAAAGGCCGTCTCCCCCACGACACGGAGGAACCCATGAATGATGGTGAATTTAAGGAATAGGAATATAGAGCCGCTGCCTGAGGTTCGTCAGGGCGTGTCTGGAGCCGGCGCTGGACATGACAGTATGCGGGACGTCGGTGACAGAGTGCTAAGGAGACGGGCGTCTGTCGAACAAAATGCTACGCCTCCACAATCTCAACATTCTAGGAGAAGAATAACACGAGTTTCTCCGACCGCTGAAGGTGCTGCGCAGGATCCCCAACCAGCACTCACCCAAGCAGGTCTACCAAGAAGACGCATGAAATGGACAAGTTCGATAAATGAAACGATCATGCGCATATATTATGAAGTGACTAATATGGAAGAGGATAAAATAGGCTACCGTCAAAAATTATTTGCAGAATTCCACAGAAACTATCCCGAACTTCAAGTTTCTGAGCAAAGAGTAGCCGACCAATACCGGGTCATATTGAGAAATAAACTTGTACCCGATGAGAGACTTAACACCATAAAAAATGAAGTCCAACTGAGGCTACAGAATAGGAACCTCACTAACAACGAAACGACAATTGAAGAAAACTACAATTGTGCTGAAAACCAACACAACATCAATGCACAAATGAACTCTGAGGAACAAAACAACGCAGATGTGTTAGCAATAAGTGATGCTCAACGACGGAATATATATGCTGCACTCGTCGTAAATCCAGAAGAAGACCAAAGAGAACTACTGGAGCGATTATTTGCCACAATGAATAGATGCGTTATAGATTTTGAGGGCACAGATCCATTGAGACGACCGATTCTGCCAAGATTGAGGACATCTAAGAAACTATCTCATCTTCTGGTCATGACCAACAAGGAGATTATACCCAAGTATCTTTCTGACTACCATGATCTCGAATCATTACACCTCATCATATACTGTGCAGCATTTTCAATAGCAACAGTGCTAGGTGTGAAGCCAAAACCTAAAAGTCAGCAACCAGCCAGAGAAAAACAACAAAATAAACCACATTGGCAAAAAAGGCTAGAAGACAAAGTTCATAGCATCCGCCAAGAAATTGGGAAGCTCACCCAATTTGCAAAAGGTTCGCCGTCTAGAAGATTACAAAAAATGGTGAATATAATAATGGATCGTCACCGGCAACATACAACGTATGATCCAAACAATGAAAATGCTCAACAAATTTTAGACACACTGAAACAAAAACTTAGTGTGTACTCCGAAAGACTCAGAAGATACAATGAGAGCTATAGAAGAAAACAGGATAATATGATTTTTGAAAATTCCGAAAGAAAATTCTATAGAATGTTAAACAATAATATGTCAGCAACAACAGGAAGTTCTCCAACCGTCGAGGATATTGAGAATTTTTGGACAGATCAACTGGCTACACCAACCCCCTACAACTCCCAGGCTGATTGGATAAGAAATGAAGAGAAATCCTGTGAGACAATGGAACAAATGCCGCATAACGCAGTTTCTATAGAAGAATTCCATGAAATATTGAAAAACACACACAATTGGAAATCACCCGGCCCAGATGGAATCCACAACTTTTGGTTGAAAAAATTTTGGTGTATACACGGCAGGCTAGTTGAAACCATAAATGATGTTATAAGTAATCCAACGGAAATGCCCAAATTTTTAACAACAGGGACCACTTACCTCTTACCGAAGGATATGCAACACATCTACAAACATTGCGAGACAAATAATATAATGACAGCACAGCAGAAAGGATGTTCCAAGAATGCACTAGGATCGAAGGAACTGCTGATAATAGATTCCATCATATGCAACCAAGCCTTCAAAAAACACAGAAATCTTTTTATGACATATTTTGACTATAAGAAGGCCTTCGACTCTATTCCACATGGGTGGCTGACAAAAATTTTGGAAATATACAAGATCGATCCAATTACAATAAACTTTCTGAAGTATGCAATGTGCAACTGGAGAACGAATATCGAACTCTCTACAGCGAACATAATTACTAAAGATATTCCAATAAAAAGGGGAATTTCCCAAGGAGATTCGTTGAGTCCCTTATGGTTCTGCTTGGCGCTGAACCCCCTTTCTAAACAACTGAATGCTACTGAAAAAGGTTTCAATGTGAAAGGAAACAGAAATAATATTGCACTCAATCATTTGCTATACATGGATGACCTCAAACTCATAACAGGCAACAAAAACCACTTGCAAATTATGGTCAAACTGGTGGAAAATTTTTCGGAAGACGTGGGGATGAAATTCGGATTGGACAAGTGTCGTACTATTAGCGTAGTGCGTGGAAAAATCCAAGATGAACCGATAGCTCTCTCCAATGGACAGGAGATAGAAGCGATGAAATCGGACGATCTTTATAAATACCTAGGAATGAAACAAAACCGACGAATAAACCATCAAAGAATGAAGGAAGACTTAACAACTGAGTTCATTAGGAGAATCAACAAAATTTTGAAAACAAACCTCAACAGCAAGAACATGACGAGAGCTATCAATACATATGCATGTTCAATTCTTACATACTCTTTCGGTATCCTTCCATGGACCAAAACAGATATGGAAAACCTGCAACGCAAAATGAGAACCTTGATGACGAAAGCACACAAGCACCATCCGAAAAGTAGCATTGAGAGGACGACACTGCCGAGGAATAAAGGAGGCAGAGGTCTGCTAGACATCATGGAACTTGCCCATGGTAAAATTGAATGCCTACGAACATACTTCAAAGACAAATCAGGCACGTCAGAGATCTACAAAGTACTGTGTGAAGCAGACGAATCAACACCTTTACAACTGCATAAGGAGCAATTGTCATACAACCACCAGACAATCCAAGAAAAACTGCAAAGATGGAGAGAAAAGCCCCTACATGGACGACATTTCAACGAGGTGAACCAGGATCATGTCGACATTGAAGCGTCGAACTATTGGCTCACATCAGGTGCGATGTATCCAGAAACGGAAGGATTTCTTTTAGCCATCCAAGATCAAGTGATCTCAACAAAAAATTACTGCAAACATATCATAAAGGATCGAACTATTACTGACGATCGATGCCGTTATGGTTGTCCAACGAACGAGACAATCCAACATATCACGGGAGGATGTCAAATGTTTGCAGGAAATGAATATAAAGAGAGACACGATGCAGTAGGAAAGATACTACACCAAGAAATGGCAACTAAATTAACACTAATTAATTCTGAAAAAGTGCCATACTACAAGTACCGACTGGAAACCATCCTGGAAAACGAACGCTATAAACTGTACTGGGATCGTACAGTTTTGACTGATAAAACAGTCCCTCACAACAGGCCAGATATATTGCTAGTTGATAAACAACAAAAGGCAGCAATACTCATCGACGTAGCAATACCTAATAACAACAACATGCGTCAAAAAGAGGTCGAAAAAATTTCAAAATATAGGGACCTCGAATTTCAGATGAAGCGCCAGTGGGGAATGATATCAACGAGAACTATTCCAATTATCATCTCAACAACAGGAATAGTACCCAAAAATCTCAAGAGAAATATCAAGCAACTAGGACTTAGTGAGTATATATGTAATATAATGCAAAAAGCTGTTCTTTTAGGTACTGCAAGGACGGTGAGAAAATTCCTAGGAAGCGAAGGACAGGTCCAAGGATCGCGTGTAAGAGGACCAGAAGTTCGACGAGAACCAGGGGGACCACAAGGACCGGACACGACCGAGCTCAGCCCTTCTGATATTTTAAATATCTGGGATTGAGTGAATGTTCCTCTTAGCGAGGAGTGAGAAGCCGACGGCGAGGAAAAATCCTACGCGTATAGGCAAAGGTCGATAATAATAATATTTATTTGCTCCATCAAGTATGTTACATGGAATGTCAGGATATATATAGACAATAATATATAACACGAGTTAAATGTACACAACAAACACTGTTACAAGTTTAACAAACAATGAAAATAAACATTTAAAAAGTACGATCAAGGAATTCTCGCACAGAATAAAAACAATTATCCTTCAAAAAAGTTTTCAATGAATGCAAGAACTCTCTCCCTCTCAGATCTTTCAGACAGTCTGGTAACCTATTGTATAGGTATATCTTGGCACACATATAATTTGTGCTTGATTGGGTTCTCGTGAGACGATGATGTTTAATCAGTAGATGGTCCCTGTGCCTCGTTTCATAACAATGAAAACTTCCGAGAGTTTTAAAGTCCGAATTATTCTCTACCACATATTTCATACATGCGAGGATGTAAGCAGACGGCAGAGTCAGTATTCGCTCCTGTTTAAACAAAATGTCTGCAACTTGTTCTGGTTGAGACTCCACACAAAGCGCGAAGAGCCTCTTTCTGTCTCAAAAAAATCCTATGTGCAGCAGAAGAACATCCCCACAGAAGTATACCGTAGGTGGCCACGGATTGAAAGTTGGCAAAATAAGTAATTCTACAGACATCAGCCAAGGAGACTGCTCTCATCCGCCTTATCGTATATATGGCCGTAGACAACCTTCTTGATAATTCAGACATATAGGGTTTCCATGAGAGATTTCTGTCGAATATTATACCTAGTAATTTAATCTGTTCTGCATCTAGATCCCCGTGGCCTCCGAATCTCAGAATCTGGGTTTTATTTATATTTAATTTCAAACCATTTGCAGAAAACCATCCCTGTGCAGCCAGCATAGACATTGAAGACGCATCTCTCAGTAACTCCACAGAATCGGCTCTGTTGAACAAATTCGTATCATCAGCATAGCGTACAGTCGCACTGACAGGGACATTCAGAGGGAGATCGTTCGTGTATATATTAAATAATACTGGTCCCAAAATTGAGCCCTGTGGAACCCCACGCTCTGTAGTATAGGTTGTTTTTTGACCCTTCCAGTCAACAATATTCATTCTTCCCTGAAGGAATGACTGGAAGATAGAGAGTGCCGTGCCACGAATTCCATAATACTTCATCTTGTTCAGTAGGGCTCTGATGAATAAATTGATAATGAAATTTGCTATTTATTACCCAATATGTAGCGAAAATCAAAGATTCGATAATAATGGTATAATCATCACAACAAAATAGGACTACCAGAAAAACCTTGTATCTCGAAGTTCATGTTTATCCCACTTTTTTTCCTAAAATTATCCAAAGAATCTCCCATTTTTCTTTGTACCTTCAATTCAGGAACATCCCATTGTGAAATCCAGCTAACAATATATCTTAGTTCATATGTCCCAATCTCCAAAACATCATATCACTCTGAAATCATTTTTTTATTAGATTCCACTCTTAGAACCAAACCATACAAAATTGTTCCATAATGAAATTTGGCCTTTGGCCGAAATGAAATTATTACAGCTTGTGTACCTTCCAGGAATGGAAGAAGCCGTCTTGTAGATTATTATCGAAGTCTAATTGGTGATGGCAGAAAAACACTGAAACGTGCTCAGGATCCAGTTTGATGTTTCATTCCGTCAGATAACGAGGACGTGAGGAATGAGCCAGATGCTTGGCAGATCCGCATCTCTTTTAATTGTTCCTTCAATATAATTTTCGGTAGCTTCTGGAGGGATTTCTGAGCGCTCTTCTCCTGGACAAGGGGAGAAAAATTGGCGTTTAGTTTCGATGATTGGGGAGTTATTCGGAGGAGAACCACAAGAAGTTTCAGTAAAATTCGATTAGATCTATTCGTGATAAAATCGAGAAGAATCGAGGTTGGCAGACACGTAGGGTGTGGGTAGACATCATCCTTTTTTTCACTTACTTGCTTTTGGTTCAATATTTCCACTATCAAACCTTTGGAATCGTTCGAGGAAGAAAATGTTTAACCCTATCAGGCATTTTCCATTTTACGAGAGAGAAAATGAGGAAATATAATATAGGGTGTGCCATTTGGAATGAGCCCAATGTTAGTATTTGCATAAGTAATAAATGAATCATCTTATTCTGAACACTCAGTAAAGTTCTCAATGATTATCGAAATGTCTGTACTTACTTATTCATTTTCAAAATATCATTCCAATAATTTATTCATCTTGAAGTTATTATTTTCAAAAACCTTCCAATTTATGAAAAATCTAAATATCTTAAAAACGGTATGTTTAAAGCATATGAAACTTCGAATGAATCATGAATCAAATGCAATCAGAAAATTCAATAGAAAGCAGGTGTCCAATAAAAAAATATACGGGTTTTTTGGTACAACAGGCCAATTGAAAAGTCCCGGTCTACCATTGTAGAACACATTTTTTTTTTTTGTAAAATTCGATTTTATTATTCAACATAGTTGTCTTCGAGGGGATGCAGTGATTATAGCGATCTTCCAACTTTTCGATACCATTTTTGTAGTACGATTTGTCTTTCGCTTCAAAATAGGCCTCAGTTTCAGCGATTACTTCTTCATTGGCTATACATTTTTTTTCCAGCGAGCATTCTTTTGAGGTACGAGAAAAAGAAAAAGTCGCTGAGGGCCAGATCTGGCGAATACGGTGGATGCAGAAGCAATTAGAAGCCCAATTCATGCAATTTCGCCATTGTTTATATTGATTTGTGACACAGTGCCTAATTTTTTGTTCAAATGAGCCGTTTTTTAACGATTTCATTCTTCAAACGATCCATTAATGCTATATAATAATCGCTGTTGATGGTCTGGTCTTTTTGGAGGTAATCAATGAATATCATACCATGTTCATTCCAGAATGCTGATGCCATAACCTAGCCAACTGACAAATGTTTTAATTTCAGAGCTCTATCATCAGTATTAGCGGAGATATAAATGTTTTTCGATATCGCCATTTTTCCAATTTTCGCTTATAACTCGAAAACAAAAGAATGTGGCCAAAAATGAATACTACCCTTATTAGTTTATCAGAAAAAGAGACCGAGAAGTGGGTATCAGATTTTGTCTTTCTCCTCTGGTTTAAAAGTTGTAGTGCTAAAACATCGAAATTTGCCCACCCTGTACACGTTCAGATGATATCTTCACAAATTTTTTGATATTTTTGTCGGTGACAGCCTCTTTTGGGCGTCCACTGCGTTCGCCGTCTTCGGTTCTCTTTTAACCACGTTTAAACACAGCATACCAATCAATGATGGTTGATTTTCCTGGTCCGGACCCCGGAAACTCCTCATCAAGCCAAAATTTTGCTTCAACTATATTCTTCCCTTCGAAAAGCAATATTTTATCAGCACCCGAAATCTCTTTTCAAATAACAGAAGTAGCTCAACTCACAACGCAATGTCTCACAAACTAATGGTCGGACTGCTGTCAAATTTTGACACGTATCGTTTGAAGGTTGGTACTGATTAAAAATCATATGGATTTAATACAAGCACTGCCATCTGTGAACCAGACCGGAGACTTTGCAATTTTCCTAAGATTTCCAAATTTTTTGAAAATGTAGTTCTGACGGAGCTAAATGATCGAAAAAAAATTCGAAAATCAAAAGTAGAACACCCTGTACATCCTATACACCCTGTACATCTAATAAATATGATAAGTGTATTGAATATTCACTCGAAAAAGGTAACCAAGAACAATATATTATATTCACGGAATAATCAGGGACAACTGGAAAGAAATTAGTTTCTCCGATAGGAGCACACTCAAATGGTTTTGGTGTAAGCTATCAGGCGACATAGGGAAAATTTATAACGCTGCGTTTTCTTTTGTTGAGTTTAGAACTTATCAGATAATTGACTTACTCCACGAAGTTTCCGAATATGAAGAAATATCCCTTTCTGTTTTCTGATTGCGTTTAGATAACATTTTTGGGGAATTCCTACTTTTCGTGTGCATTCGGCAATTTATATTGCATAGATTATGCTGCAGGAATATACAGGTTGTTACCAAATTACAGAAGTTTTAAGTGTATGAAATGTGAATACTTGTCGAGAATTAAACAAAACCATTTATTCAACTTCAAAAAGTGTGCAACTTTTCACTTTAAGAACTCCCTGGAATATTCGACAAGGATTCACTCCCTAAAAACTATAGAACTTATTTGGTAACACTCTAGTTAACGATAGTTGCAATGATTAAGAGATTTGGGTTCCAGAAACTGAGCAGAGATGTGATTCAGTGTGTTATGAGACATGGAATACAAGATTTGTGTTTGTTGCGGATAAAGATATATATATATATATAAATTTTTTTTTTTGCTTCACACTTTCGTGGGGTTATTTCCCAGTTAACCCAGTTTATATATATATATATATATATATATATATATATATATATATATATATATATATATATATATATATATATCTATCGGTTTAAAACGTGCGACGACGTTGTCCGATGCCTAGAATCCATAGTTTCGATCTCTCATTGCTTTTCGTATAAAGATACAGAACTTTTTTAAAAGTTTGAAGGACTAATACAGGTGACAACTCTTTCAGAAAGAAAATACATTTCAATCTTGATGTAATAAATAAGGTTTCATCATTTGTGAGTTACTTGACAATTCTGAAGAATATCATATGGTAGTATTCTCTTCCAAAAGTTGTAAATAAAATATCATTATCTGTGGAATAGTAATGAAGAATGTTATAATAGAATTGAAACATATTTAATGCTCACATCTTCATACTAACTGTAAGAGGAGAAGACGTAGATAACTATTCAGTGCCAAATCCCTAGGTGATCAATAAGAAAAGCTCTTGTTCATGCTCCAATTGCACCTTTGCTTGAATTTTCTATCTTTATTATCCTGATTTTTACATAGAGCTCCAAATTGTTCTATAGGTTCACTTTCAAAATCTCAACTAGGTCGAATCTGACTGAAACGGAGCTATTGGACAATTTTTCCAATAATCTTAATAATATTTCATGGTTCTTATAACGCTATCAACACGAAATTTTGCACGAAGTTTGAAATGATTATTCTATTCAGTCACGCAAAATCACAATCGCAATCAGATCGGCAATCACGGAAATATTGAGTATTTCTATTCCAAAATTTTTCTTGAGTTTCCTATTATTGTGATAGCGAGATGTTATTTTATATTTACTTGCGAAATCTCAACTCAGTCAGATCTGTTGTTCTGATGAAGCTTTCAACAGGAAGTTTTGCACAAAACTGTCAACCTTTCAAATTACCAATGAGGGAAATACTGAGTAACTGTTCCCTATCCAATAAGTTCCTTGATTTTTCTATAGTTCTTTTATAGATTCTGCACTCGGCTTGAAATTGCTATATATTATATATATTGCACCCCCGGGAATATTATTTCTATCGACACAATTTTAAACGTCTGAAGGTCTAATTCAGGTATAAGCTAGTTCAGGAAGACAATGAATTTCAATTTTGGGTGATGAATAAAGTTTTATTATTTATGTGTTAATTGACAACTCTGGAGAGAATCAAATGATAGTAATCATATATAAACAAGATTTCATTATCTATGAAATAGTAACAAAAAATATGGAAGTATACAATAAAAGTTCAAATCACAATCTGCATATTTGTTCATTGATGTTAAAAGTCTCCTGTTCTACAGGGAATACTGAAAGCCAAGTTTGATATAAACCAAGACTGCTAATTAATTCATTAGTGTTACATTGTATTCTTCAGAAGGAATGAATATTCATCAAATAATTCTGCGAGGAAGGCACAGGAATATATAACTATCCAAGTTGGCCATCACATTGCGGGTCTGTGGTTTGAAACTGCCAGACAGAATTATAGGTGTGGGTAGAAGGTTACGTTTGATTAACTAGAGGATGATGACTTTCGCTGATTCCAAAATCGAATCAATAAATCAAATACTTGAATAAAAAAAAAGAATTGTTCTAGGATCGCTGTGTACAGGGTGGGCAAATAAGCGAGGTAAGCGGCTATATCTCAGGATCCACTCATCGTAGAGACTTGCGGTAAAAAATTTTACCACTAAAGTAAACAAAAGAAAACACTGGAAATTGTTTTGAAGTTCATACATCCACCTCTAGGGGGCATAATAGCTATCGTCGAGTAGAAAAATGCATTTTACTCGAAAAATTTTCATATTAAGTTGGAAAAAAAAAATATCATCAATGTAAACCTTGGAAAATTCTCTATCTGTTTGAATTGTCACTTTCGATTTTGCGACATCAAATAAGGGTGGGGGAAAGATAGAAATCTGACTGATTGAAATGTCTGTAACTTCAGTTTGGCTCAACATTTTTGAGCAAATTAGATCTTATTGGAGAGACAACATCTTGTTGATTAAGGAAAAAATATACTCATGATGAATTTGATTCAGCTGCTTCCGATAAGGAGCGCTAAGTCATAAGTTCATTGTTTTGTTAATTTTTCTCTGAAATTTCAAATGTAATGATAGGATTTTCTTAACAGAAACAAAAATTTCATTGAATTTGCATGAAAAAACCTGAAGGTCGCAAAGCGATAATTTCAGGCGTTCTGAAGTTATGGCCGAAAGAAGATATTCTTCAACTGATGCACTGCGAAAAACCAAATTGAGTCTTCAAGTTCTAACAGAAACAGAAATCCCATCAAATTTCTATGAAAAAACCAAAAGGTCGCAAAGCGATAGCTTCAGGGGTTCTGTAGTTATGGACGAAAAAAGATATTCTTCAACTGATGCACTGAAAAACTAAATTGTGTCTTCTTTCGGCCATAACTACAGAACCCCTGAAGCTATCGCTTTGCGACCTTTTGGTTTTTTCATAGAAATTTGATGGGATTTCTGTTTCTGTTAGAACTAAATTGCAATAAAACAACGATGGATTATTCGATTGACATGAATTTTATTTATCCGCAAGATAATCTTGTGGCATTACATTTTAAATATGATTTCTGGCATATGACCGCCACGGCTGACTCGGATGTAGTCCAATCTGGACGTCCAATTTTCGATGACTTTTTCCAATATTTGTGGCCGTATATCGGCAATAACACGGCGAATGTTGTCTTCCAAATGGTCAAGGGTTTGTGACTTATCCTCATAGTCCAATGACTTTACATAGCCCCACAGAAAGTAGTCCAGCGGTGTTAAATCACAAGATCTTGGAAACCAATTCACAGGTCCAAAACGTGAAATTAGGCGGTCACCAAACGTGTCTTTCAATAAATCGATTGTGGCACGAGCTGTGTGACATGTTGCGCCGTCTTGTTGGAACCACAGCTCCTGGACATCATGGTTGTTCAATTCAGGAATGAAAAAGTTAGTAATCATGGCTCTATACCGATCACCATTGACTGTAACGTTCTGGCCATATCATCGTTTTTGAAGAAGTACGGACCAATGATTCCACCAGCCCATAAAGCGCACCAAACAGTCAGTTTTTCTGGATATAACGGTGTCTCGACATACACTTGAGGTTTAGCTTCACCCAAATGCGGCAGTTTTGTTTGTTGACGTAGCCATTCAACCAGAAGTGCGCTTCATCGCTAAACAAAATAAAATGGACGTAGTGCGCGATACGTATTCCGCACAGAACCATTATTTTCGAAATAAATTTGCACTATTTGCAAGCGTTGTTCAGGAGTGAGTCTTATATACCTCGAAAAAAAAACACCCTATATCGGGTGTCCCAAGGTGAGTGGCCTATTAGATTATTATGGGAACTATTGATGGTAAAGATTTCAAATTTTGTAGATAGATATTTGACCATGTAAGGTACATTTTTAAAATAATTTCACATTTCCAGTGTTGCCGGATGTACGACAATTTGGCAACAACTTTGTTATTTTAAATGGGACATCAGGTATTTCTATTTTTTTTATGATACTCCATAAAATATTAAATCTATTCACTCTTACTTTTTCATCCCTATCTTTAACGGTTTTTGAGTTATTAATTATTTTTCGAAATTTTAGATCAAATTGGCGTATTACAAAAATGACTCTAGTTCGCTCAATATTCGGGATTTGAGTCAGAAATTTTGCAAGTCGCTAGATATTGATCTGATCTGTGTCACTGCTTTTGAATTATGGTTGTCAATAATACAGGACGGACCAAAAAAAATCATCATTTGCCAAGTTACAAAATTGT
The DNA here is from genome assembly GCF_914767665.1 of Harmonia axyridis. Taxonomy (NCBI): domain Eukaryota; kingdom Metazoa; phylum Arthropoda; class Insecta; order Coleoptera; family Coccinellidae; genus Harmonia; species Harmonia axyridis. The sequence goes on from NC_059507.1 coordinate 9,447,762, forward strand.
TAAAAAGTCTATTTTTTCCAATTAGACACCTAGTATATTTTTCAATTTTTAGAATCAGTACAACACACTCTACAATTTTTCTCTTCACGTCTCTATACCTATCTCAACTGGATTCCGAGTTATATGCGTTTATTAGATTTCACATTCAATAAGCGTTAATTTCTTTTGTATTGTTATTTTCTTTATGTCGTTCATAGATGGATATATCAATGAATCAGTTCAATCCATAAGTGGCAAAATAAACAATTATTGCCTAACAGGTGTTTTGTTCCGAGGTTTTTCTATAAATAATGGCTCAAGAAAGATATACACATATAACGCATATAACTCGGACTCCAGTTGAGATAGGTATAGGGACGTGAATAGAAAAATTGTAGAGTGTGTTGTATTGATTCCAAAAATTGAAAAATATACTAGGTGTCTAATTTGAAAAAATAGACTTTTTTACAATTTTGTAACTTGGCAAATGATGATTTTTTTTGGTCCGTCCTGTATTATTGACAACCATAATTCAAAAGCAGTGACACAGATCAGATCAATATCTAGCGACTCGCAAAATTTCTGACTCAAATCTCGAATATTGAGCGAACTAGAGTCATTTTTGTAATACGCCAATTTGATCTAAAATTTCGAAAAATAATTAATAACTCAAAAACCGTTAAAGATAGGGATGAAAAAGTAAGAGTGAATAGATTTAATATTTTATGGAGTATCATAAAAAAAATAGAAATACCTGATGTCCCATTCAAAATAACAAAGTTGTTGCCAAATTGTCGTACATCCGGCAACACTGGAAATGTGGAATTATTTTAAAAATGTACCTTACATGGCCAAATATCTATCCACAAAATTTGAAATCTTTACCATCAATAGTTTCCATAATAATCTAATAGGCCACTCACCTTGGGACACCCGATATAACCACATAATCACAGGCTCACGCCTCTGTGATTATATGTTTATACCCTGTAGCTTACAGAATAAACCATTTTATTATTATTATTATTATTATTTATTGATTAATAAAAACCAATTTCAAGAATGTTATAATAATAGATAATAATAATAGTGAAAGCTTTCCACCCTTCGATAATATTTCGATAGCAAACATTGAACTCTCTTTACCTAAAAATGTTCTCATCGTATCAGAGTTTCAAAAATCAAACATGATGTAATGGGAAAAAAGCAATAGTATTCCGTTTCGTTTTCGAAGTCCCAAACAAATAGAAAAGGTCGAGCGTTACCCTGCGAATGAAATATGTGCCAGAGGAAAAAATCCATTTCATGTATGTAAACAGAGCAGGGACAGGAAATATAATATTTTCGTTCTTTCGAAACACGCTTTTTCGCCATTTTGTTATTAGCGAGCTTAGTTAGCAACGAAGTTCGGAAACGCGGAATGAATATGTAGTCTAATATAGGGTGCTATTCCTATTATATATTTTTAATAACCTACGCATGTTATGTCATCTGTCAGAATTATTCTTATGGTACTAAATAAATACCAACATTAAGCATACTACCACTTTCACCCAGTATTTTAGAAAATGATCTACAGCTCTCTCTGAAAAAATATCTAATCATGTACTCCAGAAATACACTGGCGAGCAGAAAAAGGGTCACTAAGGTTTTACACTGATTTCAAATTGAATCAATAATATGTAGGATTTCACATATGCCTACTTATGCGTTTCGTCCCTGGCACACACACCGGACTCATCAGTGTGACTTTGGTATAATTGTGTGTGCCGTGTCACAGACGCTTGGGGAATTTATTATTATCGGGAGCCGCCGGAACTCGAACCCGGGACCTTGTCGCATCTCGGTGCGTGAGTCTACCTCTTAACGTCTAGGCTACCGAATGCTGTGTATATTGTTGCTATGTGGAGCTTTATGAGAAGCCGCCACATGACTCCCTCCCCAGTGACGGAGGAACGAAACTTATGCGTGTTACGAGGTCATCGGTGTAGCCGGGTGATTGCCGCCTAATCAGAGCTGCACCTCGCGGCATCGTGCGGACGGTGAATGCCGCCTATTCAGGTCCACTATACCGCGGCAGACCAAGGAGCACGTATTGCACGTCATGGGAATGGGCGTCTAGAGTTTCGTTGCAAATTGCAGATATATGGGAGCTATGCATCAACCTTCTGCTTTTTGGGACACATAGCTAAGACGGCCATTCCCATCACGTCGGGCTTGCGTGCTGTGACGACGGAAACACGAGGCTCGGCGTGCCATTGGCTCCAGTGTCCGATGGACACCCTAGTAGCCATAACGTTGAGCGGAGCAGTGAGTCGCCTCTGCGCTCAGACGCCGCAGCTTTCCGCCATCACGTCGGGGTCACCAATGTAGGATTTCACATATGCCTACTTATGCGTTTCGTCCCTGGCACACACACCGGACTCATCAGTGTGACTTTGGTATAATTGTGTGTGCCGTGTCACAGACGCTTGGGGAATTTATTATTATCGGGAGCCGCCGGGACTCGAACCCGGGACCTTGTCGCATCTCGGTGCGTGAGTCCACCTCTTAACGTCTAGGCTACCGAATGCTGTGTATATTGTTGCTATGTGGAGCTTTATGAGAAGCCACCACAAATATTTTGTTCTGAATCTATCTTTCATTGAATATCAACTGAATATGCGTAAAATGTGAATTAAAAAACTTGATAAAAGAAACTCTCTTCGAATAATTCTTCACGATGAATTCTTCGTTCATCAGTTGCGTGCAACATTGCTCATTGGAAAGTATGTTCTCCACTCTCTACAAGAAACAATTTCATGAAATGAGTTCACCAATTGAAGATTAGGCGTGAATAGTGGCACTCATTGCAAATGGTTTGACCCAGGGATCAGTTGCTAGAAGAAAGAATGTTAGTCTATCTACACTCCAAAGAATAGTGACAAGGCATCAGAAGGCAGGCAGGCTGATCAGAAGACCTGGATCTGAAAGAATACTGTACATCTCGTTGAGAGATACCAGATTCATAGTTTTCACAAATCTTCCTTCTGTTGAAGTTCGAAATCGATTGATGGAGATACTTCAAGCAAACGTAAGTGAATAGATCCTGAGATGACGTCTCTCAGAATCGAATTTACGACCATACAGATCTACGAATGGTCCACAACTTCTCAGAGAGCATCGCATTGCGCGTCTTCAATTTGCATGAGATAACATGAACTGGTTAGAAGCTCAGTGTCAGTTTTTCTGATGAATCTAGATGCAGCATTCGAGAAGCTGAAGGTCGTAGACGCGTTTATAGACATCCAGAAAAAAGATTGGCTGATGTCTGTAGAGAGAAGCTACTTCCATTCGGTGAAGGCTCTGTTATGGTCTGGGGAGGTATGTCTTTAAGATACACAGAGGAAATTCTTATGGACCATGTTGTACCTTTTATACCATCTCTAGGAGAGCTGGGAATTTTTATGCATGACAATGCACGCCCACGTAATGCTTGAATAGTGACAGCGTACTTGAATGAGGTTAGAATTTCAAGGTTCAACTGGCCAACACGAAGTCCTGACTTGAATTCCATTGAACATCTATAGGAACAACTGGAAAGACGAATCAGAACTATGATTCCATGGCCCAATAACTTACATTAACTCCATATTCTAAGGGCCATCAAGAGCATGCGAAGACGTGTGGAAGCTGTAATCAGTACTAGGGGAGTTATATCGATACTTGGGCACATAATCAACTGTAAATGTGTTAAGAATTCATCTAGTTGGTCTGAATTTTTATTACTAAAGTTTCGATAGTTTTCATTTATGAATGAATAGAATAAATTTGTTTTAATGTGCCTTGAGATACGATTTTTTTCACAGATTTAATATTTTAATGTATTATTATTGCTCTATAACTTGACGACACTGAATGTGAATGTTGTCTATGTTTGTGTTCATTTCTTAATAAAGTACTAATATTTTCACAGTTATGATAATCTTTTCAATTTTGAAGTTTTTGATTTTTTTCAAAAAAAGCTTAATACTTTTATACAAATCGAATAAAAAGTTTCATTTTTCTTTGGGAAATTCCATTTCAGAAATTTCATGATTCTCGTAAATATTTCAAGTAAGAAAGGTAGGTACTTGAGCAGTAATGATTAAGTGACCCGTTTTTCTGCTCGTCAGTGTATTATTCACAATCTCAGAAGAAAACTGTCACAATTTTATGGTGGAGTGACTTCATTTTCACCAATTTCTTTCTGGTATGAACGTTATCTTGCCAATATATGAATAATTTCTATAAAAATTCACCTGAAATGCCAAAAAAATCCTTGATATTTTCGTAATAATAAATCCGACCAGATTAAAATTTATTTCATTCATGTAAAATATTCACCTTATTTTCACGCTGAATTTCAGGATTATTTCATCATCAGAACCCTTCATCTAGATAGAGAAACTTTATTTTCTCGCATATTTAAAAAAGAGAAAATGGGACATTCTGCTCTGCGATTCCCTAATAATTACGAAAATATAAAAAAGAAAGAATTTTCTGCATAAAAATTTCATGAGGTTTCTCCAAAACAAATCAACGAATATCTTTCTATTAGAATTGTATTGTTTCCATAAATCTCTGCACACACAAGCTAAATTGAAACTTTTTCGAAGGTAGGTTATGAAGATCGATTGTTGTGAAAGTCTCCTATTCTTTGTAGATGTCTTCTTGCTCCAATTTGGCCGGTAGTCGGTAAGGAAGGGCCATAAAAGAGAAATATCTGAAATAGTTAACAAGGTCGAGTTGGGGGAAAGTCAAGTTATTAGCCCGTAGGATCAATTACAAATTTTCAACTCCATTCAATGCAATATCTTCTCACGTTTGATTTTATTTGAGACATCGAAATTTCTTTGATTATGTTTCAATATTCAGGTGTGTTTAACATTTGAACCTTTTATCTAAATTGGGTTCTGTGATTGAATATTTTAATTGAAATGGAAACAGTAAATTTAATCAGTGCAAGTCAATATTTTGCTAATATTTCATACAATTAATTGAAAGTAAGTTAGATGTATATTGATCTCATTTTTTTTTCATTTCAGAATCAACGGCAGAATGAGGGTTATTGAAAATATGAAGCAGAATTTCCAATTAAGGTAGGTGAATATAAAAAACAGTTACCTCCACTACTGCTATATAATATAGAGGTTCCAAATTAGAATTTTATCACAAAATGTGAGCTTCCCATCACTTTATATAGTTAAATCATTTCGTAACACTTCGTTTCGAATACATTTCGACTGTATTGCAGTATATCACTCGTTATGGGCATATATTCATATCAGGCCAATTGAAAAGTCCCGGTCTGATACACAGATGGCGGTGCTAGTATTAAATCCATATGATTTTCTGTTAGTACCAACCTTTAAACGATAGGTGTCAAAATTTGACAGCAGTCCGATCATTAGTTTGTGAGATATTGCTTTGTGAGTGTAGCTACTTTTGTTATTTGAAGAAACGATAAAAAAAAAGAATTTCGTGTGCTAATAAAATATTGCTTTTTGAAGGGAAAAAATAGAGTTGAAGCAAAATCTTGGCTTGATGAAGAGTTTCCGAGGTCTGCACCTGGAAAATCAACCATCATTGATTGGTATGCTAAGTTTAAACGTAGTTAAATGAGCACCGAAGACGGCGAACGCAGTAGACGCCCTAAAGAGGCTGTCACCGACGAAAAAATCAAATAAGTTGACAAAATAATTTTGAATGACCGTAAAGTGAAGTTGATCGAGATAGCAGACATTGTGAAGATATCATCTGAACTTGTACATCATATCATTCACGAATATTTGTACATGAGAAAGCTGTGTGCAAAATAGGTTCCACGCGAGCTCTCAATCGATCAAATCAACAACATGTTAATGATTCTGAGTTTGAAGGTATTTAAATGCAATATCTGACTTTTTTTGATCGATAAGTGACAATGGATGAAACATGACTCCATCATTTCACTCCGGCGTTCAATCGACAGTCAGCTGAGTGGAATACACACGATTAACAGAATCCAAAGCCAGGAAAAACGCAACAGTCAGCTAGCAAGGTTATGGCATCAGTATTCTGGGATGAGCAAGGTATAATATTCATTGATTACCTCCAAATTGGCCAGACCAACAACAGCGATTATTATATAGCGTTATGGGATCGTTTAAAGGATTAAATTGTTGAAAAACGGCCCCATTTGAAAAAAAAAGTGCTATTTAATCAAGATAATGCACCGTCTCACAAATCAATGAAAACAATGGCAAAATTGCATGAATTGAGCTTCGAATTTCTTCTGCATCCACCGTATTCGCCAGATCTGGCCCCCAGCGACTTTTTCCTTTTCTAAGACCTTAAAAGAATGCTTGCTAGAAAGAAATTTGGCGCCAATGAAGAAGTAATCGCCGAAACTGAGGCCTATTTGGAAGCTAAAGACAAATCGTACTACAAAAATGTTATCGAAAAGTTGGAAGATCGCTATAATCTCTGTATCGCCATCGAAGGCAACTATGTTGAATAATAAAATCAAATTTTGCCAAAAAAATGTGTTTTACTATGGTAGACCGGGGACTTTTCAATTGGCCTGTTATTATACGTAATATAGTTATGTGATCTCCAAGGTTGCAATGGGCGTATGAATGACGAGTGATCAAAGACGCAAAGACAATATTCTCAATATTATCGTGTTCACGGTCGGACGTACAGAACTTTAACTATGGATTCATCATCAGTGAGTCGAACGTTATCAATTTTTAATCACTTCAAGCTCGAAATTCTGAAAACACAGACATCGTGACGAACTCATATAACACTCTGCTCTTGGAACGAGAGCTCAAATTGAATGGACATTAAAACTCAATCATTAATCATCCCGTGAATATTCTATTCATATTATTCCAATTCATTGCAGCATTGAAATATTTGTGGACGGTTAACCCAATAAATGCAAAACGGTCAATATTCCAAATATTCCAACATACATCAGCCATTTACCTGAAAAATTCAACTAGGCAGCAAATTGGTAGATAGATTCGATAAATATCGAAAATATGGAAAGCCCAATTGATTCGATTTTTTTAACAGCTTGCGAGTTGATATACACCACACCTAATTTAGCAAAGTGATCATAAATGGATTCAGTGACCTTATAGCCATTCTCATATAACAGAATTGTTGGAGTTCATGGATTAACCATGCACATTATATTTAGAAATTAATTGCACTAAGTTTTGAATCCTGAATTTTCGATAACCCCCAAAATATTCTCCCTATATTGAAGTTGTCGATTGATGCAATAAATATTGCTGGGTTATAAATAATAAATCCATTAGAGACATCTCTTGAAACTTAGGACTAACGGTAACCTAGTAGGTATAATATATGGTCTTCAAGGGTGTTATTGGCGCATGAATGAACGATTGCTCAAAAACTGTTGACTTCACGTCAGTGCTATCCTCGTTTTTTTGTTGATGATTCTTTTAGATACATGAATATACTTCAATATTCCATTATAGACCAAACAAAATTAGATGCAGTATATTGTTTCAGATATTCTCTGAAGTCATCCATATGGAAAATGATATTTTGAGCACTGAGCTTTTTGGCTTCACCAGGGGACTTGAGGGTAAGTGGCATATTTTCATCATATTATCAATATCTTTGAATTGATTCATTTTCTCTACTGCTACTTTCATACGTAGCAAATTGTTTATTTTAGACTTATTCATACATTATTTCCTTTTTCCTGTTCCACAGAAAATTTTAGACAAAAATAAAACGTTGTAGATATTTTATACGAACGTGAAAAATTAAAAGAAACGTTTACAATGAACTAAACATAACCACTCAATATCAGTTGCTATTGTATATTCTCCACATAACAATTTCAAATGTACAAAAATCTCTGATAGTTATCATCATTTGTTTCTGATTCGAACTTTCCACAGTGAAGAGCACTATCGTGAAGTCTAGTAAATAAATATCACTTTAATCACTAACGGCACTGACTACCTATTACTTATTGAGAAATAATTGAGCCAAATTACATCCAGAAAATTTTTATACAATGTACAGTTCCTTGAAGAATATTTAGATACGGCGATAATTTTCTTTGATTGATTCTCAAGAAAATATTATAATGTAGAAGTCCTGTAATCCTTCGAAATTCTGATGATTCTCTTCTTTATCTCATAATATTATAGGAGAATATGAATTGGCGTCTACAAAAATAGATATCAATGATACTATTACACTGATGATATCTAAAAATAGCGAAACCGGTCTATTGCTACCCACCTCCCATGGCAGCACGTTTCCCTGTAATTTAATCTTGATCTAGACTTTTACCAGTCGGATTAATTAATATTATATTATTCAACAAGCGGTAAAGTAGGTCATAACTCACGCAGATGAAGATTCATCATCATTCATCAAGTGAGTTATGACCATTACCGCAAGTTGAATACTATACTTTATCTACGAGTAGAACAATACATACTAAGAAACAAATACAGACTTAGAAGGAACGGAAATTAAACATTTTTGCTGGATCCTGGATTCCTGAATACAAGAGAGATAGAAATTTAGTGTCGCCAATCACAATCGAACTAGCTTCGGCTAGCTCGAATCGAGTACAGAGCATGGAGATAGAATTTTATTGAAAAACCTCAATAGTTACCTATAACAATGCTAAACAAATTTAAGATTGTAATTAGTCATTTTGTTTATTGATAAAATTAAGTGTAAATTTTGAACAATCAGTAAAAATTTTGCTTCTTTAGTTTCTGTGATTGACGTTTAAGAAATTACGTAATTTTAAATTCCCTATATTGATTCCATTATTCATGTTGAAAGTGCATCTGAGCATGGAGGGGAAAGTCCATAGAGATCAAAGACGATGCTTTATATTTAGTGCTAAGTTCACTAAAATATACCAAAAAGCATTCCCTACTCAATTTGAAAACGTCAAAATTATTAAAGTGACATTCCCTCGGACATACCCTCCCCTCAATAACAATAATGGAATGTTCCCTTTCGGCCAATCGAATAGAAGCATAGAAGTAAAGAAGTACAGATCCATCTTCTCCGATTCATTAGTGAGTTATAGTAGTGAGTTATTATAACTCACGCTGTTTGTTAATAGACACTATTAATTGCTCAAAAGCAGTTGAATAATGAATATATAATTCAATAGGAGTAGACAAACACAATTTATTCAGAAAAAAGCCTCAGAATTCTGATTGATCCATTCGACAATAAGGTAAATGATCATTTCTATAAAATTTCCATCGGCCAGAGTGATAGAGGAAAATGCGCCTTTTCATTCCTTCTTCGTATTCACATTCAGTGAGAGGAAACATGTGGCCAGAGCGAATTTGAGGGGTGGTAGCAACGAATGGTCCTTTTGGGGTCGAATAAATTCCTTTGGGAGAGTTAGGGAATTCCTGAAAGAATTAAAGCTATAGCGCCACTCGACAGATCGTAAAGTTTACTTCGTCGTTATTGAAGGCATTTATGGCCCAATGCGATCTTATAGAAGTCAGTTGATACAATACTATGAAATATTCCTCCCTTGATATGTTAAGGGATTCCCATATAGTAATGCACGATGGGGCAAGAGAACATCTGGAGATTCAGGGTAATATTTCTCTTTTTCTACTGCTCCGCATATTACAGTATGGAGACAATGTGTTATAAAACCCGCGAAGGGGATTTTCATTGCTTTTAAAAATACTTTAATCTTAACATTTCGTTTTGATGTTTTATATCTTTAGTGGAGCTCTATGAGAGCTTTTATCTGGTGGTTTATGAAAAGGATTAATTATACTGGCTTATCCATGTTGTGGTCCGGATTTCGCAGCTCTGTTTATCTGACATATGTCAAATAGAACTGTCATCCGAAGCGTCATAGTTGAAGGTTGGACATTTAACACTATGAATCGTTTATCTACTGCTGCACCTGTAAAATTGTTGAAACTCACTACAAAAATAATGATTAGGTATGTAGTAAGTACGTTTCATGCATTCCGTACTGATTATCATCGACACTCAGAGTCATAAACATAGATAGATGTCATTTTCAGTTTGCAAATTTTGTCCCCAATATGAACTATCAAATTTGACAGGAAGCGCGCAGAAATGAAAACGTATCAGTGATACGATGAATTCGCGAGTTTCTCCACAAAGAACGCACTTCTTATGTCCCATAGTGAACCAACGTTCCATATCAACTCAAAATATATTGATATAAATACCTAAATATATCAGAAATTCAGAAAACAAACTTCAACGCGACAAACGACGTGAAACAACGGATGACACTAGCAGAGCAATAGTTGCCAAACCTTGGATTTCACCAGGTAGATGAAGAAAATAATAAATATTCTAATCCGACAATTAGGAAAAATATCGGATTCCAAATATTTGAATTTGCATATTTATTTGAAATTCACTCAAATGAATACATATATTTCATTCAATATAATATACATTCATAATGATATAGTAAAATTTTGGATTTGAAAATATATTACAATCCGACAACGTAATCTAACCATTTTAGGGACATGTAAAAATTGCGTATACTTCCTCTATTTATGTTTATTACTCGACATAATCGTCTGGCTAAGAGTACAATCCATAAGATAGTGAAAAAAAAAAGTTACTAGATCTGTTTCTGACTTCTTAAGGCATATACATCATCGAAATGTATGCTCGACCAAAAATATTGCCGCTTTAAGTGAAATTGTTGAGGAAAATCCAAATGTATCCATTCCTCGGCGCGCACAACATTTGGGCCTCTCTTACGGCACGCTAGGGTATATTTTGCATCTGCATTCACATTACCAACCTCATAAGGTTCAGTTGACACAAGCTGACCATGAGATGCGTAGAACATATGCCGATTCGCTGCTTGAACAACAACGTTTGAATGATGATGTTTTGCATCGAATTTTCTACAGCGATGAAGCACATTTTTCACTCGGTGGTTATATGAAGCAACATTGACGCATATCGGGCAGTGAAAATCTTCATGTAATAACTTATATCCACAAGAAGTCACTGTATGGAGTGCAATTTTATTTAGTGTCCTTTGAAAATGAAGAGAGTGTCATTCAAACTGTCTATTTTCATCGCTATAGCTAAACCATTAGCGATTTATTTCAGCTTGAAATTGATGCTATGGTCAGTCAGGGGATATTTAGCTAAGTTTTCCATGTGCCAATTTCGCTCTTGGAGCTCACATATTCTCATACACAGTTTAGTGGCTTTCAAGGGTGCAATTGGTTCATAACTGAATGAGTGCTCGAAAGCTCTGGACTTCACAACAGTGCTTTCCTCATTTGTATTTCACAATTGAAAACATTTGGATTTTCAGATTTTGGATTGACTTTTCACTATTAGCTTTTTACGTCGCTTCAAAGTGTGAAATCTAAAATTCAATAATTGTCACTCCATTCAGAGAAATATTCCTCTCTAAAATCGTTAGATAAAGATTCGAAATATCTTCCTAGGCGAGATATGGAGTATCTGAATGCTCCATAAAAGCCGTGAAGGCATGGCTTGGAGCGAGAATGAATATAATGCAGGGCATATTCGAAAGCGAAAAATAACTCGAAAAAGGCAAACTGGCCGCAAAGTTCCTTTATAAGAGGTCTGAAATTATTGAAAAAGCTTATATTGCGTTCGATTTTCCCTGCGGGGCAAGTGGAACAAACAGTTACGTCAAACGAAAGACAACATTGTCGCTAGGGGTAGACCAGTGAGTTTACACTCCGCCAGGCTTTCGGAGTTGCCGTGAGCTCATCTTGAATGTGTGAGAGATAACAGTGGTGGAGGAAATTCGGTTACACTCCCTTAGAACTCCATGTAGCTGCGGGCAAACTCACAGTTCAAACACAAACTGATTTCTCTCAATTTACCGAGCCAGAATGAAAACAATGAATTATCTGGACATCGATATCGTTCGACTTTTTCATGTTACTTTAATTTTTAATTCTTCAATAAATGTCAAATATGAAGGATGGAAGAGGTCTTGAATTGTAAATGATTGACACATGGTCACCATAATGCTTGGAGATATATTGAGTTCCTCAATGCATCGACGGCATGACGTTTTCGATTGATTTTCAGGGAACCAATTTCTATTTTACCTAAATCGTAAAAATGTTTCATTTGCTCTTTAAAGTGTCGAAGGCATTTCGTTTATGTTGTAAATTTTATGAGATTCATCAAGAATTGAGAACTCACGAAAACGAGCCAGGAAGTACAACATGTACGTATCGCGTGTAAGAGGATAGAGAATATTCCATGGTAAAAACCACCTACATTTCTGGAAACCACCAAGTATTTTGTGGGCTGTAGAGCCAATACTTTTATTGAACAAGAGTTGTCCTTAGTACTTAGATGATAAGGGTGTGGCCCAGATGAAGGGGTAAAATAAGATAACCATGGTATCATGAGATGAGAAAGCAGTGATTTTTTTAGAACTTTAAATTGCAATAAAACAACGATGGATTATTCGATTGACATGAATTTTATTTATCCGCAAGATAATCTTGTGGCATTACATTTCAAATATGATTTCTGGCATATGACCGCCACGGCAGGCTCGGATGTAGTCCAATCTGGACGTCCAATTTTCGATGACTTTTTCCAACATTTGTGGCCGTATATCGGCTATAACACGGCGATTGTTGTCTTCCAAATGGTCAAGGGTTTGTGGCTTATCCGCATAGACCAATGACTTTACATAGCCCCACAGAAAGTAGTCTAGCGGTGTTAAATCACAAGATATTGGAGGCCAATTCACAGGTCCAAAACGTGAAATTAGGCGGTCACCAAACGTGTCTTTCAATAAATAGATTGTGGCACTAGCTGTGTGACATGTTGCGCCGTCTTGTTGGAACCACAGCTCCTGGACATCATGGTTGTTCAATTCAGAAATGAAAAAGTTAGTAATCATGGCTCTATACCGATCACCATTGACTGTAACGTTCTGGCCATCATCGTTTTTGAAGAAGTACGGACCAATGATTCCACCCGCCCATAAAGCGCACCAGTTAATTTTTCTGGATGTAACGGTGTTTCGACATACACTTGAGGATTAGCTTCACTTCAAATGCGGCAGTTTCGTTTGTTGACGTAGCCATTCAACCAGAAGTGCACTTCATCGCTAAACAAAATAAAATGGACGTAGTGCGCGATACGTATTCCGCACAGAACCATTATTTTCGAAATGAATAAAATTGCACTATTTGCAAGCGTTGTTCAGGCGTGAGTCTATTCATGATGAATTGCCAAACCAAACTGAGAATAAATCACTTGACAGCTGTTGAATCGGTCGCCATCTTGAACAGTAATGCCAACTTAAAGTTATATACCTCGAAAAAAAAACACCCGTTAGAAAGCAACAGTCGAGGGTTAAGACGTAAGACAGAATCAGGACTGAATAAAAAGTTAGACCAAGATGACGGTACTCTCTGAAGATCTAACATTCTATGTCGGTTTTGTTTTATTAGCAACCAAAATGTGAAGACAAAATTCAGTATCGTATTGAGATATTCTAATTAAGACGGGAATATCTTTTACATATTGTGTACAGTAATGTTTTAAACCTTTGAAATTGAATGTGCATATTCATAATTAGAAAGTGTATTAGCACAACCTCAAGCAAAGTCAACCAGAAGAAGACGATTGCCAGGTTATTGAATCATACCCCTAAGCGATCGATAAATCAAGCCTATATAAATATTGGCATTCAAGCATTAAGGTAGCAGGGCTCCCGCAACCGCGCGTGCAACGCGTGTACCGCACGCGGGCGCCACTCTAAAAGGGCGCCAAAACCTCTTATAGACCGCATGAAGAACCGATGGACCAAAGGTTTTCGAAAAAGATTCTTTCAAATTTTTCAACAAATTTTTTTTCCAAACTTCTTTCTTGCAATTTATACAAGTTTCCGAACGTCGCAATCGGCATGAAATAGCCAGATATTGGTTTACAAAAACGCATACTCGATGCTAATCCTAGGGCATTTTTTGCGCTATCTGCTGCACACAGCTTAAATTTAACTGAAAATGATGCTGCTCAGGTTTTAAATAAAACAGTGGACTCTTTTGAATTGTAAAAGAACTTTATATATATTTCTCTTCATCCACAAAAAGATTGCAATGTTATAAAAAAGCATGATCCTCAGTTACGTCTAAAACCCCTAAGTGATACTAGATGGTCAAGTAGAATTGATGCTAAAGTTTCATTTTATTCAAATATGTGATAGCCTTTTAGAAATAGCAGAAAATGATACTTTTAACATAAAAACTAGACATAAAGCAAGTTCTCTTTTATTAAATATTCATTCTTTTAAATTTATTTGAAGTATCATAATTTCTTATGATGTTTCATTCCAGATTAATATTGTAAGAAATATGATGCAAAGTGTAGCGATTGACATTAAAGTGTGCCAAAACCATTTGAAGAATTTAGTTGATCATTTCAAAAATTATAGGGATGATAATGTTCTCGAGGAAAAACTTGCGGGAGCTGGAAAACTAGCGGCTGTTCTTGAGATAGATCAAGGTTTTTCTCCATTATATACTGTAAGACGGAAGTATAAACCAAAATTGTTCGATTATGAACAGACGGAAGATCCAAAAATCGCTTTTAAAATAAATTTCTTTCAGAAAATAATTGATCAAACACTAAGTTCCTTAAATAGTAGATATCGTTAACGTTTTTTGTTTTATTTGTGATATTCTTAAATTAAATGACAAATATCTATTGAAATGCTGTCATGCTCTTCAACAAAAGCTAACTGATGACAGGAAAAAAAGAGACTGACCTGAAAGAAAATGATTTATTCAACGAGATAAAAGTCCTAAGATTGTTTTCATTATCTGAAGCGAAAATCCTCTTGAAATTCTACAATATATTTTTGAAAATAATCTAACTTCTTCTCTACCGAATCTTAGTATTGCCTCAAGAATCCTTCTCACTTTACCTGTGTCCTGTGTCTGTTGCTTCTGGTGAAAGATCATTCACTGAATTAAAAATTTTTAAAAACTATTTGAAGTCTAACATGTCTTAAGAAAAATTTTCTGGATTGGCAATCTTAGATATAGAGCAAGAGATACTCGATAAAATTGATTGATTGATAATATGAAAGAATATGCAGCAGCCAAATCTAGAAAAACATCCATTCAATTTCTGGATTGATCCTAATTAAATGTTTATGCCTTTATGAATAATTTATAGAAGAATACAGCTTAAGTTTTGAAACACATTTGAAATGTATTATGTTACAAATAACACCATAAAGTTCTTAAGGCAATGAAGGTTGCTGATAGATTTTCAACCATTCTACACTAAATTCTCAACAAAACTTAAAAAAAAAAAATTCCGATTATACAGTAGTACTTTTCTCCACCTCCCCCCTTTAAGGGGCGCCAAAATATGTTCCGCACGCGGGAGTTGATGTCCCTTGCGGGGGCCCTGGGTAGAAACATACTTATTCGACGCTGACCAGACCAAATTACACACAAAAATCTAGAGCGAAAATACTAGCACAACTTGACACTAGTTGACGGCGATCGTCTGTAAGAAATACCCAATATTTCCGTGACTACAGTTGATATTTTGTGTCTAGATAAAGACACATGCTTTGGGCGAAATTTTGTGTTGATAGCTATGTCAAAATCATATAGAATTCAAGAAGAATATCACAAAATTTTACTCAATATATTCGTGACCACAGAACCGATAAAATAATGATTTCATTATTATTGAATATCAAGTTCAAGCTGTTTACTATATGTGGAAATTCTCAGTGCTTGAATGACGAGCACTCAAAAGCTCCCGACTTCAAGTTAGCGATCAGTTTTTCAGCTACAACTGAGATAAGCATTTTCAGACGTTTCTCAGTCATAGGTTTCAACTCTACACTGGATCTATCCAAGCTTATTGGTAGAACTGGAAACAGTTCAGAGAAGTCCAACGTCCGTGAAACCTTTGAAGATGCTTTCTGCAATTGCCAGATGAAAACCCGATCAGACCACGGCCAGAAACATGGAAATTATCCAACTCTGTTATATACGCAGAAAATTCACCGATCATAAGCCGAAGTTGAGAATCCCACATAGAATTAGTAATTTCTTGCTGGGGAAATCCGTTTGCCATGAATAAATACCGCTCACGTTTGGTGAAACATATTATTCAACAACATATCTGTTGAATATAAATGCAAATATTCAGGAGGAAGACGTGGAATGGTTCAAGCTTTCGCTGGATTGATACGATTCAAACAAAGTGATAGTGAGCTTCTGAATTTCAGTTGGGAATTCGGGTATCTACAAGCTCATTAACCAGCAGATTTCGCCAAAAGAGGGATTCGACATCGTTAGATCGTATTCATACATCGTTTGATTTAAACTATAGTTCATGTTACTACTTTATTCGAACAATCTGTTAAGTAGATATTGAGTATATACATCGACGTTGTCCGTTGCATTGGCGTAACTAGAACTGACCCATGGGCAATGTTATCCCACTTTGAAAAAGCAAACTCTTCCAATTTCTTTATGAATTTTCGTTTTTTTAACGTTACTTTTTTTTTCTGATCAATGGGGAGGGGATTATGTCCCCAATAACCCCCATAGTTACACCTATGGTCTGTTGTGCCTGCTCTCTACCTTTTTTTTCTCTTTCCATTGGTCTTGTCTTAAATCTCTGGAGCTAATGACCTTATAATACCTTCATTCCAAGTCTTCTTTTATATACCGTCCACTATGTCGGCGTTATGTAGAAATGCACATCAAGACCTCTGATAGTTCATTTCTAGGCTTGGTCCTTCCTGAGAACTTCCATTTCATATGTTTTCTGTCTTTCTCATCTTTTCGAAATTTCAGTTGAAAAAAGAAGAAATCCCATCGAGCTCAAATTTTTCATGTAGATGTGTTTATAATTACAATTTCAAGCTCAACACAAAATGCCTAGATAATTCCAGCATCAGATTCATGGGAAATTCAAGCAAAATAGCGAGATAACACCCAATATTTCCATAAAAAGAGATCCGATTATTGGAATATTCATATCGTATTACAGGATTATTTCATCACTACCCTTCATCTAGATAAAATAACCGACTACAATGATATCAAAATAAATCTCATATAATCCCCTCATATACAGTTATGCGATTTCAAAGGATGCAATTGGCTTTTTTCGAATTTTTTCAACGAGAAGATAAGATAGATAGATTTAATTAAGGAGGTTCCGTTTCACTGCGACTTGATGGTCTATTGTGCCCTCCATCAGAGATATCTCTCCATAACGTGATCTACAGCTCGCCTTCCAGTTTCAGAGTTCTAATAAACTCCAGTATCTGGGATGGCTTCAAGAGGCTAGTTCCTCACTTCTACAAGTTTTTTATCCAAAGCGGATTTTGCGTTGGCTAGTGATGGCGAGGCATTCCGTCACCAGGTGATCCGGAGTTTCTTCCTCCTCCCCACAGAATCTGCACTCATCATTTTCTGCTAGACATATTCTCTTGAGGAGTTTCCTAAGGTGACAATGCCCTGTGAGGAATCCAGTGAGAAGGTGTAGTAATTCTTGCTAAGATCCAGATACTTCTTGGATCTCGCAGTGTCAGAGATCCGAAGAAACTTTTTGGAGTGACCAAACCAGGGAGATTCCGCCAGAGTGTTTCTCTTTCGGTTTTTTCCTTCCTCTGAAACCATTTGCCTCTGCCACAGAAAGGTTCCAGGCCGATGAAAGGAGTTTGTGCTCCTTTTCCTTTTAGATAATGTTAACGAACAATTTAACTGTTTCCACGATTTATTTATGCAACATTTAAATCAAGCTTGTCCTCTAAAAAAGTTTCCTATACAGAAGAAACATAAGTATAAGTGCCCAAGTGAATTACAGAGGAGTATGAAGAATAAATTGGATGTTCTATTAGTTTGCAGTAGATCAGATAGGAGATTTCAGGAGCAGTACAAAAACGCAAAATATGAATATGATAGAATGCTTATCCAAAACAAAAAAGAAGCATATCAAAAAATAATAGAAAGATCGGACAACAAAAGCAAAGCAACTTGGTCAGTTGTAAATTCCATCAAAAGTCAACCTGAAAATAATAATTTCCCAATTGAAGGCAATATTGAAGCAATCTCAAATAGAATGAACAAATACTTTGTGAACCATGCTCTGGATATGACAATGAACAACCCATATATAAATACAAGAAGAAACATCAATATACAAGCGAATGAATCAATTTATTTGAGGCCTATTAGTCTGCAAGAACTTGAAAATATTATAAAATCTTTGAAAAATAAACAGACAAGTGGAGTTGATGGTGTATCCAACAGCATCATTAAGCAGTGTATGAAAGAAATTCTGGAACCCCTAAGAATAATAATAAACAATTCAATAAAGAAGGGAACGTTTCCAGACAGATTGAAGAATGCAATAGTAAGACCTATATTCAAGAAGGGAGATGAAAATGATTTTGAAAATTACAGGCCCATCAGTATTTTACCATCCTTTTCTAAGATCTTTGAGCTGGCTTTTTGTGGACAAGTCATGACATTTCTCTTGAAAAACAGAATATTCACCAAAAATCAACACGGTTATTTGAAAGGAAGATCAATTCAAACTGCCATATTCAACTTTGTGAAAAAGATAACAAGTGCTTTTGAGAACAGAGATCTATCTATGGGACTGTTTCTGGATCTATCGAAAGCTTATGATTGCCTTGATATAGGAAATCTCATAGAAAAATTAGAAAGTTATGGAATTGCAGGACCAGCCCTGGATTGGATAAGATCGTACTTCACTAAACGGACTCAGTTAGTAGAGATATATATAGATGGATGTACAATAAGATCAGAAACAGAAGAACTGAAGCTTGGAGTGCCACAAGGAAGCATAGCAGGTCCCCTCCTCTTCATAGTTTATGTTAATGATTACCCATTGAACTTTAATTGGAGTGAGGATAGAGTGAACTTTGAGGACTATGTTGATGATAAAAATCTGCTGGTTATAGAGTCTCTGTGGCCAGATCTCAAGAAATTGGTTGAAGAGGTACTGAAATATACCGAAACTTGGTTTGCTCAAAACAACATGGTCATGAACAAGAACAAAACCAACATGATTGTATTCCATCCTCCAAATTCCAACTTAGAAGTTCCCCAACATGTAACTCTGAATTGCTGCAAATATAAGGTTTCAGAGGCCACTAGGTTCTTGGGCGTCCACATCGATGAGGAACTGAACTGGAAACAGCACATAGAACATCTTAGTAATAAAATAGGTCCATCCATTTATGCTTTGAGAGTAGTTGCCAAATATCTGAGTACAAAAATTATAAAGACAGTCTATCATGCTACTATAGAGTCAAAATTGAGATTTGGTGTTATTTTCTATGGTTCAGGAAACATTCAGCCTTTATTTATACTACAGAAAAAAGCTATAAGAATTATAGAAAAATTATCATTCAGAGAATCATGTAGAGGATATTTCAGAAAGAACCGCATTTTAACACTTTATGCATTGTATATTCAAGAATGTTTAATATTTTTTCATGAACATAAAGATCTGTTTTCTCCATATCTGAATCTCAAGAAAAATTATGATACAAGAACACTATCATACAATTTACCAAAACATAGCCTTTCAACAACTCAAAAGCAAGCAGAGTACCGCTGTTTAAAGTTTTTTAATAAATTACCAAAGGATATACAAAAGATTGATCTACTTAAACCTTTCAAAAAAAAAGTTTTTAATTTATTATTGAACATGGAACCATATACTATGGAAGAATTTTTTGGATGATTTAGAACCACATTTCTTTTTTGACACTGTTTCATTTCTCTTCTTGTTTGTAACTTGAATTGTTTTGAAATAAAGATTATTTATTATTATTATTTTCTGGCAAGAGTGTTGGCCTCTTCATTCCCTCTACTTCTTGCCCAGGAACCCAGACTAAAAAGACCTTATTATTCTTCCCTATTTCACTGAGTTTTCTTCGGTAAAAAAGGATAGATACCCCGCGATATATTTTGATCGTAGAAATTTAATGGCTCAATAATTTATTAATCAGTTCAATTATAGCAGCATGAGTATTACGTTACCAATCATCAGATTCTAAAGCACTCTAGACTGAGAATTAGGTGCTCATCGATCTCTGTTGCATTTCATTCAGCTTCAGTGCAAAAGTATCTTCGATAATTGGCATAGACTGATGAGCAAAACAATTCAAACTTTTCTGCATCTCTAATTGTTAGTGAAGCTTTCTTTACGATAACGAAAAAATTTAGAAAGCAGTTTCTCTGGACCAGGTGAAAGTCTGACTTGGAGAATGGAAATATTATTCATCAATTTCCAGCTCCAGTCTTCAGGATTCAATTTAATGCGCAGGCACACTTGCACTTAGTAGATCAAACGCAACAAGTGTTGATAAGCAGAATCAGATGTTGGAGGGAACAAGATAAATGCACTGTTTTATTGTTCCATCTGGAGAATGGAGAATTCGGCGAATTCTGTTGTTAAGGATGACGTACCGAAGAGTAAATGTTTGTGAATAATTCTGCGTCGTCAATCAAATTATTATTTATTTTATTGAATTATTAAAAAAAACCATATTCAAATATTTTTTTTTTAAATCAATGATCCTGATGATACTGACAACATATATGAGTGCATATTTGTATTTTTCTAAATTTGAAATCGTGATGACTTGAGAACAGGGCTTCTTGAGAAAATATTATTTTACCTTTCCTCTAAAACGTTAAATTCATAGGTTCTACAAGCTTTATTCCATCAATTAAAATATACCAATGTTATTTCAAAAACCTTAAATTAAAATTATCCGAACATTGTTTCTCGTAACCAAACTCAATAACAAACTCTTTCTTGTCGTGAAATCATCAAAAAGCATCTTGTACTGTGGTTGGTATTTAAATATATGCTTTTGAATATCTCCGCTCAGTGGTTAGCGTTCAAACTTGGGTTCGGATCCACCGAGGTCCGATATTTTTTATTTTGTTAACCACTTTTCTATATAGAAATAATTCATTCCTAGTGTAAAATGTGCAGTGTTTTATCACAGGTTTTTAATCACCATGAATATTTGCTGAATTAATTTCACATCAAATTTTGTTGATGAAGGAGATCGCTTAGATAAAAACTTATACCCATGGATATATCCGATTTATTTGCTTTGACATCTGAAGAAGAAGGTACTCCCTGAATGTGAGTGAATTTATACCCCTACCCTAGCAAATGCAAAAAGAACTCGTGGTCTCCGGTTTTCTCTTTCAACTATAAAAAGTAAGCTTCGAAGCAGAAAATTGAAATGGAATTACTTCAATCCAATTCTTTTTATTGGGAGTATCCTAAAGAATTGAGTTTTTTCAAGTATACCTACATTTCATTTTATTCGATGTTGGTGACATATGACTTCTAATATTTTACTCATTCTTCGTTTCTATCCTCTTATGCCAATTATTTTCTTTTTTCTCTCCTGTGATACAGAAAAAAACCATGTCAACTATACTTTCGACGATCTGTAAATTTTTCGTATACTAGGAAACAATAACTTTCAAATTCTGAATCTCTTGAGACAACCTGTATGAAAATACGTGAGGGTCATCAATATCGATAGCAAAAATGAAAAAACTTTTCTGATATCTGCACCCCACACACAAAGCTCAGCTGATAACATTCACAGTTCAGAAGTTATCCACTGTTAGGTCGATGTTCAATGTTCCTAAAAACTGTTATTCTGTTATGATTAATTGAATGTATCAAATCGCTATTCGTGAAATTTTTGAATCAATATTATTATGAATTAATACTTGGTCAGTAACATCTATTCGAATCCTTACGTGAATTAGAATTTTTTATTTTTATGAAATGCCTAGAATACTCGTATAGTTCAGTTGATCGAGTATTTGAAAATTGCGACCAAAAATTGAACAATACATTTCGTGAAACTAACTAGGTAGATTGTGTAGTATTTTATGGTTGTTAGAATTATCTAATAGTAAAAAAACTGCAGATTATTAACATTCAAGACTTGGAATAGATGCATTGATTGATTTGATCTTTTAAATTCACTTCAATCTCAATCAGTTATCATATATCAATCAAATTTGCGAAGATTCATAATTAAAAATTATAAATATGAATCGAAAAGCCCTTCCGAAAATAGTTATTTATTTTCATTGTAACGGGTGTTTTTTTTTCGAGGTATATAACTTTAAGTTGATATTACTGTTCAAGATGGCGACCGATTCAACAGCTGTCAAGTGATTTATTCTCAGTTTAGTTTGGCAATTCATCATGAATAGACTCATGCCTGAACGACGCTTGCAAATAGTGCAATTTTATTTCGAAAATAATGGTTCTGTGCGGAATACGCACTACGTCCATTTTATTTTGTTTAGCGATGAAGCGCACTTCTGATTGAATGGCTACGTTAACAAACAAAACTGCCGAATTTGGAGTGAAGCTAATCCTCAAGTGTATGTACAAACACCGTTACATCCATAAAAACTGACTGTTTGGTGCGCTTTATGGGCTGGTGGAATCATTGGTCCGTACTTCTTCAAAAACGATTATGGCCAGAACGTTACAGTCAATGGTGATCGGTATAGAGCCATGATTACTAACTTTTTCATTCCTGAATTGAACAACCATGATGTACAGGAGCTGTGGTTCCAACAAGACGGCGCAACATGTCACACAGTTCGTGCCACAATCGATTTATTGAAAGACACGTTTGGTGACCGCCTAATTTCACGTTTTGGACCTGTGAATTGGCCTCCAAGATCTTGTGATTTAACACCGCTAGACTACTTTCTGTGAGGCTATGTAAAGTCATTGGTCTATGCGGATAAGCCACAAACCCTTGACCATTTGGAAGACAACATTCGCGGTGTTATTGCCGATATACGGCCACAAAAGTTGGAAAAAGTCATCGAAAATTGGACGTCCAGATAGACTACATCCAAGCCAGCCGTGGCGGTCATATGCCAGAAATCATATTTAAAATGTAATGCCACAAGATTATCTTGCGGATAAATAAAATTCATGTCAATCGAATAATCCATCGTTGTCTTATTGCAATTTATAGTTCTATAGCTCTAAAAAAAACACCCTTTATTTTCAAGTAAAAGTGAACTTGTTCCTAAATGAAAAGTACTACATCAAATTGGCACTACTTTGGAGGTATTTCACTGAAATCCAATGGAGAGAAAAATATAGCGAAATTCTTAATATCAATAGAATGGTGTGCGCAAAACTCGCAGTTTACCTAAATATCGATTTATTTTATGCATTTCGGCGACTTTTTTCACACACAGTATTATTCAGCTTTTCACAAAAACGTGTTGAAGGTGTACTAAATAAACTTTTTCGTCCATTCATTCTTCAAGTTGACAACCTAAAGCTGTTGTTATAAATTCAGAAAAGGTCTCGCTTCTCCTTCATACAGAATCGAACAAAAAGCGAATTTTTTTTTCCAATATCAGTCAACCGTGGCACTTCCAGCCGTGTCATATGCTCGGAATCGAAAAGATAACTCTGAAATGTTAAAATTCGATTGTTGAGAAACATTGAATCAGCGGAATAGGTAAAAACGAAAAAATCTTGCAATAACTCAAGAGAAAGTGCGATGGTAGAGAAAAATGCGACCGGGATATGGTGTGGAAACACGCCAAATCTACTGGAAAAAATGGATAAGGAAGTGATAATAAAGTAATATGGGGAGAGCTTTCCATATTACTCTTTTCTGGAGCCAAAAGTTGAGTCGAACTTATTCTGAGGAGAGATTTACCTCTTATATTTTCATGATGCTGAACTCGGTTTTACCTGTTGAAATATGAGCGAATCTCGTCGTTGAAATGCAAGCTATTGAATTTCATATTGAAAAATAATTTGTGGTTTAGAGCGTATGGATGAAATTGATCTGAATGGATTGCATTGAATAAATTGGAAACTGAGTTTTAAAATACATGCAGAATGGTTTCAAATATTATGTTTTGGTAACAGCCCTCATGAATAGATGAATTGTATTAAAACTTTTGGTTCTACATAAAGGGTGTTTTTTTTTAGAGCTATAGAACTTTAAACTGCAATAAAACAACGATGGATTATTCGATTGACATGAATTTTATTTATCCGCAAGATAATCTTATGGCATTACATTTCAAATATGATTTCTGGCATATGACCGCCTGGCGGCTGGCTCGGATGTAGTCCAATCTAGACGGATTACTTTTTCCAACATATGTGGCCGTATATCGGCAATAACACGGCGAATGTTGTCTTCCAAATGGTCAAGGGTTTATGGCTTATCCGCATAGACCAATGACTTTACATAGCCCCACAGAAAGTAGTCTAGCGGTCTTAAATCACAAGATCTTGGAGGCCAAATCACAGGTCCAAAACGTGAAATTGGGCGGTCACCAAACGTGTCTTTCAATAAATCGATTGTGGCACGAGCTGTGTGACATGTTGCGCCGTCTTGTTGGAACCACAGCTCCTGGACATCGTGGTTGTTCAATCCAGGAATGAAAAAGTTAGTAATCATGGCTCTATACCGATCACCATTGACTGTAACGTTCTGGCCATAATCGTTTTTGAAGAAGTACGGACCAATGATTCCACCAGCCCATAAAGCGCACCAAATAGTCAGTTTTTCTGGATGTAACGGTGTTTCGACATACACTTGAGGATTAGCTTCACTCCAAATGCGGCAGTTTTGTTTGTTGACGTAGCCATTCAAATAGAAGTGCGCTTCATCGCTAAACAAAATTCGCTCATGAAAATCGGGAACAACGGCAATCTCATTTTGGGCCCATTCGACGAATCTACGCCTTACTTGATTCTCGTTTGGCTTCAATTCTTGCACGAGTTGGATTTTGTAAGCACGCAAACCAAGATCCTTCCGCAAAATCTTCCATAAAGTGGATGGACACAGATCCAATTCCTGTCCTCGATGGCGGATAGACTCATTCGGGTCTTCCTCAATGCTACGCTCTACAGCAGCAATAGCTTCTTCTGTAGGCACCGTACGGCGTCTCTGGGGATGCGAGTTATCAATAAGAGTAAACGTGGTGCGAAAACGTTCCATGGTTAATCGAATTAACTGCTCTGATGGACGATTATGTCGACGATAAAATGGACGTAGTGCGCGATACGTTTTCCGCACAGAACCATTATTTTCGAAACAAAATTGCACTATTTGCAAGCGTTGTTCAGGCGTGAGTCTATTCATGATGAATTGCCAAACCAAACTGAGAATAAATCACTTGACTGATGTTAAATCGGTCGCCATATTGAACAGTAATGCCAACTTAAAGTTATATACTTCGAAAAAAAACACCCTTTACAATTTGAAAATAATAAATAGTTGCATTCAATTTAATAGTAGTTAATCCAAAAATCTCTGTTAATTAATCTGATACTATAGATCATAAGTCAATATTTTACATGAATTCATTGTGTTGACACTATTTCATTTCATGTAGGAACATACTTATGTCATTATGTGAAAATTTAATTTGGAATGAACAATCTATATAGGTATCCATCTAACTCTGGACTTCCGAGAAGAATGGATTATTCGATTTGTAGGTCAATTATTTCGGGTAAATTATTTCTCGGAAACTATATGCGTTCATTCAATGAATTCCTGGAATACTTGAAATCATTGTTTT
The DNA here is from genome assembly GCF_914767665.1 of Harmonia axyridis. NCBI lineage: Eukaryota > Metazoa > Arthropoda > Insecta > Coleoptera > Coccinellidae > Harmonia > Harmonia axyridis. The sequence continues at coordinate 9,473,459 of NC_059507.1, forward strand.
ACAATGTTGAATCGTGAAAAGTTAACGAACATTGCGTTTGTTCATTAATGAATGTTCTGCATATACAAGGTGATTCACCGTGATAACCTTTTAGACGTTTATGGAAAACTAATCGTAATTTTGGGCTGAAAATTTGCATATTGGGGTTGGAGACAATGATCTTTTTCCTTAAAATTTTTTCAGATTCCTACAACTTCCGGTTATACCGGAAACAGACTACTACTTCCTTATTTCAAACGGCACACGCAGTATATTATTGCATCATCAAATAGCTTTTTTGATGACAATTTGGCAATATGCCACACCTTGGGTAAAAACCCAACAGTTCATGAGTTAATGGGATTCTTATTGAAAAAATGGTGGCGATGAGGATTCACTTTTTTAATTTTTTTAAAAAAGTGGTTTGGAACAAAAATGTACATTCATAAGAAGATCATGGACAACTTGGACAACTCAAATTCATCAAAACTCAAGATTTTCAAATTAGAACCTATATTTTTTATTATTTCAGTCGGTTCTAAGTACAAAAATAATGATGGTTAGGTACATAAGCAAACCTTATACCTAAAATGAATACTCCAAGAGTAATGGAGGAAGAACTTCAAATGAGGAAGTTTGTAGAAGTTGAGGACCGTCAGACAGAAACCAAAGTTTTTCAGGATAACCTGAAATGTGCTTTCGAACAATATTTTTCATTCCAAAAAAGATCACAATTCTTTCTCTACCTTTGGTAGAGTCGCAAAAGCAAAATAATGAAGAGGGGAAATCATTAATATGAATTTCTTCACTTCCGAAATGAAAATGTTTATTTTTTCAAATACGACGACGTAGGTACCAAAGCAAATAAAAACGGAACAATACCATTAGGAATGAAACTCGCTGAATTATTGATTCAAATGATGACAGCTGATAGCCCAGACATCGTTTTTTTGGAATAATTACATCTGATGCTCTCTCTATATCGATTCCAGAGAGCGATAGACAGCCAGAAGAGATAAAATAAACACTAATTTCAATTGATCTTCAACGTTTGAAAAATTCGAACATTGTAGTTTTGAAAAACTCACCTTTTTTTTCAATATTCTGCTTGAATCCTGTATGATTATGATTAGACGATTCACACAAACTTTGCCATGAATCTTGAAATTTTCATTTCACATCTGAATGTCGTTCGAATCTGTAGTTTTGAAAAAAGATCGAACAATGCAGATATTGCAATGAAATAATACCTACCTATTAAAGTAGAACAAGTACAACAAAAGTTATATATAAACTTTTGTTAATTCACAGTACTCAATTAATTCTGTAGTTTTGTTTCAGATGCCATCTAAAGAATGCTATGCAACGAGCATCTTCATTATTCTTTGTCTTCTTGTTGATATTGGTCTATCGGATGTGGAAATTTTGTGTCCTTCAGAATGCATTTGTTTATCTCAGACACAGGTAGGTAGGCTCAAATCAATTTTATACTTATTTTAAAATTTTTCTTGAACAGGCGCCTACTTTAAAACTTTCTTGGATTCAATGAAAAAATTTAACAGATTTCTAATAATCTTTTTTGTCTGTTTATCTATCTGTAGGTAACTACACGTAAATCTTCTAAACTTCTTCACTTATCGTGATTTCGAGTTCACAGTTCAACTCACGGGCCGTAACTAGTTGAACATATATCAAACTGAATATGAACTCCACTTTAATATCTACTGCGATAAGAAAGGATTTTCCAAGCTGTTAACGTTAGCGAAGACATTAGTTGAATTTTATAACTTTGAAAGTTACAAGATCTTTTTTGAAAGACTTACAAAACCACCTGAGTTTATTATTTCAAATATCTGAATGTGAAGAGAAAGATCAATTATATGAATGAAACCTTTCAAGTATAATAAATAAATGAAAATGTATATTTCTTCCAATAGAGATAGATTAACGGCAGAACTCAGTACAATCTTTCAATTCACAAATAAAATGATAGTCATTATTACAAGCTTTGTCATTCCAAATATAATGTTTATCTCCAATTTTCCAAATTTCCATACAATGTTCTCCTCCTGCGTTATCAGGGTTTGGAGGACTCCAATGTGTGTAGTTATAGGGTTTTCCTGTAGCTAACCATACAAAACGTCCTTCCTGTCCCAAGTCACCACCAGATGTCCAAAAATGTTCAATTTTGCTTACTGAAAAGTAAAAATTCTAATGGTTTTATATAACAAAACTCAAGAGATGAATAGGCGTAGTATTCGAGTTGAAAACTTACAATATTTGATGATATAGTTGATTATCCTAGTATTTTCCTCTTCAGATTCAATGCTTAAAAGAGTCATCCCATGATTCCTACAGATTTCCATTGCTACGAAGTAATTGGCCTACAACAATACAGGGTGTCCCATAAGTGGCACGTCACAGTGACACCGGAGGTAGGTCAGCTAAAGAGGGACCTAACCAGCCTAACATGACCCCAGTAAAAGTTGCATGGTTTTCGAGTTATTACCAAATTACGTTTTTTAGTGAATTTTCACCATTTTTAACATTGTCAGGGTCAGAATTCTGCTGGAAAGCTCTCGAAGCTTATTTTTGTTGTTGTAATGGAATCTTAAATAGTTATTTAAGATGACATGAGTATGATTCTGTCAAAAAGTTATGTGGATTTCCGTAAATTAATGGATAAATCTTGATTTCAATTGCTAGCAAAACGAGAACTTCGACTTTGGACACCTGCTGTGAAAAAAAAATCCTTGAAACAAAACGAGCAAGTAACATCAAAAAATTGGGCATTTTAGACAGATTTAGAAATGGTACAATACACGAATCTTATGCCCATAAAACTAGGTATTTTCATCATTTTACCGATGCCCTACTTAACTAAGTTGAAACTAGGAACCCCGCTATCAGGTAATTTTGCCGCTTGCTATGACATTACATTTGATACCGGGCTTTGTTATTATTTGTTAAAGTCACAATAGGGAAAAAGATGGATTAGGGGAAGCGAAAAGGGAATATTATTGAAAAAAAAGGTAAATTAATTAAAAACAGACTTAACTTTCGATTATTTATTTAATTCTTAAATCTAACTTACAGTAAATGTTCAAACTGTTTCCCTCGGACTCTAATGCATAAATGACACCGTTTTATAAAATTACGATTCAATTTTCTTAAACTAATTTCGGATATGGTCCGGGCTGCGTCGAATACGCGTTCACGCAATTCTTCCTCGCTTCTTATTGGTTTTGCATACACTTTGTCCTTTAAACATCCCCAATAAAAAAAATCCGGTGTCATTTATGCATTAGAGTCCGAGGGAAACAGTTTGAACATTTACTGTAAGTTAGATTTAAGAATTAAATAAATAATCGAAAGTTAAGTCTGTTTTTAATTAATTTACCTTTTTTTTCAATAATATTCCTTTTTCGCTTCCCCTAATCCATCTTTTTCCCTATTGTGACTTTAACAAATAATAACAAAGCCCGGTATCAAATGTAATGTCATAGCAAGCGGCAAAATTACCTGATAGCGGGGTTCCTAGTTTCAACTTAGTTAAGTAGGGCATCGGTAAAATGATGAAAATACCTAGTTTTATGGGCATAAGATTCGTGTATTGTACCATTTCTAAATCTGTCTAAAATGCCCAATTTTTTGATGTTACTTGCTCGTTTTGTTTCAAGGATTTTTTTTTCACAGCAGGTGTCCAAAGTCGAAGTTCTCGTTTTGCTAGCAATTGAAATCAAGATTTATCCATTAATTTACGGAAATCCACATAACTTTTTGACAGAATCATACTCATGTCATCTTAAATAACTATTTAAGATTCCATTATAACAAAAAAAATAAGCTTCGAGAGCTTTCCAGCAGAATTCTGACCCTGCCAATGTTAAAAAAGGTGAAAATTCACTAAAAAACGTAATTTGGTAATAACTCGAAAACCATGCAACTTTTACTGGGGTCATGTTAGGCTGGTTAGGTCCCTCTTTAGCTGACCTACCTCCGGTGTCACTGTGACGTGCCACTTATGGGACACCCTGTATTAAATAAAAATATTAAAAACAACAAATCCAATGAATAATTAAAATATCGAAAACAATATGAAAATAGACAATGATAGAAATAAAAAATTAAAATTACCTTAACATGTGTCACAAAGTAATAATAATGACCTCCAAGATCGACTAACGGAATCCCAGAATTTTTTATTATTCGGGAATGAATATTGTCCTCCTGTCCAGCTGTAAAAATAAAGGATATAACAAAAAATAATAAGAATATTTGTTATGTGAAAGAAGTCAATAAAAAATTGAACATCAGATTCAGAAGAATTTAATCTCGAACATTACCTGTTAGTTATAAAACTCTAAAACGGTATTAAAGTCGTAATTGACGGCTGATACTGCCTGATCAGATACAGATGGAAAAATTGCAAATACACATATTGTCTACGGAGAAATGAAATTAACAAGACATGAAACATCGGAAAAAACATATATAATATAAAAAAGAGGGCCGAGTATAGACCCCTGGGACACCCCCGAGTTCAAACGAGAATACTCATGAATACCGCCTGACTCCTTTCACCAGGAATAGTCTAGAAGTATTAAGGCAATTTTGCAGCTTGAAATACTTAACTGTGACATTCGAGATCCGAACCTATACCCTGTAAATTTTTAATTTTTAGAACTTTTCATTCAAGAGCTATTGTGTTTACGAGCATACGGATATAACTGAATTTGACCATTGATTCGTCATCAGTAAGTCAATCCTTTTCGTTTGAGATCATTTCTTGCTCAAAATACAGATTATATATATTCGGAGAACGAACAGTCAACAACATATTATATCAGTAATTGATATAATATTTATTAATTATGGTTATACCTACCTGATGATATAAGCATACTATTCAGCAAAGTGAATTCATTTCGTGGTGTACTCGTATTATTATAAAATTTGAAGGTCACATCCCTGGGATCCTCCCTCATCCCTAAATGTATAAGCCAATTTCTGAACGGTTTTTCAGAAGTGCCATTGGTGGGTGAAGCTAAAAAGCCATTTATATTTTTTAACGTATACAAGTTCCTGAAAGGCAATTATAGGCTTCATCTAGGGCTTCATACTCATATTTTGTAGGTATTGTAATGTAAATAACCAAACACTTTTGCTAATTTCAACAAATTACTACTGAATTATTATGTTGAAAAAGATCGATAAAGGTTATTCGCAAAAGTTTAAGTTTGAATTCGAGTTATTGATTCTTCTTATAATTTTTGAATAATTTTCAGATTGTCGATAGAAACGAATTTATAGTTCTTTCCATTTCCATGTTCTATAATAACAACAGACCAACACCAGATCAGTAGGTATCATTACCTACATTCCGTGCAGAAAAAATTCACCCAAAATCACAACTGCGTCAACATGAAAGTTTGCTCAAGGTTATAAATTATCATTCTACATCGAAATTATAATTTTCATCTAGATCAAACCTGCAGTTTTGAAATAAACAGGAACATAAAATTTATAATTTACGGAACCTCTAGTCAGATTTTGACCATTAATGAAACTTAACCTTTCGACATCCAAAACTACCCTAAATTTTAAGTTTCTGGTCCTTTGATTCGGATCTTATTGTATACGGATTGACTAACATATTTGTATTTTGTCAACTTTATCATTTGAAACCGTTCACTGTTCAAAATTCAAATTCAAAAAGGACGTTAATCAAGACAAATAAATTGCACATTACATATTATGTCACTAGAGAAAATCACAAAATGTTGAGATAACTGAAAAAGCTTACCAATTAAGTAAAGGAATAACAAATAAAAAATAATTCGCTTCAACATATTGCAACTGAAGTACATATCTTATTCTAGATGGATTATCAAAGGGTACGCTTATGTCCAGATATTTATAGGAAGTCGCTGTTATCTTTTTTTTCACACTATTATATATTTTTGAACTCAAGTTTTGTCGAAGGAGTATTGCCAAGGTCAATACCCATTATTGAAATTTGGTGCAGCTGGGAAAATCCGAGCAATATAATAGGCGTCTTTATCCCCGAATCTAATCTTGAAAGAGGATATTAACCTTGGCCATAGTCTATTTAACGCTTCTTCGAACTGGAGGTCAAAAAAAAAATAAATAAAGAGGATATAAGATGGGGAATCACCAGTTTTTTGAGAGAAGAAATCATTCAACTTACTCAACTGGATTAATTGGTTTGTTTTTCAATATTCTTCTTAGATTTCCAATGGTTCTGGAGAGATAAAATACAAATTGATTATAAATACCTACTTAACTTTGGATGAGCAGTTTATAATAAATGTTACAAATATTACTTCTAATCGATATGTGGAATACTTGCAATCTATATTTGAACACCTACACAAAAGTAAGCAGAGAATTTTCAATTCGAACATAATTTAAATTTGTGAGGATGCGGACTTGACCCACAATCCAAAAAGGCCAATTATAGATAGTCAACTTTTCGCAAATTGTAACAGATTGAACTGTTACGGGCATAAAAATGATTGAATTAGTGCTTTGAAGTGGGATAAAACACAAGCATGATGCAGAGCCCAAATACTTTCACTTTATTGGAAAGCTAAACCAATTACAATGATTATAAAAATTATATCGAGATGTGCTCCAATGCTCTCTGATGTTGGCATTGAACGAATGCGATCAATCTGTCCAATTTATCATGACGTTTTAGAATTACTTGTCCAACGTTGTTTTTGCGAGTTTATTCGAGGGGAACCACAAGCCCAAATGTTTGTTATCGCCATTACGTGTTCTACAGCTGACCTTCCAGTTCCCAGAGTGTTTTAATGAACTCCAGTATCTGGGATGGCTTCAAGGAGGATAACTCCTCACTTTTTGTTTGTTTGTCCAAAGAAGATTTTGCGTTTGCTAGTGATGGCGAGGCATTCCGTCACCAGAGGTGATACGGAGTTTCTTTTCCTCCTCCCTACAGAATCTGAACTCGTCATTTTCAGCTAGAGTGATTCTTATGAGGCACTTCCTGAGGCATAGTAGTAATCCAGAGAGGAGGTGTTGTATATATTCTTGCTAAGATCCAGATGCTTCTTGTATTTCGCAGTGTTAAAGTTTCGAAAAAACTTTTTGGAATTATCCAACCCCGGGTTTTTCTTCCTCCTGAAAATTTTTCTTGTATGTACATTTGCCTACCACAAGGTTCCAAGCCAATTGAAGGAGTTTGTGATCCTTTTCTAGCAAGTATATTGGGCCTCTTAAAGGCATACCTTATTACTTATTATTTCACTGAACTAGTGTCGTTACGGCTCTGTTAGCCTACCGGGAACTGAGACCAAGTTGATCTTTTCATACAATCCCTGGGAGGCCATTGATGATGTTAATGATACCGACTACATCCTTAGGAGCCTTGGCTATTACTTTGTGAGAGTATCCAGAACTGACTTTCCCATATGAGTGGTTCTTAGGCCAGTCAGTTCCAGGCATTTGCATACTATGTGTTCGGCTGTTTCTACCTCCTTTCCACAGAGTCTGCAGATCTCATCTGCTGACTTACCCATGCGGTATAAAAAGTAAAGGGTGTGTTTTTTAGAGCTATAGAACTTTAAATTGCAATAAAACAACGAAGGATTATTCGATTGAGATGAATTTTATTTATCCGCAAGATAATCTTGTGGCATTACATTTTAAATATGATTTCTGGCATATGACCGCCACGGCTGGCTCGGATGTAGTCCAATCTGGACGTCCAATTTTCGATGACTTTTTCCAACATTTGTGGCCGTATATCGGCGAATGTTGTCTTCCAAATGATCAAGGGTTTGTGGCTTATCCGCATAGACCAATGACTTTACATAGCCCCACAGAAAGTAGTCTAGCGGTGTTAAATCACAAGATCTTGGAGGCCAATAAACAGGTCCAAAACGTGAAATTAGGCGGTCACCAAACGTGTCTTTCAATAAATCGATTGTGGCACGAGCTGTGTGACATGTTGCGCCGTCTTGTTGGAACCACAGCTCCTGGACATCATGGTTGTTCAATTCAGGAATGAAAAAGTTAGTAATCATGGCTCTATACCGATCACCATTGACTGTAACGTTCTGGCCATCATCGTTTCGACATACACTTGAGGATTAGCTTCACTCCAAATGCGGCAGTTTTGTTTGTTGACGTAGCCATTCAACCAGAAGTGCGCTTCATCGCTACACATAATAAAATGAACGTAGTGCGCGATACGTATTCCGCATAGGACCATTATTTTCGAAACAAAATTGCACTATTTGCAAGCGTTGTTCAGGCGTGAGTCTATCCATGATGAATTGCCAAACCAAACTGAGAATAAATGACTTGACAGCTGTTAAATCGGTCGCCATCTTGAACAGTAATGCCAACTTAAAGTTATATACCTCGAAAAAAAAACACCCTATATTTGCACCGACAGTGTCCTGTCAGCAGTATCACTATTACCCGAAGCTCAGCTCATGATAGCTTCATGAGCTTTCTGGTATAGGTCTATGAAAGCACCACAAATTTCTTTGCCTGAGCAAGGACCCGGAGTATTTCTCCAGAGGATTTTCCTATTGTCCCTCTACCATTGTTGGACGTCGCTGACGTATTGGTATTTTTCATTCCTACAGTTAGGCTCAGGACCAACAGGTGTCAACCTTGATGCCCCTTTTCCAAGTTCATCGGCTTTTCCATTTCTTTCATTACCACAATGCTTACTGCTTACTACACTGACAAAACATTTCAAGCTTTTGAAATTGTATTGTATTCTTGAACTTTATTTTTTATTTCAGGTTCTTTGCAATTCAGGAGGTCTTCGTAGCATACCATTGACCTTGTTGCCAGTCACTGTTGAGCACCTATCACTGACCAGGAACAACTTCTCAGTCATCAAAAGCGATGCTTTCGCTGGTCTCAAGCACCTTAGGAAGCTGCACCTAGACGGCAACAACATATCTACCATCAAGCCTTTTGCCTTCCGCGGTCTACCTAGGCTGAAGGAACTGTCCATTCAACAAACTCCCTTGACAACAGTCCCTAGGTTTTCGTTCGCTGGACTGCAGAACATATCGTCAATTATTTTAAGTCACAACAAGATCGTCCAAGTGGAATCTTATGCGTTTGCGGGAACAACGAATCTCAAAACTATAGTGTTAACTAACAATCCCATCATCAAACTGGAAAGCAACGCATTTAGTGGTTTGATCAGTGTTGAGAGATTGTGTTTTCCTTCCGGTATAAGAATAATAGAACCCGATGCTTTTAGTGGTTTAGACACAGTTGAACATTTGAAATTATCCTTCATGGATCTACCAGGTGTGGACGCAAGTACTTTTAGGGGTTTAATAAATATTGGTGTGTTTTCGATACAAGAATCGGACTTGGGCATCATAGAAAGTGAAGCTTTCGAGGGTGTCACTAATATCAAAGTGTTGAACTTTATAAACAATAAGATTGACTCCATACTAGGCATGAACATTTCCCAAGATCACAATATAGGTACTTTAAAACTTTATGGGAACCATATATTGGAAATTCCTAGAAGTGAAACTCTGAATATTGTGGTCCATAAACTCATAATAAAGTCAAACCATTTTCCTTGTAACTGTCAAGTTAAAAATCTTTTAGAAGGACCGTTAGTCAACGGAAGTATTTCAGAATTCTTGTCTGAAAACTATTGCATATCTCCTTTAGATATGAATGGTAGATTAATGAGTTATTTGGATTTTGACAGCATCATCAAATGCCAGGAGGATGTTACTAAAGAGAGCTTAGAAACGGCAAGAGACACAGCAGGTGGACTATTGAGGGAATTGTCATGTTATATTTTATTTCTGTTATATTTTTACCTATAAGAAAATTGTGACTGATTGTTCAAAAATAAAAATCTATTTTATGAATATTAGAAGATTTTTTTTAGGTGTATTACTCATCTCATTCATTTTCATACTACAGAAAAAATGGACTTTATGTAACGCAGATAATTAAAAATTCAAAAGTGATATGAAATAAATTTGGGGCACTTAACACTTCAAAACATTATTTTCATATAGGGTGTCTCAAAGAAAGTTAATATGTAATGTTAAGCTAATTTAGATCATTCTGCAACTATAGTTCGAAGAAATTTCTCCGATATTCGAGATTATCGTCACTTAAATGATGCGTCAAGCATTCCTCTGCCGCGTTTATTGGCCCGTTCGTGAGGATCCCGACCTCTCCATTTGGAAGGGTGTAGATGCTTTGAATGTCCATAGATTATTGCTACGTCGCATTTTGCACAAATACTTAAAGCTGCACTCCTATAAAATTCAATTGGTACAAGAATTTAAACCCCAAGAGGATTGTTTCTTCAGTTTGATTCCATGATTATCATTCTTTACAATTCATGGACCGCATTCTTGAGTTAAGATGATATAGAGGGTATAGCAACTAACTCTTTGTGCTATTCAAGTCCCATTAGAGATTGATTCACCCTCCAACTATAAATATATAAGATATAAAATAAAAGAATTTCTAGAATTTTACAATTAATTTATTCATAAAATGAGTTTAACATTATGATATTGTATAAAAAAAAAATTAACAGAAAATTTATATCTTCACATTAAAATACTGAGGTAAAAAAAATTTAGGAGCATTCCTGAAACTTTGAAGATATTTTTTTCACAAGACAAAATCACAATTTTAACAATAACTAAATAACTGGGATTTTTGTGGAAAAGATTAAACAACTAATTGAATATATGATATATCAATGTATACTTTCATTTTTTGTTCATAATGGCATCATTACTTCTCATTTTCAATATTTTTTTATAATGAAAATCAAAATATTTCAAATCTTCACCGACTGTATGAATTTTTCAAACTAAACAAAAAAAAATGTTCATCATTTCATGTGCAAGCAATCAGTTGAAATATTGTATCTATATATATGATCTATATATATTCATAAAAATATAAAATCATATACCGATATAACAAAACATATCAACGCAAATATCAGTGAGTTACATTTCCAAATTTTGATTTACTCAAAAGAAAATGTAATGAATCATTATATGCCATATTGATATTCAAAAAAGTATATCGTATACCTTTACAACATCAAATCATATAATTTATATATATTCAAAAATATATTTCATAGGTGTATAATGACATTTATCAACATGAATAAAAGAACTACCTCTTCGAATTTTTGATCTTGAAACAAATTATTTTTTTGTGTTAAAATATTGAATCATCTGATCTACACATATATATTAAAAAAAATATATTATATACACTTATAAGGACGTTTATCTACATGATTCGATGAGCTGATTTTCTGTACTTTCAAATTTATGTATATTTAAATTTCGACATTTAAACAGGCAAGGCACATTATTATTGTAGCAAATTTTTCTACAAGATCGGACTTACAAACTAGTACAATTTCATAACTGAGATTAAATAATCGAAGTTAGACTTTTTTTTTTTTAACTGTACATTCTACGTATTAAAAATAAATATTCTGCCACAAAATCAAAATAAATTAAGTCAGTCTTAAGTGTGTCATTTATGACATTTTGATATTGCTTCCTATGTATGATAATGTCTTGGAGAGATAACTGGAGATGGTGGTGGGGGTAAGGGACTGAAATAGGTCGAGGACCTCGAGCTAGGAGAGGGAGGGCAACTTTCACTTTGACAATGAGATCTTGGTGTGGGAGGAGGAGGAAAAGGACCTGTATCGTATTTTCCACACCTAGAAGGATAGTTATAGTCACTCTCGTCACAAACGTCTGTTGAACAAGGAGTTGGAGGGGGAGGTTGATTAATAGATCGATAGTGACGATAGGGACGATACCTAGATGATGGACTGCTCCCACGAGTCGAAGCATGTGTCGTTGCTCGACTTGGAGGAGGGTTCAATGTTTCTCTGGGGTAACAAGAGCTAGAACCGATGATCGAGCTAGAAGCACCTGTTATGTGACTTCTATCACAACTAGAACTATTACTTCCATTGACCATTGACATTCTAACCACATCCGGTATACCTTTCCGTGCGTTCTGCATTTTTAACTGAGATCCAGATTGCAATGGATTCAAAGCATCATCGGAGTAATCTCCGATTTTATCCACAGTTGTAAATTTCTTTTTCAAACAATAAAATATCAAAGAACAGCTCATAACCACAACGAGGATTCCCAAGATAATTGTGACAACGGTAAGAGAATTCGTATGGTCACAATTCAATTCATCTGCTCCGTCTGGACAATTGTCAATACCATCGCAAACTGAGGAGTAAGCAATGCAGCTTTCTGTTTCGGGACACTGAAAGCTGTTGTGACAGCACTTTGCCTCGTCTGAATTGTCAGGACATTGGGCGATCCCGTCACAAAGTATGACATTATCTACACATTGACCATCATTGCACCTGTGCTGGTTCTGATTACAAGTTGTACAGTCCATTTCATCGGAACCATCTTTGCAGTCCTTTTGCATATCACATTTCCAAGCGATAGGAATACAGTCTCTTTTATTTGACTGAGAGAGGGAGCAAGTGAAGTAGTAGTCGTTACCACAATTCGGAAGCGAGATACAAGTTCTTCTATCATCTTGCAATACTTTATCTTGAGGGCAGGCACATTCGGCACTTGTACTGTTCATAATACAAAAATGGGAACATTTCTTCTGATTGTGCCAACAAGGATGGGTGCGATCAGGGTTTTTAACAGAAATGAGATCTGTTATACGAGAAGCCTGAATAGGTAGGGTTGATCTAGATTTTCCCGATATTAACTCTAACCTTTGCAATTGGTGCAATTCTTTGTCAATCCAGTACAGCCAACCCAAGTGTACGGTTAGTTGTGATATTTTGGCATTGCTTTCATTCAAAAGAACGTGCCTGAAAAGTGAAACTTCAAATTAGGCACTTTTAAGTTTTAGTGGAAACTAAAAATACAAATGCTGAGATTTATGTATTCGAAAAAATTAGAAAAGCAGAAAGGAGCATTTGCGAGTTTCTTGAAATTTTTCATGAGAACCACGATAATAGAATTTTTTCAAACTGCAAAGTGACATCTAACCTAACCTAACCTGCAAAGTGACATGCCATAAAAACATATAAATACGTGATGATTGATTCATTATGTTTCTGCTTTCACAATTGTAATTAGAGATGAGCGATACCGTGATTTCTAGATCACGTTGTGAAACGTTCCTGTTCCTTTATGATATCAGTGAAATTAAAGCGTGACGGTGATCACCGTTTAGGTATCGTATTCGGTTAGAGTCCGTTCCCCGTTCCGCAGCACTGGGAGTGGGGTCACCCCACTACCAGTGCTGTACGGAACGTTCGCTAACCGAATCCGATACCTAAACGGTGATCACGCTTTAATTTCACTGATATCATAAAGGAACAGGAACGTTCACGTTTCACAACGCTGAGCACGGACCGTGCTTGTTATTATTATTTGTATGAATCACCCAAACCTCAGCTCTTTTGTCTTTCTGTTAATTCTTTAGAGGTAACAGATTTGTGGAATATGGATATGAATAATTTTGGACATCGAAAAATAAAAAATACCTACAAATACAATAATTCACATGTGAATATATATTGATAATATTGAATGGCTGATACTGCATCAAATAAAATAAGAGAAAAACAGAAAAAGTAACAATCAGAAATGTACAAAATATAGTAAAACCAGTTATTGAATAATTAAATTTCCTAAATATATCTGATATTTTCTATTAATTTCTGAGCTAATCAGAGAATTGTGAAATCTCTAAATGAAAAGGTATGATTTTTAGGACATCGAATAATAAATAATTAGCCATATGCATATATTCAGACGTTTATTTATTTAATAATAATGATGAGTAATCAACCTCCAAACAAAATACACTCATTTTATAATTGTATATATCGAAATAGTTAAGGGGCTAATACTGTAACAAAAAATGAGAGAAAAATTAAAAATTTCACAACAAAAAACTCAGAAATGGGTAGTTAAAACAGTCCCTAAATAATCGAATTTCCCAACTATATTTGATGAATTTTTCGAGAGAAAAATACAATTATTCCTATTCATTCTCCACCAACGACAATTACAATTGAGGAAGAGAATCATTCGAGTTTTTTTATTAGTTAGCCTGCTAGGACGTTCTGTTAATTGTCCGGCTTTCGAAAACAATCGTTCGCACGGAACTTATGTGGCTAGAGTGCATCAGTAGTAACTGCCGACAAAGGTTCCGAAGCAATAACAACATCAGGCTGGCTTCATAATTTACGATTGCACGGACGTTGATAAACCCTGAAAATATCTGTGAAATGTTCAAACAGTGATCCCGTCACGCTCTGTATTCGTTTTTCGGAACCGTGACTACCTGTGACAGTCTGATATCAGTGATTAAATCACAGTTCGTGAAATATCGCTCATCTCTAATTGTAATGATACAGCCTTTAGGTTAGAATTAGACTACTTGCATAAATTATTCATGTTCTTATTATAAAAACGATTGATATACTTACTGATTTTCCCCATCAATGTTACTTATGTATATGCTGTGTCCTTGAGCCCAAACCAACAAATCATTATCCACATCGACAGCAATTGCCGTTACATCAGCAGCTTTAGCGATAACTAAATGATGACTTCCATCCAATCTTATTCTGACGATTTGAGGTGAAGCTCCAACATCGGTATAAAATAATAGCCTGAAATCAGAAATACAGTAGTAACAGTTTTGTAAATAAAAAAATTATGATCAATTACCGTTTCGAGTAATGAATAGCTAACAATCTTGGTTTTTCATTCTTCCTTTGAATGACACCAAATGAAATGTTGTTATCCAATCTAGTTACATTTATCAAATCTTGGGCGGAACATGTCCAAAACAGAATTCTGCCAATGGGATCCAATGCTAAATCAAATGGATGTACGTCCTCCGATTCTGAAACAACTATGGAGGTAAGGGTTCCAGTAACTTCTGCTCTTCTCAAGGCATGTGATTTTCCTTCAACCTAGAAACAGTTCAGTTAAATTCAAGTTAATTTCCAGTTTGCACCTATAAAAAACTAAGTTTGATCAGAACTGAAGTTCCACTCACCCAATATAAGAAATTATGAACAGGATCATATTCGATTGCCTTGACCATTTTCAATGAAGAGATTGGTAGTACTGCTTCAGGACAATCAGGGGTGTCTAACATCAACCGTACTGTCAAGTTCTTCTGGCTGTACACCATAAATTCTTTAGGAGCTGTGAGAATACATCTGTGAAAATTCAATTATTTTCCATTGATTTATACAACTTACGCAAGCATTTGTTCTCTTGTAACGTGTAATGATTGGGACAGGCACATGTGAAACTTGCCGAATCATCTGGATTTTTTCCTGGTAAAGGCAAACATAAATGCGAGCAACCACCGTTGCTTACAAAACATTGATTGCTGCCGTTGTGCTTTTCCGGATCATAAACTAATAGATTGTTAGTAACATCAGGTAGCTTGAATATTTCTTCTTGAAGAGTGTCATCTGATTTACTCGATCCGAAAACTTTACCAACAAAGCTGGTTTCTGCATCTTCTTTGCTTATTTTGAGGATTTTTTCTGGAAAAACATAACATATAAAGTAACCAGCAATTACATTTGTTCATTTCAAGTTTTTGCAGAGGCTAATGATCTCATTTCAAAATAAAGTGACTTCATACTTACTACTTGCGGAATCACTCCAAAAAAGATTATTTCCATCAAGTGCAACAGCAGAAGGTTTGTAAGAACCACCTCGTAATACAAACTTCTTATCGTTGCCATCCAAATCAGAAGACAATATTGCAGGTGACAAAATCCCTATTTCTACCCAATATAATCTCCTGGATTGATAGTCAAGGACTAAACTTGAAGCGGGGCCAGTGGTGGCAAGGAGTTTTCTTGGATTAGAACCATCCATTGCTGCTTTTTTTAAGAAATTGGATGTACCCCATTCGGACCAATACATATACCTTGAAAAATATAACCATCCAAAATGCAATAAATACTAAGACAATATGCAACAAAAAAAATGTTTAATTAGGATAATTCAATAGAATGGAAAGTAACCGAATGGAAAGTTTCTCTGATATTATTTTTTTTTATTTGTATTATATATTTTAATGTAATAATAATCAGTTGGAGTTGTATTTCTAGACAAAAAAGTATATATATCAAAAAGATATTTCGGATAGTGAAGGTTTTGGCACAATGACGTAATAAAATTTCCATACAATTTAAATAATTTTTGTTCAAACAGAAAACATAATGATAATAAAGGGTATGGTCTGCATATCGCCGAGAATTTCAGAGCGGTTACTAGTGGTTTTTAATGTTTCAGGTAACCTGCTTCGTGTTTACGGACCGCTTGACACCTGTCAATGGTCAACTAAATTTTTCATTGACAGAATTTTGGAGGTTATAAATAGTTGATCTCTTTCAATTTGTGAATAACTAATAGTTAATAATGGCTCTGAAGGATATTTGTTTCATAATTAAAATTATAAAGTTTTTGAGTGTTAGATGTCATGGAAAATATTCATAAACAAAAATCTGAAAATTAAAATCACAACTGCCAACCGGAGTGGGCGTGGTTACTGAACCTAACCAAAATAAAAGTACGGTTGCTCTGGTGACAGATAACTCACCAAAGTTTGAGGAAATAGGCATCGGTTTTTGATGAATTTGACATATACGGACCACGAACTTACTAACTGTAGTAACCAAGGTGATATACGGACCATACCCAAAGTAGACATTTATATTAAGACTAAACTTACCCAGCTAGCGGATCGAGCACAATGCTGTGTGGCTCATAGATTTCGCCACAAAGAAGCGTTCGTCTACTAGATCCCATCAGGCGCGAAACCTCGATTTTATGGGATTCAGAATCTGTCCAGTAAATGTTTAAACTCAGCCAATCAACAGCAATGCCATTTGGTGAACTCAAACCGGATTCTATAACTTTATGTGGATGGGATCCGTTTACGAATGCTCTCATTATGGTGCGTGATTTACTATCGCTCCAATAGATCCTCATCGCATTTCCATCGAAATCTAGCCCACTAAAAAAAGATTGAAATGTATTCAAAATCAAAATAAGGAAAACTTAGGGAAGAAATTTCATGGATAATGTGGAGTTTTGCTTCCAAATCTGCTGACATGAAAACAATTTTTGGTTTATTTCAAAATTTCATCAAATAAATCAACTAACATGTTTTGGTAGATAATAGTGTCACAAGACCGAAAATGAAGAATTGAGAAGTACTGACATTAAGAGTGAAAGACAATGAAGCAAAATGCCACATCCATAGGCACAGTATTTTGTTTACCTTGCATGCTTCTTTCCACTAATAGGCAAGCTCATCTCATTTCCACGATTTTCTATTCCAATCCTTCCGATTTTATTTCCAAGTGTATACAATAGGAATGTTTTGGGCTTTACACAATCTATTCCTCCTGCATCAAGTTCAAAATCAATTTGACAAGCGCATATCCTACCCCCCTTTTTAGGAAGGCATATTTGGGAGCAATTTCCGTTATTGATCTTACAAAAATTGAAACCTATCTCCGTTTTCAAATTGACAACCTTCAACCCCATTACGTTTGGCAACTGGTCAACTATAATTTCTCTATTACCTGAAATATTTAAACTCAATTTTCAATTCTGTCTAGAAATTATTATTCTGAAAGGTCATTACAGAAATAATAATTTGCATACAAAATTCATTCACACGTTGCAATTTTGAATAAACTGAAATAAATTTTTATGGATCATATCAAAAATATTGTGTGCAAATTGACGAAAAAATATATGTTCCAAATACTTTACCTAAGTTTTTATGAGCTCGGTCAATGGCTCTTCGTTCCCAATCAGTCCAATAGAGATATTCGCCTAACAAACTGAGCCCAAACACGTGTGGCACGTCAGTATTTATCAATACTCTTCTGTCTGTTCCATCCATGTTTGCAAATTCAATCTTATCTTCTTTTGCATCGCACCAATATATTTTTCTTGCTTCTATATCTAGAGTCACCCCATTTGGCCAAACAAGATCTTTGGAGACAATCATAATACGTTCAGTACCATCCAGATTTGCTCTCTCGATTTTGGGTTTTCTATCACTCCAATCTGACCAAAATAGCCAGCCTATTTCAGGAGCAACAGCAATTGCTCTAGGTTTTTCCAAATCATCGCTAATTAGGACTTTTCTAAAGCCTGAAAGTGAAACTTGATATGACGAAAAACAATATGTGAAGTTACAAGTTGATGATGACTAAGAGTATGGTCCGTATATCGCTGAACAATTCAGAGCGGTTACTAGTGGTTGGCAATGTTTCAGGTAACCTGCTTCTTATTTACGGACCGCTTGACACATGTCAATGGTCAACAAAATTTTTCATTGACAGAATTTTGGAGGTTATAAATGGTCAATCTCTTTCAATTTGTAAATAACTAATAGTTCTTAATGGCTCTGGGGGGTATTTGTTTCATAATTAAAATTATAAAGTTTTTGAGTGTTAGATGTCATGGAAAATATTCATAAACAATAATCTGAAAATTAAAATGAAAACTGCCAACCGGAGTGGGCGTGGTTACCGAACCTAACCAGAATAAAAGTACGGTTGCTTTGGTGACAGATATATCACCGAAGTTTGAGGAAATAGTAACCGGTTTTTGAGGAATTTGACATATACAGACTACCAACTTACTAAGATGCATAGAATCCCTAGTGTTTGTTCTGATTCGATATTGTTTCAGACTTTTTGAGATATCCACCTATTGTTTTGGTGTTCTGCTTCACCAGAATTCTAATTTTTGAATACCCGCTTTCTGCCTGGCGCCGTTTAAAAATGAAATACTGATTTTAGACTTTACAAACTTTCACTATAAATTACAATTCAGTTCCTATCGAATTTTTAATGAAATTAATGGAATATAATGACAGTATAGAAGATTGTTACGAGCATAGAATATAAAATATTATTGTTCTATACTCAAAGCTCACTAGAGCCGAGAATCAAGAGAAATGTCATATAAACGATGTATGCGCCATCTGAAACAGACACGAACCCTTGAAATCAAGTAGGCATAAATCTGAAAAATCTCCCGTTTTGTCTGAAAGTTTTACAGGTATAAGTAGACACAACAGGTTTTCTATGCATCTTATTACTAACCATACTAACCAAGGTGATATACGGAGCATAACCTAAATAAGAATGGAAGAGACAGTTCCAAAAGCAAAAATATTTCAAATTAACGTTTGGGGTTAGAGTTTAGAAGAGAAACAGATTTTTACCTTTTTCTATAGTTATAACTTCAATTCTGTCAGCTCCAGTATCAATCCAATAAATATTTCTTGATATCCAATCAATAGCTATGCCATCTGGCGAAACAACTTCCACATTAACAACATCTTGCTGTTCACTACCATCAAGCCTGGCTCTTTCAATTTTTTTCATTGAGTCATCTGTCCAATATATGAATCCTTCTTTAACGTCATAATCAATTCCAACTGCGAACCTAGAGTTTGTTAGAGGCACAGTCTGTAAAAAAAATTTGAAAACACTATTGATACCTATGGTCAAACGTCATATATATTATTTCCAAAAATTCAGGCCAGAATAGAAAACATTGAAGAAATTGATATAAACAAACTCAATAAATTTGTTCAACAGAAACCAATGAGTACAGTTCCATACCTTATAAGTATATTCTGGCGAATCTAAATAAACAACACAAATATCGGCCCTTCTGGCCAAAAGTAATATTTCTTCAGGACCATCTGCACATGTTAGGTTGTTGATATTCTTAATACCAATAGGACAAGAACATGTATATCCTGGTGGATAAGGAGCCAGAAGACAAAGATGAGAACATCCTCCATTGTTTTTATCACAGGGGTTTGGAAATTTTTCTTGAGTTTCAGGATTCCAAACATGTACATCAACTGGAACAACATTGTGAAAATGTTCTATTTCTTTAACAGAATGGCGAAAGTTTTTATCGAAACCATGTATAGACCTGAAATTTCACATAAATATTATTTAGAAGTTCATGCATATTTTTGTTTTACAAAAGAGAAAAAATGATCCTACCATGTTTTCCAATCTGTGTAGTAGAATCTGTTTTGGAAATATGTCAAAGAATGTGGATATTCAAATTTTGCTTTCAATATCCTTTGTCTATTCTTGCCATCATAGTCCATAACATCAATAAAAGACAGTCTCGCATCTATCCAATAGATCTTTTCAGCTTTATAGTCTATCGTCAATCCATTCGGCCAAAATATATCTTTGGTTATAATTTTCTTCCTTGTATTAGGATCTCCATTCATTCCAGCTTTTTCAATTTTGGGAGTTTCTCCCCAATCAGTCCAAACCATAATGCTGTAGCGAAAAAGTTAAGAAATAACAATATTACTTGATATCAATAGATCTATTACCCTTTTTGTGGAATCAATGCAATGGTACGTGGTTGATCCAAGTCTGTCCAAAATAATACTTTTCTGTAATCTCCCTCCATTGTTGCTACCTCTATTCGATTAGCTTCACTGTCTGTCCAATATAATTTGTTTGTCAACCAATCACAGGTTAATCCATCTACTGATAATACTCCAGTTATAATTGTTCTAGTATTATTCGAAATAACCTGGAAACATTCATTTATATATATGTTGCTCATCAACTAAAACTCTTACAAACATGGTTATGACATCCTAAAAATTATTCGTTCTAATATTATTATTCAGATTTATTGAAATTATGAACCTTATTCGATGGATCTGATCCTAGATATGTTGTGCACTGAATATTTTCAAGCGAATGGTCACTCCAACAAATTTTTCGTTCTTCATAATTATAAGCTACAGCTGCAGCTTGTGTCAGATTTCGGACAACATTGGTTGTTCTCATTCTTCCTCCTCCGACTCTGGATGTATTTAAAATATTTATTTCCTTATCTGTTGAATAGAGAAGAAGATCTTGTCCTTGCCACATGTATGCTAAAAATGAAAATAATATAGCTGACAATATTCAATATTTTGCACTTATATATCCTTACCATAACTAATCTGCAGAATCAAACAGCATATTAGAAGTGAAAATATTAGATAGCATTCTGAATAAACATACATTGTAATGTATATGTAAACAACAGAATTATTCTTAAATGATGTGATAGTAAATAACGAATATTTTTTAAATCATTGCTAAATTTTTATAACATTTACAAGTCACATTTCTGGTGGTGCTAATCACAACGGTATATTATGTTTTCATTAATTTTTTAATGAAATCTCATAAAATATACAATGTAAACTATTAATCAGCTATTAGACTATTAGAGTCAACATGAAAATTCCATAGAGCAAATTGTATCAAAAATATTATTATTCTATGGTGACATAGAGCACATGTTAGTCAAAATTTTATTTTTTTTATTTCTCATTAATACATAATTGAAATCGAATTCATTTCAAGCCGAATATTGGAAATGATGGTGCAAACAAGATGTTGAGTTCAATTTCGAAATTGAAATTTTTTTCTATCCTATAATTTGACAGTGACATATACAAATATTATTATTCTATGAGACATCAAGGACTGCTGTCAGTTTATCCTGACATAAATTCAATTCACTTATTCCAAAATTTCAAAACGATTACTACGTTAAGTAAATTATTCCAAATCTCAAATGATAATGTGTGAATGAGACTAAGTCGAAGTATTATGAAACTGTAGAGATAAATAAATTGACCCATTTGTATTTTATTCGTTCAATTATCTCATTACTTTGCGCTGAACTATTTAAGCCTTTTAGCTTCACTACTATTTCAGGAAAAACTCTTCAATTTTTCCTTTCATAATATTGTTCGTGAGAGTGATAAATAATGGCTTTTTAATATTCTATTATGATGGCAACAAGACTAGACCATGGTGCAGGGAAAAGTGTTACGGAAATTTTGGGTTATGAAAATGACTTCAAAGAAAAACACTACCCCTTCAAAGCAATGCCCAATAGGGCCAATGGGTTTAAGGTAATATATATTTTAATTTTGTGTGTTATTTTATAGGTCTTTTTTGTCTAATTCGCTTAAATATTTGCAGAAGTATTCTAATAATTTCAAAAATTCAAGTGGGTATGTTTTGGTGAGTTCAATTTGCTATATAAAATGAGCATAAGAAAAAACCGAAATGTACTTTTTACAGACTTCTTCAGAGGATGAAACTAACAGGAAACAAAAGGTGAGTAATCCATTATCTGATATATTTCAGATTTTCACTGGACTATGGAATTTCATTTATCAACCATACGAATTATTAATTACTTGCTTTTTGTTCCAATTGCTAATTACCTAAAACAATCATATTTAATGATTGTCCGAAAATTCCTGTGATTTCATTCACTTATTGTGAAGAATCAAATAAGGTAACAGTTCCTCTTTATCACAAATAATGTCACAACATAAAATATTTTTTGTTATTAAATTTAAATGTTATTACTTTCATGTTTTCTAGTAGGAAAGTAAGGAAAATTCTCTTCAATTGATATTAAATTTTTCAAAATGTTAAAATCCTGGACAGTTATCTAGATCTGTGAATTAAAACACACATTTCATGTTGAATTTAAATGCAATATTAAATATTTGAATAAACTTCAGAATGAAAAGTATTAAATTTGTTTATACAGCAAATATTATACTGATAAGGTAATAATAAAGGTAGGTGAGTTAGTACACTTATTTTTATAGGTGTAGATAAATTTCCTAGAAGATTAATATTTCTGCTATTGCAGGATTATGAAAATGCCTACATTTGCCTCAAATGATTCCACATGTCTCAGTTAAGTTAAGTGACAGGTTCTGTGTGGTTACACAATCGGAGTTCAATCTTAATGAAATATCAATAGAAATGCTCTTTAAGACTGCTGTAAGTGAAAACTGGAGCAAGTTGTAAATTCCATTAACAAATCAAATTAATTTGACATTGAACTCGCCATCCTCGTATATTTTTGGAAGAATGCTGCAAAATTGGCGAAAATATCTCCTTTTTTTTTACTTCAATACAACAATTAATATTTTTGTCAACTTCTTGACGTCAATTTTTTGCAATAACTGGATCAGAAAATTTTATTTGTTAAGTGTTATTGAAATTTTCAATTGAAATATAGCACCATTATGCTTTCATATTCGAATGCATTTAATTTTCTTTGGTCACTGGTTGTTATCCAGGAATACTTTCTAATACTATAAGTTTTTTGAGCGATCGTCTCCGAAGCTATCGCTCTATCATTTCGTCACAATGTCTATCTTTTTTGAATTTAGAACCGGGAACGATAAGGACTGATGAAAAATACGTCCTCAAATTCGATTCTGTCCGTCCGTAAACACGATAACTTTCGAAAAAAAGGACCTAGAAACTTGACATAGAATGACAATTTAAAGCCTTCTGCGGAATTTCCAGGCTTCTCCTTACGCAATCAATAGCGAAGAATATCGAAACAAAAATTAAAATTACCTAGTAATAGAAACAACTACAGGACTCTTTCGTGCCGCCGCAGATAAAGTGAAGATAGCCATGTTGGTCGCCAACATTCGTCGCGAATAGGCACTCCAAGAAGAAGAAGAAGTAATAGAAAAATATAAAAATAAAAAAAAAATAATTTCTCGCAAACTTAACAACAAATAATCATAAAATTGAAAACATTTATTACTACGATGATACCGGAAAATAATCAATATATATTTTTTAATTGATATTTTCCTTGCAAGAGAAAATTATGAGCCATATAAAATTTGCCGTGTTCCTTTTAAATCTATGTTTGGAAAGTAACCTATATGATGTTTGTGTTTATTGTAGAAATGCCGATACGTTGACGTTCTAAATTTAATCGTTTTTTCAAAGGCAATTCAGATTTAACCTTGCACTAAAACTGCGATTTTTCAATATATGCATGTTTGTTGATTTCATTTGAACTACACATTCTCGTGCTATACTATTCCTGTATTTATACTCAAGAGTAATTCGGTTGACCACATACATAAATTAGATATAAAAGATCGTTTCTTTACGATACTTCCAAAGCAACTGTTTAGTTGAATGCTTTAATGTGTTTATCCATATTATTGAATACTCATGGTTGTGCAACTTTCAAGAAATAAGTTTACATGATGTTTCAAATGTTGTGTCGAAAATTGTGAACTAAATTTGGCCATAGCTTTTGTTTTTCAATCCTATTTTTCAATGATTGCATTGAATTCTGTGAGAACAAAATTAATGTGCTCCTAAAATCAATAATTTCTGAAATATATGATATATTCTTGATTTATATTTTATGTTGAGTCAAATTCATCAAATCTGTTTCATAGTTGATGATGAAGAGAAGGATATCTCAGTGTATTGATTTATTTCGAAAGGAATTGAAAAAATTCATTAACAGGCCAATTGAAAAGTCCCCGGTCTACCATAGTAAAACACATTTTTTTTGGAAAAATTCAATTTTATTATTCAACATAGTTGCCTTCGAGGGCGATACAGCGATTATAGCGATCTTCCAACTTTTCGATACCATTTCCGTAGTACGATTTGTCTTTCGCTTTAAAAAAGGTCTCAGTTTTGGCGATTACTTCTTCATTGGCGCTAAATTTCTTTCCACCGAACATTCTTTTGAGGTCTGAAAACAGGAAAAAGTCGCTAGGGGCCAGATCTGGCGAATACGGTGGATGTGGAAGCAATTTGAAGCCAAATTCATGCAATTTTGCCATTGTTTTCATTGATTTGTGACACGGCGCATTGTCTTGATGAAATAGCATCTTTTTTTTTCTTCAAATGGGGCCGTTTTTTAACGATTTCATCCTTTAAATGATCCAATAACGCTAGATAATAATTGCTGTTGATGGTTGATGGTTGAATCAATGAATATTATACCTTGCGCATCCCAGAATACTGATGCCATAACATTGCCAGCTGACTGTTGTGTTTTTCCTCGCTTTGGATTCGGTTCATCGTGTGCTGTCCACTCAGCTGACTGTCGATTGGACTCAGGAGTGAAATGGTGGAGCCATGTTTCATCCATAGTCACATATCGACTCGAAAATTCAGGTTTATTGCACTTAAACAGCTTCAAACACTGCTCAGAATCATTAACACGTCTTGCTTTTGATCGATAGTGAGCTCGCGCGGTACCCATTTTGCACACAGCTTTCTCATGTACCAATATTCGTGAATGATATGATGTACACGTTCAGATAATATCTTCACAATGTATGATATCTCGATGAACTTCACTTTACGGTCATTCAAAATTATATTGTGAACTTTTTTAACGCCTTCTTTGGGCGTCCACTTCATTCGATGCTCATTTCACAACGTTTGAACTTAGCATACCAATTAATGATGGTTGATTTTCCTGGTGCAGACCCCGGAAACTCTTCATCAAGCCAAGATTTTACTTCAACTGTATTTTTTCCCTTCAAAAAGCAATATTTTATCAGCTCACGAAATTCTTCCATCTTTTTTCAAATAACAGAGGTAGCTACACCCACAACGCAATATCTCACAAACTAATGGTCGGACTGCTGTCAAATATTGACACGTATCGTTTGAAAATTGTTACTAACTAAAAATCAGACCGGGTACTTTTCAATGGGCCTAATATATGTAAAACATAATTCTTCCTGACTTCAAGTCATTCTTCTCTCATATTTATTAAAGTATAGTCTGAAAGCCTTTTTTTATTAGTTAATCAGTATTGTTTGCTGTGATCAGTAGTTTTAAGTCTGTATAAATCCGAGAGATCAACAAGCCTTCAATATCTTTTGATATACACAAAATAGTTCTTTTCTAACATTTTGGATTAAGTTTTATTGATCTCGATGTTAACATGAATTATTAAGTATTTTTTTCCTACTTAACTACATCTTTTCACGAATACCATGAAAATGTCCGAAAATATTCAATTAATGAGCTTATCGTGTCTAACCTTCATTGCCATATCGTTTAAGTAAATTTTAGGGTCTTAAGAGTCCTCAATTTAATAAAACTAGAACCGATATTCAATTTTCAGAAAACTTATTTATTTCACAATAGTTTGCTGTCGTGTTTGAATCAATGAGATTATATATTGTATAAATCTCTTCTCATCTAATCTAATTCTCTTCATTCAATTCTAAAATGAATCAGTCTATCTTGAATTGAATAATTGAGAAAATAATTACTAATGGCTCTTTGTGGTTTTTGATTGACTAATAGCAATATTTTTTCCACTTTGGTTTTATCACTCACTCAATTTTCAGATCTTATTTTATGAGCCAGTAACTAATATCTTTCTCAGTTGAAATTATTGACGAAATGTAATTAGATTATTGAGTGTACATAAAGCACTTTACTGTTAACTACATATGTGTAGAATATTAGCATTTTCTCGTGATATCCTGTTGTGCAGATTATTTGAAAGTTATACTTGAAGAGTGAAATAAGTCGAACCCTGATTATAATAATTCATTGTAATATCGACCAATATTTGAGGAACTGAAAAAAAAACAACTCTAATATTCCAAGAGATGGTAATACACTTTTAAATTAACAAAAAATAAGATAGTATTATACACTAACTCCTTTAAGGCTCAAAATGAATATCAATCAATTGTTTTCACTGGATAATTTCTGAAATCAATGAAGTCTGTAACCAAAAGATGCTTGCATTTTAATTTTGATTCCTCGTAATCTACGTAATCGAATCAATCAATAAAATGGTACAATGTTTCCATGAAGGAACATTTTATTTTTTTTTTAATTGTCTAAGGGTTAGGTATGGAATATTTTACGAAAATTTTTGGACAAAAAATTTATCAGGTGAGATCGCAATTCGGCTAATCAGAGATCGTCAATTATGGCACCGCTCACCGATTCTTCGTAGAGCACCCGATTTTGAGGAAATTTGAACTCGAAATTTGGGAAAAAAATGAATTTGCTTCTAACAATCGTTATATCTCCTGAATTATTCGTCACAGACCCCTCAAATGCAAACCTTTTTCAACTTCAAGTTCCGCTCTAAAACATAGTGAGGTTTCAAGTGCGTAGCTCACGTCCAGAAGAAGTGGCAGCTTCGGGAAAATTATCAATTTTTTCTTTGAAAATTTCAGATTTTTGTCTATAATTTATGAAATAATGTACTGATCGCCCAACTGCAAGTATTTTCGTAATCTACATAGTCGAATCAATCATTAAAATGAAACAATATTCCCATGAAGGAACTTTTATTATTTTTCAATTTTCTAAGGGTTAGGTATGGAAAATTTTACGAAAATTTTTGGACAAAAAATATATCAGGTGAGATCGAAATTCGGCTAATCAGATTTCGTCAATTATGGCACCGCTCACCGATTCTTCGTAGAGCTCCCGGTTTTGAGGAAATTTGAACTCGAAATTTGGGAAAAAATTGAATTTGCTTCTAAAAATCGTTATATCTCCTGAAATATTCGTCACAGACCCCTCAAATAAAAACGTTTTTTCAACTTCAAGTTCCGCTCTAAAACATAGTGAGGTTTCAAGTGCGTAGCTCACGTCCAGAAGAAGTGGCAGCTTCGGGAAAATTATCAATTTTTTCTTTGAAAATTTCAGATTTTTGTCTATAATTTATGAAATAATGTACTGATCGCCCAACTGCAAGTATTTTCGTAATCTACATAGTCGAATCAATCATTAAAATGAAACAATATTCCCATGAAGGAACTTTTATTATTTTTCAATTTTCTAAGGGTTAGGTATGGAAAATTTTACGAAAATTTTTGGACAAAAAATATATCAGGTGAGATCGAAATTCGGCTAATCAGAGATCGTCAATTATGGCACCGCTCACCGATTCTTCGTAGTGCTCCCGGTTTTGAAGAAATTTGAACTCGAAATTGGGGAAAAAATTGAATTTCCCTCTAAAAATCGTTATATCTCCTGAATTATTCGTCACAGACCACACAAATAAAAATGTTTTTTACGACTTCAAGTTCTGATCTAAAACAGTCAGGTTTCAAAGGCGTTTCTTAGGTCCAGGAGAAGTTGCAGTCTCGGGAATATTATCAAGGATTTTTTCGAAAATTTCAGATTATTACCTATTATTTATGAAATACTGGACTAATCGCCCAACTACAATCTAATAATAATCTACCTAATCGAATCAATCAATAAAATGGTACAATGTTCCCATGAAGGAACTTTTATTTTTTTCAATTTTCTAAGGTATGGAAAATTTTTCAACAAAAAATTTTTGGGTGAGTTTGAAATTCTGCTAATTAGATATAGTCAATTCTGACACCCTCACCGATTTTTCGTAGACCTCACTGTTTTGAGGAAATTTGAACTCGAAATTTTGGAAAAAACAGTAAAAATTCAAGTGCGTAACTTACGCCCAGAAGAATTGGCAGCTTCGGGAAGATTATCAATTTTTTCTTTGAAAATTTTAGATTATTACCTTTAATTAATTAAATGATTTTATTGATTTTCTTTGAAAATGATAAGTTGCGTTATTGACAGTTTAGTTTAGTATGCAATTCTGTTGACAAAAATTAGTTTGAAGGAATTTTTCGTTGGAGTGTATTATAGACTTCTTACAATAATCTAATAAAGTGTAGAGTGAGAGGAAATCGACTACAACAAAGGAGTGGGATGCATAGTTTTGATTGGTTCTATATATTGAACCAATAAATACTATTCTATTAGTGGTTGAAATTCAAACTTCGTTATCTCCTACTTTACGACCACGTGACAGGAGCTCAACCTTTCTCTCTTTAATCTTGGAGTTAATTCTTAATTCTCTTGAATGCACTATCACCCAAGGGCGCATCTACATATTATTAAATCATTGACTACTTATAAGTCTTACAACGATATCTGCTTGCGTAAGAACTAAATTTATTTATCCTTGAGCAAATCATGTCATGTTCAACGTACGCCTTTGGAGATGATATTTAAATTAAATTACTGGAGCGGATGGTCAATGTCTCTAAATTGATGGACTTTGATTTATAATCCATGATAGGAACTAAATAATCTTAAATTGAATACAACAAAATCAGAAATTTTGCTTCGAGACGAGCAGAGAAGCTATATGTGAAGATATTATTTCTATCAGTGGCGTAGCGCTACATTTGTGGTCTTCTCCCACAGAATTGTGGCCTCCTCCCTCCATCTGTATTATTTACCTATGATAAGATTATTTTGTAAAATTTTAATGGTGGATAGTGAAAAAATATGCTTGGCGATATAAAATAAAGAGCTAACTAAGATCCTAAGTGACTTTTTAACCGATCTATAATTCCTCTACTTGAACAGTTTGTCTACATACATTCATAATAAAAATGTTATTATTATTATTAGAAAAAAAATATATAGCCCAACTAGCAATTTCATATTTTGTAACTGTTGCCAAAACGTTTTGAATGGTAATGTTATAAAATATCCTTGGTCTCGGAAATGTTTTCAATGCTTGTATACAACAGCTACTAGCGTAAAATTGGCACCATTTTATAAAATACATTTGTCTCCGTAGGAATTTCATAAAGCCTTCTAGTAACGTTACGAAACAATTTTATAAACATTCTGGCTGCTGCTAAAAAATTCATTAACGACATTATAAAACAGTTTCAATGAATATTTGCATAATACAGTATAAAATGTAATGGTTATATACCTAATATTTGGGAATCAACTAAAAACTGTTTTATAAGAGCTGTATAACTGACTTCATTAAACGTTCTGAAGTGAAAAAACGACATGCATTGCCATCTATAAAATCAAAATATTTTGTAATTGATGCCTACAGTTTCAATAAGTATATATTAATATAATTCTTTAGGAATGAGAAGACATAATACTGGAATGTCGGTTGGGTTTTCTCACTAGAGATTATATTCGAATCATACTTAGTTATGAAGTTTGAGACATATTTCATGATGACCGAAATGAACTTATGATGCAAATGAAATTTTATCGTGAAATCGAGCATAAAAATAATAGATTATTAACGCGCCACCTATTCACAAATGTTTTCAGTAAAAAAATAATAAAAAAAATTATCAAAAAATTAGGTTAGTGAATCTGATGATCTTTTTTGTAAATGAAACATATCTATATTTGATCTACGCATCAATTTGAGTGAGTTTTCGTACTTGGGCGGTTGTAATCTTCACATATCAATGATTTTCATCATTTTAATTCCTCGCCATTTCCTACCACCACAAATGATGTAATTTTTCAATGGCGTCTTCTTATAAAATAATTCTGCATCATCGGCAAGCTTTTTAAGATAACTTAGCTATTATATAGTTACTATAAAACATTCTGATATTATTTACTTCAGCACTACCTCTATGGTGAGACAGGACCGAACTGCTTCCGAATCAGTTTTTCTACAACATACCTTATACGTATGAGTATTTTCGATTCCGAGAAAGGACTATACCTTCTATTTCATAACTCATTTCTGAT
This sequence comes from Harmonia axyridis, assembly GCF_914767665.1. Taxonomy (NCBI): domain Eukaryota; kingdom Metazoa; phylum Arthropoda; class Insecta; order Coleoptera; family Coccinellidae; genus Harmonia; species Harmonia axyridis. Next base: position 9,503,955 of record NC_059507.1, read on the forward strand.
TGTTTGCTAAAAACCGGTTGCTATCTCTAATTTTCGAATTTTTGGCTGAAAATAATGATCTTAAACGATATGGTTTGACTCACTGATCAAGAATCCGTGGTCGAAATTGATTCTGTCCGGCCGACCGTGTATCCGATAACTGTCGAACGGAATGAGCTAGACGGTTGAAATTTTCAGAGTATGTTCGGCATATAGATATCTCGGTTAAGTTCGTTAATGATGAAAATCGGCATACTGGTTTCGTAACAGTTTCATCATAAGAATCTATTAATATCATTTTCTAATCTAGCAAGCTAATACAGATATGATTTTTCGAATTTTCAATAATTCATCGTACTTCATATATGTTTTCACGTCGAAATTTAACGTATGTTCTGTGATACCATATAGACATTATAGACATGGTCTATGTGTGATACAGATAGAGACATGCCAAACTAAGTTCATAGATATTAATTGCTGGCACTATGAATCAGAGAGAGTAGAAATAAGTGGGAATATTAAATTATGATTCTATGGCATGTCCGCTTATTGAAGTATATGTCATTTTAGAATAGACTAAGGCCGGACTTATGCTGCCGGAATGTCTCTCTGAATTCATATTCTCAATTCATAATCTGAATTCTGGAAGCTTGCAAATTCTAGATATTAATACTCCGAAAAAATCAGAATTTGTGAGGTGAATAGTGGATTAGTATGGAATTATGTGTTTTCTTAACTAATATTATGAATTGAGAGTATGAATTCAGAGAGCCATTCCGGCTGTATAAGGCCGCCCTTACAATGATGCTCTGTCTGTTCTTTCAGTTTTGAATTCTTGGAATGTTAATCATTCTGTTTTCGAAATTTGAAATGATTCGAATATGCTTCAGTTTGAAACAAAGCTCTATAAACAATATGTTTGTTTTCGTTACTCCGAGAACACCGATTTTGGTCGATTTTGCCCAATATCGAACTTATCCGAGATATTTATCTTCCAAATCTACTCTGAAAATTTAAACTGTCATTCCGTTCGACAGTTATCCTGTTCAAGGACGATCGGCCGGACAGAATGGATTTTGACCACGGATTCCTGATAGCGAGTCGAACCAAAACGTTTTATACCATATTCAACCAAATATTCGAAAATTACAGACATTTAGGCAAATTGATAAGCACTCAGCTGTTCCGATGAACAATTGCGCCAAAAATACAAAATGTGGGAAAGCTTACTCCGAAGCTGCTCTTAACAACTTTTCATTAAAGCTTCGGAGTAATTCCTATTAAAACTGTCGAGTATGTCGATCAATAGAATACGGTCCTGTCCTAAGGATTTCAGATTTCAGCGAAACAGTTGTGAGTTCCAGTTGATCCAAATATTAAAATAATAAGGTTGCTTAGATCACTTATAGAGCATTATTGACTACTGTTTGGCTAATTGACGATCTTTTTACGGCCTTATAAAGCAAGTCCTCATGGAATAAGAAATATAATTATGATTATGTGATAGTTAAACTTCTTATTGTAGTGATAGTCTTAGAGAAATAGTCTATTGTCTCTCGTGATAGTGATTGGGTCGCAGCAATTTGGCGCTACTGAGGAGAGGAGGTGAAATCCATAGATTATTCTGGAATAAATATACCGCGTAAACTTAATTTAACATAACCTAAAATCAAATTTGTTCTGAACTGCTTGGCAAATCTGAGTGCCGACTGTGACGAGTGACCTGTTTAAGTTAGAAAAGAAAATGCAAGGTAAGTTGATTGAGAGATTTGCACCAGTGATTCAATCGATAACTAGGTAAAGCACAGACATGGAATGTCCTTAATTTAATTTACCGAATCTTCAATAATGATTCACTGTAAAATACACTATGGTAAATGAATGAGTGCATAACATATTTGTGCTTTTTGATATGAAAATGATATCTTAGAGTTTGTTACCTACATTCTTTCTATATTACTGAACTTCTTTTAGACATGTTCAAGATCGTCCAAACTATCGAAAGGGGCTTGAAACAGCTAACAATTGTTCCTTCGGGATGGGAGTATAATAATCAGCTTCATTGGCCAAAATTAGGGGCTGAGAAGCTGATCAGGACTGCTAATTCCTTACCAGAAGCAAACTGGTTCACAATGGCTTGCAAATTAAAAAGGAACCACTTATTTAACTATGAAATTGCTGAAGAGGAACTAAATCGAATGTTGGAAAATGACGATACTGAACAAGAGGATATTTTAGAGGTCCAGACTAAAAAGAGACCGAGCGTGAAGCTGCCAAAGTCCATATCTAGCGAACATAATTTTAATGAATTGGCCAATAAATGTATGGTGAGTTATTAATTCTTATTAGACAAATTCAAGCGAGTAACAGGAACATCAGAGGGGTTAAGACCGATCCCTTGCTATCAAAACCGATTGGTTATGTATAGCAATATATTGGTCTTAACCGATCTGTTCCGGTTATTTGCTTATATTCGACTATTGTGTATCAATGATTCTAATCATAATCCACTTCTATTCAATATTTATAGTTGAATTAACAAATGTCTTCTTGTATTGCAGTTGACTGCTTCTTTGGAAGATTCTAGGGTGAAATCTTCAAAAACAGAGTTGGATACTGAAGTACTCCTACCCCAAAAAACAATCCAGCAAATTATACCAGATGGATTAAGAACAGAAAAATCCTCTCTAGATGCAGAATTGATGGAAAAATTTGAGAGCTTGATAATTAATCAAGACATAATTATGAATAACCAGAAACTAATTCTGGAAAGAGAAGGTCATTTATCTTATCTAGAAAATATAATGCAACTCCTTGCCAAATTACAAACCAGTATAGATGTTATGGCTAGTCATTCAATTAACAATAACTGTACATGTAACACTGCAACTCAGAATAATAATAATATTGATGATATCTTTTTCGAGCCAATAGACTCTTTAGCGGTACTTGAGAAACTGGAGGCCAAATTGGCTAATAAGAAGGAAATGGAAGACTTAATACAAAAGTTTAGTTATGTATGTGGAAGAAAGGGATGTGGAAATGGAACCAATAACTGCTATATTTTGGTGGACAAAATATTCTCTAGAAAATTCATGACTCTATGTTCTTGGGCTGGAGGTGCTAAAGATCCTGGAAAAGAGAAAATTCCATTCAAATTTTTCAAAAATGTTATCGGATTATTTTTTCGTGTTGTGAGACTCTCCGATGAAGATTTTACCTTGAAAAATTGCGAAGAGTTTTTCAAGGCTGTCATCAGAAACTCAACGAAAAGGAATGAGAGTAGCATGACACGAACATCAAGGAGCAAAAGGAGGCCCAAAAGTCTTTCTTACAAGGTAATGAGAGAACTTTTTTCTTGGCTATATTTTTGTGGAGAACTGATTTATGAATGAATTCACATGTGAGTAGAGTACTGACATCAATATAGGGCTCATTCTTTGTCTGAACATAATGCAATCTGACATCATTCTATGCATATACAATACATTCTTCATTTCAGATTAAGAACCCAAAGATTGAAGAAAGTAATGTTATGGAACTAAATGAATTAATCATCAACGAGGAGAACTTTCTAAGTAGTTATGTGAGTTATATAATCAAACTTTGGGAGTTTCTTCAATTTTCTTTCTTTTCAACTTTGTAGGTTCTGGTTGGAAATGAGGATTCTACAGGAGTAACATTAGAAGAGATGGAACAGGTGAATGGAGAGGATAGTGAAAATGAATGAGTGCAGATTATAAATTATTAACTTATTTTATTTGAATATTTTGTTGATTTTTAGTTTACAAGATGAAAATTATTTATTTTCATGTAAAGTGTGCAATAAAGGAATAAAAAAAAATTCATCTCTATATTTAGTTGCTACCATTTTGCACTTAACATCCGTAGTTGAATAAAGTTTTAATGGCTTTTGATTATTATTATTAGTTTTGAAAATATTTAAGAATGATGATTTTATTGGAATTTCAAAAACTTCTTGTAAATTATCACCTACAGCATGTCCACAAATGAGAGGAGTGTTATTTATCAATATGGCATACTCCATTGCTACAATATCATCATTGTGAGTAAGAAACCATTTATTACGATTGTCTGCCGATAATGAGAACTGTTTCAATTCTATTTTTGAAAAAAATCCTGAGTCGTTCTTGCTTTTTAAAACAGGAAAAGATGTGCAATATTTTTTAGATTCATTTTCACATTGTATAATTTCACTCATCCTTTTTGCAACCTGAGCCAGTGGGGAATTTCCATTTCGTAATAAATTTTTTATTTGATAAAGTCGACTTTCGAAAGGGTATGCATTGAAAGTCGTCAAAGGTCCATACCTTCTTACTTCATCAACTAAATGAGTGAGATTATGAACATTACTGGTAATATAATCCTCTCCATAAAAATCTCGATAATATTCAACATAATTATTGAGTAATGCTTCAGCCAAATGGAGAAAATGCACATAATATTTAGTTGAGCATATAGTTATAGCACAAAAAAAATTAAGAAAATGTTGGTACACATCAAGAGGCAATACATCCTTAAGTATTACTATACTTAAATAATGTAAAAAAGTATGATATTCGGAACCTTTCCAATGGCATAAAACATTTAAGCCTCGTACAGCTCTATGAACTTCAGATGGTAGCTTACATTTCTCAAGAAAATGTGAAACGTCAGTAATATCTTTCGCACACCATTTAGTTTTATAAGTACCAAAACTTCCATCTCTCCATCCCAATAAACACCTTTTCATGACACCCAGATCGATCAGATGAAGAGAATCACTGACCGGAAAATCTTCAACCATATCGATGGGCAGTAAACTTAGAGGGGTATCTTGTTTATGATGGGAGCCATATAATTTTGCATGAAATCCAGCATTAGTTCTTTTTTCACAACCTATCGTAGGAAAGTAGACTGTATGGGAAATGTGTGAATATTCTCCAACTGTAGTACACTTGAGGCATCCATGTTTACTATTGAAGTTCGTTACTCCTGAAAGATAAAGAAAATAATCATTCACCCTTTAAGTTATATACCTATCTTGGCCATTGATGGTCAATTATAATAATTACCTTTGATGAATGCTCTAGCCGGTGAGTCACATACAAAGCATCTTATTTTAACAGTAGTGTTGTTTCCGTTGATTATCAATCCTTCCGAAAGTATTGGTTTGGCTTCTTCAACAAATGGTGTCAAATATTCTGCCAAATTTGAAGGTTTTCCCTTACCACAATATATACCTATTATCATGGGTTTAATTTCAGGAAGTTCATGAATGTTGAAAAGTATAGGCCAGAATTCACTTCTACTGCTTTTGTATATGGGAAGACCATCCATACTAATATTCAACGAAATTTTCTTTGGAAGATTTTGAATTGATGTCAACATTTTCTGTAAAGAAAATTGTAATCCATGGTGCCAATAATGGCCATTCTCTCCAATTTTAACCATAACAATAGTGTGATATGTTTTCAAAAGTGTTCTGGGATCATGAGGTAGAATGTTCGGCATCCTTCCATTCAGGTATCGAAAGAGCACTCTTAATGCTGAGTGTGAAATATTAAATGAAACTGCCCATTGCCTTAAACGATTCCTAAATTCTGCATTTTGCTCAAGTTCCAGTACAGAGTCGCAATCTTCATTTGACTCTAATTCTATCAACCAATTACCTCTTACTTCATCATCACTTGTGACTATGTCAGTATTATTATTCGACAGGTCCACCACTGTTTGTGGGTTCTCAGTTGCTGTGGCTTTGGTAATCGAGATAGCAGACGTATTTTCGCTCATTGAGATTTCAGCATCTGCAGATTGTGTACAGTCTATTGATTCAACATCTTTCTGTAGTGTCTCCTGATTCCCAGCACTATATGTACTTGTATTCTTCATCATATTTTCATAACACATTTTCATTCGTCTTCGAAATGCACCACTTTTTTTGATTTTTTTCCACTGACTTATATCGCACATAATGAAGAATTATTTTCAAAATAGGTAACCTAACTTAAAATTTATAGGTATATTGTTTTATTATTGTCGTAGAAATACGATACAACAAAATAGTTATCAAGTGGTTACCAAAACAACTATTTACTCATCGAAACGAAATCGTTGCTAAAGGTACAACAATATAACAATTTTTTAAGTGGACGAAAAGCAACTTAAAAGTATTTCTTTAAGATATTTGTAACACTATCTGCCTTATCACCATAATAAATTAAAAAACCACTAAGCAACAAATCAGTTTTATAGATTGTATTATTTTATAAGCTAGGTATCGACACACTTAAATGATAACTAGGCAACTGTTTCATAAGATATTTTATAATTTCGCTTTACTAACGTTGTCACGATAACTCTATAAAATTCTTCAGCTATTCGCAACAAAAAAGTATTTATGTAGGCTTAATATAATAAATTGCTATTATTGAAAGCATTTATAAGATACCTTTAAAATAAAATAGTCACCAAACATTCGATTTATAAGACAACTTTGCTCGTTGGGAGGCAGGCTTTCATATGATAATTTATTGATGCTCCTTTACAAAAATTCATTGTATTGCACACGTCACAGGATTTGATAAAAAGTACAACTTCGAAATGATATAAATCATTTCTCATCATTGTCAGAATATAAAAATAATAGAGATAACTTAATATAGTTATACAATTCTTAAATGATACGAAGTATCATTGTCAAAATATAAAGGCATTACTCAATAAAGTAATAACTTCGAAATTGTATAGAGCATTTCTCATCAATGTCAGAATATAAAAATAGTTGGAATAACACAATAAAGTTATACAATTCTTAAATGATACAGAGTATCATTGTCAAAATATAAAATATAAATGCATTACTCAATAAAGTAATACGACTATGAATGATATAGAATACCATTCCTCATTACAAACATTACAACAAAAAGAATAAATTAATTTAAAAGAGATTAAAATTGGAATAACTCAATAAAGTTATACAATTCTCAAATGATACATAGTATCATTGTCAAAATATAAAAGCATTACTCAATAAAGTAATACGACTATGAATGATATAAAATACCATTCCTCATTACAAACATTACAACACAAAGAATAAATTAATTTAAAAGAGATTAAAATTCAAACTACTGGACAGGAACTCTTGGACACTCCAGAACGCATGCTGCCGCAAAAATTCACCGACAGCTTGCTTATACTTTTTGAGACTGAGCCTTTTCACCTCTTCAGGTATCTTATTAAAAAGCTTATGTGACATATGAAAACTAAAGATGCCTTCCACGTGCCATCTTTTATTTTTATCGGAAATTTGAAGTCCTGAAATTTAATGACACTGAAAAATAGTCATAATATAACAAACAATGAGGAGTTAGCACTGACGTCAGTATTTTCTGAGAGTACGTTCATTCATGCGCCAATGCTTTCCTGCGTTTTTTATTCTTCCACACCTTTTCCAATTGTAGTTCAGAAAATCAATGTTCAATTTAAAAAAAGGGAACAAGTATTTCAGGATAGGAAAGTATAATTCAGAAAAAAAAATGGATTTCAGAATAATTAATTCAATTTCAGAAAAACGAAATTGAAATTCACATTAAGAAGTTCATTAGCATGAACAGTAAAATTTTTATCTCGCATTTGAATCTAATATTTCATTCAAATGAAATTTGGAACTAATCTTTGAAATTTTTCAGCGTTTAATGTAGAACACTCGAAATTTTCCAATGTAACAAAATAATCCATATTTTCAGGGCCTGAATGGAACCAAGACTTACAACCATCATGACACAAGGTCTAAAACCAAACCTGTGAATGAATCATTTGAATCACCCAGCTTGATAACAGCTTTTTTGGCACAACTCAGTTTTTACATTTTGATGCTATTGGGTTTTCTCAGTCAAACGCTGTTCCCCCTGAAAATTGTAAGGGAAAAGAATAGGGATGGATATCCACCGCTTTTCGACAAGTTTTCTGCATTTTACTCACGCTATGTCTACAGAAGAATTAGGGACTGCTGGAATTATCCTATTTGTAGTGTTCCTGGAAAGGAGGTTGTTTTGAAAGAGAGGTACACTCCTGATAATGGTTGGACCTTCAAGTGAGTACTCTTTAATATTTTCCGGTATTTATAGAATATGTATACAGGGTGATTGTACGCATACTTAAACAGCAGGTGCGGGAGATATAACTGAAAATTCTATTTTTTTATGGATTTTCAAAAACTTGTAACGGGTGTTTTTTTCGAGGTATATAACTTTAAGTTGGCATTACTGTTCAAGTGGCGACCGATTTAACAGCTGTCAAGTGATTTATTCTCAGTTTGGTTTGGCAATTCATCATGAATAGACTCACGCCTGAACAACGCTTGCAAATAGTGCAATTTTATTTCGAAAATAATGGTTCTGTGCGGAATACGTATCGCGCACTACGTCCATTTTATTTTGTTTAGCTATGAAGCGCACTTCTGGTTGAATGGCTACGTCAACAAACAAAACTGCCGCATTTGGAGTGAAGCTAATCTTCAAGTGTATGTCGAAACACCGTTACATCCAGAAAAACTGACTGTTTGGTGCGCTTTATGGGCTGGTGGAATCATTGGTCCGTACTTCTTCAAAAACGATGATGGCCAGAACGTTACAGTCAATGGTGATCGGTATAGAGCCATGATTACTAACTTCTTCATTCCTGAATTGAACAACCATGATGTCCAGGAGCTGTGGTTCCAACAAGACGGCGCAACATGTCACACAGCTCGTGCCACAATCGATTTATTGAAAGACACGTTTGGTGACCGCCTAATTTCACGTTTTGGACCTGTGAATAGTGTGAATTGGCCTCCAAGATCTTGTGATTTAACACCGCTAGACTACTTTCTGTGGGGCTATGTAAAGTCATTGGTCTATGCGGATAAGCCACAAACCCTTGACCATTTGGAAGACAACATTCGCCGTGTTATTGCCGATATACGGCCACAAATGTTGGAAAAAGTCATCGAAAATTGGACGTCCAGATTGGACTACATCCGAGCCAGCCGTGGCGGTCATATGCCAGAAATCATATTTAAAATGTAATGCGACAAGATTATCTTGCCGATAAATAAAATTCATGTCAATCGAATAATTCATCGTTGTTTTATTGCTCTAAAAAAAACACCCTTTAGTTTTCCAACATAATCGAATCATAAAAAATTGCAAAGGAAGTGTTTCTTTTGACCTCTGAAATTTTCTATTGAAATATATCTACAATTCAAAGACTCACCCTGTATATATGTACATACAATTCAAAAATCAACAGAACTATGAATGACTCGTTCACCTGAATAGCTATGGATATTTTCTCAAGAAATATAAATTGCCGCCTCAATACTTCCAAATAATATCTCGACAAAATCATTAAACCTAACTAGCTGAAAAATTGAAATATTGATTTACAGTTTTTGAGGAGAGACACTTCAATATTTTTTTTTTCAGATTTACTGGCCGTGAACTGAAGTGTTTAAATTTAGCGTCATATAATTATCTAGGTTTCGCTGAGTCTTCTGGTCCTTGTGCTGAATTAGCTATTAACTCAATTTATAAATATGGTGTCTCAACAGGTGGTACAAGACAAAAGTATGGCACCAGTGAAATACATGTGGAGCTTGAATCACTGCTTTCTCAGTTTTTGGGTACAGAAGATGCTATAACTTTTGGAATGGGGTATGCCACAAATGCTTTAAACATACCCAAGTTGATCGGACCTGGTTGCTTAGTTATAAGTGATGAAAAGAATCATGCTTCTCTGATTGTGGGCTTAAGACTTCCGGGTGCTACAGTGAAAGTCTTCAAACATAATGGTTTGTGAACATTTCTTTGGCATCTTGTGGCATTATATAAAATAATTCAGCAATTTCTTCCTTATAGGACTAGATATATTTTTCGAACATATCTAAATCAAAAAATTTTTAAGAAACTGATTATTTACAGATATGAGAAATAAAGGAGCTACTCGATTTGATTTTATGAGCAAAACTATTTGTTCTGATGAAAATTCAGGGTATGAAATTTTTGTTACCATAAATTGGCATAAAACTTCAAATATGGTTATTCTGGAGCTAGATGCATCTCATTTCGTTACTAAGATTTGGTTACAGTTGATCTCATATTTATTTGCCTTTTCATGGGTTTGTTCATTTAGTTTCTAGAAAATAATGTTGTAATGATGGGTTTTACGGATTTGAACTTTATTTCATTCATTTTCATTGCCTGTAGCTATAATTCTAAAAAGATTTAATTCTAGCCTTAATTTTATACCGTTTAAAATCCTCTAAATATGAAATGGCCTAGTTAGTGTATGTATAAATTAAAATAGTTGAAAGAGGAAATAATAAACCACAGTGTAAAATTTGCAGTGTTTTGGTTTTGAAACCATAAAAAAACAGGCCAATCTGTATATCAATAGAGCGTGAATTTTTAGCTTCAACATGTAAAAGAAAATTTTTTACCATTTCCAACTTATAGAATAGCTATAACAGTTTTAAAATACACATGTCTAAGTAAGTCAAAATTAAAACAAATTCACTGATTCTAATCTATGTTGTTGTGAATTTGTTGTTTTCTTGTTGAAAAATAACATTTCTGGGAGGTTTCTTCATTAAAAAAATGTATAACTCCTCATTATCATTGACATAGATTGTATATATTCAGAACTTTTGACATTTTCTACTATAATTGTTGAATATAGTAGAATATGTATTTGAAACATCACTGCATTTTTTCAATCATTCATTTTCATGAAATTTGGAAAGTGGTTCTTACAGTCTTGCAGTTTTCCAAAGGAATTGCTAACAGATACTGTTTCATGTTACTTATTTTGCAGTGTAATATCTTATTATTTTTTAGATGTTAAGCACCTTGAAGAAATCCTTCAAGAAAGCATTATCCAAGGGCAACCTAATCAACCAAAGGATCAGCACAGATCATGGAGCAAAATTCTCATTGTGGTAGAAGGTGTTTACAGTATGGAAGGAAGTATTGTGAGATTGCCAGAAATCATAGCTCTTAAAAAAAAGTACAAAGCTTATCTCTACCTGGATGAAGCTCACAGCATTGGTGCCATGGGACGTCATGGTAAAGGCGTCATCGATTACTTTGATTGTGATCCAAAAGATGTTGACATTCAAATGGGTACCTTTACCAAAAGTTTTGGCTCTGCTGGTGGTTACATAGCAGGTTCAAAGGTAGGGCTTGTTGCCGAAAATCAAAAGCGCATATTCACTTTTTCATGAAAGTTGGCGAAAAACTGTTTAATTCATATTGTAGGATTTAATAAGTTTCCTTAGGGAACACAGCTATGCTTCTTGCCATGCCTGGGCCATGCCACCACCCGTAGCAGCTCAAATAGTGGCAGTCTTGAAGATTTTGATGGGTAAAGATGGCTCGAATGAAGGCCATAAGAGAATCGAGGCACTTGCAAGAAATACACGCTATTTCAGAATGAGACTTGAGCAGATGGGCGTTATCATTCATGGTAATGATGACTCGCCAGTTGTTCCTATTTTGGTCTATTTGTACTCGAAAATTGTGTAAGTATTATTAGTCATATCGTCGGCCAAGAGTGTAAATCTGCTATGTCCATAATGAACAATTTTACAGGAGACCAAAAAAACCGTACAGTACAGTGTTATAATAATACTAATAAGAGAGTTTATTCATGAAAATACATTCAATAAACTCTATTGAATGTATTTTCATGAATAAACTCTCTTATTATTATTATTATAACACTGTACTGTACGGTTTTTTTGGTCTCCTGTAAAATTGTTCATTATGGACATAGCAGATTTACACTCTTAGCCGACGATATATTGAGTTATTTTTTGTAATTAATAGATATGATATTAACTTAACCGCGACATTCAAGATTCAAACCTATCCTGAAAATTTCAAGTTTCTATATTTTTCCGTTCGAGAGTTATTGTCTTTACGGACGGTCGGACTGTCTTATTAATAAGACCACGGAATAGTCAACAGTGAGTATATTCCCGGCTCAAAATACGAAAAATACAGAAGTGTTGACGGAATGTTATAGCGCTCTATTCTTTCCTTAATTGTCTCATGTGTTTTTTGTCAAATGTATATATTTTTCAGTATTATGGTGAGAACCCTTTACAAATATCAGATAGCCACTGTGGGAGTGGGTTATCCTGCAACTCCTCTCTATGAGGGGCGGATTCGTATATGTTTATCGGCAGCTCACACCAAAGAACAACTAGATTATGCTCTGGACATAATTGAAAAAGTTGCTGAAGAAGTAGGATTGAAACATTCAAGGAAACCAAGGAATCCGAATCCCGTTGAATATGATAAAATCAAAATTTATCAAAACTGATAAAAAAAAAATTTATTAACTCAGTAGAGTTGACTTTTTAATTTGGAATTATGCAAGGTAAACATTATACAGGGTGATTGATGGTTGCTTGCACCTCAGACGTTCATGGGAATGCATGGAAAACAGAATGTAACATTTGCCTAAAAATTTCGTCAGATACATTGGTCGCATCGATTTGAAATAATTTTTGAGATTCCTTGTTACCGCATCGTAATAATCTCTGATATTTCAATTGGAACAGCTTGTACTTTTTCGTATCCGTCGGTTCATAACGAAATTTCAACATAAAGGTCATCAATATTCTGAGATGAACATCGTGCATTATTCCTTCTGTAATCAATCACTCTGTATATAATTTTTTTTCCACAAGTGTTCAATATTGATATTTTTATAATGTTGAAAAACTGCACTTCAATTTTCAAAAAACTTTGTATTATATTTCCTTCATTCTTTCTCAGAATGATACTGTGGTTTTATATTTTTGGGACTTTAATTTTTGTTGATCTGAGACCAGTAAATTATTAGTATGGAAATTGAAGAAATGTTTCAATTCTACTGGGTTAACATGATTTTATTAACTAAAAAGGGTTCCAACAAACCAGTCTTTTAGAAATTCTATAGGTTTAGATAGTTTCTCAGCTTACCTGAACTCAAACAGTAGTATTATGGTAGTTTGTTGAATCTTACTCATTTTGAAATAATGAAGTCTTGATGATATTCCACCTGATGAAAAGGTATATAATATTGATTCGAATATAGTTTTAGTAAACCTTTTTAGAAAAAATATACCCCAAAGGATGTGATCTTGAGAAAGTGATCCTTTGGAATACATATCTCTTAAAAACAAATCTTATTGTATAGCTTTCGAAAGGGATATTCATCAAATCATCACTTAAAACCAGTAGGTATTTTAAATTATTATTCGGTATTCAAGAAGACTCAGAATTATACTTTTTATATTGGTTCTAGTAAAATCCTATAATTGTATTTTTACATTCCTCAAAGGTCACACTGAGTTTTTGCAGTTCCTTTTTTTTTAAATTGTCAAAAACTTATTGTTGTGATGATATTTTTCCAGTATTATAGTTACGTGTATGTAATTTAAGTGTTTTAGTAAGGTTTTTTTCAACCTTCAAATATTCATCTCAGTAACATTATTTATTTACTTATATTAATCTGTTTTTTGTTGTTATTATATTTTTTTAGTATTTCACTGAGAGAATCTCATTCTTATATCGAATAATTACATATGCTTAAGTAACAGATTAAAAGCACTTGCTATTTTAAGATATAACACTTGGAATTCAATGCTATAAAGTTCAGAAAAAGTCCCATATGAGGCAAATGTAAATATTTAGATGCGAACTGAACGATATATATGACTATATATTTATATAATCAACACAATTCTTCGTTTCTATAATATTGTGTTACAGAATCCTCACGCCAAGTATTTTGAAAACACCATATATTATCTTCGAGTTCTGCTTATCGATGACACTGAATATATAGTCATTATGCAATTCTGGAGCCTGATGTAGTGATTGAGAAAGTAGATCTACTGCTGAACATATCGTCAATTTTAATTTCTGGAATGAAGATCCCATTCTGATGTTTCCTATAATTTTTTATAATTCAGTATTCTCAACATTTTATTTTGTACTAGAAATTTTTAGTGAAAATATTCTTTAATGATTTTGACATATTTATGTTTGTGTGTATGGAGAAAATATTTTTATATGTGCTATTTTATTTGCCTTTCACAAATATGAGTGTCATTTCATGATTCGACTGATTTCATTGTATGTAGCTTTAAGTCAAAAAAATATTAGCATAAGCGGTGATTGAGTATATCTTTATTTGCATTGTCTTATATATTAGATTTGTTTTTACTATTCGACTGAAATTGTTTTGTTATGAGAAAATACCATTATTTATTGATAATCAAGCACAAATATTTCCCTTTTTTTAGGCCTCACACCATCCATTTGAAATGCTTTGTTTACTTCAGTGGAATGAATGTGATTAAATTTAAAATTAACATACTCCTTTTCAAGCAATGTTTTGGCAGGTTAAGGAATTGTTGAATTATTATTTTTATCAATACATTTTGAGATCTGGTTACTGAATAGTGTTTCTTTTTTCCCCAAAAATTAAATATAAGATGGGATAGGAAAAATATAAAATCGGGAACTTGAAAAAAATCAATAGACAAATCAAAGACTAATCTGTGGACAAATTATCTCCATCAATAGTGATTAATTAATAATTTATTTCCCTTAATTTCATGTTATGGGATGTTCAATAGCATTGAAAAATGGGCTTAATCAATTAAAGAACTTTGATATAACAGGTGAGTTCAATGGAAGAGATTCTGGCTTGAGTGGACTTCCCCCTCGAAGCCATCAACTTTTTATTCGAACCATTTTTCCGTAAGATGTTTCCTTTTCAAGATTTCTGACTCTACAGTGACTTTATAACTTTATTAATAAAGTCACACTGCCTTTATAACTTTATCAATAAAGTCATTGTATCTGACTATAATATTTGGTGACATCTAAAAGAAAAATTTGAAACTAAATCAAACCAGGTAGTGACATCTAGGAAAAAAAATGGAATCAAATATCTGTATGATCTACCATCCCTAAATGGCGCAATCGTATAAAGTATAGCGTTCTGTTTGTGGTTCGAAATATCAGAAATTCAATCAGTAAGGTCAACATAGATGACGCTGAGTGCAAATTTTAAATCAATTTAATGGAATGAATGCTTTTTTAAATATCGAGGTGAAGTGTAATTGCTTTAACACTGGCATGACGTCAAACCTAGTGAGATTGTGTTATCGAACAAAACTTGAACGTGAACAGAACTCCTGTTCACATCTGGGGATATTTGCTAGCCCTGCTTTTGCCATAAATTCGCTAATATTAATATGAAAACCACATCATAATTTAATGTAAACTAATCAAAAAACAGACTAAATAATCAGTAATAAACTGAAAAATACGTAATAACAATTGGCATTGAAAATAACTATAACATAGATGAAAAACAACAAATATAGGTGCTTAGATTCTACATTACACAATTTCACGAGGAGTTATAATAAAATTTCTGGAATGTTTTAAATTGAAGGACCTAAAAGAAGGTTTACAGACCCCCCAGAATTAAAATGACATAGGCATAGGTAAAACATTGTATTTGAGCTGGTCAAAAACAACAAAATTTAAATTTATACTTTTTCTGAATATTCAAAGAACAATACCTAACTAATTCGAATATTTCGTTGATGAAGAATGCTGAAGTTTTCTATTTCCTTCGAAATATGCATTTACATTTTCTCATCGATAATTCTAACGAATACAATAATTATGTTCTCTCTGTGAACCAAACTCAATACGTCGGGAAGTCTATCCAAAGTTTATTGCATATTCTGTTAGGAATCTGAGCAAACATTAAGTTCAGAAACTTGGGTTATTACTCAGTTCGTGTAACTATTTCAGCTTGAATTCAAACGTGGGGGTGTAGGGATACCCCAAATTTCGTACTTGAATCAAAATTCGAGTTGTGCTTTGTATATATACATATAATTCAATATTTAATGAACTGAGTTTATTGAACGGATGGCACATAACATTGAGATGTTGAATATGTATTTTTCCTTACAATCCCCTTCAAAAATTCGTCCGTTTTATTTGAAACTTTTTCAAGAGTTATACAGGGTGATTCACCGTGATGGCCTATTAGACGTTTATGGAAAACTAATCATAATTTTGTGCTGACAATTCGCATGTTGAGGTTTGAGACAATGATCTTCCTCCGTTTAATATTTTCAGATCTCTACAACTTCCGGTTATACCGGAAACATAATACTACTTCCTTATTTCAAATGGCACACCCAATATATTATTGCATCATTAGATTGCTTTTTTGATGACAATTTAATCGATATGCCATACCTTGGGTAAAACTCAACGGTTCATGAGTTAATGGGATTCTTATGAAGAAAAAAATGGTGGTGACGAGCATATTTTTGAATATTTTTGCAGAAAAAGTTTTTTTCGAAAAGGGTTACTTAAGCAAACTCTATACCTAAAATGAATACTTTGAATGTCATTTTAATGAATTAAAACTCATTTTTCGTTGGTATTGTTGAGAAATCCATGAACCAATACAATTTTCAATTACGAATAATTCATTTCAATTCTTGAAATGTCAAATTCAGTTATCGAAACATCGAATTTTAGTTTATTTTTGTGTTTTCCGGAAGTCACCGACTACTCTACACAGTTAGAAGTTGCTGTTTTTCCTCATTCAAAAACCTTCCTCGATAACTCTTGAAGAATTCATTTTAGGTATAGGGTTTGCTTAAGTAACCCTCACTTTTTCATACGTAGAATCGACTGAAATAATAAAAAATATAGCTTCTAATTTGAAAATATTGAGTTTTGATGAACTTGAGTTGTCCTAATTCATGATATTCTTATGAACTCCTGTATATTTTTGATCCAAACCGCAAACAGTCTTATAATAATACGTATTTGCAGAATCGAATGTGAAAAAGATTTTTTCGGAAATTTTCTGCCGAAATATTCAAAAAAATGTGAGTCCTCGTCGCCACCATTTTTTCATAAGAATCCCATTAACTCATGAACCGTTGAGTTTAACCCAAGGTATGGCATATAACTGAAATTGTCACCAAAAAAGCTATCTAATGATGAAATAATATACTGAGTGTGCCATTTGAAATAATAAATTAGTAGACTGTGTAACCGTAAGTTGTAGATATCTGAAAATATTTTAGGGACGAAGATTATTGTCTCAAACCTCAACATGCAAATTTTCAGCACAAAATAATGATTAGTTTTCCATAAACGTCTAATAGACCATCGCGGTGAATCACCGTGTTTGGTTTGGACTTCAGTAATTGCAGACATCTTCAGGGCCGGCCTTAGAGGTGAAACAGTGAAGCGACTGTTTCTTTTCGATAGGCGGCAATTTACCCCAGTTTGTGGCCGCCTTTTCATATTTCTGAAAAAATATAGTCTTGATTCTTAAAAACAACATGAGGTTGGACTGCTCTGCTGCGTTTATCAACATTCCCTGCAATAAAAATCTCCAAACCAACTTAACTAAGCCGCCTGTTCAATAAATAACACATGGCAACCCAACCAATATTAGCAGCATTGCCTATTTCCCCTAATTGAATGAGGGATGGAATGTATTTCACAAAGACGAAAAACAACACTTCGAATTACGTGGAAGTTGTTTACACATTCAACATATGGAAAATTCCTATGATTCTGAATTCGAAACTAGGTACTGATAAATGCTAAATGTTTTCAGCGGAACATATATGTTTTTAATCCCATTTAGTTTTCGAAGCTTTGCATGCCTTACCGCCCTTTATATTTTGTGGTGTGATGAGTAATCTTTCATCGATCGTATGTGATCGATTGTGAATGTGAGAATCAGATATATTACTTACGCATATTGTTCATCGGCGTCGAAGAAATCCAGGAATTTATTGTTAGTAAAAATGTCCGAAAAAAAAAAGAAACCCAGTGGAAACGACTTTAAAAAGAAACGATTAGCAAAATCGCTAGAGAAATCAAAAATGGCGAATTATCATCGAGGCAGGTGATGTTTTTTGTTGGGGGGGGGGGGGTGTTTGTTTATTGATACTCTTTCAGCAGAAGCGCCGAAAAATTCTTTGCTTCAGGCGCCAAAATTGCTCGCGCCAGCCCTGGACATTTTAAATTTAGTGTTAGATATTCTGCGGATTCTGTCAACGTGAATGACGAATTTATCCGTCAAGTTTGTTTATTACGGACACTAGGTAAATCTTGGAATTACCCCTCATCTAACTAAACCAGATAGGTAAATCATTGATTATAAGTTGACAATATTAGCCGATGTTGGAATAATGAGCTAACTAGATTCAATATTATCAAATCTCCATCCATGAACCCAGCTTGTTCAATTAATTTTGTCACTATAATCCCACCTGAAATTTCTGGGATTTGTTCGATAATCTGTACAGCTGTGTAAATCCCTATTTTCCCCTTACCTTGGAATAACGTGTGTTAAAATATTGATTTCTCAAATAACGAGAGAATAATATCCTCTGCATTTATCTTCAGAACGATTTCTGTATTGAATATGAACCTGATGTTTACCGAACGAATGGAAAATCTCAGTTGAAACAGTTTTTTTTTTCCGATATTTGATGTTTTATGTTTTAGCTGAGATTTTTCCGAAAAAAGTTGAGATATGTGAATATTCATTGGAAGGGGAACATTGTAAATTCATTGTGAAGGGTGTTTTTTTTTAGAGCTATAAAACTTTAAATTGCAATAAAACAACGATGGATTATTCGATTGACATGAATTTTATTTATCCGCAAGATAATCTTGTGGCATTACATTTTAAATATGATTTCTATAGGCATATGACCGCCACAGCTGGCTCGGATCCAATCTGGACGTCCAATTTTCGATAACTTTTTCCAACATTTGTGGCCGTATATCGGCAATAAGACGGCGAATGTCAAGGGTTTGTGGCTTATCCGCATAGATCAATGACTTTACATAGCACCACAGAAAGTAGTCTAGCGGTGTTAAATCACAAGATCTTGGAGGCCAATTCACAGGTCCAAAACGTGAAACTAGGCGATCACCAAACGTGTCTTTCAATAAATCGATTGTGGCACGAGCTGTGTGACATGTTGCGCCGTCTTGTTGGAACCACAGCTCCTGGACATCTTAGTTGTTCAATTCAGGAATGAAAAAGTTAGTAATCATGGCTCTAAACCGATCACCATTGACTGTAACGTTCTGGCCATCATCGTTTTTGAAGAAGTACGGACCAATGATTCCACCAGCCCATAAAGCGCACCAAACAGTCAGTTTTTCTGGATGTAACGGTGTTTCGACATACACTTGAGGATTAGCTTCACTCCAAATGCGGCAGTTTTGTTTGTTGATGTAGCCATTCAACCAGACGTGGGCTTCATCGCTAAACAAAATAAAAGGGACGTAGTGCGCGATACGTATTCTGCACAGAACCATTATTTTCGAAATAAAATTGCAAAAACTTTTTTATAATTCAAGCCACCCTGTATCTCTAACGGTTCTCGATATTCCTGTAGTGCCCTCTAAATAGTTCTCACCCTGTATATTCAAAAGTTTTAGGGTGGTTCAACATTTTTTTTTATTGTTCAAGAATACCTACTTTCTCGGTGCAAATTCAGACCACAAAATATGCTAATCCAGTGTTCTGATCCGTCGCTATGCAACGAACTTTTCCGGACAGTTTTCGATAAGGAAAAGTTACTTTTCCGAGCTAAGCTGTCAAAACTTATCCCTACTGGTTTTTTATATAGGAACACTTTGGATAGTAGGGACATTGTGAATTCACGCAAACTCAAATAAAAAACAAACAATATTCGATATTTTAAATCTATATCTACATATTATTTCTATATTCGGTTTATATTTATCATTCTACCGTATCAAGAAAGAACGTAATTCACAATATTCTGAAATATCAACATCTTCTTTCGTACTGAGTGTAGCTTTCATCATAGGGTAATTTTACTATAAATCTTTACGTTTTCAGATAGAGAGGGCATTTTTCTTAGCAATGCTTTATAAAACATAAAACTTTTCTTTCGTATTCAATTTTCCTTGAATTTCTCCGGAAATAGATTCAAGATGACATTTTCAGCAGCATTCAGGAACTCTGGTGGTGTCCCGCAAATCTCAATATAAACATCACTGTCTATTTCAAATATAATTTTGAGAGACATGTAAATATTGATCTAAGATAAAAAATAATTATCTGACATTTTTTCCAACGATGAAAGAATCGATTGTCAACCAAAAAATTTCTTTGGCAGAATTGAAAATCACTATAAATTCAAAAAGAATCTTCAGTTTATGACAACCTTATTTGGGATTTCAGAAAAAAATACTATATGTAACGGGTGTTGTTTTTCGAGGTATATAACTTTAAGTTGGCATTACTGTTCAAGATAGTGACCGATTTAACAGCTGTCAAGTGATTTATTTTCAGCTTGGTTTGGCAATTCATCATAAATAGACTCACGCCTGAACAACGCTTGCAAATAGTGCAATTTTATTTCGAAAATAATGGTTCTGTGCGGAATACGTATCGCGCACTAAGTCCATTTTATTTTGTTTAGCGATGAAGCGCACTTCTGGTTGAATGGCGACGTCAACAAACAAAACTGCCGCATTTGAAGTGAAGCTAATCCTCAAGTGTATGTCAAAACAACGTTACATCCTGAAAAACTGACTGTTTGGTGCGCTTTATGGGCTGGTGGAATCATTGGTCCGTACTTCTTCAAAAACGATGATGGCCAGAACGTTACAGTCAATGGTGATCGGTATAGAGCTATGATTACTAACTTTTTCATTCCTGAATTGAACAACCATGATGTCCAGGAGCTGTTGTTCCAACAAGACGGCGCAACATGTCACACAGCTCGTGCCACAATCGATTTATTGAAAGACACGTTTGGTGACCGCCTAATTTCACGTTTTGGACCTGTGAATTGGCCTCCAAAATCTTGTGATTCAACACCGCTAGACTACTTTCTGTGGGGCTATGTTAAGTCATTAGTCTATGCGGAAAATCCACAAACTCTTGACCATTTGGAAGACAACATTCGCCGTGTTATTGCCGATATACGGCCACAAATGTTGGAAAAAGTTATCGAAAATTGGACGTCCAGATTGGACTACATCCGAGCCAGCCGTGGCAGTCATATGCCAGAAATCATATTTAAAATGTAATGCCACAAGATTATCTTGCGGATAAATAAAATTCATGTCAATCGAATAATCCATCGTTGTTTTATTGCAATTTAAAGTTTTATAGCTCTAAAAAAACACCCTTTACCTTGCATTAAAAGCACATTCCTGAACTTGGCTTAACGCCTCGGTAAAATTTTGACTTCAAAGTCAGAAAGACTAATAACAGTGTCAATATATGTAAGTCATGAATATTAATAATGTTATTGATTAGAAAGGAGACATGCTTGTCTACCCTATTGTTAACTAAGTATTATACTGATCAATAAACATCAAGATCCTATGAGATTCACTGAAATCAAAATTGATTAAAGTTGCTACTGTTCGGTCAAAGCCAAGTTGGCAAACTATTCAGGGATATCAGAATATGTAGGCGTCAGTTGTTTGTCATTTCCTACCCAGTGTTTGCTTCTACAACAAATAACTGACTAACATGCAATATATACATAATTGATGTAGTGTAATTGTCTCTTTATAGGCTAGCTAACATGCCCTTAAGGAAGACTGTATACAATGATTCTGTGTTTTCATCTTCCTGAAATGGAACTGCAAATCTAATTCTATGATGAATTGTTCACCTATGATATTGTATTCATCTCATGAATGCTTTGAAAATTTCCATTGAAATCCGTCTTATTCTGATCCAATACAGAGATTTCAATCTTGATTAATTTTAATTTGGATTTTAATGGAAAATTATATACTTAGTATGAATAACATTTAATGTATTTTATGAATTAGATGCGATTGCGCGTTCTTCCGCAAAAATAATTCGACACATTCCTGAATTGCCAATTAACAGTATAGAAAAGTAAAAATGGAACTATATTGGTCATAGTTATTGTGTTTCGTCTGTACCCACAAAATTTGATTGAATTTTTTGTTGTAGGATGAGTCAGTAGTGATCGACCGGTGGATAACTCTTGTGAATTTTGGGCTAGGAGAATGATTCAAATACTGACGAATCTATAGCTCTCAACGCATACGATTAAATTATTATTTTTGACTCTATAGGCTGGTCCGACAGTGGTGAAACACGATACTAGCCTGTTTTTTTTTTAATATGGGAATGACCAATTTTTATAACATACTCATAATCTCTTTGAAATTCTTATTTCGAAATATCCCACTTTCCATAATTTATCTGTGGTACTTTTGAACATAAGCTCCTTTTTTCGGAAAATTTCGTGGTTTTAATGGTTTTAACTAAAAATTATATCGTTCGAGATAATTGTAAGATTTATTTTTTATTGAATTTCCGAAAAGTTCTCAAAACTTCTGCAAATCTACGTATTACTCTACAGGTGGTCTGAAAGACACTGCAAAATTTTAAAAAATCCATTTTTTCAAATGGCATGCTCTGATTTTTTTTGCCTGTCGGATAGCCTAGTGAGTAGCCTTCATTTTTTGTCTGAAATGAATTACTTTCGCAATGTTTCGCTTTTTAGCTTTTCGCAGCTTATACAATAACATCGAAATTGAGAAGCATATTCAAATTAGATGTCAGTTTGTCATTTCGCACATAAATGGAGTGAAATATGACAATATTGCATAGAGATGTCACGTTTTAGTATAGGTCCTTTCGATTGAAAATATTGTTATAATCTCCAAAATTCAGATTGATTAAACTTTTACTTGAATGCATGTTAGAATTTTCTTGGAATCTTTTCTATAAAATTCTCTCTTCTTTAATATTCATCGAAATCAAATAATGAAATATTCAGGGAATTCTTCATATTATTTTCTACGAAACTGCTTTGTCAATTAAAGCGAGTTTATATTGTAGTTCGAGTAACCAACTAGTATATTTTTGTTTTGAAGAAAAGGAATGAAAAGAATCCACATTGTAAGTATAAAACTTCATTCCATTTTTATAACAACGAGTTTGAAAACGCCCTCTTCATCTTTTCAGCGATAACAAGCTAATTAAAATCGTTTTTAAAATTTGTAATTCTTATTATTGCGAGTTTAACAAAACAGATTATTGTCACGATGAAATCCTTTCTGTGTTCAAATTCAGTTTGAATCCACCATAGATTTCAAATTATAATTAACGCGTTGATCAAACGATCAAAGTTTTATGAAAACGTTAGACTGAAAACGATTGAAGGATACCCAATGCGCCAATTGCACCTTTGGGGACCACACATACACCTTTATACAGTCATGAGTAGGGATTCATCAAGCCAAGTAGCTTGACATTTTAACCACTTACTTGACTTGAAAATCAAGATCGTGAAAAATTACATACTTGAGCTTGGCTTGACTTGATTCAAGATATTTATTGCTTGACTTGATATCAAACTACTTGATATTACTTGAGCTGGATATGCACGCGTCTCACGGCATATATTTCTGCCATCTCGTGCGCGCTTTGACTAAATAAAGGGATTCCTCGAGCGCCGAGAGACTGAAGCATTCGCCAGTGTGACTTTATTAGTAGTTTTCTTACATTTTTATGAAATCTATAGGTAGATTTTGAAATATCTTTCCAAACTTGGCCAGAATGATCAAGGATTTTTTAATAACGCCAGCATCTTCAGCCCCTGTTGAAAGACAATTTTCCAGAGCTGCTGTTACAGTTACAAAAACCCTCAATAGGTTAGGCGACTTGAAATCAAGTCAATTTCAAGCCAAGTAGCTTGAAAATCAAGCCAAGCCGTGAATCCTTAGTCATGAGGTATCCAAGGCAACGAGCACTCAAAAGCTGCAACTTCACGTCAGTGTTTTTGTCATTTTTCACCTCCAAATGCTACCTTAGCAACCGTACGACCAAAGAATAGTTTTTATTACTTCCATAAAGCTGATTCACTGGAAAAAGTAAGCTAATCTCTAATTTCTTTGCGAATCATAAGGATCATAACGAATTCACCCCCTCCCTTATTCACAAATCAAAACAAGGATAGACAACCTTTCAATAAATTGTATTTGGCTTCATAACAGTTTGTAGTAGGTATTTGTATTGTTATAGAGGCATTGCGTCGCTATGTTTTATTGGTCTGGGTGTGTATATGCCCTTCACCAGAAAACCCAATATCAAGTCGCTTTCAATCGCACCCCTTCTCTTTCTCGATGAAATTGTATTTCAGTCTGAAATGCAATATACACGATATCCGTAGAGGCCATTATTTTGTATACGAGGGCTACTATTTATGTATTGAGAATTGGCAACACTGATATTGCCATCGTAAACATTGAAATTTTTTGTTGTTGTAAGTACTCATAATGTTTTGAGGTACGAGCACAATTTTTTTTTGTTTACAGTAAAATGAAAATTTCATTTCTGCCATAATATGGATTTAACTCGTGAACATTTTCGAGCTATGAAAATTATAACTTCCACCGTAGTCTAACTTAAAAAAAATGCTTGTATAAACTAAATTCAACTTTTGACGATGAAGCACCATTTAAAGTCACTGTAAAGAGTGTTTTTTTTGGAGCTATAGAACTTTAAATTGCAATAAAACAACGATGGATTATTTGATTGACATGAATTTTATTTATCCGGAAGATAATCTTGTGGCATTACATTTTAAATATAATTTCTGGCATATGACCGCCACGGCTGGCTCGGATGTAGTCCAATCTGGACGTCCAATTTTCGATGACTTTTTCCAACATTTGTGGCCGTATATCGGCAATAACACGGCGAATGTTGTCTTCCAAATGGTCAAGGGTTTGTGGCTTATCCGCATAGACCAATGACTTCACATATCCCCACAGAAAGTAGTCTAGCGGTGTTAAATCACAAGATCTTGGAGGCCAATTCACAGGTCCAAAACGTGAAATTAGGCGGCCACCAAAGGTGTCTTTCAATAAATCGATTGTGGCACGAGCTGTGTGATATGTTGCGCCGTCTTGTTGGAACCACAGCTCCTGGACATCATGGTTGTTCAATTCAGGAATGAAAAAGTTAGTAATCATGCCTCTATACCGATCACCATTGACTGTAACATTCTGGCCATCATCGTTTTTAAAGAAGTACGGACCAATGATTCCACCAGCCCATAAAGCGCACCAAACAGTCAGTTTTTCTGGATGTAACGGTGTTTCGACATACACTTGAGGATTAGCTTCACTCCAAATGCGGCAGTTTTGTTTGTTGACGTAGCCATTCAACCAGAAGTGCGCTTCATCGCTAATGGACGTAGTGCGCGATACGTATTCTGCACAGAACCATTATTTTCGAAATAAAATTGCACTACTTGCAAGCGTTGTTCAGGCGTGAGT
Source organism: Harmonia axyridis (assembly GCF_914767665.1). Taxonomy (NCBI): domain Eukaryota; kingdom Metazoa; phylum Arthropoda; class Insecta; order Coleoptera; family Coccinellidae; genus Harmonia; species Harmonia axyridis. The sequence goes on from NC_059507.1 coordinate 9,529,376, forward strand.
CTATCCATGATGAATTGCCAAACCAAACTGAGAATAAATCATTTGACAGTTGTCAAATCGGTCGCCATCTTGAACAGTAAGGCCAACTTAAAGTTATATACCTCGAAAAAAACACCCTATATATCGCTGGTACACTGTATTCAAACGTGGACGTAGTTCGCTCACGGAAGAAGTTAAAGAAGGTCGTTCAAAATACGTCGTTGTGCCAGAAAATATTGATGCTGTGCGAAAAATAATTAGAGAAGATCGTCATGTGACATATCAGGAAATCGAGAGATGTTTAGGCATTAGTATGACCAGCATACTTAAGATTTTGCACGAATATTTGTGTAATTGGTAGGTATCTGCAAGTTGGATTCCACATTTGTTGAAAAAATTTGCTGAAAAAATTGCTCCTGTCGATTGTTGCTGCAAAATGATTTTGAAATACGACTGAGGTGCATCCAAAGCGGTATACAACATCGTCACAGGTAACAAGTCGTGAATTTATGTATATCAGCCAGAAAGAAAAGGTCAGTCGACAGTTTGGGTGTTCCAATGTGAAGCAAAGCTAACAAAAGTTGTTCGTTCTCGAAGCGTTAAGAAGCAAATGTTTTCGTTTTTCTTCACGAGAACTGGTCCTGGTCATGTGGCAATTGTGGCTCTTGAAAATTAAAAGACCGTTAATTCAGAGTAGTATAAAACCACTGTCTGCCTGAAGTTTTCGGTAAATTGAGAGAAACAAGCCCAAAACGACGAATCATCTTGCATCATGACAATGCGAGTTCACACAAATCACCAAATGCAACGAATGAGTATTTGGACACACAAAAATCAAATTGATGGGTCAGCTGCCTTACAGCCCCAACTTGGCAACTAATGACTTCTTCTTCTTCCCAGAAACTAAAAATAAACTTCGTGGACAACGATTTTCATCACCCAAAGATGAGGTTGAGGCCTAAAAAACGCATGTTTTAGAACTACCATCTTCTGACTGGAAAAAATATTTCGAATGATGGTTCAATCCCAAGAAAAAGTGTATAGATCTTAGAGGCGATTATTTTGAAAAGCAATAAAATATTTAGCATCAATATCACTTGTTTATTTCTTGTATTCTCAATACATAAATAGTAACCCTCGTATCCGTGGGGGCGGTTATTTTGTGTATATTGAATATCTATACTGTGTAATACGATTCATCGTGGAAGCGTTATGCCAATATGCTCCCTAATGATGAACGTTTTCATTAATCGTAGAATATTAATTGAATTTCTATCGTTCTGATGACGAGATCCAGACGAAACATTGCGCGAAGCTTGAAAATGGCCATTTCACGTTTACACGCAAAATTTCAGCTCTATCGAATCTACGTAAATATTGGGTATTGTTATTTTCGATATTCTTCTTGAATTTGCTATGATTCTGGTGAAGAAATAAACGTAAAATTTTACAGTAAGTTTGAAATATTTATGTATTTAATTTATAATATTTAGAAATGCCAAAATATCATCTCTAGATTTAGATTTATTTAAGAAGGTTCCGTTTCACTGCGACTCAATGGTCTATAGTGCTCCCCATCAGAGCTATGCTCTTCATAACATCACTATATACAGCTTGCCTTCCAGTTCAAGAGTCTTAATTAACTCCAGTATCTGGGAAGGCTTCGAGGAGGCTAATTCCTTACCTCTACAAGTTTCTTGTCCAAAGCAGATTTTGAGTTGGCTAGTGATGGCGAGGCATTCCGTCACCAGGTGATCCGGAGTTTCTTACTCCGCTCCAGAGAATCTGCAGTCTGCACTCGTCATTTTCTGCTAGACCCATTCTCATGAGGTGTTTCCTAAGGCGACAATGCCCCGTGATGAATCAAGTGACGAGGTGTGGTATATTCTTTCTAAGATTCAGATACTTCTTGGATCTCGCAGCGTTAAACTTTCGAAGAAACCTTTTGCAATGATCCAAACCAGAAATATTCCGCCAGAGTGTGTCTCTTTCAGTTTTTTCCTTCTCCTGAAGCTCTTTCTTGTAGGTACATTTGCCTATGCCATAGAAAAGTCCCGGGCCGATGAAAGGAGTTTGTGTTTCTTTTCTGGTAAGGGTGTTGGCCTCTTCATTCCATCTAATTCTTGAGTGTCCGGGAACCCAGACTAAAAAGACTTTATTATTCTTGCTTATTTCATTGAGTTTTCTTCGGCACTTCATATCATCCATCTTAGTATGGATGATATGTGAGCAAACTGCATAGATTGCAACTTGACGGTCACATTATATGTCATCTCTATCTGTAGTTTGGGATGAAAAATTATAACTGCCATGTAAGTCACTTTTAAATATTGAAACTTTACACTTTAAATATATTAAACAAACATTGAAAGATTATTCAGGGGGAGTCTTTCAGAAAAAAAAGAGTATATTATTTCACAAGGAGGATAAGTGACTTCTCATGGCTCGCCTTCAATTACCCCCTCACTACGTTCATGCTTGCTATGAAAAGTGACACTTCTCCTCCTTATGAAATAAAATACTTTAGACTATATAAGTCTGAGTAAGAAACTATTCATTTCAGTAAGGCTCTCTCACGATGGACACAATATGATGAAAAACATTAAATGAAACAAAATAAGATACTATCTATAAGGAATAATTCTTTTCCATTCCTGTTCATGAATATAAAGCGACGTCCTAAGATTCTTAACTGTTAGGAATGTTACACCACTGCTTTCTTCTCCAACTAGGAACATCATTGAGTGGTACTTTCCTTGCATGTGTTAAGTAGTTCAAGTGCTTAGGAGGAATGCGTCAACAAAGACCTTCAAGAATCGACTGTCTACTTCTAGGGTTGTAAATAAAGTTATGTAAGTGAGTGTCCACTTATCATTGAGCAGTGCAGCCACATATTACTGTCCATAGGGTCTACACTTGTAGGCACTAAAACTTGAGGCAAGCACTCAACTTGGCGAAGGGTTTGAGAGGTTCTGATTCTCCTTGAACTAGGCATGAACATTCGAGTATGTTTATTTGAGATTCAAAAGATAAATGTTGAAGTTACCGAGATTAAGAAGAAGAAGAAGAAGAGTGGAAAGTTGTTCCCTCTCGAATCAGAAATTGACGGCTCCGAGCGATTTTTCATATTTTCATTCTGAAACCGGAAAATCGAAGTTTTCGTTGGATCACACTGTATATGGAATAGTCTGGTAGTATGGAACTTCAAATAATATTGAATCAGGTGGCTCTATCTTTTGATTATTGTGCAATCAGAGAAGTCGTTGCAGTTATTATAGAGTTCTGCTATAAACAAAAAGGAGGGGTAAACGACAAGAACGCTGGAAAATGTTTTCGACATTTTATTTCTATTCATCTAGAATTTTCTTCGGTTTTGGTGACGTTCTCAAAAAGAAATTTAGCATGAGCATTAAAATTATTATCTAACATCCCAATGCAATATTTCATTTCCATGAAATCTGGAGTTTTGTACTTATCAAGAGTACAACATCTCGAACGGTCATATTTGCGAAACCTCTGGACTAATTTTGCCCATCAACGAAGCTAACCGCTGCATTCCAGACAAGCTAATATTATCTTGATTAGCAACAATTTCCTCACTTCCAAAGTCTCTAACATGGTTATGATTTTAACTTCTTGGAAGTAGGGGAATTTTTATGCTACTCTGTATTAATCAGCTGTCATAAACTGACTTCTACACAAGGAAGTAAGTTACGAATTTTAAAGTAGGTACAGGGTGTCCCGAATTCGATGCTCACTGAAAGCATCTCGAGAACTATAAGACTTAGAGAAAAAGTCTTCAAGGACTCCATGATCTCTTTTTTTCGCAATAATATGATAACAGGAAGCAGATCATAGATTGATTCGTTCTCAAGTTACAGGGCGTTTCTGAAAAATGACTGTTTCGAATATTTCGCTATATCTTGGTTTTGGTTCAAGATATTCAAAATATTCAAAACGTTTTTTTCAGTAATTTTTATTGTTTATATGATATTCGTAACAGAAATTAAATACCGTTTTAGAGATATAGAGATATTGACCCTCAGACACCGACATCACTTTTCGTCTATCTAGTATATGTAGAAGTAGGTCTTCCTCTTCAAAAGTCTCCAATTTGGTCCATTCTGTATGACATTTTATGAAAACTTACTTTGGAATAAACAATCTGAATATCCATGTAACTCTGGATTTCCGAGAATAATTGATTATTTGAATTATGTTCATTGTTGGGGATTAATTATTTCTCGGAAACATGAAAACGATTTCAAAGTTTGGGACTATATAGTCCCAAACTTTGAACGCATATGCGTTCATTCAATGAATTCCTGGAACACTTGAAATCATTGTTCTACAATGTTAAATCGTGAAAAGTTAACGAAAATTGCGTTTTTTAATTATTAAATTTTCTGCATACATAAAACCCAATCTTACCTCACCATTGGTCCAATATAATCTTCTGGCAAGTTTGCATAGGTACTAATTGATAAGCGCCTAATAATTCAAATTTATAAGTTTTGGGTTTGGCTTTTTCAACTTCAAGTTTCAACTAAATAATTATGACTTCTGAAGGCAATATATGTTCATGTCTATGCAATTAAAGTTGCTGGTATGATTATTTCAAAATTGAAGAGTTTAGGAATAGTTTCATATGTAAGCAAAAACAATAATTTTATTCTGTATAAGTGGGTATTGATGCGAATATCAGTTGACTCAAAATTCTCTTCCGGTATGTGGCACCAGGCTTTCTCGTCTTCCGCTCCTAAAAGCTCAGCCCTACAAGTTATTTTTAGTCTTGTAACACTATTATATCTAATGTTTATATGGGATATTCAGTGTTCCACCCTGAATACTCATATTTCCTCAAATTCAAATAAAAATCGGAGAGTGAAGCGAGAAATATTGGATTCCTTGGTATATCACGTTTTTTCAAGAGTAAGGTGTACAGGGTGTCCCAAATTCGATGCTCACTGAAAGCATCTCGACAACTATAAGACTTAAAAAAAATCTTCAAGGATCTTTTTTTTCGCAATAATATGATAACAGAAAGCAGATCATAGATATCTTGATTCGTTCTCAAGTTACAGGGCGTTTCTGAAACATAAATATCCCGCTATATTTTGGTTTATGTTCGAGATATTCGAAAAATACGTCTTTTTCAGTAATTTTTATGGTGTTTATGAAACTCATAACAGATCACAAAAATTAATTACCGTTTCAGAGATTTAGAAGCACTATGGTGTTTCCTAAATGGGACATCCTATATTTTTCGACGCAATTTTTTAGCCTCAGATTTGTCGAAAAGCATCTCGTTATCGGTTTTTCAAAAATGTTTTTTTGTTTTTAAAGATATTGAGTTCTTCGACTTCATTGTTTTGATGCGACACCTTATACATATTTTTCATTTACTTTGAGATTTTATTCATTTTGTGTTTTTTCAATAATTGTTATGGTTTATATATTATGGATAAAACATAGGAATTAATAACCGTTTTAAAGATATAGCGAAGAGTAGGAGTTTATTGAAATTATACAATGGACTCCAAATGAATTAGATCTCGAAATAAATTAAACATATTTGTATATAAGGTATCCCATCAAAAAAATGAAGGCTGTTATCCGTTTCAAAGTTTTTTGACCTCATTTGATTGGGACAACTTTTATATAAATATTTTCCATTTATTTCGAAGTTCAATTCATTTTGTATCTATTTTATTATTGTAATCCAGTTACATATAGGGTGTTTCCATTTAATTCAGAAATTGATTATCTTTTATCTATCACGTACAGGCTCACGCCTCCGTGAAGATGCTTATCCTGTAGATTTCAGAATTGACTATTATTATTCAGAGATATAGAGAAGTTTGGGACACCCTATATGACTAGATTACAATTCTACAATGTACACAAAATGAATTTAATCTTCGAATAAATGAAAACTATTTATATATAGGGTATCCCATCAAAAAAATACTCAATATCTTCGAAACGGATGACACTTTTGGAAAAATATAGTGTGTCCCATTTAAGGAACACCAACTTTGCTATATCTCTGAAACGGTAATTAATTAATATGATCTGTTATGAGTATCATATAAACCACAAAAATTACTGAAAAAAAAAACGTTTTAGAATTTTCTGAATATCTTGAACAGAAACTAAGATATAGCGAAATATTTTAATCAGTTATTTTTCATAAACGCCCTGTAACTTGAGAACGAATCGAGATATCGATGATCTGCTTTCGGATATCTGATTGTTCAGAAAAAATAGTTCGAGGGTCCTTGAAGTTTTTTTCTCTAAGTGTTAAAGTTTTCGAGATGCTTTCAGTGAGCATTTTCCTCATGAAATCGACAGTTCTTCTGGATCACGTGATTTGCCCCCCAAAATAAGGGCGCAAAAACGCAAACTGTTGATTCGACGCCATTCAATATCTGGCAATGCAACACGACAGCGTAACAGGGCACACTTGCTTTTTCATGTGGGTGAAATTCACGTATCACACCATTAATATATCATTGTTCTCGTCCAAACGAAATGATGTGAGCACGGTTCGTATATTGAGCTGTCTATAGCAATCATTGGAAATCCGTTATGGTCCAGACGGAGTCTGTAGTACGCAGGTGAGAGCGCAGATCGATCCCACAGAACATGGGAGTTCTGTTGAACCTGTTGAGTACAACGATGAAAATTTTCCTGGAAGGGTTCGGATGTTGTTTCGATGAGCATCTCCTGTTAGCACGAGAAAATCTGATGCAGCAGCAGGATTTGCGGACGAAATTGATTATGGGAGCGTGAATTCTACAAAGGCTCCACAGGTAGCCATCGGATTCGACAGGGCCGGTTCAGTGAATTATTTCGGGAAACCCCACTTGATGCATAATTGGATTTTTCTTCTTCGGGGGGATTTTTCAAGGGATTTGGCATCTTATTCAGCGATGCGCGTTTCGAAATATATAGGCGTACATCTTTGCTCACGCTTTTTTGCGAAATTCGAGGCTTCATTGTTAAAAACTCTTCTTCTTCAAGTTTTGCTATTTTCAAAGCTATGCCTTTTCTCGATACTACAGATCTAAACAATTGGCAGTTGTTGCAATTGTACCATGCTCCCAAGTTCTTCAACCATGAGTTTCTTCTTCTTCCTTTTGATCTTTTGCGCATTATCTTTCCCTGGACAATAAGGTGCAGCAACTGGTATTTATCTCCCCTCATAATATGTCCCAGGTATTGCAGTTTGCGCTTTTTAATAGTCAGTACCAATTCTTTCTATTTCTGCATTTTCCGCAAGATCTGCATTTTCGTCACCCTCTCTGTTTGTGTAAAAAACAGGTTATACATTTATGATTCAAATTATTGTCCATCGCTGGCCACTACTTTCTCCCATCTTTCGAGCAGCGTACGAATCCAGCGTTGAAAAACTGGTCATCTTTTGAAGCGATCCACGAATCGATCCAATTTTTTACTTCTTCATAATACCGGAAGTGCTGGTCAGCCAGGCCGAGGCCATTGATCGAAACAAGTGATAGTCCAAATTGATTATAGGAGCGTGAATTCTACAAAGACTCCACAGGTTGCCATCGGATTCGACAGGGCCGGTTCAGTGAATTATTTCGGGAAACCCCACTCGATGCATAATTGAGATTTTTCTTCTTCGGGGAGGATTTCTGAACGGATTTGCCATCTTATTCAGCGATGCGCGTTTCGAGATATATAGGCGTACATCTTTGCTTACGCTTTTTTACGAAACTCGAGGCTTCATTGTTAAAAACTCTTTTTCTTCAAGTGCCGTCTTCGTTCCGAAGTTTGGCTACTATCAAAGCTATGCCTACTCTCGATACTACAGATCTAAACAATTGGCAGTTGTTGCAATTGTACCATTCTCCCAAGTTCTTCAACCATGAGTTTCTTCTTCTTCCTATTGATCTTTTGCGCATTATCTTTCCCTGGACAATAAGCTGTAGCAAATGGTATCTATGTCCCCTCATAATATGTCCCAGGTATTGCAGTTTCCGCTTTTTAATAGTAAGTACCAATTCTTTCTCTTTCTGCATTTACCGCAAGATCTCCATTTTCGTCACTCTCTCTGTCTGTGTAAAAACAGGTTATACATTTATGATTCAAATTATTGTCCATCGCTGGCCACTACTTCCTCTCATCTTTCGGGCAGCGTACGAATGAAAAAACTGGTCATCTTTTGAAGCAATCCACGAATCGATCCAATTTTTTGCTTCTTCATAAGACCAGAAGTGATGTTCAGACAGGCCGTGTGCCATTGATCGAAACAAGTGATAGTCCAAATTGAATATAGGAGCGTGAATTCTACAAAGGCTCCACAGGGCCGGTTCAGTGAATTATTTCGGGAAACCCCACTTGATGAATAATTGGATTTTTCTTCTTCGGGAGGATTTTTTAAGGGATTTGCCATCTTATTCAGCGATGCGCGTTTCGAGATATATAGGCGTACAATTTTTATCGATAAATTTGTTAATAATGTGTTTGTCCACCGCGATAATCTATACACTCCGCAACACGTCTCGGCATTGATGCAATAAGATGGTCTATTTCTTCTTGAGGGATACTATCCCAAGCTACCTGTACTTCATGTCTCAGAGCCGCCAAAGTCCGTGTGGGCAGGGATAAATGTCCAAGCCTTCTATCCATGCTGTCCCAAACATGCTCTGTGGACGAAAGATCGGGGAATCTGGGCGGCCATGACAAAAGATTCACATGGGTCGCTTCAAAAAGTTTAAATTAACTCTGGCAACATGAGGTCGGGCATGATCTTGCTGAAATATTGGATTCTCGTGCCGGTTAAGGTAAGGAAGAACATATGGCTACATTATTTCTTCAAAAGATCTTATCGGACGGTAAACCGTTCGGACAGTTACAGGATGGCCTTGTTCTCCTAACCACTCATCAGCCAAAGATCGAGTTGTCGCGAATCGGTCTCTAATGGCCATAAGTCTTAGACGTCGATCTTGAACTTCATTTGTGCCCCTTCGACGTCCGGTGCCTACTCTTCATCGATTTTGGCAATTATCAAACCACGCTAGGCAACATCTCATAACAATCTTCAGTGGAATTTGCCAATTCTTTGTCATCACTCTTAGGTCGAGTACACTATTCTAATGTCAAACAGTATTGGCTTTGCTATGACCAGTTTTTGAGATACACAGGGTAATATATTAAGAGGGGTGACCGTTATTACAAAACTTGTATAAGTACAATGAAATTTCATACAGAGTAACGGTAAGAGACACGTTGGCGTTCACTTATTGTTATTTTGTCATTGCACAATGAAAGACATTGTACCTACAGGGTGTCGTTAATATGAATCTTATTTAAAGGTTGATCTATAATTTTTTTGGATTCCAAAACAATTGGAACAAAATAACATATTTTATTCGGAAGCAAGTGCTAAATATTTTTAGATGCCTTACATATAAAGATGAAGGAAACTCCACCAGAATTTGCAAAACCATCTGTAGACCAATCCTAGAATATGGACATACACTATATTTAAATGTTGCAGACTCAGTATTGAGAAATATAGAAGTTGGAGAAAGAACAGCACTCAGAACCATAACTCGTATAAGACATCCACTTAATAAGCTTCAAAATTTACCAAATGAACTACTATATGAAAAAACGAACATTCAGCCAATAAAGGAAAGACTAGTCGCCCTGAATAGAAGATTTTCACTCAAAATTAAAGACTTAGAGGATGTAGAGAGCATGTTCCACAGGGATCCAGTAACTGCCCTTCCTAGAAACTTTCCAACAGGGTGATCGATGGACTGTCCAATCTTTTGTAGAATCACTTATATATGTAGAATACATTTTTTTTCCTTATGACATGTAATACACTAGGCTGAAGGACTTCGGTCTATGGCCAATAAAGAAGTTATTATTATTATTTATTCGGAATGAGAAGTGACTTTTCATGGTTTGGCTTCACCACATACAGGCTCGCCATTAAAAGTAACACTTCTCCTTATCGAATACCTAATACACAACTATTGAAAAACCCTTTATTAGTAAAGAATATTCAAATATTTTAATGAAGAATAGGATTTGACACCTACAACGTCATGGTAGATATTAAAAAATTGGAATATTTTTTGAGATATCGCAGGTTGCTGTGCTTTTATCAATGTTTCCTCCGTTTAAATAAGACTGATGCCCTCCAATGAAAAATGCAAATAGATTCGAATGAGAAAGCGAACTACTCCAATTTAGAGAAGTGGGTAGGTACTCCTCTTGCTCTGAATTCACGACGTATTCATTCAACTATTCCCTCTCATTATTTCAGCTTTCTGCCCTTTAATTTGTTTTAATTGCATTCAGTGTATTTGAAAACAACAGCCATTTAGAGAGATGCTACAAATTCAATCTATTTCCTGGATGTTCATTCATGGAAGGATTCATTTGGTGAATTGGATCAAGTCGTTTTGTCCTTCAAAGTTACTTTTTTCTTCATTCATCATCTACATCTACCTTTTCTTACTAAACCTTATATAATTGGTGGTTTCTGAGGCCATCATTCGCTTCAAGATGGTAGCGGAAGCATTTTGTGCAGATATATAAAGGTTCTTCAGGTTTGAAGAGGTGAACTTTGGGATTTGAATACTGACTCAGAGAATTACAAGAAATTTCGAAAAATACAGTTTATCCGTTGATATGAAAAATTATAGGAAAAGTATAGAATTAATTTCCTCATATTTCCTAGGATTTCCGTGGATTTGAAACGAGGCAAACTGGTGACTGGTAGCTTGTTATTATTTTGTAAACAGTGAATGGAATTTACTTTCAAAAACAATCCAATTCCAACTACAAATCCTTTTGAAAACAAACAGCTTTCCTCATTTATTGATTTGAACCAGATATTTCTTCTAATTTGAATCGATTCACAGGGGAACAGCTGTTTTGGTATGGAGGTTTTTTGAGCTGATTCTATATCAATTTGGTGTTCTGAATTCGAATAACGTATTCATTTCGACCTAGGAGTTCAAATGAAGATATACAATTTGAGAAAAATATAAGGTACATTATTTTAACTCACATCCGTTAAGTGTAGTAAACAAAAGTGGAAACGGAATTTTATTTTATTTATACAAAATACAATATTATGGCATACTTACAAACAAAAAAAAAAAACATTGAAGAAATCAAATAGTCACTCAACACTTCGAAAGCTTCTTTTCCGCTTCATTCTTGAAAGTTTTTTCAAACAGTCCCTTCTTGAACTCGAGTAGTACTAATCTGCCATCATATGCATGTCCCATCTTCCTTGGTAGTGGCCCTCCATAACTTTAATATCTTGGTAGAATCTTTCACCTTGTTCCTCACTCACGTCTCCTAAATTTTCTGGAAAACGGTCTGAGGGGTTGCGTAAAAAGGGTATTTTAATACTCATAGTGCACCCTAAGGATTCGAAACTATTAAGCATCTTGTTAAACATTTCAACATAGTTTTGAGCTTTATGTATGCCTAGAAGATTTTCTACAACTGCAACAAATGATGTCCAAGCTTCTCGTTCAACTTCATTCATTGAATTTATGAAGGCAGGATCCTTAATTAATTGTCTTTTTTGTGGGCCGTCAAATATCCCTGTTTTGAGTTTTTCTGTGTTGATGCATTTTTAACCCTATACAGGGTATCCCGGGAAGAATGCGACAAACGAATACCATGAATTAAAGTCATCCTGGAGGACACGTATCAAGAGGTTTCAATTGCCTGAGTTTGGGATATACAGGGTGATATTCATCTCATGAGTGGAATTTCACTGTTGAATAACTCTTTAACTAATCTGCCGAATAATTTTAAATTTTGAAGTTTTATCATCCTTTCCTATCGCCTTCCTTAAATATTTCTGAATTCGAGTAAATCAGATCCGGACTAGGAAAATTTCAGACTTTTCCTATTTTCGTGAATATTGGATCACCCTGTACGTGAAAATTATGATTTTTTTCCGTTTTCGGAACCACAAAGAATCAATTCATTATAAAAATTCTAAATCTCTGCTTGGCACGGTCATACAGGGTGATCAATAAACATTCCCTTATGAGTGAAATTTTTTAGTTCAATAACTCTTCAAGAAATCCAACGAATAATTTCAATTTTTCAAGTTCTGTCGCCCTTTACTATCGTCTTCCTTCAATATTTTTGAAATCGAGTAAATCAGATCCGGACTAGGAAAATTTAAGAACTTTTCTATTTTCTTGAATATTGAATCACCCTGTATGTTGATTTCATGATTCTTTTTCGTTTTCATAACTAAGAATTAATTCATAATAAAAATTTTAAATCTCTGCTTGGCGCCATCATTCAGGGTGATCAATAAATATTTTTTCATGAAAGAAATTTCATAGTTCAAGATATCTTGAATTTATCGGTAGAATTATTTCGAAAATTAAGGTTGTTTCACCCTTCACGAATGTCTCAACTTATTCAAGAAAACTTTTAATAAACAAACTGGATAAAGAATAGAACAAAAAGAGCAAATGAATTGAAAACATTTTATCTTGAAAACAATGAATCAAAAATAAAATATTTTCAGTTCACCAGATATTGTTCAAAATGATATTCCTCCATTTTAATACATTTTTGAGCAAGTTGATATGATATAGTTGTTTCAAAGATTTCGCTATCGTATTCGGTTGAGATGGTTGTATTTCTTTCATGAGGGGATGTTTATTGATCACCCTGTATGACGGTGCCAAACTGAGTTTTAGAATGTTGATTATGAATTAATTCGTTGTGGATACGAAAACGAAAAAAATTATGATATTGACGTACAGACTGATCCAATATTCACGAAAATAGAAAAAGTCTAAAATTTTGTTAGTCCGGCTCTGATTTATTCGATTTCAGAAATATTGAAGGAAGACGATAGTAAAGGGCGAAAACTTGAAAAATTGAAATTATTCGGTTGATATCTTGAAGAGTTATTGAACTAAAAAAATTTCACTCATAAGGGAATGTTTATTGATCACCCTGTATGACCGTGCCAAGCAGAGATTTCGAATTTTTATAATGAATTGATTCTTTGTGGTTTCGCAAACGGAAAAAAAATCATAATGTTCACGTACAGGGTGATCCAATATTCACGAAAAAAGGAAAAGTCTGAAATCGAAGAGTAATCGAACTGTAAAATTTCACTCATAAGATGAACATCACCCTGTATATCCCCAACGAATGCACTCAGGCGATTGAAACATCCTGATACGGGTACTCCATGATGACCTTAATTTATGGTATTCGTTTGTCGCATTCTTTCCGGGACACCCTGTATATGCAAAACATGACCCATTCTCAGCAAGAGCGTCTACAAATTGCTTCATTAAGCCCAACTTTATATGTAACGGAGGAAGTATGATTTTTTCTCTTATTTACCCGAGTAAGTGGATTAAAAGGGTCAGTTCAGGTACCTGATATGCAATGGTTCCACTATAGATTCACCTGAAATCTATTCAACTACAGATTGACAATAAAACCATTGTACCTACATTAATGTATATACAGGGTGGCCACTTTTTCAATGGGATTGTATTGGTAACTTTTAAACCATAAGAATTAGAAGGTCGGTCAAATGGAGAAAAATTTGCATGCATAGAAGCATTATCAAGCAGTTCAAACAAATCGAGATTATCAGGGCCGGTTATTGAGATATCATAAAAAAAGTAAATTCTGTCGTTTTGATTTTTCTTTTTTTCCCACTTCATTTCCAATATTATCAAAAAATGTTACAGGAATTTTTTATTCGACAATAAATTGTTCTCAATTTGACGTAATCAGATTTCGTATCCAACGTTTCGTGCTCTCTGGGCCACCCTCAACCTCATTTTTTTCAATATGGACCTGTATATTTTATGACACTTTTCGAAATAACTTTTAACGCTGAATTCAACGATATATCATACAATGTCATTCAAAGTTGATTTTCAGGTGATTTTGACCCTTATCCAATTTTCTTTGGGTCGGATCTGTAGTGAATGCAATTTATCAAAAACTGCTGTTAATAAAATAGTCAAGAGACGAGAATACAATGATTTCAAATTTAAATACCAAGCCTTGCAAAACTTATATCGTAATGATATCAAAATAAAGTTCGATTCTGGAACAAATGACAAATCCAACAATAGTGATTTCTCGCGAGAAGATTGAGAATGTATTGGAAGGTATTCAAGAAGACGAAATAAGCAAATGTATAAGAAGTATGGGTTCCAGAACCGTTAAGTGCATTTTACAAAATGGTGGACATTTCGAACACTTACTTCATTCATTTTCATTTACTTTCGAATAATCATTCGATTTTTCTTTCATTGAATGATAATTCGTTTAATTATTATGAATTGAAATATGTAAATAATTATTACTTGTTTCTTGATTTGATTCTGATATATTCCATTTAGTTCAAGATGAATAAGTTGATTTTCTCATCGAAATGTATTGCTTGTTGTTAATTAAACTAAAGGTACCGAAATGTAATACAGATCCGTCCCAAAGAAATTTGGATAAGGGTCAAAATCACCTGAAAATCAACTTTGAATGACATTGTATGGTATATCGTTGAATTCAGCGTTAAAAGTTATTTCGAAAAGTGTCATAAAATATACAGGTCCGTATTGAAAAAAATGAGGTTGAGGGTGGCCCAGAGAGCACGAAACGTTGGATACGAAATCTGATTACGTCAAATTGAGAACAATTTACTGTCGAATAAAAAATTCCTGTAACATTTTTTGATAATATTTGAAATAAAGTGGGAAAAAAAGAAAAATCTAAATGACAAAATTCACTTTTCTCATGATATCTCAAAAACCGGCCCTGATAATCTCGATTTTTTGAACTGCTTGATAATGCTTCTATGCATGCAACTTTTTCTCCATTTGACCGACCTTCTAACTTTTATGGTTTAAAAGTTACCAATACAATCCCATTGAAAAAGTGGCCACCCTGTATAATAATTTTAGAACTCTCATAAATGAATATACCGAATGAAACCTACATTGGTAGATACGTTGATATATCTAAAAACGTACAGCTGATAGAGAAAAACGGATTGCATGTACAGATTCAGCGTCCCAAATACAGAAAAAATCAGCTCTAAAATCCCAGACACCAAAAAAAAATTTTTTTTTTTTGTTGCCCTGTGTAATTATAGAGTTATCAAGCTCCGACAGCTACTTGACTATATTAGCTATACAATTTCGGAGATATCATGATTTAACTAAAGTATATTCTAAATTCTAACAACTTTCAACTGTATTATTTTCTGAATTTCAATTCAGAAAATATCACAGTTGAAAGATACCTTTTGTTGAGGTATTCATATCTCAACAAAAAAACCATATTTTGTGAAATAACTATTTTGACACAATTTCGCAGTTACAGTTCCGACCATTGTGCATTTACAGGCATTTCATTGCCCATAAAATGTCGTCCAATATGTGGAACACATTTATCTCGAATATAGAGGGTCAAGTGAGAAACTCGTAGCAGCACAGTGGAAATGATGCTACTCTAGGAGTTAAAATCGATTCGAAAAGTGGCTTTTCAATTTCGTGATATACATAGCAAATTTTCCCGACCGCAATATGAGAATGGATGAAAATTCTCGAAGCTTGCAAATTATTTCCCAACAGAAGTATATCGAATAAGGCTACGCTTTGGAAATTGGCAAAATACGCTGGTTTACAATTTTGTTTGTATCATATTTCTTCAATTTCTTTGAAAGGAACAGAGTGTTTGATAATTTGCCACAGACATAATCTACATGCGTCGCCCAGTTCAATCTTTTATCCAATATAGTTCCTAAGGCCCATTTTCATGCTTTAATCTTGACTTGGCTCTTAAGTGAGGCCTTAGATCACGATTAATGTAATGTAGCGTTTCACCACATTCCAAAGCGCCATTTAATCGACCAATCGCGATTTAGCACTAATCGGCCATTTTTGGAGGATTACAACCTTTCAAGTTGAGATTAATAATTATTTATCAGTATGGAACTCTTGTCTATGTAATTATTTTTCCGGAAATTTCTAATTTTTGGGTCAATTTTATCAAAATATGACTATATGTATAGGCTCAATATTTCCCATTTAAAATACACGTAAACTTTGTTTT
The DNA here is from genome assembly GCF_914767665.1 of Harmonia axyridis. Classification (NCBI taxonomy): domain Eukaryota; kingdom Metazoa; phylum Arthropoda; class Insecta; order Coleoptera; family Coccinellidae; genus Harmonia; species Harmonia axyridis. The sequence continues at coordinate 9,545,477 of NC_059507.1, forward strand.
TGTATTTTATGAAATTTATTGCAAAGAATAATTTATTGATATGTTTGATTGAAATATTATTTAAGAAGCAGTTAAACTTGTTAATAAAAATAAATATATCGTGATAGAATTCAATAAATAACAATTGTCGACGTCATTCAGGGCTATTTTTCCCTTCTCAATAAAATCCTTTCTGCAATTTGAATGTACATTAATTGGTTGACGTGTCTTGTCTTCACAGTATCAATATAGTCTATCACAGTTTGTTATGTTAGGGTCATTAACATACACAAAAAAAAATGGGTAACAGGAAAGATCCTTGAGCTACTGCTTGATCTATTTCAATTCTCTAAGTTCTTCCACTCAAATATGAAATTTCACATGAAATAGTATGAAACGCCTTACTTAAGTTAAAATTGAGAATCTCCACCAATTCAACACTGTCCATTGCCTCTAAGATCTCACTCAATATCTATATCGGTTTTGAGTAAAATATGTCCTTTCCATCCACTCCAATATTCAATAATACGCATGATAGAATTACAATTTATAGTGGTCACAGTAAGTTTTGTCCACTTTTCGTTCATATGGAAATTATTTTTCCTTTTTTAAGTTAATCCTGAAGATGACCCTGCAGATTAAGATTCAATTAAGGAGGTTCCGTTTCACTGCGACCTAATGGTCTATTGTGTCCCCCATCAGAGCTATTCTCTCCATAACGTGATTTACAGCTTGCCTTCCAGTTCAAGAGTTCTAATGAACTCCAATATCTGGGATGGCTTCAAGGAGGTTAATTCCTCACTTCTACAAGTTTCGTGTCCAAAGCAGGTGTTGCGTTGGCTAGCGATGGCGAGGCATTCTGTCACCAGGTGATCCGGAGTTTCTTCCTCCTCCCCACAGAATCTGCACTCGTCATTTTCTGTTAGACCCATTCTAATGAGGTGTTTCCTAAGGCGGCAATGCCCTGTGAGGAATCCAGTGAGGAGGTCTAGCATATTTTTACAAAGATCCAGACACTTCTTGGATCTTGTAGAGTCAAAGTTTCGAAGAAACTTTTTAGAGTGTTGAAGATGACCCTTACAAAAACAATTATTTTTAATCAAAGATATTGCTTGGGTGACTTCTTCTCTGATACTCTTCTGGATAATGGCAGACATTTCCAACGTTAGCGAAATGATCATTCACTTAATCAGTTAAAAGTTTTGTATTTGAATGTTTCTCTGTTTGATAGATACATCGAAAATTTCGTAAAAATAGTATATTATTCAACGAGCGGTAATGTCATAACTCACGCAGATGAAGTTTGCAGCACGAGCCGCAGGCGAGTGCTGTAATTCATCAAGTGAGTTATAACCATCACCGCAAGTTGAATACTATACTTTATCTACGACTATTACAATAAATACTAAAATACAAGAATAGAGAAAGAACTTTATTGACAAACTTCAAAACTTACATATAATCGTCAAAATTATCAAAGTGACATTGCTCCCCTCAATAACAATAATGGAATGTTCCTTTTCGGCCAATAGAATGGAAGCACAGAAGTATAGAAGCACAGATCCATCTTTTCCGGTTTATTATAGTCAGTTATAGGAGTGAGTTATTATAACTCACGCTGTTTGTTAATAGATACTATTAATTGCTCAAAAGCAGTTGAATAATGAATATATAATTTGATAGGAGTAGATAAATGTTCATTATTTTCTAATTAACTCACTCGTTTCAATTTTCGATTATCGTGAATGAAAAAATGTAATGAAGTCAAAGTGAAAATGGTTTTAAATCATTCCCCACTGGAAATAACGTCAATAAGTTTGATGCCTGATGCAGAACTGGGGTTCGCCATATTCTCTTGTGTTCAAACGTTGACAACAAGTTCAGCAGGGTGTAGAAAACAAATTCTATTAAAAGAACTGCTCATCCGTACATAGTCCCATTCGCAGCTTTGCTTGATTATTATCTATTGTGCATTCAACTCAACGTAATATCAAAAGAATAAGAGAGTTTTTTCTTCAAATTCAAGTCCTTTCATATTTTCGATGGAATTTTTCGAAAGCAATACGCAGTTTCATAAATGTGGATATGTACGTATATAACGTGATTACTTTTTTTTAGATAATCTGATGAGAACTTAGAATGGAAGTCTGTAAATTTTTTTTTCACCTCGATCATTTGGTAGTGTTACTGGTTCATTGAAATATGAAATTAGGACCTCTTATGATAATCGAAACTGAAGTCTAATGTTTTTAAATATGTTCATCCCATTTTTGCTATTCTTTATTATTTAACTCTTTGATTAAGCGTGTTGTTTAGAAATGTATTATACTCCCCACTACGTTGAAATTGTCTTGTTTTATTGTTTTGTAGATCAATCTTGCTCTGAAATATTAGGCAAATCGAAAAGTCCCCGATCTGATGCACAGATGGTGGTGCTAGTATTAAATCTATATGATTATCAGTTAGTACCAACCTTCAAACGATACGTGACAGCTGTCCGACCATTAGTTTGTGAGATATTGCGTTGTGAGTGTAGCTATTTTGGTTATTTGAAAAAAGATGGAAAAAAAAATTTGAAGAAAAAAATACAGATGAAAAAAATCTTGGCTTGATGAAGAGTTTCCGGGGTCTGCAACAGCAAAATCAACCATCATTGATTGGTATACTAATTTTAAACGTGGTGAAATGAGCAACGAAGACGGCGACCGCAGTGGACGCCCAAAAGAGGCTGTCACCGGCGAAAAAATCAAAAAAGTGCACAAGATAATTTTGAATGACCGTAAAGTGAAGTTGATCGAGATAGCAGACATTATGAAGATATCATCTGAAAGTGTGCATCATATGATTCAAGAATATTTGTACATGTGAAAGATGTGTGCAAATTGTGTGCCGCGCGAGTTCACAATCGATTAAAAGCAACAACGTGTTAATGATTCTGAGAAGTTTTTGAAGCTGTTTAAGTGCAATAAACCTGAATTTCTGCTTCGATATGTGACAATGGATGAAACATGGCTCAATCATTTCACTCCGGAGTCCAATTCACTGTCAGCTGAGTGGACTGCACACGATGAACCGAATCCAAAGCGAGGAAAAACACAAGTCAGTTGGCAAGATTATGGCATCAGTATTTTTGGATGCGCAAGGTATAATATTCATTGATTACCTTCAAAAGGGCCAGACCATCAACAGCGATTATTATATAGCGTTATTGGATCATTTAAAGGATGAAATCGTTGAAAAACGGCCCTATTTGACGGAAAAAATGCGATGTTTCATCAAGACAATGCGCCGTGTCACAAATCAATGAAATCAATGGCAAAATTGGGCTTCGAATTGCTTTTGCGGTCACCGTATTCGCCAGATCTGGCCCCCAGCGACTTTTTCGAGTTCTCAGACCTCAAAAAAATGCTCGCTGGAAAGAAATTCAGCGCCAATGAAGGAGTACTACAAAAATGGTATCGAAAAGTTGGAAGATCGCTATAATCGCTGTATAGCCCTCGAAGGCAACTATGTTGAATAATAAAATCGAATTTTGACAAAAAAAAATGTGTTTCACGATGGTAGACCGGGTTATGGTCGCAGTTCCCGGAAGGCTTACCGAAGCAAAACGACCCCAGTTCAAATAATAATAATAATGGTAGACCGGGGACTCTTCAATGCACTGTGCATATACACAGCTAAGCCGGTGGAAACAAACGATTAGAGTTAATAGCTTAGTACGCGCATTGATGGAGTGATGCACTAAATGTTCATGAATAATTGTGTTTTGCGGAATAGCACATTCAAGAGAATCGTAGAGAACCTTCATGGAATTCAAGACTATAATCCACCAGTCTTATCGAGCATTTCACATGTAATTTTAATAATAATAACCTTTATTGGAATTAATGTGTTTGTTAAAGGTCTAAATTCCTTCAGTTTCTTTATTATCGTGATATTAAATCACTTCGGTCAATAATCTCATGATTTGTGAAAGCTTTTAAATTTTTTTGTGACGCGAAAAATGAATTGGTTAGCATGGATCCCTAGATGTCAAATCATTTCGGTTCACATATTTGTGGATGTAGGTATTTTTCTGTACTTCAAGTAGTTGTTCGTAAACTCTTTACTATTTAGATTTAAATGAACATAAAAATGTTCCAATTTATCAATATTGAAGTGATTTCATCCAGAGCTGAGAATGTAGGCAAACTGAAAATTTCAAAGGGGTTGAATTTTCATATTCTCGAATGATTCCAAAAGTTTATCTTCAAAAATGATGAACGAAATTCCTTCAAAATCCTAAGTATAACAGTTTCATGTCGATCGATAAATCAAAGCATTCCATTAGGCTCTCCCAAACATACTCGCTTACTTTATAGAGTGAAGTTATAATGTGATGTACAAGCCTAATAATCTCTCGAACAAGAAGTTCGGCTAAGACGTAATTGCTTCAACATACAGGATTGTTTTACAACACCTGGTGCAAAAGGGAAATTTATAACTACTCCATCAAGTCGTCTATATGGGATTGCCTATACGAGAATGCAGAGTTTGACAAACTTGCTTCAATCTTGGCGACAAGCTCATTAATCTACGGTCAGCCATTTCGAGCTCATTTGCTTGAAACCCATCAGCGAAGAAATTACATTTACAGTTGATGCACCTGCACGATATCCAATTAGAAAATAATAACGCAATCAGGAGTTATCGAATCACCCTGTATCTCAGAAATGGTGGACTTCAAACCTAAAAAGTATACAGTTTTAAGTCCACGAGATATATGCTTTTCGTCAGTGAAGTATGCTACAACTTTGCTTCCACCCTTTTTTTTCCGAAATTCGAGGTTTTATTAAAAAAAAACTGGATATACATTTATGATTCAAAGTATTGTACAGGGTGGGCAAATAAGCGAGGTAAGCGGCTATATCTCAGGATCCACTCATCGTAGAGACTTGCGATAAAAATTTTTACCACAAAAGTATACAAGAAAACACACTGGAAATTGTTTTGAAGTTCATACCTCTACCGCTAGGGGGTGTAATAGCTACCGTCGAGTAGAAAAATGAATTTTACTCGAAAATGTTTCATATGAAGTTGAAGAAAAAATATCATCACTGTAATCTTTGGAAAATTCTCTATCTTTTTGAATTGTCTTTTTCGATTTTACGACATCAAATAGGGGTAGGTGAAAGGGAGAAATCTGACTGATTGAAATGCCTGTAACTTCAGTTTGGCTCAACATTTTTGAGCAAATTAGATCTTATGGTTTTTTCATGCATATTCGATGGAATTTCTATTTCTGTTGAGAAAATCCTATTATTACATTTGAAATTTCGGAGTGAAATGAACAAAACAATGAACTTCTGACTTAGCGCCCCCTATCGAAAGCAGCAAAAACAAATTTATCATGAGTATATTTTGTCCTCAATCAACAAGATATTATATTTCAGACGAGATCTAATTTGCTCAAAAATGTTGAGCCAAACTGAAGTTACAGGCATTTCAATCAGTCAGATTTCTTCCTTTCCCCTTCCCTTATTAGATGTCGTAAAATCGAAAGTGATAATTCAAAAAGATAGAGAATTTTCCAAGGATTACAGTGACGATATTTTTTCGTCAACTTCATATGAAACATTTTCTAGTAAAATTCATTTTTCTACTAGACGGTAGCTATTACGCCACCTAGCGGTAGAGGTATGAACTTCTAAACAATTTTCAGTGTGTTATCTTGTATACTTTAGTGGTAAAAATTTTTACCGCAAGTCTCTACGATGAGTGGATCCTAAGATATAGCCGCTTACCTTGCTTATTTGCCCACCCTGTACATCGCTGGCCACTACTTTCTCCCATCTTTCGGGCAGCGTACGAATCCCGCGTTGCAAAAACTGGTCATCTTTTGAAGTGATCCACGAATTGATCCAATCTTTTACTTCTTGATAAAACCGGAAATGCTGGTCAGCCAGGCCGTGTGCCATTGATCGAAACAAATGATAGTCCGAGGGAGCAACGTCTGGAGAATACGGCGGGTGGGGTAGGACTTCCCATTTCAAGTATGTCTTGACTACATTGGGGGTTCCTATTTACATTATTTACAGTTAACATAATCAATAACAATAATTTGGTGAAGACTCAATTCGTTCGTTTGATGGCTGGGAAAGGCTATATTATCTTTGTATCGTTTTTCGTTCCCATGAAAATCATAATGAATTATCACAGTTTTAAAAGTGTATTCTACTGGATTCTATGTGGGATTAAGATGACTGTATGCAATAAATCAAGGTATTGGACGCCGGTTAAATTTCCGTCAATGAATATCGCCTATAATCCCTGCCCACACCTTGATTTTCAGGAAACAGGGAATGCCTTTTCCGGTAATGATGAAGAGACGTAACTCTCCAATAGCTGACATTTTGCAGATTAACATGTCCATGCAGGAAAAAGGTACTTTCGTTAGGGAAAATGAGTTTCACCACGATTTATAAATAAAATATTCACAGAATTAAATTTGTCTGCCTGGATCATCTTCTTGAACATCATGGATGAGCTTTACCTTGTAGGATATAGATTTTTTTGACGTACCTACTTATAAAAGATGATCTTTTGATCAATCTTCTGATGATTGAGAAGATTTTCTCAAGGCCGGTTCACCTACTTTATAATAATTTTCGTTCAGTAGAGATACTCAACAGTAAATACATTCTGGTTTATTTACATTCACGATTAGGGCATTAATTCAACAAATAATTCAAGAAGAACTTTTAAGAGTGTTACGAGCTCCTCAAAGCACTCAAACCACAATCGATGTATCATCTGAAAATTCTTGTGAAGGTCATTAATGAATAAAATGAACATTATGACTTTTGCCTATACGCGTAGGATTTCTCCTCGCCGTCGGCTTCTCACTCCTCGCTAAGAGGAACATTCACTCAGTCCCAGATATTTAAAATATCAGAAGGGTAGAGCTCGGTCGTGTCCGGTCCTTGTGGTCCCCCTGGTTCTCGTCGAACTTCTGGTCCTCTTACACGCGATCCTTGGACCTGTCCTTCGCTTCCTAGGAATTTTCTCACCGTCCTTGCAGTACCTAAAAGAACAGCTTTTTGCATTATGTTACATATATACTCACTAAGTCCTAGTTGTTTGATATTTCTCTTGAGATTTTTGGGTACTATTCCTGTTGTTGAGATGATAATTGGAATAGTTCTCGTTGATATCATTCCCCACTGGCGCTTTATCTGAAATTCGAGGTCCCTATATTTTGAAATTTTTTCGACCTCTTTTTGACGCATGTTGTTGTTATTAGGTATTGCTACGTCGATGAGTATTGCTGCCTTTTGATGTTTATCAACTAGCAATATATCTGGCCTGTTGTGAGGGACTGTTTTATCAGTCAAAACTGTACGATCCCAGTACAGTTTATAGCTTTCGTTTTCCAGGATGGTTTCCGGTCGGTACTTGTAGTATGTCACTTTTTCAGAATGAATTAGTGTTAATTTAGTTGCCATTTCTTGGTGTAGTATCTTTCCTACTGCATAGTGTCTCTCTTTATATTCATTTCCTGCAAACATTTGACATCCTCCCGTGATATGTTGGATTGTCTCATTCGTTGGACACCCATAACGGCATCGATCGTCAGTAATAGTTCGATCCTTTATGATATGCTTGCAGTAATTTTTTGTTGAGATCACTTGATCTTGGATGGCTATCTTTCCGTTTCTGGATACATCGCACCTGACGTGAGCCAATAGTTCGAACATTATTATTATTATTATTATGAGATGCCCTAACACCGAGCCCTTAGGAACCCCGATATCAACTTCATACATTTCCGTACAATAAAGTTATTGAGTAAATAAGAAGTAGCTGTTTGAGTTGATGAGTTCTTATGAAAACTATATTGCCAACTAGAAACTAGGATTTTATATGTTTCCAAAAATGAAAGCACCTTTTCTATAATAATTTTTCAAATAATTTGGGAAACACACTGAGTAAATATAAAAAAAATATGGCCCAGTCCGAAAGTACGTACTTCCTAGACTAGTCCGGAAAAGAATCATAGAAACCATAGCAACCGAGATAACGGCTGACAGTTCATATGAGTTGTCAAAAATTTGCAAGTTTTTTCATCGCAATCGCAATAAAGGAAAGCAGCAGCGATAGTGTTATTTCACATGGTTGCCGAAAAAGTATTGTACGCAACACGCCCGAAAATGGTTTTTTTGGACTCACAGACTTCCAGGACGAGCTTAAGCGAGTCCTGGAAGTCTATTCGTCTATTCGTCCAAAAAAACCCTATTTTCCGGACTTGTTACGTAAATTACTATTTTCGATATTTTTAGGATCATCTTTCTTATAGATTGGTATAACTTTGGGGGTCAATTTAAGTGCGGAAGCTACCAGTGGTAAGGTTCCTACGTGAATTAGTTCATCTTAAGAAACACTAGGACGACCTGACGGTTTCTTGGGCTGAACTCTTCCAATTTGTGTGAACATAAAAACGTATTCTCTCCAATAATTCTTATCTATTGGGCTTTGGGAATGCTTTGTATTTGATAAATTTATTGCCAGATGGCAATTACGTTTGAGCTCATCTATATATCAAAATAGCTCTAAGGATGTACATAGAACTTTGCGACAGCAATATCTTTCAAATTTATCAAAATTCTATCCATTAATTTCATACAATTCCATAAACCTAATGACTAAATTGAATACATTGATTTTTCTATCCTTCAAAGTAGAAATAGTTCCGAAGTTTCACATATGAAAATTAAAAAATATATCCATTTCAATAGAGAGTTCCTCATTATTTAAATATTGATTTAATATCTCTCCTTCCATACAATCTCATGGGGAAGTCCTTCAAACTTTCTCGAGAAACAAATAAGGGATAAAAAAACTCCGAATAAGTTTTTAACGAAGAGTGTGCCAGACTGTCCAAAAAATAACTTTCCATTCGTTCACTTCTGTTATGGACAAATACAGATGTCAAGTTATCCCGAACTTCCTCTTTATTGTTCTCAAGTTCTTTCCTGTTCTATAACGAGGTAGCTATAATCATTCTTTTGGACTCGAGCACAAAGTCATCGAAAAACAAACTTTTCTGGCTCTATTATGAATAGAAAAAAAAAACGATTTTCAGATTTAAAAAAGCCTGAATATAATTCAATTGAATTATGTTCATATTTTACTTGATTGATTTATTTATATGTAAAGGGTGTTTTTTTAGAGCTATAGAACTTTAAATTGCAATAAAACAACGATGGATTTTTCGATTGACATGAGTTTTATTTATTGGCAAGATAATCTTGTGGCATTACATTTTAATAGTTATTTATAATACAAGTGCAGAAGGCATTGATATTCTTCCACGAGTTCAAAATTCAAAAACGAGCCACGAAGTGTCGAGTTTTGGAATGAACGAGTGGTAGAATGAGCCTTCTGTACGAGTATTATACATTATTTTCTCTAATTCATTGCATTTTCATTGAAATTAATGAAATATTTCCATAAGTATATTTTAGTGATTTTTGCATTGAAAAATGTTGGTTGGCAGAACTGATTTCTTTAAGGCAAATTGATGAATTGACAGATAAAGCCGTGGCGGAAAGTTCGGAGTACCAACATAGAATAATAAAATATAACCATGAAAACTGTGCGTTTCTGATATATTCTCGCACGATTTTGTTCTACAAGATGTGGAGGAATGAACGGAATAACCACAGAATTAGAGAAATATGATTTCTGCCATATAACCGCCACGGCTGGCTCGGATATAGTCCAATCTGGACGTCCAATACAATAACACGGCGAATGTTGTCTTCCAAATGGTTAAGGGTTTGTGGCTTATCCGCATAGACCAATGACTTTACATAGCCCCACAGAAAGTAGTCTAGCGGTGTTAAACCACAAGATCTTGGAGGCCAATTCACAGGTCCAAAACGTGAAATTAGGCGGTCACCAAACGTGTCTTTCAATAAATCAATTGTGGCACGAGCTGTGTGACATGTTGCGCCGTCTTGTTGGAACCACAACTCCTGGACATCATGGTTGTTCAATTCAGGATGAAAAAGTTAGTAATCATGGCTCTATACCGATCACCATTGACTGTAACGTTCTGGCCATCATCGTTTTTGAAGAAGTACGGACCAATGATTCCACCAGCTCATAAAGCGCACCAAAAAGTCAGTTTTTCTGGATATCACGATATTCAATTAGAAAATAATAACGCAATCAGAAGTTATCGAATCACCCTGTATCTCAAAAATGGTGGACTTCAACTCTAAAAAGTATACAGTTTAAGTCCACGGGATAGATGCTTTCCGTCAGTTTTTCTGGATGTAACGGTGTTTCGACAAACACTTGAGGATTAGCTCCACTCCAAATGCGGCAGTTTTGTTTGTTGACGTAGCCATTCAACCAGAAGTGCGCTTCATCGCTAAACAAAATAAAATGGACGTAGTGCGCGATACGTATTCCGCACAGAACCATTATTTTCGAAATAAAATTGCACTATTTACAAGCGTTATTCAGGCGTGAGTCTATTCATTATGAATTGCCAAACTAAAATGAGAATAAATCACTTGACAGCTGTTAAATCGGTCGCCATCTTGAACAGTAATGCCAACTTAAAGTTATATATTTCGAAAAAAAACACCCGTTAGATGTTACATCGCTGAAATGAAGCAGATATTAACGTGATTCGAATCTGGGTTAAGATAATGAATTAATGTAACAGAATGTTAAAATTAATTCACTACGGTTAAACCAACAAACTTTCTTCATCATATTATTTGCTCTGCTTTTCGATTCGACCCAACAGATGCATATTAATTCTAATTTCATTAAAGGAACCGTTGAAAATATCCCGATTACAAAATACCCTCATACCAACTAGAAGGCTTTTCGAATTCTCCCCTTTCGTTGAGTTAATCAAATTAGAATGTAACAAGCCAACTTCAGATATTTGAAAACAAACTCGGATCTATTTTCTCTCAGACTTGGGAATTCGCTGAAAAGTCGTGGGGAGTTGAATCATTCACAAATTTCTAATGCCGGTAAACATGATAATGTTGATTGATCGGTAAATATTGATGAAATGATGACGATGGATTTGAACCAAATGCTCAATTTGAAAAGCGATTTATTTTTGAAATATTAAATTCTATATATTCATTTTATGAAACTCTCCAAACTTTTCAATACCTACCTTTTCTGTAGAAAGATGAGTCTTTGTTTTCGAAAGCTTCAAGCTATGCAATCATTTCTTCATTTGAGCTAAATTTCTTTCCCTGGTGCATACTCTTGAGGACGGTGAAAATCCAGTAATTAGGGATTCATGGCTTGGCTTGATTTTCAAGCTACTTGGCTTGAGCTTGACTTGATTTCAACTCAAGCTCAAATCAAGTAGTATTTTTTAAATCTCAGTCAAGTGAAATAGATACTGATTTATCAAGTACTTGAATCATATCAAGCTACTTGTTTTTTTGCAATTGTGTAGTGTAGTGTAGTACATCAATAAAAAAATGATGAAATGAGAAGGAACCTTGCACAAAAACACTTTTATTTATCAAACTTATTGTATAATAGAATTGAAAATATCAACTTTCTTGAAATTGAAATATAAATCAAATCACTATAAATCATAACAAAATAAAAAATAATTAAAAAATAAAGTTTCTTAATATTGTATGATTTCATAATTTTCCATCCAGTATCTAAGACACATGAGGCATCTTATAGATTTGTCGCCTAACCTATTGTTTGTTTTGTAACTGTAAGAGGAGCTCTGGAAAATTGTCTTTCAACAGGAGCTGAAGATGCTGGCGTTGATAAAAAGTCGTTGTCCATTTTGGCCAAGTTTGCAAAGATATTTCAGAAACTACCAAAATCTACCAATAGATTTCATAGAAATGTGAGAAAACTACTTGCTCCAGGAATCCCCTTATTTAGTCTAAGCGCGCACGAGATTGCAGAAATATATACCGTGCGACGCGTGCATATATAGCTCAAGTAATATCAAGTAGCTTGATATCAAGACAAGCAATAAATATCTAAAATCAAGTCAAGCCAAGCTCAAGTATGTAATTTTTTACGAGCTTGATTTTCAGGTCAAGTAGTTGGTTAAAATATCAAGCTTGATGAATCCCTATTTCCAGCTGATGCTTGGGATTTTGGTCACTTTGAATAACTAACTAAAATGACTGAGAAGTGTAGTGATGAATCCATGTTTCACCCATTGTCAAATATCGACGAAAAAATCCCTTCCACTTAAACAACTTCCATGATTTCGTTCATAAAACAAAAATTTGAAAAGAAATGAACTTGGCGTTCATATTTTCTGACAGAATATCATCCATCTTCTTCACTTACAATTGATTATACGATATCAGAAACCTGTCATACTCGGAAGTAAAAGATCTATCAATGAGGCCATGATATTTAAGTATTCGCATTTCATTATTATTGATATGTTGCTATACCCTTACGGAACTCTAAGCCACCTGGGACATCAACGATACGATCAATCGAAAATACACAATATAGCAGCTATTCACACAACGATGATAATAATTCAGAATATGATGGAGAATTGAAAAATAACTGCTAAATTATGAAGAATCCATCGATGGTTAATTGAAGTTTCGACCTCGTATTATCTGATAAATTTTCTAATGAAGTATTTCAACAATTCTGGACTCTGCCAACATTCCAAATTTAAATGATTGCATTTTTTGATTTATCGTGAAATGAATGTTGTGGTTGAACACAATATATCTACCGGCTTTCGACTTTGATTGGAGAATTTTCCACCTTTTACAATGTTGATCATTTCTTAGCTACCTTCCAAATCATCTTATTCGACTTCGATGGAATTACCCTTCTTTTGGCGTATAACGGAGTTTTGGATGATAATGATTCAAAAGTGTTGTAATGAGAACACTGTGTAATATTTTTTACATTTCTCATATTATTTGTGTTGAGTAGGTTTTAGAAGGTGCTAGTATTAAATCCATATGATTTTTAGTTAGTACCAACTTTCAAACGATACGTGTCAAAATTTGTCAGCAGTCCGACTATTCGTTTGTGAGATATTGCGTTATGAGTGTAGCTACATTTGTTATTTGAAAAAAGATGAAGAAATAAAGGAATTTCGTGTGCTGATAAAATATTGCTTTTTGAAGGAAAAAATACAGAAGAAACAAAATCTTGGCTTGATGAAGAGTTTTCAGGGTCATCACCAGGAAAATCAACCATCATTGATTGGTATGCTATGTTTAAACGTAGTGAAATGAGCACCGAACACGGCGAACGCAGTGGACGCCCAAAAGAAGCTGTCACCGAAGAAAAAATCTAAAAAGTTCACAAAATAATTTTGAATGACCGTGAAGTGAAGTTGATCCAGATATTTGTGAAGATACCATCTGAACGTGTACATCATATCATTCACGAATATTTGTACATGAGAAAGCTGTGTGCACAAAATGGGTGCCGCGCGAGCTCACAATCGATCAAAAGCAACAACGTGTAAATGATTCTGAACAATGTTTGTAGCTGTTTAAGTGCAATAAACCTGAATTTTTGCGTCGATATGTGACAATGGATGAAACATGGCTCCATCATTTCACTTCGGAGTCCAATCGAAAGTCAGCTGAGGGGACTGCACACGATAAACCGAATCCAAAGCGAGGAAAAACACAACAGTCAGCTGGCATGGTTATGGCATCATTATTCTGGGATGCGCAAGGTATAATTCATAATATTCATTGATTACCTCCAAAACTGCCAGACCATCAACAGCGATTATAATATAGCGTTACTGAATCGTTAAAAAACGACCCAATTTGAAGAAAAAAAAGCGCCGTGTCACAAATCAATTAAAACAATGGCCAAATTGCATGAATTGGACTTCGAATTGCTTCTGCATCCACCGTATTCGCCAGATCTGGCCCGCAGAGACTTTTTCCTGTTCTCAGACCTCAAAAGAATGCTCGCTGGAAAGAAATTTAGCGCCAATGGAGAAGTTATCTCCGAAACTGAGGCCTATTTTGAAGCGAAAGACAAATCGTACTACAAAAATTGTATCGAAAAGTTGGAAGATCGCTATAATCGCTGTCGGAGGCAACTATGTTGAATCATAAAATCGAATTTTGCCAAATAAAAGTGTTTTACTATGGTAGACCGCGGACTTTTCAATTGGCCATCTCGATGAATCAACCTGTATATTTATTGTTCTTGGTAACGAGGAAGTCAAAAATTATAACTGAGAATATCTCACAAAGCTTTATTCAGGTAGGTAAATTCGACTAAGCCATTTCTTTCTATGAAACATCCCTTCATCAAATAGATGTACTATTACAGCATTAAAACTGAAAAAGTGCGAGTTTTCATTGCATTGTTCGAAACAGATAACATCAAATACACAGCACAGATTTCGGAGGGTTCCTGCTCTCTCTGGAAAAACAAATATTACAAAAACATTCCAGTGCACAATGAGAACAATGGATGGTGGCGTTCTATTCCATCACAGACACGAAGGAACTGATGATATATACCTACTCGAGACAATTGAATCCTCGTTTAATTCAATTAAAAGTCCCTTTTCGTTGTGTATCCACTCATTATTCAGCCTCTGTTGCTCCCAATTTTGGAGCTGCGGGCAGAAATACGAAAAGAAATGAAATTATTTTTTTTCGAAGAATTCATGATGAGGTGATACCTGAAAGAGTAAAGTTGACTTAATTTCAAGTCAAGCTAAAGTCAAGTAGAAGTTTTTCAATTGCAAGTCAAGTATTTATTTATCAAGTACTTGAATCATATCAAGCTACTTGTTTTTTAGCAGTTTTATTGTGTAGTGTCACATCAATAAAAAAATGATGAAGTGAGATGGAACCTTGCAAAAAACACTTTTGTTTATTGAACTGATTGTATGAAAAAACCGAAAATATCAACTCATTTGAAAAAGAAACATAAATTGAATCATAATAAATCATAACAAAATAAAAAATAATAAATAATATAAAAATGGCTGACACCTGCACTTGGTAATAAATGAGAAAAGACAAAAAGAAAAAGAAGAAGTACAATTTCAAGTGTGTAATATCATACGATATTAATTATCTATCTGGTTAATGCTATCAACATAACCATTGTCAAACAGAAGACTTCCACGCTATTACGTAGGAATCATACTCGAAAGTAACCCAAGGAGACTGCATGTCATCGAGGGTGAGTAGCGATATACCGGTTTCACCCTTGTTAGGGATCATCAGTACCGCATAACTCAATCCAAGATGACGAACAAACGAAATAGCAGGCACCTTAGTTAATAAAAAATAATAAAAAAACAAAGTTTCTTAATATTGAGAAACCTCCACGCTTTTTTCGATTTCATAATTTTCCATTAGAACTTAAGACACATGAGGCATCTTATAGATTTGTCGCCTAACCTATTTCGGGTGTTTGTAACTGTAAGAGCAGCTCTGGAAAATTGTCTTTCAACAGGAGCTAAGGATGCTGGTGTTGATAAAAAATCCTTTGGAATGTTTGGAAAGATATTTCTGAAACTACCGAAATTTAACAAATTATTTCATAGAAATGTGAGAAAACTACTAATAATAAAGTTACACTGGCGAATGCTTCTGTATCTCGGCGCTCGAGAAATCCTTATTTAGTCTAAGCACGCACGAAATTGCAGAAATATATGCCGTATGATGCGTGCATATCAAGCTCAAGTAATATCAAGTAGCTTGATATCAACTCAAGCAATAAATATCTAAAATCAAGTCAAGTCAAGCTCAAGTATGTAATTTTTCACGAGCTTGGTTTTCAAGTCAAGTAGTTGGTTGAAATATCAAGCTAGTTGGCTTGATGAATCCATGAATTTTTGAAATTTTATATCCCAATAGTATACTCAGAGCAAATGCATTCTGTAACGTACTAATGTTCAAAGTAGTAATATCAAGATTCGAACGAGGGTTCGAATCCTTGGGAGAAGCAATTCTGATTTTTAAAATTTGTTGAGCCCCTTCTTTTCGTTTATTTGAAAAGAAAAGAATTATTCACCATAGTTGAAAATTCGAATTTTTTATAAATAGATTGATTGAATGAGCAAGAATATTTCTGGTTGGAAGTTTCGAATCTATAGTTCCTGAAAATAACAATAACAGTTCATTCTGTTCAGTCCCTATACGATTCACACAGAGTTAAAATTACCTCAAAACCCCTCATTTGTAGATGTGTTAACGCTTATTCCAAATTCTCTTTCAGCTGTTTGAAGTTGATGGAACATTTTTCGACCAATTTCCATCAAAGAATGGGAAGTGAAGTGGTTGAGGCCTAACTCTAATGGAATAAGCCGATATGACTAATCCTACGGTTCAATAATTTTAACAGTATCGAGTTTTTTCATGCAGTATGCTTTTATCTGCTTTTTTCGTATTTCCGAACTAAATTACAAAGTCTTTGGTGATTCCCCTCGAACGCTCGAACTGTACGAGTTCTAGTGGTCTAACAAATTCCCTTCGTTTCATGTTTTATCATCATTCGTGATTCGTATTTCCGATTCGTATTTCCGATCCGTTATTTCCTGTTTGCACTCCGGTCAATGAGGTTTTGAATTCACCAATCCATTCCCAATGGAGCGAACTGTTTGGAGGATAGTCAATAAATCTACCATATTCCATTATCAACGTATTGTACTTTCCTGTTTTTCGTAGAGCTTAATGATGAGTAGGTATACATATTGTTCGATAGATTACTGCATACTATGATAATCAAATTTTTAATTTTAAATACTGATTGAACAACATATATGAACGATCAGATGGAATTTCAGATTCACCTGAATATTGCCTTTTCATTCATTCATTCACACTCAAAGTACTATACTTTGGGCAGTGGACGCTTTAGCATTGTTTAATAAAAAGCAGTGCTCATTTGTGAATCCTGACAGAAATTTAAGAAGAATTCATAGAGAATTCAGTTTGAAAGTGAATTTTTTCTATACTATACAAAAATACCATTCAAAGTTTGACTACAATACGACGAAGAGTGAGTAGAGTTACTGAATAATTTCGTCCACGAATTATTCTTGAATTTCTTTCAGCATTGACAAAAGAGCATAAAACAATTTAACAAATTATAAACCTGGTTGAAGCGCATCTTCCCCTGATTAAATGTCATAACCTACTGATCACAAATGACATAAGAAATGTCAAAAATAATACAGTGTTGCCAACATACCCGTTTCAAATTGTTTAATTCCCATTGGAAACCCCTTTATACGAGATTTAATTTTTAATCAGATTTCACAAGTATTGCCCAAAATTTGCTGGATTTCTTATTAGATCCTTTCAATCTTCATTTCCTAAAGTCCAATGAAAAATCCAGAAAGGATTACTTTTTTCCTCCTTTCCTTCGATTTCAAAGGATTAATATTGGAAACATTGACTGAAACCCTGTCGAATGAAACGATTAGTAATGGAGCTGGCATGAGATCAATTTGAAGCGACGTTTCCGATGAAATTAATACAAAAGGCTGCTCTGATGCTCTCAAAAGGAAAGTTAATTCTCCAAAAAAACTCCTATTACCTGAAATCCATTAGTTCGTTTCGGATTCTCATTACTGAATCTGAATACCGCTGCAACTGATTGGTGTCGTATTACTGCCAACGTTGCCTATTAAATATCCCCATATTCATGTTTTCCGTTTAAATCAATGAATGATATGTACGAATGAGAAACCGATAGCACAACTTTTCCAGTTCTAGTTATGGAACATTGATGAAAATACTAATTGGACATAGCTGAATGATTTCCAATAATTAAACGGAAGGTGAGCTCTATTCATTTGAAGGGTTTTGATGAATTGTGGAAGAATTGTGGTCAATATTAAATGTGTAATGCTTTGATGAAATAATTTTATGACAGAGATTTATCGTCTCGTATAGAAAACTATTCGAAGCAAGATCCCAGAACCGTAAGACATAACTCATTTTCTGAAGGATGAAATCTTAGGCTTTGAGTAAAGTCCCATGTACTTGTAATACCTTCGAGTTTGTGAAATTCGTACAGTGACACCTAGCCATATACCAGGTGAGAAAGATACCTAAAAAACATAAACATATACATATACATAGCCGTACAACTTTGCTTCTGACGTTTCTTCCGAAATTCGGACTTTATTGTAAAGAACTGGTTATACATTTATGATTCAAAGTTTGTTCATTGTTGGCCACTACTTCCTCCCATCTTTCGGGCAGCGTACAAATCCTGCATTGAAAAAACTGGTCATCTTTTGAAGCGACCATCGAATCGATACAAATTTTTACTTCTTCAGAAGACCAGAAGTGCTGGTCAGCCAGGCCGTGTGCCATTGATCGAAACAAGTGATAGTCTGAGGGAGCAACGTCTGGAGAATACGGCGGGTGGGGTAGAACTTCCCATTTTAACGTTTCCAAGTATGTCTTGACCGCTTTCGCAACATGGGGTTGAGCGTTGTCATACTGTTAAATCACTTTATCATGTTTCTTGTTGTATTACAGCCGTTTATCTTTCAATGCTCAGCTCAAATGCATTAATTATGTTCGATAACGATCGCCTGTGGTTGTTTAAATCGGTTTCAACAACTCATAATACACTACGCCGAGCTGGTCCCACCAAATACCATTCCATGACCTTGGAACTTTGAATATTTGGTTTGGCCGTCGACGTAGAAGCATGCCCGGGATATCCCCATGTTTTCCTGCGCTTGGAATTATCGTAATGGACCCATTTTTCGTTTCCAGTCACAATGCAGAAATGCAGAAATTCCTTCCGTCTTTGCCTTGCAAGCAGTTGTTCACAAGCAAACAAACGCCATTCAACATCTCTCGGCTTCAACCCGTACGGCACCCAATTTCCTTGTTTCTGAATTATTCTCATAACTTTCAGGTGTTTTGAAATGGCTTATGGCGTCACTACCAATGATCCTGCCAATTTTTGTTGCGTTTGCCACGAGTCTTGATCAAGTGATGCCTCCAATTCTGCATCTTCGAAATCCTTCTCTCTTCCACCGCCATGATGGTCTCGACGTCAAAATCACCGTTCTTGAATCGTTGAAACCACTCTCGGTACGTTCTCCACTAATATCGGCCTCATCATAGGTATTCGAGAGCATTCGATGAGCCTCAGCCCCAGATTTCTTCATATTGAAGCAGAAAATTAATACCTCCTGCAAATGACGAGAATTCGTCTTGCAAGCTGGCATATTTAATCGAGAATAACTTTATGATGCAGACGCAAATCTACTAATATTTCGATGGCGTTATGTTTTCAAATTCTCAAGCTTATTGTATTACATCAAAGATCTATTTATTTTGACAATCACCTACCACTACAACGATTGCAAAATGGCGGAAGCATAGTTGTACACCTAATATATATTTTGTAGAACTTTCCTCTGAAGTTATATCAAAAGGGTAAGCCACTTTCCATAAACCAAGTAAGACACTTTAAAGCATTACGAAAAAACTTCCTGTTGGGAACTATGTTCGTTTCGAACTTGTAGTATATGATTTGGAATCGCAGCTGCATATTTATGATTACATTTGTTAATCGCGTCTGTTTTGCTCTGGACCAATTGACGCTCTGCATTTTTGCTCAGCGAATAAATGTCTGCCACAGTCCATTCAGGAATTATTGACATCGAAGTAGGCCATGAACGTCTAGTCGCCGCTTTATTTCTGGTTACAAAAATATCACTAAAAATTGCTATGGTTCATCATAGAAATGACCAGTTTAAATTATTTTCATAATTTTTGTATCCGAAAGATCCTGAATTTTCGAAATTACGATTATTACGAAGGGACGCATACAGTCATGATTTCATAAATTGAAATTCAGATTATATAACGTAAAAATATAGTGAAATGCTATCTCATTTCAAGGAAATCCAATGAAGAGATATCTATTCATTTAAGAGTCGCTCTTGAAAGATCCCATTGAAGATAACTAAAATATGCATATTCCTTTTCACCAAAGGCTCTTCAAAAATTGTTGCATCACTGATGGACACTGGATACCAACCTGCTTGCAAAATTCTTATCAAATAACTCTTATGGATCATTTTAACTGTGGTGTCTAAACTAGTGAAGAAAACAGAAAAAACTGGTTGATAAATTTAAATAGTGTAGCTTAGTGAATGGAAGAGCCATATCATAATGAGACAGAAATAAAATTCAAAGAATCCATTTAGTATATGAAAAATTTTGACATCACAGTTGTACTCTAACTTTCAAAATTGGAACCAATTTATCAGCCGATGTGTGAATTACTTTCTAAAGTCACTATTTATTGAAACTGTTAATGACATGAATGATTGATTAAACTTGTATGAAAAATATAGGTATTATCTGTACTTGAGTTTTCTGTTTTTTATTGAAATGCTTTTATACTAGTTTTTATTGAATTACATAAATTATTATGCCAATAATAGCTTTAACTCACTCACTAAAAGCATTTTTGCATGAAATTATTTTTAATTTGTGAATTTTAAAATTTTATTGCATTCTATTATTATCTTCAAGGGGATAAGAGGTGAAGAAATTCTTGAAGTTACTCTTCTGAATATATTTTTCGATTAAATACTCAGTAAAAATTCTATAAAGCAATTGGAATTTATTAGATTTTTGGATTACTCATTGAAGAACAAAAAACAGGTATAACAATACTTAATTTCAATATAGAATATAAATAAACTATAGATGCAATGCTAAGACTTTGTTTAGCAATCCAATCATAAAATAATTCTCTCTTCATAGATTTATATAATCCTCATGATCACCACTGTCAAAACAAAACATCCAGGTAAAAATCCAAATATCCAGCATTCAAAATAGTGCTCCTTCTACTTTTACCCTTGAATATACTTGAAAAACATTTTGTTTTCTTTCTAGAGTCCACTGTTGAATAATGCTGGCATTTTCAAATAACCAAGTTTTCATCCAGATAACATTTTGTCGCAAATATTCTCTGTATTCACCATAAAATCGTACTCAACTTATTATATTTTTCTGTTTATCAATAAGAATTTTCCTTTTATTAAATGTTTTGAACTTGTAACCAATTAAGTTTATGTAAAGTTGTCTTTGATTGATTAAAATCCAGATGATTTTTGGTCAAATTTCATCCAGGCTGATATATTGGTTGCTTTTGGCTCGGCTTTTGGTAACAATCAAATCATTCAATGATTCTTTGAAGGTGACATCGTATTGCACAGGTTTTCTTCCACTAATAATCCAGGTTGTAATGACTTGCCTTCTTCTTTTTTCAAACAGTACTGTGAGAAATATTCAAATAAACTAATCAATGTGTGTTTGAAATTGAAACAACTTTTAAGTTTCAAAATTTCTTCGATCAAAACCAATAACACAAACAAACTGAAATCTAACCTCCAGTCAATGACATTTCCATTTTCCAATGCCAACCCGAAATCTGCAATTCAAAATGTTACTGAAAGAGCCAGTACCAACTTAATTTCGATTTTCCAAAGCCACCCGGGATGTCAATAATTCCTGAATGGACTGTATATTATTATGTCATAGCAGATTTCACAAAGCCTGGAGCACAGAATCAACTCGTTGACTTCTGTTTGAATTCAATATATTCGTATATATGAATTTTGTATGCTTTCATTTTATCATCGAACAAAGCATAACTGAATTCTATCTGAATGGGAATATTTCCTTTCTGCAAATTTTCCATATAGTTGAGAACTGAAATTCAATATTGTTAGTTCAATTAATTTTCCATATAATGAAGTTACAAGTGCAATTAAATCAGTTTGTGAACTTTAGCCATTTCAAAATCTGCGACCGATAAAAAGTTATTATATCCTTGAAATTGTATGTATGTTGTCCATATAAACATCGTTATTAAATGATTAAATATATAATTGTGCCTATGAAGCTGTTGTGTGCCTTGAAGAACTACTTTAACGATAATAATAATGTTCATTCACCAAGTATAATACTCTTGATTCATGAATAACCACCCCATTAACATTTTTATATCGACCTTCCGTAATAAATAAAGGTATGAACAATTGAAATAAAAAGTATTTCAATTTGAAAATCACAAATAATTATACACAGATACATATCCTCATATTTTTATAAAATAAGGTTTGAAAGTCAGGGGAGATTGCATCCTTGAAGCTGACCACATAAGTGTAAATAAGTTTATACAGCTTTGGAAAATACATTCGGAAAGATAAGATATTCAACGTTATTTGAGACAATACTCATGATCCAGTGGAACAGTGCAACAATCAAAACATCTGCGTCATTCGATATCGAAGAAAGGATTCTTCTCTTTCAATGGCGAAGTGGGGATGATCACACTGTAATCTCCAGAGACTGTTTTATTCCATTGTATGTGAGAAATTTATTTGCGAAAATGAACGACAGGATTAATTTTCTCTGTGAAAATGAGTACTTAGGTTCTTTTTTGCCATAACTGGTTAGAAAATGAAATAAATTCTACAAAAATAACAAACACAAAAACAAATTCTACAATTTTCACACATTACTCAATACAAGTTGTTTAGGAATAGTTGCGAAAAAATTTAGCGGGTGAACCCTGAAAAAAATAGGGATGGGTTTTTCAAATAAGCTTTTATTTTGAACCCTCCTGGTTAGTCACATCCCCCTGAAGATGACGCCGACCAAAAAGTACTTTTCAATTTTTTTCTCAAGAACCAAAAAACTGACAAGAATTAAATTGAGCAGACATTTTATGCGGGCGAGAAGGCATTCAAAAAAACTTTTGGTAATGTTATTTGATTGCAAAAGGTAGAAAAATCCATTCATAAACCTTGTTCTGCAAGAAATTTTTTCAAATAACGTTTAACAATAAAAAGCTTAATTTTGGATAGCTTGATCCATTCTTAACAAATAGGTTCTCTTGTAATGTATTAGCTTCTGAGAAAAATTTTATTTATCAATAGAAAATACGCCTGAGTCGTAGAGGCTTATTTCACATTAGTGCCTTACTCAATTTTTGGTATGCGGTTTGCCTCTCGGTTTTCGATAAACGTCTTACATGCCTTCAATCATCAATCACCTTCTATAATAAATAATTCAATACGGTAAGGAATCCGGAACGTGGAAACTTATTTCATCAAATTGTTAACAACTCTGTAAGGTTGACGTTATAGGTTGAACCTTTCCCACTTTTCGCATAGACTAATGATCATCAGAATGCAAACGCTCGACAGTCGGATACAAAAACTGTCTACCCTCGTCTGTCCCCATCTCAGTGAATGATAAAGGTTTCATAGAATTAGAATTCAGAGTCATATATTATCCTGGATAGATGAATAAATGATCAATGCTGGTCTAGATTGGCGTAGGTACATCAAAATGAATTAAATTCAAGGGGAATATCGAGTGTCCATATGAAATTTCACGAGTAGTTCGAAATTATTATTTCATTCAAACACCCAAATACTCAATTCTGGCGATTTTGTGTTCACAAAAATATTACATAAGTTTTTTCGATACTCTTTTCGAATTTCTGTGGTCCTGCTTAGCTATCCTGACCACGAAATTTTGCATGAATCTTATAATTAGGGATTCATTAAGTCAAGTACATTTGAACCAACAACTTGACTTGAAATTCATGCTCGTGCAAAATTACATACTTGAGCTTGACTTGACTCGATTTTAGATCTTTGTTGCTTGACTTGATATCAAGCTACTTGATATTACTTGAGCTTGATATGCACTCGTTGCACGGCATATATTTCTGCAATCTCGTGCGCGCTTAGACTAAATAAGGGGATTCCTCGAGCACCTAGAGACTGAAGAATTCGCCAGTGTGACTTTATCAGTTGTTTTCTCACATGTCTATGAAACCTTTTGGTAGATTTTGGTAGTTTCAGAAATATCTTTCCACACTTGGCCAAAAAAGCCAAGAATTTTTTGATCAACGGCAGCATCTTCAGCTCCTGTTGAAAGACTTTTTTCGAGTGCTGCTCTTACAGTTACAAAAAACCGCAATAGGTCAGGCGACAAATCTATAAGATGCCTCATGTGTCTTAGATCCTGGATGGAAAATTATGAAATCAAACAAAGCCTGGAGGTCTCTCGATATTAAGAAACTTTATTTTTTCATTATTTTTTATTTTGTTATGATTTATAGTGATATGGTTTATGTTTCTATTTCTAAAAAATTGTATATTTTCGAATAAAAGTGTTTTTTTCAAGGTTCCTCATTATTTCATAAGTTTTTTATTGATGTTACACTAAACGACAAAACTTCTTGAAATCAGGTAGCTTGATATTATTCAAGTGCATGATAAACGAATACTTGACTTGAGCTTGATTTGAAATCAAATCAAGCTCGAACCAAGTAGCTTGAAAATCAAGCCAAGCTATGAATCACTACATATAATTGTTATTGTGTTTATTCATGCAGTTCTGAAACTAATAGGAACAAAACAGCCATATTTACGGAACCTCTAATCGAATATCACTCATTAACAAACCTAACAGAATTATTGAAGATCTGAACCTAAACTGAAAAATTGAAGTATCTATGTCCTTTCGTTCGAATGTTATTGTGTATAGAAATGTACGGACGGACAGAATCAAATTTGTGGTCGTATTCGTCATCAGTGAGATGAACCTTATCGTTTGAAGATTTAAGAAAATTTCGTACAAATTTTAAAAAAATACACAATATTTCCGTAACAGCAGATCGAATTTGTTTGAAGTTCAGTTCGTTTATTATGTGAAATAATTAGTCGAAAGTTCATGGTGTATTGCAAGAGGATCTCATCTTCGGAGCGTCTCATCTAGATGAATTAATCGACTATAATGTCATCATAATTAATCACATCTCATACAACAGTTCTTTGATCTCCTATAGGCGCATTAATGAACTAGCGTTCAAAAGCTATCGATCCCAACTCAGAACTTTTCTTGTTTAATCTTCTGTATTAGTCTCTGACAGCTTATGCCTACATTCCATAAATATTGAAATCCTACGATCTCTTCAGAAAGTAACACTTTTGAAGGTTCTTCAGTTTTGTTAGCTCCTCTGCCTTTGAATCATACTAATGCTGGTCTTACGGTCTGTTTAGTAAGATATAGAATTCAGATTGGACCAAAATATCAGTTGAGCTAGCAGTAATGCTATGAACCCATAATCAAGTAATATAAGATAAAATAATTTATCTACTCCTATTGAATTATATATTCATTATCCAACTGCTTTTGAGCCATTAATAGTATCTATTAACAAACAGCGTGAGTTATAATAACTCACTACTATAACTTACTATAATAAATCGGAAAAGATGGATCTGTGCTTCTATACTTCTGTGCTTCCATTCGATTGGCCGAAAGGGAACATTCCATTATTTATATTGAAGAAAGGAATGTCAGTTTGATAATTTTGACGTTTATAGGTAAATTTTGGAGTTTGTCAATAAAATTCTTTCTCTATTTTTGTATTTTAGTTTTTATTGTAATAGTCGTAGATAAAGTATAGTATTCAACTTGCGGTAATGGTCATAACTCACTTGATGAATTACATCACTCGCCTGCGGCTCGTGCTGCAAACTTCATCTGCGTGAGTTATGACCTACATTACCGCTCGTTGAATAATATACTATTAATTGATAATAGTAAAGTGGAATGATTCCTGTGGTCACGGAGTCTAGGATTAACTTATTTCATCCCACAGTGGCAAACACAGTTAATAACAATCATCTTCAAAATAAATGACGATTTGCTATGTTGAAACATCAATTCAGCACTCAATTTCATAAACTGCAATAATATTTTCAACAGTTACATAAAATTTTTGAACTCCAAAATGGGACGCAAGGAAATGTAGTAATCTCGCTGTAACAACCATTTTGGAACTCCAATATTGCCTTTCAAACCAATAAATAATTACTGGTTATCCATGTCGTGTCACATGTCAAAGAGAACTGCCAGTTGAAGGTAAGATGTCTGAAACACTGGTGTGTTCACTTACTCTAGAAAACCCTTAAGATTGAAGTGGAGACTTTTGAAGGGACCAGCTCTCTTGGATTTTAATGGTATTGATCCCTTTTCCGCATCGTTCCTTATGGTGGCGCTGACGTCTTTCTATCGATGTCGTTTTGCGGTTAAATCAACAATAAACTACTTTTGATAAAACAAATGAAATTTTTGAAATGATTATAGGAAGAAAAGGAAAAAAGCACCCATGTCGAACTGAGTCGCCAGAATTTCCTTGAACAAAATCAGTGAACATACCAGTATTTCAGACATCTTCGGTCGATGAATGTATAGTGAATGCTCAACTGACGGTTGAAACATTTGAATATTTGAAAATTTTAGCTTTCCAGCATTCCGATCGGACGGAAATAATTGATTTTGACATCCAATTTTTCACCAATACGTAAAACCAAATCGTATGAGAACAAAATTCGAAAATTACAGACGTTTCATCATAATGATAGGACGCTGTTCCTTTTCAATAAGTAAATTGATTTTAAGGTTCTGGAACAAGATTGAAACTTACTAAATGGAGAGAAGAGAGGAACAGAAAACATTTCATAGATGTTAACTTTTCAGCAAAATTTTCTATTATTCAGCGACTCTAATCTAATGATCTGAAAATTAATAGTTGTCTCACTTTTCACCATGTATTCAACGGCGACTATTTAATTATCAACCTGGGATTAGAATTAAATGAGTCGTTTAAACTGAGAAATGAGCTGTGAGGTTGTATTTGGAATTCTGAATACATTATTCAAATAGAAAAGTGTCTTCCTTGATTCGTATTATTCCGTATTCATTCCCAGTCCTCCATCAGTTAGATACGAAATTATCTGAATTCTATATCTTACTAAACAGACCGTAAGACCAGCATTAGTATGATTCAAAGGCAGAGGAGCTAACAAAACTGAAGAACCTTCAAAAGTGTTACTTTCTGAAGAGATCGTAGGATTTCAATATTTATGGAATGTAGGCATAAGCTGTCAGAGACTAATACAGAAGATTAAACAAGAAAAGTTCTGAGTTGGGATCGATAGCTTTTGAACGCTAGTTCATTAATGCGCCTATAGGAGATCAAAGAACTGTTGTATGAGATGTGATTAATTATGATGACATTATAGTCGATTAATTCATCTAGATGAGACGCTCCGAAGATGAGATCCTCTTGCAATACACCATGAACTTTCGACTAATTATTTCACATAATAAACGAACTGAACTTCAAACAAATTCGATCTGCTGTTACGGAAATATTGTGTATTTTTTTAAAATTTGTACGAAATTTTCTTAAATCTTCAAACGATAAGGTTCATCTCACTGATGACGAATACGACCACAAATTTGATTCTGTCCGTCCGTACATTTCTATACACAATAACATTCGAACGAAAGGACATAGATACTTCAATTTTTCAGTTTAGGTTCAGATCTTCAATAATTCTGTTAGGTTTGTTAATGAGTGATATTCGATTAGAGGTTCCGTAAATATGGCTGTTTTGTTCCTATTAGTTTCAGAACTGCATGAATAAACACAATAACAATTATATGTAGTGATTCATAGCTTGGCTTGATTTTCAAGCTACTTGGTTCGAGCTTGATTTGATTTCAAATCAAGCTCAAGTCAAGTATTCGTTTATCATGCACTTGAATAATATCAAGCTACCTGATTTCAAGAAGTTTTGTCGTTTAGTGTAACATCAATAAAAAACTTATGAAATAATGAGGAACCTTGAAAAAAACACTTTTATTCGAAAATATACAATTTTTTAGAAATAGAAACATAAACCATATCACTATAAATCATAACAAAATAAAAAATAATGAAAAAATAAAGTTTCTTAATATCGAGAGACCTCCAGGCTTTGTTTGATTTCATAATTTTCCATCCAGGATCTAAGACACATGAGGCATCTTATAGATTTGTCGCCTGACCTATTGCGGTTTTTTGTAACTGTAAGAGCAGCACTCGAAAAAAGTCTTTCAACAGGAGCTGAAGATGCTGCCGTTGATCAAAAAATTCTTGGCTTTTTTGGCCAAGTGTGGAAAGATATTTCTGAAACTACCAAAATCTACCAAAAGGTTTCATAGACATGTGAGAAAACAACTGATAAAGTCACACTGGCGAATTCTTCAGTCTCTAGGTGCTCGAGGAATCCCCTTATTTAGTCTAAGCGCGCACGAGATTGCAGATATATATGCCGTGCAACGAGTGCATATCAAGCTCAAGTAATATCAAGTAGCTTGATATCAAGTCAAGCAACAAAGATCTAAAATCGAGTCAAGTCAAGCTCAAGTATGTAATTTTGCACGAGCATGAATTTCAAGTCAAGTTGTTGGTTCAAATGTACTTGACTTAATGAATCCCTAATTATAAGATTCATGCAAAATTTCGTGGTCAGGATAGCTAAGCAGGACCACAGAAATTCGAAAAGAGTATCGAAAAAACTTATGTAATATTTTTGTGAACACAAAATCGCCAGAATTGAGTATTTGGGTGTTTGAATGAAATAATAATTTCGAACTACTCGTGAAATTTCATATGGACACTCGATATTCCCCTTGAATTTAATTCATTTTGATGTACCTACGCCAATCTAGACCAGCATTGATCATTTATTCATCTATCCAGGATAATATATGACTCTGAATTCTAATTCTATGAAACCTTTATCATTCACTGAGATGGGGACAGACGAGGGTAGACAGTTTTTGTATCCGACTGTCGAGCGTTTGCATTCTGATGATCATTAGTCTATGCGAAAAGTGGGAAAGGTTCAACCTATAACGTCAACCTTACAGAGTTGTTAACAATTTGATGAAATAAGTTTCCACGTTCCGGATTCCTTACCGTATTGAATTATTTATTATAGAAGGCATGTAAGACGTTTATCGAAAACCGAGAGGCAAACCGCATACCAAAAATTGAGTAAGGCACTAATGTGAAATAAGCCTCCACGACTCAGGCGTATTTTCTATTGATAAATAAAATTTTTCTCAGAAACTAATAGATTACAAGAGAACCTATTTGTTAAGAATGGATCAAGCTATCCAAAATTAAGCTTTTTATTGTTAAACGTTATTTGAAAAAATTTCTTGCAGAACAAGGTTTATGAATGGATTTTTCTACCTCTTGCAATCAAATAACATTACCAAAAGTTTTTTTGAATGCCTTCTCGCCCGCATAAAATGTCTGCTCAATTTATTTCTTGTCAGTTTTTTGGTTCTTGAGAAAAAAATTGAAAAGTACTTTTTGGTCGGCGCCATCTTCAGGGGGATGTGACTAACCAGGAGGGTTCAAAATAAAAGCTTATTTGAAAAACCCATCCCTATTTTTTTCAGGGTTCACCCTCTAAATTTTTTCGCAACTATTCCTAAACAACTTGTATTGAGTAATGTGTGAAAATTGTAGAATTTGTTTTTGTGTTTGTTATTTTTGTAGAATTTATTTAATTTTCTAACCAGTTATGGCAAAAAAGAACCTAAGTACTCATTTTCACAGAGAAAATTAATCCTGTCGTTCATTTTCGCAAATAAATTTCTCACATACAATGGAATAAAACAGTCTCTGGAGATTACAGTGTGATCATCCCCACTTCGCCATTGAAAGAGAACAATCCTTTCTTCGATATCGAATGACGCAGATGTTTTGATTGTTGCACTGTTCCACTGGATCATGAGTATTGTCTCAAATAACGTTGAATATCTTATCTTTCCGAATGTATTTTCCAAAGCTGTATAAACTTATTTACACTTATGTGGTCAGCTTCAAGGATGCAATCTCCCCTGACTTTCAAACTTTATTTTATAAAAATATGAGGATATGTATCTGTGTATAATTATTTGTGATTTTCAAATTGAAATACTTTTTATTTCAATTGTATATACCTTTATTTATTACGGAAGGTCGATATAAAAATGTTAATGGGGTGGTTATTCATGAATCAAGAGTATTATACTTGGTGAATGAACATTATTATTATCGTTAAAGTAGTTCTTCAAGGCACACAACAGCTTCATAGGCACAATTATATATTTAATCATTTAATAACGATGTTTATATGGACAACATACATACAATTTCAAGGATATAATAACTTTTTATCGGTCGCAGATTTTGAAATGGCTAAAGTTCACAAACTGATTTAATTGCACTTGTAACTTCATTATATGGAAAATTAATTGAACTAACAATATTGAATTTCAGTTCTCAACTATATGGAAAATTTGCAGAAAGGAAATATTCCCATTCAGATAGAATTCAGTTATGCTTTGTTCGATGATAAAATGAAAGCATACAAAATTCATATATACGAATATATTGAATTCAAACAGAAGTCAACGAGTTGATTCTGTGCTCCAGGCTTTGTGAAATCTGCTATGACATAATAATATAGCAGACATTTATTCGCTGAGCAAAAATGCAGAGCGTCAATTGGTCCACAGCAAAACAGACGCGATTAACAAATGTAATCATAAATATGCAGCTGCGATTCCAAATCATATACTACAAGTTCGAAACGAACATAGTTCCCAACAGGAAGTTTTTTCGTAATGCTTTAAAGTGTCTTACTTGGTTTATGGAAAGTGGCTTACCCTTTTGATATAACTTCAGAGGAAAGTTCTACAAAATATATATTAGGTGTACAACTATGCTTCCGCCATTTTGCAATCGTTGTAGTGGTAGGTGATTGTCAAAATAAATAGATCTTTGATGTAATACAATAAGCTTGAGAATTTGAAAACATAACGCCATCGAAATATTAGTCGATTTGCGTCTGCATCATAAAGTTATTCTCGATTAAATATGCCAGCTTGCAAGACGAATTCTCGTCATTTGCAGGAGGTATTAATTTTCTGCTTCAATATGAAGAAATCTGGGGCTGAGGCTCATCGAATGCTCTCGAATACCTATGATGAGGCCGATATTAGTGGAGAACGTACCGAGAGTGGTTTCAACGATTCAAGAACGGTGATTTTGACGTCGAGACCATCATGGCGGTGGAAGAGAGAAGGATTTCGAAGATGCAGAATTGGAGGCATCACTTGATCAAGACTCGTGGCAAACGCAACAAAAATTGGCAGGATCATTGGTAGTGACGCCATAAGCCATTTCAAAACACCTGAAAGTTATGAGAATAATTCAGAAACGAGGAAATTAGGTGCCGTACGGGTTGAAGCCGAGAGATGTTAATGGCGTTTGTTTGCTTGTGAACAACTGCTTGCAAGGCAAAGACGGAAGGAATTTCTGCATTTCTGCATTGTGACTGGAAACGAAAAATGGGTCCATTACGATAATTCCAAGCGCAGGAAAACATGGGGATATCCCGGGCATGCTTCTACGTCGACGGCCAAACCAAATATTCAAAGTTCCAAGGTCATGGAATGGTATTTGGTGGGACCAGCTCGGCGTAGTGTATTATGAGTTGTTGAAACCGATTTAAACAACCACAGGCGATCGTTATCGAACATAATTAATGCATTTGAGCTGAGCATTTAAAGATAAACGGCTGCAATATAACAAGAAACATGATAAAGTGATTTAACAGTATGACAACGCTCAACCCCATGTTGCGAAAGCGGTCAAGACATACTTGGAAACGTTAAAATGGGAAGTTCTACCCCACCCGCCGTATTCTCCAGACGTTGCTCCCTCAGACTATCACTTGTTTCGATCAATGGCACACGGCCTGGCTGACCAGCACTTCTGGTCTTCTGAAGAAGTAAAAATTTGTATCGATTCGACGGTCGCTTCAAAAGATGACCAGTTTTTTCAACGCAGGATTTGTACGCTGCCGAAAGATGGGAGGAAGTAGTGGCCAACAATGAACAAACTTTGAATCATAAATGTATAACCAGTTCTTTACAATAAAGTCCGAATTTCGGAAGAAACGTCAGAAGCAAAGTTGTACGGCTATGTATATATGTTTATGTTTATGTGTTTTTAGGTATCTTTCTCACCTGGTATATGGCTAGGTGTCATTGAACGAATTTCACAAACTCGAAGGTATAAGTACATTGCACTCTACTCAAAGCCTTAGATTTCATCCTTCAGAAAATGAGTTATGTCTTACGGTTCTGGGATCTTGCTTCGAATAGTTTTCTATACGAGACGATAAATCTCTGTCATAAAATTATTTCATCAAAGCATTACACATTTAATATTGACCACAATTCATCAGAACCCTTCAAATGAATAGAGCTCACCTTCCGTTTAATTATTGGAAATCATTCAGCTATGTCCAATTAGTACTTTCATCAATGTTCCATAACTAGAACTGGAAAAGTTGTGCTATCGGTTTCTCATTCGTACATATCATTCATTGATTTAAACGGAAAACATGAATATGGGGGTATTTAATAGGCAACGTTGGCAGTAATACGACACCAATCAGTTGCAGCGGTATTCAGATTCAGTAATGAGAATCCGAAACGAACTAATGGATTTCAGGTAATAGGAGTTTTTTTGGAGAATTAACTTTCCTTTTGAGAGCATCAGAGCAGCCTTTTGTATTAATTTCATCGGAAACGTCGCTTCAAATTGATCTCATGCCAGCTCCATTACTAATCGTTTCATTCGACAGGGTTTTAGTCAATGTTTCCAATATTAATCCTTTGAAATCGAAGGAAAGGAGGAAAAAAGTAATCCTTTCTGGGTTTTTCATTGGACTTTAGGAAATGAAGATTGAAAGGATCTAATAAGAAATCCAGTAAATTTTGGGCAATACTTGTGAAATCTGATTAAAAATTAAATCTCGTATAAAGGGGTTTCTAATGGGAATTAAACAATTTGAAACGGGTATGTTGGCAACACTGTATTATTTTTGACATTTCTTATGTCATTTGTGATCAGTAGGTTATGGCATTTAATCAGGGGAAGATGCGCTTCAACCAGGTTTATAATTTGTTAAATTGTTTTATGCTCTTTTGTCAATGCTGAAAGAAATTTAAGAATAATTCATGGACGGAATTATTCAGTTACTCTACTCACTATTCGTCGTATTGTAGCCAAACTTTGAATGGTATTTTTGTATAGTATAAAAAAAATTCACTTTCAAACTGAATTCTCTATGAATTCTTCTTAAATTTCTGTCAGGATTCACAAATGAGCACTGATTTTTATTAAACAATGCTAAAGCGTGTATCTTTTTATGCTTAAATGGCACAACCTGCTGACCTAATGAATGTCAAAAAAAAACAAAGTGTTGCCATTATAACCACTTGTAAAATTACTATTGGAGAACCCTTCATATACCTATATTAAGTTCTTCGAGAGCTCTAAAGCTTTTTTTCGATATTCTTGAAAAATTTTCTATGATACTAATGAAGTTATAAAAACGAATTTTTGTGAGAGGCTTCACGTCAGTGCTTTCTTTATTTTTGAATAATATTCGACTACAGCCTATCAGTGTAGCCAAGATAACTCCCCTCACAGTCGACTTTCTCATCCATCTTTCTGTGGTGTTTGTGTAGTTGTTTTGAGAGAGAATTCACTAACGAGCAGGACCATAAAGGGCTCAATGAATATCCTTGAAAAATAGCTATCTTCATTGGAATCTGTTTTGTAGTATGTTCGCAAGAGATCAATGATTGTTTTACAATTTGACATCGAATACTTTAAAGAGTGTATTATTATTTGATCTGTCTTGAAATTTCCAATATCTTTGTGAGCTATCCATTATGGAAGTTTCTTACGCAGATGATGTAAATTCTATATCTGGACTTTCGATATTTCAATATTTCTGGGGAATTATTTTCATCATTATAACTCGCATAAGAATATTCCACAATTTTCGATATTCTGAATGAATTTCTATGGTTCTCATTTTGCCCTTAATATGAGGTTAGAAATTATTATTCTTATCAATTCAAAACCTCATCTCTATCTCTGTTGTCACAGAAATGTGTTCTCCAATATTCTTCTGGAATATCTATGAATCTGATAGTAAATAAGGTTCAAACTTTGCATGAAACTCGATTATTTTATTTTATTAACATCCAAAACCTCAATATGCACGTTTATTGGTTACAGAAATATTGAAATGTTTTTCTTTCGATAGTTAAAGTACACGGACTGAAAGAATCGAGAATGATTTGTCAGCAGTGGGTCGAACCTATTCGTTGGAGACCAATAACTGCCAAAATTTCTGAAATTACATGCATCATGATGAAATGATAAAACATTCAGAAAATTTTTCAATTCTGAAAAAAGTACCTCCCCGAGCGGGACTCGAACCCAGATCCTTCGAATAACTAGTCCGATGCTCAAACCACTAAGCCACCGAGGAAGCTGAAGATTCTCTATAGATATAATTGGCAAGGGTTGAGAGTTAGAAATGGTTGAAATTAGAAAGAACTGTTTAAAGGAACGAGCGCTCAATGAAAATCAGTGCCATATAATAATTTATTTTCCCCCATTTTTTAAACGTCACATATTTTGAAGTGCTTGTTCAAAAGTTGTCGAATAATATCAACATATTGCACGTTTCCAATTGCATCTTTTAATTTATTCGTAATCGAACTTTCGTTATTGACATATTTTATTGAATGAACAATAATCGCAATTTCTATTCGACAAATCGACGTTTTCAAATGCATTGAAACATTTGTGCCGCCATTTAGCTATCTTTCCAGAACTCGATTCTCGAGTTCATATGCAATGGAGCGTAAACAGCTGGTAGCATACTAGTTTTAACGCATGATTGCTATTTGGTGTCTCTTCCAGACAGTTGCAGTCGTATCCGTTATGGATTAGCAGTGACAATTTCGCAGAACGTTGCCTATGGCTCCTCCGTGGTTTCTCAGAATGATAAAATTCAAAGAGAAGATGCCTATTCGCTACTTTTCTGAAGCTGAGAACTTAAGCTTATTTTTATATACAGGGTGGCCATTTGAAAACGAAACAGACGAGATTACAGACGAAATAAAGTTTTTCGATAGAAATGCTCGGACAGGTCGATTTCTGTTTCGAGGGGGACAACTTGAGATGTAGGTTACGGACGCATAGCGCTTCAACCCTTGCTACTACAACCCTCACCCCCAAATTTTGAATAGGGAAGATGGGGTGAGTGATACCTCATTTGAAAGGTATTTTTATACTGATTTCAGCACAGTAATTGTTTTTTCATTTTATGCATTAGTTCTCGAAATATTCTTAACTAAGTATTTGAAAATGAAGTGGTGTTTTCATGGCACTTGTAGTGTTTTGTGAAAAATCGACATTTTGAGCTTCAAAACAACCATGACTGTGGCTTCCTTCCTAACTAACTAACGCATGAATATTTCGAGAACTAATGCATAAAATGAAAAAAGAATTACTGTGCTGAAATCAGTATAAAAATACCTTCAAATTGAGGTATCACTCACCCCATCTTCCCTATTCAAAAATTGGGGGTGGGGGTTGTAGCAGCAAGGGTTGAAGCGCTATGCGTCCGTACTTTATTTCGTCTGTAATCTCGTCTGTTTCGTTTTCAAATGGCCACCCTGTATATGTAGGCTTGGTTTATCGATCGTCTAGGGGTATGATTCGATAATCTGGACAATCGTAGTCTTCTGGTTGACTTTGCTCTAAGTTGTACCAATTAAACACTTTTTAATTATATACAAATCTATTGACAAAGTCTTAAAATATTTCAGTACACAATATTGAAAATATATTCCCGTCTGAATTACAATATCTCAATACGGTACTGGATAACTCTTAACTCTTGACTGCTGACTAACTGCTAACTACCATCTTGTCTTATTCTACTCTGGTTATTAAAATTTTTTCCTCAATCTGCGCCACAACCTAAGCATCTCCCCATTGTCAGGGGAAGTATTAAGTACCTCTCATAAAGTACTTCGTGGTTACCAGAAATTTAAGTGGTTTTCACCATGGAATATTCTCGATCGTCTTAAGGGCATCTTTGAACCTCTTAGAAGCTTGATTGTCAAGTATGAAGATATGTTGAAAAAGTCAGTTAAATCGGGATAATAATATTATACTCTATTGATTCTATAGCATGGTATTTATTATTGACACTAACTCTCACCTTCTTTCTGGATGTTGAATGCAATGAATGTAAATATTGAACTTCAAACGCCATATTTTCCACAACGGTTATATATCAGATACCAACACTGTATTTTAGCCACTGAAAAAGGATTGCAATAACCATTCATATCATTCCTCGAATTGAAAAATATTATTTACTCATGTCTATTCTGAATTATTGGATTGGAAACTCTGAAAATATTATCGAAGCTGATTTATGAAACATTCCAGTGATATTTTTCATCACCTTTCTTTTCATTTTTCATCGAATATCATGGAAAATTGAATTAAATTCTGAACGGCGTTGACATTCGTCTGAAGCTTTGTCAGGCCGATCTGCTTTGAACGAAAAGCGATCTAATAAGCACTAGGACCGAACGACTACACCCACAGAAATACACATAATTCAAGGTCTTCTCGGTATTCTTCCACGAATTCAAAATTCAAAAACAAATCACGTAATGGCTATTTAAACCATGGAAAACTCCAGCAGTATTTCTTAAAATATCCAATAATTCTATCACAATAGGGGAAAGCAGCTTGTTCATTCAATGCATCAATTGTCCCCTTGAAGACCACATAACTGTATAAAGGAAAATTTTGCGTCTAAAGTGAAAATAATAAAGTATTCTCTTGAGGTTTATCAGATGATGGGACTTTCAACATAGTGTTTAGTGTATTCGAATGATTAAACCTTTCAATTTTTGTGATTCATAGTGTAAAGTGTTTTTGATACATTGATGGGACACTTTTTTGCACCTTTATATTTCTTTCAGAATATCACAAAATTGAAAGGAAATAATTGAGATTTTTTAATCATTTTCTATGAACCCTAAACTTCTGTTTCGTTATATTCTCACCGAAGGCTTATGGAAAGGCTCAACAAGAGGATATAGAATGCATTATGTAACAAAGTAACAGACTTTATCAACTGAATAATGACAATCCCCCCTTTCTCAGAATCTACTGGAGCGTCAAATATTTTCAATTTTACAAACATAGACGATAATCTCTCAGTGGCTTTGGCCCTATTCATTCTACCTGTTATCTTATCCATTTTCCAATTCCATTTTCCTCGCGACACTGGGAAAACCGGAAAACTTATTTCTGATATGGACTGCTACGGTAGCGTGAACACAGCTGCGGATGAGGAAGAAATAGCTCCATAATTTCATTTCCTAATGGCAAACCAGAATTATCATCCATGATAGAGCTCCCTATTCTTCGGAGAGAAATGATTACGAAAAAAATTGTAACGCAAGAATTCAGGTGTATAATTGTGTTGAATAGGTGGTTTTTGATCTGAAGGTTTTTCTGGAGAGAAAACATACTTTTGAAAACACTTTTATCGGAAGTATCAAGGATTTGTTCCTTCGAAAAAAAAAATAATATGAATATACAGCAGGCGCTGATCCAGGCCCCACTTTTGGGGGGGGAACTTTTAGATACTAAAAATACTGAAAATGTGGACCCCAGATTCCTCAGATCTTAAAAAAAGTCCTATAAACGTTGGGCCGCAAATGTTTTTTTTTCAAGATACAGTTTGATTTTTTCGAATTTTTTCTCACCTAAATTTGGCATAGATGTTTCAACTTGAAGATTTCATCATGTGATATGCAAATTTAAAATGCAGATTTACAGGGTGATATTTTTTCTGGAATAATGGCCGCTTTTTTCCTCCAGAGGTTTTTTTTTGGTGGACCGCTGATATTTAAGAAAAATATAAAATGGATTCGGTTCTTACTTGGTATAAATTCATTATAAATAAAATAAAACAAAATAATCATCAGGCTACACTTTTTATTTCTCTAGCGATTTTGCTATTCGTTTTCTTTCTAAAGTCGTTTCCCCTGGGTTTCTTTTTTTTTCGGACATTTTACCTACAATAAATGTCTTGATTTCTTCGACGCTGATGAACAATGCGTAAGTAATATATCTGATTCTCATATTTACAATCGATCACATACGATCTATGATAGATTACCTAGCACAGCACAAGATACAAAGGGCGGTAAGGCGTGCAAAGCTTTGAAAACTAAATGGGATTAAAAATATATGCTTCGCTGAAAACATTTAGCATTTTTCAGTAACTAGTTTCGAATTCAGAATCATAGGAATTTTCCATATGTTGAATGTATAAACAACTTCCACGTAATTCAAAGTGTTGTTTTTCGTTTCTGTTTGATACATTCCATCCCTCATTCAATTAGGGTAATAGGCAATGCTGCTTATATTGGTTGGGTCATGTGTTATTTATTGAACAGGTGGCTTAGTAAAGACGGTTTGGAGATTTTTATTGTAGGGAATGTTGATAAACGCAGCAAAGCGGACCAATATCATGTTGTTTTTAAAAAACAAGACTATATTTTTTCAGAAATATGAAAAGGCGACCACAAACTGGGGTAAATTGCCGCCCAAGTTTCACCCCTAACGCTGGACTTGAACTTCTCGACCGACAATAGTAGAACTGATGAAAAATATTGAGCTAATGGGACAAGTTATGTGAAGAATCGAATCCGTGAGAGCCCTTTAAGATCAACTGAGAATATTGCTCCTATAGGCTGTAGTGTTGACGAAAACACAAGTTTGTTGATTCCCCGTGAAACTTGGGAATTAGGTATAAATAATGATTTTTCATGGCCGGAATTAGGAGATTATTTCTCGAAGAGATGGTCACAATTGGCCATCGAGATCTTATTTTATTCAACACTTCTAGACTTTTTTATTTGGGGCCTCGTTAGAGATAAGGTCTTTGCCAATGTTTCACAATGGAATCGAAACCTTACAGATGAAACTCTTGTCACCTTCGAAGGTATGATTTATTTCTCAAGAGATTAATAATAATAATAATAATAATTTATTGATCCTTCAGGACACTTAACAATGTGTATAGGATAGGTATAGGATAGGATGCGGTATTTAATCCCGAGACCGAGTCGAACCTTTTCGTTTGACGCAAAAACGGCTCAAGATACGAAAATTTCAGGTATCCCGATGAACGGATATACCCAGCGCTGCGTTTGGGAAACGAGCTCCCAAAAAGAAGAACCTAGACCTAGATATTACAACCTTCATTTTGCCTAACCATAAAAACTCTCAATCTCAAACTCAGCAATCTCGCACAAAGGCCTCGTTCAGAACCTCTTAAAAAAAAAACCAAACTCGAATGTTTCAGATTGAGATAAACATCTGCGAACGACCGGATATTGGAATCAAAGGAGCCGGAAAATACATTGCGTCTGAAGGTGATGGCATAAAGGTTGGGTGGCCTCGAGGCAGAAAATTTAATTCAATAATCGAAATTCATGTTGGCGCGCCCTCGAATATCAGATTTTAACAGCTAGAAAAATCCCGCTTTGGTTTAGACGTGAAAGCAAGTAAAATCGCAGCGAGCCTTCCACGAACGCTTGATTTATTCAGGGAACAGATCCAGTTTTGCATATGAAATATAGGTTAGGTTTTATTTACGTTTTACGTGACCGGCTTCACTTGGCCCCCGAGGCGAGATCCAGCTGTGTTGATGGCCTAGTTATGGCGATATGATGCTTTTCGTTATACAATTTCATGGATGATATTGATATTTCATCCGATATGTTTCGTTCCCATTCTATGAATGTATATGTTACCAGCAATGTGTAAAATCCATTATTCTGTACGATAAATAGACAGTATTCATTGAACTAAAGGATATCCTTGTGAGTATAAGGTTTTGAGTTGAGGAAAAACGTAGAAGTATAAGCATTTCCTTTTTTTTCAAAATGGTTACCTTATAAAGGGTATGTTTTTCACAGCTATAGAACTTTAAATTGCAATAAAACAACGATGGATTATTCGATTGACATGAATTTTATTTATCCGCAAGATAATCTTATGGCATTACATTTTAAATATGATTTCTGACATATGACCGCCACGGCTGGTTCGGATGTAGTCCAATCTGGACGTCCAATTTTCGATGACTTTTCCTACATTTGTGGCCGTATATCGGCAATAACACGACGAATGTTGTCTTCCAAATGGTCAAGGGTTTGTGGCTTATCCGCATAGACCAATGACTTTACATAGCCCTACAGAAAGTAGTCTAGCGGTGTTGAATCACAAGATCTTGGAGGCCAATTCACAGGTCCAAAACGTGAAATTAGGCGGTCACCAAACGTGTCTTTCAATAAATCGATTGTGGCACGAGCTGTGTGACATGTTGCGCCGTCTTGTTGGAACCACAGCTCCTGGACATCATACAGTCAGTTTTTCTGGATGTAACGGTGTTTCGACATACACTTGAGGATTAGCTTCACTCCAAATCGCTAAACAAAATAAAATGGAAGTAGTGCACGATACGTATTCCGCACAGAGCCATTATTTTCGAAATAACATTGCACTTTTTGCAAGCGTTGTTCAGGTGTGAGTCTATTCATGATGAATTGCCAAACCAAACTGAGAATAAATCACTTGACAGCTGTTAAATCGGTCGCCATCTTGAACAGTAATGCCAACTTAAAGTTATATACCTCGAAAAAAAACACCCGTTACTTGCAGGATATCCTCAAAATTTGAGTAAAGGGATGTTGGCTTGTGTGTGCCGTGGCAGGTTTCAACCTGTTTATGATGGGATGAAAAAAGTCTATTGGCGTCAAATCGCTCTATGAAGATTAGGTGCTATGCACGGTTGGCACGAAATCGTAGAGGAAAACAAATCAGATCAATTAATCAAGAATTAATTCAAACAAGAGACAGATATGCATATGACGCCATCCAGGTAGCAGAGAATGAAGATAACCTACAACGCCTCGTGTATGAGTGCAAAATGGGCGTAGAAGAATTGAACAGGAGTATGAGCTGTGAGAAATCTGAGAGCATGGTCATCGCCAAAGAGCCTATCCGATATAAAATAGTAATCAACAACAAGTGTCAAAATTCAAATATCTAGGAGTAACAGTATCCAGAGAACGCTGCGTTGTAGGAAAAGTGTGAGCATGAACTCACAAAGCCGCAAAGATCAGAAGCTGCCTGATAGACGTTACTGGACCAATAGTCATGGGCGCCCGCAGGGGGGGCCAGGGGGGGCCATGGCCCCCCCTGAGATTTTGGATGCCTCATTTTTCAGCACAACACCCTCAATATTACTTTCTCAATCCAAAGGTCAAGGAAAAAAGGAAAGTAATAGATTCACAACTATTTTCCGGTTTTCAATGGAATTACATACTATACATATAATCCATAATCGGCAGAGGTATTTTTTGAATTAAAAACTTTTTTAGGCGCGTTGAGCACTTCTTGGGTGAAGAAAAATCATGGAACCGAAAGCACTCCATGCGTGTCAATTTGTTTATAAATTCATCTTATACACTGCGTCCGTAACCGTTAAGTATGGAACAAAATTCATTTTCAGCTAAACAGACCATTTTAAGAAATAATCCTGAAACATGTCGATTCTTTATTTTAATTTACCGTATTTTAAAATAATAATCTAATATACAGGGTGAATTACTTTCGAGTAATGACGTCAGCGTTATTTTTTTTTATGGAATACCCCCATTTTGACTCAATTTTCCGATTACTCTGGCTGAGCAGATTCCAAAAATGTATCACATGTTGATTCCAATTGGTACAGGGTGGACAAAAATACAATAGTTTTGTGTGTGCTCATAAAGTGACGCGTAAAATTCTTTATTAGTTAAATTAACAATATTATCAAAAATACGGCAATTGGTTTGAATATAACACCCTGTAGTTTGTTACATTTTTAGATTGATAAAAATGTATAAAAATAAGAAATAATTTCTTTCATATTCTGTCTGCTAGACCAAAAGTACCAAACATGTTTGGAAACAGCTCATTTTTATTAATCTAAAAATGTAACAAACCACAGGGTGTTACATTCAAACCAATTAGCGCTAGACAATAAGTATTTTTGATAATATTGTTAATTCAACTAATAAAGAATATTATGCGTTATTTTATGAGCACACACGAAACTATTGTATTTTTGTCCACCCTGTACCACTTTTAGTGATCTTTTGAAATTCAGAGTAGACGCTGGTGATAAATATAAATACAGAAATAGAAAGAAACGGAATACTGATGTCGCCTACGACAATCATGGATGCCTTATTGTTTTTCAATTATTTTCATTTTGCCCCCCCTGAGAAAAATTTCTGCGGGCGCCCATGCCAATAGTATTATTAACCATAAAGCAAAACTTGCATATATTAATCGTGTGTGAGACCAGTGCTCACAATCTCACATACGCCTCCGAAACAAGGTCAGAAACAACTTCAACCAAGAGAAAAGCAAGAACAACAGAAATGAGAATTTTAAGATGCATCATAGGAGTAACATTCAGAAATCATGTGGGGATATAAGGGAGGAAGTCGAGACGCAGGATGTGGTCAGATGGATCAGAGCACGCAGGAGGTTCTGGACCCTGTAAAAAGGATGGCTACTGAAAGACTGGCCAAATGAGCGGAAACACAGATCCCAAATGGGACGTCCACCAAAGAGATAAAAAGAAAGCTGGAGCTGGATATCACAAAAGACAACGATAGGAAGAAGGCAGAAAAAAAACAGGACACAGTCCTATTGAAAAAAGGAAGAAGAAGATTGTTATAAGCTAAGAGGAGCAGCTTTTGTGAGAACGACTGTGATGAAATTGATCAAAATTCAGCGAACCAGCTTCTATTTC
The DNA here is from genome assembly GCF_914767665.1 of Harmonia axyridis. NCBI lineage: Eukaryota > Metazoa > Arthropoda > Insecta > Coleoptera > Coccinellidae > Harmonia > Harmonia axyridis. The sequence goes on from NC_059507.1 coordinate 9,588,186, forward strand.
ATCGAAATTAAATTAGAGTTATTCTATTCACACTTTTTAATTATATAAATAACAATTGTTTCGCTACACAATAGCTTTGCCAGATCTAAAGAATTCAAAGCTTAAACTTCAGCGAAATATACGGAGTACAGTTTGAGTTTTAATATTTTTGTACGAATGTCTCTATTTCGCAGACTTAAAACGATTTCCATCAGTCACGTGAAGTAGGTGTGACACATAAAGGCGAACAAAGCTTTATAATAATTGAAAATGCAGCCCTTCTCGCATAGAGTTAATGGAAATGAATAATGACGCCACGGGAATTTCTCAGTTTCGGAAATGAAAAATGACAGCCGAAAAGTCATTCTGTCACAGAAGCACACTTTTAGCAATTTGGCAATTCCATATCACGCAATCCCCCTGAGTAAATAATTTCCCGTGGGAAAGTATAAATATACTCACCAGGTTTCCTCTAGACATTTTCGTAAAGTTTCCATGATGAGGATGGATTGATTCAGCTTGTGATGAATATCTGAGTGAAATAAAAAACGGAATGACAAAAAGTAGCGAATATTGTATGAAATCGAATATTTTGGAGGACTATTTACACTGAAGACGACCAATGATTAGGTAAAATACAAAAATTGATGGAACATAATTACTGTTTCGGATGATAAACAGCTGATTTGAAGGAACCTGTTGAGAAGCGAAATACACTGCTCAACAATTGATAGGGATCACTTACTTGTTCTAAATTTATTTCTGAAATATTCGCTCCAAGATTATAAATTTAGTCAGATATCAGAGTATTTTCAGTTGATAATATGGTTCACTTGAGAAAAGAATGAAAAAATGAAAAGTTGGAGAGAAAAAAGGACTTTATTAGGAACACTCAAAATTCTGTGTTTGAATAACATAAAAATTTTATGATGAAACCACAAGAAGGCTGAAGTTTCGGTTAAGCTAGTACCTAGTTGATCCCCCACGAGCTCGTCTCAAGCATTTTACCCTACGAGGCATACTTTCGATCAAACGATTTATAAAATTTTGGGTCAAATTCGTCCAAATATCCCGTAAAGCGTTAGAAAGGTCCTCCAGGTTATTGATCGGTTGTTCTAAGGTTGACAATTGTCTAGACATCTCAGATCAGACATGTTCGATGCAATTCATGTCTGAAGAGCGAGCTGGCCAGTCCATCCTATCAATAGCATGAGTTTCTAGCGCTTCATTAACCAGACGACTACGGTGTGGACAGGCATTATCGTCAATTAAAATGAAATTCTCGCCCACGGCAGCCGCAAACGGAACAATTATAGGTTCAATAATCATATCGTGATATCTCTGGCTGGTCATGGTGGTGTTCTGCAGAATAACCAACTCTGTGCGTTGGTTCAAACAAATGCCTCCCCATACACATATAGAACCTCCGCCAAAAGCTGTTGTGGGTACCATAAACTGTTCTGCATACCTTCGACCTCTTTCCCTCCAAGCAAGAATACGTCCATCGGAGTTGACCTAACGAAATCTAGACTCATCCGTAAATAAACATCGGCTCCAATCTTCAAGTGTCCAATTGCGGTGCTCCTCAGCCCATTGCCGTCGATGAACCCGGTGTTCCCTATTCAAACGGGGATGTTGTACCCTCCTACGTGCTCTCAAACCACGAACATGTAGTCGTCGTATTACAGTCTGGTTCGAAATTAGAACTCCTGTTGCAACTCTCAGTGATCTATTGAGCCGCCACGCCGGGTAGGTGGGATTTCTCCTAGCATTGAGGATCAAAAGACGATCTTGGGCAGCTGTTGTACTGCGCTGCCGACCTCCCCCATGAACATAAGTTACTGAGTCGTTTTGGATGAACCTATTCCAAGCCCGACTCACGACACTTTGCGAAACATTCAACCGCCGGGACACTTCTCGCTGGGACAAACCTTCCTGTATCCACCGTATGATTTGGTCCAGTTGCACAGGAGCCAAACGTCTTCTCGGCATGACTGATAAGCTGATATTGTTCTCATTTCTTCAATTATTGTCACCTTATGCGTTTGAACGAGAGAAAAAAAATAGATTTAATAACAAATACCACATTGCTTTTCACTCCACCTGTAACAGCCTACAGATAATAATCGATTTTGTGAACAAGAGCCGATGAAGTGAGGAAGACTTTGATATAATCAACTCAAAACATCTTACTTTTTCCTTAGGGAACATATAATGTACAGATATTCACGAGATAACTTGAAAAAAATACAAATGAAGAGAAGTTCATAAGTGATCCCTAGCAATTATTGATCAGTGTATTTTCATTATTATTTTGTGCACCTGCTTGGTGAAGGTATTCTCAATAAATAAAATTATCTGCAAAAAAAAAACTATGAGATAATATTGTCTGATATAAAAAATTTTATCCTAATCAACATTAAATCAAGCTGAGTAAAAAATTAATAATTGAGCAATATGATATTCTCATTATTGAAAGAATTAATCTTGTATTCTTCATTGGAGGGCTCATTTTTCCTAAGATATTCTTCCTTGTGATAGGAATATAATTTTGGGAGCGGACGTAATTGTTCATCTTTTCTTCTGGAATATTATTATGGAATTCATTCATTCGTCATCTGATTATTTCCGTCTCTCTATTCGTATTATTATCTGTATTGTTGAAAGAATTCTCTGGAGTCTTTGTGTTGTGATTTATATGTTAGCTGGAAATTGAAAAGCAAGTACACGATTTCAAACCCAATTTTCCTGAATAAATCATAGCATTTTTCAGCAGTGGCGTGTATAGACCTTCAGAAGTAAGGAAGGTGCTATATTTTTTTCCGAATTTTATGAAGATCTTCTCATATTTTCTCACAGAATTAGTCATAATCATTTAATTTGAATTATTTGTTGAAATCTCAGATTATGAATGATTAGGAAAAGGTAGCTCATGCCTACTACACTACGTCTATATTTATTGAATCTGGAATCGAATTGTTAAGTGACGCTTTATCAGTTTTTGTTCGAAAACTGAATAAAAACGAGTTTCAAGTATTGATAAAGCTGTTCTATCGACAAGAATGCTTGAAAGGTGGTATGAAAACTTTGAACGTAGTCTATACCTGATCCTGATCTTAAACATGTGAAAAATATTTTAACTTCCTATATTTTCGACTGTAATGAAAATCTTAAGACATATTTCAAGGATAGGATTGTATTTGATTATTTATATATAAGTTTAACTTAAAAATACAGGTCTGTTCACTGATTCGATTTTGTTTAATGTAATTCAGGCGACGCGAACTCAGTATTGCCGAAACTTTCCTTTACTTCCGGTGATAAAGCTATTTAATGAAATGGTCATATTTTTCTGAGAGTAATAAAATATATAGAGATGCCTTTTCCAACTGTTTTATTAAGCCGAAAACCGGAGCTTGTTTTTCATTTACCTAGACTTGCTACCATAACAACGGCATAACCAAAGCTTAGTTTCGATATTTTCAGTAATTTCCGGACCCCGACACATTCAGTGATTTACTGGCAAAAGTTAGTTGCTATTTCATTACTTTCAGAAGTATAAGCATCATACAACATCCCCCACCTCTTCTTAGCTCCCCTTGTCCACAAATCAAAACAACAAAGATAGACAATACCTTTTTGAATTCGCAATATTCTGGAATATAATAAGTGCATTATAAGTTGCACAAATGAAATAAATCACCTATCGTCAATCTCTTGTGAATCAAAGGAGGCTACTTATCACTAAAAAAAGGTCGCGATTTTTTCTTTAACTATTTCAAAACAGTACTTTTTGCTAGATATCTAATCGAACTCATAAATCAGATATTCATGATGATAAAATACATCTTGCTGGTGGATGAGATAACTATAGAAATTTCAGTATTATGTTCTCCACCTACATCATATTAGGTAGAATATGCTGATGAGACTCAATTTGAACATTCCAGGAGGGAGTGGGAAGTAGATAATTTAGAGAATTCCTTCAGATGCAGTGAATTCATACGTTTAGTATTCATTCATGTTTGAATCGTTTTGATTCGACAATTTTCAATAGAAATAATTTCACGTTACTATTTAACCGATAAGATCTAGTATATACTGTTCATGACACTACTGAATCATCAATTTGCGCTAATTGCTATTTTCATATATCACTTAGTACAAGGTAATATTCTTATGAGAAGAAAATATTCGAGGAGAATAAATGAATCGAAAAATTGAAATAAAATGATCAAAATTGTTGTTGTGTGCTTATTGACATTTCAAGGTGCTAAACAAGCGAGAAAACATAACCTAATATGAATTTAATCATATCCAGGTACATCTCAAATAGAAGTACCATATAGGACACTTCTGTGTTGTCAAGTTGGCATTGAAATATTAGTTTTTTTGTGGTCTTATTATGATCAATGCTCTTCTGATGTAGGAATGGTGGAATATTTCATATTTTATCCCAAAGAAATACCAAAATGGGTATACGGAGACCTACCTAGATAATGATTGAAGTGCATTCCCATTCAAATGATATAAATCGTATATAATGCCACTGTCGTGTGAAATTCGAATTTTTAATGTCATGGTAAGGCTATTTTCTGATATGAATTCAACTCGAAATCTTAAATAACCAACAATTTGTTCAAAGCTCTCAGGAGATGTTCATCATTGTATAAGTTTTCAATTATCAGTGAAACGAAAAGTAAAAAAAAAAATAAATAAATAAAAGTAACAATTTTGTAGCATTTGCAGTTGAAATTTGAAATATAAGTATGAAATCTGGGTGGAACTGATAAATTACCACACTATTTCATTTCACAAGTGCAAGAATCTGTACGGATTTGCCACAGAAATAAAGAACACAAATCTGATATTGCAGTTACAACAGATCAGACCGATTTAAAATAGAAAATTGCTTTGAATTTTTTTGCTATTCTAGAAGTGAATCCAAACTATACAACTACCTTAGTTCTAACGGAATAAAGACCTCCTTTAGTACTCTGAAGGTAAATGCCTATAGGTTGGATTTTTATCTCAGCAACATGTAAAATAATTGAGAACACAATCAGAACAATTCTCTCAAAGCTCAATGAGACGAAAGATAGCAACTCTTAGCGAATAATTATATGAAATCTCTTTAATTATTTCCTCCCCTCTGTATTTCTAAGATATACCTGAAACAATTACCGCACCGTCTAGCTTATATGAAAAAGGCTTTTCTGTCAACGAGAACCGCGTCCTTAGTGGGAAATAATTCATCTACTTAATTTTGAAACATAACCGTAACCTCTCCATTTAGTTTATACATTCCAGTCTAGCTTGCGAATCAGATGAAAGAAACTGAAAGTTTTAAACTGAAGGGGGAACCCCTAAAGCAACAGATTGCGTTTAGAATTTGCGTATGGACGAGGTGGATGACATGGAATCGGCACAGTCTCATCAACCGTGTCTGAGACTGCAACTCAAATATTCCCACAGATCTGCGAAGGACGCCCCGTACCAATTTTCTGTGCGCATGTTACAGGTGTATTGATTCTGCGCTTCTTTCCCCAGGATATGGCAGTCTAGATGTTAAAGAAATAATAATTTGATATATCATGCTCGTTTCATACAAATACCCGACATTAAAATGATCGTTTCTCATTTTAATCCTGAAATTTTATAGCCGATTCACCGGGAAGTATATGCGCTTGAAGCATAAAAGAGGATGAAGAAAAAATTAGATGAGCTGAATGATACCGTGTCTTCAATCTCAATAAGTTTTTTCCCTGATGAGATATACTTTTATACGCAAAGTGAACGTTTGAAATCTACTGAATTTATTCTTAAGTGCAGTTCATAACTATTTCAGGATTATCAAAGAGAGATTTAATAGTTTCAGATTACTCCAACTAATTTTGGGAATGTGTATACGAAGCATACAAAGAGGGACCTCTCACTTAAGTTTCGTCTATTGAAGGATATTTTGATATCTTTCTTTGAAACACAGTTACTTTCTCTGGTAAATATACAGGGTGATGCACGAAGACCGTTGCTAGGAACATTTCTAAGAAAAACTCGAGATAAACGCTTCGAACTTTATGTTTGAACTGTTGTGGGTTACAGATGAATTGTTGGAAGAAACTTTCTGATACTAGAGCAGTAGTATGTATTTCACTTTTGAATTTTTTATGGCTTAAATTTCAACTGACCATTAGAGAATGGCTTCTCATTCGGAAAAAAAATAGTTTTTAGATTTTCTTCATGGCTGACTTTAACATCGAAATCGAAACAGTATAAATCTTCAATAAAAATTTCAATTTTCAATTTTTCAAACGTACAATAACAACGTTATTTGTTGACTGCTGAGATCATCAGAAAGCTCTATTTTTCCTTCGCCTGAGGGCAAAATGTTGCTATGACAACAAACAACTACTTTTCCGTCCACCGAAGGAAGAAGTGTAGCTAGCAATGATAACTATCAACTATTATACAATATTAATTAAGCCTTCAATAATTTGTCACTTTCAAGTTTTATCACTTGAGGTTGCTGCAGCTTCAGATATTCGAATGATAAACCACCAGAATCGAGCAACTCGTAACAAAAACAAAAAAAAAAGAACTCATTAATTGTGACAACTATTTAACTAAGATATCCCGCAGTCATGAATATCAGTGTGTTTTAGATTAATGAGCTGATACTTAGGTGATTCAAAGGAGAGTTTGATTCGAACAATGACTGAAACTGTACAGGATTGAATTTTTTGAGACTCTATTTTGTCAAAGGCGGTTTCGCGAGATAAATCACCGAATCCACTAACGGAAGCTGAAACACAGATTGATATGAACGTCAATCGAGCTTTATAAAGTATACATGCAAAAGCCATTTGGAAAGTACTCGAGCTCTACATGGCTGGAATATATGAATATTCAATCTCCATGAGCGAAACAGTGTTTGTCTATTCAATTTTATTTTATCACAGGTGTATACTCCCCTTGTTGCTGCGTGAATACATAAGGTGGAATACGTGAAACCAAACAATTAGATTAATTTGAAAAAATAGTAATGGCATATTTTTTGTGCAAGTTATCTCATGAAGAATTCTATTTTCATCTCCTTTGAAATATACAGGGTGAGTCTTTGACTTGTACATATATTTCAACCGAAGACTCCTGAAGTCAAAGAAAACCCATTTTTCTTATCATTTTTTCCGATTTGGTTGAAAAGAAAAATTAATTTTGAGTTATATCTCGCGAATGGAATGGAATCGAAGGAAATGATTCTTGGAATATATTTGTTTTGTTGATATGCCACTGTAGCCCTATGGGTGTTTCCTAAACATGCGGCAAAAATTCAGGGGGTTGTTCCTTGGACTATTAAGAATATTTTGTCTTTTGATGATTTTTGAAAAACCTATTTGTTTCGAAGATATAGGGGAAACAAAATTTCAGATAATAACATTTTATTATGAAAAATTACATGAAAATTCAACTCAACCTACAAAAACTGTTGAAAATGACCACCTCTAGCCAGCATACAAGCATCCAATCTTCTCCTCATTGACTGCCGAACCCTTTCAAAAACACCAGGATCATTTCTTATTAAGTTACACCCAGCAATGATCCGATTTCGCAAGTCTTCCACATTTTCTACTGGAGTGGTATAAACTAATGATTTTAGATGGCCCCATAGGAAATAATCTAAGGGGTTTAAGTCCGGGGAACGAGCAAGCCATAAATGAGGTCCACCTCTTCCAATCCAGCGATCTCCGTATGTTAATGTTAAAAACTCACGAGCAACCAAACTAAAATGCGCTGGTGCACCATCGTGCATAAACCACATTGCATGTCTTATTGCCAATGGTACATCCTCCAAAAACAGAGGTAACGTTTGTTCTAAAAAGTTGCGATACACGTCCCCGGTAAGTCTTTCTGGTAAAAATATCGGCCCTATTAGGCAGTCACCCACAATACCAACCCAAACATTCAATGAGAACTGATGTTGAAAACGATCTTCAATTACCTCATGTGGATTTTCGTCGGCCCATACATGGTTGTTATGAACATTTCTTATTGCATTTCTTGAGAAATTCGCTTCATCGGTAAAAAGAATCAGCGTCAGTAATTGAGGAATTTGAACTAATGTGGTTAAAAGCCATTGACAAAATGCAATACGTGGGGGGAAATCAGTAGGAATAAGTGCCTGAACGCGTTGCATATGGTATGGGTATAACAAATTGTCTTTAAGAATTTTCCAAACAGTCTTATTACTCACATTCAAAGTATTGGAAATTTTTCGAGTAGAAGTACTAGGGTCTTCTTCGATCATGTCCAGCACATTCTCTTCCAGTTCCACCGTTCTTACTGTGTTTGGTTTTCCTGGTCCCCCCATTTTTTTCAATGCGCCTGTTTCATGCAGACGTTGATGAATATTTTGAAACAATTTTCTGTCAGGAATATTACGCCCAGGAAATCGTTCAATGTACAATCTCCTAGCTTTTAATGAATTTCCATCAGCAAGTCCATAAATGAAATGCATGTCAGTCATCTCGGTGTTTGTATAGCGATTCATAATAGTCAAAGATAAAATGTTAATTGCTAATACATCACAAAACGAATTCAAATGAAAACCGTGTTTAATCTGTATTCCTTTACCATCTGCATTTATCAATTTTTAGTCAAAAAACTGGCCGTTTTTAGTAATTGGAATGTTGTTAAACAAATTTAAAAATAAATTGTACCTACTTAGTAAACACAGTGTGGTACGCATTTTTATTTAAACTATTATTAATTTTAAAAATATGAAAAATGTTGTTCGCCCTGTATCTTCGAAACAAAGAGGTTTTTCAAAAATCATCCAAGGACAAAACATGCTTAAAATAGTCCAAGGAACAACCCCCTGAATTTTTGCCGCATGTTTAGGAAACATCCTGTATATATACCTGTAGGTATCGTATTCTTCAATACTCTCAAAACATTCCTTTCCTATAGAGGGGAAAGATGGGGGAAGATTTGCTTAAACACCTATACCATTTGAGGAGAACTCCCCCAATTCAAACCCCTCTTTTACAATGATGAAATTAATTGCGAACGAGGCTCTTCAAACGTTGAACCTCAAGTCAATGTCGTCTATGTATAGTATTATTTTCCAAAACCTTATTCGCCTTAGGAAAATTGTTTCCCCCGTCTGAAATGAGGTTTTCACAGTACCTGGGGTTCAAAATGTATCGCTCGAAACTCCATAGCTACCCTGCGAAGACAATAATCTTGGAGTTTTTCATCAAGAGAAAATCTCCCAATGATACGTTTTCAATCATGATGTTTTGACTCCTTCGGTAAATTTGCTTTATGTCTCCCCAAAGTATAAACTAATATAATGACAAAATTTCACTCTGAATCTCCTTCCCAATAAGCAAATGATTCTTTAATGAAGTATGTGGTGGACCAAGGTAATTGCAGAAAGCATCAGACATAACAATCTCAACTGAATCAAATCTGTCATCACGGATTTATTGGGTGTTTTGATTTCAATATTCTTCCCGAATTTTCCATGGTTTATTTGCTATTATTCAGATGATTCGATCAGCGTAACATTCTGGACGGAGCTCGAAATTAGTTATTTTATCTGAATACCCAAAATTTCGACTCCGTCGGTTTTGTGATTATGAAAATATCATGTAATTATTTTTGATATTCTTCCTGAATATACTTCTCGTCTTTTTACGTGATTTTGTTCCGTTTATATGGAGTATTTTTGTTTTTTCTTCCTTTTTCTGTTTCTTCTTTTATTCCGACCCTTCATTGTCTGAGGGGATTCGAAAAATGTTGTTATTGAACGTGTATTTCTTTAGATACTTTGCCTGATCACAGTTTAACGAAGAATGTTATTCATATAGCATCAAGACCACCCGAAATAACTTTTCTAAAATAATTGTGGAAAACACATCTGTACTCACAAGAAAATCGATATCAGCGGGTTAATTAAACTTATAATCGTCCAATTTCGAATTGAATGATTGCGTTCAAGCACTCGGCAACTTTGGACCGGGCTAAATTCTCACAAATTCTGAGGAAGTACGTGGTTCCAGAGTTGAGGCAATACAACAGTTATGGGAATCAGTTTCCTCGAAGTTGATCAGATTTTGTTTAGGTTTATTATAGCGACTCGTACTCGGCATTGCCTGTGCATCTCTTTTCTTCCATTGTTGTCACTATTTGGTGAAATATTTCCATAGGAAACCACTACAAACAACGATGCGAAAGTACGAGCAAGCTCCTTAAAATCGAAGAATAATATCCTGCAAGAGTAGCCAGTTTATCTCAAACTTTCTCGAGAGTGAGTAAACTAACCAGTTTCTCTAGGAATCTCAATGATAATCTTCGAGTTTTGGGTAACACCAGTATTAAATTTGAGACCCTCTTCGAGATGAACGTTATCATTAATCCGCTATCTATGTTAACAGGGAACACAATTCATGAAAAGTTCCACTACTGTAACAAATATCGACCAATGTGGACGATAATAGGAAGCCTTTTTCATTACACTAGTAGCATATAGCATTAAATCTGTGGGAGTATGAGCGAAAGAACTCCACAAAACGAGTTCACATGGCGAGATTGGAAGGAACCAAAATACAGAAGCGTAAGATGCATCATCTCATATTCCCGACAGATGCTGAGTGATTTATAATCATGTCAGTAAGTTACGGATTGAACATAAATAATCTAAATTGAGTGGAGCATTTTTATATACTGTAGGTATGATGTTTATGAGGTATCATTATCTAGAAGGAAGGATAAGCAATTCGAATATCCTCGACCATTTCCCTGAATATAATGCAAATAGAAAATGTGCCATCGATGAAATGATTCAGGGGAGATTTATGTATTTTGGGGAAACGGCGTTTTTACCTTCTTAAGTTGTCGAAGGAATGGTGGTAACAATTGATTCACAACAGAACCAATTTCCTTTGCTGACTTGAGTTAGGTCAACATGATTTATTGGGAAGTGGCTTCAGTAACAGGCATGCTGGTAACTATATGTAGAGATGCATTCAAGTCAAACTAGTTTGATTTTATCCACAAACTTGACTTGACTTGAAAATCAAACTCTTTATGTAAAAAAGCTTGACTCGACTTGATTTTTGTATCTTTAGGTTTGGCTTGAAATCAAACTTCTTCAAACAGTTTGAAATTTGAATATCATATTAGGCAATGTGTCTGAACTAGGGCTGGGACTTTTTCGCCTTTTTGTATTCGAATATTCATCCATAAATTTATTCGATTATTCGAATAATTCATTCAAACAAATATTCATGCTTGATTATTCATGAGTAGTCATGAATATTCAACTATTCGTTGATTATTCAGTGATTATTCAATGATTATTCAGTGATTATTCAATGATTATTCAGTGATTATTCAATGATTATTCAGTGATTATTCAATGATTATTCAGTGATTATTCAATGATTATTCAGTGATTATTCAATGAATATTCAGTGATTAAACTCATGTTTTAATGAACCAATAAAATCCGAGCGTTTTGATGAGTGAATATACCTTTTGCGACGTGGTATAATCGTTTTGGTGTTTTGCCTCTCGCCATATACGCTCTATTAGTGTGACGTCACATCCGCCATTTTTGTTTCTCCTGTCAGTGTTCGGAATCCAAACAAATAAATTGTCATTCAAATTAGTACCGTCTCGTTGAAGGAATTGGCTTATTTTCATAAATAAGAGTATTTGAGGAACTTTTTCAGTATTAATTGATAGACAGAAGGAACGAGGTTAATACCAGTAACTTTGAATTCTGTATCATTCCCCAGATTTTGTAAAAAGCCGTGTTTATTAGTTGAACCTCAAGTTCGAACTTACGGCATTAATCTCGTTCCTTCTGTCTATAAATTAATAGTAAAATCGTTCCTCAAATAATCTTATTTATCAAAATAAGCCAATTTCTTCAACGACAACATACTAATTTGAATGATAATTTGTTTGTTTGGATTCCGAACACTGACAGGAGTTAATTTATAATTTCAATTCAATTGTATGTATCAATTTCAATATTATGTAATTTCCAGTAATTTTAATATTAATAAAACGATTTGTCCGTAGTGAATCACAAAACCTTGTTTTGATCATTCCTGAAGAGTGAGTCAAGTGATCATTCAAACTTTCATTCGTAACTTCATAACTATCCAACTACTCACTGAATAGAAAACTATTCACTGAATAATCAGTGAATACTCAACTATTCACTGATAATTCATGAATAGAAAAGTAGTCATTGATTATTCAACTATTCAGTGAATACTCGACTATTCACTGATTATTCATGAATAGAAAAGTAGTCATTGATTATTCAACTATTCAGTGAATATTCATGATTATTCGAATAATGCAGAATGCAATTATTCGAATAATTATTCAATGATTATTCGAATATTCAAATCATTCATTCATGATTCCCAGCCCTTGTCTGAACCTGTACTCTGCTACTCCGAAAATTAGTTATAGTTCATATTTAGAAGGATACGCTTGGCTTGTTCCGTTTTTTATGAAGTGTGTGTGTGTGTTGGAACTCGAAATGTCTGAACCTGAACTTTTTTCATGTAGCTCAAGCAGCTCGGAATACATACCAGATCAAATCGAGTCTGATTTTGAAAAATCCCTTCCAAAAACTATAAGGAAAAATCTCTAGAAAATCTCAGACTTGATAAACAAGAAAAAGGAATAAACCGATTCTTTTGATGCTGCAGCAGGCGTTTCCAAAACAATGAAAATTGCAAAGAGCAAATTATGTAAAAATGAAGAACAACAGTATAAAATGTCAATAGTGGAACTAGTTCTTCAACGACATTTGATGACAAGCCACAAAAAATTGTATGAAGGAGAATTTTCGCAGGAAGCAATACCTTCTGGATCAAGTATTATTTGTGGTAGAAACAACATAAAACGTTGGATCCAAAATTGTCAAAATAGTTTTTAGACGGCAGCTCCTCCATTCTTAAAGTTGAAACTATGTGGTTTGCTTTATTGTATTAAATTTGTAATTTCTATTAGCAGGGGGCTTTAGTGCCAGATTTTTTGCATTCACTTAATTGGTAACAAGTGCTGAAGTAAGAACCTCACTTTTCACGAAGAATTTTGAGGTGAGAAGTTGCGGAGTTGAAAATAATGTATTTTCTTTTTTTTAAATTAATGCGGGTATTTGTTGTACCTACTTTCTATACTTAACATGAATATTTTACCCATTGAAGGTATATCTAGTAAATAAGTTAATTTTTAAAGTCTTTCAAACTGGTTCGACAAACAGTTTGAATTTTCAAACCTGTAACCAATCTCCAGTTTGATTTGACTTGAATCTGAAAGATTGACTCTGAAACATTCAAGTCAAACTTGTGTAACTTTAACTATATGGCAGCAAAATAGTTATTTATAATACAAGTGCAGAAGGCATTGATATTCTTCCACGAGTTCAAAATTCAAAAACGAGCCACGAAGTGGCGAGTTTTGGAATGAACGAGTGGTAGAATGAGCTTTCTGTACGAGTATTATACATTATTTTCTCTAATTCATTGCATTTTCATTGAAATTAATGAAATATTTCCATAAATATAATTTAGTGATTTTTGCATTGAAAAATGTTGGTTGGCAGAACTGATTTCTTTAAGGCAATTTGATGAATTGACAGATAAAGCCGTAGCGGAAAGTTCGGAGTGCCAACATAGAATAATAAAATATAACCATGAAAACTGTGCGTTTCTGATATATTCTCGCACGATTTTGTTCTACAAGATGTGGAAGAATGAACGGAATAACCACAGAATTAGAGAAAACAAATTTCCAGTATCTGGGAATGATGATATTTTGAAAAACCGGAAACGGGATAATTTTCAATATATCTGCGGCTAAAATTTGCCTTGAAAAATTTGGGTGTCCCATTTGAGAAACAACAACTATCCTTCATATCTCGGAAACGATAATTGATTTTTATGGTTTGTTATGAGTATCATATGAACCATAAAAATCACTTAAAATAACGTTTTAGAATTTTTCGAACAGAAACGCCCTGTAACTCTAGAACCAATCAAGATATTTGAATTGCTTTCTGATATCTTATTATTTCGAAAAAAGAAATCGATGATCCTTGAAGATTTTTTCTCTTCTCATCTTCTGTTAGCATTGGATTTGGGGCACCCTGTGCTACTCAATCTCCTGTACTTCATAAACTAATAGACATATTTCAATACTGCTGCATGTACTCGTTTATTCGTGAAACACTCTGTATATTGATTTTTGACGCAATTTTGGCAGTTATATGGTTGAATCGTTCATTTTGTTCGTTGCGGTTCAATTATCTGGCTAGAATAAGCAGATTGAGACTCCTGGGAATACTTGTTGGAATATCCAGCGAACGTGCTGACTTGAACGTGAAGAAAGTGGTAACTAATTGGATCTGAAACAGAAACCTGTTGGATCAGCTCACAGTTTCCCAACAGATTAAGTTGTTCGCGTGCGTCATCCTTATATGGGTTTTCTGTTCAAATTGAAATTGTGGAGTTTATTTGGACCGAAACTGGTCGTATGCCAAAAATAAATAAAACTCTCCAATAATGTAAACTTATGGTAGAATCTGGAGAAGGTAGCGAATTTTTGAAAACGGAATGTACAGGGTGTTTTTTCAACCTGCAAATTCAATCTGAACCTATCATAATTTCCACCATGTATTTTTGATTATTTTGTTCTACACTGAAAATTTCATCAATATTGATCAAGCCATGCCAAAGTTATGAATAAAAGAAAAATCGATCGAATCGGACAAATCACCCTGTAGACTATCCATAAAGGCCCCCAACCATAAACCAAACATTGTTTCGAAACTGCCTTGAGTAGTGTAAACTACTCTTAAAATCTGACGGTCTCTTCCGGAATAACCCTGTAAAGATTGTTATGAAATGTGTAGTTATATAAAAAATTCCTCCTTATTGGTGCCATCTAGATATAAATATTCAATCTGATGGACTGCTCATCAATTTTTAGACTAAGTTTTTTAATTTTTCTGTAGGTAGTCCATTAGGAGTTCTCTTGTTATCAATTTTGTTCTTTGAATTATGTTTTCCTGTAATTTGGATATTTTTCTAGTTAATTACAACCATTTTTGAAATAACTGTTTCATTTTAGTATAGTTTGTTGACAGTAATACTGTTTTCAATATTGTTTATTGTTATTAGAATAATGTTTTTCTGGAATTGGGATATTCCTCTGATGGAAAAATAAATTCTTATTATTTTATTATTGTTTTTTCTTTTGTAGCTTTGTGTTCATAGCGGCATCAGAATCATAAGCAATTTAAGCACTGATGTATTGTTAGGTGTTTAGGCATGGCTCCTACATGCACTTACCTACAGCTCTGTGATATTCAAGGTTTCAATTGTCCTAAAAATAAAGGGGTGCCAAAAAATCTTGACTGCAAGTTAGTGCTTAGATCTTCCATGGTTCTAGAGCCCCTATTTACATGAAACTAAGAATATATAATATACACGCATATCCTAACATATTTGTCTTGAATTTTCTGTGATCCTGATGAAGCTGTTCACTCGAAATTTTTCACGATGCTTTGAAATGCTTGTGCAATATATACGCGCAAACTTTCAACCCGAGCAGATCTGTAATCACGAAAATATTGGGTATTATTTTTTCTTTTTTAATTTTATATAATTCTGATTTTCTGTATCACGTATTCGACAGATAATAAATAAACCCCTGACAGGAGAGTTCCGAGTACCTACATATAATATTGAAATGAAAATGAAATCTGTGTGAAACTGAGATACCTACTCCCGTACAATTTTGTTCTACAAGGTATGACAGTATAAACGAATTTGTCACAGAACGGAATTAGAGAAAAGTAATTAAGAAAGCTACATTTTCAATAGAAATAGATGGGTGAAAGATACCGAACAAGTGAAAAATAGGAATTGAAAAATTCCAATTGTAATAAAAACTAATCTTCGTAATGAGTCGTCTTCAAATTTCAACCACCCTTGCACAATCTCTCATATTTCCACCCCTTATCGATGAGGGAAGGATAAGAGCGACCCCATTATTGGAGCATTGGAGATGGAGGGCAGATATGGGGGAAGTTACAGGTAAAGCCCTGTTTGTACTCAGCTACAATGCGGGATTTCATCGAAGTTGTGCTTTGAATACAACAATCTCTTATCTTCCAGTCTTTCACTTCCACGAAAAATGTTTCTACTGGGAAGTGCGACAGCGTTAAAAACATACTCATTCGCTCCTTCAATCTCCACTTAATACCTTATACTAAAGAAATTGCTTCTACGTGAATAAGTACGTAATTCTTGATTATTCCAACAATGCATCATTCGAAGAATTCGAATCTTTTCGCGAAAATACAGCTTTGTTCAAGATAATAGGCGAAGACTCGAAGATTTATAAGAAAAAATTCGAGAGAAGTCTCCTTAAAATCAACTCGAGTTTGGTTCATTATTTCTAGTAAAAAACATTAAGAATTAGTAAGGGATTTTCTTTTAACCCCGCTGAAATGTTCAGAGTGTACGTTTTGCGATGTGAAGAATAAAAAAACTGAATGAAAAAGCTCGTCCAGAGTTTTTCTCGAAAATCATTATAGCTAATTGCATGAAATAACAACAATCAGATGCTCTTTAGTATTGATCATTTTAAAGACAACAAATCCAGGAATAAAATCTTAAAAAATTCATCATTCTGCAAACTAGCACTATATCACTAACGATGTTTCTTTCTCACAAAACTTTCAAAACTCAGAGCTTTTCCTGTAACAAATCAATCATAAACACTTGGCAAATTCAATAGTCTATTCGTTTTTAAGGGATGATTGAGAGATAAAAGATGTTAAACAAGTGCATATTTGAACGAATTTCATTTATGAATAGTTCGAAATACTCAGTCATAGCAAGAACCTATTTGTTAGATTTCAATAATCCCTCGATTTGAGGATATCAAATTCCAATCGATTATATTTCGGAAATTGAAAAGCAAAAAATCCTAGCATTTTTCAGCAGAAGTGGGGAAGCTGCTACATTTTTTTTTAATTCTGTATAATCTTTAATCTCTTTTATCAAGTCCTAGGTTTAGCGCACAGATGGCACCTCCAGTGTCAACTAGCCATACCACTTTTTTCTCGTTAGTTCCAAGCTTCAAGAGAAGTGTATCAAAATTTTCTTAAAGTTAAGTCTGGATGGAAATATTGAAGGTGAAGTGACGCTACATTTATTGTAGTTTAAGAAATGGATGAAAACGAGTTTCGTGTATTGATAAAAAATAAAAAATGAGATTCTATTGGTAAGGCTGGAGTGAATTGTTGTATCCATTCATCAAAGCTGCTTCGTACATTTTCACTATACTCGTTTCAACAGTGACAGGTGTCCTTGTCGGAAAATGAATTGAATTTATATTGAATTACGTTATTCTGTTTGTCGCGTATACATAATAAATATTACAATAGTTTCGTTAATATAATAGCAACGTTATTTTACATTGAACAAAACTGTGAATTATTCATGAAATTCCAATTTCATTGAAGTTGTTCATTTCCAGTGATTCGATCAATTGGAGGGAGTAACTGAATGCTTGTTCCAGGTGGAACTCCATGATTTTAAATTTTAATTTTGAACCAACTGGTCTCAAACGATTTCGTTGAACTCGTTGATGAAGAATTCAAGATAACTCGAAATGGAATCTGCTGGAGACTTGAAATTTTCAGTGTAGGTTCAGCTTTTCAATAACTCGGTTGAGTTAAAATTGAAAAAAATCCCATCAAGTGAAAATCGTGTCAATCCAATATTTGATACATCAATGGGCGAAAAACATCACAGAAAGTAGTACCATAGAGTACTCTTCGGTGTTGTCAAGTTGACATCAAAATATTTGTTTTTCTATGGACTAATTATTACCAATGCTAGCTCATCAATAAGAGTGTTAAATTATTCCATTTTCAACAAATTTCAAATTGTCTATATGGAAATAATAATAATAACAATAACTCTTTATTCAGTGAAAAACACTAGTTACAACAGAAAAAAGAAATATCGAAAGGCGAGAAATCGAACCTCCCTCGCCAACCATTAATTATTTTTTTTGCTTTTGGTGTTTCCTTCAATAATAAATCTTTGGAATAGCTCAAGGAAAGAAAAGTCACATACCTGAAATCTTCACAGTTAAAGTTTTGGAATATGTAGAATGCAAAAGCGTCCAGCGCTTTTCTTGAAAACTATTTCAGATATTTGCACGAGAATTGTTTCAAAAATTGATAGGAACAATGCCTCACCAAGCTGGAGAACAAAATCCATGCATTTTAGTGGCAAAATCGAACAATCTGAAAAACTCGTCAACTAAGAACATGCTTTGCCACGATTAAACTGAATAATATTTTGTCACCGCAATACCCTAGCGTTTATTGTTTCACTGTTATGAATTTTTCAATACCTATTTCCTCTGAATATTTAATTTCCCCGAGAGAACCATTCCCAAGAGTTGATAAAGGACATTGTGTTGAAAGTTTCAGGTAATTCTATATTTTAATGGCTTGTTACCTTGATCAAGCACTCTAATGCTCATGACTTTTCTGCTCTTCTTATTTTGCTCTATTTAGACATGTAGGATTTTATAATTCTGATTGAAAGTATGTCGTCTCTTCAATGTACTATAATCCCAGCTAGAAATTGATTCAGAAGAAAAAAGTTTAGGAATAAATCATGTACCTATATATGATGGGTTTCATAAAACTTTTATCGTGGTGATTGGCTCGATTAAATCACTTGTGTTTTCAATTTTAGTTAATTTTTGACGCTTCCATAGATTTTAAACTACAATCAATGAGTTTATTGATCAATCAAAGTTTTATGAAACCCGTCCTTAGGCTAAAAAGCGAAAAGGTCCTGTTCACATAAATTAAGAAGATTCTTGAATATTGACATCCAATTGAAACCACACCTATATATTTCTACGGTTGAAGTATAATTCCATTTCAACTGCGGAATATAGTATTCACTGGCTGTATAATGTTTGAAGTGAAGACATTGTTGAAAATCGACCATTGTTTAGCGATCCCAAACTTACTGAATTCAGTGTTTGTTTTAGGTTCATTCTCATGAGATTAAATACAATATTGTAATGGAATTATTGAATTCCTTATAATCTCGTAGCATGAGGACTGGGTTCTGCAAGGATTCAACAACCTCCTACTGAAGAGGAAGAGGAAGGTGAATTGGATATCCATATTCACCGTTTCAATGTATTTTATCCCAATTTTCATGAATCTGTGAGTGAAATCTTAAAAGCTTAGACTTTGTTCGAGTAAGGAGAATTGGTTATGTTCTGTATAAGATTTTCCTTTGTATCCCACACAACCTAATTGTTTACCCAACAACGAATGGTCGAGATATGAACATTTCTTTTCAGTCTGGGACTTGAATTCCTTACCCTCGATTAAGAACGTAACGATTAAGAAAAAACTAGACCAACTATATAATCTTTCAGCCTTGAATTAATGAAAACCATTCATTTTTCTATTCGAGCTCTTCTGTTATTCTGTTGTATTTTGTAGTGTAGATTAGTGGTGAAAGACTGAAATAAGAATTCTTTATAAAATGCCAACGTTTTGATCTTTGATTACGGTCTAGATGCTAGTAAGTACAATATGAAACCATTATGTGAGAAAATAACCTATAGCAAATAACACAATTTTAAACATTGGAGACCATCCATATTGCATAAGAAAGCAACCCGTTGGGATTTATCTTGAACATACCAATTCATATAAAATATTGTAACATTATACGCAGTGAAAGAAAACTCAAATAAGAAATATAAAACCTGATAGTAAACGACATCGAAGAGTTTGATGTTTTCTGAAAAGTTGAAAAGATCTCTTGTCAGTACGCTAATATCAATATTTTCATTATACAAGGTGCGGCACGGAGGGCGGACGTTTTTCAGATGGGCATAACTTTCCCCCACTGAGGACGAGAGAAGTGGGGAAGGTGCCGTTAGACTTGTGTGTTCCTAGCATTTATTTACCAGTTGTCGTCATGGAGCCTTGGACGGTGGAGCATCGTGTTTTCGCCTATGATAGTTTCGTCCGAAATAATGAGTCAGTCACGGTCGTGCAGCGTGAGTTTCGTCGCCATTTCCACATTCATCGGAATAGAGCTATTCCCTCTCGAAACACCATCCTTCGTTGGGTTGAATCACTTCGCAGACGTGGTGAACTGATCAACAGAAGACCAAGAGGACCTGTGCGAACAGTTCGAACGCCTGAAAATGTTGAACGCGTTCGACAAGCCATTCTTCGCAGTCCGTCGAGATCTGCTCGGAAACATACTGCTGCACTTCGCCTCAGTGATCGTTCGGTGAGGCGAATTTTGCATATGGATCTTCGCTTTCACCCCTACAAATTGGCCATTGTGCAACAGATACACCCCGGAGATTATGCACAACGAATGAACTTCGCACGTGAGATGGAAGCACTGATCGATCAAAATGAGAACCTCATTTTGTTCATGAGTGACGAAGCCCACTTTCACCTCAACGGCATGGTTAACCGGCAGAATTGCCGTTATTGGGCTAATGAAAATCCGCAACACTTACACGAAAGACCGCTGCACAGCCCAAAAGTTACGGTTTGGTGCGCTGTATCGCAAACTCGCATCATTGGCCCTTACTTCTTCGAAGACGTTAATGGTCGTGCTGTTACCGTGAACTCAGAGCGGTTATTCGCCCTCTCTTCCCTGGTCGCCTTATTTCCAGGTTTGGCGATGTTCATTGGCCTCCCCGGTCCCCAGATTTATCCATATGCGATTTTTTCTTATGGGGACACCTCAAGGCTAGAGTATACGAGACCAAGCCCCGAACTCTGGACGAATTGAAAAGGGCTATTCGCGTGGAAGTTGCCCAAGTTGAGAGAGCGATGTTGGAGAGAGTCTACGCGAACTTCCAAGAGCGCCTCCAGCACTGCATCACCGATTTCGGCCACCACATGCCTGATGTGATTTTCCACACTTGACTGTCTCAAATGCTATTTCCTTGAGAATCTGATTCCGTCAATAAATGTGTTTTTGAGTAAAAATTAACGCTTTTATTATTTTTTTAAAACCATCCATCCTCCGTGCCGCACCTTGTACAGGGTGGGCAAATAAGCGAGGTAAGCGGCTATATCTCAGGATCCACTCATCGTAGAGACTTGCGGTAAAAAATTTTACCACTAAAGCAAACAAAAAAAAACACTGGAAATTGTTTTGAAGTTCATACCTCCACCGCTAGGGGGCGTAATAGCTATCGTCGAGTAGAAAAATGCATTTTACTCGAAAAATTTTCATATTAAGTTGGAAAAAAAATATCATCACTGTAAACCTTGGAAAATTCGCTATTTGTTTGAATTGTCACTTTCGATTTTGCGACATCGAATAAGGGTGGCGGAAAGATAGAAATCTGACTGATCGAAATGTCTGTAACTTCAGTTTGGCTCAAAATTTTTGAGCAAATTAGATCTTATTTGAGAGACAACATCTTGTTGATTAAGGAAAAAATATACTCATGATGAATTTGATTCAGCTGCTTCCGATAGGGAGCGCTAAGTCAGAAGTTCATTGTTTTGTTCATTTATCTCTGAAATTTCAAATGTAATGATAGGATTTTCTTAACAGAAACAAAAATTTCATTGAATTCGCATGAGAAAACCTGAAGGTCGCAAAGCGATCATTTCAGGCGTTCTTAAGTTATGGCCGAAAGAAGATATTTTTCAACTGATGCACTGCGAAAAACCAAATTGAGTCTTCAAGTTCTAACAGAAACAGAAATCCCATCAAATTTGTATGAAAAAACCAAAAGGTCGCAAAGCTATAGCTTCAGGCGTTCTGGAGTTATGGCCGAAAGAAGACACAATTTAGTTTTTCAGTGCATCAGTTGAAGAATATCTTTTTTCGTCCATAACTCCAGAACCCCTGAAGCTATCGCTTTGCGACCTTTTGGTTTTTTCATACAAATTTGATGGGATTTCTGTTTCTGTTAGAACTTGAAGACTCAATTTGGTTTTTCGCAGTGCATCAGTTGAAGAATATCTTCTTTCGGCCATAACTTCAGAACGCCTGAAATTATCGCTTTGCGACCTGTAGGTTTTTTCATGCAAATTCAATGAAATTTTTGTTTTTGTTAAGAAAATCCTATCATTACATTTGAAATTTCAGAGAAAAATGAACAAAACAATGAACTTCTGACTTAGCGCTCCCTATCGGAAGCAGCTGAATCAAATTCATCATGAGTATATTTTTTCCTTAATCAACAAGATGTTGTCTCTCAAATAAGATCTAATTTGCTCAAAAATTTTGAGCCAAACTGAAGTTACAGACATTTCAATCAGTCAGATTTCTATCTTTCCCCCACCCTTATTCGATGTCGCAAAATCGAAAGTGACAATTCAAACAGATAGAGAATTTTCCAAGGTTTACAGTGATGATATTTTTTTTCCAACTTAATATGAAAATTTTTCGAGTAAAATGCATTTTTCTACTCGACGATAGCTATTACGCCCCCTAGCGGTAGAGGTTTGAACTTCAAAATAATTTCCAGTGTTTTCTTTTGTTTACTTTAGTGGTAAAATTTTTTACCGCAAGTCTCTACGATGAGTGGTTCCTGAGATATAGCCGCTTACCTCGCTTATTTGCCCACCCTGTACATGTCTTTCTGTGATTGACAATTTTGATCTGATACTTTTGCAACGCTCGACTTATTATTGACAAATTCAAGCGCCAGTTACACCTTTGGGTACCACCTATACCTATATGCTGTCTCCAAGGGTAATATTGCCGCATGAAAGAACAAGTGCCGAGAGATTCTGACTTTCCTGAATTTTTTTAAGACTTAGTTTATTTTTGTGCGAATATATTTGTGATATTTCACTATTTTGAACTAACACATGGACTTTTTGAACACAACTTTGTTCAGACTGTGTATATAGGATTTGGTGTATTTACTAGATTTAGTGGTTTTCATTTGATTGATTGCGGATAGCATACACAGATTACAACTCCAGAAGGGGGTTAGAATTAATCCATTTAAGAGTTGCGGCAGTTGTCCAGAGAACAGTATCCAATTGTCGAATGAACTAAATAATTAGTGGAAAAGCAGGAGACGAACTAGTTCGCAATGTAGACTCTCCAAGAGTCTGTAGACCTAGACCTTGACATTTTTAAGGATGATAATTTCTTGGAGGCAACTAAGCTTGATATTGAACTCGTGGAATAATATCAATCCCTTCTGCAATTATATTATGAATAACTTTTCTTTATATACAGTATACACGCAAATTTTCAACCTGATCAAATCTGGAAATATTGTAAATTTATTTCTCAATATTTTCTTGAATTTTTCATAGTTTTGCTTATATATTCAGGTTAGGTTAGGTTAGGTTAGGTTAGTTTTGCTTATAGGGCATTCCAAATCACGTGACCCAATATGGCGTTTGCCTACTGACGCCATGTTTATCTGTTGTCTGTTGGCGCCAATATTCAAATCATCAGGGTCATTTTCCTTTTTTATCATAGATATTGGTATGGAATCTTTGAAAATATTGAATTTATTTTTAACATGCCAATTGTTCTTTCCACATGTATTCTTACATGAGCTATATGTCTTGTAGCCTCAATATCCAGAGGATGTAACTGCTTTTTACCCTTCGTGAAGGCAGGGATAACCAATTTACTTTGTAAAACTCCTAAAGTTTCTTTTATTAAGAAACCCCTATCAGCTAAAACAATATCCCAAGGGATATGATTTAAAAAACCACTGTTCTCAACAATTTGTTTGTCTGAGGTACGCCTACCCCATGCCTTACTAATATAGCTTACTGTACCTTGTGGTGTAATTCCTATTAAAAATTTTACAGTGTTGTGGTGTTTATAATGTGACCAGCATTGCATCTGTGTTTTTAAAGACGCGGGTTTTTCAATAAAAACTTCAAAACAATCTAAAATGATGGTTGTTTTATCTTGAAATGCTTCTTGGAAACAAGATGGTATATTTTTGGAGGCCACTGAACGCTCAGGCCATATTATTAACTGCTGTAATGTTTTATGGAGAATATCTATGACCTTTCCAAAATATGTTGAAGCAGTTGATCGGGAAATTTTAAAATGAAAAGCTAAGTCTCGAAAATGTAAATTTAATCTTAACTTAATTAGAGTAAATATTAACAGATTGAAACAACTGAGAGCAGTAATACTTGTTGTGGGAATATCATCTTCTATAATCTTATATAATATACCTTCTACAAAAGTATACGAAAAACCTGTATAGTAAATCCATTTGATATCATTACTAGGATCGTCTCTGAGACCAAATGGCGATGTGTCAATTTTTTTTTCAAGTCTTTCTATCGTTTTTGAGGCAAAACTCAATTGGTCGAATTTTAAAGTTAATTCTTCCATAGTAATGTCCGTCTGAGATGCAACCCCAGTATCGAAGTTACTACCATGGTCTGGAGCCTCTGAATTAAGTTCGACATCAATATCTGCGTGTTCAATCTGCAAAAAAAAAAAGTGTTTATTTCCTTTGCAAAGAATGATATAAACGTGTTGATTGTATTACTTACGCTCAATTTCCTCTGTTTATCAAATCTTCCTTTCCTCTCAACATCAGCCTGTTTCCTATGAGATTTGTGCCCCATTTTCTGTGATGGAACCCAATCCGGATGATTTTCATCTTCCAAAGCAGCAGGTTTTCCTAGAGGCAATTCAGACTGGTGTAAAATACTTTTAATGTAAATATCATTATAACACTTGGTCACTTAGGTTGATTTCAACTATATCACTTACAAGTTAAAAATGTTTACTGCAGACTCTCTGATTCTTTAGTTTCGATTCAGTAAGATCGTCCCTCTTAATTGCTGCTATCCATAGTGCCCTACGCCTTTCAGACAATTCGTTTTTATCCGTAAGAAACCCGTGGCTTAAAACCGCAGGCACTGAAAAGAATTTTACATCATCCCTGTTGGAACAACTTCTACAATCAACTACAAGGCATGTCAAAGGAATTTTTTCGTGAGAATACCACTAATAAGCTCTAAACAATATAAAAATCATTTGATGCAGTCACGAAAACAAAAATCTCACAACTTTAAGATCAACTTATAACAGAACAATATGAAAACTCAATGACAACAAAACAATGTTTTCAAAACATTGGCCTACAGCCGCCATATTTGACAGGTCATTGGAATGCCTTATATATTCAGGTTAAAATCATGCAATTATAGATTCGTGTTTCCTTTTGAGGACATCAATTTTCTGTAAAGAAAAACCAGAATCAGAAGGTATGTCTGCAGGCATTCTTTGGGTTAGTACCTACGTCATCGCCCTTGGGGCATGAACATCTTATTTATGCCTTTGGCACATAAATAATTACTGCTACGCCGATTTTTTGTTTATTTAGCATTTGCCAGAATTCAGTAGTTGAAGAACGACGAAATGATATTATTAATTTTAGTTTTATATCTGTTGTACTGTTGTACGTATTTAAAATACTTCAGAAACTGAGAAAATGTTTTGAGCTCTCGATTGAAAATTTTTCCACAACTGTTATAACCCCTTACCATGTTTGTGTCAAATTTGGAACATGTGCTTTTCAACAAATGAATTGATTCGAAGGTGTAAAAGCATTCTATTATTTATTCGGCCCTCTAGCATTTTGGCTTTCAGAAACTGTTGGCGCCATCCGACGCTTATTTTGTAGGTTACACAAGTTACAGTTTTTGTGGTCGAAAAACCTGGAAAAATAGGATTTGAGTTGAATAATAAATATTCTTCATACAGTAGGTGTTTCTTATTTTGATTTCTTCAAAGAAATACCTTCCACCTTTCTCCTTTTTTTCTTGAAAGTTGTTTGTTAACTTGTGCCATATTCGGAACAGTTCACAATGAGTTTTGTGGCAATTTGGCAAACTGTACTTGAGAATATTTTTCCATTTCCTATATATGGTGTACCGAATGTATGGTTGGATATTGTGGAGATCATTAGTAGCCAAAAAATGGAATGGCTTTTTACCACTGACTGAATTCAAACTTGGTCTAGCAGAAATTCTGACAAGATCTTACGTGACACCTAAGAAGCGAGGTCGACCAAGTATCTCAATGCAGCCACAATTGCATTACAAAAAAAGAAATATCATTCATCACAGATACCTGCTCCAGAAATACTTGCAATTATATAGTACATTTTTCTGAATGTCACGAATATCGCCTGAGATTTAAATATCTCGAGTGCAAAGCAAAGTTTCCTATGAAAAATACAATGTTACATTAAATCTCAACAAATAACGAAATTGTGTTTGTAAATGTATTCCATTTAACAATACTTCAACCTATTTCTTATAGATTGATTTGAATAAGTGAAATGTTTCATTTCCCTTCAACGCGAGTTGTGCCATATTTGGCACATGTTATAATAGCAAAGTTTTTCGCGGAAAATTTGAGGAGACAATTCTATTAACATTTCTTATGGATGCATACTTACCAATCTACAACACCAAAAAAATTAAAAAAAAAATGCCCGATAAAAGGATAAAATATAAAATTGCTGGTTGAGCTGAACCTCTGATTTTGTCCACTTACTCCCTTACGAATTCCCAAATTATTTCCCGTCGATTCGGGTTATCAACTTTTATTACGGTCCTGATTATACTCCCTCCATCTGCCAGAATTTGACTCTATTCCATAATCGCAACTGCTGCGCGTAGCGTAATCTTGGCTCGAAAAATTATTTTCTTGAGAGGAAAGCAATGTTTTCAGCATTCGCATTCGGAACAAGAGTTCATGATTAAGCTTTATCTTATGGCTACAACCATTCACAATGGAAAGTAATATTTAGCGATCAACAGATTCTTCCCAGGAATGTCGAAGAAACCAATATTTCGTTATTGGAGGACTCGTCCTGCCGGCAAGTAAATTTTTCATTTGAAAAATTCTTTTTCAGCAGAATGGTTTGAGACAAGGAAAAGATCTCTGTTCTTAGAAAGCTCTTATTATATTTCCCTCAGATCTGGCTTCAGGGAATTATCTAAGGATTCAATGATTCTATCTTTAAATTCGAGAATCCCATCTAAAACAATTTCTTTATTTTTATATACAAAAATAGGAGAATTACAAACCAATTATTTTGAGGAAATTTGGGAAAAATTCAATTTCCCTCCAAAAAACGTTATATCTCCTGAAGTATTCGTCACAGACCTCTCAAATAAAACGTTTTTCGAACATCAAGTTCTGATCTAAAACATAGTGAGGTTTCAAAGGCGTAGCTCACGTCCAGAAGAAGTTGCAGTCTCGGGAATACTATCAAGTATTTTTCGAAAATTTCAGATTTTTACCTATAATTTCTGACATAATGCACTATTCGCCCAACTGCAAGCATTTTCGTGATCTTAATAGTCGCATCAATCAATAAACTGATACAAAATCCCCATGAAGGAACTTTTATTTTTTTACGAAAGTTATTCGACAATAGTAATTCACGTGACAAGTCCGGAAAATAGGGTTTTTTTGGACGAATAGACAAAATTCCAGGACGAGCGTAAGCGAGTCCTGGAAGTCTGTTAGTCCAAAAAAACCATTTTCGGGCGTGTTGCGTGCAATATTTTTTCGGCAACTGTGTAGAATAACACTATCGCTGCTGCTCTCCATATTTTATTGCGATTGCGATAAAAAAACATGCAAATTGTTGACAACTTATTTCATATGAATTGTCAGTCGTTTTCTCGGTTGCCATGGTAATGATCAACTGAATTTTAAAAAATATACCTACCAAGATTTTCATATTCACAATGACACAAACGACGTGATTCTTTTCCGGCCTAGTCCGGGAAGTACGTACTTTCCGGACTAGGCCGGGAAATGCTACTTTCTCAGAGAAAAAGCGTCCGGGAAGTGAGCACTTCCCGGACGGTTGCCGAAAAAAAATTTTTCCGGTGAGATCGAAATTCGGCTAATCAGAGATCGTCAATTCTGGCATCGCTCACCGATTCTTCGTAGAGTTCATGGTTTTGAAGAAATTCGAACTCGAAATTCCAGTAAAAATTAAATTTTCCCCTAAAAATCGTTATAACAATTATTCGTCACAGCCCCTTCAAATGAAAAGGTTTTTCAAACATCAAGTTCTGATCTAAAACAGAGTGAGAGGTTTCAAGAGCGTAGCTTACGTCCAGGAGAAGTTGCAGTGTCGGGAATATTATCAAGTTTTTTTTCGAAAATTTCAGATTTTTACCTATTATTTCCTTCTCATTCATAACCAAAACTCAAATAAATGCCAAAAGTTGATGAATATTCTTCTCACACGATCCAATTATGAAACTGAAAAACAAGTATTCCGTGATGAAGCCCTAGTTTTTATCGGAGGTATGAATTTTTGGAATTTTTATTCGAATTTCGTGATGCATATTCTCTAAAATTGTTTTCCATCAGTATTTTCATACTTGCTTTTTACAAGTCGAGAGATATTTCGAATAAAAATAGGAAATAATGAACCATAGTGTAGAATTTTTACAGTAACCTCTGGACGGCGCGCGTAGGGATACTTTTTTTAAAATTTTTTAGTTCATACATTGCAAAACGTAAACTGTGCAAATTTCATCTCACCAATAAGCTCACATATCTAAACATAACTTTCATTGATCAATAGGCTCTGAATATAAAACAGTGCAAAAGTTTTCAACTTGAAAGATTGATATTAATCTGGAAATACAGCGTGATTGAACAATTCATTCGTAAGCTGTCACTGAACGAGAAAGCTGAACAAAATAAAAAAAGTGTCAAGACTTCCTTCCGAATTGGATTATTCTTGGACATTTATTTGATTAAGAAGGTTGGTGCGGTATTTCTACTAGGGAAACGAAAGAACTTCCGAAGGTAACGGGAGAAACTTTTGACAGGAGAACTATTGACAAACAAAACACCACTCTTGAAATGGGTATTTCTCGGAGATGAATTTGATCGGATGTTACCTTAATCGTCTGAAGTTTTGAAGCAGAATACACAAAAGGAATAGAAGGTTTCTGTTAGTTTTGTATTTTCAGTCTGAAGTTCTACAACAATGAGCATAAAACTCTCGATAAAACTTGTAGAGAATTTCTGTTAGTTTTGACCATTCAGATAGGTAACTATTCTTCAATATATAGGTACACACCAGCAAAATTAGGAGAATGGACAAAATCTCAACAAAGTTAACTGTTTATTTCCTCTTGAAGTAAATTTACAATTTTCGAATTGTAGCTCAATTTTTTGAGAACATCACTGTTCATACTTTGTCCTCAGTTATTTCGTTTTTTGTTATATACAGGGGTGAACAGAATGAAGAGTAAGTTTTTATTCAGAACACCTGTGGTGTGAGAGAATTATTTGAAAGATTCTATTTAAATCGATAACAGATACGACAAAACAATGAATCGAAAAGTATATTACTGGACCGAAGTTTCTTTTAAGCCTTTCATAAACTATGAATGGTTCACAAAAGAAAAAAAATTGGAGGAAAAAAGCGTGAACTGTTCCAGAAAAAATATCACACTGTAGATTTGCATTCAAAATTCATATGCTATGATGAAAACGTCAAATTGAAATATCTATGTAGGCTTGGTTAATCGATCGTCCAGAGGTATGATTCGATTACCTGGCCTTTCGTCTTTTTCTCCGTGACTTTGTTGAATTCGTAATGATTAAACTCTTTTGAATTATTTACATCTATTTACAAAGCCACACTCATACAGTACAAACTCAGTATTGAGAAGATCCTAATTACGTCTTAATTACAAGGTTCTCACTACGGTACTGAATTTCGTCTTCAACTCTAGTTTTAATTACTCGAAACGTCCTCGATTATCACGTCTTTGTCGTACTTCAAGTTTTCGGTCGTCTCGTCTTTGATTTGTTCGCGACTCTTCTTAATCTAGTCCGCGAACCGTCTTTTCGTCTTACGTCTTAAGTTTCAATTGAAAAAACTTACTCTTACTTCGACTTAGACCGAACTTTACTCGTCTTCCTCTTAACTTGAACTCGAACTGTCTCTCTGCCGATTGGAACTACCCTGTCTCGAATATCGACCTCCCTTCTTTCGGCTTGACCACACCCTCAGGGAAAGTACCATCCCCTAGTACAATAAGAGCTTCGCCGTACCGCCCACAAAGATCTTCGCGGATTCCTGGAAATCGAATATTCTCGAAGGACTAGAACCTGATACACAGATGTGACACATCTGGTACGACCATATTGTCTTCGAACTTTCACAACCCCCCAGTAAATCTCTTCAAGATTTACAACTCCATGACATACCTTCGACACCTCGAAGAATAACACATCCTTTTTACATTATATGTACAATAACAATTCGTTCTTTGTAAATTCATTGAAACTGTCATGCCCTCGACAAATCAAAGAAACTAATAGGTCTCCAAGCATCCGGTTGACCATCTCAATTATTTACAGGGAACAATAACTGGATCCTACATCTATACTAAATTTAAGTTCAATATCTTGGAAAAAAGTGCTATGAGAAAACAAATTTCAACACCCTGTATCTCGGAAACAAAGTGTTTGCGGACCCATGTTTATAAAATTTGTTTTCCTAAAATGTTCCGAGGAATCATTTTCGTTTGTACCTCCATTTATTCGTGTTGAATAAACCACTACAAATATTGAAAGCTCAATATGAGAAAAACTTGTTTGTCTTCAACCGTCGAATTCTCTCCAATATTGTGGAAATTTATCTGAACGAAGAGTGACACATATTTCGTTCTTTTGCTCTGAGGCTATTCTTGTTGGGATGAAGGAAACAACATTCTAGAGCTTTCTCCTTACATTGGGAGTCTATGCTATCCATCTTATCCTGAGGCTACACTTCAGAATAAGATAAATCATCACAACAAAATTATTTCACCTGTAAAATATTTATCTACACACCTGAAGTGGATGAAATTTGGATCTGAACAATGAGAAATATAAAGGAATATTTGAAATTCAACACGATCGAAATGGTATCCCTGTTGATTGATATATCTTGAATAATCAGATTTTAAATGTCATGTAAAAGTTTTACTTCCGTAATTAGGATAATAAAATGTATTTTTATAACTAATTTAAGTTTTTTTCCTGGTTATATTCTAGAAATTTCAAAAGGAGGATAAATAAAACGTAAGTTGAAATTAGTTGACTAGTGCAAGTGACTTTCAATCATAGTCTCTCCGCAATGCCTGGTCCATTTTTTTTTAAATCAAAGAAACCGAAAACCGTATAGATATTCCTCTTAATTTTCTCCAGATTGGCCTATGAAAGTCAACATTTTTGGGAAAAAGAAATCTATTACAACACCGTCTCAATAAAAAAACCGATACTTATTCATTTTATACAGGTTTCATGTTATTGTATATTTTATTGAACTAAGACAAGTGTAGTCTGTTGGTGGGATCGGTTCGTCCTTTTTTTGAAATGATGTCTAAAGAGCTATGAGATATCATTTCTTTTTCTACCGAAAAAACTGAAAAATATTGAAAATATTTGAACTAAGGACATGTAGTTTCAACAAAATTGGGCTATCTGTCATAGACAAACTTTAAAATCACTGCATACAAATTTTTCAGAACATGTATTGCCAGTTTCGTTGAGGTGAATTGGCCTTCAAGATTCTGTGATTTGACACCGTTAGATTTTGTTCTGTTTGTCATAAAAAAACACATGACTAAAAGGATAATCCAAGAAAAGTTGAAGCATTGAAAGTAGGAATTATTCGAGTTTTTGGTAACTAGCAAGAGAGAATCGGCTACTGTAGAGACGACAGTGATGCTGGCTCACTAATGATAGCTATCGAAACGGGCACTCAGGCAAATTATAGGAAAATGAAAGAATTAGGTGTGACATGGAGTGGAAAAAGACCTCACACACTTAATTCACTCTATACCCTATTTCAGAGGGAAATTTAAATATCAAACTGTGAAGTCTGCTAAGCCCAAGTCATGAATGTTTTCACGAAATTAACCAGCCAGATCCTGAACCATGAATAAACCAGGAAAAGAGAAGAAAAAACATCAAATCGACGGACATTTCTGAGAGGAAAACGATTCAACAAAAGGAATTTCATCATCAGATCTATTCAATTCAATTTGCAGCGTCCTTTTTGTCATCGGAATATCGAGGAGCTATTATAAAATCAGATGCTTGTCTCGAAGGAAACGAGGTTATTTAGAATCAAAATGGCATGTTTAAATTAACGTTTAAAAACGACAATTTGAATGTTTCGGACGACGAGAACTCGTCGTTATGCAGTGTTCGAGATCCTCGAACCCATTTCGATTGCAAATTGAATTTGGGAGAAAGCAACTGGTATTCCACATCGATTTTGGGGGGTTTAGATTATTTTACATAACTCGTTTCTCGGAGAATAATTTGAGAACGCTCCGAATTCGATACACACTCTTGTTCTTTGAATATTTTTGAACACAGTGCAATATCATTTCGTCACGATGAATATGTTTCTTAATTTTGGGCTGGGAATGGTCTGAAACGATTCGACTCATCAATGAAATTAATTTACATTTATATTAGAAATGGTGATTTGAATTTATCTGATGCTTAAATATTGTCTGTTGAGGAGATCAATCGAATCACATGTTTCAAAACAGATAAGAACGAACAAAAATTGAAAACTATGGGATATAAGGTGAAAACGTTGACTGGGACATTGAAGAGACAGAAAAAAATTATTATGAATTCCCAACAACAAGAGCTGATAAATATTGACAAATTGAAAACACTGGAATTATACAATGATCGCCTGCAACAAGAGAAGATAAACAATATTTGTATTCATGGAATCCCTGAATAGCTTGAAGATGATTTGTAGTTCAGAATCCGGAGCATCCAAAAAAGCACAAGCCAATTATAAGGCTTGTAACCATACCGATACAATACCAAATATTGAAAAACTGCACCACATAAATTGTTAAGATAGAGCGCATTCGCCATTTTGTAATGAATTGTATTTAGTGGTGATCTTCTCAACTCTTCTGAATCTTAGTTGGAAGTAAACAATTTCAGTTCATATTTTGAGGAAACAGAATTGGATTGAGGAGAAAATAGACGGTAATCTGAAAAGCATCCCATTGAAACGTTCGCAAATCATTGCAGCATCCTTCATTTTAGAAACACCTGTTAGTATCCCGATTACAAAGTTTCCATACATGCAGATTACGCTCTCCGACGCTAAGTGAAGCATTCAGTTTAAGTGCAACACACTTCGAAAAACAATTTTTAATGAATATTGTTACACATGACAAGCATTCAGAACGTTTTTATTTTGGTATAAGTGATTCCTTTTCAGCTCATGATTCCCATAGAAGTGAGGGAACGGTAGATGAACGATCATGAAGGCAATATATTATAACTTTCAAAATATTGCATAATTGAGCCAAAACCTTCAATATCGGAGATATATTTTTTATATATACTTCTTGGCTTAGAAATATAATTTCAACTTAGATTTGCATATCCATTTCACAAGAGAGTAAGAGAGAAGGTCTTTAACTACCTATTGAGATTTATATCTCTGAAAATATCAGATACTGAATACAATGATGTCATAATTTTGACATTCATGCCAGTTAAATCACTTATCGACATCTTCGTCCTAGCAAACAAGACCCAGCATCTTGGGAACCTATATCATGAGTGTTTCACAAAGCTGAATTTGGCAAAAACTTTATGCTATAGTTTGGGAGGCGAACACGCCAGACGTTAATCTGAAAGCATCCCATTGAAACGTTCGCAAATCATCGCAGCATCCTTCATTTTAGAAACACCTGTTAGTATCCCGTTTAGAAAGTTTCCATACATGCAGATTACGCTGTCCGACGCTAAGTGAAGCATTCAGTTTAAGTGCAACACACGTCGGAAAACAACTTTTAATGAATATTGTTACACATGACAAGCATTCAGAACGCTTCGTGAGACAAAGCAATCGGAGGGGAATGGTGGTCGGAGGTCTCCCTCCCAGAGCAGGGCGAAAAGTTGGCCAAACCAGGCCTAAACGAGGACCCCTCAAGTCAAAACCCGGCCAAATGGATCCAGAGAGCGGACGCAGAAGGTTGGTTTGTCGTCCACGACTGTAGGTCTCGACTGCGGCTGAGCGCCATTGACGTCATCTGCGTAGTTATAAAGACGCGTGTGCATTCTATCGGTGTTCAGTAGAACCTCGATTCTTGGCGAGGTAGGCGGTGCAAAGTGCGCTGTTCCTGTGCGTTGGGGATGACCGTTGATGTACCATCCTTAGAGTTTCCACTACCGTTCCCTAGTCGGAGCAACAGGCTGACAGGACTCCTGGCAGTTCCCTCCAGCACCTTCAGTTAGGGGACTTCTGAAACTCCGCTGAAGGAAAACCTTTTATCCACTCAGAAATTTTGAATGCGTGATCGCGGTTCAGTTGAATGTTGCTGAAACGCATGTCAGTCACTGTGGTGCAACGAATCCCGTGGTAGATATTTGTCGAGGATACCTCCGTGAATACTGGATGTGAACACTAGTTGCTCTTACCACCTGTTACCACTGGCACTCTCCGGAGGCTGTGCTGTATCCGTTTCAACCGTCTGGGCTCTCGATCAACGACGTTTCTCCTTTGTCTGATACACATCAGGGCATGAGGTGAATAAAGTAGGTGATTTGAATTTATCCAAGTGTAAATTGTTGTATTTATTATCGTTGGTGGATCAAGACTGGAAGTCGGTTCGGTAAAAAAAAAATTAAGCATGGTTTTTTTTCTTTAAACGTGGATCATTGTTTCTTATACTATATTGTCTTTGTGTATCACTCTGTTTTGAGACTTTCTTCTTCTCTCAATTGTTCACATATTTCCATTGAATGTATTCTTGGTTCAGTTCAATCAATCTTTGAATTATTCCATTCTTTATTTTTTAATTTAAGTGGATCTTTGATTTGTTATCGGATAATGATGAAACGATTCAAGATGATATTAAAATTGCTGTTCGTCATCTTCTTTCACTGAGAAGATTTAATTTCAATTCATTCAAGTGAAAAAAATTGAGCGTTAAAATAATAATATTGATTGAAAAGAAATCACCCTGAAATCATACTAATTTGCACCTCATAATTTTCATGAAATACTGAATGCAGCAAGTAATGATGAGTCGTTCGATCACTATTCTTTCGTAGAATGCTATTGAAATGAGTTTCGAAAGTTTCACTAAATTCCCAATCCCAATGTAATCAAATATATGAATAAATAATCGATTGAAAAGTTTGTTTAAAATAGTTTTGAATTTTGCTTGCTATATTTGAAATTGTAGAGAAGTTAATTTTTATTTTAATAATCCTTTCATTCTGAAAATTTACACCGTTCAAAATAATTAATGAGATTGATATCGCCAAGAGAATATTCATCTCAAAAAGATTGTGGAATGAAGCTTTCGAAGGTCTTTCGCATCCCAATGTATTCTTTGTGAATGTTTCATCGTGTGTTCTTAGTAGTAGGTATAATTTTGATTTTTAGAAATAAATGTTTTTCGTTATCATCTTTTATAATACCTTGTTTTATTTATCAACCATATATTTTTCAAATTTATCACTTTGAATCATTTCTGTATACATTGATTCACGGGATTTAAAATACATAAATGATTTTTGATAATATATAGAGTCATTTTTCATAATATGGAAAGAACCCGAAATGAGTGGATTGGACATCAGAAACAAGCACAACAGCAGATATTATTCGTAGTCAAATTTTACCTTGTTTATGATAATTTTTTTCTTAATCATAAGAGGAAATAAAATAAAATAAAATATAGAAATATAAAATACAATTCGAATGGATTTCAATGAGGTGAAAGCCCTGCCAGTCAAATATGATAATAAGTTCAGAAACATTTTTCTATGTATATTTGTTGAGTGCTCGTTCCCCGAACAAATCATTTTATTAAATTCATCATGATATCTGTATTTTTCGAGTATTGGGCCAGTAATAGTCCTAAATTCAAAGTAAATTTTGGCCGTCGGTTCAACCATAAATTCTCGCAACAGCGCAATAGACTTCGCTAGTGGGTAAAATCCAAATCAGAGTTCCGTAAATATGGCAGTTCCAAATCCTTCAGATATTAATCACAATTTCAAGCAATTCAAATTGAAGTAGTTATCAGCTATCTGAGGGTGTTATAGGCCCTGGTTCATGAATAAATACCAAAACAAGCAATATAAGCTTTTTTTCACAAAGTCAGAAGCTTTTTTTCATATTTTTGAGGGTTCTTGCTATATAAATAACAACACATCTGTATGATTTACACAGCTAGGTTTGCTTATGGATGTCATTATTTCAGTTCATATTTTTGATACTGTATATAAAAATGAGGAAAATTTGCAATAAATGTTAGCATAATTTCACTTGCGTAAACGTAATACTACATACTAAATCGTGTACGACCAAGGGATGAATTTTCTACAAGTATGACAGGGAAGGGTCTTAGTCAATTCCAACACTTAAATAAATAATTCAAGGGAAAGGATTGAGAGGGGCAGGTTAACCTAGTATGAGACAGTTGATTCAGGTATAATTCCAGGTATGTATATCGCTTATAGCTTATAGAAAAAATTTGGAATCAGTTTTTGAAATCAGCACATCAATAGCATTCAAAATCAATTTTTGAATTTCTGGAACCAGATTTCATTTCACAGATTTCATTTCATTTTGTCGGCTTGAGTAATAAACCTTTGAAACCTGTATAGAAAAAATATTTTTAACCCTCTCTTAAAATTTAGTAGTTTTGCAATATATACCATCCAAAAATAGAATGGAAAAATAGGCAATAATAGCATTGTATCAAATGAGCTTCAATCGGATAATAAACATTTTCAATTAAACATAAAAAAAGAATTTGTTTTAAAGATCCCCTGATCTCAAATGAATGGATTCCATCACATAAGATACAAAAAAAAGTTGCTGGATGAAAGAATAAGTTATGCTCATTTATTTGTCAACTATGTTCTGCAGTTTCATATGACAAGAAGTTGAATCCAGTTAGAATTGAACGAATCTGCGGTTGTGCTTGTCCTGGGAAAATGTTTTCCATCCCTTAGGGTACCTATCTCTATAAATATCTCGGTGAGATCAAATCCAGGAGAATTACCAGTTCTACCCTTTCAAATACTCAGATGAGAAATCGATTACCTAGCCGACCTCCTGCATCATATTCTTTGATGTCTGTGGTTCATGGAACATTGAATTTGTGAAATAGAAGTTCAGATATATGGAGATCAAATACGTTATATTGCTTATGTTAATATAGACTTTGCTTGAACAACGTTTTCCCAAGTGGAAACCTAACTGAACTTCTATTTCTTATATCCGTTGCAAATGTATATTTATTTAAATACGATCTATGATGATGAGTGTGTAGACAATTTGTTAATTGTATTCATCTGCTCATATTTAATTGATGCATTATCATAATTTTTTCACCAGTATCTTAATCAATCAAAGATTGATATGTATAAATTTTTTTGGTGGGTGAGTACACAAAATTAATCTTATTCTGAAATGAGTTAGGAAAGACGATAATCATGATTTCAATATATAATTCAAGTGCATTTATTATTGATGAATATCAATATCAATTTATTACAGTATTGAATTTATTTATTCAAACTGGGTCAAAATATAATAGACTCCACTTTAGCCATATAATAAAAATTTATTTCAGGAAATTGTTTTTTTGAACAGAAATTATTGATTCGCAAACTTATTTCATTGAAGATAAGACTAGAGAATCTATGAATTATTTGGGAGAAGATTTTATTTCGGTGGACAATTCCAGTAAAACTAACCTCTATCATTTACTTTGGCTTTGGTCTCATGTTCAAGTCGGTAAAATGAAACTTGATCAGAAATCGTGTTCAAATAAATAAGTACCTCGAAAATACCTTGAAAATGAGGGTTTTCCTTATTACCTACTATTATAACGTGATATTTATAGTTTAAAACAATGATTAGGATTATCTTGGTTGAAATATTGACACTTTTTCCCACGCAGACTATCTATGTGTTCAACGCCTTTTCGACAACAATATTGTCAGCTTTAGAAAGTAAATTTTACTGACCTAGTAACTTACCTCATTTCATCTCATAAAATAACATAATACGGGGGTTACTATTTATGTATTGAGAATACAAGAATAAATAAGCGATTTTGATGCAAAATATTTTTATTGCTTTCCAAAATGATCGCCTTTAAGATCTATACACTTTTGCAGGCGATTGAACCATCATTCAGAAAATTTTTTTCAGTCAGAAATTGGTATTCCTAAAACATGCATTTTGAAGACCTCAACCTCACCTTCAGGCGATTAAAATCGTTATCCACGAAGTTTTTTTCCAATTTCTGGGAAGAACAAGAATCAGTTGGGGCAAAGTCGGGGTTGTAAGGCGGATGACCCTTAAATTTGATTTTTTATGTGTCCAAACACTCATTCGTTGCGTTTGATGTGTGTGAGCTCGCATCATAATGATGCAAGGTGATTCTACATTTTGGGTTTGTTTCTCTCAATTTACCCGAATACTTTAGGTGAACAAATGGTTCCTTACCACTCTGAATTAACGGTCTTTCAATTTTCAAGAGCCACAAACTAGTTCTCGTGAAGAAAGAGGCCACTTTTTGCTTCTTAACGCTTCAAGAACATATAACTTTTGTTGGCTTTGCTTCACATTGAAACACCCAAATTGCTGACTGGCCTTTTCTTTCTGGCTCCTATGCAAAAATCCACGACTCATTACCTGTGACGATGTTGTATACTGCTTTGGATGCACCACAGTCGTATTTCGGAATCATTTTACGGCACCAATCGACACGAGCAATTATTTGAGCATCATTCAACAAATGTGGAAGTGGAATCCAACTTGCACAGACCTACCGAACACACAAATGTTCGTGCAAAATCTTATGTATGCTAGTCATACTAATGCTTAAACATCTTTCGATTTCCTGATATGTCTCATGACGATCTTCTCCAATTAGTTTTCGCACAGCATCAATATTTTCCGCCACAACGACGTATTTTGGACGACCTTCTAACTTCGTCCGTGAACGAACTACGTCCACGTTTGAATTCAGTGTACCAGCGATATACAGTGGCTTCAAATGGTGCTTCATCGCCAAAATTTGAATTTAGTTGATACATGCATTTTTCTTAAGTTAAACCACGTCGAAAGTCGTAATTTTCATAGTTCGAACATTTTCACGAGTTAAATCCATATTTTGGCAGAGATGAAATTTCCAATTAACTGTAAACAACAAAAATTGTGCTCGTTCGTCAATAAGTTATGGGTACTTATAACACAAAAAAAGTCAAATTTTACGATTTCAATATCAGATTTCACCTGGCAATATCAGTTTTGCTAATTCTCAATACATAAATAGTAGCCTTCGTATAATCGATTAGAAATGTTTTCGATCCATAAATCAATCGCAAAAATGTGAAGCTTTTCAAATATTTTGTAGTGTGCAAGTAACGCTTCCAAGATTCAGCTTCTGTAATTCAAGAACGTTCTTAAGTTCATCTCATCCGTCTCCATAAAGAAATTATTCAGCATCGTCAGTTCCTGGTTCATTTGTGTTCTCCTCTGATTACTAATCGAATTCTAGACTAGACGCCTCGAATATAGAAGGAAAATATTCTTGGTATTTTCGTGAGCTGCATTCTCGATGTTCGCAGTCGAGCCTTTGTGCTGTTAGTTATTATTGTAGGCTTTCTACCCCATACCAAGTCAGGGTTCGTCGATGTTATCTATTTGGGTTAGCAGCAAGAATAGGTTAGCTGCTATTCAATGATTTCCACCAGTTGCGATATTCATCGAAATTGGACACATATGTAGGTCACAATATTCTACAACTTTTATTGGTTTGATCATTATTGCTGACTGCATCACTACACATTGGAAATATGATAGTTTCGGAAGTGACAACCTTGAGAAGTTGGATACTAATATCATCTCATTTATACTTTGCTTGCTATCTCTAGTTTGAACAACGGAAGAGTGTCTGCCTTTATTTCATGTATTAGGTACTTCACCATTTAAATAATTGGAAAAATTGTTTCCAGCGTTACGCACTGCCAGAATAATACTTGAATAATTCATATTCGTAAATATGAAACCGACGCATCCGCCATTTTGCAACGACGTCTTTTTTGAGCTCTTTCCCTCAAAAGAACGATATATATTATGATTTCGTCACGATGTCTATACTTTTTGAATTTTAATCTGGTATGGCCTCAAATGAATTAGCCACAATTCGAAATATGGCAGTTGAAAGTTTTGTTTATCTGATAATTCAAAAACTGCGTATCCAATCTAAATTAAATTTGACATTTGATTGTAAAATAACAATTGTAGGCCTCATGCAAAATTGTATGTTGATCGTTCAATCAGAAGTAGATGAAATTAAAAAAAAATTCGAAAAAATACTCATTATTTTATGGATATAAAATAACAATTCCATAATTGATGCAAAATTGAGTATTGATAACATCAAAAATTAGGACAGATAATAGTAATTCACAAATTCCCAATAATGAGTTTTTCTAATTTGAAATGTTTTTCATATGAGAATATGAGATAATTTTCAATAAAAAGAATCCGTTGTATAGGGTGTTTTTTTTTCGAGGTATATAACTTCAAGTTTGCATTACTGTTCAAGATGGCGACCGACTTAACAGTTGTTAAGCGATTTATTCTCAGTTTGGTTTGGCAATTCATCATGAATAGACTCACGCCTGAACAACGCTTGCAAATAGAGCAATTTTATTTCGAAAATAATGGTTCTGTGCGGAATACGTATCGCGCACTACGTCCATTTTATTTTGTTTAGCGATGAAGTGCACTTCTGGTTGAATGCCTACGTCAAAAAACAAAATTGCCACATTTGGAGTGAAGCTAATCCTCAAGTGTATGTCGAAACACCGTTACATCCAGAAAAACTGGCTGTTTGGTGCGCTTTATGGGCTGGTGGAATCATTGGTCCGTACTTCTTCAAAAACGATGATGGCCAGAGCCATGATTACTAACTTCTTCATTCCTGAATTGAACAACCATGATGTCCAGGAGCTTGGGTTCCAACAAGACGGCGCAACATGTCACACAGCTCGTGCCACAATCGATTTATTGAAAGACACGTTTGGTGACAGCCTAATTTCACGTTTTGGACCTGTGAATTGGCATCCAAGATCTTGTAATTTAACACCGCTAGACTACTTTCTGTGGGGCTATGTAAAGTCATTGGTCTATGCGGATAAGCCACAAACCCTTGACCATTTGGAAGACAACATTCGCCGTATTATTGCCGATATACGGCCACAAATGTTGGAAAAAGTCATCGAAAATTGGACGTCCAGATTGGACTACATCCGAGCCAGCCGTGGCGGTCATATGCCAGAAATCATATTTAAAATGTAATGCCACAAGATTATCTTGCGGATAAATAATATTTATGTCAATCGAATAATCCATCGTTGTTTAATTGCAATTTAAAGTTCTATAGCTCTAAAAAAAACACCCTTTATATTGAAATTCCGTTTGAGTATTCTTTTAAAACCATTGGATTTAATGACATTCTGTTAAATTGGCACCAGTTCCTCATGATGATTGTTAGATGAAAAATGTCGCTTTCCTCAAACAATTGATACAGAATATCGAGGTCAGGCTATTTAGGTACCTTCTTGATAAATTTCTTTGTGCGAGTCTCGTAGAATCTAGCATTCATACTCTTTGCGTATTCTTCAAAAATTTCTCCATTAGCCAAATTACCTCATCTTCTGAAGGAGCTGCTGAAAAGGAGCATCTAATCAAGAAGGTAGAGTGGGATGTTAATAATGAAGCATCCATGAAGTTTACTTTACCTTCTTGACAGAGTTTTCATTCGATGCGTTTTCTGAAAGTCTATATTGGAATCAGAAACATACTACAAAGAGGTTTTTATAATCTACCTCTTCGTGAACTGTCCTACAGTTCCAGTTATTGAAACTACGTTCTGTGAAAATTTTGGAAAATAAGAAAATTCTCAATTAAGTCAACAATTCTCACAAAAAGTCCGGAATGAAACAAAAAAAATTTTTTTTTCTTGAAAATTCGAATTTACATCGTCTGCCCCAAGACTGATACATGTTCTCTAACGATTCTCTAACTTTTCTCTACTTTTTCTGTAGGAAGTTTCGTCTTTGATTTCGGAAAAGGCTTCAACCTCAACTATCAAATTTTCATTTTAGCCGAATGTTTATCTCGGGAGTATTCTTTCGAGCTCTGCAAATAGCACTGGTATCCAGATCTGAAAGAAAGCTAGATTGGCCAAAAAGGTTATCTAATATTCACTGTTGTCAAAACAATCAATAAAAAATTTGAATATAACAAAATATTTTCTATAAATCAATATCAAAATAAAAAAAATACCTACAACAAAATTCAATAAAATAGCTAAGAATCGAATAAATACAATTTATCTACCTCATTGTTTTATAGTTCAAAAACAAAATGAACAAACTTGAAATTTGCACGAATTGAACATGAGAGCTTACTGATATTGTTCATAGGGGTAACATATACACCTAAAAAAGTCTTAGGGTATCTCCACTTCAATGAAACGAATTGCGAACCAATACACAATTTCAGTTCAGAATGACAATTTTGAATGGAGTACTTCTTCAAGTAAGACTACTTATATTGCCAAAATATCAAGTTGAAGAAAATATTCGTTCTAAGTTTCCTAAGTCATATTCAACAACTGAATATATAATTATTAGTTATCAAGTAAGTGGTAATCAGACTACTCATTTCTAAGAAGGTTGTATTAACCTTACCCTTGTCCATGAAATTTTTATTTGTTTTAACGCCGTTTCGACAATTTAGAGATTATGAAGTTTACTCTTACATAGTACGTTATAGTTATAGTATCTTGGATATTCAGACAGAAATAACACAAATCAAAATCTCGTAGACAATAATGTAGTTACGTCATATGTACTATTCTTAACTTTCTCATTGTGCTTCCACTATTTTTGGGAGGTAAGCGGAAAAAATTCACTCTTGATGCTTTTCTTTAGAACAAATTGATATAACATCTCAAGATACCGATACTGAAAAGAAAGTTATTGATACTGATGAATTCCCATATCTCTGTATATTTTTATTGTCAGTCGATGATTGAACAATGAAGTTATAATAAAATTCATATTGGGATTGACCCAAATTTAATAAATATGAGCAGATATTCAGTGTTTGGTGTTCAGCAGGATGTACAGAGTGTTACCGACGGCCACTATGACTATGAGGCATCGAGTAGAGGAAGATGCGTCTGATGCAGCGATTATAGAGAGGAGAAGATAAGAAGATTGTTGTTTTTGGTCGAAGAGGTGAAGATAATCCAGAATGAGAAATGGCGCAGATACCATCGCCGCGCTTGCG
This sequence comes from Harmonia axyridis, assembly GCF_914767665.1. Lineage (NCBI taxonomy): Eukaryota > Metazoa > Arthropoda > Insecta > Coleoptera > Coccinellidae > Harmonia > Harmonia axyridis. Next base: position 9,631,683 of record NC_059507.1, read on the forward strand.
GCACTACAGGTCCGAGATTGAAATTTCTTCGAGGCCATATATGGTCATTTTGAAAAGGGTTTTCATTCATTTCAGTATTTTATGCCAGTGATATTCGAGATGATGAGGTTTTGATTATTGCTAATAAATAATATCATTCCATTTAGAGAATCCCCTTGAAATATCACTCGATTTTCAATGAGGTTCTTTTGACTGAGCAGTTCAAAGTCGGCGGATTCAAAAATTTCGAAGTCAGATTCCGCAATTAGAGAAATTCAGAGATAACAGACTAAGGTTTATGAATGAGATCAGGAAATATATTCATTCTTCAAAATCATGTCATGAATATTCTCTCAACATCGAGTATTTGTGATTTGAAATTTTCCTATATTTGTCAAAGACGTCAATTTTCGAATTGCTGAATCCAACTCTCATGCTAATTTTAAGATTGCTTGGCCAGAATTGTATTTCTGAGGAGTGATTCATTCGCTTCGTTGAGTTGAAATTTTGCCACCTCTAATCAATAGTAATCACTCAGTTCAATTTGTAGAGTGCTCTTTTTATTAGACCTCTTCCATTTATCTTGAAATTTCAGCACAAATTGCTTTCATTTCCCATTTCGAACGCAGTTGCATGCAAGTTAGCAGTAAACAAAACTTCGATGTAATTTAGGAATAAACTGTATAAAATTATCTTCGATTACATTTCTCGCTTCATTTTAATATTTGATGAATCGTTCCACCTTATAATCTCGAAAATTTCTGGCGGAAACACTTCTTACATGACATAATGTTTTCCATTCTTCAGCATGCACGAATTGCACTTATACAGAAGTCGAATCTGCACTTTACTTAGACGGTATTTCATTGTTTTCTGTAAAGACCAAATATTTTCTATTTGAAATTTTTTTCAGAACAATGACGGCGATCTGCTTCGTTTGCAACCTTCCTATTCTATCACATCAAGTTGGACTTGTTTGGCAAGGAGGCAATGGATGGGACGATCTGGTTCGCGAGCAAGTGGAGGAATCTACCATCAGACAACGTCTCGGTGGAAGAAGAGACTCTTCAACGCAGATATGTAACATTTCACCACCAGATCATGAAAATTCTCCCCCACAAACATCAAGACGCAGGAGAAGCTCTTTGGCTCAACTTACAGACCTGCTGAGAGAGTGGAGTGGAACGTCTAAAAAACAGAAGCAACTATGTCGTCGCGAAACTCTTGCAGATCTTGCCCGGTCTTTACCGTGGGGAAGACAGACAACAACGGATGGAGGGGGTCCCATTACATCCATATCAACGAGAAAAAGGAGGGAATCAAGTGCAGATTCAGGTATAAGAAGTATTAGTTCGAAATCTCGCAGAGACTCTCATAATGTAATTTCCGATTTCAAATCAGAGGTGGCTAGACTCTGGCATAGGCGGGAATCGAACTCTACCACCATAATGACTGCAAGCACTTCCCCTAGAAGAGGAAGCGGAGAATCTAGCAGAAGCGGTAGAAGAGATTCTTCGGGACATTCCGGTCATTCTAGAGGTGCATCAAGAAGAGGTTCTGGTGAAAGTGGAAAAAGCGCGAGGAGAGAATCTTCAATTATGACACCATCACCTCCTAAAACCATGGGTAGTACTAAAAAGAGGAGAGAATCGAGAAATATAAGTGAAACTCCATATTACAGACAGGATCAAAGGCCATCTACTTCCTCGACCGCCTCAGATTCTGCCGGACCGATGAATAATATCCCTTCAACTCTTGTCATTGGTGTTACATCTACGAGTGATTTTGGCACACAAGCTTTACCCCCTCCTACTATAATAACTTCGAGTGTTACTCCACCAGCAACCTCACCAACTGTTCCCTCTCAAACTACTGCTACAACTCCAACACATCCTTTGTTAAGTACGAGAAGGGATTCTACGACGCAGTGTGGAAGGGTGAATAGAAGAGATTCTCGAACTCCTGTTAGCCCAGAAAGAGCGAGTAAATTGTCTAGACTCCAGAGACAGAATACTGCATATGATGAGAGTTGCTTACCTCCAGGTGGTTGGAGTCGCAGAGGATCTCAACCAACCGCACTCAGTCCAGATGTAGATGAATCTGGTAGAAAGGCTAGAAGAGATTCTCTGAGTCCTGACTCAGCTTCCAAGGGAAGGCGAGATTCACGAACACATTTAAGTCCAGATAGATCTGGCGAACGCGACCTTAGTCCAGTAAGACGATCGAGGAGAGCCCGTTTGCGAAGACAATCAACAAGTATAGCTCGAGGGCCCACAGTCAAATCACCGGATTCCTCGAGTTGTTCAAGTAGGGACCCCAGTCCATGTAATAGAGCTGCACCTCCTCCAGCTGAAACTCATAGACCTATGATAAGAAGACAATCAACCACTGAAGAAATTCTAATAGCTAGAGGATTCAGAAGACAATCAACCACTGAAGAGATGATAAGATGTAGAAATTTCAGAAGGCAGAGCTCTCAAAGTGACGACTGCCAGAGGTATAGAGGCAGGAGAGATTCCAGCGCCCAAATACTAGATGGCACCATTGCTTCCATGACAGTCGAGACTTCCAGTACATTCTTCGACTCCAGTACACAAACAGGTGGGTGGATAATTTATATACCTATATTTATAATTCATTTCCAATTTATGGAATACTAACATACACTAAGGTACCATACTTATTGCTTGTTATTATTATTATTATTATTACATATAAATGAAGGCTGTGGTCTAAGTCCTATGTAAGCCTAAAAACCAAAGAAATCAATAAGCTGACTGAATGCATGCAGAGAAAAAAAAAACAATTAATATATGCACAGAAACAAATTAACCAAATAAGCAACTGTCTATTTTGTTTTTAAAACTATTCACTGAGTCAGAATTCACCACATCACCAGGTAAGCCGTTCCATGTCTCGAATATACGGTTGAACAAAAAATATTGTCTCTGTCTTGTGGAAAACTTCTCCTTTTTCAATTTGAAAGTGTGACCTCTCAACCGCGGATCATTGTTGAAGATGAGAAGTTCTCTAAGGTTAGCATAATTGTACTTGGCTATACGGAAAGATATGACAAGGTCCCCACGGAGTCGACGTTGGTCAAAAGCTATCAGTTGTGCCATCCTCAGTCTTTCGGGATAGGTTGGCAGCACTTCACCAAAAGTCATACGCGTGGCCCGACGCTGAACACTCTCCAACAAGTTCCTGTCGCGCACCAAGACCGGACACCACACTGAACCTGCATACTCCATAATTGGACGAACGTAGGTTTTGTATAGTTTTATCGAACTTGAAAATGATAAATGGGAGAACGTTTTGCGGATGAGGTAGATCAGCGTATTGGCGCGCTTGCATGTGGATATTATGTGTTCGGACCAAGTTAGGTCAGCGTTAATAGTCACTCCCAAGTCCACATGTGACGACACTATGCGTAACGGTTGACCGTTTATCGTGTACGTGCGGAGTGGATTGTTCTTTCCTTGGTGAAGTACAACGCATTTGTCAACATTAAGAGGTATCAGCCATTCCTCACACCACTGACTAATCGAATCTAGGTCTTCTTGAAGGAATTGATGGTCTACTATGGCATTTCCATACAGTTTAGTATCATCGGCATAAAACGACTTGCGGGACTTTATATGAAGCGCAAGATCACTTGCATAAACAACGAAGAGGAGTGGGCCAAGAATAGACCCCTGGGGAACCCCACTTGTGACTTGTCTGTCCGAAGAAAAAGAATGACCCACCTTGACAGTGAAAGTCCGGTCCGTCAAGTAATCTTGAATCCATAGGCTTAGTTGGCCCCGGATACCGAATGTGTCGAGTTTATGCATTAGCCTCCGCACTGGGACCCTGTCGAAGGCCTTGGCAAAGTCAAGATAAACGATGTCTGTCGGTATTTTTTTATCGTAAGCAGTCGTCCAATCGTTCAGGCACTGTAGAAGATTGCTGGTGGTGGACTTACCCTTGACGAAACCATGTTGCTCCGATGGAATGATTGGGTGTTTTGTTAGAAATCTTGACATATCTTCCACAATTATTGATTCCATTACTTTGGAAGGCACGGAAAGAAGACTAATGGGCCTGTAGTTGATTGGATTGAGTTTATCACCCTTTTTGAAAACAGCAGTGACAGAGGCCCTCTTCCAGGCCCGTGGGATTTGCGATTTTGCGAAAGAGACAGACATGATTGTTGACAATGGAGAGCAGAGAACCTCGGAAAATTTGTTGAGAAAAAAGGAGCTTATTCTTTCGTGGTTTTTGGTGGTTCTCGGAATTAAACGCTATGTGATTTGTATTTCAAGAATTTCGAGCCGCTATGATTTCTTCGTTCGTTGCTAGTCAATATTCTGTTAATTGAGGTGTGGTTACTTCGATCTTTCAACTGAAATTCATGTTTAGCTATAAACTTCACGCCCGGAGAAATGAATACGTTATCTGAAAAATATTCTGTGATAGGCTGAAGGACCCAAGGTCGATGGCCATTTGCTCCGCAATAAATGACAGTTAAATAAAATAAAACGAAGTAATTTCCACTATGTTATTTAATTGTTAGCAACAATTGTTTCGCCACACTGTGGCTTCATCAGGCTACATTTCTGAACTGATAAGAGTACAAAGGTTTTCGGAATCTTATATAGGAACAAAATTGACACAAAAATATTCGAAAGGGTATAAATTACAAAGTTATATTGGACCATTTACAGCCTGGGATTTCCAAACTATCGGAAGAAATTCAATAAAGGGGATGAGTTTACATCCGTTTGTTCGTTCAACAGAATATTTTGGGTATTATACCTGTTTATTTCCAGGGATTCTAAGAGTGTTAGTCTTAAGCTCTTGTTTTCTAAATGAAGAATTTTAAAGTTATTATTGAAGGTATGGTCCCATTCTTTTAAGTGATTCGCGTAGGTTGAAAACGAACTATCAGATGTATAACTCTTTTGGTGTTCCTTTATCCTTTTATTGAACGATCTTCCTGTTTGTCCAATATAAACCATAGGGCAATCATTACAGGTTAACTTGTAGACACCGGATTTAGTTTCTTTATCTGTTTTGTCTTTATTGTTTTTAATGAACATCTCTAAGTTGTTACTTGTTTTGAAGGATATTGTGTAATTGAATTTTGTTTCCAGGTATTTAGCAATCTTTTCAGAAAGCTTGCTTTCTTTGTTTAGAAAGCAAGCTTTGAGTCTAACATACCCTAAGGTAAATTATGGTATTGATACTAAATTTTTTTCGTTAACTTATGTTAATAATATTTCTGAAAAGATTGCTAAATACCTGAAAACAAAATTCAATTACACAATATCCTTCAAAACAAGTAACAACTTAGAGATGTTCATTAAAAACAATAAAGACAAAACAGATAAAGAAACTAAATCCGGTGTCTACAAGTTAACCTGTAATGATTGCCCTATGGTTTATATTGGACAAACAGGAAGATCGTTCAATAAAAGGATAAAGGAACACCAAAAGAGTTATACATCTGATAGTTCGTTTTCAACCTACGCGAATCACTTAAAAGAATGGGACCATACCTTCAATAATAACTTTAAAATTCTTCATTTAGAAAACAAGAGCTTAAGACTAACACTCTTAGAATCCCTGGAAATAAACAGGTATAATACCCAAAATATTCTGTTGAACGAACAAACGGATGTAAACTCATCCCCTTTATTGAATTTCTTCCGATAGTTTGGAAATCCCAGGCGGTAAATTGTCCAATATAACTTTGTAATTTATACCCTTTCGAATATTTTTGTGTCAATTTTGTTCCTATATAAGATTCCGAAAACCTTTGTACTCTTATCAGTTCAGAAATGTAGCCTGATGAAGCCACAGTGTGGCGAAACAATTGTTGCTAACAATTAAATAACATAGTGGAAATTACTTCGTTTTATTTTATTTATAATGAATTTCCGCCAAGTAAGGACCGAATCCATTAAATGACAGTTATCATTCTGTTCATTGGTTCAAAGGATTATGAGATTCAAAAAAAAACTCTGTATGAATACACACGATATTTTAGTGGAATCTTAAAGATAGAATCTGGGATTTTGATATTTCACGAACATTTTGTTTCAATCTCCAAATTATACATGATTATTCCAAAGTTTGGCATGAACATTAGTTTCATTGTTTTGCGATTAAGTTCTGAATTTTAATACCATTTGCTGCGGAACCATCAAACGGATTTTGTCTCTAAATAATAATTGTCGAGACAATTGGTCACGGAATTTAACCTTCACATTGAAGCCATTTATTTCCTTGAATTATTGAAATTAGATGTATGTGTCAATAATGTTATTGTTAGATAGGCGTACAACTTTGCTTTCGCCGTTTTTTTTCGAAATTCGAGGCTTTATAGTAAAGAACTGGTTATACATTTATTATTCAAAGTATTGTCCATTGCTGGTCACTGACTTCTCTCGTATTTCGGACAGCGTACGAATCCCGCGTTGAAAAAACTGGTCATGTTTTGAAGTGATCCACGAATCGATCCAACTTTTTACTCATTAATAAGAGCGGAAGTGATGGTTAGCCAGACCGTGTGCCTTTGATCGAAACAAGTGACACTCCAAGAGAGCAACGTCTGGAAAATACGGCGGGTGGGGTAGGACTTCCCATTTCAACGTTTCCAATTATGTCTTGACCACTTTCGCAAGATTGGTTCGACCATTGTCATGCTGTAAAATCACTTTATCATGTCTCTCGTTGAATTAGAGCCGTTTGTCTTTCTATGCTTGGCTCAAACGAATTCATTGCGTTCGATAACCATCACCTGTGATAGTTTCAGTCGGTTTTAACAATTCATAATACACTACGCCGAGCTGGTCCCACTAAATACTGAGCATGACCGTGAATATTCGGTTTGGCCGTCTCCATGATGTTCTGCGCTTGGGATTATCGTAATGAACCCATTATTTATCTTCAATCACAATGCGATGCAGAAATCTTTTCCGTCTTTGCCCTCCAAACAGCTGTTCACGCCGTTCGATATGTCTCGGCTTCAACTCGTACGGCACCCAATTTCCTCGTTTCTGAATCATTCCCATGACTTCCAGGCGATTTGAAATGGCTTGTTGCGTCACTCCCAATGATCCTGCCATTTCTTGTTGCGTTCGACACGAGTCTTGATTAAGTAATGCCTCCAATTCTGCATCTTCGAAAACCTTCTCTCTTTCACCGCCATGCTGGTCTTCTACATCAAAATCACCGTTCTCGAAGCCACTCTCGCACGTTCTTTCACTAATAGCAACCTCACCACAGATATTTGAGAGCATTCTATGATCCTCAGCCACAGATGTCTTCATTAAAGCAGAAAATTAAACATCCCGCAAATGACGAGAATTTGGCTCGTAAGCTTATATGTTTGATCGAGAATTACTTTATTATGCAGACGCAAATCGACTATTATTCCGATGGCGTTATGTTTACAAATTTCTAAGCTCATTGTATGACATCTACGATCTATTAATGTCGACTACCGCTTACTACCTAATACACCTAATAGAATTTTAAGATCTTTTATAAGGAAAAATTTATCGGTTGAACTTATCTTCGCACTTAAACAAAAAAAAACACTAGAAACTTGTATTATTGTGGATCCAACACTTCTTCATGCATTGTTTTCGATAATTCATGGTGGATTTCACGAAACTTTGATTGACTTGTTGATTGTGACTTGGCATATATGGTGGAATCAGAAACGAACTGAAATTGAACACAAATGATTATATCGTTTCAATCACTACAATAAAGAATTAAAATATTCATAGATTTTAAATAAATTTGAAAATAATACGAAACTCAAAATTTCCAATTTCTCTTCCGACAATAAAAGCACAACTAGTCCTCGATATAACGCAATATAACGAGAGACATGATAAAGTGATGACAATGCTCGACTCCATGTTGCAAAAGTAGTCAAGACATACTTGGACGTTGAAATGGGAAGTCCCATCGCACTCGCTGTATTTTCCAGACGTTGCTTCCTCGGACTATCACTTGCTTCGATCAATGACACACGACCTGGCTGTCCAGCACTTCTGGTCTTATGAAGAAGTAAAAGATGAATCGATTCGTGGAACGTTTCAAAAGATGACCAGTTTTTTCAACGCGGGATTCGTACGCTGCCCGAAAGATGGGAGAAAGTAGTGGCCAGCGATGGACAATACTTTGAATTACAATTGTATAACCAGTTTTTCACAATAAAGTCTCGAATTTCGGAAAAAAACGTCGGATGCAAAGTTGTACGCTTATGTAGATTCAACTATTCTTTATGCATTATTTTTGATAGTTTATGGCGGATTTCACAAAACTTCGATACATTTATCAACTTGTGGATTGTGATTTGGTATCGAAGAAATGAACTGAAATTGAAAACAAATAATAAGATCGTTTCAATGACCACAACAAAGAATTAATACTATCATAGAATATATGAGAATTTAAAAAATTCAAAAATCAAACTTTCAAATTTCTCCTCCAACTCCGAAAGCACAACTAGTCCTCGATTTTTCCCGATAAAGCCAAACAAAACTCACAGAGCCGTTCAGTCTAAACATATTCAATTGAAGAATGCTTGCACTAGGTGCCATCATCGCAATTATTGCGTTTGAGCCGAGTATTGAAAGACAAACGGCCGCAATATAAAGAGAGACATGATAAAGTGATGACAATGCTCGACTCCATGTTGCAAAAGTAGTCAAGACATACTTGGACGTTGAAATGGGAAGTCCCATCGCACTCGCTGTATTTTTCAGACGATGCTTCCTCGGACTATCACTTGTTTCGATCAATGACACACTGCCTGGCTGTCCAGCACTTCTGGTCTTATGAAGAAGTAAAAGATGGATCGATTCGTGGATCGTTTCAAAAGATAACCAATATTTTTAACGCGGGATTCGTACGCTACCCGAAAGATAGGAGCAAGTAGTGACCAGCGATGGACAATACTTTGAATCATAAATGGTTAACCAGTTTTTACTATAAAACCTTGAATTTCTGAAAAAAAAACGGCGAAAGCAAAGTTGTACACCTATGTAGATTCAACTATTGTTCATGCATTATTTTCGATAGTTTATGGCGGATTTCACAAGGCTTTGATACACTCATCAACTTGTTGATTGTGATTTGGTATCGAAGAAACGAACTGACAATGCAAACAAATAATAAGATGGTTTCAATAACCGCAACAAAGAATTAATACTATCATAAAATTATAGATGAGAATTCAAAAAATACAAAAATCAAACTTTCAAATTTCTCCTCCAACTCTGAAAGCACAACTTGTCCCCGATTTTTCCTGATAAAGCCGTTCACAAAGTTCGAACAACCATTCACTCTAATCAGATTCATCGGCCAATTAAAGAACGCTCGCACTAGGTGTCATCATCGCAATTATCTGCCTCAGTTCTCATTATTTTGACAACAGACTTAAATGTGCGCGTCGGCATTTTCAGTAATATCTGTGATAACACAGTCGAAATCGATCGGGGGTGGGGTTCTAAACGTTCCGACGCTACTTCAGTGGCCCCGTGGCGTTCCGAACACGTGGACCGAACGTCGTGACGCTATTGTGCACCGTTATTTTCGTGTCATGACTCGTTTATTGGTGAATTTCCTGATCGGAATTATGATTTGCCTATAGGTCTTTATTGCTGGGCTAACCAGCCGGAAGAACCCGCTTTGAACGTGCCGACAGGGTGGAGGAATTCGGGGATCATCCCCGAGGCGGCCTTCTACAGGGCGAAGCGTCTCGTAGGTATTTCCAACAAAAAAAATTAATAAATTCAAAGAATAACAAATTGTTGTTGCCTCTTGCACCCTCCCCTCAGCTGGACGAAACATTACATTCGAGGTAAACAGCATACCGTCGAATTTTAAGGTTATGCCACCTGATTCTCCGTGAAAGGGAGAGTTTCGCGTTATGTAACGATAAGAAAGTGGATTCTTCCATTTTTCCAAATTCACTCGAATTAAGTTTTCGAAAGTAGTGGATGTTGTCGTGGAAACGACTCATTCGGTTTGTTGTTTGCGAACCACCAGTTGCGTTTATATCATCAAGTTAGTGACGTATTGATTCTGAAGGGGAAAGTAATGTAGGCGGTGCACGGAGAGACGGTAAACGAAAAGACAAAAATAGAACAAATATTTGAGAGGTGCACATCCGTAGAAATACTGATCCTGTCAAATGGAGTTATATGGATCTGTTTACATGAGTTTGAGAATGAATTGTTAATTAGATTCATGAATATTCATAGATGAATTTAATCAGGAAATTGCTAATTGAACACAGTCGTTTATAGGTTCAGACCTAGAACTTTCTGAGAAAAGAATATTTTATTCAGTATTATTGCAGTAAATTTACTTAATTCAAAATTATATGTCTTCAATAACTACACTTGTTCGTATTATTCAGAAAATCAAACTTCAATCTCAGAAGAGCGGACATGTATTTCTGAATAGGAAAGTATAATTTAGAAAAGAAAAAATGGATTTGAGAATAGTTAATTTGATTTCAGAAAAACGTAATTGAAATTCAGATTAGGGAGTTGGAATCCAGTAGAACAAAGTTGTAATTCAAAATACTGAATTGAAATTCAGAAATAGCAAATTTTTTTTCAGAAAAAGAAAATTGTATTTCAGAGATTATCTATGAATTTAATTATAGCTAATGTTAAATGTAAATCAGAACAGTACCGAATGTGAGGTTCCAGTACAATATGCAACACAGGTATTACATGGATATGGTTATTATAGATATTATTATTATAATAATGAGGTGAAGGTTAATTGTTATCATTTCTGGAGTACATGTTACCAATTCTGAATTAAAATTTTGTGTTTTTGAATTCTAAATTAGCAAATCACAATTCCAATTGGTATTTTCTGAAATCACGCTTTCTTTCTTTGAATTTACATATTGATATTCTAAAATACAAATTACCGTTTCTGAATTCAAATTCCCTATTCTGAATAACAACTTCCAATTCTGAATTACAATTTCGATCTCCTGAAATTCAATTAGCTTTTCTCAATTACGTTTTAAGCTTTCTGAATATAGTGATTCCAAGTTTGTTTTGATCACTCGCAATGCAGGGTCGAGCATTGTCATGCTGTAAATTCACTTTTTCATGTCTCTCTGTATTGCGGCCGTTTGTCTTTCAATACTTGGCTCAGCCGCATTAATTGCGTTCAATAACGATCGCCTCTAATTGTTTCAGTCGGTTTCAACAACTCATAATACACTACACCGAGCTGGTCCCACCAAATACTGAGCATGACTTTGGAACCGTGAATATTCAGGTTGGCCGTAAGTGGAAGCAAGGCCAGGATATCCCCATGATTTTCTACGCTTGGAATGATCGTAATGAACCCATCTTTCGTTTCCAGTCACAATGCGATGTAGAAATTCCTTCCGTCTTTGCCTTGCAATCAGCTGTTCATAAGCAAACAATCGCCGGTCAACATCTATCGATTTCAACTCGTACGACACCCAATTTCCTTTTTTCTGAATCATTCCTATGACTTTCAGGGGATTTGAAATGGCTTGTTGCGTCACTCCCAATGATTCTGCCATTTCTTGTTGCGTTTGACATGAGTCTTGATCAAGTAATGCCTCCAATTCTGCATCTTCGAAAACCTTCTCTCTTTCACCGCCATGCTGTTCTTCGACGTTCAAAATCACCGTTCTCGAAGCGTTGAAACCCCTCTCACACGTTATTTCACTAACAGCGGCCTCTCCATATATATTTGAGAGCATTCTATGATTCTGACGAGAATTTGGCTCGTCAGAGAATAACTTTATGATGTAGACACAAATTGACTAATATTTCTATGGCGTTATGTTAACAAATACCTTAGCTTATTGTATGATATCTTCGATCTATGACGGAAGCCGAGTTGTATACCAATACAAGAATGAAATTTTGTGTTTAACTAGTGCCAACGAAATAGCACTTCCAGATTGTAGGACTCACCTCGAAAAGATGAGGAAAATCATTCCTCAAAAACTTTGCAATGAAGAATTTATTGGATATTTTTCTGGTTGTTAATTTTTCAAAAAAAATTGCATGAAAACAAATAATAATACATGTTGCAATTGAACGGAATATCAAGCTACTACTGTGTTGGATGCTCAATTTAATAATATATGACCAAAGACTAATAAACGATTTATTTGAGAGAAACATCTATGTAAAACATCAAGAGCTTTCGAGGACGGTTACGGTTGATTGGTTCGTATCTCTCAAAAACGTAATATAATTTTTTATTCCACCTGATTCCATCTAATTTCCAAATTGTCAGAGTACATTCCACATCCACGCATTCATCCTAATTCACTCCTGGATTTTGTTTTCCATCCACTATTTAATGAAGACTTAACTGTCCGCAAACACATCAGCTATGCTTCTGTGTGAACAGGCACTAAGCCAATTTCTCATTTCCACCCTATTTATCATGTTAGCTATATCTAATGTGACTGAGTAATTCAAAGTGAATTTCAGCAAAGCTAAGCTTTTTGATCTTTGGATTTTTGTAGCCTCTGATGACTTCTCCCCTTGAATCGAATATTGTGGTACGATGTGAACAAAATACATCAAAATAATGCTGGAGGATTTAACACAGGATGGTTCTACATTATCGAAAGAATATTACGCAAATTTTGCCTGACAACAATACTGATTTGGTTGAGAGTTAGGATTTTGGGGATTGATATAAATACCAATTTCAGAAATAGTAGAAAATTTAATAACTGATTACATCATCAGAATCATGGATGTTTCAAGAGGAAAATTTGATATTTGTGGCCTCCACGAAAGCAATGGGCGCATGAATGAAAGAGAGCGCGAAAGCTCGCAATTTCTTTCTCCATTGTTTGAAATATTCTTCTTGGATTTTTTATGAAACTGATGACTCTATCTGCACGAAATTTTGCAAGAAATTTTGAATTTGTTATTTTCTGTATACACGCCAAATGCAACTGGGTTGGATATTTTGTCATTTGAAATATTTCTCATGTCATTTTTCAACACGTTCATAATTGAATTTTCCATACAGCAGATATATAAGTCTTATAATATTATAAGCGATTATATTCGATTCATTGCAACATACACTGTTTACTTTTAGGAAAAATAATTGGATTTGAAAAGCAACAATAAACGGTAGGAAATCTCATTATCCACAAATACTCATTAGAAAATATAATCAATGAGGAATTTTTGCCGTCTAATTTTATTATCGTCTTTTTCATCGTCCCTTTCAGAAAAGACGGTTCTCCAGTTAATGAACTGCTTCTTCGTGTAACCTGGAAAGGCAATCTTAATTTAATTTTCATCTCTCAATGATTTTAGCCTCATTGAATTCAATCTAATTGGAGAAACGGTGCTTTTCCAATTTTTTTTCATTCACCATTTACGTTACCTTCACCTTTTCAAAAGATATGCAAACACATTCAAAGTGGAATTCATACCGTACTTGAGTTCGATATCGTTCGAGTTTGAGATTTAGGTTCGATATCAACTTTTCCATTACGCTCTCTCACATATGAATCTATTCTTGAAATAAACTAGGGTATTACTAAAGGAATTGAAATCGAGTTTTCTTATAACGAAGCACTATCAAAATAGTTCGAACGATCTGTCGAATTGACGGACAGAAAGAGAATGAATGTGACAGGTCTATTAGGTCCTCACGTTTTGCAATATCTTTTGTCAATAACACTAAAGGCAATAAGCCCCATACCTAACAAGTATAAATATATAATGTAAGGTGTACTAAGAAGAAAACCATTATTTTTGCATGAAAAACAACACTTTAATTTCCAAGTAATAATATGACGCCTTTTGTTCGATAACTAGTTGCCATTTTGAAGGTAATATCCTTATGCTTCTCACATAGAAACCCTCGTCCTTATTGGCAAAAAATTGAGACAGTCGATTTTCACAAGCCTCTATTGAAGCGAATTTTTCACCAGCAAAATTATTCGCCATGGACAGAAACAAATGGTAATCACTTGGTGTCAGGTCTGGAGCATAAAGTGGTTGCATAAGAACCTCCCAACCAAGCTCTCGGAGCTTCTAGCCAGTCACTATTGATGTGTGTCGCCTGGCGTTGTCCTGATAGAACACAATTCCTCTCCTACTGACCAAAGCTGGACGCTTCTGGGTGATTGTTTCCTTCAGACGGTCCATTGGTTGGCGGTACAGTTTCGAGATAACAGTTGAGCCGTAGGGGATAAGCTCATTGTAGAGAATTCCCTGCCAATCCCTCCTAACACACAGCAAAATCTTTGTGGTTGTCAATCAAATCAATTCAAATGAGATATGATTACTTCATTAAACATAATAATCCTAGTTTGGCTACTGTTTTCGTCGGCTCTCCGCATTTCTACACGACCGTTTTTGCTTGACGTTGTCGTAAACTGTTGAACAACAGTCAACAAACGCTTCAAAATAGGATTGATTTTGTTGCGATTCGTAGATGGAAATTCGGTCCATGAGGTTTCTTGCATTAACTACCCATACATCGAGCTCCATTTTGAGACCAGTTTTATGAAAATGGTTTCAAACAGTTTTTTGTGCAATCTTTAGCTCTGGGGCAATCGAAACGATGCTTACATAGAGGTTGGACACGAAAATGTTTGTGGTTTTATCAACATTTTCCACAATTGGCCTTTCAGTGTGTGGTGCTTATTTTATATTTCTTTGGAAGCGATCAACACAAAATTTTGCATCAAAGATTCACTACTGGTCCAGTCTCATTTACGATATATCCACTTGTGTAGATCCAGCTAAGGGTATGATAGATTAACTGAATATTATAAATATTGTCGTCGATATTGGCTAATCCATCATAGTAATTGTCTGCCATGACAAGTGAAGAATCGCTGGCCAAAACACCTAAACATCAATTTTTCACTTTGGGTAGGTATTGAAGATAGTTAAAATGTGACAGGGAGATCTTACTGAAGGTTCAGACTCCTCTGTGCATTTATATTCTGCTTCAAAACCCAAGAGAAGTTTTTACAAGTCCTGATCTATTAGGAAGTCATCTATTAATCATTCTGCATCCATATAAGTGCGGAATAATTCAAATGTTTTAGAATGTTTGCACGAGTTCACTTTTTATTTCCAACCCCTAGGGGTAAGACGCTGGGATGAATACAGCATTATCTTATTTTTGTATACAGAATACATCGCAGGTGGAAGAACAAACCCTTGGTTAAATATTATTCTCCAATATATTCTCGATACGTATGTATCAGAGAAAAAAATGATAAAGCTATTACGTCTAGTCAGGATCTTTCGAGCGCTGGTTCATTCAGAGCCAATTCCGCTGTTGGATACCAAATTCTTGGATGGAGGGTTTTTCAATGAGATGTTTCATTTTGTTTAAAAAATAGTATTTTTCGAAAGAAATCGGAGAATGCTAATTTCATTGTCATTTGTGTGCCATAAACGATGAAAAACGATATCAACCGAATGGCCGCCACTGCTATTATTGCAGTAGCTTATTCTCTCCATAAAAATTCGCATTTTTGCGACTATATGGCCTCGATAATTTGACGAATTTGATCTCGAATCGTTTGTGGAGCATTGGTATGAACCTTATATTTTGCGTGGCCCCAAAGAAAAAAGCCTGATGGTTTTAAATCTCAAGATCTCGGTGGCCAGTTGTGATTACCTCTTAGATAAATAACACGGGCAGGATACTTTTCTGGCAACATTGCGATTGTTTCGTAGTTTGTGTGATACCTTACTCCGTCTTGTTAAGAATGAACGTCGTTAACATAAATATCTTCCAATGCCGGCCATAATTATCATGACAAGAAAATTTCGAAGATATCTATTGTCTGGTTTCTGTTTTTATATCTAATGATTTGAAAATCTTTGAAGATTTTTCTCTGAGTCTTATAATTCTTGAATGTTCATAGTGAGCATCAGATTTGGGACTCCCTATACAATGTCTTTCATTGTACAATGACAAAATGCCCTACCGTATCGCTTACCTCTACTCGGTATGAAATTTTCATTGAATACAACTTTTGACAACTTTTATAATAATGGTCGCCCCTCTTAATATATTACCCTGTGTATCTCAGAACCTGGTCATAGCAAATCCAATAGTTTTCGATATTATGATAGGGAACTCGAACTAAGATTAATGACAATAAATTATGCAATTCCACGGACGAATTCTTCAATTACAGGGTGAATTATGAACTAAATGAATTTCATTTTGAATAATGTTTGACTCACCCCGTATCTAATAATTTTTATTGAAAACCAGTCTGAAATTATTACGTTATGGGTAAGCAATATTTGTCGCTCAAAAGTGTTTTATTCAAGATGTTATCCTATGAAGAGTGTTACTTAAAAGAAATGCAATTTTCCAACTTCAACACCTTGTATCTTGAAAACTAGACATAGGATTGAGTTGTATCCTCAGAGAAATAAACATAGATAGAGAGAGCATATGTCATTTTCAGTAAGCAAATTTTGTCCCCAACATGAACTATCAAATTTGACATGAAGCGCGCGGAAATGAAAACATATCAGTGATACGATATTTCACTCAATTCGCAAGTTTCTCCACAAAGAACGTACTTCGTATGTCCAATTGTGAATCAAGGTTTCATATTAACTCAAAATATAATGAAATAAATACCTTAATATATCAGAAAGTGGGAAAACAAATTTCAAGCGCGCCAAATAACGTGAAACAACCGATGACACTAAGAGAGCAAAAGTTGCCAAACCTTGGAATTCAGCAGGTAGCTACAGAAAATAATAAATATTCTACATACTATAAATTCGACAATTAGGAAAAATATCGGATTCCAAATATTCAAATTTGCATATTCAATCGAGAATCTTTCAATCAAATATATTTCATTCAATATAATATACATTCATAACGATATAGTAAAATTGTGGATTTGAAAATATATCACAATCCAACAACGTAATCTAACCATGTTGGGGACATGTAAAAATTGCGTATAATCACTCTATCTACGTTCATTACTCTATGGTTTCTAGACTTTCTTGTTCAGGTCATATTCCACAACAGGCGAAAAATCCAAAAAAATTTACCGGTGACAATTTTTCCATCAAGCTGCTGCCTGGTCTTTCACAGACATCCTGATGAAATGACAAAACGATCAGTTCGTAGAACGACCCCTCAAAAATGATTAACACAATCGTAGCAAGTGAAAAGAAACCTCACATTCGATCGCAGAGCCACTCACGACAAAAATTATGGCTTCGACGAACCACTCAGCAGCTTAGGTTGGAGCTCTCGTTGACTTTTTCTTTCCAATTAATGTAGGAATAAATCTGAAGAACATCAATAGGACTCCGTTCTCTCGTTAGGGTCGTCATTATGATCGCAGTAGGTCTTGCAGGAATATGAGTTTCCCGTGGTGTTTTCAACGTAATTCCCAGTTTGCAAGAGAGAGGATATATATTTATACGTTGCCTACAATGAATGGATAGAAATATTCTTATTGGGTGAAATCTCAATAAAAAGGGATTTATTGGATGTAGAGGACGTTCGAGTATTGAATACAATGGCATCCAGACTTGTGTTTTTCATTTTTGAGTTGCATTCATACATTCAACAATGAGCATTATGAACATATTTCCATTTTAGAGGAATTCGAAGTATTCAAGTAGTTTTTAATATAGTTTTATCTTTCTTGCATTTACTGAACCTTTTCATTTGGTCGATAATATTGAATTATGGGCATCATAATGTGATGGATTTGGAACATCAATGGAATTGTTGAGAAATCTTTTAGTTGAAATAAAATAATAAATTCGAATGATCTATTTTACGAGTTCATTCATTAATATTTTGGTTCTTCTATTTATTGTATAAAATTTGTATTGGAGCATTAACGAACTAAGTTAAGATATCTTATAAAGAGATTTCCAATAAGATGCTTTGTTTTGTTATTGAAAAAACGAGAGTAATGTAATAGAAATCGATGAATTATTTATTCAATTCAATTACTTAATTTGGTCATTTCGAATAGAATGACAAGCAATTTCTACTGACGATATACAGGGTGTTCTGATTTGTTTCCGACAAACTGAAACGGGTGATAGATCACATCATTTTAAGCAAAAAAGTTTTTATAAACATGGGTCCGGAAATGCTTCGTTTCCGAGATACAGGGTGTTAAAGTTGAAAAAATAATTCGCGTTTTCTTAAATATCTTTCGACTGATACCAAATAATTGCATGAAAGTTGGTACATAGGGTTTTTTGAGGTGAGAAATTCAAATTTGTGGTCGATTTGGTTGTATTTTCTAGAGGGCGCCACTGGCAATCATTTCGTCCCCTTTAAACCGTAGCAACTTTTCTGTGTTACCCTGTACGTCATTCTGGACTAAAAAAATCGATTCCTCTGACTTTTCTAGTTAAAAACGGTATAACTCATTTAAGTTGCTAGGGGCAACCGTTTCAGAGAAAAACGCATTTAAAGCCAAATCCATATTTTTGTAATCTCTAAAACATGTAGAAACAAATTTGTAATAATTTTAAATTAAATATTTATCAGAAGTAACAATTTAGAACAAAACAAAATAACATAATAATTTTTAAAGAAGGTGTTCGAAATGTCCACCGTTCTGTTGAATGCACAAATGACATCTTCGAATGATTGATTGTTTTACATTCAAAAATTGTTGCGGCAATAGATTTAAAATGGCTACACACAATGACAGATTTAAAGTGTGTTAGGTTCAGATGTCATTAATTATAATTATAGTTAACTAAGTTAATAGCTTATCAACAAATACAGGAAAATGGTATTGGTTACCAAAGGCCCGAACGAAGCATACAAAGAAGAAATCATCTACAGAGAAATAGGATTTTACAGACCTTCGAAGAAAATAAAAACTCAGTATTCGTAAAGCATCCCAACAACGCAATATTTCAGGAAACAGAATATTCAGAACACTTAAAAACAACAATTACATAGCATACCACTTCTACTTATTAGTGGGCAATAGAAAATCCGCATGCATTACGCCTTAGAAATTTTCAAAATGAATTTAAATTTAATATTTGAATAGGAATAATTTCATGAAAGGATTTCGAAGCAGTCAAAACATATTAAAGAAAACGCGAATTATTTTTTCAACTTTAACACCCTGTATCTCGGAAACGAAGCATTTCCGGACCCATGTTCATAGGAACTTTTTAGCTTAAAATGATGTGATCTATCACCCATTTCAGTTTGTCGGAAACAAATCAGAACACCCTGTATAGGGGATGCCATTTGAAAATAAAAGTGAGGGGTAGCTACCACAAGGATGTCAAATGTAAGAACCTTTTTTATACATCATTGGGAAGGTACTTTGATGTTATTCAAAGCAATTTTTTTATTTTTTCATTATCTCGTCAAATGAGCGAGATATTGCAGGGGGACACCCGGTATATGAAAGAATGAAAGGGCGCTAAAATGTTTCAGACTTCAAGGCAATATGTTCCTCTAGTTATTATAGAGGGTGAGTCTTCGACTTGTACATACATTTCAACAGAAGATTACTGAGGTCAAAAGAAACACTTTTTTCCTTGGCTATTTTTTCCGAATTGATTTCGTTTCCTCACTTATTATAGCGAGTTCACCGGACTTTGATGGAAATTTATGTTTGGTGAATATTCATCACATTGCGAAAATCATTTCCTTCGATTTCATTCTATTTGCGAGTTTAAACTAAAAATTACATTTTTTTATGGATTTTCAACAGCCTGTAGCTTTTCATCCTAGCCGAATCGAAAAAAATGGTAAAGGAAAAAAGTGTCCTTCGACCTCAGTAATATTCTGTTGAAATGTATTCACAAGACAAAGACTCACCCTGTATATTGTTTGAATTATATGTAGAAACATATTTCTGGCAGACGTCGGCCAATTATAAATGTAATTTCCTTTGGTATACAGTAAGTTCAATAAAAACCCAATTGCTTAGGAATCTTATCCGTTTATTCATTAAATCGAGAATGTTCATTTCAAGTTCAGCGGTCTAGTTTATTATACTTTCGAGTAGAATGAAAGAAAGAGAAATAAGTGGATTTCAAGATCAAGCCCCAAACCATACTTAGCGTTAATTTGCTGAAAAGCATTGGAGTGGGATAGTTATGGAACAAAATAATACTTGCTATATTTCGAACTTCTAGGGCACCTAAGTTTCTTATCGAGTTCTCCCAGGCAACATATTATTTTGTGGAAATAGTATCCATACACACAAATGATTAATTGTTCAAGAACTTGCACTAAGTACTCAATCTCCTGCAGATTATTTGATATTCTGGATATGATCTAGTTATTTTTTCATGGTAATTTTTAAGTGCCATCCAAGTGCGTTGTTCGAAATTATCACAAGATTTTTCGTATTAAGATGCAGGGTAGATAATTTAGAGAAATTTACGGAAAGTGAATCTATTTGTTGATTTTCAGTATGTCGGTTGTATGAAGAAATTGAATTCTTATATCATTCTATAATTCGGAGATTGAACTGAAGATTGAAGTTAAAGATAAAATAAATAATTTTGAATATCCAGTTTTCTTTTAGATTTTCTTTGCCAATCTCAAATACGTTTTCAGGGGGTAGAATCAGTTGTTTCTGGTGTGCGCGTCGGTACATACAAACATACAAAATATGTTGGGTAATCCAGATATGTTAGAAAATGAAGGCACATCACATTTTTTGAATCAGTTTTTCGTATTTTTCGAAAATTCCTTCTTCCACAACTTGAATTCACATTCAAGGGTTATTTCGTTAAGTGTTTCTAGATACATTTCATATAATTTTGTTACATTTTTGAATCAGTTGAAGAGTCATTACTCCGATCAATCAAAAACGAGAGTGATGGATGATAACACAGATTGGGAAATTTGTCACTCAATCGGAAATTTTGAATTAAGATATTTCTATTGATTTGGAACCTTTTCTCAGTATAATAATTGAATATTTTTTATAAGCGAGCAATCTCAGCATCAGCCGGTAACTAAATATTTTTAAGGACGCGTTCAACCATAATAGTTGATTCAAAGAAATAATAATATTCATTTGACACATAGTGTTCGACTATTGAACTACTACCTGCAGGTAATAAAATCCAATTTTTATGGTTATCTTTGAAAAGCCACCCCAAGAAATTCTTTCTATATAGCAATCGAAGAAATAAACGATGCTGGGTCATAAATAATAAACGAAAATCCATTGGGGTCATAATGTTCTTTTCAAGGATAAACTTTCTCTGAATTGTTGGGAATTTTGAAGGGGGTGCTGAAGTCCTAAAGCACATGACTCGTTTGTTCGTGCAAAATTTGTTCCCTGTTATTGATCGGCTTCCGATTTCAGATGACCCAAGTGTAAATAATCAGGCGTTGTTAGGTTAAGATAGGAATATCTATGCTATTCTTCTACCTCGCCCAATCTATCCATTAGGATTAGTTTTAATAAGAAATTTGGTGGGTCACCGAATTGGAAAATATTCCTCAAATTATCCTGATAAAGGACCCCGCACGTTTAGTATGGGAAATGGCTTTCCGTGTATTTGCCTGAATTTTTGATATGTTGTAGTTCTTGATGAACTGATCCGAAAAGTCCTTAGCCGCAAAGCTCAAAAATGGACAGTTTTCGAGATATGGAGCTTTGAAAATGGATTTTTTGCAATTTTCGGGGTTTTTGCTCATCAATCGGGGAGCTCTCATTTCTGGTTTTGATGGAATTTGGATGTTCGGCGGCCAGAACCCGACTGAGAAATGATCTTCCTTGGTTATATTAGGCACCGCCATCGATAATTTTCTATACACTGCTCCACATTGGCTATGAAATAAGATACAAAATCCAAGATCTTCCATACATCTTTTCATGCCACGAGATGACGTCAGAATAATTCACATGACCGAGAAACGACATATTGTGAGATTTTTTCAAGAGAGACCATAATAACTGAATCCTCATATATCTGATGTCCGATAATATCAAATATGTTAGCCGAAATGTTCATAACCAGGCATCGCGAGCTGTAATGGGGGAAAATGGGAAAATCATAATCATATATCCTCAGGGATAACAATTGTGATCACTATTGATGTAATTTACATATGATATGTGATTTGTTTCTCACAAATCTCGATAATCTGACAATGGGGTGCCAAGACATTTTCCTCAGAATGTCTCGAAATTGATGAAAGCATCTCACAGACAAACGAATCCGTGAAAATGTCTACAGTTTTGATACAATATAGTACTATCCGGGTAGAATATAGGAGTTTATTTCCACTAGGATGTTCATAGAACAAAAAGCTTTTAAACTAAAGCACGTCCACCCCTTTTTTTTAAATCTTCAAAAATTCTTCGTTTCTGAGTTCTGTTGAGGCAAACTTTCGTTGGGACGTTATAAAATATTTCCTGCTATGAAAAATTCCGAACATAAAAGATCATTCCGAGGATGTTGGGTCGAAATACTGCATAATTCGACAAGGGCTTCGCTTGCCGAAGCACCGAAAATAAGTCGAGTGACCGAAGAATAAAAGAGCAAGGGCCATCAAGGTTTTCTGTATTCAAGACCGGACAATCCCTCCAAAAGCCCCCAAGAAAGGGGATTCTGAGGAAATACGTCACGCATGTCAATTAACATTTGATTCGAAGAAAGCAGGATTCAGAGATATCGGGCTGTCTTGAACAGAGCTCAGCACGACCCCTAGGGGGTGTTGATAGAACGTGATTTCTGCCAAATGAACACGAAGAATGAAAATGGAAGTTCGAACGTTTTCAAACTTCAACCTTGTTATGAGAGATTTATCAGGGAATTTGTTACCCGTGCTCTCCCTGTCTACTTGATCCATGAATTAAACATGAAGGCCATTAAATTCGATTTCTGATGTCGAAATTCCATTACAAGTTCCATCTCCCGTTTCTCCAGTCGATGTAATGCTCAGATTTTTTATTAGATTGATGAAGATGTGATCGTGTTGTTCACAATAAGTCAACGAATAATTTTGTTTTAAAAAGAAATGATTCATGAGCATCTTTAGGTCCTATAGAATGATATTCTGTTATCATTTCAGCCATCTGATTGTCTTTTACTGTTTATGAGTTTATTAATTTCCATTCAACAACACATTGAAATTGTTAAAATTCACCTCAGAAGGGTAAACATTTTGCAGATACAATTCGCAAAACTGCAGTACTTTTGTCGATTCTTTGTCGATCTTGGGAATTAGGCCTTCCACAAATGACATAACATTGCATTTTGCATGAAGACTTTTAAAGTACTGTTAACACAAGAACTCAAACCGGTCGAGCACTAGGAACTTCGCTGATTGGGCCATTGAAATGCATCAAAATGATCCGGATTGTCATTGAAAAATCATCTTCAGTGATGAGGCCCATTTTCACCTCGACGCCTACTTTGATGAGCAGAATTGTTGCATTTGGTGCTTCGAAAATACAATAATGATTGGGAAAAATCGAGAACTTTCAGCCGTAAATGTGCGAAGTGGTCTTGGAAAATTTCATAAAAAAAATATGAGGCTGTTACCTTAGCCGTGGTGGAAATTGGTCTGATATCGTTTTAGATCGATTATGTCATACCTCTCTAGTTTAAATGAAATAAATATATAAATAAATAAATAACGTCTTTATTCAGAGAAGCAGGATTATAATATGCCTGGCAATCATGACATCAAGGGCGAAGTCTAGCAAGCTATTCAACTCAACCCCACAGGGTTTGAGTGGCAGAGGCATCATCGAATGCCATCTGAACTTCGCCCTGGGATTGTTTTGATTTTCTGTTCATTTGTAAAGAATTTAAATCAATAAAGTCCTATTATGTACGAAGCCAGACTAATATTGCATAATTTTAATGAAAATTGAAATATCCATTGATTTCTCTTGAAATATATTCCTATTTTCTTATAAAATCGAATTGGAAAACCTTCTATATACAAATGGAATAGGTAACCCAATTCTCGCATAGCAAAATGTTTTTGAATGATTAATCATCTCTCTTGATATCCAATATCGGATATGTCTATCGGATTATCCTTCTTGGCGTAAAAACAAACCTTTTTGAACATATCCGAGATACCAAAACTGATGCTCTATTTTCTACTCTAGTTTGAATAATGGAAAGTAATTAGCCAATTCGGCACCTGTTGATCCCGATGTATTCAAGGAATCTTTTTGAAGAAGAATACAGACACGAAATGGTTAATATCTAGACAATTGATGTGTATAATGAGTAGCGAATGACATAATTAAATTTTCTACCTCACTCTAGAAGATGTAGACAAAGGGGAGTAATCGAAGAAAGTTGTCTAGACGGCGGAATAGCCTAACTTTTCAGTAGAATCCTAGAGAAATTAATTAAAACAGTGTTTGTTACCGCATTCAGTGCTGCAGGCGAGAAGAGAATAATGCAAATTATTCTTTATTCTGATTGAAGAACTTTTTATAAATAATATGAAAAGTATTGAAGTCAAAATGTGCTGAAGAATAGGCAAACTTATCATATCCGCAATATTTGCGATATACGTATCAATAATATTGTACAAATATAGAATTATTGAACCCTGGCCTTTTCATTGGATATATACTATGTTTGTCAAAATATACAATTATTCCAAAATTTGATATATCGATCAAAAGAAGAAATAAAATGATCCTAAACTACAAGAGTTTTTAAATGGACGAGTGGTAGAATCTGTACCAGTATTATACATTATTTCACTTCACTAAATTTCATTATTTCAATTCACTAAATTTCATCGAAATTAATGGAATATTCCCATAAATATCGTTCAGTGATTTTGGCATTGAAAAATGTGAGTTGGTAGAACAGTGTTCTGTATCACAAATTTGACAGATAATGGATTCATTCGTGACAAGAGAGTTCCAAGTGCCAACATATAATAATAAAATATAAACATAAATTCTGTGCGAATCAAAAGGAAGATTCAAAATATGATTCAACTCTTCTGTAGAACACGAGCCGCCACTGCAATACAACAGTAGCTGTTGAAATTCATCACAAGAATCCTTAGTAGGAATTCAGCAACTTAATGATCTTATCCACCTACCTCTTCAATTGTAGGTCAAGACATAACGGAAAAATGCACAACAAGCAAAAAAATATACTTGACGGAATTCCTTTTAGATCTCTCAAGATCAGGGTGAACATCGTCCAAAATATCCTCTCAGGAGATAAAAAATAAAATAATATATGTGTATCGAAAGTAACTAGACCAGCAATCACACTTTTAGAATTCAAATTAATTCAGAGAGTGACACAATACACTCTTTTGAACATGCTTCAATAACTCGAAAACAAACATAGCTTCTTGTGAGAAGTTGGCGAGAAAGTCGAATGATCTCAAACTAATCTTTCAAAAAAACATTACTCAGAAAAGGGAACAACTATAACGGCACGTTTCAGTGTTGTTTGCTTTTTTATTAATTTCGTCCTCTCTTTATCTACTGTTCTGTATACCTTTTATCTTTGAAATAACTCCAAATATCATTCAATTTCGATTGAAAATCACTTCTTCACACATATACATTCTAATCTGAACTTGATGAAGATCTTATAGAAATATTTAAAATTATTTTTCTTCTCTTTTCAGAACCATCACCCTTGTATGACAATAACCACTACCACGAGGAATGTCTCCGTTGCAACTCTTGTGGACTGAACCTGACAGGACCGAACCAAAAGCGTGCAAGACGGTTCAAAAACATAATCCTCTGCGACTTACACTTTGCTGATGTCGCTCTAATGGAGTGCTCTGATTTCATGCAACAGCTGCGTTCATTCAAACCACAATCCTTGGGATGTGCAGTTGCTAGGAGAAAAAGTTCAACAACGCTTATTTTTCCATTGCCACCACAAGCATGCTCAGGTAGGTTATTGATGGATGTGGGGAGTGAAATGTCAAGTTCTGAGGATGTAAAGGGGCGTTTTAATACAATGTAAAAGATTTAAGGATGTGATATTTTCACGGAAATGAGGAAGGGGCTTTGATATCTCTTTATTTGTTCTCAGCCTGTTCCCTTCCAAGTTACCATACCTTGCAGTTGGGGTAAAAATATCATCGACAAGAAATAAAGCAATATTTCTCCTAATTAACATCAACTAAATTATTTATATGAAACAGGGTGCGGCAGAGCCGATTGACGAGTTTTGACAGGTCATTGCTCGGGATGTGGTGGGGGCTGGTAGGTGCGAAAGGGGTTTTTGTGTTCCTTAGAGTCAGTAGTTTTTAGTCAGCAACATGATTTGGACCAAAGTGAAGTGAGGCATTGTCGTTCACGCGTTTTACGCAAGCAACCGTTCTGTGATCATGATCTAGCGGGCATTTCGGCGCCATTTCGGCATTCTTGTTAACGTTTCAGTACCCTCTGGAAACACAATCAAAACTTGGCTCGTTCACTTGAGTGAACAGTAAGTACACGACGAGGGGTGTGTCTCAATTCGGAGTGATAGGCCCTTATTTCTTCGAGGAGAAAAATGTCACCGTCACAGTTACTTTCCAGCATTATGTGTCAATGTTGGACCCTTACTACAGCCTGAATTGGAAGAACTTGCTGGAGAACACGATCTTGGTGACATATGGTTCCAGCAGGATGGCGTTACAGCCCACACAGCTCGAACTTTATTAGCTGTTTTGAGACAGATGTCCCCAAGAAGACCGGTCTCACTGAGAGGGGACATTGGTTGGCCAGAACGCTCACCAGATTCGAGCATCTGCGACTTCTTTCCTTCTTTGACTTGATTATGGATACGCGAGGCCACAAAAACCGATTAAGACAGAAAAATCCAAGGATTTTTATTGATTTTATGATATACTTTCATTATACGATATACTTTCATTTCTTGACAGTATGCTTCGTGGCTTTCTTCACTTTATTATTGTAGCACGTTCATTATAATATACCTAAGGCTGAAGGAATTCACTCCCGAAGAGTTCAAGAGAGAAGAAAAAGGCCGTGGTTTTCCAACTCTGTTGAAAGTTTATTATGAATTGCTGAAGTTCTCGAATGATAATTGATATTGCAACTGTGCCCCATAAAATGAAAGATGTATTTTGAAAAACACTCGAAGATATAACGAAAATAGACCTAATGACACATGAATTCATGAACCTGCTGAAATTATCGTGACACTTCGAATGAAATGTTCAATGACTACGAACCTAGTAGAATAATTGATATGCGGACTTAAATGTAACAAATATATTCTGTAATTCTTCTCAAAAAGTTCAAAAGTTTCACAAGAAGATAATTGCTTTGTGTCTTTGAGTTAGGTTAAAATTGATTTTTCTTCGAAGAGAAAGAATATGGTGGCGTAATTTATGTTTGTTTACAATGTTGGGCGCCTAATATTATTTTGGCTCAATAATGTCATTTTAGTTTGAAAATTAAGTAGAAAAAAAAGTAGGTATTTAATTTCAAGGGATGGCAACAATTGAACTGCGGTGCCTGACGATCCACCATTGTCTACTTGAATAAAATCTCGACGAAATTTCGAGTACCTCATTCCTCATTCCTTTGAAGTAAACGAACGGAATTTTCTCAGGTACAAAAGATTCACCCTAAAATATTGTTCACATTATCCTCTGCACGAATAATGTACAATAATCTGTATTGTTCTAAATAACAGTGAATTTTTTCTCAAAACCTGCTGCATACAATAACGTGAAAAATATGGCAGCCAGGACATAAATCACAGAGATTTCATAGGCGAAGAATAAGTTCGCGTGATTAAAAAAAAAAATTTGGGTAGCGGTGCCTTACCGCTTCGCTTAATCCTGATTTATTTCATCAGTATCATTCCTTAGCGGAGAGGCAGACAGATTGGCTTGCCCCACCGCAAGCATTAATTCAAATATAATCGAGAAATTAAACTTTTTGACATCACATTTAAGTACAACAAATGAGATAAGGTAGAGACAAGAAAAGGTGGATTACTTCTCTTCTTATCCTTGATGAAATGAAAAAGTTGAGGAAAGAAGCATTAGAGCGCTCGTAATCCATGCGCCCTTTGAGACCACCGAAATTTATATCTGATTAAGTGATAAGATCTTCTGACGCAAATATCATATCGAATTTCGAGACATGAACGAAAATTGCAATTCTACGTTTTCATCAATTCATAACAAATTCTACATTCTCTATGTTATTGCTATAAAGTGAAATATTCCATACAGTTCGATGGTCTTCAGTTTATCTCGATTTGGACTTATGGGATAAAGTTATGTTGAATGACGATGAGAACTAAATATGTCGTATATATTCAGTGAATATTCTAGGTCAAGGATTTTATTCATACAACCATCCTTTCGTTTCAACTTCATTTCAAAGTCTTCATCAGGGCTCTGAAATGAACAACATTAATAATTTGGGTGGTCGAAACTTTACATTACAACCTGATTATTATACCATTCTACAGCCTAAACCAATTACAGAATGGGAAAAAATACGAAATCACACTAAACAATACAAAATGAGAATACACAAACAGATTTTTATGTAAATTGCGACTCTAAAACAGCCTTTTTCATATCAAATTGAGTACAGCAAAAAATGTCCAAAACATTGGAACATTGCAAAAATCTCGACAAATTCTGAAATAAAAATTTTGAGCTTCATGCGTAATTTTCATGCTGAACATGTCATCTGAATTATTAGAATGAAAAATTCGAGAATAATAACGAAATAAAATTGAGAGATAATTGTACATACTTTATATTCCTGGTTGGAATGGTGAATTAATTAATCAAAAACAATATTCAAGGGTTTTGAAAATTTATGTTTGATGCCCTCATTTTCACCATTCACAATGACAAACTTGAAATTTATTTTGAGATATAAGAATATTCATTGACCAATAACTATTGAACGGAAATAATACTTCAAGAACCATTGAGTTCCATCGGTAGCATCGAGTTAGATATGTGGACTCAGAGATGAGGTGAGGACCGCCTTCCCCATATGAATGATTCTTAGGCCAGCCAGCTGTGGACACGTGCATACCATGTGTTCAGCTGTTTCCACTTCTGATCCACAGAGCCTGAAAATCTCATCTGCTGATTTTCCCATGCGGTACAAATAATGTTTGTACCCACAGTGCCCCGTCAGCAGTCCCACCCGAAGATCAGCTCGTGACAGCTTCAAGAGCTTTCTGGCATAGGTAGGTGAAATCATCACGATTCCCTTGGCCTGAGTAAGTCCAAGAGTGTTTGTCCAGTGGGTTATTCTGTTATTCAACTCCCATTGCTGGACCACTGCCCTATATTGGTCTTTTCTTAGCTCACAGAAAAGCTCAGGTCCAGCAGGAGTTAACCCTGATGCACTTTTTGCAAGTTCATCGGCTTTTTCGTTTCCTTCAACACCACAGTGGCCTGGTACCCATAGTAGCGTCACTTTATTCCCTCTATGAGGTGAGGTAAGTAACACTAGCATAAATTCTAAAAGTGAAAAGATAGATAGATAAAAGCCTATAATAATAGTAGAAAGTGATCCATTATATATTTTCAGATCTCTTACATTAAACGAAAAAATGTTTTCTTATCATAGTATAACTTATTAATCTACAATATATTTCGTAGAATTTAATGTTTTTGAAATAATATAGTGACTCTTCGGATTCAGCTGATGAACTTGTGCAACAAATTTCGATAAACTGAGAGAAGATGCAGAGAGACTACTGTGTGTAGTCAGATCACTCTAAGATTGAACACCAAGCTATTTTATTTCGTTTGGTGTTCTACCTTACAGTGAGCGGACTGCACAACAATATACCACATCAGCAGTGAATTATTTATCAAGAATTTTGTGTTTTCTTCATATTTTACGGATATTATTGAAATAATTTAATGTAAAATGAAAATTCTGTAATTGGTGAGTAATAAATGCTCTTTTGAAATTTTTGGATTCTTTTCAACATTTGCACTATCTAGATCCCTGGGAAGTGAGCCCTCTATTTTGCAAACCGAGACACTAGCTATCTATACTGGAGAGTGTCTCAAAAGAAACCTGAAAGGGCCACGCTGAGATCCCTGGAATCATATAGGTATTTACTGACATGGAAGTGACGTAATACCATAAAGCAACTGGCCAGAGGGTATAAAGTAACTCTTCTATGGGTACCGAGGCATTGTGTTATTGAAAGAAACGAAAAAGCCGATGAACTTGCAGACAAGGCATCAAGGTTAACACCTGTTGGTCCTGAGCCCTTCTGTGAGTTTGCAAAAAAACAATTTAAAGCAGCGGTCTAGCAATAGGAGGGGGACAATAGAGAAACCCCCTGGAAAACAACTCCGGGTTTTGCTCAGGTAAATAAATTTATGGTGCTTTCACCGACCTTTACCAGGAAGCTTCTGAAGCTACCACAAGCTGAGCTTTGGTGAATGGCGAGACTGCTGACAGGACACTGTCGGTGCGAATCCTGTATAATAGGAATAAAGCTGCGTTTTGTTGTAACGAAATAATTCCATCCTTTTGTATTTATTTGTTTCTTATAAT
This sequence comes from Harmonia axyridis, assembly GCF_914767665.1. NCBI lineage: Eukaryota > Metazoa > Arthropoda > Insecta > Coleoptera > Coccinellidae > Harmonia > Harmonia axyridis. The sequence goes on from NC_059507.1 coordinate 9,662,221, forward strand.
TTCTAAGCCCCAAATAGAAAAAATAGAAAAATATCAGTCTTATTTTTCGAGGTATGTGTTTCCACACAAATAAATTAGAAATTTCAGGGTGGACGTTCGAAACTTCTGTCCCTTGAAATGTAGGAGGATTTATCATGAAATAATAACCAAAGCAATATGGCTGAATATGAATTTCCACTTCAGTAGAATGAAATAATTATCTTCCTAATTAATAAGGAAATAAAAACAGAATCTTCAGAAATTTTTCATAATTGAATTAAAGCTCCAAAGAAAAGCACTGACGTGAAGTCAGGAGATTCTTACGATTGTTGGATTCATAATTTTTTCACAAGTAGATCTTGCTTCAATAAGTATAATGAAGCAGTGTTTTTTTATCTTTGTTTGCAGGTATAATTTAATTATGAAAATATTTATGAAGGAATTGTGTATTGTTCTCTCCTTCAGTCTCCTGATCACTAATATGAGAATACTTCCTGGTTTCCTTTCATGAATTAAAATATTTTGCACACAAAATAATTTTTACTTTAATGATTTCGAGAAAAACTGAAGTATATTCACGAATGATTCAATAAAAATGTCATTATTGAGTTTTGGATTGTAGTCCAGACTCTAGAGCAATTATTGAACCTTATTTTACGAAGGAATCCTGGTAACAAGTGAACTCAGTCAATTTCATGTTGCACCATCTTTCGGAGATTGCGATGTTTCATTCCGAAGTACTATTACAATCGTCAGTTTAGCAACTCAGCGGCCCCTGCCATATACACCCTCCATCTCCTTAATGGAGAGTGGTGGGTTGGGTTCATGTCTCAAGTGGTAACGTTCTTCTGAGAATGGCGAAGCCTTCGACGCGATCTCTCGGTCTAGCAATAAACGACTACAGAAGTCAATATGATTGTCTACAGAAAAACATGTTTCGTTGAAGATAAAATTCTTGCATTCTCATTGAAACCCAATATTTCGAAAATATTTTCGTGAAGAACGTATATTTTCAATCTGCTGTTAGCCCTACATAAATTCATACAGTGTTCATTGAGGATTTTTGGGATTGGTATTCTCCAATTTTCCTATCGATTTTAGATAATTTTGAAATAAATGGTACCTCGATGCTATATAACCGAAAACCTGGCTCAGCAAAAACCGTATCAATTCAGGGAGTGGCTACATTAGAAATATTAAATGTCAATTTCCATTTTCAATAACGGGTCCCAATAAAACAGATAACTTTTTTGCAGTTACTAACAGTGATGCTATTCTAGAAAATTATTGCCTGGATATTGTGCCAAACGAAAATTATGACTTTTTGCAGTGTGCCATTCAGGGTGGATAAACCGAAGCTCAGTTTTATTGATGATATATGGGAGCGATATCACGTTTCCTAGTATCGATTTCACTGGGAATATTCAAACCCCAAATGAAACATGTTCTGAGAATATACTCAGTTATAGTTTAAGTGTTGTAACATGAAGGAATAATTCTTCAACTTCATGTTTGATAGGAGGACTATGTTATGGATGATGATTAACTATTCATTTATTTAATTCATTCCAGAAATTGACTTGTCCAAAAATACAAGGAAATTGTGAAAAAGTTCAGAAAGTGAAAACATAAATAGGTAATATAGCAATAAATAGGTAATATGCCAAACGTTCAATAAGATGCCTGCTATTTCGTTTGTTCGTCATCTTGGGTTGAGTTATACTGATGATCCTTAATAAGGGTGAAACCGGTATATCGCTACTCTCCCTTGATGACATGCATTCTCCTTGGTTCACTTTCGATTATGATTCCTATGAAATAGCGTGGAAATCTTCTGTTTGACAATGGTTATGTTGATGGCATTTTTTTTTGTTGATACATTAACCAGATAGATAATTAATATCGTATGATATTACACACTTGGAAATCGTACTTCTTTTTCTTTTTGTATTTTCTTTATTCATTACCAAGTGCAGGTCTTAGCCTGCATATCACGATACACCATGGGACATTATTTATAACTGGATTTCACCCGCAGTTCCAATCGCTTTCAGTTTTTATGGAATATACAGGGAGATTCACCGAGATGGCCTATTAGACGTCAACGGAAAACTAATAATAATTTTGAGCTGAAAATTTGAATATTGGGATTTGAGATATTGATCTTTCATTGATTGATATTTTCAGATCTCTACAACATTCGGTTATACCGAATATTTCCCTCCTGTCAAAAATTCTATGTATATGGAGAACAATTATCGAAAATTACAGCGATAATTGCATTGTAGGAAGCGAAATGGCACTGCGATAATTGTTCTGTTCACAGATGCATAGTTTCTATGCATCTTACACAGTTCGAATCTATGGCAATTCCATTCTACATCAGTTTGACAAGTGATGTAACAGTTTATTCGGGAAATATTTCCCCGAATTACACTCGTGCATCAAAATGACCGGATAATTTCGCATTCCAGCGTGTTTTCTTTGAAAAACTGCATTCGGTGCATGAACTCATGCAGTTTTTATGAATATTTCCCTCCTGTCAAAAATTCTATGTATATGGAGAACAATTATCGAAAATTACAGCGAATATTTCCCTCCTGTCAAAAATTCTATGTATCTGGAGAACAATTATCGAAAATTACAGCGATAATTGCATTGTAGGAAGCGAAACTGCACTGCGATAATTGTTCTGTTCATAGATGCATAGTTTCTATGCATCTTACACAGTTCGAATCTATGGCAATTCCATTCTAAATCAGTTTGACAGGTGATTTACAGTTTATTCGGGAAATATTCCCCCGAATTACACTCGTGCATCAAAATTACCGGATAATTTCGCATTCCAGCGTGTTTTCTTTTAAAAACTGCATGAGTTCATTTTCATTTTTGGAGAAAGAGCCCTCCACCTTCGGTGTCGGGCTCTTTCTCAAAAAATGAAAATGAACTCATGCAGTTTTTATGACAACACGCTGTCATGCAAAATTATCGGTAATTTTGATGCACTTGTGCAATTACTTACGATAATTGCATTGTAGGAAGCGAAACAGCACTGCGATAATTGTTCTGTTCATAGATGCATAGTTTCTATGGATCTTACACAGTTCGAATCTATGTCAATTCCAATCTAAATCAGTTTGACAAGTAATGTAACAGTTTATTCGGGAAATATTCCCCCGAATTACACTCGTGCATCAAAATGACCGGATAATTTCGCATTCCAGCGTGTTTTCTATGAAAAACTGCATTCGGTCATTTTCATTTTTGGAGAAAGAACTCATGCAGTTTTTATGACAACACGCTGTCATGCAAAATTATCGGTAATTATGATGCACTTGTGCAATTACTTACGAAAACAGGTTACTACTTCCTTATTTCAAATAGCAGACCCAGTATATTATTGCATCATTAGATAGCTTTTTTAACGAAAATTTCGGCAATATGCCATACCTTAGGTAAAAACTCAATGGTTCATAACATGCAAAGAAATATGAGTCCTCATCGCCACCATTTTTTTCATAAGAATCTCATTAACTCATGAACCGTTGAGTTTTTATACAAGGTATTGCATATTGCAGAAATTGTCGTGAAGAAAGCTATCCAAAGATGCAATAATACACTACTAATATCTCCAAAGTTGAATATCTGTCTAGTTATCGCTGAGTGAGCAATACACCCTCTATCTAAATTATCGTTTTCGTGTGAAAAGGCATTCCCCTAATTCCTGTAATTTTTCATGCAGTCTGCAATATTTTACAAACATAATAATTCAAAACTTTTCGAAATCCTGAGTAATTCACGGCATAATATATCAAAACCACTAAGGCTCCAGAAAATGGATCCGTTATTTTACTACACCTTAATTCCATCCCCCTCATGTTGGGTATAACATAAGTATACATTTTATATGAAGATGGGGCAAAGTATAATGGCCTAGAATATCGAAACAGTCATGCTTTTGTTCGCTTGTGGTCCCCTAGGTCTTCTCCGTAGAATTTTAATATTTGATGTGAAACAATTTCTGCAACAAAATTTTCGGGCTCCATAGAGGCACTCTCTTGTACTCATTCCAGACATAACTCTGTGTCCCTGAAGCAACTCGCGCAAGAACAGACAGAAAACTATAAGCATTTCTCGTTCGGTTTTGTGTATGATGACGCTTGTTTCGAATTGGATAGGAACTTCAAACTCTATAGCCTATTTACTCGTAGTTGAGCTGTCTTTTTGGTGGAGCACGTTGGGGATTCAATTCGAATTTAACTTTCAGAGGAACCACCTGCTAAATCACTTTTATTGATCGTATAAACACTTTATTACCCTCCCAAAATATCATACAGTTTTGATATTAAAGATTAACTAACAATGTAGGAATTTGTAAGTTTTATTCACTCATCGAGTTCATCCTGAAATTAATTTTAAATAACTGCATATTATGTACAGGCCGATTGTTTATATTTTACTCAAAAGCTATCTCAGTTAATTTTAGTCAAAACTATTAAATGGACAAATATGACGTATTTTTTATGGGGATTCAGAATTCAAATATCATGTGAGTATATAGGAATAATAATTTCGACAAAATAAGTTTTCCTAGACATGTGGATATGCGTGCAGGAGACAACGTTAATATAAAAAAAAAAAAAATAGAAAAACTTGTTCTTGATTTTAATCACTTAACAGGCCAATTGAAAAGTCCCCGGTCTACCATAGTAAATCACATTTTTCTGCCAAAATCCGATTTAATATTCAATATAATTGCCTTCGAGGTCGATAAAGCGATTATAGCGATCTTCCAACTTTTCGATACCATTTTTAAAGTACGATTTGTCTTTCGCTTCAAAATAAGCGATTACTTCTTCATTGGCGCTAAATTTCTTTCCAGCGAGCATTCTTTTGAGTTCTGAGAACAGGAAAATGTCGCTGGGGGCCAGATCTGTCGAATACGGTGGATGCAGAAGCAGTTCGAAGCCCAATTCGTGCAATTTTGCCATTGTTTTCATTGATTTGTGACACGGCGCATTGTCTTGATGAAACAGCGCCTCGTTTTCTTCAAATAGGGCCGTTTTTTAACGATAATGATCCAATAACGCTATATAATATTCGCTGTTGATGGTCTGGCCCTTTCGAAGGTAATCAATGAATATTATATCTTGCGCATCCCAAAATACTGATGCCATAATTTTGCCAACTGACTGTTGTGTTTTTCCTCGCGTTGGATTCTGTTGATCGTGTGCAGTCCACTCAGCTGACAGTGGATTGGACTCCGGAGTGCAATGATGGATCCATGTTTCATCCATTGTCACATATCGACGCAAAAATTCAGGCTTATTGCAGTTAAACTGCTTCAAAGACTGCTCAGAATCATTAACACGTTGTTGCTTTTGATCGGTTGTAAGCTCGCATGGCACCAATTTTGCACACAGCTTTCTCATGTACAAATATTCGTGAATGATATGATGTACACGTTTAGATGATATCTTAACAATGTCTGCTATCTCGATCAACTTCACTTTACGGTCATTCAAAATTATTTTGTGAACTTTCTTGATTTTTTCGTCGGTGATAGCCTCTTTTGGGCGTCTACTGCGTTCGCCGTCTTCGTTGCTCTTTTCACCACGTTCAAACTTAGAATACCAATCAATGATGGTCGATTTTTCTGGTGCAGACCCCGGAAACTCTTCATCAAGCCAAGATTTTGCTTCAACGCAATATCTCACAAACTAATGGTTGGACTGCTGTCAAATTTTGACACGCATCGTTCGAAGGTTGGTACTAACTAAAAATCATATGGATTTAATACTAGCACCGACATATGTGCATCAGACCGGGGACTTTTCAATTGGCCTAATATTATAGTTAATGAGTTATATCAATTCTCAATGAGCATCTCAATTCTGCGAGATGATTTGCATATCTATTTCACAGAAGAGTAAGAGTAAATAAGGGGAAAATGCAAAATAAAATACGAAATGACACTCAAACTTCATGTGAGTATGGAAGGAACTAATTTCGTCAAAGAATGTATTCTAACAGATGTGGGAATGCTTTCAGAAGACAACGTTAACATCGGAAAAAAGAAAATAACTTGTTCTTGGTTTCGATCGATCACTGATATTTAATGAGTAGCCGAATTCCAATGATTGTTGGAATATTTTCATTTTGGAATTCAATTTTTCATAATTCAGAGAAATTTGAAATCACGAAATGTGCCTTTCTCATATATTTGACTTTCTCGTCAATTATTATAATAATCGGGATAATATTCATTCGAATATCGAAGCAATAAGCTGGACTGAGAATCCAGCTTATAATATAATGCTTCGGAATCATATGATCCATCTGAATACTTAATCGATAACTATTGAATGTCAATTAGAAACGGAACTAGCGATATAATCAATGATAACTTAGTACAGATTGCTTGTATTATCCAACGTCTATCCTCCACAAGTGTATTAATTAATTCTGGATATAATATAGCTCAGGTATTTAACTACAACGATCCGGAATCTGATGAATTTCCATAAAAGCTCTGAAGGATATCAGGCAATAAACAGGGGGTTAGTATTATCAAGCGAGTTTGAAAAAAAAAACTATAAACTGTACATTGCTGAGATTCCCGGAATTCGATATCCGGTTCCCTTCTTTATTCACAGAGTAATGTCGAATTTATTATGTGTTGAAGCAACCCTTGATTTGTGTAGACAATTTTCACATCAAAATGTTTTTCCAGATGAATTCTGCGAAGAGTTCCCGCACAATTTTATACCAACGCCAGGCTACTGGATCGAATGTTCCAGGCAGAAAATCAACACGGATACGATATGGGATGAGTCAGAATCGGACCATGATATCCGGGAGAGCGAAGAGCTCAACAATATCGACGGCATGGACCAGGAAAATGGTCATCCATGCATCCGGAGGAGAGATAGAAGTGAGTAGAGGGGTAAAGGGACGGGATGTCATCTTGTTTTTATCGAAGATGGATTAACCTCAAATTGAATGTCCTAACTAAGTGATTATATCGATAAACTGCATGAAATATATTGGTTCGATAAGAAACTCAATTTTATTACGTCAATGCAGCTCATTCGAATCATATTTTTGGTCTTACTACCACTTAATACCATGCATGAAGGCTGGAACATCTATTGTTTGGTATATTTCAATACAAGAAAAATATTTTCAGTGAAAATTATTATGAACTTTGAATGAGTCTACTTTATGAAGAATATCTAATAGAAATATCGAAAAATGTATAATATAAAAACCAATCAAAAATAAACTATTCAAAAGTGTAGATTTGAGTAAACGGCTGATGAATTGAATAACTGATAAATGAATTAACATGAAGACTGACGTACGTTCCAGAATTTTTTTCCAATAGATTTTCTCATCTTCTCATCAGTGTCTCATTGTTCAAAAAATTTAAAGTAATCAGATATATTCATTAGAATCGCCCTAAAAAAGAATGAAATGAAATTCTCGAAAATTGTTATTTTATTTCTAAATGATGATTTGCATACCCATTCACAGAAGAGTAATGGTACATAAGAGAAAACTATAATACAATTTCAAAATACAGAATCTTTTTAGAGCAGAAAGTTACTACCTACACTCCAACTACACAATTAGTTGCACATTAGTTTCTTTATCTTGAAACTGTTTCTGATTTTCATTTCGATTTATTCAATTATTTGGAGAACCATATTTTCCATATAAGAATACTATAAGTTCTACATACGAGCTGAAATATTCGATATTGTCCTGTGTAGGCTTTGTTACTGTGTCCAAGCTTCACTTCAGACATAACTAAGACATAATTTATGACCTAACAGCGAGTAGTTGGATGGTCCCCTGTGACTAGAAAATTTATATTCTTTCAGGTAGAGCGCTTTGAATGATCGAACAGATTTGCTGACAATAAATACTGTGTGAGTACGAACCTGGCTGAAAATAAATAATTCACAATAAAGAAACGAGACATTCCGAGACGCAACTAACGTGAATTCCATTTAAAAACCTTGTATTTTCGAAAATTTATCTGAAGGATGTTATTTCATCACCGGTAGAAGACGTCCGGAGTGGTTGCCCAAAAGGGGACTAGGCACGTGTCCAATTTACTAAGGAAACATTGCCGGCAGCATTTGTTTGCTTACAATATCCACAATCTGCTTAGTTCGCTTATTCAGCACACATTCCTTCATTGCCTTTCTCATTTTGAATTCTCAACTCCTGAGGGTAGATGAAATATAATTTGATACATTTTTATTGTCTAATATAGCCTTTAAATATAAATGGTGGACTTGTAAAACCTTTGAAATTATTATTACGTGAAGGAGAACCACACCACACCACTTGAAGGCATCATCGTACACCTATTGCTTTGCTCACAATTTGTCCCTCCTGAAATAAATATTGTATTTCAGGATAATCTTATAAAAGGTTTTCCCATATGAGGTGTCTTTTGATACTAAAACTTTTATATTTTGAGAGAACTCACTATGGAAAACGATATCAGTCAAATGGCCACAGGCTACGGTTTCAACACAATATCCTGTTCAAGAAATATCCAATGACCAATCCCCACATTTGCGGCTGTATGTTCTTCGCGAATTCCATCTTTAGGGTCTTGAATCGGTTGTGGAGCATTGATCGATCTCATATTTCACGTGGATAGTCTTAAATCTAGTTTTTATTCCTAAGATCGCTGAACTGACAAACCTGGGTTTTCATCAACACTACGGGCTACAGCAGCAATATTCCCAGTTATTCTTGTGCGACGCACACGGTGTCAATTCTTCACATTACTAACTTGTCCCAACAGCTCAACTTTTTCCACCAGTTTTACTATTGCTGGCCTAGAAGGAGCTTCACCACGACCCAAAATTGCTTTAGTTTTGAGACTGCAAAATTTTCAACCATTTTGTGGTGCCATTTGAGAATGGCGTAGTTCTAATTTGTGACACGATGACAAAAGATTGCAGCTTCAAAAATTACAGATCCAAAAGGATAACACTCTTTTGTTCGGGTGGAACCCATTCCTGCTTTAGTTATAAATGTAAGCTTAGAGCGAGAGAATATCCACAGGAAAGTCTAATGGACTTGTATGCCAGCCAATGCTTCTACATGTACATATATCAAGTAGTATTTCGAAAGTTTGATATTATATCAAACTCAAGCTGGAGGAAGTAGGAAATGTAATATCTCAGGATTAATATTACTTCAAGTTGAAAAGTTTGGGTTAGTGAGTGGCACTATTGAGGAACCTAACTGAAACTCTAAACCCTGCAACAGTTTGAATAAGGGTTTGCAAAGAGGAATAAATTCACCTTCATATATTCAAGAATCCATTAGTTATTTTCAGATGTGTATATATATTGCTTTTTCTTTGTCTCCATATATTCCAAGTTAATCAAATCAGAAGGATTTTTTTTTCATGCAGGCAAATAGTTTTATATCATACTTCTTATGAAGGAAGAGAGAAATCAACTTTATTGAAATAATTCGAATCGCTAATGATTTCTGAAAGATCTGTCGAATGTCTTTATGTTGTTCTTCGCATAATGCATGCGTTTGATAATGTCGGCATCACAAACGCTTAGGAAAGTTCATAAAAAAGTAGAAATATTATTCCGTCCATATTGCTCTACTTGAATAATTTATTACCCTGAATTTCCTAGCTAGAAATTGAAAGAATATCCACCTTTCGTTCTAATCAATTATCCCATCATACTATATCTGTGGATATGAATAACTGTACATCGTTAACCGCTACAAGGTCTTATTAGAGACATATTGCATAATATGTCCTTAAAGGGTATATTCGATGTGATATTTATGTCATGATAGCTGGTCCCTGCTCTGAGGGGATTGCTCGACCTTGCAACTATACGGATACATGATATGTTACTTAGATGTCAGTAATTGAATGAGGAAACTATATGCTCATGGTCTTTGATGGACTCATTAAGATATATGAAATCGATAAAAGAGGCAATGGTGCTAGTAGTCTCAAAGAAAAATTTTTATCTCCGGAACTGCGATGTCATCGTAGCAATGAAATATTTCCAAGTTCATTATTGAGCTGTTAATTTTCTGAGATTTCTCCTGAATTTTTTTCCATGATTTCATCACAACGTAGGAGGATTAATGCGCTATCGTAAGCGAGTTTTGGTGCAAATTTCATATTTGCATCATAAAGTTATTCCTGATTAAACATGCCAGCTTGCGAGCCAAATTATTGTATTTTGCGGGAGGTTTAATTTTCTGCTGATGTGAAGAAAACAGCGGCTGAGGCTAATCGAATGCTCTCACATACATACATACATTAGTGGAAGTACGTGTGGATAGTGGTTTCAACTCTTCAAGAACGGCCATTTTAACGTCGAAGACCAGCAGGGCGGCAGAAGAGAAAAAATTTTCGATGCAGAATTGGAGGCATAATTTGATCAAGACTCGTGTCAAACGCAACAAGAATTGACAGGATCATTGGGAGTGACTCAACAAGCTAGCCTGAAAGTCATAAACAAGGAGATTGGATGCTATAAGAGTTGAAGCCGAGATATATTGAACGGCGTTTGTTTGCTTGGGAACATCAACTTGCAAGGCAAATACGGAAGGGATTTCTGCATTGGATTGTGACTGGAGACAAAAATGGGTTCATTACGATAATTCCAAGACCAGAAAATCATGCGGATATCCCAGCTGTGCTTTCACGGCGACTGCCAAACCGAATATTCACGGTTCCAAGATCATGCTCAGTATTTGGTGGGAACAGCTCGGCGTAGGGTATTATTAGTTGCTAAAACCGACTAAAACAGTCACAGGTGATCATTACGAACGCAATTAATGCGTTTGAACCGAGAATTGAAAGACAAACGTCCGTAATACAACGAGAAACATGATAAACATTACAGCATGAAAATGCTCGACCTTATGTGGTCAAGACATCTTAGAGAACGTTGAAATGCCGTATTCTCAAGACGTTGGTCCCTCGGACTATCACTTGTTTCGATCAATGGCAATCGGCCTAGCTGACCACTACTTCCAGTCTCATGAAGAAGTGAAGAATTGAATCGATTCGTGGATCGCTTCAAAAAGGGGATCAGTTTTTTCAACGCGGGATTCGTACGCTACCCGAAAGATGGGAGAAAATAGTGGCCAGCGATGGACACAAATGAATCATAAATGTATAAACAGTTTTTTACAATAAAGTCTCGAATTTCGAAAAAAAAATGCGGCAGCAAATTTTACCCCCATGTAGTTTCTGAGTTCCAGAGTTCTGGACAAGATACGACTGCAGACGGATTTAATGAATCTAATTTGTGATTCTACACAACGTTCGGAACTTACGTAGGGGGTTAATTTTTTCCTTTGGCGATGTCAAAGATTCATCATTCAAAATAATGAACCAGATCGATCTCTACCAAAATTCAGAGAGGTTCTGCAATGAATAATTCTAGAGTGGTTCTTCATCCTAAATCCGATATAATCCTCTTCTGGAAGATCATTCAGTGCACAAAGCGCTATTCAATCATATCGCATATACTTCCCAATATGATGGACCTCGAAATCCATTTTGTTAAAAGCATCTCCCCAAATCCTCAAACTCGGACTCTCTTTCTTTCTTAACATCCTGCTCAGAAGAGCGCGAAGCGTATAACTTCAGCAGATACCCTCTAACCTATTTGGCGGAAGTCGTCGATCATAATAATCCGGCTGGAATTCCGGTTTTGAAGCTGACTAGGAAATCAGGAGTTTACTATCTGGGCGCCTTTTAGTTTCCACTTCGTAAACAGGAAAAGCGAATTCACTCCACGAGCATACTGGAATTTCTAAGCTGTATTATTCCTTTGACAATATCCATTTTCTTTCAGAATATCCTCGTGTCGTTTAATGGAGATATTGAACCTTTCGCGAGCGCTCGTTCTCGGAGACAACCCTCAATTATTTCATGCGAGTTTTACTCTTTAGTAGGATACGGTCTCGTATGAAATTCTGTTCGTAGGTTCGAATATAAAGGGTGTTTTTTTTCGAGGTATATTACTTCAAGTTGGCATTACTGTTCGAGATGGCGACCGATTTAACAGCTGTCGAGTGATTTATTCTCAGTTAGATTTGGCAATTCATCAAGAATAGACTCACGCCTGAACAACGCTTGCAAATAGTGCAATTTTATTTCGAAAATAATGGTTCTGTGCGGAATACGTATCGCGCACTACGTCCATTAGATGGACTTCTGGTTGAATGGCTACGTCAACAAACAAAACTGCATTTGGAGTGAAACACCGTAACATCCAGAAAAACTTACTGTTTGGTGCGCTTTATGGGCTGGTGGAATCATTGGTCCGTACTTCTCCAGAAACGATGATGGCCAGAACGTTACAGTCAATGGTGATCGGTATAGAGTCATGATTAATTTTCATTCCTGAATTGAACAACCATGATTTCCAATAGCTATGGTTCCAACAAGACGGCGCAACATGTCACACAGCTCGTGCCACAATTGATTTATTGAAAGACATGTTTGGTGACCGCCTAATTTCACGTTTTGGACCTGTGAATTGGCCTCCAAGATCTTGTGATTTAACACCGCTAGACTACTTTCTGTGGGGCTATGTAAAATCATTGGTCTATGCGGATAAGCCATAAACCCTTGACCATTTGGAAGACAACATTTGCCGTGTTATTGCCGATATACGGCCGCAAATGTTGAAAAAAGTCATCGAAAATTGGACGTCCAGATTGGACTACATCCGAGCCAGCCGTGGCGGTCATATGCTAGAAATCATATTTAAAATGTAATGCCACAAGATTATCTTGCGGATAAATAAAATTCATGTCAATCGAATAATCCATCGTTGTTTTATTGCAATTTAAAGTTCTATAGCTCTAAAAAAAACACCCTTTAGTTTCGAGAGAATTCACAGTTTCATCAAGAATAGTCCTAATTGATATTTTAAGCATCCTGTTATAACAAGCAGTAGGTGCTGAGGGTTTACAATGAAATAGAGTTGAACAGAAAGCTATAAAATCCGAAAAATTATCAGATTACATCAAATATTATCACAAAAGGAATAAAAACAGGACCATATTGTAACGTTACAATTGCCCATGAGACTCTAAGGACTAATTTCTAGGGGTGGTTTGGCTTATTGGGCAACAAAACTCCTACCCAGGTTTTTACAAATTTAATAAAATTAAAATATACAATGATCGATCCTTTTCACTCCAAACAAATAATAAAATAGAAACTTAACTTAAAACGATTTTAAATGAGTTACTCTGCTACTAGGATGGAACCTCTTCTGTAAACTATCTTCAGCCTTCTGAACACCAACCCTCATCAGGATGCCACAGTACTCCAATCCCCATTCAACGAAGTTGATGTGATAATGCCAGGTATTTCGCAGGTATTCTCTCAGATTCAGGAAGTAAAGTGGTCTAACATACGTACTATTCCAAATTCTGTATCTCAAGGAAGTAGTTCTTGATATCTATCAATCCCAAGAAAGGTTTTCTTTGTTCTAATCCCACGGGAGGTTTCTTCGTTCTAATCCCACGGGAGGTGCTTTGAGAAAATGAACAAAAATGATATCAGAATATGTTAACTGAATTTACAACTCCTTCTCGGATTTCTAACCAAGAAATTACAAAGAAATCATTACATTTATTATCAAATAAACCTGAGAAGGAGTTTTGCTGACATTATTTGACACAAAAAGAATTCTTCCAAACCTGAAATACGTTTCAACAAGATGGATAACTCTAAAAAAAACTACTGTTTCAAATTAAATTCATTCATTCTGGTGAGATTATTACTTGTTGAATACAAATATTCATGTCAACACTTACCGAGAATCCCGACACAATTCTCGCCGATAAATAAGATTCCGAGCCTCAAATTAAATTAATAATGACTGAAATCTAAATCTAAGGTACTTATTCTTGCTGAAGTTTCAATAATCATTGAAAATCTTTCAGAAGATTCTCTCTAAATCCGCGCATGTGCGTTCCAACCGATGGTACACGATATGATACGATTAATTGACAAATTACCGCGTCTTCAAAAATTCCAGTAGCGTAACATGGAATGAAGCGTGCACAATCGTTGCAATATTTCAAAAAAGTTACATAACACATGAATTCTTTCGTTTGCTACTCCTTTGAAAGAAGTGTGCCATTCAAAGTTAAAATTGAAATCATTAGACAAAATCATGTATTTTCTCAATCCAATTACGATATTTCTCTAAAACGTGTAAAATATATGGATTTTGAAGTCTAAAGAAAAAATAATCTGAATACTGCCCTGAAATTATTGAAATTACATTAATTGCTTTGAAGGGATGCATGAAGTAAATAAACTTACAAAATTTTAATAAAATTGCACTGCTGACTCCCAAGTTATGAAGATCAGAAATTCAAACCAATTTGCATGAATCACCCTGTATCTCCCCGAAGCTAACAGCCTTAGGATACAAAACAAGTTGATTTTCTGAAAGGCCTGAATGACTTACATTCACCACTAGGTTATGGCCAGTTACACCTTGTATAGAAACAATAGACACAAATTAATATAGATTCGGCAAGAAGGCTTGTAGCGCATTCGGAAGAAATACCTGTTCCTTCATTCATCAGTTCCCGAACTCCCAGAAGGTGATATAGAAACGTCGTCTGATAAGTTTTAATAATTCAATTTGATAACGGCAGCGAATTAAAAAAAAATTTAATAACCCTGCAGTGTTTCAATCCAAAAGAATTCGACGATCTCATAAGAGACCTAAACTTCTCAAAGGAGTTTGCTGAAATACTTGCATCTAGATTGAAAGACATGAATCTACTCTATCCAGGTACCTACTTATATTACATTTTATCGTCAAAGAAATGAGCATCTATTGTTTTTTGCTGCGACTAGAAATCTGGTATTTTATAACAATACAAAATAACTCTCAGTAAAAATGGGCTTGACAGAATTTACTCCAGACCATTGAAACATTTTTATTGGCAGTTCAAAACGTAGATTAAAATGTATTCTTCTGCATATCGGTTACAAATATTGTTCAATTCATATTGGTCATTCTAGTAGAAGGAAAAACTAGTTTTGAAAAAAATTAATTACGAAGAATATTGATAGAAAATGGCAAACTTTCTCTTTGAACAGCCAAGTGGATATACAGAATATCCGTGTATTTTATGTTTTTGGGACAGTATAGCTGAAATGAGAACTGGTTTAATATGAGATATTATGTTTCATATAAAACAAAACGTAATCAACGAAGCTTTAGTTACGAGAGAGAATAGCCTTTGTATATTAAGTTGGAGCTGATGAAGCGTATTGTGAAAGCTTCAAATCGAGATGAAATTTCTTTTGGGTACTTGTCAGTTGAATTTCATGAGATTAGCACATAAAAACTTGAAGCCGGTATATTTGATGGTCTTCAAATATGACAACTTGTTATGATTCATTATTATTCATCACACCGATGAATGAGACGGAATCTAACGTTGGCTGTTCATTTGTTCGAATAGTTTATTTTAGAATTTTCAGTTATAACACCATTCCTGCAGTCATCTAGATAGATTTCCAGAAAACCTGAGATATTTCAGTGAAAAACAAGGGGAAATAATCTATCAAAAAATTAAAACTATGGAATATCGATATCAAGGACGATTGAATATTCAAGTACCTATTCAAAAAATTTTGAAATTTTCAATTGTAACACTACCTTCACAGCCAATAAAAATCGCTTTCCAGATAACTTGGTTTAGTTTAGTGAAAAAGAAGAGGAAATATTCCATCAAAACATTAAAACTATAGAAGACCGATTGGTATCCAGAACAATGGAATATCCATATGTTGGAGCCTTCATCGGAACTACTAAACTGCTAGAAAGTCATATCAAAGAAAATTTTTAAATGATGAGTTATAAATGCATGTAAATTTTGTTAGATACCTAAATCTGTGTTGACGAAAATCAAATTCTAATATGAAAGTATTTTAAACACATATTCCCTCAATTTCAACGTATCTATGAATATATCCCTATAAAATTTCTTCCATTTCAGGATGTCAAAAAGGGTTCACTAAAGGATGTCATCCACTACGGGATTTCTCTCGATGAAAGTCGATGAAAGTATCGGGAATATTTTTCAAGTACCTACGAGTTTTTGAACTCGGTGAAAGAACGCCTGAGGAATTAGAGTATATGAAGCTCGCCCACTATTTCGATACCAAGCGCAACGTGAAGAAGCTTCGTTACTTGTTTTCAAATACGGGCCCCATTTGCATGCGGTTGATCCTCGCAGATGCAACATTCTCATTCATCTTCATCATGTTTGAAATAGAGCGTTCACGAACTTCAGAAGCTACTCAGGGTCTAATTTAATTTCGTTCCAATGGAACCGGAATATTTCCTCGAATTGAATTGAGTAGGTTTTGCTGTACTTGCAGCACGATAAATAACATGAAGCAACAGATCGATAAAAACAATGAGGGTACCTTTATATATGTCAGGAGAGTCATGTTGTTCTATATGAACTAGACGGTTTTAACAAATTTTTGGCTTTCCCAATGAGGTTTTCCATCCTAAAAATATCGGATCCTTTCAATTGAGGATGGTATTCCATCACTATCGAGATCTGTATAATATTGATCTATACTAACTGACAAAGAAACTGCAACACCCAGAAGGAGCTGTTTAAATTTTGAATTTTTTTTTTATAAAATATTTTTTTTTTTGGAAATATATTTTGTTACTTAAATATTGTAGTCGTTTTTTCTAGTTTTTTGAATTACTAAAAAAACCAGCTGTTCGATGAGATCTAAAGTCGATGTCTAGTTGTTGTTAAAATGCCTAGGGCACGTGTACGCAGAATTTATCGCCAGCTAAGTGAATTTGAAAGAGGTCGAATAATTGGCCTACGGGTGGCGGGGTTGTCATTTCGAGAAATCGCTAACCGTCGAACTGAAATCCAACTTCTCTTATGATGTTGTCAAGCGTGGTTTGATAATGCCCAAAATAAAAGGAGAGTAGGCACAGGATGTCGAAGGGCACAAATGAAGTTCAAGATCGACGTCTAAGACTTATGGCCATTAGAGACCGAGTTGCGACAACTCGATCTTTGGCTGATAAGTGGTTAGGAAAACAAGGCCATCCTGTAACTGTCCGAACGGATAAAGTCTTTTGTTACCTTTGACGATTGAGTATCGCCGGTAACGATCACAGTGGTGCAGAGAACGTCAATATTGGAATGTGGAATGGAATCAGGTATTCTTTTCTGATGAATCCCGATTCTCCTTGGGTGCACATGATGGCCGAAGAAGAGTTAGACGACGTCGGGAGAAAGACGTGAACCTCAGTTTAATGTTGAGCGTTATGTACACCGGACAGTAGGCGTTATGGTATGGGGTGCTATTGCACATGCAAGTAGGTCACTTTTAGTCTTTATTCGAGGTAACATGACAGCGCTGCGTAACCTTCAAGAAATAGTGAAGCCATATGTTTTCCCTTACCTTAACCAGCTCGAGAATCAAATAATTCAGCAAGATAATGCCCGACCTCATGTTGCCAGAGTTAGTTCAAACTTTTTCGGAGAGATCCATGTAAATCTAGCCTAGATCTCTCGATCTTTCACCCTAGAGAATCTTTGGGACATCATGGGTAGAAGGCTTGGAAATTATCAGCCTCCACGGACTTTGGCGGCTCTGAGACATGTATAGGAAGCTTGGTATAGTATCCCTCAAGAAGAAATAGACCATGGTATTGTATCAATACCCAGACGTGTTGAGGAGTGTATAGATCAAAGCGGTGGACAAACACATAATTAACAAATTTATTAATAAGAATTGTAAACCCTTCGTTTTTTTCTCGAAATTTCAATCATTTACTCCTTGCTATACTTTCTATGTTTCAACAAAAAAAAATGAATTTAAACAGCTCCTTTTGGGTGTTGCAGTTCCTTTGTAAGTAAGAATATATTGCATTTGATCATTCGTTATTTAGTGAGGAAAATTCAGAAAAATTAACCGGTGACAATTTTTCCATTAGGCTGCTTCCTGTTTCTTTCATAAAATAAGAGGATATAATAAACTAAAGTGTAAAATTTGAATTGGTTTTTTATAACATAGTTATAGTTAGTGGACCAGTCGAATAAAAATGAAATATTATGAGTGCACCTCATTATTTTGAGTTTTATTCCTCTTTGAAATCACAACGCTATACCTAATTAAATTTTATTTTAAAGACAATTCGTCCTCGTCAAATTCCACCCCTTCTGAGAAGTACCCAATTTATTTCTAACGAAATTAAAATTCTACCGGTAATATTTATTCATGACCTCCCCCTTCTTTCAGGCTGCAGTGATTTATATGAGGACGATGAGGAGGACGATATGGCGCCTCCAAGAAAAAAGACGGCCATCGAGGAACAATGGGAGAAAAATCAGGGTTTTGAACTTACAAGTGTGGAGCAAGAGACCTACGAAAAATATTTTTATGGGACGGAGCACTGGAATTATTTCACAAACGATGAAGATTTGGGACCTGTTGTCTTGTCCATCAAACAAGAAACGCTCAACTCTCGAGATCAATTCCGGTGAGAAATTTTTCGATAATTCAATTTTTTTATAGGATAGGATCAACCTTTTTTTCATGAGAACCTATACCTACATAATAATCTACAAGGTTGTTCCTTAATTCTTGAAGGGTGTGAGATCAGAGCTTTTGTCACAAGCATATTGAGTTTTTTTCATATTCTCATCGAATTTTCAAAAATGTCCAATTTGGCGTGTGTCATTTGAAATGATCCCAATATTCACAATAAAAATCGTATATTTGGTCATTTACACTTTTTTAATTCACCGTGTCTATTTCCAAGCAATTTGAGAAAAGAAACCTTGGAAAAGAACCTTATGATACTGTGTCAAAAAATATTCGAATATTTCAACGCTTAACCTTAATAAAGCATCGCTTCAATAATGAAGCACCCTGTGTTAGCTTCGTATAGCTTGGAGAATATTTAAATTGTCAAAATACATTAGATGTTTCGGAAAAACCTGGTATTTATACAGAAAAACAGAACACGTACACTTTTATTTATTGGGGATACTTACTCGTGTATTTTTCAACGTCGTACGTTTCCTACTACAAAGGGGTTGTCACCCTTCAGATCATTTCAATAGGAAAGGAAAGCCGAGTTTGAAGTCATTTGGAAGGCTTTACTGAAAGGTGCTCAGGAAAAGTTTCGAACACTTCAATCAAGGGTGACCAAATGAATGAATATTGTTCAATGTTTTTGCCTTGAAAGGAGATTGTGTCTGATAAAATAATAAATGAAAATGAAAAACTTTTCTAATTGTGAATAATGAGGTTTTCACTATGACATGACACTTTTTTGTTTAAGGAATAACGTACGGCACGTATTTTTATCGAAATAATAAAAACCAGGTACTCAAAGAAATTGAAGGGTTTTATCTACTCCTGATAGTATTTTATCTGATTTATTTACTGCATTCATATATTTGAATGATTCAGCTTATTCATTCAATAATAATTGAAATTACAGTTATATACCATATTTCTCCCTATTAGGCAATATATCTCGAATTTTGAATTTTCAGATGGAATTAATAACGTCTTTCCATGTGATTGAGCAATATGATATATCAATTCTGAAATCAAACAAAGGGGTGTAGAATGGAAACTCCCATGATGAAATTGTCACTCTCATTTGAAATAACCACGAAAATTTGAAATGCTTCGAATTGAAAACATTTTAATTCGCTATCAGATTCTGAAAATAAAACTATCAAAAATTCGGAATTATTATGATATCTTCAGGCCTTAATGAAAGCAATATTCTGAACATGTTCATGGTTTCTATGTAACATTTCTTTGACAGTTCAAAGGCCTCTGAAACCTCTGCTGAATCTCTCTGTCTACATTATCAGTTGCGATATGAAATCTTCGGATTTCATTTCCATCTAGAATCTAGATTAACTTCGATGTCATCGCTTTGATCTGAAGGTCATGTGAAATATAAGTAAAAAGTTATTAGAATGCCATGAAGAGTAAAGGACTCCTCAGAACTAATAATATGTATATTGCACGACTATAGTTGGCCAATTTTCGTACTTTTACTTAAATGAAAATGCATAGCTGAAAATTGAAACGATTCAACTCATCAGGAAGAAATAAAACACGGAGAATAGTTATCCAAGTCCTCTGGGAACAGCTAATTACAACTTTATTACGTATTTGTTCAGAATGTTACCCCTGGGCAATTCGATTTTTCATTTTTTTTAGGCCAAAGTTTGAAATTTATTGGCTGCTTCTCTGCAATCTAAAATCATGTCGTGTACTATACTTTTTTCCATATTTAGAAACCCAATTGTTGCATTTTAAAGTAGGTGACGACATATTTAAAAAAAAATAAAATTGTGCAGCACAAACCCCTGACAAAAAACGAGCTACAATACGTTCGTTACAATACAATTCGAATTAATTTCTATTTCAGCCCTTATTGATCTGATAAAATGAAATATAAGGTGTAGTGTGAAAAATTAATCATTTTTTCAATAGATGCCCTTAGTAATCTGTATCTCGTGTTGTATAAGCGTTGGAAATATGATATTTCATTCTACAAAAACTTTCCTGATAGTTTTGTGATTAGCTGACTCAGTTTAGTTTGAGCACGCGTCGAATATGGACACTAGCAAAGGAAAATTACGCTATATTTTACAGTTTTTCTCCGGTAAGAGAGAGAATGCAAGCCAGTTGACTAAAAGTGTAAATAGGGTTTATGGTCTTAATACTGTAAGAGCCAATTACGCGCAATTTTGGTTTCATCGATTCTGTTCCGGTTATATTGATGTTGAAGATGCACTACGCACTAGAAGGCCAATTGTCGAAAATGTCAACAAATTCATGGACATTTTCGAGTCCTACCTTGATGTCAACACTGTTTTCATTGTCAAAGAGCTTAAGATTGCAAAACTATGGTAATTAAAGCCTTGTTTTCGATCCAATAATGGATTTATTTTTACTACATCATAAAATTTTCAAACTCTTTCAATATTAATTTGAGAAGAGTTCATTATTCGTAAATACCTAATATTGAAAGCAGATGTAGAAAATTTTCAGCATCATTTTGAAAGGGTCGATGAGCGAAAAACTATAAAAAAGATACCCTTCCATTTTTATCTTCGGCGTTAAGGCTATCTTAGTATTCTTCGGATCGTTTGTTTCAGGATATTGGTGAGGGCGATAAGTTACACAGTGCATGGGTTAATACCTGCCAGTTGTGTATTTGCTGACAGATACAACAGAGAAGAAGTAGTACGGTCATTAGGAAAAGAAGTGAACATTAATCCTCCTCTTACGTTAGGACAGCTTCCAGATACGCCAGAGGAATTACTCAAATTGGATCAAGTAAGTGAAATAGGATAAAATTTTTCATTTCAAGAATAAAAGAGTTCTGATTATTTATTGTCAAACAAAATTGTATTGTTTCATTTAATTGAAATAATCCAATTATTCTATCTTCAATTCATTCTGTTTGCACATTCGAATGATGAATTCAAACTGACTGGGCATCAGTAACTGAATTTCGTGGGAATGATAAATTACCTGAGGTTCTCAATAATTCAAACTGAGCCATCTATCTTCATTTGAAATGCCTCCAGCCACCTCAGATAAACTTTTTTCCGAGGCATCTCTTCGAAAAAAACTTTTTGACCTTTGAATATTCAATAACATTCGTGAAAATAGAAATGTTCCCTTATTCTGATGGCTTGTTGGAAACATCTATCTCTGAGAAAATGTGATGATTTATAATTAACCATAATTGACTTTCTTATTGACACTCTTTCATTTGAGTATCGTAAGCAGATATATAAAGGGTGTTTTTTTTAGAGCTATAGAACTTCAAATTGGAATAAAACAACGATGGATTATTCGATTGACATGAATTTTATTGATCCGCAAGATAATCTTGTGGCATTACATTTTTGATATGATTTTTGGCATATGACCGCCACGGCTGGCTCGGATGTAGTCCAATCTGGACGTCCAATTTTCGATGACTTTTTCCAACATTTGTGGCCGTATATCGGCAATAACACGGCGAATGTTGTCTTCCAAATGGCCAAGGGTTTGTGGCTTATCCGCATAGACCAATGACTTTACATAGCCCCACAGAAAGTAGTCTAGAGGTGTTGAATCACAAGATCTTGGATGCCAATTCACAAGTCCAAAACGTGAAATTAGGCGGTCGCCAAACGTGTCTTTCAATAAATCGATTGTGGCACGAGCTGTGTGACATGTTGCGCCGTCTTGTTGAAACCACAGCTCCTGGACATCATGGTTCTTCAGTTCAGGAATGAAAAAGTCAGTAATCATTGCTCTATACCGATCACTATTGACTGTGACGTTCTGGACATCATCGTTTTTGAAGAAGTATGGTCCAATGATTCCACCAGCCCATAAAGCGCACCAAACACTCAGTTTTTCTAGATGTAACAGTGTTTCGACATACAATTGAGGATTAGCTTCACTCCAAATGCGGCAGTTTTGTTTGTTGACGTAGCCATTCAACCAGAAGTGCGCTTCATCGCTAAACAAAATTCGCTTATGAAAATCGGGATACGTATTCCACACAGAACCATTATTTTCGAAATGAAATTGCACTATTTGCAGGCGTTGTTCAGGCGTGAGTCTATTTATGATGAATTGCCAAACCAAACTGAGAATAAATCACTTAACAGCTGTTGAATCGGTCTTCATCTTGAACAGTAATGCCAACTTAAAGTTATAGACCTCGAAAAAAACACCCTATAGAATGTTTAAGGCAATAAATCAAAATTCAAGGAAGGTCTTTCATGTGAGCAAAGATAGTGAAGATTTTACAAATCGAAAATATCATAAGACTTATTGTTCTAGGTGTTCATCAAATCGGAATTGAAAGTTGGAGTCATTTATATCACCGAAGGACAATACACAGAAGAAGAAATATTAGACAATAATGATAATTCTCCTCTTTTTGAAGAATTTCTACAGATCCTCGGTGAGAAGATCAGACTGAAAGGATTCGATAAATACAAAGGTGGCTTGGATACAGTACACGATTTAACAGGTGAGGAACAATTTGAGATATCATTAGTAGACAGTTTAGTTTCCTAAATGTACTATTTTTAATTTCAATTTCCGAAAAATTTGATACAAGGTGATTCAATGTAGAGTGAAATTCAGAAGAAATTCAGTTGTGACCAAATATGGTTAAATGCTTGGGTACATACATCGACAATTTTTATTGATGCTTCCATAATTCGTCGTTAATTTCATTGTTTGCTTGGTGGAATGAAAATATTGGTCGTCAATATTGTTTATTGGGTAACACTTATATATCGTGGAAAATTCGTATGAATATTCGATAAAATGAATATCTTCGTCGATATAAATCAAATTTGCTGCATCTGTTTATTGATAAACACGCTTGTAAAATAAAAACACATTATCTCTACGTCAACAAATCAAGAACAACGAAATCACTCAACGAGAAGGCAGCTTTTCGCGTGAGCTTAACAAAAAAATATGAAATTTTATGAAATTATTCAATTCACGATCCAAATATAAATACCTACCAAATTTTATTGACATCGGACAAGTTGAACGCAAGATATGGAAATACCGGGAATTTCAGGTTTACGAATGCTTTATCTTCACCTTCTCCTATTATTATTCAGAAAGCGTAAAATGTAATTGAGGAGAGCAAATTGAATTTGGGAAAATTAAAATTGTAATTCAGAATTGGATGTTGTTATTCAGAATAGGGGATTTCGAATTCAGAAAAAGAATTTCATATTTTGAAACGGTGATTTCTATTATAGAATAGCAATATGTATCTCAGAATAGTTATTTATAATACAAGTGCAGAAGGCATTGATATTCTTCCACGAGTTCAAAATTCAAAAACGAGCCACGAAGTGGCGAGTTTTGGAATGAACGAGTGGTAGAATGAGCCTTCTGTACGAGTATTATACATTATTTTCTCTAATTTATAGCATTTTCGTTGAAATATTTCCATAAATATCATTTAGTGATTTTTGCATTGAAAAATGTTGGTTGGCAGAACTGATTTCTTTAAGGCAAATTGATGAATTGACAGATAAAGCCGTGGCGGAAAGTTCGGAGTACCAACATAGAGTAATAAAATATAACCATGAAAACTGTGCGTTTCTGATATATTCTCGCACGATTTTGCTCTACAAGATGTGGAAGAATGAACGAAATAACCACAGAATTAGAGAAAAGAAAAACTGATTTCAAATATTAAAACGTCAGTTTCAGTCATTTTTATAGTTTATTTGGTACGCATAACAAATCATAAATTAATCTTGGTCTTAGCGATATTGAAGTCATTTTTCAGAAACGTCCTGTAACTCGATAACGAATCAAGATATCTATGATATATATATATGATCTACTATGTGATATCTTTGGAGAGATCGAGGGTTCTTGAAAATTTTTTCTTTGAGTCTCTAGTTCTCTAGATGTTTTTAGTGAGCATCGAATTTGGGACACCCTGTACATAATTATCAAGAAAATGTCATTGGACAACCTTCAATAGTGATTACAGGATTTTTCGTTTGTTTCTCCCGTTGAAACGAATTTATCTTTGTGCAGAATTTGTTGCATTTATAACATCATAAATAGTTTGGAATCATAGAATAATTAATAGTGTACAGCGTTCCTCTTAATGTTATCAATTAGTAAAGTGATTGAGTTAATGGTTCTGGCGGGATAATTCCTCTATTAAGCGAATTAAATAAGCATCATATATATTTGGAATTATCCCACCATTCATGAGATATTGACAACACTCACATTAAATTATTAATATATTATGGTTATCCATCAGCCAATCAATATTTCGAGTAATATTGAAATCCCAAACTAGGATTCGGAACAAAAGGTCACATATGAATTTGAGGTCACAATTGAAATTTAATTTGATGGTCAAAATTACCATAAAGGAAAAAAATTACTGACGTGAAGTAAGGAGATTTCGCACGCTTGGTTTATTATCGATTTTACATGAAATATAAATTGTTTCAGTATTGCTTTAACAAATCCAAATACGTAGGTAACATTCCTTGTCCAACTACTAAGTTCATCCAAGCTTACTTCACTTAAAATTTGAATTTTAGAAACATTTGTACCTCCATTGGCGAGCAAAATAGGGTTACTGAAATTTTACACTGTTTTTTCCAATAGACTCACAGGTTCAAATTGATTTAATGATATTTCATCATCTATATTTATGCGCAAAAGGTAGACGTATGGACTCAAAACTCGATAAAAGAAATTGTCTTCGAATAATTCCTCACGATAAATTCATCGTTTCTCAGTTGCATTCAACCTTGGTCATTAAAAGTTTGTTTTCCATTCTCTGAAAGGAACAATTTCATGAAATGAGTTCACCAATTGAGGATTATAGGCGAATAATGGGTTGAGCCAGAGATATACTCTCATTTCTGTGAAAATTCGAAAGATACATTTTCATATATAATTTGACAAAATAACAGAGAAAGTGAGTTCATTACACTCAGGAATGATACTCCTATCTCTAGGTTTTTCACCTCGGCGTTGCGCTCATAGAGACGTCTGAGGGAAATGGATTTTCCATTCTCCAAAATTAAATTGCAGACAATCTCTTCAGTAGGTGTAATAATGACAGGATCATTTATTATGGAACTGATTACATCCAAGCTAATCTGTTCATCCTGATGAGTCTCATTTCAAAGTACTGTATAACTTTTCTAAGAAAGGTAATGAATGTTTCAAGCGAATATAATGAATCTATAACAGATAGCTAATATTCCCCCTATACAGGGTGGCCACTTTTTCAATGGGATTGTATTGGTAACTTTTAAACCACAAGAGTTAGAAGGTCGGTCAAATGGAGAAAAAGTTGCATTCATAGGAGCATTGTCAAGCAGTCCAAACAAATCGAGATTATCAGGGCCGGTTATTGAGATATCATAGGAAAAGTAAATTCTGTCATTTTGATTTTTCTTTTTTTTTCCACTTTATTTCAAATATTATCAAAAAATGTTTCAGGAATTTTTTATTCGTCAGTATATTATCCTCAATTTGACGTAATCAAATTTCGTATCCAACGTTTCGTACTCTCTGGGCCACCCTCAACCTCATTTTTTTCAATACGGACCTGCATATTTTATGACACTTTTCGAAATAACTTTTAACGCTGAATTCAACGATATATCATACGATGTCATTCAAAGTTGATTTTCAGGTTTATTTGACCCTTATCCAAATTTCTTTGGGTCGGATCTGTATTACATTTAGGTACTTTTAGTTTAATTAACAACATGCAATACATTTCGATAGTGTATAATGAGCATGACAATGCTCGAAAGTGGTCGAGACATACTCCACCAGCCTTTTTCGCCAGACGTTGCTCCCGCGGACTATCACTTGTTTCGATTAATGGCACACGGCCTGGCTGACCAGCACTTCTGGTCTTATGAAGGAATAAAAAATTGAATCGATTCGTGGATCGCTTCAAAAGATGACCAGTTTTTTCAACGCGGGATACGTACGCTGCCCGAAAGATGGGAGAAAGTAGTGGCCAGTGATGGACAATACTTCGAAACATAAATGTACAACCTGTTTCGGAAAAAAAACGGCGGACGCAAAGTTGCACGCCTATGAAACAAAATAAAAAAATAATGAATACCATATGTATTGTTATTATTTTTTCCAAAATTTAAAACAGAAATCTCGGGAAATCTATTCATAAACCGGCACATTATGAACACATTCTGCGGTGCACTTCGCTCAACTCGATGTAATGTAATGATACACATTGAAACAAAGATCAAAGTTGCATTATGATGAGAGTGATGTTTCGTGGGGTACATCAGAGGAAGACCGCACTTGTGGCAATCATATTCAATTAATTATCATCAGTTACACGAGACTGTGAATTTAGTTTGAGTGCGGAATCAGGTAGGAGAGTAATTATACTATGAAACAAAACATTTATCTGCCACAAAAGGGTATACAGGGTGTTTCCAAATTAGACGTGGACCTTGCAGGATGTGTTGTTATGGCTTATTAGTTTATTGTTCAGTTATGGCCACAGTTTGTCTGATACACGAAAAACCACGTGGTGGTAATCCCTTCAAAAGTTTCAAAATATCCAATCTTGTGTTCTGAAATAAGAAGACGATGACATTGTAACAACATTGAATACTAAAACAGAATAGAATTTCGTTCGCCTAACGAGGAGAATATTTTGTGAAGCTTTTTTGATTAACAAACGAAGATTATATCGAGAATGGTAGGTATGTTAGAAAATTAAGCAACTGCGCTGAAAAGCTTTGACGTGAAACATATATTGTGGGTTATACTTATGTAAGCACACTGTTTGAATTTATTGTCTTTCACTCTAAGCATATGTCATATGTAATTGTCAGAATTGTGTAGGTACCAATTGAATTAAAACAAGGACGAGGAGGACAAAACAGAGGAGAATTTTCAAAGCTGTCAAGTAATCGTTCATTTATTTTATAAATGGCATGACGTCAGCGATCGACGAAATCTATCGTTGCCAGATTGGCGAAACAATTCTTCTTCTGATTACAAAACAAATTCTGAGGTTCTGTTCCGAACGTTTCAATATACACTTGATGATCAATTATGATTCATTGCTGATGAATATAAATAGGTATAACAGAAGAGAATTGAATCTATAACGAACTAAACCAATTTATTGTTAGAAATTAAATAAATGAGTAGGTACTTCGGGAACAGAGCAAAGAGTTGATAAAAAAAACTGTAGAAATCATACGGTTTTGTGTACGTTTTCAAGGTGAATACAGTTACATACCATAACAAAAAGCGACTAGAGTTCCATCAGGTTGTGCAATTTATACACAATTTCCGAACTTTATCGTATCTATACCTACCTATCAATTTGTCCGTTGACCCGAAATTGATTTTTAATATCCCCTCGTTCAAGTTATCTGCTTGAATATCATAGCTGACCAAACAAACAAATTGAAAAGTGATTTTAACACGTTGGCTGCCAAAAACTAGTTAACACCTGGTCTATATTCTGCAGCCAGGTGTCAGCCATAGTTATCTCGTTTTTGACTCCTTTGTTGCGCCCATCCTGTGGTTGAAATTTGTAGGGCTGGGCCTGCATGATGGTCTATACTAGTAAAACACAAAAATGTCATTATAAAATGAATATTTCCATCTGTTTTAGTAAGACGTGCTGAAATGAGTGAATATAACAATGTTGAAAAATTGTGCTTTCAATATACCATCCACTTTTTTCAAATTTTTCTGAAATTATTTCATCACATATACCGAGTGATATTTTTCACCCGACACGTAATTCAAATTTTTCTAGCGGAATTTTTTAATAATATCTTTCATGAATTAACAGAGTATTATGTCCCCCTTCTTCTTTTTTACAATCAAATATGTTCAATTTTTCCAGGACTATACTCAGTTTACACCAATTGGCGGAATATCGAAATAATGTTTCATGTTTCAACACAACTACCCTACGAGAGACACGATCCTCAAAAATTGCAACGGAAAAGGCATATTGGAAATGACATTGTGTGTGTCGTATTTTTGGAAGCCGATAATACTTCATTCTCACCAGCTTGCATCAAGAGTCATTTTCTACACACATTCATTCTGGGTAAGTCTTTTTTAATTTAATTTATTCATTGAACTGTACACTTGATATTCTACTAATAGAATGGTATATTTTGCAACAAGTGGGAAAAGTTCAACTTTCTCACGAGTGAGCAAAGGTCTTTCTCCACATGTTGCATACTATACTTTTCCTACAATTGCACAACAGTATATTCTAAAACAAGTTGCAGAATGGGCTCCTATTCCAACACGAATGCGAAATTCCATGGAACGCATGAGTGTTGGAATTGCCTTCTGCAACGAGTATTAGACGATATTTTCTCTATTTCAGTCTAGTTTTGTGAAATATTGTCGAAATTCAATGAAAAATTCAGATTATATATCCTAGTGACATTTGGATTGTAGCTTGGCAGTTGGTGTGACTGTTACGAAAATTGACAGATTACGAAATTTCAATTTGAATCGTACGTTTCGAATTTTGAAATAATTACGCATTGAATTCGTGAATTATGTCTGACGAAATCGATTTAACACCAACAGAATTAAGAGAAATTGCGAATAATGTCGCAAATCATTTCACTACATCCAAATTTTACTATATTGGCAATAATTAACGTGTGATGACGTGTGTGACGTCTGTGTAAACAACCACAAAACGAAAAATATAACTGAGAACAATGCTGTAATGAGTTCATTACAGTACTGCTCTTAGAACTGTTTAGATCTCATTACGATACTGAAATACAGGAAGAAATAATACAAGTTATGTACCTAATTCAATTCAAATGACCTTCTTGGACAGTACTTATATGCATTTCTTAAATTTACTTTGTTGTACCATGCGTGGTGTGGAAAAAGTGCCGTGAGGAACAATATTTCTCACAGTACGCGCAATACATAGTTTTGAAATTCAGTGAGTTTTGAAATATAGGCTACTCTTTATTGCAGTTTTAGGAAATAGTTTATTGTGCAGGAAGTGGAGAAAGTTCAACTTTTCTCACGAGTGTGGAAGTTTGTGGCACGAGTCTGAAAGGCGAGTTCTACGAACACACGTGTGAGAAAAGGACTTTCTCCACATGTTGCACACTTTACTTCTCCTATAACTGCACAAATTTAAATAATTCAAGTAATGTACCTAATTCAATTCAAAATCGCCTTCGTTGACAGTATATGTTCATTTATTGCGTTTCCATAGACAAGACTTCTCAAAATTCTAATTTCATTGGTCTACCAAGCGAGGTGTGGGCACAGTGCCGTGAGGAATAATATTTCTCACAAATTGAGTAAGCTATGAAGAATAGGCTACTTTCCATAGCGGTTGTAGGAAAATGATGACTTCCATTATTCAAAGATGACAATGATTGCAATCTTTTTTAATGCATTGACTCGACGCTCTATTAAGGGTGAGCGCTGAAATTTTCGAATTTTTTTCGACACAGTATCATTAAGATCATTCTCAACATTCTCAAATTGTTTACACGTTTTAGTTTTTCTTACACCCTCTGTATTCCCAAACGATTTGAGAATTTGTAGCTATAATAGATCCTAATGATACTGTGTCAAAAAAAAAATAGAAAATATCAGCGCTTAACCGTAATAAGCGTTGCTCCAATAATGAAACATTAGGCATAGTCATACATTCTCATTTTTGTGCTTGTATGAGAAAAAATCAAATAAATGGAGCACAAAATATTGCATTTTAAAATGCCGAATGGGTATCCCATCATGAAAAACTTCTCTGTCGTTCAACGTAGAATTCCTCAATATCCATATCAGCGATCCATCTTCTTTCATTGACAATTTTTTGTCGGCCTATCGTTTCCAAGTCTAATGATCCGAATGATCTCACTAGTGAG
This sequence comes from Harmonia axyridis, assembly GCF_914767665.1. Taxonomy (NCBI): domain Eukaryota; kingdom Metazoa; phylum Arthropoda; class Insecta; order Coleoptera; family Coccinellidae; genus Harmonia; species Harmonia axyridis. The sequence goes on from NC_059507.1 coordinate 9,692,755, forward strand.
GACATCTGCGAGGATAAAACGAAAACCAACCAGGTACGAGGTTTCCGTGGTTACCAGGGATGAAGTAGGAGCCTACAAGCCATACTTGTGGGAGCAGAGCGTCTTCGACAAGGGCCCAATGTTCAGGGAATGGCTTTTGACGAAAATCGTGAACGGTGAAAGAGCCAGCTATTCAGCTCCGAAGTTCGCGAGGATGCAGGAGAGAACCAGATCGCAGATGCTGGAAGATATCGTTGCCAATTTGCAGAACCACGCGGAAACAGGCCAAATACCCAAACCGTACAGGAGAGGTGAGTTATTGTACCGATGCATATTCATGTGTCGCAATATTCTAATTAGTTCGATGCTGGTGTAGTAGCGAGATGAATCTAAGGAGTAGGATACCTACTCTTGCGGTTGAACAATGATGTTATCTGTAATATTCATTAATTAAATTCTCTGTGCAGTCAAACGGAATTATCAACATCATGCTTTCTATGTTACGCTTATTGTCGAATGGCGGTAATTCTATTCAACAATCTTGTCGTTAAAGCAATCAGCGTTATATTGAGTCTCTTTTATTGGAGAAAATGCACTCTCTGCAAATTGAAATAGCAAATTATAAACGGAGAGGAAAAAAGGTCGACAATCTATGTAGATACCCTTCAATTTTCTCGAATGTTGTCGAGATTTCAACATCAATCAGAATTTCGCCAGGCTCAAGTGACTATTCACTAGTATCCAAGCTCATTATTATCTGATTATCTACGTGAAAAGCGTTGATGTCATAGAATCCTAGATACGTCATTTTCAGTAAGCGAATTTTGTCTTCAACATGAACTATCAAAATTGACATAAGGAGGGAAACTAAAACACATATCAGTGTTACGATATTTCAATTGAATTCGCGGGTTTCACCTCAAAGAACGCATTTCTTGTGTCCCGTAGTGAATCTAAAATTCTTTTAAACTCAAAATATACTAACTGACAAAGAATTTGCAGCACCCAGAAGTGGTTTAAAATTTGATTTTTTTTGGTAAAAGATAGATAGTATTGTAAGGAGTAAATAATTGAAATTTGGAGAATTTTTTCAATGAATTTGTTAATAATATGTTTGTCAATTACGTCTCTGCATTGAAGCAATAAGAATAGTCTATTTCTTCTTGAGGGATACTATCCCAATCTACCTGTACTACAACTATCAGAGCCGCAAAGGTCCGTGGGGGCTGGGGTAAATTTCCAAGACTTCTACCATGATGTCCCAAACATGCTCTACGGGCGAAAGATCGGGGAATCTGGGCGACCGTTGCAAAATATTCCCATGGGTCGTTTCGAAAAAGTTTAAACTAGTTCTGGCAACATTAGGTTGGGCATTATCTTGCTGACATATTGGATTCTCGAGTCGGTGAAGGTAAGGAAGAACATATGGCTCCACTATTTCTTGAAGGTGACGCAGCGCTGCCATGTGCAATAGAACCCCATACCATAAAGCCTACTGTCCGGTGTACATGACGCTCAACATCAAACTGAGGTTAACGTCTTTCTCTCCGGCGTCGTCTTACTCTTTTTCGACTATCATGTGCACCCAAGGAGAATCGAGATTCATAAAAAAAGACGACCAGATGCCATTCCACATTCCAATGTTGACGTTCTCTGCATCACTTTAATCGTTGCCATCGATGCTCGTCAAAGGTCATACAAGATGGGGTCGATAATGCTGCAGTCCAAAAGACCTTATCCGGTGGTACACCGTTCGGAAAGTTACAGAATGGCCTTGTTCTCCTAACCACTCATCACCTAAAGATCGAGTTGACGCAAATCGGTCTCTAATGGCCATAAGTCTTAGACGTCGATCTTGAACTTCATCTGTGCCCCTTCGACGTCCGGTGCCTACTCTTCTTCGATTTTGGGCATTATCAAACCACGCTTGAAAACATTTCATTAGAGTAGTTGGATTTCTGTTCGTTCGGTTAGCGATTTCTCGAAATGACAACTCGAAATGACAACAGCCAATGAAATAACCATTGAATGTGAATTCAAGATATGCAAGACTCCACACAGTTTTTCGCGAGGAGAAAGTTAAGTCAAGTTGTCTCGAACTCGAAGAATCTCAGTTCATATTGAAGAGACTAATGTTGCTTTGCCTAAGATTCGCACGGCTTCCTATGAAACGAATTTTTTCGAAAATGTTTTCGGCTCTATTTCTGCCCCTTTTTGGAATTGTTATATTGAAAACTGAAGCTTAACAAGTCTGTTATGAAATCAGAGAGTTTTCATCATTAACAAGCTGAAGGCACGAAGAAGATCAGGAATGTTATAATGAGGAAAATTCTGGGGGATCGAAATGATATACAATTGTCACTCCATGATGACCTAAGGTGGGATGATGTTACAGATAGTTTTGCTACTAATCAACAGTTGACTGTTTCATTCCGACGCGTCGTAACGTAGAGAACATCGAATGAGATTAAAAAACTTGTATATGTAGAGATGTCACTAATTAAATTCCAGTCCATTGTATTTCTGCAATATTTATGCAACTAGTGTGTAAAGTTAGTTTTTTCTCACTAATGGAATCTGTCGCATGCACCGTAGGTGAATTCATTACAGGGTTGATGTTATTGTTCGGATTTAAAACAATAGCTAACCCTGAAACTGAAATAATTCACACGATCCGGTACTCATGTGTTGAATCTAGAAATGGAATTGGAAAACTAGGAAAGCACTGACGTAAAGTTGGTGACCTTCATATGCTCGTTCATATGAGCCAATTAGCATTATCGCGGTCCATATATAACGCACATCTCAATAAGTCAAATTTCTTTGCCTGAGACATGCTTCAACTGTTATCGTTAATGGAGCACATTCTGAAAAACACTTAGCAAGCTTGGATAAAACAATGCTCGAAACTCGTTTCAATATCTCGATCCAGAAGTTTTGACACACATCTTTTGAAGCTTGGTACTCATGAGAAAAAAGTGATATGGTACTAGTGGTGCCATATCTGTTATTGAGTGATCAGATGTATTGGATGTAGACATGGATAACGTTACATTATGCAGTTTTCTCTAGGGTGGCATGTGCACAACACCGTAGGGATTATGGTATTGGGTGCTATTGTTTATGGGTTAAGGTTTCACAAGGTATTCACCCGCAAGACATTCAATGAAGCGCTTTGAAGAGATCTTTTGCCTAAAAAACATGTGTGCGACATATGTATAAGACAAAAACAATTAGTCAATTATCCACAATCAGAGCAGAAACCCTCTGGCATGAATTACATATTGAATGCGATACCTTGAGAAGCAATCTCACCTGGTGAAATTCATGCCAAGAAGGGTGCAGAAGTGACAAACTGATTGGAGTGGTGTAACACTTATGGTTTGGTTCAAATTTTTTGAAATTTTGACTCTTCATACATTTCTGTCGAAAAACTTCAAAGCCTTCCTGGTGTTGCATTTTTTAGGACACAGAATATAGATCCTTTACTACTATATTACTTTGTTGAGGTCTACTTAACAAACCTTCAACGCACCCTTGGAATGGAAATTTTAGTTTTTTATCTCGAAAATAGTGGTAAAATCATCTGCAAAGTTACCCAGTGTATGGGTGTATGTGGTCTATTGACTTTCACATCTCCTTAGAGGAGATTAGGAGAATTTTTCCAGACTATGGCGTCGTGGTTTATGACATTCTAATCTGAATTATCTTCGTTGAGTGCTTATGTAGTCAGAAGCTTTTTTTTGTAATTGTTACTACTTCCTATCAATATTCTATATTTTTTCAGGTTCCTGGCGTCCTATTGGCCACATGAGACCATCTTCACCATTACTGGACAGCGTCCGTGATCAGTTCGAAGACCACGACCAGATTGCCAAAGACTTCACACGAATGTTCTTAAACACCGAGGAAAATATCCAGATAAATGGTCAACTTTTCGACGTGATCTTCATGGTTGGACAGTCCAAACAGAAAACACGGTTGATAGGAGTAAGAGCAATCCTGGGTGTTAGGAGTAGGGTATTTCAAGAGATGTTGTACGGCATACAAACTGGATTTGGTTCGCCACAAGTGCCAGTAGCCGAGCTTCTAGCGAGGCCTGTACCTAGCTTGATAAGCCCCCAGCAGAGCAGGCCGAAAAGTTCCAACTTTTTGCAGGTAAAAAAATATTGATATTTTAGAGCTAGCGCTCACAAACTCTTGCCTTCAAGTCATTGTTTTTCTTATGTTCAATATTCAAAGATTGCTTTTCGAGATCTTTTCCTTTTGAAGAGAAAAATATCCGTTCTCCTGAGATACAATTCATTTTGGTAACAAGAGATATCTTGTACAGAAGTCTAGCGGCTGTAAGAGAGATTGGAAGGCCATATCATTTATCCATAAAATGAACACGTCTTTGATATTGGTCTTTAGGTTCCAGATATCGAATCTCCCCGACCAAAAAGTGTTCCAAGTTCACCAATGATGAAGAGAGCTTTCTCAAGATTAGGCACGATAACAGCCGGATGGGGAAGAAGTATAAGAAAGCACAACACCGCTCAACTATCAACTGAAGATAAGAAAAAATGGGCCAGTAGTCAGGATTGCTCAAGTAGGAATTTATTATTTTACTGTTTTCAAAAATGCACCTTTTGAGTTGTCAGAGGAAAAACCATTTTTATCGACACCTCCATCTGAAATTTGCTCAATCTACATTTTGGAATAGGTAGATCTACAAATCAAACAAAAAAACACAGTCCGCGTAACTTGAGGATTCAGAAGAAAAAAATAGGAAAAAATATTAAACTGTTGAAAACTCCACACATAATCATGAAATTGAAAACACATATTGACATCGAATGCAACGATTACTATAGCAAATGAATCATGCGATATGTTTTGCCAAATCTGACTGATTGTTTTTCCAGACAAGGATGGAAAGGATAAGGAAGGAAAAGAAAAACCGCATGTTTCACAGCTTCCAGTACCAAGACTGAGTGTTTGTGCGGACGCACAAAAAGTAGACAGGGCCAAACTAGCCCAGACTGAATTTTCGATAATCGAATTCGACGCTGATACTTTTCGAATACTTTTGGATTACTTGCACACTGGTTCTTGTCCTCTTACGTGCTCCACGATCCCAGGTCTTATTTGCGCAGCTGAACACTACGATCTGCCGGAACTGTTGCAAGCATGCTTTCACCATGCCAAACAATTCCTTAGGATAGAAGTGGTGAGTGAATATTTACAGGACTAAAGCACACTACACTGTTATTGAGTACCAGTATTTTTAATTTCCACCATTTTATTTTGTAAATACTACACAGATTTCCTTTATTTTGATTAACTACACTTAGTGATGAATAAATGTCAAATATGTGGAGATAGGTATATGACAACAACAAAAAAGGAAATAACAGCAATATATAATTTTCTTGATGGTTAAATAATATCTATTACATAGCAAACATTGCATTATAAAAGTACATTATTGTGTAATTTTCAGGTCTGTTGTATGCTTTGTTCCTTGGAAAATTATTACTGGAGGTATACTTCAGCCTCTGAACTGGTAAACATGATTTTAGCCTTTGTGGAAACCCGAGCATATGCCTTATTTCAAATAAAAGACTTTCTCAATTTGAGCGAATCTATGGTTCAAATGATAATGTGCAGGTAACTAGAACTATAATATTGTGCATGGAGTGAATTTACAATTCCGAAAAAAATTTATTGTCATTCATGCCCCAATTGCACCTTTGTAGACCACTGTATGAAGTAACTAACAGGTGTTTTTTTTCGAGGTATATAACTTTAGGTTGGCATTACTGTTCGAGATGGCAACCGATTTAACAGCTGTCAAGTGATTTATTCTCAGTTTGGTTTGGCAATTTATCATGAATAGACTCACGCCTGAACAACGTTTGCAAATACTGCAATTTTATTTCGAAAATAATGGTTCTGTGCGGAATACGTATCGCGCACTACGTCCATTTTATTTTGTTTAGCGATGAAGCGCACTTCTGGTTGAATGGCCACGTCAACAAACAAAACTGCCGCATTTGGAGTGAAGCTAATCCTCGAGTGTATGTCGAAACACCGTTACATCTAGAAAAACTGACTGTTTGGTGCGCTTCATGGGCTGGTGGAATCATTGGTCCGTACTTCTTCAAAAACGATGATGGCCAGAACGTTACAGTCAATGGTGATCAGTATAGAGCCATGATTACTAACTTTTTCATTCCTGAATTGAACAGCCATGATGTCCAGGAGCTGAGGTTCCAACAAGACGGTGCAACATGTCACACAGCTCGTGCCACAATCGATTCATTGAAAGACAAGTTTGGTGACCGCCTAATTTCACGTTTTGGACCTGTGAATTGGCCTCCAAGATCTTCTGATTTGACACCGCTAGACTACTTTCTGTGGGGCTATGTAAAGTCATTGGTCTATGCGGATAAGCCACAAACCCTTGACCATTTGGAAGACAACATTCGCCGTGTTATTGCCGATATATGGCCATAAATGTTGGAAAAAGTCATCGAAAATGGGACGTCCAGATTGGACTACATCCGAGCCAGCCGTGGCGATTATATGCCAGAAATCATATTCAAAATGTAATGCCACAAGATTATCCTGCGGATAAATAAAATTCATGTCAATCGAATAATCCATCGTTGTTTTATTGCAATTTAAAGTTCTATAGCTCTAAAAAAAAACACGCTTTATATAGTTCAATATAATGCAATTGGCGCATGGTTGATTTGAAGTTAGTTTAGCTCTGTTTTCAAATGATTCAGAATCTGGTTGAATGATTTTCATCGCGATTATCGTTTATTAATAATTTTTTCAAATAGGAATTTGGAGATTCCTGAAATAAGAAAATTCGAAGCCATGTTGGAATGGACGAAACATAAAATAAGAACTAAGACTTCAAGTAAACTAGATGCCAAATTGGAATTCAAATGTATAATGGAAAGACTGGCTAGAGATTTGAAATTGTATAGAATATCACCCCAAGAACTCATCAAGGTAAGTTCGAATTCAGGATATTTTTGTCAAAATTTCATCATTAAACATCGAATTTGAACCACCCTATTCACTACCATGTATTTGTTATCAATAGTGTCAATAATTTTTAGATTTTTCTCCGAATATCTTTAATTGAAAAATAATGAAAATTGTTTTGAATAGGTTGTTTTGCCATCGAAAGCCATAAAGAATGAACGCATCCTAGAAACACTGATGTTCCAAGCCAACTCCGGCATGTACCGGATTCAGGATTCCTACCTTCAAGAGTGCACGCAGAAACTCCAGAAACAGGACTCGAGATTTTCAGAGTGGGAATCTTTCGATTACAATATCTGAACGCACTTATTGGCCTATTGGTCAATCCAAATGAAATGCTACCGAATTTGGAGCATGATCTCATGAAAAATTTCCACCAACGTTCAGATGTTGCAAAATCAATTTATGGTTAAGAAGAAAAACAATAAGATGTTAGGTACTTGGGAACAATATTTTCATATTTCTCATTTTACATTGTGACAATCTGTCAGCATGTATGTTTCTGACTCTGGTGTTTATCCGGGTTCTAAGAGTAGACACATTTTTTCATTAGTGATGGTCGTGAATATTACTGCAATATATTCAATGGGGTTACTTTATCAGAGGATACATGACATGCATTCTGCTTCCAATGAAAACATTGTTGCTGTTATTTGGAAGGGTTATAATGATATCATGATTATCATTTCTTTGCAATTTTTATACTGCTTGACGTCATACATCCACATCTTCTCATTTTTAACAATATCCAATTCAGTTGATGAAATGAGAAATTATATCAATAATTACTCAATTGTTATATCATTTAGTGAGTACAAAATGAAAACGGTTATGTATTAACTTTAATCATCCAATGAATTGAATTGAATACAATAATCAACAAGAATGAACACATAACAATGCCTGAATATAACAAATAATGATATCTAGGTTACAGACGGTTTTACAATTCAGTTTATAAATATGTATCGGGTTTTTTACCATAATTTGACCCCCTCCCCCTTTAACTTTGTTACTAAAAGGGGTACAAAAAAATGTTTCCAAAACTAGTGACTAGTGTTTTTTAAAATGATTTCACAAAATGAAATATATACAGAGTGTCCAACATATTGATTGCAACTTCATTTTTTCAAATAACACACCCTGTATATTTTTCTATATTTGACTAGCTCTTTTTCCCTGATTACGAATATATAACATATGTTTGGTCTATCTCTCTTATTCTGAGTACCACAGAGTTTCAAATTTAAAGAACCACCTGATATGCTCAGTAATCAGTTTTCAAGTGGTAGGCCGCGATAACTCAAAATGCCCTTTTTTAAATTATCTCGTTGGCAACGATATGACATACGTTTTTCACTATAAATTGGAATTGGATGATAAGGATGAAACTCCATATATTCTCTCCTTGTAGCGTTTTTATTTTTATTGTTCTTCACATAAAGTGAAAATATTTAAAATTTTTCCGCTTCTGTGTAGTGCATATTCGTTGAACAGTTTCATTCAATGACAAACGTATGTCATATAATATATTGTTGCCAACAAGATAACTCAAAAAAGGGCATTTTGAGTTATCGCAGCCTACCACTTGAGAACTGGTTACTTAGCTTGCCAGGTGGTTCTTAAAATTTGAAACACTGTGGTACTCAGAATAAGAGAGATAGACCAAACATATGTTATATACTCGTAATCAGGGGAAAAAGAGCTAGCCAAATATAGAAAAATATACAGGGTGTTCCATTTGAAAAAATAAAGTTGTAATCAATATGTTGCCCACTCTGTATATATTTCGTTTTGTGAAATCATTTTAGAAAACTCTAGTCGATTTCGTGAAACTTTTGAAAGAAACATTTTTTTGTATCCCTTTAAGTAACAAAATTAAAGGGGGGGTCAAATTATGGTGAAAAACCCGGTACAATAATATATTTTGACCATTCGTTCTTAGCCTATTCATATGGTGCGCCCTCTCTTAGGGTACTGCGGTATTCACTGATGAAATCAACAGTATGGCAACTTAGTGGTCCCTGCATTATACACCTTTCAACTCCATACCTTAGCGTGAGGTTTTTGCAGTATAGCGATTGGGTTTATTACCCTAGGGGTGCCGTTCTGAAACAAATTGTACAGAATGCGGCGCCATCTCTCGAGCTGACAGTGTCACCAAAATATATTGCTTAAATTATTACAAATATCATTATTCCGAGAAAGAATGAAAAAGACATTCTTGACAAGGATTTCAGGATATTTTCTCTGATGAAACTGTTATTCTGAAGGAAAATCTTCTGAGGAAACTCCTTTTTCCATATAATACTCAGCTACATAGATTCACTGAATGCTTTCACAATTGAGTTTTGATTGATATTTTCGAATAATTCATATTATTTCAAGACTGCCAGACGTCAATCATTTTCTGAATTTCAATATATGTTGTACGAATGACTTCAGAAATTATTCTAGCATCGCAGTTGTCTTTGAATTATTTTTTGCCGCCTTCACTATACCTATATCATAGAATTTTGAGTTGTCATGGAAATTTCAGCCATGAAAATTGTAGTGTGGATATGTTTGTCATGGCACAGTCATTCTATAATATAAATTCTGTGGAGTATTCGAATGAAGCGGCAAAATAAGAATAATTCAATGAGAGTTGCGATGTTACATTTATTTTTTGAGAACCTGTATTGTCGAAAATGAAATTTGAACCATACGCCTTTATAAGACCTACCAGAGACTACTAACACATTTTATGAATAATGAGATAAGTAAAGTCTGGTAGTTTTCACACCCTTCTCTTTTTGTGTCCAGGCTAACTATCAATTTTATCACTGATTTTGAATATTCTATATCTTCGAACTACAGCAGTATATAATAATATATACGTACCTAGCTTGAATGACTACCCTCCTTATTTCATCTCATGAGTTCATAATGAAATGTTGAGCTTGTTTCATCAACATACATTAAAAATATAATATATCAGAGTTGTTACATGTGATAAGTTTGCTATAACTATATGAAATATTCTTGTGAGTCCATTCAAATTTCTTTTACAACTGAGCCAAACTGGAAAAATGATTGATCTGTTCAACCAACTTCATATAGTGGAATATTGTTACAGAATTGATTGTGGATTTAAAAGGGATGAATCCATTTGAAATGGAAATGATTGGATTGGATTTAAATTGAAAGTTTTTCGTGCACTCGGATGGCTTTTACGAGAGGAATTTCTAGATATTGTCAAATGAAAATCAATTCTTTCATAATGAATTTTCTGATTCGGGATATCCTCAATGTTGATTTTTCCAAGTTGTATTCAATGAACAAAACATTATTCCTCCTGGTATCTAGAAGTACTTACTGATGGTATTTTTCTGCAGTGTTTGATATATGTTGTGAAATCTCGGCTGGTTTCTTGAACCTTCTGTACATTAAAAACTGTATAATTGTTCGATGTTTAATATAGACAGGATGAATACAAGGGAAATACATAACGAGCATTAACAGAAGATATTTTTTTTCATTCATGTACTTGATAGAGGTTGATTTCAACAACTACTAAAATTTTGAAGAACATTGTAAAGCCTTTATTTTCAAAATATGTTCAGATATATATTCATTTGCCTAGAAATAAATTTCAAAAAAGGACAAAAATTAGTATATCAATATAGTAAATTTTAATCATTGCTGTAAATGTATTTGTAGACAAATGAATATGTTATATGGAAAGATACATCAAAATGTTCCTTGTGACTGATATTCCTCACCATCGCATCAAAATATCAGTCTCTATAGGGTTTTATAAAATTTCAATATTTACATTCAATATATTTACCAAGACTCATGAATTTTAATAAAGGTATCATGATTCAATGAAGTTGGATACTACGGAGAGATTCAATTGCGAAAAGCTATGTCCACAAAAGTTCTAAGAGAATAACTCGTTTAAACAACATGATTTGTTGAAAATGTTTGGCAAGAAAATGCAAATAAAATGGATAATTCGAGTATTTCAGAGATTCATGATTCACGAATCTTTAATCGATTGATCAACTTGTTGATTATAGATTCCATTCTATGGTGGAGTGGTGGATTCAAAAATGAACTGAAATTGAAACGTTGAATTATTTGATCATGACAATCTTCACAAATATTTTGTGAAACTCGCTGATTGTACTGATTGAAAGGATTCTTTCAGCATATTGTCTGAGTTTGGGGAAATTATGAATTTTTTTCACTCAAAGTGAATGTTTGAATAGTCCTCCAAAATCATAAACAAACTATGCTAATTGTGAATGTCATAAACGAATCATTTCTGAGTTCAATTTCAGTTCATTGTCAAAGAGTTGATGGCTCGATCTGCGTTTTGTAAATATTGTTTTTTGATATTCAATAGATTCGGTTCTTACTTGATGGAACTTCATTTGTAGATGAAATAATAATATTTCATTGTTCTTTGAAATTAAAGCTTGTTTTAAGCTGATTCATTTGATCATTGATTAAATACTGAGTCTCATAAAATGAAAATACTGATTTAATTTGAATATATATATATATAATCAAAACACATGTAGAAATTTGATTCATTGTTTTCATCTCAACAAAATGAACAATTTTTCCTTGTTATACACCAATATATAAAATTCTAACACCAGACATATCCTCCAAATGAGGAATGTGAAGTCGTTTTTGTTGAGTTTCACTTGTATTCATCCAAAAATGAAAAAAAACGGAATTATATAAACTGTGAGCGTGATTATATTTTACTTACTGTAGGTAAGATAGTCCAAATAATATTCATATATTTTAATACTAACTCAAAAATCCGATGAAAACACAGATTGATGTTTCTTTGCCAAAGTATGTTGAATATAATAAATATTTGTTGAGTATTTGTCCATTCCTACTATTTCTTTTCCATATTTTCCTCAAACCATCAAATATAGGATAGGTATCATCACTCTATTTTCTTTAGCAGGCAGTTACAACTTATTAAAAATGAATTGAATCATTGAAATAAATTGAACGTTGTGTCATCAATAACATTTATTTGATCAGAAACCACACATGCAAAATATAAAAATATAATACAGTTAGGTAATTAGTTTTAATTATATCTTGAAAAAATCTCTGAAACATAAACATTATCAAGCTCTTGATTGATATGAATTTTGAATCCTCAGAATTCCAACAGTTCCTCTCAGAAATCAATAAATGTGTATTATTGTATTACATAGATCAGATGTATAATTTAGTTTGTACATTTCATCTGGTCTTCATTGTTTTGAAAAGAGGAAAAATGTGGCGTTTATCATATAAGAAGGTATAGATACATTGTACAATCGTCAATTCAAACTTTCGATTTGTTTGTCTCTTGCTTGCTCGGTAATGTTCCTGAATGGAATTGATGGCCAGATTTCATTTTTTTTTATAAAAATTACACTTTCTTCTCGAAGATTTGAGAAAAGTAGATTATTTATTGAAATTATAGAAATTGCGTCAGATGAACGACAAATAAATTGTTTTTATTCCCGAAATTACATGATCGATTCGAATGGGTACCAGTACTAATAGAAATTATAGGGGTTATAGTTGAAAACTTTTTTTGAGGTACTCATCAACTTTAAGGATCAAATACATGAAAATTAGTTGCTGATTACCACTTGGAAGCTGAAGTGTTTGACTAAATGATATATTCGTGGAATTAACTGAAGAACTGGTAGTAGAAAAGATATATTTCCAACACTTTGAAATGTCAATATGACAACTATTTTGTTATAAGCCAACTAGATCATCGTTTGACTTCAATTATATCTATGATGGATACATGAAATCATATGCAGGAAGATATCAAACTTTCATGACATCGTTTGAAAAGGGCTTTAGTAAAGATGGTTGTAGTCATAGTACAAAGGTATACTTCAGCTTTCAAGTATAATATCAAGTTCACAGAAAACCGGAATTATTTCATATTCAATATGGTGTTGACCATAATTATATCACAGACAAAGAAACATTACATTTTATTCTTTGATTCAAGAAACGTACATCAATGTATATTTTCAACATCCAGACAGTTCAATTTAGTAGGTAAATAATGCTTTTCTATAAAATTCATCAGATTGCTGAGATGATCTTATAATATGTTTCACAATACTTTTATTTATGTGATCAAATCATTTCTGCGTTCAGTTATACTTTAGACAAAACTAAAAGCAGCAAGTTATCTGATCGACTGAAGTTTTGTGAAACACGTAATTGAATATTTTTTGAATTTTTTTTTCTGGAATTTGTATATATTTTTATATGTATCGACTATCCTCTCGAGTATAGAATAGTAATTTCAAAAAGATTTTATGACGGATGATTACCGCCACAGTATGAAAGAATTTTTACTGGCTACTGTGGCATTTGTTTTCTTTTATCTCCAATTTCTCTCGAGATCTCTTCTTTCAATATTCATCCAAGAAACTCATCAAAATTGAGCGTGCCTGATAACATTTGCGCACCTACAGATTGAATCTCCAATCTTAAAATGATATCTTACAATAAATATGGTCATAGTCAACATCTATAAAAAATTTCCAACCATTTCAAATATTGAATAACCATATTTATATAACGAACTCCTAGGTGTTTGGATCAGGAAACTTATGGACCAATTTGGTGACCATATTGATGTCACTTCCAACTAGGTCATTGTTATACTTAGAGAAACATCCAAAAATATTCACAAAAGTCTTTCGGAAAGCTCTATTCATGAAACAGTAAGTTATTGGGTTGCAACAGCTGGAAGTATAAGCTAAGAGCTGAAAGAAACTTATAGCTGTGTAGCCCAGGCCGTTATAAATGATGAAAGGATCGAACAAAGCTACTGTATTGATGATGTATAGCGGTGTCCAGCAAATAAAAAACTCCAAGACCACTGCGAATAACATTTTGATGACTCGTTTTTTGTTGTGAAGACTGCGATCGGCGTTTGTTCTTCTCAAAGTCAAACTCCTCATTAATATCTTGGTGTTTCTTTTCGGCGTTGACGTGGTTTGGGAATTGTTTCGCAAACTGGAATGTGCACTTGAGTCCCTTTGGCTTAGTGTTTTTTTTGTAGATTTATGATGTAGGAAAACTTCCATGTCGCCGTTAACTGCAAGAAATCAAAATCAATTCATGTATACTAGAGACATATTCAGATCATTAATCTTAAGGTGATCCATTCGAAAAAATTCATTACTATTCCGGAAAAGAGAAAGATGTGACAATAATGTAAATTCCACCATATCATCAGCAAATCATCAAACCTTGCACAACTAAATCTGTAAAAATCGGACAATCTGTCTCCAAGATAATTGAGGCCTTCTCTACTTCTTAACTCAATCAGTATAATCGCTAACACAAATATTTCATTGGCTATCCCATTATTGCTGATACAATGAAGTGAATTATATTCAAAACTGATTGCAGAGAAGTTTATCATGGATTCTCCTTATTTGCTTTTGATTACTATGAACCACAAATATTTGAATGACAAATACTGGCAGACAAATAATTCTAAAGTTCTATTTCTACAGATACTCTATAGCATTATTAATTTTACATTGTACTGATGCAAATTAAATTTTCCAATTGAGCTACATTTGCTGCTGTAAGAAAACAGGAATCGAATTGTGAGAACTTTGTTCTTGAACACATTTTTTTTTGAGACTCTGTTGAAATTTGGTTTTAGTTATTGTACAGCCTACAGCCAATGAGGCTCAAATGAAAATTTCAATTTGTATGATTTACTAGTACTTTTGTACAGGGTGTCTCAAATTCAATGCTCACTAAAAGCGTCTAGAGAACTATAAGACTATAAGAAAAGGACCCTTCGAACTCTCTCTTCGAAATAATAAGATGAGATCAAAAATCAGATCATAGATATCTTGAGTCGGTCTCGAGTTACAGGGCGTTTCTGAAATGTCTTGGATTCTGTTCGAGATTTTTGAAGAATTCTAAAAAAACACGCCGTTACTTGTTTTTCAAAAATACATACATTTCGAAGATATCAACGAAGACTTCAT
Organism: Harmonia axyridis; assembly: GCF_914767665.1. Classification (NCBI taxonomy): domain Eukaryota; kingdom Metazoa; phylum Arthropoda; class Insecta; order Coleoptera; family Coccinellidae; genus Harmonia; species Harmonia axyridis. Next base: position 9,707,832 of record NC_059507.1, read on the forward strand.
TCTTGGAGTGAGACACCTTATATACATATAAATTTTTTCCATTTATTTCGAGATCTGATTCATTTTGTCTCTATTGTATTATTGTAATCAAGGCATATACAGGGTGTTTCCTAAACATGCGGCAAAAATTCAGGGGGTTGTTCCTTGGACTATTTTAAGCATGTTTTGTCCTTGGATGATTTTTGAAAAACCTCTTTGTTTCGAAGATACAGGGCGAACAACATTTTTCATATTTTTAAAATTAATAATAGTTTAAATAAAAATGCGTACCGCACTGTGTTTATTAAGTAGGTACAATTTATTTTTAAATTTGTTTAACAACATTCCAATTACTAAAAACGGCCAGTTTTTTGACTAAAAATTGATAAGTGCAGATGGTAAAGGAATACAGATTAAACACGGTTTTCATTTGAATTCGTTTTGTGATGTATTAGCAATTTTTAGTCAAAAAACTGGCCGTTTTTAGTAATTGAAATGTTGTTAAACACAGTGCGGTACGCATTTTTATTTAAACTATTATTAATTTTAAAAATATGAAAAATGTTGTTCGCCCTGTATCTTCGAAACAAAGAGGTTTTTCAAAAATCATCCAAGGACAAAACATGCTTAAAATAGTCCAAGAAACAACCCCCTGAATTTTTGCCGCATGTTTAGGAAGCACCCTGTATAGTGTATCCTATTTCAAATACGCCTAATCTCCTCCATATATTCCAAACAGCAATTAATTTCTATAATTTGTTATGAGTATAATATGAACCATAAAAATTACTGATAATACGTTTTAGAATTTTAGAATATCTGGAACAGAAACCAAGATATAGCGAAATATTTGAAACAGTCATTTTTTCGAAACGCCCTGTAATTCGAGAACACATTGAACAGATTGAAGTTTTTTTATCTAAATCTTATATTTCTCAAGATGCTTTCAATGATCATGGAATTTGGGAAATCCAGTAGTGTAGACAATAGAAAAAGACGATCAAAAACGAAAATTCATTTTCTTGCCAAAATACTGATCTTAGAAATTCTTTATTTTCTCTCGTTTCTAGCATCTTCGTTCTCTGATATTTATTGAACGCAAGTTATGAAAACCTCCCATACCTTCGAATATTGAAATAAAATGAGAGTTACATACCACATCTATCTCTCAATGCTTTCTCCGATTTGATTCCCTTGTACAAAGTTCTGGCAATCAGTGTATACGTAGTCATCATAACAAGTAATGGAATGAGGAGAAGGATGCCGTCAAGGAAAATATTGTATGCCCTTTCCTGCCTCTTGGAAAACCAGCTCTCTCGGCATTTATGATTACCTGAAAACAGAACGGGAAGTTTTGATTAATCGTCTGAAGTCAGATTGTTTGAATTTCAGTTCAGTGAGGAAAGGAGTCTGCTTCCGAATGATATGAAATACCATTTACTTCCTCCACTTTCTCAATTCACATTCGTGGTTGAAACATGGGCGCCCGCAGGGGGGGGGGCAGGGGGGGCCATGGCCCCCCCTGAGATTTTGATAACCTCTTTTTCAGCACAACACCCTCAATATTACTTTCTCAATCCAAAGGGCAAGGAAAAAAGGAAAGTAATGGATTCACAACAATTTTCCAGTTTTCAATGGAATTACTATAAAGACATCCATAATATACAATACACATATCCATAATCGGCAGAGGTATTTTTTGAATTGAAAACTTTTTTAGACGCGTTGAGCACTTCTTGGGTGAAGAAAAATCGTGGAACCGAACGCAATCCATGCGTGTCAATTTAAAAAAAAAAATCTTATATATACTCTCCTATTGTCTTTAATAGATAAAGGTAAGAAAAAAAGTATTGGAGAAAATAGAAAAAAAATTTACAGATTATAAAAACAAAAGTTTTTTGCGGAACTCAAGATATGCCTATACGAGAGAGCAACAAGAACTCTGGAAATTTTAGTGATCTTTTGAAATTCAGAGTAGACGTTGGAGATAAAGATTTAGAGATCCATTCATTCAACGCAGCTGGTTTGAATTTGGACAAACTTGTAGCACAAGGTTATGATGGAGGCTCAACAATGGCTGGTGAAATTCTCAGGGTTCAAAATATCATAAGAGACAAGTACAAGATAGCAATTTATTTCCGTAGTGCCTCCACTAGGTTGAATTTAGTAATAAATAACATCAGTAAAATAACTGAGATTCGTAAGAGCATTGGAACCGTTAATGACATTATAGTCTTTTTTCGAGAGAGTACCTTAAGAATAAATCTGATTCCAAATATTCCTTTGTTTTGTGAAACTCGTTGGTCAGCTAAATATAAATCTTTGCAAGTTTTCGCTGAAAACTTCAATACTATATTCAAAACTCTTTTTGCTATAAAATCTGGAGAAATCTCAATGAATTCTTCATCAACAAAAAGAGCTGCTAAGTTATGGGCTGCAATAAACTCTTCCACTTTTGTGATTTGTTTGACGGTAGCAAGTAAATATTAAAATATATTGGAACCAATAGCAAATACACTATAAGGTGTTTCTATTAATTTTGTAGATTTTCACCGTCATATAAATTTAATTATAGAAATATGTGGAAAACATCGCTCAGATGATGCATGCTTCACAGAAATTTTTTCCAAAGCATCAACTTTTGCTCAGAGTCTCAATATAGAGATTGGAAAACCACGAATTTGCGGTAGACAAATATACAGATCTAATTATGAAGCAGATTCAGCTGAAGATTACTTCGAAAAATCTATATTCATCCCATATTTAGATCATTTGATTTCAGCCCTTGAAACGAGATTCTTGAAAGAACATGTAAGCTTTTTTCTTTCTTCAATTGCCAAAGAATTCAAAATTACTAGATATTAAATCTTTCGCATCTGAGGTCGGCAATATGTATAACATTGAAAATTTAGAAAGTGAATTGAACATTTGGAATGAGTATTTATCTAAATCACAAATGAATGAAAACATAAAAATTGAAGATCTTATCGGACAATGTAAATTTTCTCCGGCTATCAGAGAATGCCTTATTCTTCTCCTTACATTTCCATGTACTACTCGTGCAATAGAGCGTAGTTTCAGCGCAGAATTAAATTTTAGATCAGAATAAAATATGCCTACTCTGTTGTATAGCGATTAAGTATTTTGTCTTCAGAATTAATATTGTTTTTATGAGTTGTTTTTTGCAATTTATGATTTGTTAATTTTGATAAAATACTTGTTTGTTGTTTTTACATTCTGGAGCAATTCTGTGCTATTTTGAATCATATTTTAGTATCATGTTTTAAACTCCATTGTTTGCGTCATTCACTGTATATTTCAAGATTTATCATTATTCTTTTATTATTCTTATGAACATAGTTTTATCGAGCATATATGTATATATTTTTTATTTCATTATTACTCGTTGTTTTTTCTTTATCAGCAATTATAATAATTATTTCATTTCGTTCTCCATATTTTATATTTATTTTTTTTGTAAATTCGTCCATTGAATGTGACTCTTTTTGAAGAGAGTTACCGTATTATTTTACATCACCCTATGTTGTTGATGTTTAAAAAAAATGTTGAAGTGGAAAATTTCATCATTTTTATTTTGCACAGTCCTCCCCCCACTCATGAATATAAATACAGAAATAGAAAGAAACGGAATACTAATATCGCTTACGACAATCATGGACGCCTTATCAATTTTCAATAATTTTCATCTTTTGCCCCCCCTGAGAAAAATTTCTGCGGGCGCCCATGGGTTGAAAAAAGAAGGATTGTCCGAAAATGTTTTCATTCCAAATAAATGTTTTCGTTTTTTTCGGAATGATATAGTGAGTTGTCGTTGAAAAACACTGCATATTAACATATTCCACACCATTTTTGAATCTCAATATCCCGAAACGTAGAGAAAAATATAAAATATAATTGTGAAACATTTTCAATGAATATGCAGCTGCAAGATCATCGAATATGAATCTCAAAAACGCATAACTCTCAGTATATGAGGGATAGGATTCTGTGGTAGTTTTGTTTAATTTTCCAGAATTTTTTTGCTAAAACGATATTAGCATTTTATTATTGAAAAAAGTAAACTAAAATTGCAAACCGGTAACTTAGTAAGAAATCATGATTGCCATATCTTCTAAGAAATTATACTCCAAAAGATTTCGATGGTTTCAGCAGGTTGATTGAAAAAAAAATAATACAGGGGGATTCACCGCCATGGTCTATTAGACGTTTGTGGCATATTGCTGAAATTGTCATCAAAAAAGCTATCTAGTGAAGCAATAATATACTGCGTGTGACATTCGAAAGAAGGAAGTAGTCTGTTTCCGGTATAACTGGAAGTTGTAGAGAACTGAAAATATTTTAGGCAGAAAGATCATTGTCTCAAACCCCAACATGCAAATTTTCAGCACAAAATTGTGATCAGTTTTTTATAAACTGCTGATAGCCCATCGCGGTGAATCACCCTGTATATCCAATTTATTAACGAACCCACTATCGTCATTACCGTATGAGGTCCAACTAAATGTCTCTCACCCTGTTTTGTTGGTTTCAACTGGCTGAGTAAAGCGATAGGTGACATGCAAATGAGGCTTCCCATCCAGATGGCTGCAATTAGTTTGTAAGCGTGGCTTGAGGTTTGCCATCTTAACGATCGAAGTGGATGACAAATGGCATAATACCTTTCAACGGATATCGCTACCAGCGTCCATGCTCCCACAGAAACTGAACAAGCTGCAATGAAGAATCAAATATAAAAAAAAATTAGCACTGCAATTGAATCAATTTGAAAAAATCATGGTGTAAAACTTCCAAGGAGTGGGTATATCATCAATGAATATTTTTTATTAAAAAGATTGCATTGTTTAACTAACAGGACAATTAAAAAGTACCCGGTCTACCATAGTGAAACACATTTTTTTGGCGAAATTCGATTTTATTATTCAACATAGTTGCCTTTTCGATACAATTTTTGTAGTACGATTTGTCTTTTGCTTCACAATAGGCCTCAGTTTCCGTCGATTACTTCTTCATTGGCAATTAATTTATTTCCAGCGAACATTCTTTCGAGGTCTGAGAACAAAAAAGTCGCTGGGGGCCAGATCTGGCGAATACGGTGGATGCAGATGCAATTCGAAGTCCAATTCATGCAATTTTGCCATTGTTTTCATTGATTTGTGACACGGCGCATTGTCTTGATGAAACAGCACCTTTATTTTCTTCAAATGGGGCCGTTTTTTAACGATTTCATCCTTTAAACGATCCAATAACGCTATATAATAATCGCTGTTGATGGTCTGGCCCTTTTGGAGGAAATCAATGAATATTATAATAATAATAATATAATAATAATAATAATAATATGGTTTATTCACAATTAAATTTACATTGATTGCTTTTGACAAAAAAGTAATGTACATACTGGAAAACTGAACAAAATAATAAGCCAATACAACACAAAAAAAAAGACTGTTGCTGAATAGGTTATACCTTGCGCATCCAAGAATACTGATGCCAGAACCTTGCCAGCTGACTGTTGTGTTTTTCCTCGCTTTGGATTCGGTTCATCGTGTGCAGTCCACTCAGCCGACGATCGATTGGACGGAGTGAAATTATTTTATCATTTTCATTTATATGTTTCATCCATTGTCACATATCAAAGCAAAAATTCAGGTTTATTGCACTTAAACAGCTTCAAACACTGCTCAGAATCATTAACACGTTGTTGCTTTCGATCGATTGTGAGCTCGCGGGCACCCATTTTGCAAACAGTTTTCTCATGTTCAAATATTCGTGAATGATATGATGTATACATTCAGATGATATCTTCACAATGTCTGCTATCTCGATCAACTCACTCTACGGCCATTAAAAATTATTTTGTGAACGCCATGCACCGCCATCTGTGCATCAGACTTTTCAATATGCCTAATATGTTATCAATGAATATTCTTTATCAAAAACATTGCATTCTTCAACATTTCAAATTGAGTGTAACCTCTGTATGTTCCAGGTGGATGCATTTTAAAACATGATAATTTTATGATTCATTCAACTGCCATCTCGAAAACATATTCCAAGTTTTTAGTCCCGTTAAATTGATTCTCAATGCAAATGAGATGAAAGAACTTCTTCGCTGTGATAAATATGGTAGTTTTTCTCTTGAACTGCGAACTGTAGAATTAGTCAGGATTTACGTCAGTGGAAGTTTTTCTTCTACACAAAATGACATAGTTAAAAAACAATAACGAGTTGAATCCTTTAGCGAAATTCAGTGCTAATGGCGCCACCAGAAACACAAAAAATATCGAAAAGAAATGACGATAACAGTGACAGGATTTGGGGATTCCTAACGTAAATTAGGTAATGATTTTAGGGGGATTAAAACAAGGTAATTATTGAAAATATTGTAACCAAATCATTTATATGGCTATAAAGGAAGCTCTCCATACTCAATCAATTTCCATACTAAGAGAACAACATCTACGCGATGATGAGAGATACATTCAAGCATATGCATTTCAACTGAATTTCCTTTGTTTGTACGCTCCCAGTGAAACCTGCAGTTGAAGATCCACGTTTAACATGTCATTTCCACATTTATAACTACTTAACTTACTTGGTGGAATTCATGTGGTATAAACTCCAAACATTCATTTCCAACTAATAAATGAATCTGATATAAACGGAAGTTTTCTATTTCGCTGCAGGTTTATTGAAAATTGTTGGAGTTAAAGTCCTAAACAACTTGGAAATTCAGAGAGAGATTCATTTTGATGGTTGAAGAGCTTGTCTCGAAATGATATTAGATATCTGCTTCCGCCACGTCTTTCATCAACTTTGATATCTACGTTTTGCGGTAAATGCAGTAAACATTAAAATTCGAATGAGAATAAAATATCACAATTACGTTTATACAGGGCGAACTCTGTGGAAATGCACATACTTCAAATAGATTTAGAAGATAATAAGCCGTTTCCAAAAAAGCCCCACATGTACAGGGTGGGCTAATTTCGATGTTTTAGCACTACAACTTTTAAATCAGAGGAGATAGACAAAATCTGATGCCCCATTCTCGTTATCTTATTCAGAGAAATTTATAAATAGTAGTAGAGTAGTTTTCATTTGTGGCCACCTACTTGTGTTTTTGAGCGAAAATTGGAAAAATGGTGATATCGAAAAAAATTATATCTCCGCTAATATTGATGATAGAGCTCTGAAGTTGAAACATTATAGAGGTATTTTTTTACGCAGAATCCAGTAGCGTGCACGTATTTTCAACAGAATTCTCAAATACGAAGGTATTCGATTACTTTGTGATCTCAGAGAAATGGAGTGAAAGGCATAGAAATGAAAAAGGCCATTATACGATGCTAAATTTTTATGTGCTCATTATCAATTAAAACCATATAAATATTGAGGTTCTTAGATGAAAAACTTTTCTGTTATACATATAAACCATACGATGTTGTCAATTTTTGAAATCAGTAAAAATTTCAATCAATTGACGTTCGGAATTTTTTTTATTTCGCCATAAAAAGTGGTTTTTTCACTGAGAAAAAATTCTTGTGTCAAAAAGTATGTCCTCTTTAATTGACTTTGCGCCTTATAAATTGACGCCCTGGCAAAATGTCCGGTATGCCGGTCCTGGCGATATATCCATCTTATTATTTGTTTACTTTCCGAGTAGGTAGACACCGAATGCACAGACAGAATAATATGTATATATTGCTGTGTTTATTTTCAAAGTAGACAACTAGATGATGTATCATTGAAATTATGTTACTGTCTGAGAATTCCTATAAGAACTAGGAGGAGATGTCGACAAATCATAAGACATTATTAAATTCAAGTTGTCTTAGGGAACTTTCTCAAGACGGGACTGACATAATGAAGTGTATTTCGAATTCGAGTTATTGCATTTTGAGGAGAAGTCAAGAATACTTCATACTTCGTGTTTGAATATGTCTTGGAAAAATAGACCAGAGGTTAAGGCATCCGATAATAATGGATTCATGGAACATTGGAGCTGTGTCCTTTATGAAATTTCGTTGTTTTTGTTCCATTTATTATCGTTTCTGTAAAAAGCTATAATCATTTCTCTAACGAATGAGAGCCCTATTTCATAACGAATATCAATATTTATGAAAACTCCAGCGAATTATTATTCTTCAAACAGAGGCAGGTGCTGGCTCTAGCCATACCAATCAAGAATGTGGTTATTGAATTTCGCAATACCTAATGTACCGGGTTTTTCACCAATTATTTGACCCTCCCTTTAACTTTGTTACTAAAAGAGGTACAAAAAATGTTTTCTACAAATGTTTCACGAAATCGACTAGTGTTTTTTAAAATTATTTCACAAAACGAAATATATACAGAGTGGGCAACATATTGATTGCAACTTCATTTTTCAAATGGAAAACCCTGTATATTTTTCTATATTTGACTAGCACTTTTGCCCCTGATTTCGAATATATAACATAGGTTTGGTCTATCTCTCTAATTCTGAGTACCACAGAGTTTAGAATTTTAAGAACCACCTGGCAAGCTCAGTAATGAGATTTCAAGTGGTAGGCCCTTTTTTGAGTTATCTCGTTGCCAACGATATGATAGTCAAATTGCCAACGAGTTAACTCATAAAAGGGCATTTTGAGTTATCGCAGCCTACCACTAACTAACTTCATTCCTGAATTGAACAACCATGATGTCCAGGAGCTGTGGTTCCAATAAGACGGCGCAACATGTCACACAGCTCGTGCCACAATCGATTTATTGAAAGACACGTTTGGTGACCGCCTAATTTCACGTTTTGGACCTGTGAATTGGCCTCCAAGATCTTGTGAATTAACACCGTTAGACTACTTTCTGTGGGGCTATGTAAAGTCATTGGTCTATGCGGATAAGCCACAAACCCTTGACCATTTGGAAGCCAATACTCGCCGTGTTATTGCCGATATACGGTCACAAATGTTGGAAAAAGTCATCGAAAATTGGACGTCCAGATTGGACTACATCCGAGCCAGCCGTGGCGGTCATATGCCAGAAATCATATTTAAAATGTAATTCCACAAGATTATCTTGCGGATAAATAAAATTCATGTCAATCGAATAATCCATCGTTGTTTTATTGCAATTTAAAGTTCTATAGCTCTAAAAAAACAACCTTTAGCTCAATTCGTTAGGGATTCATGGTGTTCACGGTTGGCCGGAAGAACAGGCATTCTCCATATGACCAAGAATGAAAGACATCTTGATGAAATGATATCTGATCTGTTCAGAGACGAGCGCACAAAAAATTATAGCTTTTATCAGAATTAGTGATTATGGTTTATTTTTATGATTTTGGCGAAATTGCAAACCATTAACTCTCCCGGTTTAATCTTGTGAGAACTATTGTTTCTGAGATAAATGGACAGAGATTACTATTTCTACGAATTTATATCCAAACTTTTTCCGCTGATTGAAGATGAAAGATATTTCGAGATGAAAAGACCAGAGTCAGATGAACGAGGACCGATAGAAGATGAAAAGTCGCCCCAACTTCCATTAAATTCAACGACATTATCAAGTTTATTATTAGTTTCACCAATGAAAGATATCAAACTTTGCAATCATTTCTCAGTTCCCGATTAGATATTTTCTCATCGACAATCAATTTATTTTACTATAAATAAAAAAAAACTTTGCTACTGATTTTTCGTTTCCGAAATGTAAAAAAATGTAATGTAAAAACCATATGGTTTAATTTCCTGATCGATTTGAAACTGTATGTGTGAAGAGTAAATTCATGAATTTACTACTCGCTACTGTGTACACTCTTCCTATCTCTGTAGGTTCTTCAGTGCAGATTCTTTCTCTTTTTTTTTCATCCAATTTTATTATTCAGAAGCAATTCGAAGCCGAATTCATGCAATTTTGGCATTGTTTTCATTGATTTGTGACACGGCGCATTGTCTTGATGAAAGAGCATTTTTTTTCTTCAAATGGGGCGGTTTTTTAACGATCTCATCCTCTAAACGATCCAATAACGCTATATAATAATCGCTGTTCAAGGTCTGGTCCTTTTGGAGGTAATCAATGAATATTATACATTGCGCATCCCAGAATACTGATGCCATAACCTTTCCAGCTGACTGTTGTGTTTTTCCTCGCTTTGGATTCGGTCATCGTATGCAGTCCACTCAGCTAACTGTAGATTGGACTCCGGAGTGAAATGATGGAGCCATGTTTTATCCATTGTCACATATCAACGCAAAAATCCAGGTTTATTGCACTGAAACAGCTTCAAACACTGCTCAGAATCATTAACACGTTGTTTTGATCGATTGTGAGTTCGCGCGGCACCCATTACCCACACATCTTTCTCATGTTCAAATATTCGTGAATGATATGATGTACACGTTCAGATGATATCTTCCCAATGTCTGCTTTCTCGATCAACTTCACTTCACGGTCATTCAAAATTTTTTGTGAACTTTTTTGATTTTTTCGTCGGTGACAACCTCTCTTGGGCGTCCAATACGTTCGCCTTCTTCGGTGCTCATTTCACCACGTTTAAACCTAGCATACCAATCAATGATGGTTGATTTTCCTGGTGCAAACCCCGGAAACTCTTCATCAAGCCAAGATTTTGCTTCAACTGTATTTTTTCCCTTCAAAAAGCAATATTTTATCAGCACACGCAATCCTTTTTTTTTTTTCATCTTCTTTTAAATAACAAAAGTAGCTTCATTCACAACGCCATATCTCACAAACTGATGGTTGGACTGCTGTCAAATTTTGACACGTATCGTTTGAAGGTTGGCCCTAACTAAAATCATATAGATTTAATATGAGTACCGCAATCTGTGCATAAGAGTGGGGACTTTTCAATTGGCCTAATATAATAATAATAATAATAATAATAATGATCTTCATTCCGAAAGAATGTCCAATATAATACATTACATACAATACAGTACATTAGATGGAATAGTGTCAACTAACAGAATTATTAAATCCTCACTTCTTGAATGTTGTATTCATGAATGGAATAAGGTTCCATATTAATGAGTTTAATTTTCACATCATTTTTAAACTTATTGAGTGTTGTACTTTTTTTTATATCATCTGGTAATTGGTTGAAAAATTTTATTGCGGCATATGTTGGATGTTTCTCATATTTGACCAATCTATGTTCAGGATAAAGAATATTTACATGTCTAGTACTATAATCATGGACGGAACTACTGTATACAAACTTATTTCTATTCTTGAATAAATAAACCAAACATTCATATATATACAATGCAAATACTGTCATAATCTGATTTTTCCTGAATATTCCTCTACATGATTCTCTGTGTTTGAGTCCAAATATAGTTCTTATGACTCTCTTTTGTATACGGAAAATCTCCAACACCCCTGAATCAGATCCGTAGAAAATCAATCCGAACCTCATTAAACTTTCAAAATTAGTGAAATAAAAAATTTTCAAGCAATTTTCATTTAAATATTTACTAATTATTCTTATACTATAGCTGACTGAATTTAGTTTTTTTCCTATACTTATAATGTGGTTGTTCGAGTTTAGATGTTCATCAATTTGCATACCAAGAAATTTAGTACAATGTTCAGGTGTGATGCTCAAATTTGACAGTTGTATCTGCGATGGTGTTGTGATCTTTTGTTGTTTGGTTCTAAAGAGAACAGTGGTAGTTTTCTCCTGACTCAAAATAAGACCATTCCTTTCAATCCAGTTTTCGATTTTCTCTCTCATTGTTTCCGAAATAGCTCAGGAAAAAGGAAGGCGGATTTTTCATCCGAAATTTGATTTCTCCACCTGCCAAAACATAAATATAAAAATATCAGAGGTGGTTTAATGTCTCTCAAACGATTCCACAGGTTCATCATTGAAATTAATAAACCAGAAATCATTGCTCTTGATTCGAATCGGAAAATTATTCAAATATGATAATTGAATACCATTTTAATCTCCAGCAGCTAAAGAATTCATGAATGGATAATAACGACCATAACCCCTCTGGATGATTATCAATATTCAATAAAAGATGAAATCAATACTTCAAGATTCATCCGGTTTACCAAAAATTCAAATATAACACAAATGCCTTCCATCAGGCAGGATTAAGCCTTACCTCTCTACAATCAAGTCCTTTGATACGATACAAAAGACTGCAACATGAAATTTGAAATTCAAATAGGATTATGGCGGTCCAGGATTCAGACGTCGAGAGTGTTTAGATTAGAAGGACTCATCCAAAAGCCAGTAGTGTATAAATCGTTGACGAGAGGGAGAGTTGTTCAGATTTCGCAATTGACATGAATTTCGTCTACGACAGTTTCGATTATGTAAACTTCTAGTCCTTTGTCAGATTTTGAGTTCAGTTGAAAGAAAATGATGACTCTTATTGGAGGAGCGAGGAGAAAGAATCTCAGTGAATTCCTAATTTTTTGAACAGAAAAACAGTGGACGTGAAGAGTGATATTCCAACTGAATTTAGGATTAGAATTTATTGGGCAGGTCTAGACATTCTAAATGAAAAATATCATCAGCCAAATTTTGTTGGGTTCTAAAATGGATTTTTTTTCACTCGCACAATAACGTCATATTTTTTCTGACAAGATCATCGGAAATTTCTACTTTTCCTACGCTGGTGGAAAAAGTTTTGCTATGTCAAAGATTAATTACTTTTCCGTCCATCGCCGGAAATAACATATTTTATTCGAAGAAGTGACTTTTCTCTAATTCTGTGGTTATTCCGTTCATTCTTCCACATCTTGTAGAACAAAATCGTGCGAGAATATATCAGAAACGCACAGTTTTCATGGTTATATTTTATTATTCTATGTTGGTACTCCGAACTTTCCGCCACGGCTTTATCTGTCAATTCATCAATTTGCCTTAAAGAAATCAGTTCTGCCAACCAACATTTTTCAATGCAAAAATCACTAAATTATATTTATGGAAATATTTCATTAATTTCGATGAAAATGCAATGAATTAGAGAATAGTATATTCTAAAACAAGTTGCAGAATGGGCTCCTATTACAACAAGAATGCGAAATTCGAAAACGAGCGACGAAGGAGCGAGTTTTCGAACGCATGAGTGTTAGAATAGTCTTCTGCAACGAGTATGAGACGATATTTTCTCTATTTCAGTCATGTTTTATGAAATATTGTCGAAATTCAATGAAAAATTCAGATTATACATCCTAGTGACATTTGTATTGTATCTTGGCAGTTGGTGTGACTGTTACGAAAATTGACAGATTATGGAATATGAATTTGGATCGTATGTTTCGAATTTTGGAATAATTTACAATTACGCATTAAATTCGTTAATTATGTCTGACGAAATCGATTTATCACCACAGATATTAAGAGGAATTGCGAATAATGTTGCAGATCATTTCACTATATCCAAATTATATCATTTTGAAAATTATTGACGTTTGTCAAAATTTGATAGGATTGAAAGTCAGTATAGACAGCCACAAACCGAAAAATATAACTGAAAACGATGCTGTAATGAGTTCATTACAGCACTGTTTTTAGAACTGTAATGAACTCATTACGATACTGAAATAGAGAAAATAATGTATAATACTCGTACAGAAGGCGCATTCTACCACTCGTTCATTCCAAAACTCGCCACTTCGTGGCTCGTTTTTGAATTTTGAACTCGTGGAAGAATATCAATGCCTTCTGCACTTGTATTATAAATAACTATTCTTGGCTCGCCTTCAATTACCCGCCTCACTACGTTCGGTGTGTAAACACGAGCTTGCCATGAAAAGTGACACTTCTCCTTATGAAATAATATATTAGGTGTAGAATTTTGCTTCCGCCGTTTTGCAATAGATGGCTTTAGCGGTAAGAGGTAGTCGAAATGAATAGATCGTAGATCTCATACAATAAGCTTAGGTATTTGTAAACATAACGAAACCGAAATATCAGTCGATTTGTGTCTGCATCATAAGATTATTCTCGATAAAGCATGTCAGCTTAAGAGCCAAATTTTCGTCATTTGCGAGAGGTTTTAATTTTCCGCTTTAATATGAAGAAATATGTGGCTGAGGCTCATAGAATGCTGCTTAATACCTATGGTAAAGCTGCCTTTAGTGACAGAATGTGCCGAGAGTGGTTTCAACGCTTCAAGAACGGTGATTTTGACGTCGAAGACGTGGAAGACAGAAGGTTTTCGAAGGTGCAGAATTGGAGGCATTACTTGATCAAGACTCATGTCAAACTCAACAAGAATTGGCAGGATCATTGGGAGTGACAGGCCATTTCAAAATGTCAGAAAGTCATAGAAATGATTCAGAAACAAGGAAATTGGTTGCCGTACGAGTTGAAGCCGAGAGATGTTTAACAGCGTTTGTTTGCTTGTGAACAGCTGCTCGTAAGGCAAAGACGGAAGGGACATTGCATTATGACTGGGGACAAAAAATAAGTTCATTACAATAATCCCAAGCTTAGAACATCATGGGGATATGCCGGCCATGCTTCCACGTCGACGGCCAAACCGAAAATTCACGGTCATGCTCAGTATTTGGTGGAACCAGATCGATGTAGTGTATTATGAGTTGTTAAAAACAACTGAAACAATCACAAGCGATTGTTATCGAACGCAATTAATGATTTTGAGCGGAGCATTGAAAGCCAAATGGCCGCAATACAACGAGAGACATGATAAAGTGATTTTACAGCATGACAATGCTCGACCCCATGTTGCGAAAGTGGTGAAGACTTACTTTGAAACGTTGAAATGGGAAGTCCTACCCCACCCGCCGTAGTTGGCCAGTTTTTTCAACGCAGGATTGCCGCTGCCCTAAATATAGGAAAAAGTAGTGACCAGCGATGGATCATACTCAGTTCATAAGTTCGGAAAAAAACGGTGGAAGCAAAGTTGTACGCCTAATGTAAAGGGTGTTTTTTTTTTAAGTTATAGAACTTTGAATTGCAATAAAACAACGATGGATTATTCGATTGACATGAATTTTATTTATCCGCAAGATAATCTTGTGGCATTACATAATAAATATGATTTCTGGCATATGACTGCGACGGCTGGCTCGGATGTAGTCCAATCTGGACGTCCAATTTTCGAAGACTCTTTCCAACATTTGTGGCCGTATATCGGTAATAACACGGCGAATGTTGTCTTCCAAATGGTCAAGGGTTTGTGGCTTATCCGCATAGAACAATGACTTTACACAGCCTCACAGAAAGTAGTCAAGCGGTGTTAAATCACAAGATCTTGGAGGCCAATTCACAGGTCTAAAACGTGAAATTAGGCGGTCACCAAACGTGTCTTTCAATAAATCGATTGTGGCACGAGCTGTGTGACATGTTGCGCCGTCTTGTTGAAACCACAGCTCCTGGACATCATGGTTGTTTAATTCAGGAATGAAAAAGTTAGTAGTCATGGCTTTATACTGATCACCATTGACTGTAACGTTCTGGCCATCATCGTTTTTGAAGAAGTACGGACCAATGATTCCACCAGCCCATAAAGCGCACCAAACAGTCAGTTTTTCTGGATGTAACGGTGTGTCGATATACACTTGAGGATTAGCTTCACTCCAAATGCGGCAGTTTTGTTTGTTGACGTAGCCATTCAACCAGAAGTGCGCTTCATCGCTAAAATGGACGTAGTGCGTGATACGTATTCCACACAGAACCATTATTTTCGAAATAAAATTGCACTGTTTGCAAGCGTTGCTCAGGCGTGAGCCTATTCATGATGACCAAACCAAACTGAGAATAAATCACTTGACAGCTGTTAAATCGGTCGCCATCTTGAACAGTAATGCCAACTTAAAGTTATAAACCTCGAAAAAAAACACCCGATACTATTGATTATTTTCCAAATGGGAATGGAAAATCCCACCAATCCTGACCCCTGAGATTTTAAGGATTTCAATCTTGTTATTGAAAAATTTCGGAATATCTGGTATCGTATTGTGAAGTCGAGACACAGCATCGTTCATTACATTAATAGTCTGGATTGGAAACTGGCACAGGCATCAAACATGACCCATAATACTTTGGAGTGCTTTCTAACTAATTGGGATGAGTAATCTCCTATGAAATTGTAGAGTCGAAAAGTTTTCCTTCAAATCATGGGTGACCTGGAAATTTGATACTTGCATTGTTGTTTTGAATGGATTTTAGTGCCTTGCTAAAGGGTTTGTCAGCCTGTGTAATTAGACCCTCCTTAAGAAAATCTGTCCTAGAATCCCTTCAATGGAATTCAATCTAGGTGATATTTTGACATTGGTAGTGAATAAATTGTTTTGAGCTCTTGATCTAGGTCCTCAATTTGCACTCTGACTGTATATAAGATAACTTGCGAACAGAAGGATTTATAGGTGGAAATTTTCAAGTACGATCGGATCTTGAATACTACGATTTAGTTTTTCAATTGGTAAAATCCAACTGGAGGTTCTGTGAATATGGCAATTCGAAATTTTATTTCCCTTTTGATTTCAAACCTGCAGATTCATCGAGATGAACACATTCAGTTATATTGAAAAAAGAATTTAAAATCTTGAGCAATATTTGCCATAAGAATTTGAAAACGTTTTTACTCAATTGCTTCACTCTAAACGTTCTGTTATATTAACAGTTGATGGTTCTATTACTTTTTTAAGTAAGCCAAAAAAACAATATATATCATAAAAATTTTCAAATAACTATGAATATAGCCTCTCTAAACTACAATATCTCGATCCTGGCTTAACTCTTATGTGCAGAAATGTTAACACACATCTTTTGAACCTTGGTAATTCTTCTTCTTTCAATTCCCATGCGTTCCAGATATTGGCTATGGTACATGCCAGTTTTACTCTGTCTGGTTCGAGAAGATTGGAGCACATGTAAAATAAATCACACTCTCTCCTGGTCCTCTTGGTCTCTATAGGACTCAACTTTTTTCTGCTTCTTAAACCTAGCAATATAGTATATGTCTACTACAGTAATTTAGAAGAAAAATGTGGTGTGGCACTGGTGTTGCGATCTGTGCTTCACACCCGAGACTTTTTTCATCAGATAATTGCACTCAACATCAATACTCTGGTAGATAATGCTAATGAAGTATCCTCCAATATCATCATCCTTCAATATACGATCTAAAGTAGAAATCATATTTATCGATCGATTTTGAACACATAGCACAGGTATATGTGTACTATTACGCTTTAATGAAATCGCTTTCGTCATTTTATACCACATCTATCTCTGTGGTCTATTAAATCACGTCTGTTCATGACCACAGAGAATATGTCCGCTCCGATTGAATCTGACAAATAGGATATTGCCATTAGTATAGGTACCGGTTGCTTTCATTATTACATTACGTGGGTGAGAAAATTCAATAATATCTATTCGTGCGTTTATTACATCCAACAGGATAATATTTCTATATTTTTATGGAAAATTGGAGATGACACAACACAAATATTTCATCATTATGATATTATAAACCGATATCACAGAAGACTGTTCCTTATGAGTCAATTAAATAACTCGTAAATATAAACTTGCTTCAATTATAATCATGGAAATCATTCTCATTTGATTATAGAAATTATGTGTAAAAATAATTTGCTGATACTTTTGTGCAGTAGGTTAAAGCCAATGATTCTGGAAAGATATTTATATTCTTCTCCTTCTGATATATCTTAGAGACTACATCAAGGTATGTGATATAAAGACTCGTATAAAGACGTTTCTCCATTTCAGTTCATTACTGTTCTAAAAACAGTGCTGTAATGAACTCATTACAGCATCGTTTTCAGTTATATTTTTCGGTTGGTCGTTGTCTATACTGACTTCTAATTAAGATGCATAGAATACCTGGTGTGTTTACTGATTCGATTTTGTTTCAGACTTTTTGATAGACCCACCTGTTGCTTTGGTGGTCTGCTTCACCAGAGTGCTGTAAGGTGGCGCTCTTTAAAATTTTTCGAATTCCCGCATTTGCCTGGTGCCGTTTAAAAAGGAAATACTGATTTTAGACACTGCAAATATTCACAATAAATTACAATTCAGTTCATATCGAATTTTTACTCAAATGAATGGAATATAATGACAGACCATAGAATATAAAATATTATTTTTCTATACTCAAAGTTCACGACAAGAGCGTAGAAATAGGGGTAAACTGGGGGTAATTACACGGTGCTCCTAAATTGGAGATACAAATGAAAATGACAGATTTCTGGATCATTTTAAGAAAAAAAGTCCTATAACATGAGTCCCCAAACATTTTGTTTTGAGATACATGTGTTGAAGTTCAAGTTATTTTCTCGTATAACCTTCCCTTCACAAGATATTTAATATGAATTGGCGATAGATATTCCAGTTTAGTTTTCACTATGTGATATGCTAATTTTGAATGCAAATCTACAGGGTGATATATTTTCTGGAAGGATGCCTGCTTCCTTCCTCCAAAACTATATTTTGGTGAATGGCTGTTAGTTTAGAAAAATGTAGAAAAAAAACTCTGGTCCAGTACTACACTTTTTGGTTTGTTATAGTTTTGTCGTATCTGCTATCGATTTCGAGAAAAATCTCTAGTAATCTTCAGGAAAATCCAAATTATTATGAAGATTCAGCTAGTAAGCTCTAATGAATGCATTAATTATAAGTTTTGGTATTTATTTACCTAATCTGTAGCGAAGATTAATAAATATTTGATAAACTGTACGACACACTAGAAACAACCTGTATATTGAAAGCAAAGCCTTTGTGAGCTCAAAATTATCCAAGTATTTTCTCATTTTCCTTCGTAACTCTTATTTGA
This sequence comes from Harmonia axyridis, assembly GCF_914767665.1. NCBI lineage: Eukaryota > Metazoa > Arthropoda > Insecta > Coleoptera > Coccinellidae > Harmonia > Harmonia axyridis. The sequence goes on from NC_059507.1 coordinate 9,726,623, forward strand.
GAACAAGGTAAGAACAACCGAATTAGTAACAACAAAAATTATTTCGAGTAATTTGGTTCAAACTTCATTATCAAACTTCTTTTTCTAACATTACAGATATGAATAAAAGTTGTCGTCAAAAATTTTTTTTTCGATTATCCCTCCCCAAGAAAAAAGAGATCTACGCCCTTGGTTCACAAGAGTCGAGAATTGAGAGAAGTGTCAAATGTAAACGATGTATGCGTCATCTGAAAAGCCCGCGATCCCTCGAAATCAAGTAGGTATAAATCCAAAAAATCTCCCGTTTTGTCTGAAAGTTTTACAGGTATAAGTAGACACACCAGGTATTCTATGCATCTTACTTCTAATCCTATCAAATTTCAACAAACGTCGATAATTGTCAATATAATATAATTTGGATATGGTGAAATGATTTTCATCATTATTCGGCATTTCTCTTAATTCTGGTGGTGTTAAATCGATTTCGTCAGAGAAAACTCACGAATTTAATGCTTGATTTCAAATTATTTCAAAATTCGAAACGTACGATTCATATCCAAATTTCGTAATCTGTCAATGTTCGTGACAGTCACCCCAACTGCCAAGATTCAATACAAATGTCACTAGGATATATAATCTAAATTTTTCATTGAATTTCGAAAATATTTCACAAAACTTGACTGAAATAGAGAAATATCGTCTAATACTCGTTGCAGAAGGCAATTCCAACACTCATGCGTTCGAATTTCGCATTCGTGTTGAAATAGGAGCCCATTCTGCAACTTGTTTTGGAATAAACTATTATCCTCATGTCGACTATTTTGAATGTTTCAATAACAAATGAAAATTTTTTTACTGTTTAATATATAAGTATTTTAATGTCTACTATCAATACCATTGTATCTCTCATCATACGACATCCCGACAAATATATTCAGTGAAGCTTGAGCAAATAAGGGTAGAGCGTTGAAAGTATGGATATTAAACTCCAACGTGGAAGTCACTTTGCGGTCGAATGCATCGCAAATCGTGGGTGGTGTGTATTTTGAGAATGGATTGCTATGGTGCAATATTTACACACGGAAGAGAATTAACCTAGGTAATGCTTAACAAACTACTGGAAAAGTGATTTCTGATTAAACTGTCTCCGGCTTGCTTGTGACTTGGCAGCAGGAATATTCGCAATATGCATGCAGGGATAATTGGGCGATAGAATTTCCAAATCAGAAGATATGGTATATTTTCCTGCATTTTGTCCTTGAGGGTGGCGAGGCCCTGTATCCCATTGGAACACAAAAGATATAAGCCAGTTTCAGTTATTCCAGGCTTCCTAACATACGTGATATATACCGGGCTTCCTATCATACGTGAAATATACCAATTGTATATACGGAGAGCGCAGTGGTCCGTCTGGCGACAACCATGACGAACTAGTGGTATATAAATTGAGATATAATACCGACTTATGAAGCCCGATGGTAAAATGCAAATCAATGCGTCACCTAGCCAGGATATACATACTCATATATAAAGGGTGTTTTTTTAGAGCTATAGAACTTTAAATTGCAATTAAACAACGATTGATTATTCGATTGACATTAATTTTATTTATCCGCAAGATGATCTTGTAGCATTACATTTTAAATATGATTTCTGGCATATGACCGCCACGGCTGGCTCGGATGTAGTCCAATCTGGACGTCCAATTTTCGATGACTTTGTCCAACATTTGTGAACGTATATAGGCAATAACACGGCGAATGTTGTCTTCCAAATGGTCAAGGGTTTGTGGCTTATCCGCATAGACCAATGGCTTTATATAGCCCCACAGAAAGTAGTCTAGCGGTGTTGAATCACAAGATCTTTGAGGCCAATTCACAGGTCCAAAACGTGAAATTAGGCGGTCACAAAACGTGTCTTTCAATAAATCGATTGTGGCACGAGCTGTGTGACATGTTGCGCCGTCTTGTTGGAACCACAGCTCCTGGACATCATGGTTGTTCAATTCAGTAATGAAAAATTTAGTAATCATGGCTCTATACCGATCACCATTGACTGTAACGTTCTGGCCATCATCGTTTTTGAAGAAGTACGGACCAATGATTCCACCAGCCCATAAAGCGCATCAAACAGTGTGTTTTTCTGGATGTAACGGTGTTTCGACATACACTTGAGGATAAGCATCACTTCAAATGCGGAAGTTTTGTTTGTTGACGTAGCCATTCAACCAGAAGTGCGCTTCATCGCTAAAATGGACGTAGTGCGTGATACGTATTTCGCACAGAACCATTATTTTTAAAATAAAATTGCACTATTTGCAAGCGTTGTTCAGGCGTGAGTCTCTTTACGATGAATTGCCAAACCAAACTGAGAATAATTCACTTAACAGCTGTTGAATCGGTCGCCATCTCGAACAGTAATGCCAAATTAAAGTTATACACCTCGAAAAAAAACACCCGTTACAAGAATTTTTAGGAAGCCCGATTTTGAGTTTTGGTTTGTGTAGTAATATTTTTAAGTTTCCGATTTCAAATTTCTTGGTCACAAGATGTATTTCAGTCCATTCTAAACAATTTTGATGTAACTGGAAATTGGTGGTCAAAAGTTCCTGACTTTACACAACATTAGGTCTTTGAAATGTTGCCTTTAAATCGGAAAATATTGGCGTAGGATCGTAAAAATTGCTTTCAAATTTACCTTAAGTTTGAATTAGCCTTCAGTTTGAAATGCTGTGTTATTTCCGGAGGAAATGAATGGAACTCTTCTTAAGGGTGATGGAGCTGAATGCTTATTGCTCCGTCGAGAATTATTTTTCAGAAAAAAAATTTGAGCCGATGCCAATATTTTTATCGTAAAATAAAGGGGTGGATTAGTGGCCACTAATGTTTATTAGGACACTAACATTAAAAAGGACTTTTTCGAATCAATGCCGATGGGGTTAGGTATTCCTATTATACCAGCAGAACCTTTATTTTTTCGTTAAATGCAATAAGAGAGAAAATTCGAATTCCTCTCGACTAGCAATCTAAGTGGCAAATAAAGTTCTCTAAACATTCCCTACTACCCAGACCAGGGACATGGAGATATCGTCTCGGTCATAAAGGCACACGGCGTTTCTTTATGAGTAGGACCCTTGTAACAAGATTAAAACAGCTTCTCATTCTGGAGTGGTTCTACAGCAAATTGGCGTTATTTCCAGTTGACGCAAAATCAGAGAGCCCTAAATGAATCGTGAGATGGCATATCTAGTGGTGTTTTTATAACTGAATGAACACTTTTAAAGTATAGGTATATTAGGATGGGTCTTATATTTTGGTTATGACGTTGAATGAAGAATACTCATAATAATTTTTTAATATAAATTGACAAAAGCTTGAGATGGCATTTCGTATTCCTAATGAAGGGACGGCTTTGCCGTACAACTTTGCTTCCACCGGTTTTTTTTCGATATTCAAGGCTGTATTGTAAAAACTGGTTATACTTTTATGATTTAAAGTATTGTCCATCGTTGGCCACTACTTTCTCCCATCTTTCAGGCAGCGTACAAATCCCGCGTTGAAAAAACTAGTCATCTTTTGAAGCGATCCAAATCGATTCAATTTTTACTTGTTCATAAGACCGGAAGTGTTGGTCAGTCAGGCCGTGTACCATTGATCGAAACAAGTTATAGTCCGAGGTAGTCTGGAGAATACGGCGGGTGGGGTAGGACTTCACATTTTTAACGTTTCCAAGTAGGTCTTGACCACTTTCGCAACATGGGGTAGAGCATGTGATGCTGTGAAATCACTCTATTATGTCGCTCGTTGTATTGCGGCCGTTTGTCCTTCAACGCTCGACTCAGACGCATTAAATGTATTCGATAAAAATCGCTTGTGATTGTTTCAGTCGGTTTTAACAACTCATAATACAGTACGCCGAGCTAGTCCCACCAAATACTGAGCATGACTTTGGAACCGTGAATATTCCGTTTCGCCGTCTACGTGGAAGGATGGCCGGAATATCCCTATGATTTTCTGCGCTCGCTTTAATCATAATCAACCCATTTCTCGTTTCCAGTCAATATGCGATGCAGAAATCCCATTCGCCTTTGCCTTGCAAGCAGCTGTTCAAAAGCAAACAAACGCCGTTCAACATCTCTCGGCTTCAACTCGTACGGCAACCAATTTCCTTGTTTCTGAATCATTTCTATGACTTTATGGCATTTTGAAATGACTTGTTGCGTCACTCTTAATGATCCTGCCAATTCTTGTTGCGTTTGACACGATTCTTGATCAAATAATGCTTCCAATTCTGCATCTTCGAAAACCTTCTCCCTTCCACCGCCATGCTGGTCTTCGACGTCAAAATCACCGTTCTTGAAGCGTTGAAACCACTCTCGGCACATTCTGTCACTAAAGGCAGCTTTACCATAGGTATTAAGCAGCACTCTATGAGCCTCAGCCGCAGAATTCTTCATATCAAAGCAGAAAATTAAAACCTCTCGTAAATGACGAAAATTTGGCTCGTAAGCTGACATGTTCAATCGAGAATATCCTTATGATGCAGACACAAATCGACTGATATTTCGGTGACGTCATGTTTACAAATATTTGAGTCTATTGTATGACATCTACGATCTATTCATTTCGACTACCACTTACCGCTACAGCCATCTATTGCAAAACGGCGGAAGCAAAGTTGTACACTTGAGTTTTATATACAATTTCAATAGGTTATATTGCTACTGGCTCGGATTTATTGAGTATTTTTTCGATATTCTGTTCAAATTTTGTGTGGTTCTGATGGCTTGAACAACATGAAGCTTCAAACTATTATTCTACATATAACCTCAACATTTGAGGAAATGATAACACTTCATCAAATGATATACAGGGTCTTTCACGAGGAACCTCACCCATATTTATACGGGAAACTACTGAACGTATTTTCATGAAATTCAGCACTTATAAGTATTTCACGATGCTGATGAAATCTAAAATATTTTCAAGACATGAGCACCTCCGGTTTTTCCGGAAATGACGTCAACTTCCGTTTTTCAAATTAGAACACCATTTTTTTATTGCAGAAATAGATTCCTTAGAAAATTTCAAGTTATTTTGATGTTACATTTTTCAGTTTTGGTTGGAAAATTCTCTCTGAGCGGGAAAATTCGAAAAAAAAATTGAAAATAGAGCTCCGCTGAAACAAGAATAACTTCGAGGTTTTTGGATGGAAAATTTTCATTTTTGGGATTTTTCAAGATGTAAGATTGATGTATCCACTTTAAAAATCGAAATCGCGATTCATGATACAGGGGGTGAAAAAATCGCTTTCAAAGTTAGGGATGACAAAATCGTGAAAAATCAATTTTTTTAAATTAGAACCCCATTTTTTTATGGCAGATATTGAATCTACGTTAAAAAATATTGTGAGTGTATGCATCACACCCTTGCCCTAAAATGGATATTTTCTGAGTTATTCTCAAAAAACTGTTTTTCGTCTTGAATTTTCAGCTATTTCTTTTCCCTTCACGCCAAAAAGATTAAATTTTCAGGAACTGTTATTTGAACCATGCTGTAGATTTTTCACCCCTTCTTGAAATCGACTTCAAGTTACTATTAGTATTAAAATTAGGCATAGTGATCGATTTTATAACTTAATACGAATTATCACCAAATTAATAGTAAACACAAAATGCTACTGAATAAAGAGGAATTTGGCAGATGTAATTAATGATATCTATCATTAAAAAAAAAGAATGTAAAACATGGTAAGTTTTTGCATATGGTTCATAAGGAATTATTTATTTATCACTGGAGAGAAAATCGATGGCCGATTAGTTGAAATAAAGAGGTTTCCGATACAAATTCGAATCAAAATTCGCCATCTATTTAGGAACAACCTGTAACTTTTTTCTTTTGCATATTAGGGTAGTAAAATCTAAAACATGGTTTAAGTAACAGTTCCTGAAAATTTCATCTTTTTGGCGTGAAGGGAAAAGAAATAGCTGAAAATTCAAGACGAAAAACAGTTTTTTGTGAATAACTCAGCAAATATCCACTTTAGGGCAAGGGTGTGATGCATACACTCACAATATTTTTTAACGTAGATTCAATATCTGCCATAAAAAAATGGGGTTCTAATTTGAAAAAATTGATTTTTCACGATTTTGTCATCCCTAACTTTGAAAGCGATTTTTTCACCCCCTGTATCATGAATCGCGATTTCGATTTTTAAAGTGGATACATCAATCTTACATCTTGAAAAATCCCAAAAATGAAAATTTTCCATCCAAAAACCTCGAAGTTATTCTTGTTTCAGCGGAGCTCTATTTTCAATTTTTTTTTCGAATTTTCCCGCTCAGAGAGAATTTTCCAACCAAAACTGAAAAATGTAACATCAAAATAACTTGAAATTTTCTAAGGAATCTATTTCTGCAATAAAAAAATGGTGTTCTAATTTGAAAAACGGAAGTTGACGTCATTTCCGGAAAAACCGGAGGTGCTCATGTCTTGAAAATATTTTAGATTTCATCAGCATCGTGAAATACTTATAAGTGCTGAATTTCATGAAAATACGTTCAGTAGTTTCCCGTATAAATATGGGTGAGGTTCCTCGTGAAAGACCCTGTATAGGTAGGACTCTGAACTGAACGGGAAACGATCTTCTAAAAATCAGAGAAGTAAGGAAATGTTCAAATAGCAGTTCTGCAGTTGCACCGATACGTGAGTTGAATAGTTTTTGTCCTTACTGATTTATAATGAGGAAAACTTCCCAAGTATGAGATACTCGTGAACTATCTCTATAATACATTTGAGTGTATAGTTGTAGGAAACTCTTGAAACACGCTGAAACTCTACAAGAACAAAATGACGCATTTCAGGAGGTTTTCGGATTTAGGATATTCAGGAACTGATCATAAGTTATGAAGATTAGGGAATTGTTAAGCTCAGATTTATGCACAGGGATGTTATTAATGCCTGACTAGATTTTGAAGAGCTATACACCGAAGAGATCACTGTATCATTTCGTTGCATGTCCGTATTTTTCGAATTTAGAGCCGGAAATAGGCTGAAAGGATGAGCTAGTGGTCAGATCATACAAAGGTTATAAATTTCATGAATATTGAACAAGCAGAACGAATACCAGCAATTTTTTTTCGAAAATTTCAGATTTTTATCTATAATTTCTGATTAAATGTACTAAGCGCCAAATTGCAAGCATTTTCGTGATCTTCATAGTCGAATCAATCAATAAAATGGTCTAATAGTCCCATGAAGGAGCTTTCATTTTATTTCAATTTTCTAAGGGTTAGGTATGGAATTTTTTACGAAAATTTTTCGACAAAAAATTTTTCAGGTGAGATGGAAATTCGGCTAATCAGGGATCGTCAATTTTGGCACCGCTGACCGATTTTGCGTAAACCTCACAGTTTTGAGAAAATTCCAACCCGAAATTAGGGAAAAAACAGAAAAAACCAAATTTCCATCCAAAAATCGTTATATCTCCTAAAATATTCGTCACAGACACCTCAAATAAGAACGTTTTTTGAACATAGTTCTGATCTAAAACATAGTGAGGTTTCAAGGGCGTAGCTCACGTCCAAGGAGGAGATGCAGCCTCGGAAATTTCAACCATTTTTTTTTTAAATTTCAGATTTTTACCTATAATTTGTTATTGAATGTAGGTACTAATCGCCGAACTGCGAGCATTTTCGTGATCTACATAGTCGAATCGATCAATAAAATTGTACAATAGTTTCATGAAGGGACTTCAATTTTTTTTCAATTTTCTAAGGGTTAGGTATGGAAAATTTTGCGAAAATTTTTCGACAAGAAATTTTTCAGGTGAGATCGAAATTCGGCTAATCAGGGATCGTCATTTCTGGCAACGCTCACCGATTTTGCGTAGACCTCACAGTTTTGAGAAAATTCGAACCTGAAATTAGGGAAAAAATAGAAAAAACTGAATTTCCATACAAAACATCGAGTTCTGATCTAAAACATAGTGAGGTTTCAAGGGCGTAGCTCACGTCCAGGAGGAGATGCAGCCTCGGGAATTTCATCCATTTTTTTTTCGGAAATTTCAGATTTTCACCTATAATTTCTGATTTAATGTACTAATCGCCAAACTGCAAGCATTTTCGTGATCTACATAGTCGAATCGATCAATAAAATGGTACAATAGTCCCATGAAGTACCTTTAATTTTTTTTTCAATTTTCTAAGGGATAGGTATGGAAAATTTTACGAAAATTTTTCGACAAAAAATTTTTCAGCTTAGATGGAAATTCGGCTAATCAGGAATCGTCAATTATGGCACCGCTCACCGATTTTGCGTAGACTTCACAGTTTTGAGGAAATTCGAACCCGAAATTAGGGAAAAAACAGAAAAAATTGAATTTCCATCCAAAAATCGTTATATCTCCTAAATTATTGGTCACAGACCCCACAAATACAAACGTTTCATTTTACGAAAATTTTTTGACAAAAAATTTTCAGACGAGTTCGAAATTCGGCTCATAAGGAATCATCAATTCTAACCAGGACATGGAAATCCAGTAATTGTAAAGATTTTCGGAAAGCCTTCGATAGAATCACTCATTTGTAATTACTTATTGTTTACAATTGGGTAGAGCCTTGTATTACCATTCCTTCTCCTTCCGTACTACCACAGGCACCCATACTTTTGTTTTGTTAAATATATCGCTACTGTTTTCACAGATTCGTCCTTTACTGTTTGCTGATGTTATAAAGTTTCTCAGGTCCATCTCTACTATACGGACGATGCCCTCGACGCTTTACAACATGGCGTCGATCTTTTTAATGCTTGGTGCGAACTTCATAGATTACTGTTGAATACCGATAAATGCCATGTAATATCCTTCCAGCGTGGAATCTCCCTGAATCATAATTATTATATTGGCGATTCATTTTTACAGAGGGTTGGTGAGGTTGAGGACCTTGGTGTGTTGCTAGACTCGAAACTAAACTTTGGCGATCATAAAGGGTGTTTTTTTTAGAGCTATAGAACTTCAAATTGCAACAAAACAACGATGGATTATTCGATTGACATGAATTTTATTTATCCGCAAGATAATCTTGTGGCACTACATTTCAAATATGATTTCTGGCATGTGACCGCCACGGCTGGCTTGGATGTAGTCCAATCTGGACGTCCAATTTTCGATGACTTTTCCCAACATTTGTGGCCGTATATCGGCAATAACACGGCGAATGTTGTCTTCCAAATGGTCAAGGGTTTGTGGCTTATCCGCATAGACCAATGACTTTACATAGCCCAACAGAAAGTAGTCCAGCGGTGTTAAATCACAAGATCTTGGAAACCAATTCACAGGTCCAAAACGTGAAATAAGGCGGTCACCAAACTTGTCTTTCAATAAATCGATTGTGGCATGAACTGTGTGACATGTTGCGCCGTCTTGTTGGAACCACAGCTCCTGGACATCATGGTTGTTCAATTCAGGAATGAAAAAGTTAGTAATCATGGCTTTATACCGATCACCATTGACTGTAACGTTCTGGCCAACATCGTTTTTGAAGAAGTACGGACCAATGATTCCACCAGCCCATAAAGCGCACCAAACAGTCAGTTTTTCTGGATGTAACGGTGTTTCGAGATACACTTGAGGATTAGCTTCACTCCAAATGCGGCAGTTTTGTTTGTTGACGTAGCCATTCAACCAGAAGTGCGCTTCATCGCTAAAATGAACGTAGTGCGCGATACGTATTCCGCACAGAACCATTATTTTCGAAATGCAATTGCACTATTTGCAAGCTTTGTTCAGACGTGAGTCTATTCATGATGAATTGCCAAACCAAACTGAGAATAAATCACTTGACAACTGTTAAATCATCGGTCACCATTTCGAACAGAAATGCCAATTAAAAGTTATATACCTCGAAAAAAAACACCCATTAGTTTATTCATAATTTATTTCAAACAATATTTTCACAATTGAAAGCCATATTGAGTTCAAAGTACTGTAACAAAATTTTTTTATAAACCTTCCTATTTTCGGTGAGCTATATTTTCTATGGAAACAATTTGGCCACTCCTTAGTAATATTTTCGGCAGTTATCCTTTGTCTTATAATTTTTTTTCACCACTTATCTCAATAACAGAGCACATAATTACTCTTTAATCTAGAGACTCTAGAGATTTTTCAAATATTACAATTATGTGTTCTACATCTATGGTACAGAGATTTTTTGCCCCCATAAATTACTACCTCCTTTGAAACTCCCCCTGCGTTATTCTGAGATCCTTTTGATCATTACTTTTTTCTGTCTGAGTCGAAATATAACATAGCACCCTTCAACCAATTTTAAATGAACACATTTTGGGGATGAGTTTTCACAAGGGATGATAGACTAGCTACTGACATCCCTTGTCAATATTTCGAACATAATGAAATCTCTGGAGGAAGTAACACGCCGAGGGTTGCTCCAGCTCTGTCAAATTCTCATGAAAATATTAAATGTTATCCTTTCAGTTTCTGAAGTATCACTGAATATGTGACCTTTCTACATCGATTGTTTTTAAATAAAATAAAACGAAGTAATTTCCACTATGTTATTTAATTGTTAGCAACAATTGTTTCGCCACACTGTGGCTTCATCAGGCTACATTTCTGAACTGATAAGAGTACAAAGGTTTTCGGAATCTTATATAGGAACAAAATTGGCATTTATTTTATTTATAATGAATTTCCGCCAAGTAAGGACCGAATCCATTAAATATCGATTGTTTTTTATAGTGGAAATGAAAACTCGAAGTTAACTAGGAATTACTCCCTTTTTTTGTTATTTACTTTTTATGTGGAACATTGAATCCGTAATTAATATATAATTTTATATACAATTTTTGTCACTTTTAATTTTTGGTGTAACTTTTCAAAATGAGCAATATCGCGGAGAATCGCCTTTATAAAATGTGCAAAATCCCAAAGTCCAAGAAATTTTCTATAAAAGAGACCCTGATGGAATAATATTTCATAATGATTCTTTACAGAAGAGTGCAAAATACATAAGTATACTTTGCAAAGGTACTTATGATTATTACTAGAAAAATTCTTGTTTTTCTTCGATCTGACCAGCGGGCACCAGTCTATAGGCTTTGTGATTGTGCTAAAGTCAATATTAGTCTATTGTAGTTGTTTATTTTAAGTTTTTTTTTTTTTTTTACTTCTTTATATCTATCATTTTTTGGAGTACTTGCCAATTCGTTAGGTTTTTTAGGGAATTCACATGTATTTTCTTTTCTTTAAGTTGATGTAATTTGTTACCATGTTACTGGGAACTTTCCTGTTGGGTAAATAAAGTTATTTGATGGATCCGCTGTGTGTTGCATATCTTTCGGTAAGAGGTAAGTGGTCCCTGTTGTTAAAAATTTGGGCATTTCCGTTGGATTACTTATAACATCATTTATGGTTTCAACTAGCCTGCCGTGTATACACCAAAATTTTTTCAACCAAAAGTTGTGGATTCCATCTGGGCCGGGTGATTTCCAGTGGATCCTGCGCAGCACCTTCAGCGGTCGGAGAAACTCGTGTTATTCTTCTCCTAGAATGTTGAGATTGTGGAGGCGTAGCATTTTGTTCGACAGACGCCCGTCTCCTTAGCACTCTGTCACCGACGTCCCGCATACTGTCATGTCCAGCGCCGGCTCCAGACACGCCCTGACGAACCTCAGGCAGCGGCTCTATATTCCTATTCCTTAAATTCACCATCATTCATGGGTTCCTCCGTGTCGTGGGGGAGACGGCCTTTGATCGCTTTTTACGATCCGCAGAGCTACGGTGGGAGAATTCTTGAGCTGCTTTCCACACGGCTTCGTCCGTTACCCTGGACAGGGACCCTTCGACAGGTTTCAGCTTCCAGGGTCAGAGAGCTCCTGGAATCTGCGGTGGGCAGGAGTCGATTCAACTCTCCTGATAGGTGAATCGCTAGAGATTCACCTACCGCTACCGCTTATTATTATTATTATTTGACCAAGTTCTCCTCAATGCCTTATAGTTTGAGTCAGTGGCATTCACAATGAAACGGGCTAATTATGTTTGAAATGCTAATTCCATTAAATTCATATTCATTTTCCACTTCTTTTTAGTTAGGCTTAAATAAGCGCTGTCAATTACATGTTTAGGTAATGCAATAATAATTTCCAATAATATGTCACTGAATTATTGAATTATAATATCATGAATGCGTTATGATTTTCTCGTTTTCATTCAATGGGGTGATGCAATGTTGATGACCAGTATTCAATATTCAGTTCAGTATTTAATTCATGATGAAATTAAGGATTATTTATGCATACAATTTAGCATACAACAAGTTATTATTATTCTATGGGCCATATAAAAGTTCATCTTCAAAAATGCCATCAAGAACTTCGGGAATTAATGTTTTTTTTTTGTTTTATGATATTATGATGACTTCAAATACTCAACCTAATTTTCAAATATACTAACTGACAAAGAAACTGCAATACCCAGAAAGAGCTGTTTAACTTTTTTCGGTAAAAGATAGATAGAATAGCAAGGAGTAAATGATTGAATTTCGAGAAAAAAATCATGAAGATTTTTTCATATAAACTATTTTTATTACTTGAATATTGTAGTCGATTTTTGAAAATTTTTCAAATTTTACAACAAACCAGCTGATCGAGGAGATCCAAAGTCGATGCTTAGTTGTTGTTGAATACCTAGAGCACGTGTACGCGGAATTTATCGACCGCTAAGTGAATTTGAAAGAGTTCGAATTAGATATTGGTCTACAGGAGGCAGGGTTGTCATTTCGAAAAATAGTTAATCGTACGAACAGAAATCCAACTACTGTTATGGGTTATTGTCAAGCGTGGTTTGATAATGACCAAAATCGAAGAAGAGTAGGTACCGGATGTCAAAGGGGCACAAATGAAGTTCAAGATCGACGTCTGAGACTTATGGCCATTAGAGACCGATTTGAGACAACAAGATCTTTGGCTAAGAGTGGTTAGGAGAACAAGGCCATCCTGTAACTGCCCGAAATGGTTTACCGCCGGATAAGGTCTTCTGGACTGCAGCATTATCGACCCCATCTTGTGTAACCTCTGACCGTTGAGCATCGCCCACAACGATTACAGTGGTGATGAGAACGTCAACATTGGAATGTGGAATGGCATCAGGTCATCTTTTCTGATGAATCTCCATTCTCCTTGGGTGCATATGATGGACGAAGCAGGGCTAGATGACGTCGGGGAGAAATACGTGAGCCTCAGTTTGATGTTGAGCGTCATGTTCCCCGAACAGTAGGCGTTATGGTATGGAGTGCTAATGCACATGCAAGTAGGTCACCTTAAGTCTTTGTTCGAGGTAACAACACAACGCTGCGTTACCTTCAAAAAATAGTAGAGCCATATCCGTATCCAATATTTCAGCAAGATAATGTCTGACCTCATGTTGTCAGATTTAGTTCAAACTTTTTCGAAACGACCAATGTGAATATTTTGCCATGATAGCTTAGATCCCCCGATCTTTCGCCCATAGAGCATATTTGAGACATCATTGAAAGAAGGCTTGGAAATTTACCCCAGCCCTCACAGACTTTGGCGGCTCTGAGACATAAAGTACAGGTAGCTTGGGATAGTATCCCTCAAGAAGAAATAGACCATCTTATTGCACCAATGCCCAGACATGTTGGAAAGTGTATAGATAATCGCGGTGGACAAACACATTATAAACAAATTCACTGAAAAAAATTGTAAACCCTTTATTTTTCTCTCCAAATTTCAATCATTTACTGCTTGCTATACTATCCAAGTCTTATAAAAAAAAATTCAAATTTAAACAGCTTCTTCGGGGTGTTGCAGTTTCTTTGTCAGTTAGTATAAATCGCTTATTTTCATTTTAATTTCAGAGAATTCTATGCATTCCAATTTTTTTCTATCATTAGTAATATTTCATCACGTTTTCTCTCAAATCTGCTTCTGATTCACTGGATAATTGATGTTCCTCATATCCACTATATCCGAATCAAATCTACATTGTTCGTCCAGGAACATAGGTATTATTACACCTGCAATCTAATAAAACCCAATTTCCTATATGTGCGTACGTTATACACAGGAGACAGCAAGTTAAATATATCCCACCATTCTCCCCAACAGGAAAGCACCGAGAATGAACAATAAGGTGGTTCAACCCCACCCTGAAGGTGCAGACAGAGTACACAGCGACGGTTTAGGAAACAGGTTTTTGCTCAAAGCAGACGCTCACTTGTACCCATTCGTATTTACTGTACCTAAATTCATGATTGAGTCCTCATATTGCTTTCAGATGATTGTTGGAGCTGAAATATCCACGACTGCTTTAGAATATAGCTCTTTTCTTGCATTTTTTCATGATTCATCAATGAAATGGAAATACATCTTCTGAAAAACATTTTGAAGAGAACTCTTCAGAAAATATCTCCGTTTCGATTCTCAATTTTAATAATTATCAAATGAAATGAATAAATCCCAATATTCAACTGTAACCCAAATATGCATTTCTCAGAGTATCTAATGACCACGAGTAAAATTTCATTTATCAAACTGAATACATAAGAGTACAACTTTGCTTCCGCCGTTTTTTCCCGAAATTCAACGCTTCATTTCAATAAACTGGTTATACATTTATGATTCAAAGTATTGTCCATCGCTGGCCACTACGTTCTCCTATCTTTCAGGCATCGTACGAACTCCGCGTTGAAAAAACTGGTCATCGTTTGAAGCGATCCACGAATCGGTTCAATTTTTTACTTCTTTATAAGACCGGAAGTGCTGGTCAGCCAGGCCGTGTGACATTGATCGAAACAAGTGATAAACGAGGAAGCAACGTCTGGAGACTACGGCGGTTTCAACGTTTCCAAGTATGTCTCGACCACTTTCGAAACATGGGGTCGAGCATTGTCATACTCTAAAATTCCTTTATCATATATCTGTATTGCGGCCGTTTGTCTTTCAATACTCCACTCAAACGCATTAATTGCGTTCGATAACGATCGCCTGTCATTGTTTAATTGGTTTTAACAACTCTACGCCGAGCTAGTCCAACCAAATACTGAGCATGACCTTGGAACCATGAATATTCGGTTTGGCCGTAGACTTTGAAGCATGGCCGGGACATCCCCATGTTTTTATGCGCTTGGATTTATCGTAATGAACCCATTTCTCGTCTCTAGTCACGATGCAGAAATCCCTTCAGTCTTTGCCTTTTCAAGCAGCTGTTCACAAGCAAACAAACGCTATTCAACATCTCTCGGATTCAACTCGTACGGCGCCCAATTTCCTTGTTTCTGAATCATTCCCATGACTTTCAGGCGTTTTGAAATCGCTTGTTGCTTCACTCCCTATGATATTGCCAATTCTTGTTGACTTTGACACGAGTTTTGATCAAGTAATGCCTCCAATTCTGCATCTTCGAAAACCTCCTCTCTTCCACCGCCATGCTGGTCTTCGACATCAAAATCACTGTTCTTGAAGCGTTGAAACCACTCTCGACACGTTTTTTCACTAATAGCGGCTTCACCATAGTTATTTGAGATCATTCGATGAGCCTCAGCCGCAGATTTCTTCATATTAAAGCAGAAAATTAAAACCTTCCGCAAATGACGAGAATTTGGTTTGTAAGCTCACATGTTCAATCGAGAATAACCTTATGATGAAGCACAAATCGACTAATATTTCGATGGGGTTATGTTCACAAATACCTAAGCCTATTGTGTGATATCTACGATCTATTTATTTCGACTATCACTTACGCTAAAGCCATCTGAGAATTTTTATTCGTTATCAATCAATCATATCAATGGATAATGAATGAAACTCATTACCTTATAAATACTTGAAATGGGGCATATGTTCCCACACAAGGTTTTTTTTTCTTTTTGTTAAAATTACATATTCTTTTATATAGCAAAGTTTCTCGGTGCGCTAATAAATCCTGTATAATAAGCGGATGCAATTTCAGAATAATCACTATAAAAAATTTCGAAACGATTTTTCCACCGGCTGTGTAACTAAGCATCAAAAGCTGTTGACTGAAGTTTCTTCATACCTTGTCGCCCCCTACTTCATTAACCATTAGACTAATCCTTCAGACATCTCGTCGCTAATTGATTACCTTCGTTTGCTCAAATATTCAACAGGGATAGAAAACTCTTAATGATTTGGGGGGATTTTCTGGTTTAATAGCTTGGAAACATTATTCCCATGCACCTGGTCCAACATCCGGGTGTTTCGCATGGAATTCCCTCAATTTATTATCCGTTTCCTGTGATCACCGAGCGGATAATTCCATCCCAATTGAAAATTATTACATTCTTCAGACTAGACGTTCTCTGGTACAGTTGGCTTGGTTTGAAGCGGAACCGAATAGTTCCGCTGCGAAATAAATGGATTTTTTGTCAGGAAACTCATTCGAAAATTCATAAGATGGTTTGTAAACATCTATTTCCATTTGCCGAGTTTGCACTAGTTAATTGCTCATCTTGCTAGATTTAAATGACTAGACTAGATTTATCGGACGAAATGAACTTCTGTTTCTTCGTGTTTGAAGAAGAGAGTACAAATAACGTGTTAAAAGAATTTTATATTGCTATTTTTGATTTGAAGTCTGAATTAAATCATTAAAAGAAATATATAATAAGACTTCTACACCGAATTTGCACAGTTACATTGATCAATTGGCAAGATTCAGGATTGGAGGCATTACTCGTGTCAAACGGAACAAGAATTGGCAGGATCATTGGCAGTGACGAAACGAGCCATTTCATAATGACTGAAAGTCATGGAAATGATTCAGAAACAAGGAAATTAGATGCGGTACGAGTTAAAGCCGAGAGATGATTAACGGCGTTTATTTTCTTGTGAGCGGCTGCTTGCAAGGAAAAGACGCATTGTGAATGTAGACGAAAAATGGGTGCATTACGATAATTCCAAGCGCAGAAAATCATGGGGATGTACCGGCTGTGCTTCCAAGTCGACGGCCAAACTGAATATTCACGGTTTCAAGGTAATGAACAGTATTTGGTGGGACCAGCTCGGCGTAGTGTATTATGAGTTGTTGCAAACGACTGAGACAATCACAGGCGATTGTTATCGAAAGCAATAAATGCGTTTGAGCCGAACATTGAGAGACAAACGGTCGCAATACAATGAGAGATATAATAAAGTGATTTTACAACATGACAATGCTCGACCCATGTTGCGAAAGTGGTCTAGACATACTTGGAAATGTTGAAATGGGATGTCCTTCTACACCCACCGTATTCTTCAGACGTTGATCCTTCGGACTATCATTCGTTACGATCAATGGCACACGACTTGGCTGGCTAGCACTTCCGGACTTATGAAGAAGTCACAAATTGGATCCATTCGTGGTTCGCTTCGAAAGATGACCAGTTTTTTCAACGAGTGATTCATAGGCTGCCTGAAATATGAGAGGAAGTAGTGGCCTGCGACGGATAATACTTTGAATCATTCATGTATAACCTTCTTCCTACAATAAAGCCTCGAATTTCGGAAAAAAACGGTGGAAGAAAGTTGTACGCCTATGTAGATTCTTTTTTCCCATATCATATACGTTATGGAAGTCCAGATATTTTGAGACTGTTCCAAAAGTTTCCATTATTTTAAGACATTTTCTCAAATATGACTGATATAAATGTTAATTTACTTATCTAACTCATTCTTTCACCCATTTCTTCATGGGTTCCTCAGTTCCACCTTCAGTATTTGTAGTATAGAATCAGTTCTAACAAAAATTGAAAAAATAAAATTCAGCGAAGAGTATGGCCTCCTCAAACATCAACCACAGCCTGACAACGCCTTTGTATACTACTGGTTTGATTGTTGAAGCAGCCTTGATCAATTTCTCTCCAGAATTGCGGTGAAAGCAGTATGAGTTCTTGAAGTATAACGAAGAGGTGGTTGAGGAAAATC
The DNA here is from genome assembly GCF_914767665.1 of Harmonia axyridis. NCBI lineage: Eukaryota > Metazoa > Arthropoda > Insecta > Coleoptera > Coccinellidae > Harmonia > Harmonia axyridis. The sequence goes on from NC_059507.1 coordinate 9,744,565, forward strand.
CAAAGCTGTGTGTAGCTGATCCCGAGCGTAATCAATGGATTGAGGTCTGACGACCTAGGGATCAGTGCTGATAGCGGAATACAATGGATATCCACAGCTCATTATCATTATTAGGCTCGATAGCAGCATCAAACAAAGGAATGATATTGTTAATGACTTGCTCTATGTAAATCTGAGTATTCATGGTAGCATCAAGCACCATCAATTCCGTAGATCTATTGAAACGTATGCCCAAACAGTAACAACACCATTTCGGAAAGGATGAACGTCCTGAACCAATCAGCTATTTCAGGGCACTATATGAAGGGCTCCATTCTCGAACACGCCGACTATCCGAATACCGTGCATATCTCGACCCATCTGTGAACAATATATATCTCCAATGATCTTTCCAATTCACGTGCTCATTGGCCCATTCTAATCGAAGTTGCATTCCCCCTTGGTTACAACTTACAGCTGTTTAAGACACGCACAAACCGATTTCTTCTAAATTCATCTCGGGGCGCTTGAAAGGGCGTTATAAGCTCAGTCTTTTCCCGAGAGATATGTATAAAAAAAAAATTTGATTTTGAGTTGGTGAAATATTTCACAAATATCGTCGAGAATATCTTCGATGAACTGTTTCAATCGAGATCCATCAAGTGAGTATATAAAGAATAACTTTTTGAAAGCTTCGCGTAAAATTTTGTGATGACAGCATCTACAGGGTGTCCCGTAAAGACCACGTCAAACGGAGGGAGACTATAGATCAAAGGATAACCCACCTGCTATGACAAAATTTCCATTATAAAAGTCTTACCGTTTTCGAGATATATTTTTTTCTCGAAAATAATGAATTTTTGCCCCTTTCAATAGTTTTGCTCTTACGGTTGGTACAATTTTACATCTTTCTGGTTAATTTTTTCAGTAAAATATTGCTGAAGAATGATTTTAACGTTTTCATTAAAAACATCCTCCGAAAATTTTAAAGGGGGGCTATGAGAAATATTTTTATTGGAAATTTTGGTAATGGATTATTTTGTTCATGAAGTTTAGCCCATCGTAGTGGGAAAAGAATGTACCGAGCTACTGCTGCACATTACACCAATAAATTGTCTATTTTATAGTGATTTCAAAGAGGTATCACACAAGTCATTTGTTATTAAAAAAAAAAAGATATGGCTGTTTTCATCCAAATGGGTACGTTTCTGACAAATTCAGGTTTGTCAATTTTATTAAGAAATCTTCGATGTTGCATTACTTAGTGAACAATGGCAATTGTTAACGTGCGAAAATATTACTCGCATAATTATTCACCTCAACGAAATTCAATTTTGCCGGCAAATTTTGGAAAACATCAAGCAGATCCAGATTTTTTTAATAAGATCATTTGGAGCGACGAGTCTTCCTGTACCAAGGATGGGTACATGAACCTCCACAATTTGCATAGCTGGAATATCATAAATCACAATATCGATTCAAGATCAATTTATGGACTGGAATATTTAATGGTGCAATTTTGGGCCCGATCGAACTGCCGCCATCACTGAACGAAAACAATTATTTGGAATTTTTAACCAACCAGCTGCCCATTTTATTGGAAGATGTGCCACTGGCGCTGCGACGTAGTCTGTGTTTTCAACATGATGGATGCGCAGCACATTACGTACTCGAAGTTACCGCACATTTGAATAGAACTTATCCCCACCGGTGGATTGGAAGAGGAGGTGAAATTTTGTGGCCTCCTCGTTCACCTGACCTAAATCCTATAGACTTTTATTATTGGGGCTGCCTAAAAGACAAAGAATACGCAACACCCATACGTGATGAAGCCGAATTGAGAGAACGCATCCGCAATTCGGCTTCATCATGTATGGGTGTTGCGTATACTTTGTCTTTTAGGCAGCCCCAATATTAAAATTCCAGAGGATTTAGGTCTTCATGTACCCATTCTTGGTACAGGAAGACTCGTCGCTCCAAATGATCTTATTAAAAAAATCTGGATCTGCATGATGTTTTCCAAAATTTGCCGGCAAAATTGAATTTCGTTGAGGTGAATAATTATGCGAGTAATATTTTCGCACGTTAACAATTGCCATTGTTCACTAAGTAATGCAACATCGTAGATTTCTTGACAGAATTGACAAACTTGATTTTGTCAGAAACGTACCCATTTGGATAAAAACAGCCATATCTTTTTTCTTTGAATAACAAATGACTTGTGTGATACCTCTTTGAAATTACTATAAAATAGACAATTTATTGGTGTAATGTGCAGCAGTAGCTCGGTACATTTTTTTCCCACTACGATGGGCTAATGAACAAAAAATCCATTACCAAAATTTCCAATAAAAATATTTCTCATAGCCTCCCTTTAAAATTTTCGGAGGATGTTTTTAATGTAAACGTTAAAATCATTCTTCAGCAATATTTTACTGAAAAAATTAACCAGAAAGATGTAAAATTGTAACAACCGTAAGGGCAAAACTATTGAAAGGGGCAAAAATTCATTATTTTCAAAAAAAAAATATATCTCGAAAACGGTAAGACTTTTATAATGGAAATTTTGTCATAGCAGGTGGGTTATCCTTTGATCTACATTCTCCCTCCGTTTGACGTGGTCTTTACGGGACACCCTGTATATTGAACTTTCATTTTCAGTTAAACATATATTCGAAAATATTCCATTGAAATCTCTTGTTGTGAAGCTGTGTGTGTGTTGGAAGTGAATTAAAGTCTTTCAAATATTGGGACCTCGACAAAAAAAACAATATATTTCACTCGCTCAACAAACAATTCCACCGAATGCAAAAAAGGAGAAAGATACAAACGAAATCCAGATGTATCTATACCGAGAGGTATTGATGAGGATTCAGAGGATTGGTGTCTGTTATAGATGTCAGTTCAATCCTCTGGGTATTTTTCTGGGGAATTACCTTTGGCAAAGGCGAACACGATTTCACAATGGACTAATTTTTCATGTCCAGACATCCAACTAAAAGAAATAGAATTGGATAGGGATACGAACGAATCACATCAGGTTGAACGGTAATATATTCTGGAGTAATTTGTCGATCGATTCAGCAATATTTTAACATGATGAGTAGGTATATTTCATCTTTAAACGGAAGACGTTTGTAACCTAGTATCGAGATTAATTGTAAAATACAGTTCTCTGGTTGATCGCACCATCAGAATGATAGGACATTCCAGTAGAACATGAAGAGCCTCATATTCCTTGCAGACATGAGGGAACATAACGGTCAAGACGCAACTATATTGATATATATATATATATATATATTCTTTTGAGAAAGAGCAATACAAAATATTAATTTCAAACAATCAAGCATATGTGTCGATGAATCTCAGTATTAGCAGAGGAAATGTAACGGGGCATCATACATTTCAACGTATGATACAAGAGAACAGATAAAAACCTCAGCAAAAACTCTGTCTCCCCGTATCGGTGTAGTGACTGGTTTGTGTAAACGTTTACAGAATAAGCTGACATAATTTATATTGAAGGACTATATTGATAAGAAAATGGCAATCAACAACAATGAAATTAGCTCAATTTGAAAACCATACGAAATTCCCATCAAACTAGACCTGATGAAGTTGAAACTAGTTTGCTTACTTCAAAAAAAGTTGGTTTTGTGAAGAAAAACCTATTATTATTATTATCATCATTATTCACTGAATAGGCGTTATTGCTGCTCTGTTAGCCCTCCGGGAACAATTTGATCTTTTGTTATTAACCCTGCCTATTCATAAAACCCAGGAAGGCTGTCGATTCTGTTAACAAAACCGACGACATCCTTAAGAGCCTTGGCTGAGAATCCAGAACTTACTTTCCCATGTGAGTGGTTCTTAGGACAGTCAGCCTATGTGTTCGGCTGTTTCTACTTCCTTTCCACAGAGCCTGCAGATCTCACCTGCTGACTTACCCATGCCGTACAAAAGGTATTTGCACTGACAGTGTCCTGTCAGCAGTCCCACCATTACCCGAAGCTCAGCTCGTGGTCACTTCAGAAGCTTCCTGGTAAAGGTCGGTAGAAGCACCACAAATTTCTTCGCCTGAGCAAGACCTGGAGTGTTTCTCCAGAGGGTTTTTCTATCTATTGTCCCACTCCCATTGTTGGACCGCTGCCTTATATTGGTCTTTTCCAAGCCCACAGAAGGGAAGAAAAACCCAACCATTTCCATGAAATATGCCAGCATTGTATCATAATGATATAAAGATTTTCGGAATGTTTGTATTGAGTTGATTAAATAAATAAATTTTATTCTTATTGTTGTTTCTGATATTGAGATTGAATTCAGTTCTCAGGCACCACCCTTCGAACTAATTATGTATGTAAGTAGAGACAGAGTAGAAACAGAGAAGTGTGAAAAACATTACCTAACAGCATTGCTAGGTAATGCTACTTCTTTAACACACTGACTTTTTTTCAATTGAAAGTAAATCAATCACGCATACTTTTGTAGTAGAAAAAATATGATACACAATTCAGAAAGGAATTATCTTGACCAGCCTTGACCTTCTACGTCCTCGTCTGGTGTCACTTGCCTCCTTTATAGTGTAAATAACTAAATTAAGATTTCCTTAGACTATTCGTTTCATATTTTCATTCAGAGGAATATCTATTCGAGGTTTATTTATTTTAATCCTGAAAGCTAGATTAATTATAAGTGCAGCTTCATCTCAAAACACGAAACATCAAAAACAAACAGGGAAAACAAGGAGCAAAAATGATCTGGAAGTTGTTTTTCTCGAACGCAGTTAACTGTGAAATCACCCACGTAGCGACCTACATTTAACTCGCTCAAAATTATGGATTTTCCTTTAACAAAGACCGACTCACATCAACAAGTATGGTGAATTACGGACCTCAACAAGTATGATGAATTACGGACCATGTAAAACGAACAAAAACCGATTGTATTATTAGATTGTAGATACAGGCTGCGGTTTTTAAATTGAGACAGTATATTGTCTCAAAAACAGACAGAAAACGAACATATTTTTTTCAAATATACCTTTGACTTCAAGGTTATTTTAAAGTCGAATTGATTTTTTTAAATGGAAAGTTATATTTTTTGGTGTGGATTCTTATTCCACATGAAAAAGTGGAAATAATTTTGGTTGATCTCACCTAGTCCTTTTCGTATACCACCAAAATTTTTTTTCAGTGGTATGACGCTCCTTAGATACGAAATCATTTTCTTCAGAACTCGACGTATCATTACGGACTTTGGAACTCTGTAACTTTGTAACTCTTCAGCTACTTCAAAAGTCTGTAATGATAGAATAGATTTTTCACAGAATATTGGCAAGATTCTCTAGATGACTGTAAAATCCTCCTTCAGTGTTTGATAAACATCTTCTACGACTCCTAATAACTCTCCAAACTAGTTCTATTGAAGTGATATGATGATGATCACCACTCCTACCAATAAGATCGATCAAATTGCCACGCGGCAGCAAGTGTTTTATTTCGAGCAATGAAAGTGACCAAATTGACACACACTGTTTTAATAGATGATCAACAATCATAGGTACTGGGATTCGTTGAAATGGACAGCTCCCTAATAAATTTCTGGGAACTGGAGCAAACCTCATAAAGAGCTATAGAACTTTAAATTGCAATAAAACAACGATGGATTATTCGAAAGACATGAATTTTATTTATCCGCAAGATAATCTGGTGACATTACATTTTGAATATGATTTCTGGCATATGACCGCCACGGCTGGCTTGGATGTAGTCCAATCTGGACGTCCAATTTTCGATGACTTTTTCCAACATTTGTGGCCGTATATCGGCAATAACACGGCGAATGTTGTCTTCCAAATGGTCAAGGGTTTGTGGCTTATCCGCATAGACCAATGACTTAACATAGCCCCACAGAAAGTAGTCTAGCGGTGTTGAATCACAAGTTCTTGGAGGCCAATTCACAGGTTCAAAACGTGAAATTAGGCGGTCACCAAACCATGTAAAACGAACAAAAACCGATTGTATTATTAGATTGTAGATACAGGCTGCGGTTTTTAAATTGAGACAGTATATTGTCTCAAAAACAGACAGAAAACGAACATATTTTTTTTAAATATACCTTTGACTTCAAGGTTATTTTAAAGTCAAATTGATTTTTTTAAATGGAAAGTTATATTTTTTGGTATGGATTCTTATTCCAAATGAAAAAGTGAAAATAATTTTGGTTGATCTCACCTAGTGCTTTTCGTATACCACCAAAATTTTTTTTCAGTGGTATGACGCTCCTTGGATACTCTGTAACTTGGTAACTCTTCAGCTACTTCAAAAGTCTGTAATGATAGAATAGATTTTCCACAGAATATTGGCAAACGTCACCGTCTAAAAATCTATCTGATTCTCTAGATGACTGTAAAATCCTCCTTCAGTGTTTGATAAACATCTTCTACGACTCCTAATAACTCTCCAAACTAGTTCTATTGATGTGATATGATGATGATCACCACTCCTACCAATAAGAGCGATCAAATTGCCACGCGGCAGCAAGTGTATTATTTCGAGCAATGAAAGTGACCAAATTGACACACACTGTTTTGATAGATGATCAACAATCATAGGTACTGGGATTCATTGAAATGGACTGCTCCCCAATAAATTTCTGGGAACTGGAGCAACCCTCATAAAGAGCTACAGAACTTTAAATTGCAATAAAACAACGATGGATTATTCGAAAGACATTAATTTTATTTATCCGCAAGATAATCTTGTGGCATTACTTTTCGAATATGATTTCTGGCATATGATCGCCACGGCTGGCTCGGATGTAGTCCAATCTGGACGTCCAATTTTCGATGACTTTTTCCAATATTTGTAGCCGTATATCGGCAATAACACGGCGAATGTTGTCTTCCAAATGGTCAAAGGTTTGTGGCTTATCCGAATAGACCAATGACTTAACATAGCCCCGCAGAAAGTAGTCAAATCACAAGAACTTGGAGGCCAATTCACAGGTCCAAAACGTGAAATTAGGCGGTCACCAAACGTGTCTTTCAATAAATCGATTGTGGCAAGAGCTGTGTGACATGTTGCGCCGTCTTGTTGGAACCACAGCTCTTGAACATCATGGTTGTTCAATTCAGGAATGAAAAAGTTAGTAATCATGGCTCTATACTGATCACCATTGACTGTCACGTTCTGGCCATCATCGTTTTTGAAGAAGTACGGACCAATGATTCCACCAGCCCATAAAGCGCACCAAACAGTCAGTTTTTCTGGATGTAACGGTGTTTCGACATACACTTGAGGATTAGCTTCACTCCAAATGCGGCAATTTTGTTTGTTGACGTAGCCATTCAACCAGAAGCGCGCTTCATCACTAAACAAAATTCGCTTATGATAATCGGAAACAACGGCAATCTCATTTTGGGCCCATTCGACGAATCTGGGCCACATAATAGAAATATTTTGCCTTCCTCCAAGTAATATGATTTTGAATATTTATCATTTTCGAAGATAATTGCCTCTTATTGAAAATTTTCCTCCGTATCAGGACAACCTCCGTGAGCTCAACTGATTAACAAATTTTTCTAAATTTCATCCTCTGCCTCATGCATAGCAGTACCGAAAGCTCAAACCATAATGAACGGTGACTTAATGGACCCAGTCATTCGATTCTGACGTTTAATTCGATAATCCTGTAGGAACACACGAGGCAAACGTATTAATAATCACGATCGAAACACGAATTGAATTCAGATTGGCATCGAATTTGATATTGCAACCAGACGTTCAACAAGCCCTGGTTAACGGTTCGTCGACTCAGCCTTAAGCCAAACTCGGACGCATTCACAATGGGCTATCGACATCTCCCATGAATTCTGCTTGTTAGAATGAATTCCCTATCGACTTCGGTATTTCACTGTGAGCTTAGTTTGAATATTTAAAAAATTCCAATGTCGACGGGACTTAAGCTTTCGCGCGTTCGTTGTGAATAAATTTCACTGATTAAATAAATAATACGATGAACTCCTGATTGATAACGTTTGCCTGAATACTGCGGTAACAAGTCACTGACTAAGACCTGAGTTTAACCAGAAAAACACATTTTCTTCTTCAAGAGTGATACATATAACTGGTGTTTTTTTTAGAGCTATAGAACTTTAAATTGCAATAAAACAACGATGGGTTATTCGATTGACATGAATTTTATTTATCCGCAAGATAATCCTTTGGCATTATATTCTAAATATGATTTGTGGCATATGACCGCCATGGCAGGCTCGGATGTAGTCCAATCTGGATGTCCAATTTTCGATGACTTTTTCCAACATTTGTGGCCGTATATCGACAATAACACGGCGAATGTTGTCTTCCAAATGGTCAAGGGTTTGTGGCTTATCCGCATAGACCAATGACTTTACATAGCCCCACAGAAAGTAGTCTAGCAGTGTTAAATCATAAGATCTTGGAGGCCAATTCACAGGTCCAAAACGTGAAATTAGGCGGTCACCAAACGTGTCTTACAATAAATCGATTGTGGCACGAGCTGTGTGTCATGTTGCGCCGTCTTGTTGGAACCACAGCTCCTGGACATCATGGTTGTTCAATTCAGGAATGAAAAAGTTAGTAATCAAGACTCTATACCGATCACCATTGACTGTAACCTTCTGGCCATCATCGTTTTTGAAGAAGTACGGACCAATGATTCCACCAGCCCATAAAGCACACCAAACAGTCAGTTTTTCTGGATGTAACGGTGTTTCGACATACACTTGAGGATTAGCTTCACTCCAAATGCGGCAGTTCTGTTTGTTGACGTAGCCATTCAACCAGAAGTGCGCTTCATCGCTAAACAAAATAAAATGGACGTAGTGCGCGATACGTATTCCGCACATAACCATTATTTTCGAAATGAAATTGCACTATTTGCAAGCGTTGTTCAGGTGTGAGTCTATTCATGATGAATTGCCAAACCAAACTGCGAATAAATCATTTGACAGCTGTTAAATCGGTCGCCATCTTGAAAAGTAATGCCAACTTAAAGTTATATACCTCGAAAAAAAAACCTGTTACTACCGTAGCCATGGTGGCCATTTGGCTGATACCATTTTCCATCGTCAATGCATACCTTTCTCTTCATAATGAAATAAACATCCAGTGATTTCCCTTCATATATATTCGTTTTCTGAAACCTCTTATTTATTAAACCTCAGTACAAATAGGAAATAAATAACAAAGGTGACATTTAGTTTCAAATTGAGAATCCCATATATATCTTATACAAAATGTTGCCAAAGAGATTGCATTCAGTGAGCACCCAGTAAATCTTCCGGTTATTTTCCACAGCACAGATTCCGTGATAAACCGAATGTTTTCTATACAGTCAATTAATCCCTGGAAATCGCTGGACCATCCACAATGCGCCATATAAGAAGCGAATGTGAAGCGATGTCGCATAAACTTCCCTCGATTCCAGTTAACCCAGCCTTCTATCGTAAAAGCTTTCTACCGAGATTCGATGTCCTTCATACAAAACTAAAAGTGTCTGTATATCGGAAATCCACGAAATGTCTGATAGCATCTTCAGGATTCGTCATTTCAGGCGATGACAGCTGGAAAATGTTTCTTTTTTTTTTCCGAACCCGTATAAAGACAATCAGGGCCGGCGCGAGCAATTTTGGCGCCTGATGCAAATAATTTTTTGGCGCCCCTGCTGAAAAAGTATCACCCTTCCACCCAACAATAACATCACCGGCCCCGATGATAATTCGCCATTTTTGATTTCTCTAGCATTTTGCTAATCGTTTCTTTCCACTGGGTTTCTTTTTTGTCGGACATTTTTACCTACAATAAATTCCTGGATTCCTCCGACGCCGATGAACAATGCGTAAGTGATATATCTGATTCTCACATTCACAATCGATCATATGCGATCGATGGAAGATTACCTATCACACCACAAGATACGAAGGGCGGTAAGGCATGCAAAGCTTCGAAAACTAAATGGGATTAGAAACATATGTTCCGCTGAAAACATTTAGCATTTATCAGTAACTAGTTTCGAAATCAAAATCGTAGGAATTTTCCATATGTTGAATGTGTAAACAACTTCCACGTAATTCGAAGTGTTGTTTTTCGTCTTGGTGAAATAGATTCCATCCCTCATTCAATTAGGATAATAGGCAATGCTGCTTATATCGGTTGGGTTGCCATGTGTTATTTATTGAACAGGCAGCTTAGTAAAGACGGTTTGGAGCTGAATTTTTATCGCAGTGAATGTTGATAATAGCAAAGCGGACCAACCTCATGTTGTTTTTAAGAATCAAGAGTATATTTTTTCAGAAATATGGAAGGGCGGCCACAAACTGGGCTAAATTGCCGCCCCACGAAAAGAGGCGCCTGAAACAGTCGCTTCACTGTTTTACCCCTAAAACCGGCCCTGAAGACAATTCTATCGAATTCATGTAGTTTTTCAGAGGCTGAACCATTTTATTCAGACTCTTCTGCACAATAGGTGAAAGATTTTTTCAGAATGTCAATCATAATTCCTTAAGAATATGCTCATAAAGGATTCTACAATAAATGATTTCATTTTGATATCGAAAACGAACGACTATATCTATATATATTTCAAGAGAAATCGAAGGATGTTTATTTCATTGAAAAGAGAAAGCCATTCATGATGGAAAACGATATCACCCAAACTGCTACGGTTTACAGTAGGACAGTAGGTACCATATTTTCCATTACCAATTTATATAACTTCACGAATTTCATCTTTAAGGTCTTGAATCGATTGTGGAGCATTGGCATGGACTTTATCTTTCACGTATCCTCAAAGAAAATGATAGTAATCATCTCTTTGAGAAATCACACGCTCAGGAGACTTTTCTTGTAAAATTGAAATTAATTCATTGCTTTTGTGGCACGTAGCACCGTTTTGTTGGAAATGAACGACGTTCATGTCAATATACAGGGTTAGACTTCTATTTAGAGGGGCACTACAGGGATATCGAAAACCGTTAGAGATATACAGGGTTGCTTACATTACAAAAAAAGTTGCTTTATTTAGGGATTAGTGTGTTGGTGTTAACAGATCGAAAATATCTCCAATGGTTCTCGAGATATCTCGAAAGAACTAAAAATCGAGATTATTTTTTTGTATAATTTGTTCGTATCTGGAAATAACTTCTCGAAATTCGGTTTGTAGCCATTATCCAATATAGAGATTCTAATGGTGTCATCAGATTTTTTCTGTTTTCCATTGTTTCCGAGGATAAATTTTGTCATGAAGAAAAAAATTACGAATTCAACAATGTATCACACTACAAAAATATCGAGTCCTGCTGACAAATTTGAACTTTTCATTTTTTTTTTTTGAGTAGTAGGCTGGTGTTAGAATTGTCAAATAATTTGTGACAGTTGTTTTGTTCTACCTTCTACCTACCTGTTATAAGAAAACTTTCTATCATGAAGATATCTAGGTACAATGGTAGCAAGATTTTTTTTTTCAAATTGGTATGGAATTGATCCCTAAATATTAGCACGTTTTCGAGGAAAATTCTGTATAGTCAGGAAAACCTCCTTGAAGTTTTGAAGCCATATCGACAACATCTGAACCTCAGAAAAGATTTATTTCGTAATTTTTTTCTCAAGAAATAGGAGTTTCTTTACTATGAAAGAAATTAAACTGCTTTGAGGAGAATTCGCAGTTTTTCTGATTCATCGTTTTTGGAGGCCTCGTTATCCGAACGAAACTGAGCGCTATATCATTTCTTCACGATGTTTGAATTATGAACCACATTACCAATAAACTGGTTCCACGAAGATTTAACAAGGAGAAGATCTTATTTCAAGTGGAAAAATTTAAATAAAAAATGTGTTCTTTTCTGAAAAAGCCCATGATTTATTGAATGAAGTGTTAACTTTGAAAGAAGTAATTTTCAGGTGGTTTTGTAATGGGTGAAATAGAGGTATAAAATAAATAAAACCATTAAAAATTAAATTTTACTGATTACTCCAAAACTACAGGTTTTATGTTACAGGTAATAAAAATCCAATGATTATATATGGATTCTAGTAAAACATGCCTGAAGAATGTTTTTGTTGCATGTTCATAGAACCAGTAATAAAACATTGATGAGAACTTTTTATTTCACTTGAAAACAGGTGGATTGATGAGGTAACAATTTTCACCAAATTAATTGTCTCAAAAAAAGAGCACGAATATATGTCATTTTTTTTAGCTCGAAGGGATTCTGAGATCTCCTCACTTGACAACGAATTTGAGACACCTGATTCATCGAGTACCTCAAGTACTAATTAATTAATTTTTAATTGAACTCTGAGGGATGACTTAATTTTTCTTTCAATAAATTTTTTTCACTCAAATAATTGTTGATTGCACGAAGGCACAAATTCCATTGAATAAACTACCTTTATTGAAATTGTGAAAGAACGCAGGCTCAGATTATGTTTCGAGCATATGGTGTATAATGAGATCGATTGATTATGGCCAGAGGTAATTAACAATCGATTTGCTCTTCATAGCAGAGACTCGTTGAAGCAAGGTCTTTTGAAAGGCAATTCAACTGACTAGTATATTAGAGTGGGCTTTCAATGTTTGACATTGATAATTGCCACTATAAACCATATAGTCTGTATGATGGAGGAATTCTCCATCAGGAAATTTGCAAACGTAAAACCACTAGTTATTAAATTTTCCGGTCAATCACCAGCAATGTCGTATCTTCTCCAATTGGATCCTTTAAATGCATCAAAATGATCCGGATTCTCATCGAAAAATCATCTGCAGTGATGAGGCCCATATTCAGCTCGGAGGCTACGTTAATAGGCAGAATTGTCGCATTTTGGGCTCGGAAAATCCAAGCATGGTTAATGAAACTTGTTACTGTTTGGTGCGGTTTTTCGGCTGGTGGTGTGATTGGTTCTCACTTATTCGGCAATAATAATAATAATAATAATTTATTCATCCATAGCGACATATTACAAATACGTATTGAAAAAGTCAATAAAACAACAATAGAATGAAAAATTTCACATACTAGCCAAATTTCCATATTGGTTATAGATTTTAACCTATAAAGAGCATAACAAACAGAAGACAACTTTTTACATAAACATTCAATATGCTGATACCAATTGAGGCTGTCATCAATGATTATACTTAAAAATTTTGTGATGGTAGCATGTTCAATTGACCTATGTTTCACCCTTAACAGAAAACTTTTATTTTATATTCTAAGTAGTTCTTAAGCCTAAAACAAACAAAAAGCGTTCTAGAAGAATTTAGAAACAACTTGTTCGATTCAAACCAATCACAAAATAAATTCATATGCCTCTGTGCTTTACATAAAACGTCAGTGAGAGAGGTTCCCGAGCAAAAGTATGTAATGTCATCTGCGAACAATGTTAGATCATCAGCATTCTCAACAATATCTGGCAAGTCGTTGATATATAATAAAAAAGCAAGGGTCCAAGCACGGAGCCTTGGGGAACACCCGAGGAAATGTTCAGAATAGACGACTTACAACCATTGACCTCCACTAATTGCATTCTACAGGGTGCGGCACGGAGGGCGGACGTTTTTCAGATGGGCATAACTTTCCCCCACTGAGGACGAGAGAAGTGGGGAAGGTGCCGTTAGACTCGTGTGTTCCTAGCATTTATTTACCAGTTGTCGTCATGGAGCCTTGGACGGTGGAGCATCGTGTTTTCGCCTATGATAGTTTCGTCCGAAATAATGAGTCAGTCACGGTCGTGCAGCGTGAGTTTCGTCGCCATTTCCACATTCATCGGAATAGAGCTATTCCCTCTCGAAACACCATCCTTCGTTGGGTTGAATCACTTCGCAGACGTGGTGAACTGATTATCAGAAGACCAAGAGGACCTGTGCGAACAGTTCGAACGCCTTAAAATGTTGAACGCGTTCGACAAGCCATTCTTCGCAGTCCGTCGAGATCTGCTCGGAAACATGCTGCTGCACTTCGCCTCAGTGATCGTTCGGTGAGGCGAATTTTGCATATGGATCTTCGCTTTCACCCCTACAAATTGGCCATTGTGCAACAGTTACACCCCGGAGATTATGCACAACGAATGAACTTCGCACGTGAGATGGAAGCACTGATCGATCAAAATGAGAACCTCATTTTGTTCATGAGTGACGAAGCCCACTTTCACCTCAACGGCATGGTTAACCGGCAGAATTGCCGTTATTGGGCTAATGAAAATCCGCAACACTTACACGAAAGACCGCTGCACAGCCCAAAAGTTACGGTTTGGTGCGCTGTATCGCAAACTCGCATCCAAGAGCGCCTCCAGCACTGCATCACCGATTTCGGCCACCACATGCCTGATGTGATTTTCCACACTTGACTGTCTCAAATGCTATTTCCTTGAGAATCTGATTCCGTCAATAAATGTGTTTTTGAGTGAAAATTAACGCTTTTATTATTTTTTTAAAACCATCCATCCTCCGTGCCGCACCCTGTATTACTTAGATAAGATTTCAAAAGTTGGTTTATTTAAACCGCGAAGAGGCTGACGCAAGATGCAACTGTTACGGTAAATGGAATGCACTAGCGAGGACGACGATTTTCAGAAAGATGGCGCAACGTGCCAGATTAGCAACGAAACAATCGCAATTCTGCAAAAAAGTTTTTGTTCGTGGTATTCCTCAAAGAGGTTTTTATATGTGGCCAGCTAGATCTTGTGATTTAACACTTTTAGAATTTTTCTTTGATGTGAAAGATGGAGTCTATGCAAATGCTCCATAATAGATTCAAAACTTTAAAGATGAAATTCTTGAAGTTATCCAGGACATGAAACTGCAAATGTGAGAAGTGGTCACGAAAAATTTTATAAAAAGAATATGGTGCTACAATAGAAGCCAATTTGATGAAATAAACATCCATTGACTTTTTTCCTCGTTTTTTTTTCAACTTTCAAATGAATCCTTTTATTGAAAAACCCTTCACATCTAAACGCGTTTTTTCTGCATAAACTCCGTACAAACTATACAGAATTGATTGGACCAGTGATATTTCATAAGTGAGTCCATTCCCTGTTCAAAGTTTTTGAAATACAGACCTCGGGAGCTACAAATGCAACAAAAATATCGGTTATATCCACTCATGTCATCCCAGCTCATCTCGAGAAATAAATTGGCGAATATATACATCAACAGGGAGAAGAATATTTACATATATCTTCCCGCGTTCTTTAAGAAGCAATAAATCATCCTTCGCTGAGAAATTGTCTGAAGATTCCTAATTTAATTCCATTCTATCAGAAAATAATGAATACTCAACGAGAAGTGATGAAGGGCAATCAAGTTGGGTTGGTTTTTAGATGAGATCTCCCAAGAAACGTGGTTTTCACCCTTTTTCATTTTCTTCCTTATTAGGCAAATAATGGTTATGAGAACTTTAGGCAAACACGATATTTTCGAGGTAAATCACTCATTTATCGATGGTAGATGGCCTGGAAGAAATTTTCAAATGAGAATTCTCATGTAAGAAAAATATGTGTTTGAATTTTTTTTCATGGAAGTAGACCTCAATTCTTACTTTAGGTATTTTTCAATACTCGATGAACATTCCACGTTTGACTGCCATATACATTTTTTCATCAGAAGAATTTTACAGTGAAACATAATGATCATTGAATCTGCATTTGTAAATCGTTTATGTAAAGTTTTCAACGAATAAACAACTGATATTTCAATCTGCAATCACATTGAAAAAATTCGAAAAATGAATTGACTTCTACAAAACTTTTCTAACGCTTTGAGATAGTTAATACCTACTCGAACTGAAAGGTTTGGCAAAGAATTTCAGTTGGGTTATTTCCTCAAAACTAACGGAACCAGTGCTACAAACTTTCAGAAACCAATATCCAATCATATTTATTTTCGTTCAATTCGTATACGGCATTAATACGAAAATAGTCGAAAAAAACTAACATCAATCTCAATAACCCAAAGTAAATACAGAATGTGACTACTGACTGTGCCACATATAAACCGAAAGAATTTATTTTAACGATAAAACTGATTCTGACGAAAATAGCTCTCAGCGGAACATAACCGTTTGAACATCAATATTAAAAGTAAACTTTATGCCTCAACAATGTTGAAGAATGTAGAAGAGGCAAATATTTACCATTAATTTCGAGTATTGATGCACTTTGTTCATCTGAGTCACATTTTCCTTCCGTTCTTGTAATAACAGATAAGAAGAACAATTTTATGAAGTCCGATATGATAAACCACATTTGATACCAATTGGATCGATCCGTATTTTGGCAAATATACAGGCTTTTTCATCGAAAAAGAATTGAACAAAGCGTTGACTTTTTGTCCAGAGTTCTTGCGCCTTTGTTCATTCATGCATTTATTGAAGACCTTAAAACTTTTGTATTCATATGTGACAAGTAATTTATTATGAAGTCACTGCTGTTGATTTTGATCATTTTATTTTCCTGAAATTTGGCGAGTGATGATTTCACATATACAGTATGTACATGAAATAAGGAATAATTTCATTATCTAGAAAAAGGAAGGCTTTTCGAAAAAATCCGTGAATAAGTCAACTTTTATTTCAAGATGCGCTTTTTTTGACGTCTCATCGAAGTCGTCATTTGATTTCGGCTAAGACGTCATTGATATTTTTTCGAATTGCTATTTTCGATAGTGCCGTTTGAAAGAGCATATTTTTCTCCTCTCAGCACATCAAAAGTTTCGTCATATATATAAAAAAAATTCCGAGCAAATTAATGTTATAATGATTTTAATATCGAGATTAATGATCACTTGGATTACAAATGAATGTAACAGTATTACTTAACAAACTGTCAATAAGGTCTAACGAGAATTTGTCGACTGTCTTGTATACTACCAAGCTTAGGAAGGATTTCATTTTGAACATTGGATCAATGTTACAATGATTTTACAGTATTTTATATTACACAACTGTTCAAACTGGAGTACTTCCTGAGATTGGGAGTATTCAAGATTTTCAATAAATTCTCGTTGGAGTTTCTAAAGAATTTTACTTTTTTAAATAATGAATTTATATGTTACTGAAGAATGTACTTTATGTACACACTGTATGGTCATAAGTACCCAAATTTAACCTAAACCGATTTATTGTTACTAAAATATATAGCATTTTTTTCGATAATCTACTCAAATTTTTTAATCAATCAATTGCATAATTGCTGAATTCTTCACTATAATTTTCTTCTTTTCTATAATAAAAATATATGAACTGCGATTTACAATTCCTTATTTTCCATATTTCCCAGTATAAACGGGCAAAATTTAAATTGATCTGGAAATATTTCCATGGCTGTACTGATGGTTTCGTAAGATTTCCACACGAATAATTATGTATTAAATATTTTTTCCCAAAAGTAGATTTAAAACTTTTTTAAATAATGAATTTATATGTTACTGAAGAATGTACTTTATGTAAACACTGTATGGTCATAAGTACCCAAATTTAACCTAAACCGATTTATTGTTACTAAAATATATAGCATTTTTTTCGATAATCTACTCAAATTTTTTAATCAATCAATTGCATAATTGCTGAATTCTTCACTATAATTCTCTTCTTTTCTATAATAAAAATATATGAACTGCGATTTACAATACCTTATTTTCCATATTTCCCAGTATAAACGGGCAAAATTTAAATTGATCTGGAAATATTTCCATGGCTGTACTGATGGTTTCGTAAGATTTCCACAAGAATAATTATGTATTAAATATTTTTTCCCGAAAGTAGTTTTAAAACTTTTTTAAATAATGAATTTATATGTTACTGAAGAATGTACTTTATGTACATACTGTATGGTCATAAGTACCCAAATTTAACCTAAACCGATTTATTGTTACTAAAATATATAGCATTTTTTTCGATAATCTACTCAAATTTTTTAATCAATCAATTGCATAATTGCTGAATTCTTCACTATAATTCTCTTCTTTTCTATAATAAAAATATATGAACTGCGATTTACAATTCCTTATTTTCCATATTTCCCAGTATAAACGGGCAAAATTTAAATTGATCTGGAAATATTTCCATGGCTGTACTGATGGTTTCGTAAGATTTCCACAAGAATAATTATGTATTAAATATTTTTTCCCAAAAGTAGTTTTAAAACTTTTTTAAATAATGAATTTATATGTTACTGAAGAATGTACTTTATGTACACACTGTATGGTCATAAGTACCCAAATTTAACCTATACCGATTTATTGTTACTAAAATATATAGCATTTTTTTCGATAATCTACTCAAATTTTTTAATCAATCAATTGCATAATTGCTGAATTCTTCACTATAATTCTCTTCTTTTCTATAATAAAAATATATGAACTGCGATTTACAATTCCTTATTTTCCATATTTCCCAGTATAAACGGGCAAAATTTAAATTGATCTGGAAATATTTCCATGGCTGTACTGATGGTTTCGTAAGATTTCCACAAGAATAATTATGTATTAAATATTTTTTCCCAAAAGTAGTTTTAAAACTTTTTTAAATAATGAATTTATATGTTACTGAAGAATGTACTTTATGTACACACTGTATGGTCATAAGTACCCAAATTTAACCTATACCGATTTATTGTTACTAAAATATATAGCATTTTTTTCGATAATCTACTCAAATTTTTTAATCAATCAATTGCATAATTGCTGAATTCTTCACTATAATTCTCTTCTTTTCTATAATAAAAATATATGAACTGCGATTTACAATTCCTTATTTTCCATATTTCCCAGTATAAACGGGCAAAATTTAAATTGATCTGGAAATATTTCCATGGCTGTACTGATGGTTTCGTAAGATTTCCACAAGAATAATTATGTATTAAATATTTTTTCCCAAAAGTAGATTTAAAACTTTTTTAAATAATGAATTTATATGTTACTGAAGAATGTACTTTATGTACACACTGTATGGTCATAAGTACCCAAATTTAACCTATACCGATTTATTGTTACTAAAATATATAGCATTTTTTTCGATAATCTACTCAAATTTTTTAATCAATCAATTGCATAATTGCTGAATTCTTCACTATAATTCTCTTCTTTTCTATAATAAAAATATATGAACTGCGATTTACAATTCCTTATTTTCCATATTTCCCAGTATAAACGGGCAAAATTTAAATTGATCTGGAAATATTTCCATGGCTGTACTGATGGTTTCGTAAGATTTCCACAAGAATAATTATGTATTAAATATTTTTTCCCAAAAGTAGTTTTAAAACTTTTTTAAATAATGAATTTATATGTTACTGAAGAATGTACTTTATGTACACACTGTATGGTCATAAGTACCCAAATTTAACCTATACCGATTTATTGTTACTAAAATATATAGCATTTTTTTCGATAATCTACTCAAATTTTTTAATCAATCAATTGCATAATTGCTGAATTCTTCACTATAGTTCTCTTCTTTCCTATAATAAAAATTTATGAACTGCGATTTACAATTCCTTATTTTCCATATTTCCCAGTATAAACGGGCAAAATTTAAATTGATCTGGAAATATTTCCATGGCTGTACTGATGGTTTCGTAAGATTTCCACACGAATAATTATGTATTAAATATTTTTTCCCAAAAGTAGTTTCAAAACTTTTTTAAATAATGAATTTATATGTTACTGAAGAATGTACTTTATGTACACACTGTATGGTCATAAGTACCCAAATTTAACCTAAACCGATTTATTGTTACTAAAAAATAAAGCATTTTTTTCGATAATCTACTCAAATTTTTTAATCAATCAATTGCATAATTGCTGAATTCTTCACTATAATTCTCTTCTTTTCTATAATAAAAATATATGAACTGCGATTTACAATTCCTTATTTTCCATATTTCCCAGTATAAACGGGCAAAATTTAAATTGATCTGGAAATATTTCCATGGCTGTACTGATGGTTTCGTAAGATTTCCACAAGAATAATTATGTATTAAATATTTTTTCCCAAAAGTAGTTTTAAAACTTTTTTAAATAATGAATTTATATGTTACTGAAGAATGTACTTTATGTACACACTGTATGGTCATAAGTACCCAAATTTAACCTATACCGATTTATTGTTACTAAAATATATAGCATTTTTTTCGATAATCTACTCAAATTTTTTAATCAATCAATTGCATAATTGCTGAATTCTTCACTATAATTCTCTTCTTTTCTATAATAAAAATATATGAACTGCGATTTACAATTCCTTATTTTCCATATTTCCCAGTATAAACGGGCAAAATTTAAATTGATCTGGAAATATTTCCATGGCTGTACTGATGGTTTCGTAAGATTTCCACAAGAATAATTATGTATTAAATATTTTTTCCCAAAAGTAGTTTTAAAACTTTTTTAAATAATGAATTTATATGTTACTGAAGAATGTACTTTATGTACATACTGTATGGTCATAAGTACCCAAATTTAACCTAAACCGATTTATTGTTACTAAAATATATAGCATTTTTTTCGATAATCTACTCAAATTTTTTAATCAATCAATTGCATAATTGCTGAATTCTTCACTATAATTCTCTTCTTTTCTATAATAAAAATATATGAACTGCGATTTACAATTCCTTATTTTCCATATTTCCCAGTATAAACGGGCAAAATTTAAATTGATCTGGAAATATTTCCATGGCTGTACTGATGGTTTCGTAAGATTTCCACAAGAATAATTATGTATTAAATATTTTTTCCCAAAAGTAGTTTTAAAACTTTTTTAAATAATGAATTTATATGTTACTGAAGAATGTACTTTATGTACACACTGTATGGTCATAAGTACCCAAATTTAACCTATACCGATTTATTGTTACTAAAATATATAGCATTTTTTTCGATAATCTACTCAAATTTTTTAATCAATCAATTGCATAATTGCTGAATTCTTCACTATAATTCTCTTCTTTTCTATAATAAAAATATATGAACTGCGATTTACAATTCCTTATTTTCCATATTTCCCAGTATAAACGGGCAAAATTTAAATTGATCTGGAAATATTTCCATGGCTGTACTGATGGTTTCGTAAGATTTCCACAAGAATAATTATGTATTAAATATTTTTTCCCAAAAGTAGTTTTAAAACTTTTTTAAATAATGAATTTATATGTTACTGAAGAATGTACTTTATGTACACACTGTATGGTCATAAGTACCCAAATTTAACCTATACCGATTTATTGTTACTAAAATATATAGCATTTTTTTCGATAATCTACTCAAATTTTTTAATCAATCAATTGCATAATTGCTGAATTCTTCACTATAATTCTCTTCTTTTCTATAATAAAAATATATGAACTGCGATTTACAATTCCTTATTTTCCATATTTCCCAGTATAAACGGGCAAAATTTAAATTGATCTGGAAATATTTCCATGGCTGTACTGATGGTTTCGTAAGATTTCCACAAGAATAATTATGTATTAAATATTTTTTCCCAAAAGTAGATTTAAAACTTTTTTAAATAATGAATTTATATGTTACTGAAGAATGTACTTTATGTACACACTGTATGGTCATAAGTACCCAAATTTAACCTATACCGATTTATTGTTACTAAAATATATAGCATTTTTTTCGATAATCTACTCAAATTTTTTAATCAATCAATTGCATAATTGCTGAATTCTTCACTATAATTCTCTTCTTTTCTATAATAAAAATATATGAACTGCGATTTACAATTCCTTATTTTCCATATTTCCCAGTATAAACGGGCAAAATTTAAATTGATCTGGAAATATTTCCATGGCTGTACTGATGGTTTCGTAAGATTTCCACAAGAATAATTATGTATTAAATATTTTTTCCCAAAAGTAGTTTTAAAACTTTTTTAAATAATGAATTTATATGTTACTGAAGAATGTACTTTATGTACACACTGTATGGTCATAAGTACCCAAATTTAACCTATACCGATTTATTGTTACTAAAATATATAGCATTTTTTTCGATAATCTACTCAAATTTTTTAATCAATCAATTGCATAATTGCTGAATTCTTCACTATAGTTCTCTTCTTTCCTATAATAAAAATTTATGAACTGCGATTTACAATTCCTTATTTTCCATATTTCCCAGTATAAACGGGCAAAATTTAAATTGATCTGGAAATATTTCCATGGCTGTACTGATGGTTTCGTAAGATTTCCACACGAATAATTATGTATTAAATATTTTTTCCCAAAAGTAGTTTCAAAACTTTTTTAAATAATGAATTTATATGTTACTGAAGAATGTACTTTATGTACACACTGTATGGTCATAAGTACCCAAATTTAACCTAAACCGATTTATTGTTACTAAAAAATAAAGCATTTTTTTCGATAATCTACTCAAATTTTTTAATCAATCAATTGCATAATTGCTGAATTCTTCACTATAATTCTCTTCTTTTCTATAATAAAAATATATGAACTGCGATTTACAATTCCTTATTTTCCATATTTCCCAGTATAAACGGGCAAAATTTAAATTGATCTGGAAATATTTCCATGGCTGTACTGATGGTTTCGTAAGATTTCCACAAGAATAATTATGTATTAAATATTTTTTCCCAAAAGTAGTTTTAAAACTTTTTTAAATAATGAATTTATATGTTACTGAAGAATGTACTTTATGTACACACTGTATGGTCATAAGTACCCAAATTTAACCTATACCGATTTATTGTTACTAAAATATATAGCATTTTTTTCGATAATCTACTCAAATTTTTTAATCAATCAATTGCATAATTGCTGAATTCTTCACTATAGTTCTCTTCTTTCCTATAATAAAAATTTATGAACTGCGATTTACAATTCCTTATTTTCCATATTTCCCAGTATAAACGGGCAAAATTTAAATTGATCTGGAAATATTTCCATGGCTGTACTGATGGTTTCGTAAGATTTCCACACGAATAATTATGTATTAAATATTTTTTCCCAAAAGTAGTTTCAAAACTTTTTTAAATAATGAATTTATATGTTACTGAAGAATGTACTTTATGTACACACTGTATGGTCATAAGTACCCAAATTTAACCTAAACCGATTTATTGTTACTAAAAAATAAAGCATTTTTTTCGATAATCTACTCAAATTTTTTAATCAATCAATTGCATAATTGCTGAATTCTTCACTATAATTTTCTTCTTTTCTATAATAAAAATATATGAACTGCGATTTACAATTCCTTATTTTCCATATTTCCCAGTATAAACGGGCAAAATTTAAATTGATCTGGAAATATTTCCATGGCTGTACTGATGGTTTCGTAAGATTTCCACAAGAATAATTATGTATTAAATATTTTTTCCCAAAAGTAGATTTAAAACTTTTTTAAATAATGAATTTATATGTTACTGAAGAATGTACTTTATGTAAACACTGTATGGTCATAAGTACCCAAATTTAACCTAAACCGATTTATTGTTACTAAAATATATAGCATTTTTTTCGATAATCTACTCAAATTTTTTAATCAATCAATTGCATAATTGCTGAATTCTTCACTATAATTCTCTTCTTTTCTATAATAAAAATATATGAACTGCGATTTACAATTCCTTATTTTCCATATTTCCCAGTATAAACGGGCAAAATTTAAATTGATCTGGAAATATTTCCATGGCTGTACTGATGGTTTCGTAAGATTTCCACAAGAATAATTATGTATTAAATATTTTTTCCCAAAAGTAGTTTTAAAACTTTTTTAAATAATGAATTTATATGTTACTGAAGAATGTACTTTATGTACATACTGTATGGTCATAAGTACCCAAATTTAACCTAAACCGATTTATTGTTACTAAAATATATAGCATTTTTTTCGATAATCTACTCAAATTTTTTAATCAATCAATTGCATAATTGCTGAATTCTTCACTATAATTCTCTTCTTTTCTATAATAAGAATATATGAACTGCGATTTACAATTCCTTATTTTCCATATTTCCCAGTATAAACGGGCAAAATTTAAATTGATCTGGAAATATTTCCATGGCTGTACTGATGGTTTCGTAAGATTTCCACACGAATAATTATGTATTAAATATTTTTTCCCAAAAGTAGTTTCAAAACTTTTTTGAATAATGAATTTATATGTTACTGAAGAATGTACTTTATGTACACACTGTATGGTCATAAGTACCCAAATTTAACCTAAACCGATTTATTGTTACTAAAATATATAGCATTTTTTTCGATAATCTACTCAAATTTTTTAATCAATCAATTGCATAATTGCTGAATTCTTCACTATAATTTTCTTCTTTTCTATAATAAGAATATATGAACTGCGATTTACAATTCCTTATTTTCCATATTTCCCAGTATAAACGGGCAAAATTTAAATTGATCTGGAAATATTTCCATGGCTGTACTGATGGTTTCGTAAGATTTCCACAAGAATAATTATGTATTAAATATTTTTTCCCAAAAGTAGTTTTAAAACTTTTTTAAATAATGAATTTATATGTTACTGAAGAATGTACTTTATGTACACACTGTATGGTCATAAGTACCCAAATTTAACCTAAACCGATTTATTGTTACTAAAATATATAGCATTTTTTTCGATAATCTACTCAAATTTTTTAATCAATCAATTGCATAATTGCTGAATTCTCCACTATAATTCTCTTCTTTCCTATAATAAAAATTTATGAACTGCGATTTACAATTCCTTATTTTCCATATTTCCCAGTATAAACGGGCAAAATTTAAATTGATCTGGAAATATTTCCATGGCTGTACTGATGGTTTCGTAAGATTTCCACAAGAATAATTATGTATTAAATATTTTTTCCCAAAAGTAGTTTTAAAACTTTTTTAAATAATGAATTTATATGTTACTGAAGAATGTACTTTATGTACACACTGTATGGTCATAAGTACCCAAATTTAACCTAAACCGATTTATTGTTACTAAAATATATAGCATTTTTTTCGATAATCTACTCAAATTTTTTAATCAATCAATTGCATAATTGCTGAATTCTTCACTATAATTCTCTTCTTTTCTATAATAAAAATATATGAACTGCGATTTACAATTCCTTATTTTCCATATTTCCCAGTATAAACGGGCAAAATTTAAATTGATCTGGAAATATTTCCATGGCTGTACTGATGGTTTCGTAAGATTTCCACAAGAATAATTATGTATTAAATATTTTTTCCCAAAAGTAGTTTTAAAACTTTTTTAAATAATGAATTTATATGTTACTGAAGAATGTACTTTATGTACACACTGTATGGTCATAAGTACGCAAATTTAACCTATACCGATTTATTGTTACTAAAATATATAGCATTTTTTTCGATAATCTACTCAAATTTTTTAATCAATCAATTGCATAATTGCTGAATTCTTCACTATAATTCTCTTCTTTTCTATAATAAAAATTTATGAACTGCGATTTACAATTCCTTATTTTCCATATTTCCCAGTATAAACGGGCAAAATTTAAATTGATCTGGAAATTTCCGAAATTCCCTAGCCTGGTAGGCCTTTCGCAGTAATAGATAATCCTATTTCCCTCAGGAGTTATGAATATCATTTCTGTATGATGAAGGCAGTCTTTTGAATACGCAATGAATACTTTGAACGATGGTAAACATATCTTTCTCGTAAAGGGTAGAACCAAAAATTGCATGCACGTGCCTGAGACAGGGTCAAACACGAGGTTTATTCCTATGTCTACATAACTGAATGTATTAAATTTTTCACCCAAGAAGCATGTCAGGATCAAATAAGTGTCAAATAAAATGAAATGAAATCATTCATTCGAAAAAATGAATAGAACTCGTTGAGAGTTGTTTATTTGAATTCATTCAGAGAAATTCGTTTTTTGAATATTTCTTAAAATGTACTGGATCAGGGGCAAGGAACCCCATAATGAGAAATTTCGATGCTTATTTCTTTTCGATCAATTAAATGTTTTGAAAAATCTCATTGTAATCTCCCTCAATTTTTTTTTCGGTTAGCGGGTTTGAAAGGAGAATGAAGTATACAATAATTCGATTCCTTTTTCACAGAAGTTTTGATCAATAGAAAGAATTTTCATTCAATAGGCGTTAAAAATGATTCATTAGAATGTATATTAAGAGGACACAAAAGCTTAAAAATGTAAATTATATATTTTCATCGAGCATATGACTTTTTTTCGAAAGAATTTCCTTCACGAAATTTTTCGAATGAAATGATTATTCTATAAAATAATTCTTTTCAAATATTACCTCTCTTCTTTATTATCGAATGAAGGAGAAGAATTTGATATATGTTCAATAATAAAAACGGGTATTGAGTGTTTGTATAATAACATTTATTCCCTAAAACTCTTTTCTACATTATTAACACTATTTTTCACAACCTTTCCAACTTTCGTGGCACCATCAATTATAGAGTCCAACACATGTTTTCCACTGGTTTCAAGATCATCCCTAAATTTTTGCGCACTGGGTTGTACAGCTTTGATTACTTTATCAATGGGTTCCATGGCGGCTTCTAAATTCTTATTGAAACTTGCCTTCAATTCTTCTGCTTTCTTAACGTTGTTAGGACCAACGAATTGTTTCAAGGAGTCCGATGTCTTGGCAAGATGAGTTTGTACATTACTGACTACTTTCTGGAACTCTGGTTTGTTAGCTTCGATACCTTTCTTGACTATATCCATGAAACTTTCTATGCTGGAAGCGACTTTTTTGGCATCGGTTTTGATTTTTTCCATCACTTTTTGCGATGTCACATCACTGAATCCTGTTGCATCAGAAAAACTTTTCACAACGTTGTTGGCATCTTCAGTAAGTTTTTCCACCACCGACTTATGTGTAGTTTCCACTGGTTTAGCACAGAGCAATGAGCTCTGAAGTGCTACAATGATGAAAACTGTTAACAAGCTTATTTTATTCATCTTGTTTCGTTTCAAAGATGTTTTGCAACTGGATATTTTGCAGCTTCTACTGGACTGTATAAGAGCCGTTTCTACCCCCTTCTTCGTCAATAGTTCTTATCGCCCTATACTTTATCTTAAGAGAAAGTGGCATAAATGGAATACCTTCGAGAGTCATATCGGATGTTATCTGAAATTAGGTAAAGGTATGTCTGCACATTCTTTCAAATCAAAACACTTTCCATGTTATTTGATTATTCGTTATTCATCTTAAGGAATCTACTCGCATTTCTGATTATTTGATCTATAGATTTTGAAGACAAACATTCCACGATGAAATTTGAAGAATTATTATGGTTTCAACATAATTTTAAAATCAATGATGTGAAATTTCAGATGATTTATTGTTTAAAATAGTATTGTTCCATGACTCCTCATATTGGTATATTGAATTAAGGAAATTATTAGTAAGTTTTGAATGGAAACGAGGAAAGCAATGGCGGGAGTCAGGAGTTTTTGAGCGCTCGTTCATTAATTAGCCAATGCACCTTGAAGGTCACTTAACTATATATATGTGGCCTCCAAGGGTGCTATTTACGCTTGGATATACTAGCTCTCACAAGCTCATCACTTCTCGCTACTGCTTTTCTCATTTTCTTTTCGATATTCTTCTTGAATTTTTGATAATTCTGGTTTTGCTGTCAGTACGAAATTAAGCATGTAACTTGGAATTGTTTTTTATATTCACTTGCAGAATATCACCTAAGATCTTTTGTCACTGCAATATTAATTTCTTTTTTCGATCCTGTTCAACTTTTTTATTGTTCTGATTAAGCTATCACCACGGAATCTCGATATAGTTATTTTATTTTATATACAATGTACTGCCAAATCCCAACTCCATTGGACTTGCAGTCATGCAAATGTTGGTTATTTCTTTTCGAATATTCTATTTTTATAATTTTGATGATGTAATCAGTATAGAATGTTACATGAAGATCACTTAACTGTTTATATGTGGCCTCCAAGGGTGCCATTTACGCATGGATGTACTAGCCCTCACAAGCTCATCACTTCATGCTACTGCTTTTCTCATTTTTTTTTCGATATTCTTCTTGAATTTTTGATGATTTTGGTTTTGCTGTCAGTACGAAATTAAGCATGTAACTTGGAATTGTTTTTTATATTCACTTGCAGAATATCACCTAAGATCTTTTGTCACTGCAATATTAATTTCTTTTTTCGATCCTGTTCAACTTTTTTATTGTTCTGATTAAGCTATCACCACGGAATCTCGATATAGTTATTTTATTTTATATACAATGTACTGCCAAATCTCAACTCCATTGGACTTGCAGTCATGCAAATGTTGGTTATTTCTTTTCGAATATTCTATTTTTATAATTTTGATGATGTAATCAGTATAGAATGTTACATGAAGATCACTTAACTGTTTATATGTGGCCTCCAAGGGTGCCATTTACGCATGGATGTACTAGCCCTCACAAGCTCATCACTTCATGCTACTGCTTTTCTCATTTTTTTTTCAATATTCTTCTTGAATTTTTGATGATTCTGGTTTTGCTGTCAGTACGAAATTAAGCATGTAACTTGGAATTGTTTTTTATATTCACTTGCAGAATCTCACCTAAGATCTTTTGTCACTGCAATATTAATTTTTTTTTCGATCCTGTTCAACTTTTTTATTGTTCTGATTAAGCTATCACCACGGAATCTCGATATAGTTATTTTATTTTATATACAATGTACTGCCAAATCCCAACTCCATTGAACACAATTTTAAACAGTCATATTTTACCCTAACAATTTTGAGTCTTTAGGATCTTTTGTTCTATAGTTATCGTGTTAGTAATCGGCCGAACAGATGGACAGAATTGAATTTTAGCACGGATTCGTCATAAGTCTTATCGTTTTAGACCATTTCCGGACCAAGATTCGAAAAATATTGTCTGAACGAAATTTGAATATATTGTTCTCATATTTTTTCTAACAAAAAATATATTTATGAAATTTTTTAAGCGATTGAAGTTTCGTAATTAGATTAAACCAAAAATTTATAATAACGAATATCTTCCATCAGTAGTAGTCAATTCACTGGTTTCTATACATTGTTTATAGAGATGATTCATGCTAAGATACTTTCATGATTTTATGGATCGCTGATAAAATATTGTGAATTCCCTAGACCTTGATACCCTAGTAATTGTCACAAAGTACAAAATGAATAAATAAACAACCAATTAATTAACTTTTAAACAAGGAAATAACTATCAATCATATAAACAATTAGTTCATTATCGAATTCTTCGATTTATTTACATCTACATACCGCTTAGGAAAACTTTTCTTCGAACATTGTTTGTAATTCTTCTCATAGAGTACTTCGGATTTAGCGATGATATTAATTTTGATTGATTCGAACTTAATGTGATATGATTCTTTAGAAAAAATATTGCATGGCTGATCTGTATTGGTTTCACAAAAATTTCCACAAGAATAATTATGTATTATATATATTTTCCCAATGTTAGACCTTTAAAATCTAGAATAAGCATTTTGGGAGAATAGCAACCAAAATTAAGAAGGAACGACTGTTCATTGAGGGCATTCATCAAATTTTTTCTTGAAATTAGGGATAAAATCGATTGCTATTCCACATTGATTCTATCAGCTTGCGAACATTCCATGAAAAAGTGACGACAAACGATCATGAGCATAGAAGATTATATTACTGAGATTATACCGAATATAATATTCCTTGATACAACATTTTTTAATGTTCATATGTAAAATTTAAAATTTCATTCAGATTTAAAATCCCTCGTCGGTATATTTATTATAATTATATCGTTTACGTGATACCGGCCGTCTAGCCGGCCGTGAACATCATGATAACTTTCGAACTAAGCAATACAGAAACTGGGAGAAATTCGGAAATCAAATTACTCATTGAAGTTTTTTTAGGTCAAAATTCTATTAGTGGTTTCATAAATATGACCGTTCAAAATGCTTTTAGATGTGAATTAATAATCTCAAGCTTCATGCAAAATTCTTTATCGAAGGCGTCATGAGAAACCAGAAATATGAGGGAAAATCACCCTAAATTTCCGTGATCAATGACATATGCGATAACAATTTCAAGATTCGAGAAAATTTGGTTAATTCATCTGGAGCAGAGAAAATTGCAAAGAAAAATTGAAAGAGAAAAACTAATATTTCTTGTTAACAGATCCAATCGTGTGGAGATTTCACTTGTAGATATGAAATAACAATTTTAAAATCGATGAAAAACACCATATTGCTGACTACACAAAAAGGAGTGAGGTTTTTTTTACCCCATAAAAGGAAATTATACACAAGAGTGTAAAATTTTGTCATCATAATCGTGTAGTACGCCCTGATCAGTGAATCTGAATTTCATATATCTCTCTTGAAAAAATATAATGAACAGAATAGTTCCGAGAAAAAAAAATTAATATCAGCAAATTCCATTGAAACAATGCTGCATAAAAAAAATGTTGTGCTAATATATTCTAAGATTTCAGTATTGCAATAAC
This sequence comes from Harmonia axyridis, assembly GCF_914767665.1. Classification (NCBI taxonomy): domain Eukaryota; kingdom Metazoa; phylum Arthropoda; class Insecta; order Coleoptera; family Coccinellidae; genus Harmonia; species Harmonia axyridis. Next base: position 9,775,094 of record NC_059507.1, read on the forward strand.
AAATTTTTTAAATCTGTCTAGTACCTATAAATATTCAGTTTTGAAATACCAATAATCTAATAGAAAGCAATGACAGTTTTTTTTCTCTCACAATATCTTAGTACCTTTTCACGAAAAAAATCTCAATTGATAAAAATGCGGCGGGACTCGAAACTATAGTTTTTTGAGTTACGATTTTTTTTTTATTTGATCCTTATACACTTTAAATGTATTATCAATCAAAATACCAATAGATAAATTCACATTTTTCTTTCATGAAGATATCAGAATTTGTTATACTATTCCACATTTATATTCCATCAAAATAAAAGCCTCCCCAGATTAATACTCTTCAAAAATGTCCCCTGAAGATAAAGCGGAACAAGACATCCTACCTTAAAAGATATCGATAATGGATCGAATGGCGTCGAAGAAGTTTGGAATTCTTTCACGTCAAACAAATGACAGAATCCGTAGATAACAACTTACCGAGTTTAAACTGATAAAGGGAGAGTATATAATCCGAGGTTTAACAGTAGATGAATCAGTTCTTCCTGGTTTGTAATTCAAGCATCATCAACATGAACAAGTTCATCGCTACCACAATCTTGTGCTTGATCGCCTTCCAGGCATCAATGACCACCGCAAAGGTAGTCCCTGTGCAAAAATCAGTTTTTGAAACTCTCGCCGAAGATGCCCGCAATGTTGTCAAAAGTTTCGCCGACGCCACTGGAATCAGTACCCTCAGCTCCGAAAAAGTAATCCAAACCATCGAGATCGATGCCAAAAAAGTTGCAGCCAACATCGATAGTTTCGTTGAACAAGTGAAGAAGGACGTTGATGCAAACAAACCAGAATTAGACAAGGTGATCAAACAGGTGAAAACAGAACTGATCAAAACTTCCGAATCTCTGAAGAAATTGGCTGGACCTGAAGCAACCAAGAAGGTAGAAGAAGTAACAAAAGCCCTAGAGAAGAACCTCAACGAAGCCATCGAACAAGTCAACAAAGTAGTCAAAGCAGTGCAACCTAGTGCTGAGAAGTTGAGGACCGACCTTGAAGCCAGTGGAAAAGTTGTGCTGAAATCAATTGTTGATGGAGCTAAGAACATTGGAAAGATCGTAGATGAAACTGTGAAGAAAGTTGAGAAATCTTTGAAATGAAAGCATTTGTAATATACCATTCTGAATAAAAAGTTTAAATCATTGCATATTAATAGAATAATTTTGTGTCCTTACTTGAGATCGAAATGATTTCGCTGCAAATCCTAAATAATTGTGCATCTCTTATATAACAGTAATCATGAAAAGACCTAAAACGGTGAGTGGATAGTTTCCAAATTCAATAATAACTTAGAGTGATTGTTTATTTGAATGATAACTGTTGACCTAGGTTCTATCAATTCAGCAGAATAATAAATTTTATTGGTATCACATAATTTTCTTTCTCCTGAATGAATGTATTAAACATTGAAGGGGATATTCCCAATATAATTTCGTGATGTTAATCTTATGACAGACTTTTTTTTGTATAGGTTGGATCTTCTAAATCAAACAATCAATCGCCAATATGGAAATCTTGAATTTTTTGACGCTGATCCCAATTAGATAATTATCTAGCTGCTTACTAAATGTTTTTGAGCGCTTATCTCAAGGGACCAGATATAATAGATAGATATAATTTTGCTGAAAAATATGTCGTCTATTTTGAACATTGGGAAGAAAGTGCTCGAAAACGATTAAATTCTACTGACTGATGAACAATTCGAGTTCAAAATCGATTCTGCCTGTCGTCAATTCGAAAGTAAAACTTTAGGGTACAAACATCTTGCCATTCGTTAATGAGCAAAATCCATTAGATGGTTCTTTGATCATACCCAGATGAAATTCTGTTGATGAAAGGATCTTCTCTCTCGTGTGAAATAACATATTTCACAGCATATTCCATGAAAATCAACAAAATATGTATGGTACAATGATTTCATTACATATGAATGCACTATATTTCAAGATTTTTCGATATTACTATGGAAAATCCCTATGAATGCATTCCAATATGAATTTTATCAATAATATTTTCTCTCAAAACATTACTTCCGGTTGGTTATTCAGTTGCGAGGCGTAGCGCATCACGGAAATAATTCACAAGCCCTAATGGTTTCAATAGTTCACTGATAACACAAGTAATGCCCTGACGGCGCAAAATGTTTGAAAGATAAACTCATCGTAGAACAACTCCCCAGAACTATCTTGTGTTCGGAACTCACCCTAATAATCTGTCTGGCAGAACTTGTCGGAACGCATCGTGATATGACGTTAATACAGAGACTACTCCATATGAAGCATCAAAAAACGATTCACAAAAAATTACCACATTAAAAATGATTATTAAATCATACCAGTGTGTAATTTCTTGATGAGAAAAATAGCAGACAAGTTCAAAACAACGCAGATTCAAAAATATTGATCTACAATAATATCGAATAAGTAAGAGACACACTGAAGTGGCTTTTGCGAGCCACACGAATTCAAAACGTCTTAAGCTGTAATATGGCATTTTTTTCAATTTTTCTTTGTGATATTCTCTGATTCCGGTAATGCCTTCAACATAAAATTCACAATGAGACTTGAAATTAATATATTACATCTAACTACATCTAATCTACTTCGGCTGATTTTTGGCATGGATCCACGTTCCTCCTGTAAACCATTTTTCATTAAAAATGGCATCTTGACCGTTCCATGTGTCTATATTTATAAGTCTCTTGTACATATCAGGGATCATTATGCATCTTTCGAAAAACTTTCTAGTTATCACAGCTATGCTACTAGAAACACTGCTATACTCTCTCTGCCTAAGCACAGCACATCCAAATTCGAAAATTCACCTACTTATTAAGGACTAAAATTGTTCAATAAATTGCCTGAATCAATCAAATTTTTAGATCGTACAAGTTTCAAAAAGAGAATAAAGTCTTTATTGCTTGGAAAATGTTTTTATAGCATAAACGAATATTTCCATGTTTCTCCTCTGAATTGTTAGGCATTTGTTCTATTATTATTGTTGCTATATATTATACTGAATTGTAATTCATTTGTTTATTTTTCTTTTCTTCTTTCTCTATGATGTGACTTATCTCATACATTTTATAATGTCTTAAGAGATCAATAAATGTTGTTATTGTTATTGTTATTATTGTTAAATGCTAAATTTTAGGCGAATCGAATAAGTTCATTCGAAATGATCAAGAAAAATATCTCGGGAACCATTGGAGATATTTTAGATATGTCCACACCAACACACTCATCCTTGAATAACGCAACTTTTTTTGTGATTTAATCCACCCTGTATCCCTAACGGTTTTCGATATCCCTCTAGTGCATCCTAAATAGTTCTAACCCTGAATATCTAGTCATTCAATATGAATCGGTTCTCAATCCAGAAAATACTTCAGAAAAAATTCAGAGATAAATGGGCGATAAAAAGAGTTCTTTCAACGAACTTCCTCAGCATCTGCTGTTCATCGCGTAAACGCTTCAATTCGCAGAAAAAAAATCAGCACTCCTGGACCCCATTCAACTTGAGAATTTTTTTTTCGCCTTGACAGGAATTTCATGAAAGAAGGCATAATCCTCCTTTTCAAGAGAGCAAAAGACATTACGAAAAAACTCAATGTTGACACTATGAAATATAAAAAAGTAGGGAAGTGGACGAATTCAGTTTCCACTTCTGCAATTGCTTAGTCAAATTCAACTCCTCTCTGAAAATGAATCAGCGGTATATAAACGCACAGAGTTAAGGGTAACTTGGCATGAAATGGCTTCATAAGAAATTATGAGTATCCTTCAAACGAAGGATTAGGGTTGGTAATCTCCTCCAAAGGGGGGAATACTGGGAGATTTCCAAATTCTATCCTTAGTCCTTCAAAAAGCCTGCAATCTCTCCCAGCCCCACAGCTTTAGAACTATCTGAAGATGGAGTGAACAGTAAGCGTGAAATTATCGAGTAATCGTTTGATGAAAATTGGGAATTCACTCTCAATAATTTAAAAATAAATGATTCAATTCCAATTTTTTGTTTCCTGGGACGTTCGACATTTTTCAGTGAAGATCTTTTTGAATTGAACTATTCTTGATATTGAAGTACTCTTACGGCTATAGGGAACTACTAGTCAAAATTTCAAAAGTTCATCACAAATATTCAGAGATTTGTAGTGAATATATTGAATTGATTATTGTCATCAATCAGATTAATTATGATTTCATTTCAAGGATAAAACCTTTCTTAATATCTTCATATAACTCTGAGCGATATTTGCTATCACTGTATAACTAGACCAAAGCTTTCCTTATCATTTATTTTTTCCACTTCGAAAGAGACAAAAAACATACCCAAACTGGATAGATTAACATTTCAAGAAAGTATGAAACGTCATATCATTTTGTCCCAAGGGAAATATGAAACGTCATATCATATTATCCCAAGGGAGAAATGAAACGTCATATTATATTGGCCTAAAGGAAATATAAAACGTCATATCATATTAAATAAAATAAAACGAAGTAATTTCCACTATGTTATTTAATTGTTTGCAACAATTGTTTCGCCACACTGTGGCTTCATCAGGCTACATTTCTGAACTGATAAGAGTACAAAGGTTTTCGGAATATTATATAGGAACAAAATTGACACAAAAATATTCGAAAGGGTATAAATTACAAAGTTATATTGGACCATTTACCGCCTGGGATTTCCAAACTATCGGAAGAAATTCAATAAAGGGGATGAGTTTACATCCGTTTGTTCGTTCAACAGAATATTTTGGGTATTAAACCTGTTTATTTCTAGGGATTCTAAGAGTGTTAGTCTTAAGCTCTTGTTTTCTAAATGAAGAATTTTAAAGTTATTATTGAAGGTATGGTCCCATTCTTTTAAGTGATTCGCGTAGGTTGAAAACGAACTATCAGATGTATAACTCTTTTGGTGTTCCTTTATCCTTTTATTGAAAGATCTTCCTTCGTTTTATTTTATTTATAATGAATTTCCGCCAAGTAAGGACCGAATCCATTAAATATTCATATCATATTGTCCCAAGGGAAATATGAAACGTCATATCATATTATCCCAAGGGAGAAATGAAACGTCATACCATATTGTCCCAAGGGAAAAACGAAACGTCATACCATATTGTCCCAAGGAAAAAACGAAACGTCATATCATATTGACCCAAGAAAAATATAAAACGTCATACCATATTGTCCGAACGGAATTATGAAATGTTATACCATATAGTCCACAGGAAAATATAAAACAAAACGTAATATCATTTTGCCCCAAGGGAGATATGAGACTTATTATATGGTCCCAAGGGAAATATAAAACGTCATAATTTACTATGTTAATGTGGGGTTTTCTAATCGCAGCAACAAATATAAAGTGTTTGGTGAATATTTTTTCTGGATTAGTCATCATCAAAAGCGACATCGTCAATCAAATTTTTTGTTCGCCACTCCTGAAAGTCTTCATACGCTTTAGTGTGAGCAGCTTAGGTTTTGCCAAAAACGAATAATCACGGTTTTTCACCCTTTGAGTTGTCAGATAGTTTGACATTTCATCAATTTTATTTATGATAAAACGCGAAAATTAAACCAGTTCATCATACTAACAAGGCCCTTAGCAACGTAACCGATCCGATAAATTCATAAATACACAATCCAATATTTTTCCATTTTCAGAACGATATTGTTTCAGCCAGAAAAAAAAATTTGATTACAATACGGACAATGTGTTCATATTTCCGCTGTTTCAATAATATTATTTATATTCCTCTAGTTGTTATAATAGTTATAATGAGTGTTTTTTTGAGCTTGAAAATTTCGAATAATAATATTACAGACAGAAATATTGTTGAAATTTATTTTCTATTATTAAAATCTGGTAGATAATTTCATGGTGTTAATTTTTTCATTTTGATTTCCGCGGCTACGAGATACATAGTTCATTCGATCATTTCAATTTTTACTACTTCTTCCGATAATTCTTGCCGAATAGCGACAATAGTGTTTTGAATATTGGCTTCCATGAGTTGCTGGTTTCTCCGCATAAAACAATGACTCAACATATCACTATATAAAAAAATCGAGAGTCGGAATGAATTGTTTAACGCCAAAAAAATGCTTATAAATTGTTGAAATTTACCTTGAAAAAATCAAGTTCATAGAGCACTTCGTCCTTTTTTCGATTAACATAAACGACCCGGTAAGAAAGTAATTCGAGCAGTTATTGATCGTTTTCGCACTAATTGTTCGTCTTCATTCAAAACCATCAACAATATGAAGAAATGTGCGTAAATGGAAGGGTATATTGCTGCTATAGCCTGCAATGAAGAAGAAGAAATGTTGATACGTCGCCATTCTCAACCTGTTGGTCTTTATCATTTGACTACGTGGCAAATTTTACTAAAGAATCTTGCATGATCAAAATATTCTGGCTTCGTCCAAGTGACTTTGGATACACTATAGAAGAGTATAGAGTGCTGAATTCTCAAAAGCGAAGGACGAGGATCACATTTGCACTAGCCATAACTTCGACTATCCTCCAATCCTCTGAACCAATCAGAGATGGAAATACATCCCTCTTGTTCCTATAGCTGGTCCTTGGTGGCCTAATTAACAAGTCTCCAGAAATTCCCGGGAGAATGCGTGGATATCCTTTGATATGCTAAATTCAATTACCGCAGTCTTATTCCTATCATTGGAAAGGCACAGTTCGATCCTCACCCAAAATCTGTTTTATGCGACCCCCATCAAAATAAATTCTCATTCCTTCTTTCATCCACTCCCCGACTAATATTTTTCAACGAGCCTCCGATCTTATCAGCGAACTGGGTTATAAAACGTTTCGAGTAAAGGGGATTCCTCAGCACCTCTGGAGGTAAGCGACTCATTCGCATTCGGCCTTCGTTTCATTCACCACAATATAAATAACTCTCAAGGGCTTGAAATTCGGACGGAATTCATGAATGGAGAGAGTATCCTTTTTGCTGGGATAAAGGTGGAGTCGACAGCTTTCCATTGGTGCAGTTGACTGTTCAATGACAGGGGAACACCCTGAAATAACATATTATTCTTATCTTTTTTAATACTGTGCTGCACAGTAGGTACTATTTTTTTTTCAATCCAATCGAGACAAGAAGAAATGGATAAGTTAAAACACCCTAAAATAACATATTATTCCTATCTTTTTTAATACTGTGCTGAATAGTAGCTACTGAACCATTTTTTTTAAATATCCAATCGAGACAAGAAGAAATGGGATAAGTCATTCTCAAAATGTAACAATATTCGCCACAAGAATTAACTATAGTTTTAGAGTTACTTTATAAGTTTTCACTCAGAAAGGGAGTCATTTTTTCCAGAATTTTTCAGAGGGAATTTTCAACTAGTAAACCAAATATTTGTTTCATCCTTTGCGTTAGGTAGTTTCGACAACTTTCCATTAGTGCAGTTGACAGTTCAATGATAAGGAAACACCTTAGAATAACATTATATTATTCTGATCTTTTTCAATACTGTGCTGATCCGTAGGTACTGAAATATTTTTTTTTCAATCCATTTGAGAAAAGGTGAAATGGATAAGTTATTCCCATCAAAATGTTTTCGAAGGACTTCTGATGTAACAGTTGAACAATCTTCGTTTCATTCACCGCAATATGAATAATTCTCATGAGCTTGAAATACAGATAGAATTCATGAAAAGACAGAGAATTATTTTTGCTAGAATGAAGATGGAGTCGACAGCTTTCCATTGGTGCAGTTGACAGTTCAATGACAGGGAAACACCTTAGAATAACTTCATTTCATTCTAATCTCTTTCAATAGGCAAATTCAATCGGATCTGTTATAACGGAAATACTGGGTTTCTTTTACAATACTGCGACTGCGAAATTTTCATCATTTTTAGCAATTTCATTTACGAAGTTGAAGCGTGTATCGTTACATTTCGTGAAAGTGACACCTGTCAAATGTCTAAATTTGACAACTGCCAGATAGCGAGCTATTCAAAATGAAACCTTCAATTAGAAAATCCTTTGTAATAACGGGTGTTTTTATTTCGAGATATATTTTATTTTGTTTAGCAATGAAGCGCACTTCTGGTTGAATGGCTACGTCAACAAACAAAACTGCTGCATTTGGAGTGAAGCTAATCGTCAAGTGTATGTCGAAACACCGTAACATCCAGAAAAACTGACTGGTGCGCTTTATGGGCTGGTGGAATCATTGGTCCGTACTTCTTCAAAAACGATGATGGTCAGAACGTTACAGTCAATGGTGATCGGTATAGAGCCATGATTACTATTTTCTTCATTCCTGAATTGAACAACCATGATGTCCAGGAGCTGTGGTTCCAACAAGACGGCACAACATGTCACACAGCTCGTGCCACAATCGATTTATTGAAAGACACGTTTGGTGACCGCCTAATTTCACCTGTTGGACCTGTGAATTGGCCTCCAAGATCTTGTGATTTAACACCGCTAGACTACTTTCTGTGGGGCTATGTGAAGTCATTGGTCTATGCGGATAAGCCACAAACCCTTGACCATTTGGAAGACAACATTCGCCGTGTTATTGCCGATATACGGCCACAAATGTTGGAAAAAGTCATCGAAAATTGAACGTCCAGATTGGACTACATCCGAGCCAGCCGTGGCGGTCATATGCCAGAAATCATATTCAAAATGTAATGCCACAAGATTATCTTGCGGATAAATGGAATTCATGTCAATCGAATAATCCATCGTTGTTTCATTGCAATTTAAAGTTCTATAGCTCTAAAAAAACACCCTTCATAAGAATTATGAATATTATCGGTGAAGCATTAAACCAGATCAAAATGATTCAGAATATGGTGAAATCGTATTCGAATTTACTGTTCAGATGAAATTCCGGCCTGACTCCCTCATCCTATTATATTATGTTGCAATTGAAGCACAGTACTGTGGTCCTATAGTGTAATTAAATCACCGAATAATCGAACAAGAAAACCAAATCGACGGACAGATGGAGTTTCACTGTAGTATTATTAGGATTGTTATGCAAGTTGTTATGCAAATACCGAATATTCGGTATTGGGCATTTATGGTTAGAATAATCACCTGATCAGCGTTAAGAATTTTCTGACCTGGAAACTTTGTTAACCATTACCTTTTGGGTGAATGGGAAAATTTAATAGCCTCTGTGGTATTATAACAGGATCTAATGTTTATTCATCCTGGCTGTGAAATGACATAATAAAACGTTTTCCAACATCGTTGCCAGACTGTGGATTTTTCCAATTTTTACCATGAAAAATTTGTCAAAATATTCATACACTTTGAACTTTGTGATCGATTTCGGAAAACTGTGGAAGGCAAAGTGATTTACCGGGATGGCCTATTAGACGTTTATGGAAAATTAATCACAATTTTGAGCTGAAAATTTGCATATTGTTGTTTGAGACAATGATCTTTCTGCCTAAAATATTTTCAGATCTCTGAAATTTTTGTTTATACCGCAATCAGACTACTATTTTCTTATTTCAAATGGCACATCCAGTTTATTATTGCATTATTAGCTTGTTTATGACAATTTCGGCAATATGCCATTCGTTGGGTAAAAACTCAACCATTCATGAGTTAATGAGATTCTTTGAAAAAAAAATCGTGGCGATGAGGACTCACATCTTTTCGAATATTCCGGCAGAGAAGCTTTTTTCGAAAAATGTTTTTTCTTTTAAGATTCTGCAAATAAGTAGTAAAGGGTGTTTTTTTTAGAGCTATAGAACTTTAAATTGCAATAAAACAACGTTTGATTATTCGATTGACATGAATTTTATTTATCCGCAAGATAATATTGTGGCATTACATTTTGAATATGATTTCTGGCATATGACCGTCACGGCTGGCTCGGATGTAGTCCAATCTGGACCTCCAATTTTCGATGACTTTTTCCAACATTTGTGGCCGTATATCGGCAATAACACGGCGAATGTTGTCTTCCAAATAGTCAAGGGTTTGTGGCTTATCCGCATAGATACATGACATAGCTGTGTGACATGCTGCGACGTCTTGTTGGAACCACAGCTCGTGGACATCATGGTTGTTCAATTCAGGAATGAAAAAGTTAGTAATCATGGCTCTATACCGATCACCATTGACTGTAACGTTCTGGCCATCATCGTTTTTGAAGAAGTACGGACCAATGATTCCACCATCCCATAAAGCGCACCGAACAGTAAGTTTTTCTGGATGTAACGGTGTTTCGACATACACTTGAGGATTAGCTTCACTCCAAATGCGGCAGTTTTGTTTGTTGACTTAGCCATTCAACCAGAAGTGCGCTTCATCGCTAAACAATATAAAATGGACGTAGTGCGCGAGACGTATTCCGCACAGAACCATTATTTTCGAAATAAAATTGCACTATTTGCAAGCGTTGTTCAGGCGTGAGTCTATTCATGAGAAAAACCAAACTGAGAATGAATCACTTGACAGCTCTTAAATCGGTCGCCATTTTGAACAGTAATGCCAACTTGAAGTTATACACCTCGAAAAAAAATACCTGTTATTATAAAACTGTTTGCAGTTTGTACCAAAAATGTATAGGGTACTTGGACAAGTCAAATTCATCAAAACTCAAAATGTTCAAATTGGAACCTATATTTTTTATTAATTCAGTTGAATTGCTTTTCCTGAATAATAATATGTATGAGATGAAAAATAATATGAATTAAATGTATATGTTTAATATTTTGAATAAATTTGATTTGATTCGATTTGAATTTTGATTCTACGTACAAAGATAGTGGAGGTTACTCAAGCAAGCCCTATACCTAGAATTAATACTTAAATTCATAGTTTTTGTATTGTCATCGATAAGATGGAGCATCGACATGCAATATAATCAATGAATCACTGTCATTATTTCATGAAGATGATAGCAATTAAATCAACTCTCGTTGGAAATAATTGATTGTGTTTACTTTTTTCTAGAGATTAATCTGCTTTCAGTATTTGTACTATAATAAATCAAACACCATTAAGAAGTGATAAATGAATACGATTATGGAATACCTTGTTAATTGATAAAGTTCTTCTATTTGCAGATACTTCCGTCTGGAATTCTTGGATATAACAAAGTAATTAAGATCCGACTAGGGTCTAAGAATAGATACGACAATCGAATCAATCTTCATATCGATTTCAATTCCGCATTCTTCCACCGGATGTAATAATAACAAAGGGACAAATCAGAATAGCACTCTTATCTGGATGTTCGGAATTTACTGACATAGAATTAATGGGGACCAGATTCAGATTAAACAGATTTGATCATCTTCATCGGGTGAGAAGCTTAGAGGTGGAATGTTATCGATTGCAATATTGCCTGCAGCTCTTATTTCATTAGGGATTAGGTAGCCATGAAATTTACTATATTTCGAGAGGTTCATGAATGATGCTATCAATAAAAACCCTGAAATTTTTACACAATGGTTCAGATGATTTTTTCTCCTTGCTGATAGAATATCTCAAATAGTTAAAAAACAATCCAGGAAATTACTCAAGTGTCAGTAGTTTTTGAGCGCTTGTCTTTCATGCGCCTATTGATTATGATGACCATACGGTACTGTTGGAAGTTATTATAGATTTTTGAGGATTTAATTATCAACAAGCAACGAAACAATCGCAATTTTACAAGGAAAGAAGTTTCCTGACATTGATCTCCAACTTTTAACACCTTAAGACATTTTTTCCTTGAGGCCATGTATAGATGAGGTCTAAGCCAATACTCCATAATCGATTAGAGACCTTGAAGTTAGAATTCGTGAAAATTCTCTCCAAAATGTGTGAAATCTATAGATTTTTCTTGGAACCTGGAAACAACCCTGTGAGTTTGAGGTCAGGCTGCAATAAAAGCACTGAGCTCACATATCATCTATTCTAGATGATATTGGAGTACCGAAGAAAACTCAATGCAATAGGGACGAATAACAAGGTCTTTTAAGTCTGCCAGAAAAGAAGCACAAACTCCTTTCATCCGCCCGGAACCTTTCTGTGGCGAAGACAAATGTACCGGGTTTTTCACCCCTTTAACTTTTTTACTGAAAGAGGTACAAAAAAAGGTTTTCTACAAAAGTTTCAAAAAATCGACTAGAGTTTTCTAAAATGATTTCACAAAACGAATTATATACAGAGTGGGCAACATATTGATTACAACTTCATTTTTCAAATGGAACACCCTGTATATTTTTCCATATTTGACAACCTTATTTTCCCCTGACTTCGAATATATAACATATGTTTGGTTTATCTCTTTAATCTGAGTACCACAGAGTTTCAAATTTTAGGAACCACCTGGCATGCTCAGTAATCAGTTTTCAAGTGGTAGGCTGCGATAAAACAAAAAACCCTTATTTGATTTATCTCGTTGACAACGATATGACATACATTTTTCACTATAAATTGGAATTCGATGATTTGGATGCAACTCCATATATTCTCTCCTTGTAGCTTTCTTATTTTTATTGTTTTTCACATAAAGTGAAAATGTTTCAAATTTTTCCGCTTCTTTTCATTCAATGGTAAACGTATGTCATATATCATTTACAACGAGATAATTCAAAAAGGGCATTATGTATTATCGCAGCCTTCCACTTGAAAACTGATTACTGAGCATGCCAGGTGGTTCTCAAAATTTGAAACTCTGTGAGACTCAGAATAAGAGAGATAATCCAAACATATGTTATATATTCGAAGTCACGGGAAAGAGAGCTAGTCAAATATAGAAAAATGTACAGGGTGTTCCATTTGAAAAAATGAAGTTGCAATCAATATGTTGCCCACTCTGCATATATTTCATTTATTGAAAACATTTTAAAAAACACTAGTCGATTTCTTGAAACATATGTAGAAAACATTTTTTTGTCAAATTATAGTGAAAAACCCGGTACCTACAAAAAAGAATTCCAGCAGAAGGAAAAAACCAAAAGAGCAAGACTCTGGCGTAATCTTCCTGGTTTGGATCATTCCAAAAAGTTTCTTCGGAACTTTGACACTGCGAGGTCCAAGAAATATCTGGATCTTGGCAAAAATATACTACACCTCCTCACAGGGCATTATCGCCTTAGGTAACGCCTCATGAGATTGAGTCTAACAGAAAATAACGAGTTCAGATTCTGTGGGGAGGAGGAAAAAATCTGGATCACCTGGTGACGGAATGCCTTGCCATCACTAGCCAAAGCAGAATCTGCTTTGGACAAGAACCTTGTCGAAGTGAGGAATTGGCCTCCTTGAAGCCATACCAGGTACTGGAGTTGATTAGAATTCTGGAACGGGAAGGTGAGCTATAGATCACGTTATGGAGAGAATAGCTCTGATGGGGGGCACAATAGACCATTAGGTCGCAGTGAAACGGAAGGTACTTAATTAAATCTAGAATCTTATATGGATATGGAATTAATTTCGACCCAATCTGAATAAACAAAACTTCCATAAAAATCGGACAAGGCAAGATATGGAAAAAAAGTGAATTACACTTCGAGCATGCTCACCTTGTACCCTATATTCAAAAAAGCTTAAATTCTCATGAGATTCTATCTGAACAGACATAACAAATTTCATCATAGCAAAACGCGAGATATGGATAAACCAGGAATTCTAACTTTGTGCATGGCATGCTCGGTGCTTACCCTATAAGAGGAAAAGCCTACATTTGCATGGGACTGTCAACAGTTCCAACAGGATACCAACACCAAATTCCATTAATTCGGATAAGAATTATAGAAGTAAAGGTTTGCGGAACACAGACCGACAAACAGACACGTACCAAAGTTGTCAGAATGATCTGAAACGCATTTTGCTAGGGGAAACGTTGAAAACGCGAACCAAAAATTATTTTCATTTCAGAAATGATCACATAAGCTCCGATGTACTGGAAAACAATATTCAAAAGTTCCTTAACTATTAGGCTAGGAGTTAAAAAATACTTCATTCAGAATTATCAAAGCAATGCGAGTTGGCACAATGTCAGAGCATATGGGAATGTGCATATCTAAGTTTTACTTATCAATAGGGAATTGAAGTTGGTAAAATACCAGAATTGAAGAATCATCTGTAGACCTGATACGAACAATCAATAAATAAAAAAACGATAAAACCATAGCGATATGCTGTTAAACCTCTCCAGATGGATCTGAGCGGAATGAAGGGCGGTTTTATTCCATCTTTTTCATTTCTCAAATTACATTAGAAAAAGTTCAACTCCTCCATAATTTCTCGAGTTTGATATTTATGATTAATTTATCTTGGTAACTGTTCTGAACTTCCAGATAAGTTGTCGGAAGCTGGAACGCCCATTAGATGGAAAATCGAATGAAGGCGGTCCAGTTGGTTCATTATTGAGAGCTCGTTCCCCGAACAGATCGCTATAATTTCGTCACTATGTCGGTTATTTTCTAATTTTGAGCAAAGAATTGTTTCAAACAGAAAGATTAGAGTCACTGATGGCAAATTCATCCTTAAACTCAATGTGGTCTTTACCGATGAATATTTGGACTATAAAAACTCGGAGAAAATGTTTCAGAAACTATCGGAGCTGTACAGTTTAATTAATACACTTCACAAAGTTTTGCAACATTTTGGTACCTTTTCATTCCCTTTTTTCTTCTTCGTTTATTTTTTGAAAATTTAAAATTTTCTTCCTTTCCATGTTTTGATGTACCAAGAGAATCCGTAAATTTCCCATAGTAACGGCGTATTAGTGGTTATACCCTTGACGAAGTGGTATAATCGTTTTGGTGTTTCGCCTCCTGTCATATTGAGATCATTTCCATAATAACATTCTTGGTCGTTTACCAATAAAAATAAAAGTCAAGCGCAGTGGAATGTCATTGAATTATCAGAACGCAGTACTTTAGTTATAGTTATTGAAATTAATCGTTATATAATCGTAACGAATACCAACTCGAACATAGACAATATATTTCGATTATACGGACCTCTTCTCTCGTCTCGACGTATTTCGCGAAACACCACTCGAGCTGCGCTCTCGTGACGTTTCGCGAACTACGTCTCGTGACTCGGTGTATAATCGAATATGGTCTATGCTCTTGTGATATTATAACTTGATATTCAAATTTGTGAATGTAATATTAATTGGTATGACAGAAAGTTTGTATACAGAGTGGCCACTTTTTCAATGGGATTGTATTGGTAACTTTTGAACCATAAGAGTTAGAAGGTCGGTCAAATGGAGAAAAAGTTGCATGCATAGAACATTATCAAGCAGTTCAAACAAATCGAGATTATCAGGGCCGGTTATTGAGATATCATAAGAAAAGTAAAATCTGCCATTTTGATTTTTCTTTTTTTCCCACTTTATTTCAAATATTATCAAAAAATGATACAGAAATTTTTTATTCGACATTAAATTGTTCTCAATTTGACTTAATCAGATTTCGTTTCCAACGTTTCGTGCTCTCTGGGCCACCCTCAACCTAATTTTTTGAAACAAATTACAGAATCGAACTTTATTTTGATATCATTACGATATAAGTTTTGCAAGGCTTGGTATTCAAATTCAAAATCATTGTATTCGCGTCTCTTGACTATTTTATTAACAGCAATTTTTGATAAATTGCATTCACTACAGATCCGACCCAAAGAAAATTGGATAATGGTCAAAATCACCTGAAAATCAACTTTGAATGACATTGTATGATATATCGTTGAATTCAGCGTTAAAAGTTATTTCGAAAAGTGTCCGTATTGAAAAAATGAGGTTGAGGGTGGCCCAGAGAGTACGAAACGTTGGATACGAAATCTGATTACGTAAAATTGAGGATATTTTACTGTCGAATAAAAAATTCCTGTAACATTATTTGATAATATTTGAAATGAAGATGGAAAAAAAGAAAAATCAAAATGACAGAATTAACTTTTCTTATGATATCTCAATAACCGGCCCTGATAATCTCGATTTGTTTGAATTGCTTGACAATGCTTCTATGAATGCAACTTTTTCTCCATTTGACCGACCTTCTAACTCTTATGGTTTAAAAGTTACCAATACAATCCCATTGAAAAAGTGGCCACCCTGTATACCACTAGTATCAAGATGTAAATGCTCTCGAACAATTTACAAATCCTCGGACAAGAGAATCTCAGGTTTTCACGTCATCGCTATTGGGACATAAACAACTTTTAAATGGTTGCAGATTGAATGAATATCGTTGGCAATACAATATTATAATTGGATGAATAATATGTATCATGCATCTTATGCATCCCTTCCCAATACTCTTCCTACACTTCTACTCAGCTTCATCTGATGATACTTGGTTATAATTCAACGATAATAATCACTCAAACTAGTCGATGTATAGAAACTCTATTGAATTCGAATTTCCAATGTAGAACTATTGTAGAGTGAATGAAGCTTCAAGTTCTGGAATAGTTGAGATCTTCTCAATATCCCAAGATTATCTGAAATTAATTTAACCGCAAGCTGTTCCTACTTCTGAGAACGAAATTCCTGATGTTGATAGCCAGACGAACCCAAATGCAATTCGACGAATTACATCAGAAGCCATTGATTCAGCGAGTTTGTTGGGAATGGTGTGGGGCACGAAGTAAGGTTTTTATAATGCAATTAAAATGAAGTGTTCTTTTGTTCAGAGACTCATTATTGTGAGATGTAGTGATGGAATGAGGAACTAGAACAACGCCTGGGGACTTTTCTTCAGCTGCAGAAGTAATTAATTGATTTAGGTGCTTTTTTTTTCTCATTAGATGCGCAATTTAAGGAATAACACAATTAGGAAAAAGCACTAACTTGGTGTCAAGAATTTTTTAGTGATTGTTTATTCATGCGCCTCTTGGAGACCACGGAACTGTTGAAAACGGTTAGTTTATCTCATGATTAGAGCATTCTGAAACTCGTAATTAAGATTCAAATGATTATTTCACCTACAAGATGTTGCAGGAAAGTAATGAGACTGATTTTTATTCACCAAAGATTTATTTTTTCCAAACATCAATGTTATCAACATCAAAATAGTTCCCTTGGGAGGCTACATACTGATGAAGACGTTGTTTACACGGTGGTTACCAATGCTTGAAGTCATCAACCGGTTTTATGGTCTTCATGGGTCGCTGTTATGAAGGAGCATACATTTGTCAGAGATGTCTGAAATCACTATTGATTTGATCTCAAATTTGCTCAGTCGAGCTTTCTTTGGAAGAAGAAATTTTACAATTTTCCACTTTTCACTTTGCCTGTTTCCATAGGCATGTTTCAGTTTTTCATATGCCACAAAATTTGATGGGGTGCTGATGCCAGCACTCTTCGTTCGGAAGCTTTAGCCTTGGTTCTTTCTGCTGCTGAATACTGTTGTTCCGTTTGGTTCAATAGTGCTCATGTTCATAAAATTGATGCACAGCTTAACCTTTCTATGAGAATTATCAGTGGAACTATTCGATCTACACCTTCACATTTGTTGCCAGTGCTATCTCAGATAACACTGCCTCATATTCGTAGACAGATCTCAGTCCAGAAATCTTGGGAAAATTTCATTTCTACCCGAACTTATTTCCAAATGGTCTTACCTACCAGATACTAGAACTGCCAAATTGAAGTCACGCAAACTTTTATAGATTGAAACCTTCCTTCAATCTCAAAAAGGAAATTTAGAGTTCCAAATGGAGTTCTTGTAATGTCTTCAGCAAAATTCTAATCGTTGATTCCTCAGAGAAAGTTCTAGGCTTCAACCTTCGTAGGAAAACTAAGTGTATTTTAAATCGACTTAGGACTGATCATGGTCGTTGCAGTAGTATGCTCTTCATTGCATTCTATTGAAAGTTGACTATGTGAGTATGATGTAGAAGAAACCATTGACCACTTGGTGAATACTTATCGAATTTATTAATTCCAAGCTATCCATTCAGTTTCAGATCCTTTTTTAGAATGGGTCGCTAACAAAACAATATAATGAAAAGTAACATTCATTACTCCTTTCTGTTTCTTTTCTTTTTTGTTTTCAGATTCAATTATGAAGTCTTCAACCATTGGTGAAGAGAAATGATGGAGAAGATTTTGCTTGGATGAAGAGGATGCCCTTCAATATAAATATGTCACCTCATTCTGTAAACAAATACACAAACCAGTCACTGCACCTCTACGGGGAGACAGGGTTTTCGCTGAGATCTGTGCTCTTGTATCATACGTTGAAATGTATGATGCCCTGTTTATATTTCCTCTGCTAATACTGAGATTACATATATATATATATATATATATATTACTTTAAGGAGTTAACAGAAGGTGTTGAGAATCGCACTGAGCTGTTGGAAAGAACTGATACACGAGATCTATCAAGGACTATAACGTAGCATTTCCAGATAACTTGCAATGTTGCCAGTCTCGTGACTTTTCTGCCACACCTTGTATATCACTATGTTCGAGTAGCGAGCGCTTGAAAACTGTCTTAGTTGAATCACGGTGCCCTGTTTTCTAGATTAAGTGCACAAAGAAGAAAATCAAATAATTCTTTCCTGTCGGCATTTTCAATTTTTCGTGTAGTCAAGGTTCAACCCCCATCGTTTTCGATCGTGAAGATATTCCTAAGTAAACATTCCAGACAGATTCCTTCTGTATCGGAATCTCACAACACCGACATCCCTTTTACTTCAATTTCTTGCAAATTCCAAGAATTCAATTTCTTGAAATGTTCACTGCTGCAGGAAACGAAAATTGGGATTTATAGGCTTCATACCGGCCTTCAAAATTAATAAATTTGGAAGCACTTATGAATTTTACCTTGTGATTTTCGAGATTCCCCTAGTATTCTTAAGTGATATACAAATTTATATAATTTGCAATTCAACTAAAAATTAAACTTGCCGTACTAATTTTATGGAAAAATTGACAACTTTGTGTCTATTCCTTCACAATAATATATCTTTATGATATATTTGGTTTATTTTTGTCTTGGAATATAATTTCACTTCTAAAAATGATAAAATTAATAACCAACCAAAAAAAATTCAAAATAACTACAACTGTACAAATTGAGTAAACGATTAACAAATTGAATAACTAAATTAATATAAAGACAGACGTATGTATGTTTCGGAAGTTTTCATTTAATACTACAATTTTTCCTCATTCGTGCCTTATAGTTCAACAAAATTACTGAATTTACCAACTCACCACTTGTATATCTACTTCACAAAAATGGCAATTGAGGAACTTCAAACTAACTAAACCTAACTGTTTCTCTAGTAAGGATTCACAGAGAAAGCAATTACTTCAGGTAGTCATAGATTTCGTTCTTGTTATTCTCATGAAATATATATACAAATCGACATTTACAAATGAAAAACAATTTAAGAAATTTTAAATTCATCCTTTGTGGGGTAATGATTCTTAGACAATGAATGATCACCTCAAATTAGGTTTAATGAGTCTACTTGATGAAGAATATTCAATATAAGTTCATAGGATATTCAATTTATAATTTATATTGAATATCCTTCATCAAGTAGACTCATTAAACCTTTATAGTATTAGTTTCAATTTTTTTCTCTGTACCCTAACTTCTGAAAATGAGAAATGATGTTTTCCATTTTTCTTCAGAATATTCCAGACAAATTTTGACATAGGCTAATTTCAATTTTCATTTGCTACAATGTTTTCCTAGAACCTAATGTGATACCTTATATACCTTATACCCTTATAGCTTGGCACGAAATCGTGGAGGAAAAACTACTCTTATCAATTAATCTTCAAATTAATTTAAATGAGATATGATTACTTCAAACTTAATAAGAAAGTCCTTTCAATTATCTTTTCATTATAGGAATTTTTAAAATGACTAATACTTCATAAAATTTGTTAATTTGCGCTACATTCATTCTACAATAACAATTGTTTGCATGACTACTAAGAATTGCGTAGACCTTTTAGGCATATTCCTGTCGAATGACTCCCCAAAAATATTTTCGCAACCACTAGGAACGCAAGAAAGAAAATATTATTTCTCTCAAACCAACCCTAATGGGGTTGAAACAAGCTGGCTTAAAAAGGGGATTGCAAAGTGTTTCAAACCTAAAATGTAGGCCCAGGAGAACTGAGAATTCGAATTATTTTTCAATTTACGAGGTGAAATTACGGTATTTTCTAAATAATGGAGAATAAAATGAATATAAAATCTAAATGGGTATTACCCCAGAAAAATAAGCTGTTCTTGTGTTCTACAGAGGAAGACTACCAATAGGTTACAACTTGCTATTGTTAACGGGGCTAGGGTACACCTATACAGGGTATTACACACTGCAAATATTGAGTAACAAATTTTTTCCTTGAAATTCACGAAGACTTTGAAAAAATAGCTTTTTGAGGACATGTTCAACCTATAATGAACTACCTATGAAAAAGTTTTCCATTTTTTTGATTTTCATAAGGCGTCAAAAATGCAGAACCATTTTTCAACAGAACATTTGAATGAAACAAATTTTCTCAATTCAAAAATATGTATTGCAAGTATTTATAGCAAGACTTCTACAATCATTGGGCTATGTTCGTAAAAGTCCTAATAGTTTTCAAATAAAAAAAGGGACATTGTAAACGAATTTTTTAAATGTAATCGAAAAAATTTGGTGAGAGGCGGTTCAGTTTGCACATTTTTATTGGTGAAACATGCCTATACAATGACCATCCTTCCTTTTTTCAAGTAAAACTTTGTTAACTTCAGAAATGGAATAATTTTCTGGAAAAAAAAACAGTGGCCTAGACTTTCAATAGGAAAAGGATCATTGCATCCCTGTATCTACACCAGTGGATTATTTTGGCAGGAGATTATTACCTAATTCAAAACACTACATTATCCATAACTCAATACCTGAAAATTAAGGCAGTGAATGTAATAATTCTATAGTTAATAGTATATTATTCAACGAGCGGTAATGTAGGTCATAACTCACGCAGATAAAGTTTGCAGCACGAGCCGCAGGCTAGTGCTGTAATTCATCAAGTTATGACCATTACCACAAGTTGAATACTATATTTTATGAACAACTATTACAATAAATACTTTAATACAAGAATAGAGAAAGCACTTTATCGATAAACTCCAAAACTTACGTCTATCAGACGTCAAAGTAATTGAACTAGAATCTGGTCCACTCTGTAAAAAAACTACTCACTAGTTTGTTGTAGTTAATACAATCGTATGTTGAAAAATTCTGTTGAATTAGTGACCGAGTAATAATGGTTCTTCTAATTGCAGACCGCCAATGACAATTAAACATCTCAAACGATGTCCTGTGCTTCAATTCATTCTGAAAAGAGTGGATTCTTTTTGAAAGCTTCATGCCCGTTTCATTCATCGCTCTGTGCGCTAATTGGTAATGCATTCACACTAATCAGTGAACACAATGTTCTCCCATGGAGACAAAATATTTTTTTAATGGGAGCATTTGTAACAGAGTTGAAATGGGAATGTACACCTCACTTGTAGTTAGCAATAGACAAAGCTTTGAGCGAGTTAGGTACGTTCAAATGAATATGTAGAATACCTACTCATTTTTATAGTTCTGCTAATCCTAGTACATGAAGCTTGAAATTGTTATGATTCATATGAATAGCAAATTCTCAACCAAGTCGGATCTTTAATCATAATTTTATGTGGTTTTCATGATGTGATCAGCTCTCAGAGTAATTAACATAGATAAAGGGAGCATATGTCATTTTCAGTAAGCAAATTTTGTCCTCAACATGAACTATCAAACTTGACAAGAAGCGCGCGAAAATGGAAACATAGCAGTGATACGATATTTCACTCAATTCGCGAGTTTCTCCGAGAAAAAACCACTTCTTATGTTCCATAGTGAATCAACGTTTCATCTCAACTCAAAATATATTGAAATAAATACCTCAAAATATCAGAAATTCAGAAAGCAAACTTCGAGCGCGCCAAAAGACGTGAAACAACCGATAACAATAGGAGAGCAAAAGTTGCCAAACCTTGGATGTCAGCAGGTAGTTACAGACAATATTAAATATTCTATCCAATAAATTCGACAATTAGAAAAAATATCGGATTTCCAATTTGCATATTTAGTTTTGAATCACTCAAATAAATATTTCATTCAATATAATATACATTCATAATGATATAGTAAAATTGTGGATTTGAAAATATATCACAATCCGACAACGTAATCTAACCATGTTGGGGAAATTTATCTATCCATGTTCATTACTCTATGGATCAGCTTGAAATTGATATAATTTCTATGATAGCAAATTCTCAACTCAGTCGGATCTGAATTCATGAAAATATTCAGTATTTTTTTCCAATATTTCGTCAGGACCAATTTATATTTGGTTCATTTACTATTATTATTTTCGAACGATCGTTCCCCGAACAGAGGGTTAAGTATATCATTTCAAAACGATTCCATTAAAATTTCAAGCCGAGATGGAAATAACAGAGCAACTTATAATTTACTATTTGGTTTAAAACTCACTATTCATCGAAAGAAAAATGTTTGTGCTGAATAATATCCATAAAGTAAAGTAAACAACTAAACAACTCGAATTTTATGATGTCATCTTGATGCTTCCTCAGATACCCCAGCAGCGAAATATAAATTTTGATCAAAATACGAAATATTGCTTCAGAATCCAGGAAAGGGAGAGATCAATGTTCTCAGTCTCATAAAACTTCATAAGATGTTCTCTACTCTCCACTATTCCACTCCAGGCCAAAGAAAAATAGCCACAGTTAGTTTGAACAAGAAAACTTTCTTGATTCTTGTAGCAACAGCTGCAATAGAGGGCATCGACGTGATGAACCCTTCTGTGAAATCTCAGAAGGTCAGATAGAATGACTTGACTGATACCGTTCTATCCTAACTCGTCTGCTACGATGTCATTCTAGGCATTGGCGCCTCGTCAGAGATGAAACAAGGAGAGCTGAGGGTTTTGGACGATAGGCATCAGGATGTTAAGTACTGGATTCCAATTAACCTTTGTTTTCACTTGGTTGTCATCGTTGTTTAAGTTATGCGATACCGATGAGCTTTAATCTGCCCTGATCTACGATGACGGTTTTATGTAATCAATATTTATCAAGTAATTTTCAAATTTTTGCTTGGAATTCCAAAACGACTTATTCATTACAAATCTATGATCAAGTTCATTTCTTTGCGTCCATACGACCGTACATACCAGGCAATATCAAAAGAAAGTTTTGGAATTAAAATGAAATTTCAAGCAGCATGTAACATATTCCCATCAAATTTATGCTCTGCAAAAAAAACCGAATAAAAATTTTGGCAGTTCAATGGGATTTTTTTTCATCGTCGTAAGTACTTATATTTTCATAACCTCCTATTTGTTTATTGAAACAAAAACAAAACAGAGTTTAATATAAGCCCTTCATATTTAATCTGAGTCTTATGAGGAATTTAAAAAAATTTTGGGGAAGCTGAAACAACGATGTCAAGAAATGCATAGGATTAAGTATTTATTTCTTTTCAACTTTATCAATCCAAAAAAATGAGGAGATGTGAAGTCAGTAGGAGAGATTCATCAAGCCAAGTAGCTTGACATTTTACCAACTACTTGACTTGAAAATCAAGCTTATGAAAAATAACATACTTGAGCTTGGCTTGACTCGATTTTAGATATTTATTGCTTGACTTGATATCAAGCTACTTGATATAGCTTGATATGCACGCGTCGCACGGCATATATTTCTGCAATCTCGTGCGCTTTTAAACTAAATAAGGGGATTCCTCGAGCGCCGAGAGACTGAAGCATTCGTCAGTGTGACTTTATTAGTAGTGTTCTCACTTTTCTATGAAATCTTTTGGTAGATTTTGATAGTTTCAGAAATATCTTTCCAAACTTGGCCAAGCCAAGTAGCTTGAAAATCAAGCCAAGCTGTGAATCCCTAATACAGACATAAAATAACAATTTCCAGCTTAGTGCAAAATATTGAGCTGATATCATAATCAGATCCATAGAATATTCAAGAGAAAAATAAATATTTAATAGAAAACATCCGGAAGTATATGTAATATATGGAAGTATTTTCGTTACTTTCGATTCAGGTGATATTGAACAATATAATTTTTTATGATGATGTTTCCTAATATTAAAATGTATATCTGTACCTATCGAAACTTAACTATTTTTCATTCTTATTTTTCGGAGAGTTAATGGAGATGATATGTCATCAATCAATTGTCATCTAATCAGACTTCAAACATGACAAAAATTTCATTTTATCATTATTAGTTCACCTACACGCAAAATTTCAGATTTGTCGAAGTTTTTAGATTCTCCCGTTCAGGAGTCATCGTATCTACGGACGGCTCCGTGACAGAAAAGTCATCACGACGAAATTTTTGAGGGTTGAAAATGTGAAGGATCGGATGAAATATCTCAAGGTGGCGTTGAACTTCGGACTATCCAAGATATATACGAGTATTCACGAGTCCCCACTTCTAGGTGTTTCTCCATTGAATGGCAAATGAATGAATTTGTTGGAATTGCTAAACTGTTTATCCGAAACTCCATTCAACTTGCCAAAGCTAGCAATCATAATGAATTCAATTATGTTGGGATGAATAAGGGATGAATGACCTGAAACTCTTCGATAATTCAAGTGCTCCGTCTTGATTTTTCCAGACATTTTCATCTCTCTTTCGGATCTTCAATAATTGATACTCGAGACTAGGGAGGGTTGATCAAATTTCAGTTGAAAAGCCCATATTTAATGTTATTAGAATAGATCACGAAATGACTAGTAAACCAGGAGGTCACAATTGAGCTATTATCAAAAATTATACGAGGGTTACTATTAATGTATTGAGAATAAAAATAATTAACAAGCGTTTTCGATGCAAAATATTTGTATTGCTTTTCAAAAAAGTCGACGTTTTTTGGACGACCTTCGTTAACTTCGTCCGTGAGCGAACTACGTCCACGTTTAAATTTTGTGTACCAGCGATATACAATGGCTATAAATGCTGCTTCATAGCCAAAAGTTGAATTTAGTTGATAGTTGCATTTTTCTTGAGTTAGACCACGTTGAAAGTCATCATTTTCATAGCTCGAAAATTTTCGCGAGTTAAATCCATATTACAGTGAATGAAAACTCCGTATATGCATCATTTCCATGTAAATACTCGATAATATGAAACAGAAACATAGAAATCGATCTGATGGGCCTTTTGCCGTCAGATACATTTCGCATATTAGGCATTCGAATTACTGCTTTGGGAAATTCTACTCTCTTCCGGCCAAAATGATTGGACCTCCACCGATTTTAATTTCTCGATCAACATTCAAAAATTGGGTTGATTGAGCAAGCAATCAACCAATATGCATGGTTCTCGATAATGTCGAATATCTGTCTACACGGAGACCACACACACAGACCCTCGCAGGCATGATTGGGTATAAATTCATGTTATGCAATTTTAGTGTGCCCAACTCTGTTTCAATTGAAGGGTACGATTGTACACTGTTTCTTATTGTTATTGATTTTCGTCGACTTCTCCACTTTTTATATTGTTTCTCTTTTCCACTGATATTATCACACTTCAGTTGAAAGAATAGGCACTTCTTTTCTAGATATGCGCTTGGTTCAATTTTTATCTATCACAGAAGTCTCTGTGATTATATTATAAAGGGTGTTTTTTTTTAGAGCTATAGAACTTTAAATTGCAATCAAACAACGATGGATTATTCGATTGACATGAATTTTATTTATCCACAAGATAATCTTGTGGCATTACATTTCAAATATGATTTCTGGCATATGACTGCCACGGCTGGCTCGGATGTAGTCCAATCTGGACGTCCAATTTTCGATTTGTGGCCGTAAATCGGCAATAACACGGCGAATGTTGTCTTCCAAATGGTCAAGGGTTTGTGGCTTATCCGCATAGACCAATGAGTTTACATAGCCCCACAGAAAGTAGTCTAGCGGTGTTAAATCACAAGATCTTGGAGGCCAATTCACAGGTCCAAAACGTGAAATTAGTCGGTCACCAAACGCGTCTTTCAATAAATCGATTGTGGCACGAGCTGTGTGACATGTTGCGCCGTCTTATTGGAACCACAGCTCCTGGACATCATGGTTGTTCAATTCAGGAATGAAAAAGTTAGTAATCATGGCTCTATACCGATCACCATTGACTGTAACGTTCTGGCCATCATCGTTTTTGAAGAAGTACGGACCAATGATTCCACCAGCCCATAAAGCGCACCAAACAGTCAGTTTTTCTGGATGTAACGGTGTTTCGACATACACTTGAGGATTAGCTTCACTCCAAATGCGGCAGTTTTGTTTGTTGACGTAGCCATTCAACCAGAAGTGCGCTTCATCGCTAAACAAAATAAAATGGACGTAGTGCGCGATACGTATTCGGCACAGAACCATTATTTTCGAAAAAAAATACACTGATTGAAAGCGTTGTTCAGGCGTGAGTTCATTTATGATGAATTGCCAAATCAAACTGAGAATAAATCACTTAACAGCTGTTAAATCGGTCTCCATCTTGAACAGTAATGCCAACTTAAATTTATATACCTCGAAAAAAAAACACCCGTTAGTTTATTTATATTATATCATGTAAGCGATCAAAAATATTCATTGCTTTAGTTTCGAAACAATCCTTCTACTGTTACGTAAATAATCGTTAAAATTTAAATACTAACCTATGAGTAGGTTAACCAGAAACCTTTAGACTGAAGAAGTTGCAAGAGCGAGCTAAATCTTAGATCCGAATTGGAATCACATTATTATTTTTAACATTTCTACTCTGAAATTGACAAGACCTAAGTCTACAACATAAATCCTTGGAAGTCCTCAAGAAAATTGATAAAATATGATGCCACTTACCTTGAAGGAAAGGTACCAATTTACACATAACTTCTCCGAATACAAAATCCCGCAGGAGAGCACCAATCAAAGTGAATGGCATGCAGAGAACTCCTAGTAGTAGATCTGATACAGCTAAATTGAGCAAAAACAAATTCGTTATCGTCCTCATTCGTTGATTTCGAATCTGAAATTTGAAAAATTAGAATTACAGTGAGATTTCTGTTACAATCATAAAATTCGATAGAAAATTTTGGAAGGTCTGTTTGTCTATTACAAGATTGGTTTCCCTGAAAAAGCTTATAGGGAACAACTATCCTGTCAGTGATTTCTTTATAGTTTGTGTCCCCGAAAAAATCCAACTATGTATGAGAGATTAGGGGATCTTCATGCCATAAATCCTTTAGTTGTCAATTATTTGTATATTTTATGAGATAGAAGAAAATAATGAACCATATTGTAAAGTTCTCATGAAGAATCAATAGAACCCCTCAGCAATCTGTAATCCCTTCGTTCAAAGTCTGTTGGAAATTCTCCTCTAACACAGAATCAAGTCGAATATAGGCCACCTCACTCACATTTTTTGCTTACATGCTTTTAGAACTCTTTTCTCTTTAGGAACTTCAATAATGAATAAAGTAATTCTCGAGAGTTCAAAGCTTATGAAAATTAAAGTTATGATAGCGACAAGCTTCGTTGCCTCGTCCCTTAGACATCTAATTTATTTTGTCATTGATTCTACTACCATCGGTTGATGGATTTCGATCGCGTCTTCTCCAGAAACCACAACATCATGAATTCGTAGCTTTTGGTATATATGGTGTTGCCAAATAAGTCCAAAAATTTGTAAGGGTGACCTAAGGCCTTTCCTTGAGAATTTACTCGTTTTCAAAAATGAGAAGAAACTATTTAATTTTTTTTTTTTGAAGTTGCTGAGTTCGATTTTGTGAATATGTTTAATCAATGAACAGGCTATGTATATGAACTATTAAACGAGACAAAATTTCTCTATTTGAAAATATGAGCTGAAAATAACAATTCATTTCAAAAATTTTCAACTCTTGTGTTGTTTAAAAAAGTAAATGAAATACCTACAATATTGTGAATAAACTTCATAGACCTGCCCTTTCTTCAACTTTTAGTAATTTCAAATTAAAATTATATTTTGTCAGAGAAAGTTTGATTTCAAAACATTGATTCCAGTGTTTTGCATTTTGTGATATTCAATGAAATATCTGAAGCAAAACAAGGAAATGAAGTTTAAACGTGGTGAAATGAGCACCAAAGACGGCGAACGCAGTGAACGCCCAAAAGAGGCTGTCATCGACGAAAAAACCAAAAAAGTTCCCAAAATAATTTTGAATGACCGTTGAGTGAAGTTGATCGTAATAGCAGACATTGTGAAGATATCATCTGAACGTGTACATCATATCATTCTCGAATATTCGTACATGAGAAAGCTGTGTGCTAAAGGGTGCCGCGCGAGCTCACAATCGAACAAAAGCAACAACGTGTAAATGATTCTGAGCAGTGTTGGAAGCTGTTTAAGTGCAATAAGCCTGAATTTTTGCGTTGATATGTGACAATGGATGAAACATGGCTCCATCATTTCACTCCGCAGTCCAATCGACAGTCAGCACACGATGCACCGAATCCAAAGCGAGGAAAAACACAACAGTCAGCTTGCAAGGTTATGGCATCAGTATTCTGGGATGCGCAAGGTATAATATTCATTGATTACCTCCAAACGGGCCAGATCATCAACATCGAATATTATATAGCGTTATCGGATCGTTTGAAGGATGAAATCGTTAAGAAACGTCCCCATTTGAAGAGAAAAAAGGTGATGTTCCATCAAGACAATGCGCCGTGTCTCAAATCACTTGCAACAATGGCAAAATTGCAGGAATTAGGGCTTCGAATTGCTTCTGTATCCACCGCATTCGCCAGATCTGGCCCCCAGCGACTTTTTCCTGTTCTTAGACCTCAAAATAATGCTCGCTGGAAAGAAATTTGGCGCCAATGAAGAAGTAATCACTGAAACTGAGGCCTATTTTGAAGCGAAAGACAAATCGTACTACAAAAATGGTATCGAAAAGTCGCTTCAATCGCTGAATCGCCCTCGAAGGCAACTATGTTAAAAATAAAATCGAATTTCGCCAAAAAAATTTGTTTTACTATGGAAAACCGGGGACTTTTCAATGGCCTGTTATATGAACTTATTAAAGACACGAAATTTCTCTATTTGAAAATATGAGCTGAAAATAACAATTCATTTCAAAAATTTTCAACTCTTGTGTTGTTCATAAAAGTAATAGTTTCCTAATAAAATACCTACAACATCGTGAATGAACTTTGAACTTCTGTAAATGTTATCGAAAAATTTAGTAGGTGTCATTCACGTTTTTTAAATTAGTAGACCTGCCATTTCTTCAACTTTCAGCAATTTCAAATCAAAATAATATCGAGGAAAAACCTGAAAACTTTTATATACACGAAAGACTCCTTTCATTTCGCTAGAATGATTTACCTGAAAACTTTCATACTTATTCGATGACACCCTGTATTGTCGACACAATTTGGAATTGCAAGTGGAAATTGAAAACATACAGTTGAATTTGAGAGGCTAAAGAAAGTGAAAGTTTCAAAATGCTGGAAAAAATACAAATGATTCACTTCAAAGATGGCAGCAAAGCATGGCACTGGGCAGAGATTTAATTTCAAAACATCAATCCCAGTTTTTTGCATGTTGTGATATTGAATCAAACATCTGATGCAAAGGAAGGAAATAATATTCTCCCGAACCTGACCTGATTCTCCTTGGGAAATCATCTACCTCTCCTGGAAATTAGATTTCTGTGCAGATTGTGTTCGAGGACCCAAACGGACGATGCTTCTGCATATTTGTAGGTCCATTAGGGTTGTAACAGCAGACACATTAAATCAAATTGACGTATGTACTTGGTAATGATAATGTAATTTTCAATTCGAATAATGAAATAGCTTTGGACGAATTATTTTAATTAACAAAAGCGTTTTTCTCATTAAAGGTTTCATTTTGATATAAAAAGTAAACTTTAGGAGAAATCAATGAATGTTCATTTAATGTTAATTTCATTCAATTGTGATTTGATAATTTGCCTTTAACGATGGAAAACGATATCAGCCAAATGACCACCTCAGCGACTGTTGGACTACCATATCATTTTCATGAAATATTCCAAGACCAATTCGCACCTGTTTGTCCTCGATAACTTCACATCTTTAAAATTTTAAATCCATTGTGGAGCACTGGCTTATACCTCATCTTCCATATAGCCCAAAAAAAAATCTAAAGATATTAAATCACAAGATCTCGGTGGCCAAATGTGAGCAATAACACGACCAGGAAACTTTTTCTTGCGAAAATTCGATTGTTTCGTTGGTCGTGTCATGTGTGGTATGTGTAGCCACATGAAATTGAAGTCATTCACATCAATATCTTTCAATTTCGACCATAATATTTATCATAGCTCGGTAACGCAATCCATTCACTGTAAGAAATGCACCAGCCTTATTTCAAAATAGGGTGAGCAAGATTTTCAGTTTTTCTTGAGCGACGTACACGGTTTCTATTCTTCATAACACTAATTCGTCTCAACTTCTCAAATTTTTCCATCACGTGGAACAACCGATGACACTAGCAGAGCAAAAGTTGCCAAACCTTGGATTTCAGCAGGTAGATACAGAAAATAATAAATATTCTGCTTATTATAAATTCGACAATCAGGAGAAATATCGGATCCTACTATTCAAATTTGCATATTTAAGCGTAAACCACCCAAATGAATATATTTCATGCAATAATATACAGGGTGGCCACTTTTTCAATGGGATTGTATTGGTAACTTTTAAACCATAAGAGTTAGAAGTTTGGTCAAATGGAGAAAAAGTTGCATGCATAGAAGCATCATCAAACAGTTCAAACAAATCGAGATTATCATGGCCGGTTATTGAGATATCATAAAAAAAGTAAATTCTGTCATTTTGATTTTTCTTTTTTTCCCACTTTATTTCAAATATTATCAAAAAATGTTACAGGAATTTTTTATTCGACAGTAAATTGTTCTCAATTTGACGTAATCAGATTTCGTATCCAACGTTTCGTGCTCTCTGGGCCACCCACAACCTCATTTTTTTCAATACGGACCTGTATATTTTATGACCCTTTTCGGAATAACTTTCAACGCTGAATTCAACGATATATCATACAATGTCATTCAAAGTTGATTTTCAGGTGATTTTGACCCTTATCCAAATTTCTTTGGGTCGGATCTGTATTACATTTCGTTACCTTTAGTTTGATTAACAACAAGCAATACATTTCGATGAGAAAATCAACTTACTCATCTTGAACTGAATGGAACATATCAGAATCAAATCAAGAAACAAGTAATAATTATTTACATATTTCAATTCATAATAATTAAACGAATTGTCGAAATGTCCACCATTTTGCAAAATGCACTTAACGGTTCTGGAACCCATACTTCTTATACATTTGCTTATTTCGTCTTCTTGAATATCTTCCAATACATTCTCAATCTTCTCGCGAGAAATCACCATTGTTGGATTTGTCATTTGTTCCAGAATCGAACTTTATTTTGATATCACTACAATATAAGTTTTGAAGGCTTGGTATTCAAATTTAAAATCATTGTCTCTTGACTATTTTATTAACAGAAGTTTTTGATAAATTGCATTCACTACAGATCCGACCCAAAGAAATTTGGATAAGAGTCAAAATCACCTGAAAAATAACTTTGAATGACATTGTATGATATATCGATGAATTCAGCGTTAAAAGTTATTTCGAAAAGTGTCATAAAATATACAGGTCCGTATTGAAAAAAATGAGGTTGAGGGTGGCCCAGAGAGCACGAAACGTTGGATACGAAATCTGATTACGTCAAATTGAGAACAATTTACTGTCGAATAAAAAATTCCTGTAACATTTTTTGATAATATTTGAAATAAAGTGGAAAAAAGAGAAAAATCAAAATGACAGAATTTACTTTTTTTATGATATCTCAATAACCGGCCCTGATAATCTCGATTTGTTTGAACTGCTTGATAATGCTTCTATGCATGCAACTTTTTCTCCATTTGACCAACCTTCTAAGTCTTATGGTTTAAAAGTTACCAATACAATCCCATTGAAAAATTGGCCACCCTGTATATACCTACATTCATAACGATAAAGTAGAATTGTGGATTTGAAAATATATCACAATCCTATAATGTAACCATGTTGGGGACATGTAAGAATTGCGTTTATTCCCTCTATCTATGTTTATTACTCTATATATTCTTTCATGTGACCTTCACTCTGGGTGTTTCAATTTCGAGCGAGAACCTTATAAGTTCAATATTGTATATCACAAGGCAGCAAACTCCAGCCGCATTACGCTCAGTCGAAAACTTTCGAAGGTGTAGGTTATCACTCTTTTTATGACATTTAGCCGACTTCTAGGCGTTCGCACTTTTTTTCAGAAAGCGAAAAGACGCCTAATGGAAGATATACTGTTGGAATTCTGAACTGAAAAAGCTGTCTCGAGGTATGCTCTCTTGACTAATATTTGTCGTTTTCAACTACCTTTAAAAACTCAATTTAGGTTCATGGTGCGTAGTTCATTGAAATAAGAAAAAGTTTACAAAGATATCGTCCGCTTGTAGCTCAATGAATTCAATCTGAAGTGCCATTTCTCTTGCTCCAAATTCATTTCGAAAGGAGACATGTATAGTTGGAATCCAAGTTCGCATAAACGAAAATCCTCAATTCACGATGTGAATTCAGTGTTCAATGAAGACAATTCCTGGGCTAGAGTATTTTTGTTGAATTTTTTATGAGCAGTCAGGGTAGGAAAATGACATGTAGTTCCATCAAGAATCTGATTTTCCCACAACCGAAATTCGCTTTCGAAGGACCTGATGGCACTAGCAAATTGTCCTTGTTTCTGCATATTTGAATTCAATTTCTTCAAGTAACTGATAATATCGACCAAAAATGCCAAATTAGATAACCATGTGTTGTCCATACCTAGTTTGCTCTTCATTTCCGTTAATGTTTTTACTTCCTCTCTCGGTTCATACGAGTAAAATCTCTTCAACACTTTGCCTTACTGATCCAGCAAAATCAAGAGGTGAAAAAATAAATTGGTGGCCAACAAATTTCAATTCGCTGGTTGCAGGTTGCTCATGCCTGATGTAGGGCAAGAGAAGACATTATAGCCAACGATACATCTTGACATGTCCTATTACTTGAATGAAGAAAGTAGATGCGGTCATTTGAACAATTTCCTTTCCAATACCGCTTTGAGGTAAGGGCGGTACACGTAGACGTATTTGACAGGATCAGTCTAGACTATCTGAATTCTCAGTTAATATTTGTTAAGAAATGGATCGAGTCGAACCATATCGTTCGAGACAATTTCTGGATCAAAATTCGATATGTACAAACAGCGTAAATGGAATGATATAAACTATTGCTCAAGTAAAACATATCTGTTACCGTTGCCAAGTTTCTGTGGGAAACTATGAAAGCTATCCGCCTGGAAGTTGGTTGAGAAAGTGAATTGATGGCTCTTCTACCTACATACAAACTGATTTATTTCCTAAATTTCATACGCACATTAGGTGAAACTTCAAGCGATATATATGATGTCTGCTCCACTCTGCTAGAAGCATATTCAACAATCATCTTCTCTCTCCAACGAAATACCTACGAAAGCTGAACCAAAAGGAGCCACAGAGGAACAGTTGTTGTTAATATTTATGGAAATTTATTTTTTTTCAATTTCTACCAAATATATACCGAATCAATAAGTTGGATACCTATGAATGTTCAATTGAATGGATATTCTCTCTGGAAAATTGAATTTTTTTTTTAACTTTCTTCATTCCATCCAATAAAAAATCAATCTCTATAGAAAGAAATATATTCGATATTTGAGTATCTCGATACACATCTGTATTCCAACATTTATCCATTATTTGAATTCCAATTTTGACTTGTTATTTCGTCTCGAAAGGTAGGGATAAAAGAGCATCAAATATATTATTTATCCACGAAGTGACTCAAAATGGCGCAGGTGCCGGTTACAAAAATATCAATTTTTGATTAATTACAATCTTTGAACAATTAATTCAGAAGGAACAGTATGAAAAATAATTATTTCTTCTTGAATTTCATGTTTTTTATAAGATCAGCTTGAAATTCTGCGAAGGGCTTCAGATTAATACTTCATATTATCATTGAAAATCTCAAACGTGTGGGTCTTTTTCGATATATTTCTTTGACTTGTTTTTGCTCGAGCAATCAACCTAAAATTCTGCAGGCTATTTGAAATTGTCGTTCAACATTCAAATGCGAATATTTATCGCTATCGAAATTGCAGGAAAAAAATGTTTGAACAAATATACACCTACTACTAACTGACAAAGAAACTGCAACACCCTGAAGGAGCTGTTTAAATTTTAAATTGTTTTTGGTGAAACATAGATAATATAGCAAGAATGATTGAAATTTGTAGAAAAAAACCAAGGGTTCACAATTCTTTTAATAAATGTCTTAATTATGTGTTTGTACACCGCAATATCTATACACTCCCCAACACGTTTCGGCATTGATGCAATAAGATGGTCTATTTCTTCTTGAGGGATACTATCCCAAGCTACCTGTACTTCATGTCTCAATGCCACCAAAGTCCATGGGGACTGGGGTAAATTTCCAAGCCTTCTACCCATGATGTCCCAAACATGCCCTATGGGCGAAAGATCGGGGGATCTGGGCGGCCAAGACAAAAAATTCACATGGGTTGCTTCGAATGAGTTTAAACTAACTCTAGCAACAGAAGGTCGGGTAGACAGACCCAATTTGCATTTGACCTTCAAAAATTACAGACGTTCGAACGAGATGGTTAAACGATCAGTTAGGTGGAAAAGGTCTCAAATAAATAAACGTTCGCAAAAAAGCTTCTGACCCGGCTTCAAATTTACTTTATTGGAGTTTTTACGCTGCTTGAGGGAATTTGAAATTGTATAGGAATGAATCGATTGCTGTGCGATATAATTTTGTTCATTCATTCGTGCCTACGCATATTCAAATTTGGTGTAGATCCCTCCGAAACTTTCGCTTCAATGTTAAATAATTTTCAACACAAGCCGTTGTTGCTGGTTGTCAAACCAACGGCAATCTGAATATTCATTAAATCCACGGTAAATTGACCATATACTAACAAGAGGGGTAGGACTCAATTAATCTCAAAGAGAATAATGCGATTTTACAAATATGTATGCGCGCAAATCCACATAATTACAACAACAATGATCATCGAGATTAAAAAAAAAGCACATTCAAAATTAATTGATCGCAACAACAATATGCTTTAGCAGAATAACAAATTCAAAAACGTGATTTTGGTTAATTATTTCCAACGATAGAACTTTGGAATTGTCCGCGGCAATAATAATTTAGTTCCTCTGAAATGTTCACACTTTTCGAATATGTGAAATCTGAAATTTGAATGAAAAAATCCATTAGCAGTTTTCGCACCTTTCTATGAAATCTATTGGTAGATTTTGCTAGTTTCAGAAATATCTTTCCAAGCTTGGCCAAAATGGCCAAGAATTTTTCATCAACGCCAGCATCTTCAGCTCCTGTTGAAAGACAATTTTCCAGAGCTGCTATTACCATTACAAAAACTAGGAATAGGTTAGGCGACAAATCTATAAGATGCCTCATGTGTCTTAGATCCTGGATGAAAAATTATGAAATCAAACAAAGGCTGGAGGTTTCTCAATAATAAGAAACTTTAATATATTTTATTTTGTTATGATTTACAGTGATTTAATTTTTGTTTCTATTTCAAAAAAATTCCTATTTTCAGTTCTTTTATACAATAGGTTTAATAAATAAAACTGTTTTTTGCAAAGTTTTTTATCATTCCATCATTTTTTCTTATTGATGTGACACTTCACAATAAAACTGCTAAAAATCAAGTAGCTTGATATGATTAATGTTCTTGATAAATAAATACTTGACTTGAGATTGAAAAACTACTACTTGACTTGAGCTGGATTGGAAATTAAGTCAAGCTCAAACCAAGTAGCTTGAAAATCAAGCCAAGTCGTGAATCTCACATCATAAGGTTCGACAGAGTGATCGCAAATCCGTATACACATCGGAGACACCTAAAAGCTCAAACTTTCTTGAGCAGGGAATGATCCCAAACGAGTATATTGAATGTTTTCTAATTTAATTCTCCTAGGTCTCTGTAAGACATTTCAGGATCTCAAAGGTATAGCTGGCACCGAACATTCCTTCAAGCAGACTGAGGATTGTCGAAACTTTTGACGTTGCGTATTTATAAATCAACTTCCTACGTAATCTAGATTAATTTTCTCTCTACGGGTTCTCGAACTCAGTTGTTAGCATCAAACGTGAAAACTTTCGATGAATTACACCTGTAGATGGAAAGTTTTTTCGTGTAGTAGATCAGCACTCTTTTCATTATGAATGAAACTGTGAGGTTTTTTTTCTCAGAGAATCATAAGCAGCCTCATCGGAAAATTTATGTTCGAATTTCAAACAAGCAAGGCGTTGGAGTATTATACAATTCATGCAAAACAGTGAATTCGACCCTTTTTATGATCTATTTTCAGATTTTCTTAGGATTTGTATAGAGATAGGAGGAAATAATTCATAATGTAAAATTTGCATTGTTTTTCGAACACCATCATATAGTCGGTATGTCTGCAATTTTCGAATTCTGAGGCAGAAACAGCATTAAATGATAAGAGTATTTTTTTTAGAGCTATAGAACTTTAAATTGCAACAAAACAACGATGGATTATTCGATTGACATGAATTTTATTTATCCGCAAGGTTATCTTGTGGCATTACATTTTAAATATGATTTCTGGCATATGACCGCCACGGCTGGCTCGGATGTAGTCCAATCTGGACGTCCAATTTTCGATGACTTTTTCCAACATTTGTGATCCTATATCGGCAATAACACGGCGAATGTTGTGTTCCAAATGGTCAAGGGTTTGTGGCTTATCCGCATAGACCAATGACTTTACATAGCCCCACAGAAAGTAGTCTAGCGGTGTTAAATCACAAGATCTTGGAGGCCAATTCACAGGTCCAAAACGTGAAATTAGGCGGTCACCAAACGTGTCTTTCAATAAATCGATTGTGGCACGAGCTGTGTAACATGTTGCGCCGTCTTGTTGGAACCACAGCTCCTGGACATCATGGTTGTTCAATTCAGGAATGAAAAAGTTAGTAATCATGGCTCTATACCGATCACCATTGACTGTAACGTCCTGGCCATCATCGTTTTTGAAGAAGTACGGACCAATGATTCCACAAGCCTATAAAGCGCACCAAACAGTCAGTTTTTCTGGATGTAACGGTGTTTCACATACACTTGAGGATTAGCTTCACTCCAAATGCGGCAGTTTTGTTTGTTGACATAGCCATTCAACCAGAAGTGCGCTTCATCGCTAAACAAAATAAAATGGACGTAGTGCGCGATACGTATTCCTCACAGAACCATTATTTTTTAAATAAAATTGCACTATTTGTAAGCGTTGCGTAGGCGTGAGTCTATTTATCATAAATTGCCAAACCAAACTGAGAATAAATCACTTGACAGCTGTTAAATCGGTCGCCATCTTGAACAGTAATGCCAACTTAAAGTTATATACCTCGAAAAAAAAACACCCGTTACTTGAAATTTAAAGAGATTTCTCAACAAAAAGGAGACTTTACTCTCGATTATGAAACTGACCCTTAATAGGGGTTCCGTAAATATGGCCGTTCGGATAATTTTTTCCCTATAATTCGACAGAGAGGTTCGTGTAGATCTTAAATAACTGTTCAAGTCTCATTTGAAACTTTATGTTGATTGTTTCTCCAGAGCCATAGAAAATTTGACCAGAATAGCCGTATCACAAGATCTGACTAGGTTTGAAATGTCAGTCATTGTTTTTCTTGACTTCTATCCACTATTTGTCAACACATTCCATAACAACTATTGAAGGTCACTCATATAACATATCATTATAGACCAAATGGCTCAAAAAAATAGAAAAATTCAAATCCAACTCACCAAAGTCAAAATAACCAGAGTGTTTCCCACAACTGCCAACATAAAAATAACGGAGTATAAAGGAATCTGGACCTTTCCAGTCTCATACCAGGTTGGTGTGGAACTTTTTGGTCTCGTTATGGTTCTTGATGTGCTGAATGAATTCCAACCGAAATTATCTGTCCAATTCGATGGGAAAGGAACAGTGAAGTTCTCCATATTGAAACACTTCAACACTCTTTTACGTATTGTGAAAACCACGAACAGATTTAACCTCGTGAATCACTATCACTATTTACTTCTTGAAGGCGACATTCATTCTGGAAAAAAAAATTGAAAAAATGAAAATTTGAATGAAGATCACTTACAAAGATTGGGGAATGAAATTTTATGATATATTCATTATAGTATAATATGATTGAGAAATAGATCAATGTTGAATTTAAAATATTAATATTGTTCACACAAATAACATCACTGTTTTTAGAGTTATTGAACATAGTCTTTAATTCCTTCCATAACAGATGTACAAGGTCACCAAATTCAGAATTTTTCATTTTATTGGGGTAATAACTGAATCGTTGATAAAATGAGAGTCCCTTTGCAGTGAATATTCTGGAAAGAGTTATTCGTATAAGGTGTGTGAATAAGTCTTTCCCGTTTTTTTTCAAATTTTGAGCCTTTATTGTGAAAAAATGGTTACAAATGAATTATTGAAAGTATTGGCCATCGCTAGCTACAACTTTTCCCCATCTTTCTGGCAACATACGAATCCCGTTGCGAAAAAATTCGACCGGTTTGGCCTCTATCCAGTCATCCACCCATTTTTTGGCTTCCTCGTAGGAATGGAAGTGCTGGTCAGCCAGGCCATGCGTCATCGATCTGAAGAGATGGTAATCAGACGGCGCAATGTCTGGACTATACAGCGGGTGGGGTAGGACTTCCCATTTGAGCGTTTCTAAGTATGTTTTCACCGGCTGTGCAACATGTGGGCGAGCATTGTCATGTTGCAAAATAACTTTGTCGTGCCTGTCGGAGTATTGTGGCCGTTTTTCTCGCAGTGCGCGGCTCAAACGCATCAATTGTCGTCGATAGACCTCGCCTGTGGTCCTTTCATTCGGTTTCAGAAGCTCATAGTAAACCACACCTAGCTGGTCCCACCATATACAGAGCATGAGCTTGGCGCCATGAATATTTGGCTTGGCCGTCGATGATGATGCATGGCCGGGTAGTCCCCATGATTTTCTTCGCTTCTGATTATCGTAACGGATCCACTTTTCATCGCCAGTCACGATACGATGCAGAAAACCCTTTCTTTTATGTCGCTGAAGCAGCTATTCGCAAGAGAAAAAACGCCGTTCGACGTCTCTCAGCTTCAGTTCGTACGGCACCCAATTTCCTTGCTTTTGGATCATTCCCATGGCTTTCAAACGCTTGGAAATGGTTGTTCGGTCAACTCCCAATGCTTCAGCAAGTTCTTCTTGCGTTTGACACGAATCTTCATCAAGCAAAGTTGCCAATTCTTGATCTTCAAAGATTTGCGGCCGCCCGGAACGCTCCTTGTCTTCCACGTCGAAATCGCCACTTTTGAAGCGTCGAAACCATCCGCGAACACTTGAATCATCGACACAACCTTCTCCATAAGCTTCCTGAAGCAACCGATGCGCTTTGGCAGCAGATTTCTTCAAATTGAACCAATAAAGTGAAACTTGACAAATGACGTCGACTCGGCTCAAATTTCGACATTTTCACGATTTCAAAAATTTATGATGCCAAAAAATTTCAACTAATGTGTTAGTGTGGAATTGTTGACAGATGAATAAGCTTTGATTATGACATATGTAACCATTAAATACTCGCACAGTATTGGTGGCGCCATCTCTTACAAAAAACGGGAAAGACTTATTCACACACCTGAATATCAATACATGAAAATCGATCGAAAAATTATCACTAGATCGCATTTTTCCTACTGACTTAGGGCCATTTGCACCATTTGCCTAAAAATTGATTAAAATTTAAACGTCGATTAATTTCTGATTTCTCTTAAGAAATCGTAGAGTAATCAACGTTTAAATTTTTGATCAATGTTTAGGCAAATGGTGCAACTGGCCCTAAGAAGCCTGTATTACTGATTAGATTTTGTTTAAGATAATTCTGGCAACTTGAACTCGGAAACGTAAAAAATTGCCATATTTCCATGGAAATGACTGAAAACACTTTCCATTTCTTTCCGTAAGAGGCGCTCTATAATAAAATGATCCTATTTCCATGGAAACGACAGAGGAATTTGAAGTGAACATTCTAAGAAACGATGCGGAAATCGAGTGAGGTACCTACCGGCAATCTCCTTGAAATATAAGAAATCTGGCCTCTTCTAAAGTCGCCAGTTATCTCAAATTTTTTCAAGAGTGAGTAGGTATATACTTCTTAGGACTTACTCAGATGAAATTTAATTCGTTGAAGTTTCTGGTAGAGACATTGAAAGATTCAGTATATTTTGCCATTCGGAATTTAAAACCC
Source organism: Harmonia axyridis (assembly GCF_914767665.1). Lineage (NCBI taxonomy): Eukaryota > Metazoa > Arthropoda > Insecta > Coleoptera > Coccinellidae > Harmonia > Harmonia axyridis. The sequence continues at coordinate 9,815,671 of NC_059507.1, forward strand.
GAAAGGTCTAAATTGTCCGATTAATATTGGATCGACACTGAGGCTTGTTGAATAATAAGGACATATTTTTGGATCATTGTCATTGTCTACGTGGATTTCGATTGAATAGTTATTTATAATACAAGTGCAGAAGGCATTGATATTCTTCCACGAGTTCAAAAACGAGCCACGAAGTGGCGAGTTTTGGAATGAACGAGTGGTAGAATGAGCCTTCTGTACGAGTATTATACATTATTTTCTCTAATTCATTGCATTTTCATTGAAATTAATGAAATATTTCCATAAATATAATTTAGTGATTTTTGCATTGAAAAATGTTGGTTGGCAGAACTGATTTCTTTAAGGCAAATTGATGAATTGACAGATAAAGCCGTGGCGGAAAGTTCGGATTACCAACATAGAATAATAAAATATAACCATGAAAACTGTGCGTTTCTGATATATTCTCGCACGATTTTGTTCTACAAGATGTGGAAGAATGAACGGAATAACCACAGAATTAGAGAAACATTTTTATGCAACGTTTTCGCAATAATAATCATACTAAAAAGACCTTCCCAGTACGCAATTTCCAATTTATATATTTATGATCACAACGAAAAGAACGTTGTCTAGTGAGAATGGCGTGATATGAAAAGTTCTCATAACTTCATGTTATTTATTTTTGAAAAGGAAAAAGTTTGGCGATTTTATTTCTTATAGAAATTGTTACGGTTTACATTTGAAGAAACAAAAGTTTGTATTATAACTTCAAAACTAGTGGCAAAAAAAAAATTATTAAACCAATGGATACTACTAAAAAATGCCTGTAGGATGTCTTTGTTTCATGTTAATAGCACCAATAATGAAGAAGTTATGAGAAATTTTCATTTCATGCCATTTTCCAATTTTCTCTTATAGCTTGAAAACAGTCGTACCTATATGGTTAAGGAATGATTAATTCTATCAAAAATCAAACCCGAACATGTGCCATTCATTTTTTTCTAGCTCAAAGGGATTCTGATATCCCTTAACTAGACAACAAATTTGGGACACCCCATACAACATAGATTCAATTTGAATATATAAGTAGGCCCTAAGGTTTGAATGGAAACAACTCTTCAACATTCTGATTTTAAAATGTGTATATATGGCTGAACGAGAATTTCAATAAGCCATTACCACTTTGGGTTTATCTGCCGTTACTAAGGGCAACGACCATCAAATATTATTTCGTTGAATATGTAACTCCTTCCAAGTTCTTTTTGCGTAGGTTTGTACAAAAGCGTCTTTTTTGTGGCTTGTAACATTTTTTCTGATAGATATGGGTGTACTTTATGCAGACATATTTCATTCATTATAATTCAAGCATAAGTTTGAGTTTGAGGAATTAATTAATATAATTTCGTGCAACTGCATTGTTTAGGAATTATACAGGGTGTTCCTTAAATGGAGGTAAAATATATTGTAAGTATTAATGAAAACGTTCACGTACTGGCGATATTGAGTGATATTGAGTGGCCACCCAGATCACCTGATCTGACTCAACTGGATTCTATGGGATCACTTGAAATCCAAGGTTTACGCTTCCCAGCCTGAGTCTATAGATGATTTGCGAACTCAAATCAAATTACACCAGAAATCTTGATTACCGTACACTAACGTTTTCAGCAAAACTAACATTACTGCATGGAAGTGAATGGTGCCTATTGCCAGCTTTTGATAAACTAATCACAAAAGTAAGTACTCTTCCACTATTTTACTTGTCATTTCGTTATGGATGGGAATTTTAAAGCGAAATTTCAGGATCAGATAGTACCCAATAAAATCTTCAAATTGAGGTATCGCAACCTCCGATCACTATTCAAAATCAAGGGGATGTACTCACCACCGTTAGAAGTTTAAAGTTCAGAAGGGGTTATACTACTACCACTCTTCTTTTAAATGTAGCAGATGAGATCCTGCGCTCTTTGGATAGTGGACATGCTTCAATTCTTACCATGTTAGATTTTGCAAAGGCGTTTGATACCCTAGACCATGAGTTTCTTTGTGCTAAATTAAGCTATTACGGTTTTGATGAATCTTCTTTGAGATTTTTAAGGTCTTATCTCTTTGGTAGATATCAGTGCGTTAAATTACGTGATGCATTTTCGGAGTACTGCCTGATAACTTCGGATGTTCCTCAAGGTTCCATTCTTGGTCCTCTGCTATTCCTTGTATATATAGCTGATATGTATAAGGTTGTTAAGTTTGTTGACATCTATTTTTATTGCCATGACACTCAGGTTCATCTATCTTTCCTCCCCTCTGCCATTTCTATAGCTGTCAGACGGTTAAATGAAGACTTATCAAGCATTGTGCAGTATTGCAGAAGGAACAATCTAAGAATAAACGTTAAAAAATGTTTCTATATACCCTTCTTTCCAAGAACGTTTCATGCGGAGGTTGAGGTTATAATAGGTGTTGAAAATATTTCATCCTCCTCCTCCTGCTGTAGGAACCTTGGTATATTTTTCGATTGTCGACTGAGATTTAGGGAGCATGTCTCGATGCTGTTGAGAAATTCTTTTCTCTAATTCTGTGGTTATTCCGTTCATTCTTCCACATCTTGTAGAACAAAATCGTGCGAGAATATATCAGAAACGCACAGTTTTCATGGTTATATTTTATTATTCTATGTTGGCACTCCGAACTTTCCGCTACGGCTTTATCTGTCAATTCATCAAATTGCCTTAAAGAAATCAGTTCTGCCAACCAACATTTTTCAATGCAAAAATCACTAAATTATATTTATGGAAATATTTCATTAATTTCAATGAAAATGCAATGAATTAGAGAATAGTTATTTATAATACTCGTACAGAAGGCATTGATATTCTTCCACGAGTTCAAAATTCAAAAACGAGCCACGAAGTGGCGAGTTTTGGAATGAACGAGTGGTAGAATGAGCCTTCTGTACGAGTATTATACATTATTTTCTCTAATTCTTTGCATTTTCATTACAATTAATGAAATATTTCCATAAATATAATTTAGTGATTTTTGCATTGAAAAATGTTGGTTGGCAGAACTGATTTCTTTAAGGCAATTTGATGAATTGACAGATAAAGCCGTAGCGGAAAGTTCGGAGTGCCAACATAGAATAATATAATATAACCATGAAAACTGTGCGTTTCTGATATATTCTCGCACGATTTTGTTCTACAAGATATGGAAGAATGAACGGAATAACCACAGAATTAGAGAAAATAATGTATAATACTCGTACAGAAGGCTCATTCTACCACTCGTTCATTCCAAAACTCGCCACTTCGTGGCTCGTTTTTGAATTTTGAACTCGTGGAAGAATATCAATGCCTTCTGCACTTGTATTATAAATAACTATTCTGGCACGTCGTATCTCTGCGAAACTCTTGTGCTGTCCTAGCTGAGCTATGGATTAACAGTTTTCTATCCTTGCCTAGATTCCATCGAGAGATATAGGTTACAAAAAGTGCAGAATTCGTGCTGCCGCCACGTTTTAGGTTTGAGAAAATACGATTTTGTAGATGAGTTTCATTTTTGGTGATATTCATGGTGTATATCATTTATGTTATATTTCCTTTCATTCATTTTGTTTTTTTCTTTATTTCTATTTTGTTGGAGGTTGAGTGGATTAGCTTTCGCTAAACTTCGCCCCTAGAATTTTCCAAATAAAGACTCTATTATTATTGAGTTACGGGGATGCGAAGAGCGGAAAAGTTGTTCTCCCTCGAATCAGATATTGAGGGACCCGAGCGATTTTCCACATTTCCATTTTAAAGCCGGAAAATCGAGGTATTTAGTTTTCATTGGAACACACTGTAGGTATATACTGACCGTCATATAATTGTGACGATTTCACGAAAAATCAACAAATGAATAACCATTAACAAAGTTTCTCGAACAATGTGCACAATTCAGACTGAACTGATGTTAGAAATTCAGAATGGGTGTGCTATATTAATTCTCCAGTTATTATACATTCATGTACATTAAGTCACATACGGACATTTACACATTCTTTGTTCTAATACATAACCGAAGTTATAACAAAGCCCTGTAGGGTGAAGTCGACCCAGCAGCAGGCTGATATTTGGGCCTTTCTCTATCACATCCGTTCAAATCTGAACACGAAACGTTCTCGTAATTGCTACAATGCAATTTTCGTATTTTTATTGGAGAGGTAACTTTGCGCTGTGTGGATAAAATTGGTTCTTTGACAGCAGTATTGAATCAGCCTGACAGGAATAATACAATAAATATAGAACACGTGTAAGTGTATACCGATGACGAATGCAAAAATCACCAATGGGAAAACAAGGGGCACAAAAACGTACGTGGCCGTGCTCATAGTGCAATGAAAGTAATAATCTTGAAAGCGATAATAAAGTCATGAACTATCAAATGGTCCAATTATTTACTTGAAAGAAGAGTAAAATGGTTATTGGTTCATTCTTTTTGGAAAATGTTCGATCTTCGTCTTGGCGACAATTCTGAAATTTCAAATTTTGGAATTCTTGATGAGGTAATTACCCCCAGTTCCCCTCTATATTAGGCCAATTGAAAAGTCCCCGGTCTGATGCATAGATGGCGATGCTAGTATTAAATCCATGGAGGATCCGGTTTATTGTTCCCTGTAAATAATTGAGATGGTCAACCAGATGCTTGAAGACCTATTAGTCTCTTCAAGTGCCAAGGGCATGACAAATTCAATGAATTTACAGGGAACGAATGGTTATTGTACATAATGCACAAAGGATGTGTTATTCTTCTGGGTGTCGAAGAAATGTGTCAGGTCGATTGTAAAACTTAAGAGATTTATTGGGGGGTTGATAAGGTTTGAAGACAATACGGTCATACCACATGTGTTTCATATTTTTTCTCAGGCCCTAGTCCTTCTAGAATATTCGATTCCAGGAACCGCGAAGATCTTTGGGGGCGGTACGACAAAAGATTTCATTGGACTAGGAGATGGTAGGTACTTTCCCTTAAGGGTGTGGTCAAACCGAGACAGGGTAGTTCCAATCGACAGAGAACACAGTTCAAAGTTAAGCCGAAGACGGGAACAGTTCAAGTTAAGCCGAAGACGGGAACTGTCAAGATTAAACCAAAGACGGGTACAGACGGTACAGTTTAACTCAAATCAAAGACGAGATAAGTTCGGTCGGTCAACTTAAGACGTAAGACGAAAAGACGGTTCGCGGACTAGATTAAGACGAGTCGCGAACAAGTTAAAGACGAGACGACCGAAATCTTGAAGTACGACGAAGACGTTTCGAGTTATCAATTAAACGTGTTAAAGACGAAATTCAGTACCGTAGTGGGAAACTTGTAATTAAGACATAATTAAGATCTTCCCAATACCGAGTTTGTACTGTATAATTGTGGCTTTGTAAATAGATGTGAATAATTCGAAAGAGTTTAATTATTACAAATCCAACAAAGTCACGGAGAAAAAGACGAAAGGCCAGGTAATCGAATCATACCTCTAGACGATCGATTAACCAAGCCTACATCCATATGATTTTTAGTTTGTACCAAACTTCAAACGATACGTGTCAACATATAACAGCAGTCCGACCAATAGTTTGTGAGAAATTGCGTTGTGAGTGTAGTAACTTTTGTTATTTGAAAAAAGATGGTAAAAAAAATTTCGTGTGCTGACAAAATATTGCTTTTTGAAGGGAAAAAAATTCAGTTGCAGCAAAATCTTGGCTTGATGAAAAGTTTCCGGCGTCTGCACCAGGAAAATCAACAATCATTGGTATGGTAAGTTTAAACGTGGTGAAATCAGCACCGAAGACGGCGAACGCAGTGGACGCCCAAGAGACTGTCACCGACGCAAAAATAAAAAAGTTCACCAAATAATTTTGAATGACCGTAAAGTGAAGGCATTGTGAAGATATCGTCTGAACGTGTACATCATTTCAGTCACGAATATTTGTACATGAGAAAGCTTTGTGAAAAATGGGTGCCGCGCTAGCTCATAATCGATCAAAAGCAACGATTTAATGATTCTGAGCAGTGTTTGAAGCTGTTTAAATGCAATAAACCTGCATTTTTGCGTCGATATGTGACAATGGATGAAACATGGCTCTATCATTTCACTCCGGAGTCCAATCGACAGTCAGCTGAGTGGACTGCATACAATGAACCGAATCCAAAGCGAGGAAAAACACAGCTGAAAAGGTTATGGCATCAGTATTATGAGATACGCAAAATATAATATTCATTGATTATCTCCAAAAGGGTCTGACCATTAACAGCGATTATTATATAACGTTATTGGATCGTTTATAGGATGAAATCGTTGAAAAACGGCCCTATTTGAACAAAAAAAGGTGCTGTTTCATCAAGAAATTGCGCCGTGCCAAAAATCAATGAAAACAAGGGCAAAATTGCATGAATTAGGCTTCGAATTACTTCTGCATCCACCGTATTCGCCAGATCTGGCCCCCAGCGATTTTTTCTTGTTCTCAAAAGAATGCTCGCTGGTGCGGAATTTAGCGCCAGTGAAGAAGTAATCTTCAAGCAACGACCATGATTGTTAATGATTCTGAGCAGTGTTTGAAGCTGTTTCAGTGCAATAAACCTAAATTTTTGCGTCGATATGTGACAATGGATGAAACATGGCTCCATCATTTCACTCCGGAGTCCATTCGACAGTCAGCTGAGTGGACTGCACACAATGAACCGAATCCAAAACGAGGAAAAACACAACAGTTAGCTGGAAAGGTTATGGGATCAGTATTCTGGGATGCGCAAGGTATAATATTCATTGATTACTTCCAAAAGTCCAGACTATCAACAGCGATTATTATATAGCGTTATTGGGTCGTTTGAGGAATGAAATCGTTAAAAAACGGCCCCATTTGAAAACATTCAATGAAATCAATAGCAAAATTGCATGAATTAGGCTTCGAATTGCTTCTGCATCCACCGTATTCGCCAGATCTGGCCCCCAGCGACTTTTTCCTGTTCTCAGACCTCAAAAGAATGCTCGCTGGAAAGAAATTCAGCGACAATGAAGAAGGAATCGTCGAAACTGAGGCCTATTTTGAAGCGAAAGACAATTCGTACTACAAAAATGGTATCGAAAAGTTGGAAGATCGCTATAATCGCTGTATAATCCTTGAAAGCAACTATGTTGAATAATAAAATCGAATTTTGCCAAAAAAAGTTATTTTACTGTGGTAGACCGAGGAATTTTCAGTTGGCCTGTTATCTGAGCAGTTGGTTTTCAGGGTGGATATCTCAGATTCATCATCTATCACGTCAGGTCTTAGCTTAAATAAATTAAGTGTGCCAGCATCTTTGACCGAACAGAAGTTGAATCTTGAATGCTACAGTTGACTTTTTTAATGAAATTTCCGTAAATATAACCCTACTCTATCCTTCTACTCCCAGCAAAAAAACTAATAACGGAAACTTCTCAACTATAACTCCATAATTATTCAAAATTAATTTCGAACGCAGGAGTTGGAGATCTAATTAATTTGAATCAAGATGAATTTGATTACGTAAATTATGTCGTCAAGTGAATATATATATGCCTACCCAACCTCTTGAAACTTCCCAGGTAGGAAATTCATCGCCTCCCATGCAAAATTTGTGTTAGTTATTTGCCATTTTTTTTTTCAGTAGGTAATGAGTCAAAATTCATATGCCAAATTTCGTAATATCGCTCAAGTGGAATTGAAATTGAGTAATTGAATTCAACCACAAATTCTTCATCACTTCGTCCTTCCTATTCGTTTACTGAATAAAAAAAAAGGATGTACTGTCGTGAAGTTATAAGCTTTTGATCGCTCACTGATTCTTGTTCAGTGTTGCTTGTCAGTTAAATAATAAATATATAGTTTGGTAAAAAACAATTTGCCGAGTATGACAAGACATCTTTTACACTGTGAAATGTTCCCTGTGGCGAAATCTGCTCTAAGCGTCAGGTGCACCTACTAGAGCCGGTCAGAGAGCTTATTGTAAAGTTGGGGCATTGCGCCCAAAAGCTACTGACTTCACTTCAGTGTTCCTCATACTCCCCATACGATTCGCCTTCCTATTTAGAGACAAATTATTATCCTAATTCCTTCTCGACATTACCAAAACTGTGCTTTACAACATCCAACAAATTACAGTGAACAATGATTATATGTAAAGGGTGTTTTTTTTAGAGCTATAGAACTTCAAATTGCAATAAAACAACGATGGATTATTCGATTGACATGAATTTTATTTATCCGCAAGATAATCTTGTGGCATTACATTTTAAATATGATTTCTGGCATATGACCGCCACGGCTGGCTCGGATGTTGTACAATCTGGACGTCCAATTTTCGATTACTTTTTCCAACATTTGTGGCCGTATATCGGCAATAACACGGCGAATGTTGTCTTCCAAATGGTCAAGGGTTTGTGGCTTATCCGAATAGACCAATGACTTTACATAGCCCCGCAGAAAGTAGTCTAGCGGTGTTAAATCACAAGATCTTGGAGGCCAATTCACAGGTCCAAAACGTGAAATTAGGCGGTCACCAAACGTGTCTTTCAATAAATAGATTGTGGCACGAGCTGTGTGACATGTTGCACCGTCTTGTTGGAACCACAGCTCCTGGACATCATGGTTGTTCAATTCAGGAATGAATAGGATTAGTAATCATGGCTCTATACCGATCACCATTGACTGTAACGTTCTGGCCATCATCGTTTTTGAAGAAGTACAGACCAATGATTCCACCAGCCCATAAAGCGCACCAAACAGTCAGTTTTTCTGGATGTAACGTTGTTTCAACATACACTTGAGGATTAGCTTCACTCCAAATGCGGCAGTTTTGTTTGTTGACGTAGCCATTCAACAAAATAAAAAAATGGACGTAGTGCGCGATACGTATTCCGCACAGAACCATTATTTTCGAAATGAAATTGCAATCTCATTTTGGGCCCATTCGACGAATCTACGCCTTACTTGATGATCGTGAGTCTATTCATGATGAATTGCCAAACCAAACTGAGAATAAATCACTTGACAGCTGTTAAATCGGTCGCCATCTTGAACAGTAATGCCAACTTAAAGTTATATACCTCGAAAAAAAACACCCGTTACTATGCAATACATCCTATTTATCCATCAAAAGGATTCGACTAGTTTTCTCCTGAACAAATTCAATTATTCCTTAGTTAATAACATTCATATTACCACAGAGCACTTCCTGATTACAATCAAGGTCAGTTGTTACATTCTCCATTATAAAGAAGCTAGTAAGCAAATGTTCAATTCATAAATTTGGCAATTGCATGAACTTCAATGCTCTAAGTGAGGAAAATTCATTGAATGGAGATTTTTTTTGTATTTTAACAGCGCGCGCGGGTCCAAGTGACTCTTCCATTAACCCATTTCAGGATTGTCTCGCAAACAGCCTTCCAAAATTAAATTATCAACGAAAGAATACCTATTCTGTCATAATTGAGTCATTACTGCAAACAAATGTGCCCATATGAAAACATGCCTTGTTGAACTGTACACTTTTCCATTGTTACTGAAATAGCATTCTATCCCGAAGGCTATGACCCCATTTCACTCGTTCCGAAAACGACAAATTCCTGGTGATCGCCCATTGACTAAAATTGTTTCTTTTTATCCGTGAATTCCGGATTGTATTTCGGAAATATTTTTTCACAGAACCAATTCAGGATTTTTTCATTGAAACTCTTGAAAAAAGATGAGTGTCCTCGAAATCATGTCAAGTATGGAAAGGACTAGCTAATTATTTCAATGTTTTCAGTTTTTCCATACCTCTCGTTGTCGATAAGTGGATTATTGGTCTATATTCATGCTGAAAAATATCTGGTGAAAAATCAGATGGCAGAAAATTCGAAGAATATTGTGCGTTGGATGACGTAAATCGGATTACTCTGGTGCATAATCCCGCATATACGTTAAGCCTTGGATGGACATCCTTGGAAATACAAATAGAATGAGTGAGGACAAATATTATTGTCCATTCGGTCAAGTTAAGCCTTGGAGATCCCAGATTCTGTGAAGAAAGTAAGAGTAATAATTGATTCTGAACGTTTTTCTAATTATGTTAATAACATTAGGAGAATTTGTTCTTATAGACCTGACAATGAAGTATGTATCAAAAATTGAATTTTTGAAATACAGATTTTGATTGTTATTATAAGTTGTGCTTCCTTCCATCAATCGAAAAGTACTAATATTAGCTGTATTATATATCCGAAAAATAGAATTAGGGTGGAAAATAAAATGTTTCATAGTTTATTAAGTTAAAAATAAACTTTTTTTTTCTTCTCATTCATTTTTTATAGCTATGTCATTCATTCAATTAAAATTTTCAATAATTGAAAGAAGTGACAAAGAAATTATTCACCAAAATGATGGTGGATATAAGGATATAAGGACTGAAGACTGTTGTATATCACAGGAGGAGCAAGGTTGGCGCAAAATAGATTCCATATTCATTATAAGGCAAATAGTGGAACAATCCATTGAATATGCTAAACAGGCATTTATGTGTTTCATAACTCTTATTACAGCTTTTCATGAAGTGGAACTAATGTAAAGCAAAGATATTCCAAACAAACTTATAAACAACAACACTCAGTAACAATCTTAGTAAGCGGCAACATATCCGAAGATGTATCGCCAGGATACTATACAAGGGAATTTTTTAAGTCCTTCAATGTTCAACTCAGTAATGGATCAAATAATTGAAATCGGTCCCACGCTATAAAGTGCATATGGGTGTAATTAAAATATAATGTTATGCTCATGATGCCGTTATTATATCAGAAAACAATCAACAAACACACTTTCCTATATGCACCTCATACCATAAGTAAACAATTGAACATGAGCATACCATAGAAAATACCAAATCGATAGTAATTAACAAGTAACCTTCAGATGCGAGCTAGTGGTGGACACCAAAACCCATAGAGCAGGTTATGGTCTTCAATAACCGAGATTTTCGCAAATCAAGACATATCAAGAGAAGTGAGAAGCCAAGTAAACAAGGCTGATAGAATTTCAGGATGCTTAGCGTATGTAATATGGAACAACAAATATTTGAGCATGATAGTGAAAGAAAGAGTCTACAAAACTTGTGTTAGACCGATCCTGTTATATAGAATAGAGGCAAGAATTGATAATGTTATCAATTCGTTTCCGTGAGAACTACTGAAGGTTTTTTCTTATTGGTTAATCGCCGTGCAATTTACTTCACAAATGCTGCTGTATTGGTTGTTGATCGTGTTTTCTGTTTACGGTAAAGTAAATCGCACAGTTTCAAGTTGCACAGTGCGAGATGTCCAAATTTCGTCACTTTCTATAGGGGGAACAGATTAAGTTATATTTATATATAAAATGACAGACCCACGTCCTCCTTTTGCTTCTTTCTACATGCAGATTTAGTGAATATTTTCAATATTTTTTCTGTTATAGTATTCAATAAATTTCTATTCAGCTCTGTTATGTTAAATTTTTACTCAATGCAATTCAAATGAAGAACAGTTATATTTTTTTCCTCTATTTTTGAGCGAATCTCATAAACACAACCGAGCAACGCATTCATTGTCAATTTCACAGCCAATATTCTTCAAATGGACTGATAAGCAATAACTCTAACTAGCCAACCATAAATTTCAACAGAGAAACAATAAAGGGGAATTCTATGGTATGGATTTATTGCATTGTCATGAATGGATTCGAAACTCTAACCCAAATGCATGCAAACCGACCGTTTGAAGTCGTAAAGGGAATGTGACACCTTTATATAACAAAACACTGCTAATTTTACACCATGGTTCATTATTTCAACTCCTATTTCAACATAACTCAAACATGACAAAGATACTATTGATTGATGTAAAAAAAAATAATACCAATAAGTATCGGACAAAGGGTAATAATTTTCATAATATGATATCCAAAAATTTCAATACTCAAAATGGAAAAGAGGGCTTTGGTGACGAGTATGGAAAAGTTAGTAACTATATTTCACAATCTTCATTTGGACACGTTTTAAATCAAAAATGTACCGACCTTAACTAAGAATTTCAAATATATTAACGCCTGAAAGTCATCGAAAAGATTCAGCAATAAGGAAATTGGGTGTTGACCAGCGTTTGTTTGCTTGTGAACAGCTGCTTCTGCATCGCATTGTGATTAGAGAAGGAAATAGGTTCATTACGATATTCCCAAGCGAAGAAAATCATGGGGATATCCCGGCCATGCTTCCACGTTGACGGCCAAACCGAGTATTCACGGTTTCAAGGTCATGCTCAGTATTTGGTGGGACCAGCTCGGCGCAGTGTATTATGAGTTTTTAAAACCGACTGAAACAATCACAGGCGATTATTATCGAACGCAATAAATGCGTTTGCGCTGAGCATTGAAAGACAATTGGCCGCAATACAACGAGAGACAAAATAAAGTGATTTTACAGCATGATCATGCTCGACCCCATGTTGCGAAACTGGTCAAGACATACTTGGGAACATTGAAACAGGAAGTACTACCCCAACTGCCGTATTTGCCAGGCGTTACTCCCTTAGACTATCACTTGTTTGGATCAATGACACACGGCTTGACTGATCAGCACTTCTAATGGAGAGATAAAAAATTGGATCGATTCGTGGATCTCTTCAAAAGATGACCAGTGTTTTCAACGCGAAAGATGATAGAAAGGAGTGGTCAGCGATGGACAATACTTTGAATCATAAATGTATAAACAGTTTTCTACAATAAAGCCTCGAATTTCGGAAAAAAGGCGGAATTAAATTTGTACGCCTATGTATTTGCGAAGTTGTACGCCTATGTATTTCTCATTTTCATTCTCCCTATATATCAACTTGTCGAATAATGATGGATGGCATTTCATTTGCCAAATGGAAAAGAAAAAGTGAAACATCGGTTTGAAGGAGTAGAGACCTGAAACAATCTATTTTTCAGAGAAGCGAATGAAAATCTAACGTTTCTATATGTCAACAACGTATCACGGCAGGTTCGGAAGTAGAAACCTTCTTATTGAGTGAGATAATCTTACTCGAGAAACGTGAAATTGCAGTCGAGCTAGAAAGACGTTCGACATTGATGAATTACAGAGCCTCCATGTACTTACCAGATTACTCTTATCTTGAGACATTCCCAAGAATAATTATTTTACATTCCTCATCTTGATGGAAAATCGGATATCTGATGAAGTTCTGTGAAGGGTTAACAGTCGAGGAATTGAATACAGTCGATATAAAATGACACTTGTATATCTCTTATTCAATCATATCTATTATATGTCTCCGTCTTCTCCAACTAGAAGTAAGTCAAAACGGCAATGTGAAGAAAATAAATTCAAAACTCGAAATTCTAAATCATGAAATTTCTTTGGAAGTAATCAACAAGGTAACATACCTGAGCGTTCACTCACAAGAGATAATATACCGAATAGACAAGTCTAGGGCAGTTTCCAATCGCCTCAAGAATACTTTATGCAATATGCATCTGAATACAGACTTGAGAGCAGAAGTTTTGAAGTGCTATGTATTTTTCACACATCTTTATGGAGTAGAAGCCTGGACAGAAGTTACATGCAGGCGATTGGAAGCCTTCTATAAATGTGGTGCTACCGGCGAATACTCAGGATTTTGTAAATTCGAAAACTTAGGTAGTTGTAAACAAAACGCCATCGAAATATTAGTCGATTTGTGTCTGCATCATTGAGTTATTCTCGATTAAACATGTCAGCTAACGAGCCGAATGCTCGTCATTTGCAGAAGGCTTTAATTTTTTGCTTCAATATGAAAAAATCTGCGGCTGAGGCTCATCGTATGCTCTCACATAACTATGGTGAGGCCGCTATTACCGAAAGAACGTGCCGAGAGTGGTTTCAACGCTTCAAGAACGGTGATTTTGACGTCGAAAACCAGTATGGCGGTGGAAGAGAGACAGTTTTCGAAGATGCCGAATTGCAGGCATTACTTGATCAAAACTCGTGCCAAACGCAACAAGAATTGGCATGATGAACAACGAAGACATACTTAAAACGTTGAAATGGGAAGTTCTACCCCACCCACCGTATTCTTCAGATTTGCTCCCTCGGTATATAACTTATTTCGATCAATGGCACACGGCCTGGCTGACCAGCATTTTTGGTCTTATAAGGAAGTGAATAATTGATTCGATTCGAGTATCGCTTCAAAAGATGACCAAATTTTTCAACGCGGTATTCATACGCTGCCCAAAAAATGGGAGAAAAAGTGGCCAGCGATGGATAATACTTCGAATCATAAATGCATGACAAGTTTTTTACAATAAAGCCTCTAATTCCGGAAAAAAAAAAACGGTGGAAGCAAAGTTGTACGCTTATGTAAAAATCATCAAATCATGCAAATAGTCATTTATTTTTGAATATTCCTCGTTTTTGGTATTTTTCCACCTGTTTTCCCAAGCTTGAGTCGGTGGAAATGTCATTGGTCAGCTGTAGACGGTTTTTCGTCAAGAATGGAAACTTGACATTTGATTTTGCAATTCGCTTCATCTCTTCAGCCTGTTTTATGCGAGCTACCAAAATCCGATGTTTTTGCCACTTTTATTGTGTTGAGTCTGGATAAAAAATACAGCAGTTCCCTCCAACATGAAGGCCTGATTCCAGACTTGGATCTTGCCCCTGAAACTTTCTAATTCAATCACAATAGGGCTTTTTTCGGAGACATCCTGTTTGTAAATATCCCTGTTTCGGTATTAGGTGGCAGTAATCCACTTAACACCGGCTCCTTTGGTTCCTCAGGAGTGCCACCATTAATGTCCAGTCCGTATACTAGTAAATTGTGCTTTCTAAGTCGCTTCAGCTAATCACCTCTTTGAACAGCTCTCAATTGTGGGTTTCTAAATTCTAAATCTACAATTCCATTTTCGTTTTCCTCCAATGTTTTTTTCTCCTTGGACTCATCGAATCTCATAAGACTGTGGGTCTCAGATGCTCCAATATTCGTAGTCAACTCATAAAAAAAAATTTTGATTTTTTTTTCAGCGTTTCAAGCAGAACATTCAACATGCTTGTCATCTTCAGAGATAAGATACGGGGCTGCTTTTATTATGTCATATGCAGAATAATCGCTCAGCGCCCTGCAAATAGTCAACTCAAAGGCTTTGATGAGCACCACCCCCTCTCACAAAACTGGTTGGACGGTTTTCAGAATTTAAATAACCCCCTCATATATCAAAGTGATTGAGTTTTCAGGATGTGACATGATCCTCTTAAGGGTCGTCATGTGGAGAACAATAAATTCTGTGACAGAATTTGCAAATCTGATCAGTATGCATATGAACGCAGGAATGAAAACATTCCAAAACTGACTGCTATATGACAATCATATCTAGTTACCCTGTGTCATATTCCGTTTTTAGGTTTCCTATTGATTCATTTGAAATCATGAATTGAATAGGCTCTCTCCCTTTGGGAATACTTTTTCTCGTTAGGAAAATCTCTGAACTGCATAATAGAAGATCTAAATCTACGATTACGAGCGGATCTTTTAGGGTAGAAAAGAGATAATTTCCTAAAATTTTTCATTCAGCTTTTCTTTCACCCTAGGGCAACATCTTTTGAAATATGTTTTCCTTCATACCTCACCACCGCTTTTATAAATATTGTAATTCGAACTGAAAGGAGAAATGGTATGGAGGATGATGAGGTTTTCTCAGAATGGGAAAAAAATGAGAAATTCTTTGATTAATATCTTTCAATTTGAAACAGATCTTTGAATCCAGTAGTACAGTTTTTTCACTTCTCCTCATACAATCGAATTTTTTTTTCTTGTTTTAGAAGTTTACAATAAAATGGATTTCTTAGAAGTCATTTCAGTTTTCATCATTTTTGAAATGTTGAATCCCTTAAAATAGAAACTCTCAGCATGAAAAAATTATTTCTTTTTTTTTGTGAGTACCTACTTACTCTAAGAATCAGATTTTAGCTTGCATTGTTCATCAGAACTGAAAAACATGGTGTATATACAGGGTATTTATAATATAAATAAGAAATCAGAAATTCATTTTTTTTCGATCAATAAAAAAATAGCACTCTGTAATAATTTTTAATCATATTTGAATGCAGATATTAAAAGAGCCGAAAAATGCTTTCATATCCATCCATCAAATGGGATGATACTAATTCTCATCGTTATTCTACTACCACATGAATGTAATCAATCGATTTTCGCAGGCTTCAATACTGTTCGTACTGAGTACATGTAATTTTCAAATTTAAAACTGAAAACGGTATGCGATTGGGTTAAAATCATTATTGGAGAATTTTTGTTCATAGAAATGTACATTCGAGTTTATGAAAATATTGTATCGCGAAAATTTCAGTTGCGTAATCGGAGTTTTCCTTTTGTTGAGAGAAAAAACAATCAATCTGATTGTTCTTAATATCTGAATCATACTTTTATTGGCCTAGATCTTTATTTTCTTCAGGGGTTATGGAAAAAAATTTTGTTTACGACAACGTTAAACCAAATCTGTATTGTCAAAAAAGGTTTGATAACGAAATTTGAACCAAGTTACTCGAAAAAATAGTATTTTTTATTACCGATTGTTCTTACCTTATACAGGGTGGTCCTGAATTGGATGTACGAAGCAAAATGAGAAAATCTTTGGATCATTTTGAAAATTAAAAGTCCTATAAACATGGGCAAAATATTTGTTTTCGAAATATGTACAGGGTGTTTCTCGTAGTCTTACTTTTTGGTGATGCTTGAACCAGTTTATCGAAACAGGGTCATTATAATAATTTGAATTTTCCTGAGGATTATTAGAGGGCATTTTGAAATTTCTTTCTCGAAATCGGTATCAGATACGCCTAAACTACAAGAAACCAAAATGTTTTACTGGACCAGAGTTTCTTTTGAGATTCTTCTGTGGTTCATCAAAAGAAAGTCTGAATGAAAGGAGTGGGCACTCTTTCAGGAAAAATATCATCATATAGATTCGCATTCAAATTAGCATGTCTCATAATGAAAGCTAAATATAGAGGGTGTTCCTAAGTTGAATTTACAAAGGAAAATAAGAGATTACTTGAATATTTTTGAGAAAAAAGTCCTATAAACATGGAAACGCAAAGGCTTTGGTTCCGAGATACAGGGTGTCCTATTTTTTTTGTGATGATAACACCAGCTTATCGAATCTTTATCAATCATCGCTGAATATTGACTAAATACGTACTAATCCTTTTAATAACTTCATTCATTCAAGCTTACTTATGGATCTCTGTGAAAATTTGGATTTTCTTAGGATTACTAGAGAATTGTTCGTATTTTTTTTCTAGAAATCGTTAGCATATACGACAAAACTACAAGACACCAAAAAGTGTAATACTGGAACAAAGTTTCATTCTACATTTTTCTAAACTACCAGTGGTCCCCCCAAAAAAAAAAGGTTCTATATGGAACAAGCGGGCATTGTTTAAGACAAAAGATCACCCGGTAGATTTGGATTCAAAGTTAGCATATCACATGATAAAAAAGTTGAAATTGGAATATCTATGCCTAAGTTAAAATGAATAGTTAATGAAAACTTGAGAAAAATTAAACTTTAATACCCTGTATCTCGGAAATAAAGCCAATGGTCAATTTTTTTTTTTGAAAATGATCCAGGAAATCTTTAATTATTGTTTGCACCTCCAATTCAGTCTGGATATGAATGTATCCTCCTTGGAGTTGAATAATAATAAAATAAATTTCCCCGGTAAAAATATATATTTCCAAAAG
Organism: Harmonia axyridis; assembly: GCF_914767665.1. Lineage (NCBI taxonomy): Eukaryota > Metazoa > Arthropoda > Insecta > Coleoptera > Coccinellidae > Harmonia > Harmonia axyridis. The sequence continues at coordinate 9,833,450 of NC_059507.1, forward strand.
ATTGAACTATCGAACAAGAAAACGCAACAAAGCGTAGACGTAAGACTTTTATATTGAATATCAATCATCAAAGAGATGCCGAACTGACGACAAATTGTGGCCTTTCATCATGTCCGATTCAATAACATCAAAAAAACAGTCTTACCGCAATCGCTTCGAACATTCGCACCGCTTCAGAAAATAACCGCACACTTTTCCAGTTGCACCTTCATCTAGAGCTCCTTCAAAAGAGCGCTTGACGCAAACTGAACTGAAATTTTACGCTCTCCAGAGGTTGGAGCATGCGAGAAGCAAGAGTTACTGAGGGAAATCTGTCAAAGTGGAGGCGCGTTGGAAGGAAATCGAGTCTATTCGATACTGTCTATTATCCGATAATTCTTCCGGAATAACTCGAAATGGTAGTTCTCCAAACAATGAATTTTGTTTGGCGATTTCGACTGTAATGAGAAAATGGAAATGGAGTGTTTTCCTCTAATGCCCGAATATTTCCTGAATTTTTTCGTGCAGTAGCTGTTCCGACAAAATCAATAAAATTTCTCTTATAAGAAGAGTAAAGCTCTATTTGAAAGGCGGCAATTCGGCACAGTTTGTTGGCCTCCTTTCATATTTCATCCTTGATTCTCAAAAACCAAATGAGGTTGTTCCTCTCCACTGCGATTGTCAATATTCCTGCAATAAAAATCTCCAAACCGCCTTCACAAAGCCGCGACACTTTACTAAACACGTGATTGCCCAACCAATACAAGCAGAATTCCCTATTAGCCTCATCGAAACAAGGATGAAATCATTTTATATTGAAATATTGTATCTTTGTGAACAAAGACAAGGAACAATAATCGTAATGTTTTTTTTTTCTTTGAGTGGGTGCCTATTGTGGAGGTAATGTTTTTATTGATGCTTCTTTAGCAGGAGCAAAGAAAAATTAATAACCTCAGGCAACAAAATCACTCGCACCAGCCCTGAATTTGGCCATAGTTCTTCAATAGCAATTCAAGCGACATATGAAATGCCCTCTTTTAGATGATTAATTACTTGTTTCTATTTTTTTCCTCATTGTTCTATTTCTCTTCAGCAATGTATGTACTGAGATTCTCATTTCATTAATCCCCTATGGACCATTCTGGTGTAAGTCATGAGAAATATAATAAAGAAGTGATAGATATACGTGGCTGCAGCCAATAAGAGTTACCAAAACAGCACCCGGTGGAACGTGGACTATTTTAGCCAATAGAAACAACCAAATCGAAACATTCTGGTTCAAAAGACGGGGTTCATTGAAAGTACTCTTAGGACATAAATATCCTGGCTCTTAATGAATTACTCTAAATGTGGACATCCCTTGTATGTATATTTTTTTGTATCTTCAACATTTCTTTTGTATTATGTCCTTTTAACTGTTGTACTTTGAGTTTTTTTATGCAACTGCTTCGAATTTTCCGGAATAACTCGAAATGGTAGTTCTCCAAACAATGAATTTTGTTTGTCGATTTCGACTGTAATGAGAAAATGGAAATGTTTTCCTCTAATGCCCGAATATTTCCTGAAAATTTCCTTACAGTTGCTGGTCCGACAAAATCAATAGAATTTTTTTTGTTGAAAGAGTACAGTTAACAATGTTGAATTTGGGCAAATGACGTTAGAGGTCAAACAGTGAAGCGACCGTTATTTGAGGGGCGGCAATTCGGCACAGTTTGCTTGCCGCCTTGCGGCCAGCATTTCGTCATTGATTCTCAAAAACCAAATAAGGCTTTCCAACTCCACTTCGTTTATCAATATTTCCTGCAATAGAAATCTCCAAACCGCCAATACTAAGCCGCAACACTAGTATGGTATGCTAAGTTTAAACGTGGTGAAATGAGCTCCGAAAATGGCGAACGCAGTGGACGCCCAAAAAAGGCTCTCACCGACGAAAAAAAAACAAAAAAGTTCACAAAATAATTTCAAATGACCGTAAAGGGAAGTTGATCGAGATAGCAGACATTGTGAAGATATCATCTGAACGTGTACATCATATCATTCACGAATATTTGAACATGAGAAAGCTGTGTGCAAAATGGGTGCCGCGCTAGCTCATAATCGATCAAAAGCAACGATTTAATGATTCTGAGCAGTGTTTGAAGCTGTTTAAATGCAATAAACCTGCATTTTTGCGTCGATATGTGACAATGGATGAAACATGGCTCTATCATTTCACTCCGGAGTCCAATCGACAGTCAGCTGAGTGGACTGCATACAATGAACCGAATCCAAAGCGAGGAAAAACACAACAGTCAGCTGAAAAGGTTATGGCATCAGTATTATGAGATACGCAAGATAGAATATTCATTGATTATCTCCAAAAGGGTCTGACCATTAACAGCGATTATTATATAACGTTATTGGATCGTTTATAGGATGAAATCGTTTAAAAACGGCCCTATTTGAACAAAAAAAGGTGCTGTTTCATCAAGAAATTGCGCCGTGCCAAAAATCAATGAAAACAAGGGCAAAATTGCATGAATTAGGCTTCGAATTACTTCTGCATCCACCGTATTCGCCAGATCTGGCCCCCAGCGATTTTTTCCTGTTCTCAAAAGAATGCTCGCTGGTGCGGAATTTAGCGCCAGTGAAGAAGTAATCGTCGAAACTGAGGCCTATTTTGAAGCGAAAGACAAATCGTACTAAAAAAATGGTATCGAAAAGTTGTAAGATCGCTATAACCGCTGTATCGCCCCCTAAGGCAACTATGTTGAATTATAAAATCGAATTGTGCAAAAAAAACATGTTTCACAATGGTAGACCTGGGGACTTTTCAATTGGCCTGTTATATCAACGTGAAACATGTACAGCGCTGAATAATTATCAAAAGGATCGATAATATGATTGCTGTTATTTCTTCAGGTTATTTCAACCTGAAGAAATGAAACAATTAATTATGCTGCCATCATCTAATGATCACTTCCGACAGTGGGAATGACATAATGCTATGTTCTACTTACTCTTCTCCTAACAAGAGAATCATTCTTCTTTTTCTACATTCCGCCGGCAGCTAGTTCCTTATTATCTCAGAGTTTTGCTCGACATATATGTAGGATGAGAGTTATTCGATTCCTTCTTGAAGTTCTGTAATTACTGAAAGTCTCAGATCCTTACTGGGACTGCTTTCTAATAAAGTGTCATATATATTGAATTTCCTTTTCTTTGTTAATGTTTGAACGACTTTGAAACATGATTGAGCTTTTTTTGTTCTCCCTACTTCAAAAATTCAAAATTGTTATCTTTTTTGTAGTGTGTTTGTTTCATCATTATTTGAAATTTTTTCTTTGATTTCACTGAGGAAACTCCATACTAAATTAACAAAAAGTTTTGTTATTTTAGTTTATTAATTCATTAATCCTTTACTCGATTTATATAGATTTTGATTAGATATAGGATTTTTGTTGGCTAATTCCTGATATTTTAGCAATTTGGAATTATATTTTTGGATAAAAAAGTATATATCAAGAATTTATATCAAATAGTGAAAATTTTGGCAAAATATAAATTTTCAGATTCCAAACTTACCGGACGTCAAGTCTCGAGATATCTGATGTTCATCTCGACTACTAAAAATCTAATTAAGCAAATCATTTTATTTTAAAAGAAAATGCTTCAGAACGTTTTTGATCTCAGCTTTCTGAGAATTGAAGTAAATGGTTTCCTCCCCTACCAAAGGTTAAATGCTCCCTACGCCATCATGGTAACACAATTCTCCGGAAATCCATTTCAAGATTATTAATGGTGTTTTTTCAGCTTTGTTATCCATAAAGCATTGTCAGCGATTTTTCATTAGGGGATATATTCAGTTGAAATTTAATTTTTTTGCGTGTTTACTTCTGCATAAGTAATCTGCATCAGTTGTTCGCTGAACAATATAAATTACAGGAGAATTATCCAAAGCGGAAACGAATGAAATCAATGATTTCGTCTCACTTTATTTTTCTATTTTCTTCGGAGAAAAATTAATTAGCTTCGCAGATTTACAGTTTGAAATGCTTGACATGGAAAATACTTGACGCCGATTCTTCTCCTTTGTTTTTCAGCCACGTTCACATTATCGTTGATAATTGCTACTTCAAACCATTCGATATATGGTTCATTCAATTTTAACCCATTTTGGTCTATTATTTTCAATAAACTTTTCAAATCTGAAACATATTTCGACTCTCCTGCAATTTCCACAGTTTCAGAATGGGAAAATTGAATAATAGTATGAAAACTTCGAACCTCCTCCATATAGCGAATTTTATTTGGAATATACATAACATAACAGCTATTTGCATGAAAATTGGTACAAAAATATTTAGTACTTATTCTTCATAAGTCTATTAATTAAAAATTTTTGAGATTTAGAATATGATCTATCTAAATTTGTCACTGTATCACAATTCATATCAATTTATTTCGTTGAGCATATTCAGTAGAACTGTGGAATAGATCATAGATCTCGGTGAAAAGTCACTTTGATCACGATTCAGAGTAAATAGAAAAAACACCTGTTGGTCCTGAGCCCTTCTGGTAGCTTGGAAAAGACCAATACAAAGCAGCGGTCCAACAATGGGAGAGGGTCAATAAGAAAATCCTCTGGAGGAACACTCCAGGTCTTGGGGGAGGATAAGGAAAAAAAAATTTCTCCAAAAAGTTTTCTTACTCATTATAAGATTGTAATATATAAGGTTGTAACATATAATGGATATTCCTCTTGAGCGGGATATATCTCCTTAATCCCCCCCTTGGGTACGCTACTGCAACTTTCAACAATTCAATACATTGATCTCTTGTTTATTGTTTCCTTTCACGGCTCTTCATTGCATCGAGACGCTGAAAGGTTAAGGTAGGTTCGCATGAATGAAATGCGAGAGCCAGAATAGTCTCAAGTCCAATGTAGTGGAAATTCTTGTGAAAACTTGTTTTCTCACCGACTGAGTACGAATGAAAAGAAACAATGAACTCGCTTACGTTCGGTACATTCGAAGAAAAAACTTTATTCATAATATCCGTTGAACTTTTTAGAAGTGTGTTTAAAAGTGGAATGTTTATAGTGGCTGCGGTACACCAAATTTACGATACTCTTGTTTCTCAGTCAGTAAAAACAACGAAAAATAGAAGGAGGCTAATTATAATGTTTGAGAATATCCAATAATTCATTGAGAACTACAATCGTTTCGTCAACTAGATTTCATTAGATTATCTTTCTATTTAACATCAATTCACATAAAAACATAGAAGGTAAAACGTGGCATTTCTGAATCTTCCAGAATATCATGCAAAAAGTCTCGGTAATAGTTTTTATTCAGGTCTGTCTGGTCGTTGAATAAAATATGTTTTTATCATATACCTATTTACTTCCAATGCTTTTGAAAGGTTCAATATATACCTTGAATTTCTAATGGGGAGAACATTAGAACTTCGTTCAAAATTGTGTCCGGTGTCCTAAATATACTGGTAGTTGGAATTTTCCATGGTTAGATATTAATATTCCTTCATCCTATATTCGAAAGATCTTTAAGTTTGACCTTCTATTTTATTGTATAGAGATCGAGTCCTAAAATTACTCATTGAATGTTATTATAGATTCATTCCATCGCTTATTTCATTTACCATTTTCCAGATTCGATGAAGGTAGAAAGTTTCTGGCTATTATCATGTTATATTGAAGCAAGCCAGCCTCTTTTTAATTTTTTATTTTTATTTAGGGCATTTATTATAGCTTCGAATGTGAAAAGTACATGGTTCTGTGCAAAGCCTTTTCTTGGAGTTAAAGGACTACGCAGCCAGTAATCCTTGAAGAAAACGTAAAGAATTCAGTGGAATATGAAATTGAATAGAGAGGTGATTTTTTTATTTTTGTTTGTTACTTCTGAAACTAGACGAAACTCTCTCATCCGAAATGGGGTAGCTCATATATCATATTTCCACAAGTCTGGGAATGATGTTGAATATCCGGCACTCCCGAAGTGCATAAAAGTTTAGGGTAAATTTTCAACGAAACCTTGAAACATATCAAGGCAGCCGGCTGCGTTTTAAGTCCTCGAAACCAATCCCCACCAACCATTTCGTTTTCACACCCTTGAGTGCAATCTGATCTGAACGTTACTGTGGAAAAAAAAACTCGAATTTGGCAGAGAAAGGCCTCATTTTACTCGCTAATTCGATTCTACCCTTACCCGAGATACGACTAAAGCGTTTAGTCTCACATAATTTATTTACAAGAATTCATTTGGTGAACGGCTTAGATGAAATTAATCGAGAGGAGATTTGATGAAGGGCTGAAGGTGGAGAAGTTCAGATAGGATCGTTCAATCGACTGACAGTCGAAAGAAAGGCCTCTTATTTTGATGGTTCATATCCATGACGAAGGAAGATTAATTATGCTTTATGATTTTCTTTAACGATTCCGGAAGTGGAATTTTCCGGAATTGCAATGCATTGTGTAGGCTTGGTTAATCGATCGCCTAGAGGTATGATTCGATTACTCGGCCTTTCTTTTCTTCTTCTCCGTGACTTTGCTCTGGTTTGTAATTAAACACTTTTAATTTTACACGTCTTTTTACAAAGCCACGATATTACAGTACAAATACAGTATATACGGTACTGAATTTCGTCTAAAACTCGTCGAACGTTTGTAGGCTTGGTTAATCGATTGTCTAGAGGTATGATTCCACTTCTCCTCCATGACTTTGGTTGGATTTGTAATAATTAAACTCTTTTTAATTATTTACATATATTTACAAAGCCACTCTTCAGTACAAGCGCAGTAGATACGGTACTGAATTTCGTGTTGAACTCGAGTGTTAATTACTCGAAACGTCTAAGCATATCACGTCTTCGTCTTTAATTCTAGTTTCGGTCGTCTCGTCTTTAACTCGTTCGTGACTTGTCTTAATCTAGTCCGCGAACCGTCTTTACGTCGAACGTCTTAAGTTGACCGACCGAACTTGCTCTTAACTCGTCTTAGACTTAACTTGAACTGTCCACCAGCTGGAACTTACTGACCTCCCCTGAATATCGACTTCCCTTCTTCCGGCTTGTCCACACCCTTAGCACCACTCCGATATCGGGGGAAAGTACCAAGTACCACCCCATGTCCAATAAGAGTTTTGCCATACCGCCCACAAAGCTCTTCGCGGATTCCTGGAAATTGAATATTCTCGAAGGACTAGAACCTGATACACATATGTGACACATCTGGTACAACCGTCTTGTTTTCTATCTTTCCTAACCCTAGTAAATCTCCTAAGATTTACAATCGAGTAATCGACCCGACATGTCTTCGACATCTCGAAGAATTAACACTTCCTTTGACCTTTTTACAAGAAGCAATTGGTTCCATGTAAATCCATTGAAACTGTCATGCCCTCGATAATTGAAGAAACTAATAGGTCTGCAAGCATCCTGTTGACATTCTCAATTATTTACAGGGAACAATAACTGTATCCTACATGTTAATTACTCGAATATCCCGTCTTCGTCTTACTTTAAGTTTCGATCGTCTCGTCTTTAATTCGTTCGCAACTCGTTTTATTCTAGTTCGCGAATCGTCTTTTCGTCTATACGTCTTTTTTTAGAGCCTCAACGGACCGATAACTAACTCTGAACCTAGCTTCGACTTAAGCTCACTTAGACTGAACTCTTCTCTGGCTATCGACTTCCCTTCTTCCAACTTGACTACACTCCTAGCATCACCCCGATATCGGGGGAAAGTACCAAGTACCACCCCTAGTCCAATAAGACGTTTGCCGTACCGCCCACAAAGCTCATCGCGGATTCCTGGAAATCGAATATTCTCGAAGAACTAGAACCTGATACACAGATGTGACACACCTGGTACAACCGTCTGGTCTTCGATCTTTCCTAACCTCAGTAAATCTCTTAAGTTTTACAATCGGCATGACACATCTTCGACACCCCGAAGAATTACACATCCTTTTTACATTATATGTACAATAACAATTCGTTCTCTGTAAATCATTGAAACCGTCATGCCCTCGACACTTGAAGAAACTAATAGGTCTCCAAGCATCCTGTTGACCATCTCAATTATTTACAGGGAACAATAACTGGATACTACATGTTAATTACTCGAATATCGTGTCTTCATCTTACTTTAAGTTTGGATCGTCTCGTCTTTAATTCGTTCGCGACTCGTTTTATTCTAGTCCGCGAATCGTCTTTTCGTCTATACGTCTTTTTTCTGTCGAATATCAACAATAAAATTATGATTTTTGTTGAAATTTGTTTTGTTTAATCTTCAGAGGTTTTTCAAAAAAATGTTATACCATATACCCATCTTAATTTTCATCATAGAATCACCCCCTTCCTTTTTTCAGTGTTATTCAGATACACCCTGTATACTGGTTGTTTCTAAAATGGAGTTATAAACGAATATTCGATGCAGAAATCAATAATAAACAATATTTTAAGTTCTGAAGTAAGACGAGCAGTCAGAACGACATACTGCATGAAGACTTTACACTTCACTGTACCAGGTTTTTCACCATAATTTGACCCCCCCTTTAACTTAAGTACTAAAAGAGGTACAAAAAAATGTTTTCTACAAAAGTTTCACGAAATCGACTAGTGTTTTTAAAAATGATTTCACAAAACGAAATATATACATTGATTTCAACTTTATTTTTTTCAAATGGAACACCCTGTATATTTTTCTATATTTCACTAGCTCTTTTTCCCCTGATTTCGAATATATTACATATGTTTGGCCTATCTCACTTATTCTGAGTACCACAGACTTTCAAATTTCAAGAACCACCTGTCAAGCTAAGTGATCAGTTTTCAAGTGGAAGGCTGCGATAATTCAAAGTGCCCTTTTTGAGTTAGCATATATGACATACGTTTGTCATTGAATGAAACTATTCATCGAATATACACTATAGAAGCGGAAAAATTTGAAATATATTCACTTTATGTGAAGAACAATATAAATAAGAAAGCTACAAGGAGAGAATATACATATAGAGTTGCATCCAAATCATCCAATTCCAATTTTTAGTGAGAAACGTATGTCATAACGTTGCCAACGAGATAACTCAAAAAAGGGGTAAGGGGTTTTTGTTATATATTCGAAGTCAGGGGAAAAAGAGCTAGTCAAATATAGAAAAATATACAGGGTGTTCGATTTGAAAAAATGAAGTTGATATCAATATGTTGCTCACTCTGTATATATTTCGTTTTGTGAAATCATTTTAGGAAACACTAGTAAATTTCGTAAAACTTTTGTAGAAAACTTTTTTTTTGTTCCTCTTCTAGTAACAAAGTTAAAGGGGGGCTCAAATAATGGTGAAAAACCCGGTACATTTCATAATATATCATAACATATTCAAGAAGAATTGTTATGTTTCATACGCTGATGTCATTAAAAATAATGAATCAAAAATTCTGCTGATAGTCAACAATCGATTCAATTTCATAGAGACTCACTATCAGCGACATCTCACGGTTGGCCTCTGAAGCGAATTCTTCGAACAAAGTTCCAAGCTAAAGTACAGGAAAACCTCGTAGAATGCTTATTGATTTTCCGACTGAACTAATAGATGAAAACTGCGTACCGTTCTTTCAATTTTCCGTATATTGCTGTAAGGGGTCATCCAAGGTATAACTTCAGAAAGTGATCTTTTACTCTGTTAGGTATATCTACTAGACTTCATACTCACTTTTTCTTGCGTGCTGTTTTAAAATATTTTCAAATGACATTTTCCGCCGACATCATAGGGTATACCAGTTCAATTTTACGTACACGGAATCATTAATTCATTTTAATGGTATAGTTTTTTATTAATGCATGATTGTTAGGGCAACCGAATAGAAAAATATTCAGCCACCATCTGAATAAGGTCACAACTTTATTTTTTCAATTCAATGTCTGTGTACCTACTATCAATACTTCACTATGTAATTCCATAGAACAACCAATTTATCATTGAAATCGAGGACTAACTTGGTAGCACAGTAGACTGAAGAGTTGTCTGTGGTGCCGAAGTTACCGGGTTCGAATCCCGGCTAGGTCATGGATGTCAAGAGTGGTGATTAAGATATAGTTAATAATTTTTATAAGAGTCTTATAGTTGATGAAATGTTCGCTGTGCAGATGGCCTAAGTAGCCAAGCACATACAAAGGAAAAAAAATTCAAATCGAGGCACCATAGCGCTGTCAAATTTATTTATGTGGTTTCAATTCGACTCTGATTTTGCCGATTACGTTAACTATGTTCATTTCTCTGAGTGTTAAACGAAAATTAATTCCGAAGAAAATGTTTCTTTGACAGTATCAGACAGTATGTGGCAAAAACTGAACAGCATCCTTGTGTTTGTTACCCGAAAATAGATAAAATTTGTATATATCAGAAGGACGCTGCTCACTATTTTGAGTTAGATTGTTGGAATACTTTACAAGCATTGCAAGAAAGGGATTTCTAGAAAGGTTATGGCATAACTATTTTTTGCAAGCAACTTTAAGTATCGAAAATATAAAATCTTATAATGAAATCGTTAAAAAACGTCCCCATTTGCAGAAAAAAGGGTGCTGTTTCATCAAGACAATGCGCCGTGTTACAAATCAATGAAAGCAATGGCAAAATTGCATGAATTGGGCTTCGAATTGCTTCTGCATCCACCGTATTCGCCAAATCTGGCCCCCAGCGACTTTTTCCTGATCTCAGACCTCAAAAGAATGCTCGCTGGAAAGAAATTTAGCGCCAATGGAGAAGTAATCGTCGAAACTGAGGCCTATTTTGAAGTGAAATTTTGACAAAAAACATGTATTTTACTATGGTAGACCGGGGACTTTTCAATTGACCTGTTACTTTACACTTTATTTCTTGACCAAAACGAAAACAGAACAATACCATTCTTTATGTAGAGGCTGTTATTTACCAATGCTTCTACTTCAATTATTGCTTTTACATATCCTAATACTGCAAATTTTACAGATTATTTATTATTCCCTTCTGAAATATCTCAAATCAATATACGGAATTTTTCAAAAAATTCAGCCACATATATTAAAAATAAAAATAATTTAAGAACCTCAGTAAATTCATCAAACACAATAAAAATATCACATCAAAATATAATGAAAAATATATATTGGACAAAGAGAAAACTTTTTTCTGAGCAAAATCAATTACAATCTAACGAATTTCGTTAACAGCATATTCCAATGACTAATTAGAATTAGGGCATACGTTCAACAATAATTGTGAAATTAACCATACCGAAAAAGTTATGGCTCAACATTCCTAGAAGCGCTAGAAATAAATTGACACAATAATATTAAAATATTATTGAACTGTCAAGTAGAAGTTAATAACTTTCGAGAAGTCATTTCTATGGAAATGCAAGAAATTAACAAATACTGTGAACTACTTCGGTAGTATGGTCGACTGGGAGGTTGACTGTGGTGCCGAGGGTACCGGGTTCGAATCCCGGCTAGGTCATGGATGTTGTGCATGTCTGGTGGTGGTTAATGAATTTGATAGAGTCTAATAAATAATGAAATGATCGTTGTGTAGATAAGCCAATGAAGCCTAGCACATATGAAGGAAAAAAAAACAAATACTGTCAACGAACGCCATTTTGATTTGAATTAGATACATTACATGAATTATTTGAATTTGTGCAGTTCTAGGACAAATATAGTATGCAACATGTGGAGAAAGTCCTTTTCTCACTCGTGTGTTTGGGGCACTAGCCTTTTATGCTCGGGCCACAAACTTCCACACTCGTGAGAAAATTTGGACTTTCCCCACTTGTTGCAGAATATAGTATTTCCTACAACTGCTATGAAAAGTAGCGTATTCTTCATATCTTACTCGATTTCAAAACTATGTATTGATCATACTGTGAGAAATATTATTTCTCACGGCACTTTGCTCACACCTCACTTGATAGACCAATGAAATAGGGCTTTTGAAATATACTAATCATTTCACCCGATCAATATTTATGGATTTTTTTCGTTAGAGAGCTAAAGGGTTTATGAAAGGGGGGGCAAAACCAATTTCACTTCGACATCCTGGATTTAAATTCGAAAAATAGTCATTGTGACGAAATGATCTAGCGCTCTATTCGAAGAACGATTGCTTTGATAATAGGAACAATGAATTACATTGAAAATAGAGAGAAAGTTCCTGCTGAATGTCAAGATCGGTATCACTCAACTCTAATAGAACCCTCTGGGAATGAGTAGGAAACTACAAGGTAGGTAATAAATGAAAATAGGAGTATCAGAACTCGCTAATAATAATGGACTTTGTGTGTACTTGCCCATCGCCTGTTCGGCCAAACTTTGTTGCATTCATCTCCGAAATATGACTATACGATATCATTTGCCCTGGCGTATTCGAAGGATCTGACATCCGTGGCGCTAGGCAGGTATATGAAGACGGATATCATCATTGTGTTTCCCGAGATGCTGTGGCGTAAATCGACGGAGTGAAAATGCGTTGAAGGTTTCCAAGAGGAAGGTGTTTATAGGTCTTCAGAGGGGGATGAAATGGCATCTTTTGCGACTTATCCTTAACATTTGATTACACTTGAAAAATGTGACTCTTTATGTATACTTACGTCAGGTCAAGGTGAGTTGGGAAAACCGGAGATGTTAAATGAGATTCATGGGTGGAAAGTTCGGTGGAAAACTGAGTATTTCTAGACCCGAAGGATGCATGTTTTCCAGAGAATATTTGCAGCACAATACTATTTTATCCTTCTTTTGATTGATACAATAATTTTTTGTCGTTGTTGAACGATCGAATGTAACGGGTGTTTTTTCTCGAGGTATATAACTTTAAGTTGGCATTTCTGTTCAAGATGGCGACCGATTCAACAGCTGACAAGTGACATATTCTCAGTTTGGTTTGGCAATTTATCGCGAATAGACTCACGCCTGAACAACGCTTGCAAATAGTGCAATTTCATCTCGAAAATAATGGTTCTGTGCAGAATACGTATCGCGCACTACGTCCTTTTTATTTTGTTCAGCGGTAAAGCGCACTTCTGGTTGAATGGCTACGTCAACAAATAAAACTGCCGCATTTGGAGTGAAGCTCATCCTCAAGTGTATGTCGTTACTTCCAGAAAAACTGACTGTTTGGTGCGCTTTATGGGCTGGTGGAATCATTTGTCCGTACTTCTTCAAAAACGATGATGGCCAGAACGTTACAGTCAATGGTGATCAGTATAGAGCCATGATTACCAACTTTTTCATTCCTGAATTGAACAACCATGATGTCCAGGAGTTGTGGTTCCAACAAGACGGCGCAACATGTCATACAGCTCGTGCCACAATCGATTTATTGAAAGACACGTTTGGTGACCGCCTAATTTCACGTTTTGGACCTGTGAATTGGCCTCCAAGATCTTGTGATTTAACACCGCTAGACTACTTTCTGTGGGGCTATGTAAAGTCATTTGTCTATGCGGATAAGCCACAAACCCTTGACCATTTGGAAGACAACATTCGCCGTGTTACTGCCGATATACAGCCACAAATGTTGGAAAAAGTCATCGAAAATTGGACGTCCAGATTGGACTACATCCGAGCCAGCCGTGGCGGTCATATGCCAGAAATCATATTTAAAATGTAAAACCACAAGATTATCTTGCGGATAAATGAAATTCATGTCAATCTAATAATCCATCGTTGTTTTATTGCAATTTACAGTTCTATAGCTCTAAAAAAAGCATCCTTTATTATAACTTGAGATGACGATCAGTAAATGAATGACATTTAATTTTCGACAATTATCTTTCTACCTAACAATGTTGATAGTCCTATTTAGAGTATTAAAGAGTACAAAATTTCATTCACAAAAACGATACTCCTTCGCGAAATCAATCGGGAGAAACGTACTCGTCTCGAGTGAAATTTCGCACTACTTAAACCAGAGCGCAATTCAGTGCGAAAACTTGCGCGAGTGGGTTGAGCTATTAAGCGAGATGCCTCCAGTTCTACTTCCTATACAAATTGAAAAGCTAAGTTCAGAACTAATTTCCTTCCACACATCTCCTCTTTGATCTCCGTTCAAATAATTCTTGTTGATTGGATTTCTATAGAGTACTCTTGTTGATGCATTCCTCGTGCAATTGAGTGGGGCCACATTTAAACTAAGCGAATCTGGATGAGCGAAATCTTTAGATTTCACTGAGCTCTAGCTCGCAGCGATGGCCCACACACCGCTATCATGTGAAGGTAGGGGAGCGTCCACACTAGGCGCAATTCCCTCGCGAAATAGTTTCGAAAGGGAATTGCGCTCAGCGTAAACGCAGCTTTAGTGATGAACTGTTATATTTTTAGGTTGTTGAGTGTGCCCAATGTTTAGCTGCCCCAAAAAACCTTTTGGATTGACTTATCATCGGCTAAACAAAATCGACCCATTTCTGAAGCGGATTGTAACTGAAGATGAAAAATAGGTTACTTACGACAATTTCAAGTGGAGCCCAGACCATGACCAAGCCAGGATTGATGGCGGGAAGGTGTGGCTGTGGTATAGGCGGGATTAGCATGGTCTGCTCTCCTATGGTCAAACCTCTACTGTGGTTTGAAGCTGCCAATCAAACATAAGCAGCCAGTATTGGAGAAAAGTATAAGAATCGTCTTTCATCAGGATAATATCTATCTGGCTGCACATAAGTCAGAAGCTCATGAAGCTCATATGGGAAATTTATTGCTTTCACCCTGGCTCTAAGTGACTACCACCTGCTCTTGTATATCGTCAACTAACTTGAGGGTTCAAATTTGGCCTCAATTCAGACCTATGAAGATTGGTTGTAGGAGTTTTTGGCGAATAGGGACAAGGGATTCTTCAAGAGGGTTATTATGATGTTGGATTCTTGTTGGCAATAAGTTCTCGAACAGGACGGCGTATATTCGATTCAAATTGGATGATTTAAAAACTTTTTGTAAAGCATTGAAATACTTTCTTCCCAACCTAATATGATAATTGAATATCACAAAAGACTACCTATTGCTCCTCTCCATACAAGTTACTGAAAGTATAGCCAAACAAATCCCTAGTTTGAAATCAGAGAACCAAAAAGGAAAACGGAATAAACAGTGCGCCTATTAGTGTGTTGCCCATGGAACGTGTGATGAGAGGTCCCAGGGAGGAAGAGCAGCATTAGCGGTTAGATGTCTGATAACAAGCGACGCTCTGCTGTCGTATCATCTGATTAACTCCCAGACTGTCCGAGAGCCAAGAGCGTCTTCTCTGCAATTAACGGCCATTCATAGAAGGAGGTGGTATGAAAGAAGAACTGTGCATGCGCTGAGCTTTCGGAAAATTTCTGTTAGGGGAAACTTGAACAGCATCCAGTTTCCGTGGCAGCGCCCCCGATACTGGATGCGGATATTCGGGATATATCTGGACGCAACAGCGCGCACCGTTACGTGTATGACCTTCAATCTAAGTAAGTTTGCGAACTTCAAATTTGATTTGCGGGAACGGAGATTGCTCGATGAAAAAAAAATTCGGCATTCGATTTATCTGCCAGGTTTTTCGCAATTTTACCTGACTTTGGTAAAGTTTAACTTGCGTCTCTCTTCAATACAATTATGATTTTACAAATAATCTATGAAACAAAATCAGATATACCAACTCTCATAGAGATCAAAACATTTTTATTTCCTCTGATAACAAGAGACATAATATTTTATGTAAATAGCTATTTGAATGTGAAGATAATTTCTAATTTTCCAAGAAGTCATTTGTGGTGTTTCGAAAGTGTTTTTATTGAAAATTAGTTTTACTATAAACGCATTTCCAAGCACACTCAGCTTTTTTTTTCACTTCAAATCAACAATTAAATCGAGATGTGAGGAAAAATTTTGGACTGGATAAAAGAAGGTTAACGTAGGTAATTGATTCAAATTATGTATCCTATTTCTGTTGGTGAATTATTCTCGTTTCTTCATACTCAGAATACTGAACTAGGTAAATATTTAAATTCGAAAAAAATACTGACATGGCATCAGAAGCTTTTGAGCATTCGTTCATGCATGTGGTTCGAGGCCGCCATATATATTCAACTTTATACAGGATGAATCGAAAGTCATAACTCGATGAAGTGATAGTTGCAAAAAAAACCGCATGAAAATTTTGATTATTATGATAAGCCAAATATTGTTGTCTCGATAACACTGAATTCATTTTTTTCGAAAATGCTCTCAGCGTCCTAGGGGCTTTTAAGGAGGATACCTACCTTGTACATTTTTGTTGAAGAAATGTCGGTAAAATCAGGAATTGAATCTAAATATCTCCTAACTTCATTGGCGTACATGTTGAAGGCGATTGAAGACGTAATACACCCGAAAACTACGCCAATAAGGCTTTGTTGGAACTCAACAAAAACATGAAAATATTAGAAATCCTCTGAGTAAGTACAATATCATACAAATTTCAAGAGCTTATTAGAATTCATGAAAAGCATTCGAGAAAGAAATAATTTTCACTTGAAAAAAACTTCTTTCAACCATCGTAAAGTTGTGTTCAAGAATTTTGAATTAGAACGTTATATATTCAAGCAAAATATAGAATTGAATATATGCATGTAGATGTACAATATCAATTTCAAGCTCGATGCAAAGATAAACTAACCAAAAAAAATTACGCCATTGTGACGCACGCCACATATTTAGGCATAAAGTACAGCGCATGAATGACGAGAGCTCAAAAGCTACTGACGCCAAGTTTTCACTGTTATTATTTCTCCATGAGATTTTGTCGATAATAAATGTATTTGACATAGTTCTCGATTATAAATTTCAATTAACTTTTGCCATTTTTACTGATATGCGCCTAATTCAACTGCTAAATATTGAGGATAACAGTATTAATGGAACGACACTGATATCCGTAAACAGTTGAATGAGGCCGCAAATCATGTTTCTAAAAGAAAAAATTTTTTTTTACAAAATTAAGGAATATTTTGTTGAAATATCTGCATAATATATAGCAAATATTTTTCCTTTTGAAAACCCGCCACACTCCATGAAATTCAAAATACATTTATATCTGTTGATGATACTGTGTGCGAGTGTTTCAATTTGAGTATTGCATTTTCCTAAACTCTTTCTAAAATTTCCACATTTCCCGTTACAACAGTCCATTCTATTACTAATGGATTCCTCGTATCTAACAGAATATCATATTTATATAATCAGCACATGAATATGATTGGCTTTGGAAGCGATAACGCATCATTCCGAATTTTGAATTGAATGAGATCTATTTTGAGCACTTGACCTTTTTAGAGTTAGATTGGATCTCGAATAATGCAATTAAGGCCTATCTACTGCATATATCTGTAAAATCTTCACAAAAAGAGTAGAACTACAAGAAACACCCTGTATCTTAAAACAAAGCCTAAGTGGACCGCTATCTGAAGGACTTTTTTATGTTGTACCTTCAATTTAGAAACACCCTGTAAATACCTAAAGTTAACTGCTTCAATAGCATATTTGAATATATAATTTTGTTTTTGTTTTTATGAATGATCTTTTTTATTTAACCTCATTAAGTTAGATGTAGTAGCGTTGGCCACACTTCGCCTTGTCACTTAACTCATTACTATTATAATAAATAATCTTCAATGTAAACTTCCGAATTTGAACCAACCTGAAATTTTTAATATTCACATATTTGCATCTACACAATTCAAGAATCGATTAAAAAAAATCCAATCTGTTACTTTTTGTGAATGATATTTCGGAGGAAACAATTCTTCAGTGCAAACGAACGCTGGTCTATTTCCAAGTGCTGAGCGAATAAAATACACAAGACCACAATATCATGCCTCAATGAATCTTGTCACCTTTAACATTATCGAGATAAAGTATAACACAAAATTATTATCCTATCCATTATCTCATAAAAGAGATGGTGTTCGAGATGGGGTCCAGACAGGCTTGATGGAGCTCTTGGAGTTGGGGTTTAATAAGGAACTCAGTTTCACCAATCTAGAGTAACAGTATCTACGGAACTGGCAGAACGGAAATTTCATGAAATATCCGACAAGTAGTAAGTGAGGTCGATATCTTAACAGTCACATCATTTGACATATCACTGAGATTGTGCACTCAAGTCCTGCTTGTTTATTACAAACAGTATCAAGACAGTTTCTACATCATTGGTAAAAACAAGTTAGATTCATTGATGAAAAATATGCTAACTGACAAAGAAACTGTAACACCCGGAAGGAGCTGTTTGAATTATTTTTTTTTTTGTAAAACATAGAAAGTGTAGCAAAAGTATTGAATTTGGAGAAAAAAATCGTGAATGTTTTTTCATGTAAACAATTTTTGTAACTTAAATATTATTGTAGTCGTTTTTTGCAATTTGTAAAATTTTACCTCAAACCAGCTGTTCGACGAGATCCGAAGTCGATGTTTAGTTGTTGTTGAATGCCTAGAGCACGTGTACGCGGAATTTATCGCCAGCTAAGTGAATTTGAAAGAGGTCGAATTATTGGCCTACGGAAGGCGGGGTTGTCATTTCGAGAAATCGCTAACCGTACTAACAGAAATACAACTACTGTTATGAGATGTTGTCACAATTGGCCTCCAAGATCTTGCCATTTAACAATGTAAGACTTTTTTCTTAGGGGGCCACGTGAAATATAAGGTTGAGTTGAATAGCTTGCTAGACTTCGCTCTAGATGTAATGATTGCCAGGCATATTATAATCCTGCTTCTCTAAATGAAGACATTATTTATTTTATTTATTAAGAGTTGGAGATATGTCTTTTATAAATATCATTTTTTTCTCACATTTTTGTCAGTTTTCTGATTGATCGTTACTTAAAATGATATAATATTTCATTGCATATTAACTGAACTCAACTTTCTATAGGTTTTATATACATATAATGTTATTAAGTATCTTTCTGGTTGGAATAAAAACAGCTGTGTTTCTCTGTAAATAACAAAGATTTTATTATTATATACACTATTTACACTTACATAGATGATCTAGAATATTAAGCCTACCTGTAAATAACAAAGAAACAACATTCAATGTTCTTATTCACTAGGTTGTCGTTAGATAAATTTCACAATATTGCAACTCACTGTATTCGGAATGAATTCATTGATCATACTGATGATACGTTTGCGAATTTAACAAAGTTCCGTATAGGTATTAAGCAATCTGATTCATTGACCTGACTACGCGCGTAATTCAATCAGATCGAGGAAATTCCCTACATACACATGTTATTTTAATCTGAGTGTTCTTATCGCTTCCATATTTTTATGACCTAACGAATATGTAAGTCCCATGATACCCTACACTAACCTTAATACGTCTCTCGTTAATGTTCGCATAGAGGTTCAGTGAGTCTTCATTTGATGTTCTTTCTAGGAAAACTAATTTTTCCGTACTACATTCAACATTCCTTTGAAACCGTAAGTGGGAATTTTGTATTTACATGAACGATGATTTCAATTTTCATCATTTTCTCTATTTGCTTTGAGAGATTCAATTATCATCATTTACTTAAATAAACATAGTATTCCAGAGAAGTTCAAATGGTGGAGGGTTCTTATTTCAATGATATGATTATTTAATTATGGGCTCATGATTTTTTGACGACATCGTTGTCAACGAATTCCTTAAATTTGAAATTTCCAGGCTACTTCAGATCTCGAATACCACGTTACATTAATAGTCAAAATCGGACTACGGGTTCCGTAAATATATATAAACATTCTTAAAAAGGTGGTCTTGTACATTTTAATACACGACTCCAAAAATTTTGATGTGAATTCTCATCAGGAGCATGCAGGAAAATGAAATTCAGAACAACAAACAATTTTGCTTAAAAAATTTGTTGTCAAAAATTGAAGAAACAGAATCCAGCAGTCTATGATAGCATCTATTGAAAACCATCTGTCATATACATCCCATTTGAGTACGAGGATTTTCATCTATAACTGCAGTTCACTCAGCAAAACATCAATCATTTCATGTAAACCGAACAATTAATATTGATCTCTGAATTTTACGTTTCTAAAAACCCTTCATTCCAGAAAAATAACTGCTTCAATATCGATGTAAGCCTTGAAAATTCCGACAATTTAATATCTCCTCCATCAGGAACAGTGCTGTATACTTTTTCATAAAAAAGTAATATTAACGATTAATAATAGAAAAAATATTGTATTCTGAAGTCATTATAAGGGAGTTGTACTCGAATATACTAGGACAAAAAAAACTCAAATAAGCTTCGAGAAATGCGAAGCAGTTTAAGCCGCATCGACTGCTTAAAACGGTTCATTAAGAAACGCTATAATACCAAAATAAACAATAATGCAATTCCGGAAATCGTTCAATCGAAACCGAAATCGGATATTCACCGTAATTGGCAGAACAAAGCAAGAAATGATGAGATACTTGCTGGATATCTTGGCTCCATTGTTCAAGGGAATTAGTTGATGGTGAAAGCAAGGTACCTATTTCAACTCAAATTGTCATTCAAATACAGAATTGAAGAATAGTTGATAATCACCGCGCACCGCTTATAGGGTTTTACAATAAGAGTTTTCCATTGATAATTCATTTGTATTGTTTCATTTTAAAGAGATAGCATCTTCCATCAACAAATCGCATATTTGCGGATGTAAGTCGATAACTTCACGAATTCCATTTTTAAAGTCTTCAATGGATTGAGAAGCTTGAGTTTAGATGTTATCTTTTACGTGACCACCAAAGGAAAAAGTCTAGAGTGGTCAAATCACAAGATCTCGGTGACCAACTGTGACCACCCCTTTTGTTGTCAAATTAAAATCCTTTCCTTGCTTATATGGCACAAAACGCTGTATTGTTATCGTACTGCACCCATTTTTCGTCTCCAGTTACAATGCGATGCAGAAATCTCTTCCGTCTTTGACTCGCAAGCAGCTATTCACAAGCAAACAAACGACGTTCAACATCTCTCAGCTTCCACTCCTACAGTTCCCAATTTTCTTCTGTCTGAATAATTTCCATGACTTGCAGGCGTTTTGGAATGGCTTGTTGCGTTACTCCAAATGATCCTGCCAATTCATGTTGCGTTTGACACGAGCCTTGGTCAAGTAATGCCCCCAATTCTGCAACTACGAAAACCTTCTCTCTTCCACCGGCATGCTGGTCTTCGACGTCAAAATCACCGTTCTTGAAGCGTTGAAACCACTCTCAGTACCTTATTTTACTAATAGTGTCCTCACCATAGGTATATGAGAGCATTAGATGAGCCTCAGCCGCAGATTTATTCATATTAAAGCAAAAAATTAAAACCTCTCGCAAATAACGAGAATTGGGCTCGTAAGCTGACATGTTTAATCTATAATAACGTTATGATTCAGACACAAATCGTCTAATATTTCGATGGAGTTATGTCTATAAACACCTAATTTTATTGTATGACATCTACGATCTATTTATTACGACTACTTCTTACCGCAACAGCCATCTACTGCAAAACGGCGGAAGCAATGTTGTACACCTAATATTATTATTGGAAATTATCAACGAACAGTGTAAGATCTCTTCTGAATACAAACGATATGCTTTCAGCTCAATATCTATACCGATACAACATTCCTCTTCCAACAATCAAGTTGAAGCAATAAATCTAAGAACAGACATGTGAATCTTTCCATAGGAAATCTTCACCACATACTAGATAATGCCTCTATTGCTACATATTTCAACCAAAATGTATTAGAGCACCATATTGAACGGATATAGCTAGTTATCTAGGATATTATGAAACTTCTTGATGAAATATATCTTGAATATATATAGCAGAAAAAAATCTATTTTTCTTGGAAAACTTAAAAAAAAACTATTTTGTCACGTAACACTTGATCGCTGTAAAAAAAATTTTTTCAAGAGATTTAATGATAAACTAGTCCTAATTTCTAATCTCTTATCTCTAATCTCTGATATCATTTATAGATAGAGGGAGCATATGTCATTTTGAGTAAGCAAAATTTTGTTCCCAACATGAACTATCAAATTTGGCATGAAGCGCGCGGAAATGAAAACATATCAGTTACGATATTTCACTCAATTCGCGAGTTTCTCCACAAAGAACGCACT
The DNA here is from genome assembly GCF_914767665.1 of Harmonia axyridis. Taxonomy (NCBI): domain Eukaryota; kingdom Metazoa; phylum Arthropoda; class Insecta; order Coleoptera; family Coccinellidae; genus Harmonia; species Harmonia axyridis. The sequence continues at coordinate 9,855,562 of NC_059507.1, forward strand.
TCTTATGTCTCATAGTGAATCAACGTTTCATATTAACTCAAAATATATTGAAATAAATACCTAAATATATCAGAAATTCAGAAAACAAACTTAAAGCGCGCCAAACGATGTGAAACAACCGATGACACTAGGAGAGCAAAAATTGCCAAACCTTGGATTTCAGCAGGTATATATAGAAAATAATTAAAATTCTGCTTATTACAAATTCGACAATTAGGAAAAATATCGGATTCCAAATATTCAAATTTGCATATTTAATCGGTAATCACTCATATAAATATATTGCATTCAATATAATACACATTCATAATGATATAGTAAAATTGTGGATTGAAAATTTATCACAATCCGACAACGTATTCTTACCATGATGGGAACATATAAAAATTGAGTATACTCCATCTACCTATTACTCTATGATTGAGTGAATTGTTTCGGTTCATTGTGGTTTCAAGGAATTTATTGTTTCATCCTTTCAGTTCAATGTAATCAAATATGAATCGTGTTATTATTTCAAATTCATATATAACTATTCGCAATAATCTATGGATGTGAATGATTATTTTTTCACAACATAAACGGGTAGGTCGATAGGATCCTATAATATTGAATTTGTTCCATTCTGTCAGTATGAAATATTTTATTATGTTGACACTGAATAATGCCTATAGAAATCGGGTAACAAGACTGGACTGATGCTTTTCAAATGAACGCAAATGAATATATCAGTCCATCTCCAAACAATCATATCAAAATTTTAGGGTCCATACGATAGCATACAATATTCAATACAGCGAATACCTGGTATTTTCCAACGCTTTGTTAAGAGCGGTCATCCAACGATGATTGACCTCTCCCAAAGTTATGTGATCGAAAAAACGATTTAGAGATGTCCTAGAGCTAGGAGTAGGCAATGAAGAATATTTCATTCAGTAACATTTCATCGATATAGAGGGTGTTTTTTTTAGAGCTATAAAACTTTAAATTGCAATGAAACAACGATGGATTATTCGATTGACATGAATTTTATATATCCGCAAGATAATCTTTTGGCATTACATTTTAAATATGATTTTTGGCATATGACCGTCACGGCTGGCTCAGATGGAGTCCAATCTGGACTTCCAATTTTTGATGACTTTTGTGGCCGTATATCGGCAATAACACGGCGAATGTTGTCTTCCAAATGGTCAAGGGTTTGTGGCTTATTCGCATAGACCAATGACTTTACATAGTCCCACAGAAAGTAGTCTAGCGGTGTTAAATCACAAGATCTTGGAGGCCAATTCACAGGTCCAAAACGTGAAATTAGGCGGTCACCAAACGTGTCTTTCAATAAATCGATTGTGGCACGAGCTGTGAGACATGTTGTGCCGTCTTGTTGAAACAACAGCTCCTGGACATCATGGTCAGGAATGAAAAAGTTAGTAATCATGACTGTAACGTTCTGGCCATCATCGTTTTTGAAGAAGTACGGACCAATGATTCCACCATCCCATCAAGCGCACCAAACAGTCAGTTTTTCTGGATGTAACGGTGTTTCGACATACACTTGAGGATTAGCTTCACTCCAAATGCGGCAGTTTTGTTTGTTGACGTAGCCATTCAACCAGAAGTGCGCTTCATCGCTAATGGACGTAGTGCGCGATACGTATTCCGCACAGAACCATTATTTTCGAAATGAAATTGCACTATTTGCAAGCGTTGTTCAGGCGTGAGTCTATTCATGATAAATTGCCAAAACAAACTGAGAATAAATCATTTGACAGCTGTTAAATCGGTCGCCATCTTGAATAGTAATGCCAACTTAAAGTTATATACATCGAAAAAAAACACCATATACCTTCTGAAAATCTGAAAATTTTTGCGGTTATGATTTTTATAAATGCAGTTGATTATCACCATAGCAACGAAATAACAATTGACACATATTTGACATAAAATTAGTTGACATTTTTGATTTTCCAAAAAAAAAATATAATAGCAATATTTATTGATTTATTATTCTACACGATTTACACGCATTTTCGTTAGACTTGCTCACTTCCAGGACGCATTCCACTATTGATACTACATCACCGGCTAAGCACAGTATTCGAATTTCTCTATTTCCCAATTTATACCCTCTAGTTCAACCACCTGTTTCGTTAGCTTATCCATCATGATTGAATAATAAAGGTCTGAGGGAGTCACCTTGTCGAATGCCATTGTTTACATCTTCCTTGGTTAGTTCGACGTTTATCTCAACTTGAATCTTGTTGGCTTCGTAAATATTTTCAATCATTTTAACAATGTGAGGTATCTGTTTATCGTGGAGAAGATTTATTACATTTTCGAATGCCTTTTCTAGGCCTCTGAACTGAAGAAAATGAAAGGTGGTCTATTCTAGGGATTCATCGGTTATTTACTCGTATCTGATGACAAATGTTGCATCCTGATCGGAACCACTGCTGTTCATTCCTCAAAGAGATGTGTCCGATAGAATTTTTGTGATCAACACCTTCAATGAATCGAATTGATATGGCTAGAATTAAAATGAACTGAAAAAACTCTGTCAATAGGTGTGCCACAATTGATCCACTTCTTTAGCCCTCAATATCAAAAATAATCAAAATTGTATAAGTAGAACGTCTTAAGGATTTCATGTTGCGCATGAATCTAGAATAGCTAAAATTTTTCATAAAACCACTCTCTACTCTATACTCTATCCAAAGTTATTTTTATAACATCAAACAAATATAACGCGAGATATGGAATACCGAGAATATAACTAGAAAATATGAATTTTGTAAAGGACTACCTGCCGCCTCAACTGAATAATCATTCTTATTTCTCCATCGAATTGAATGAATATTGTAGATCTTGGGGCTCTTGCAAGATGTGCAGACACATAGACCGACAGACACGGTAGCATAGTCGTTAAGAATGGTTTGAAATGCATTTTTCGAGTGGCACCTTTGAAATCGGATTTCATAATTTTGTTGCATGAAAAGAGAGCACAATGCTTGCAATACCTTCGGTAGACTCGAAAGCAAAAAGGTCGTATGCATTCGAAAACCCTCATATACATAGGAGGTAGTTTTGTCTTGAAGAACAGGATTTTTCCAATTACGTATCCAGATCTGAAGATAGCTGCATATGCAAACAAACATATCCCTTCTTCGACTTCTGTTAGCTCGTTGAAAGGCATTTGGGAATGACAAGTTTCATCCTCACACTGCGAGTTGAATATTAGTTCGGCATTCTATTACTTGGTGACATGGATAGTGTTGACATCCGCAACGCAAATCCTGAAATGTAAACCCCTATTTACTGTTTTCCCCTCTTATTCAGTTTTATTTCCTAAGGCAAGACAGAGTAGGAATGCCTATTTTGTTCAGGGGGTGAGATCACCATTTAGAAGCGTACAATAGGAAAGTAACAGAGGATCTGGTTGATCACACATCATTCTAATCATTGACAGCTTTATTTGAGTCAAATATATCTTGTGGAACATAATTAGGGTCATTCAAAAATGTATTGGAAGTTGATATGGATTTATTCAGCATCATCTCCTGATAATTAAAAGGGATAAATTTTATTTTGTTCTCTCTGTGTAAAATGAGACAACGCAGCACCACTAACTCTGGGTTCTACAGGGTGGACTATTTAAAATTTGCATTGCAAGCCTTCTTCTTGAATTCTGGAAAATACAAATGGCCTAATGATTTCATCAAACCAAAAACCAAGCAGCAATGTTTTCAGGTGCAGGTACATACGCACTGGACGAGAAAGAAAACCGGTTTTATTTTGTGACCACCCCACTTCTTAAATTAACCAAACAATTGTCTTCAAGTAAATTTCTTCATGTTTGGATTGAAGAAAAACCACTGCAAAATTCAAACCTTAGATGGCACACCCGTTACTTTCACTATCACTCTTTCGTTATAGACATTAACCTTCAAAGATCACAATGACAAATTCCAATAACTTTCTTCAATTGATCTCAACCAGCGCTTTGAAATCATCATTGCAGAACAATGGATATTCAGTTTTATTATTCGAACAAGTTCTCTAACAACATACCAAAGAAGTTGAGCTGAATTAAAAAAACCACATCTACCTTTGTTACTTTGTTGAATAAGATTCGCTGTTAACATGGAGACCATGTAGGTACATTATTTTCTGCAGCAAACCTTCCCTAATTATCAAAATTCTACATTACCTGCTGCCTTGGGAACTTGGAATGGTATTACGATGAGAAAGCGTGGGATGTTCTAGAGGAACTTTCGATGTAACAATACAAAATGTTATAAGGTTGTTACGTTATGCAGAAGAATAAAGGAACTTTATGAGTGTGTGTTGGGATTTTACTAGACCGAATAGAAGTGAATATGTGAGATATAATTTCATGGAATTCAGAAGCGTAGCGGAAACAGATCTTTGAAGGAGTCATGTAAAGCGTTGTTTCATGTGAAAAAAAATTGACTAGGAATCTGTAGATTTTCGCAAGCGTCCAAAGGATCCCGACTTCACGTCAGTGCTTCCCAAATTAATTTTTTTGATTTATTATTACATTCATTGTAGCCAAATTTTGGATTACGTATTAGAGAAATCATGAAATTGGCACCAATATATATCAATCAAGAGGGAAAAGAGCTCACGTAAAATGTGACGTTTTAACGATATTCCATAACAAATACACTGATCAACAATTGCTAGGGATCACTTATGAACTTCTCTTCATTTGTATTTTTTTCAAGTTATCTCGTGAATATCTGCACATTATATGTTCTCTAAGGAAAAAGTAAGATGTTTTGAGTTGATTATATCAAAGTCTTCCTCACTTCATCGGCTCTTGTTCACAAAATCGATTATTATCTGTAGGCTGTTACAGGTGGAGTGAAAAGCAATGTGGTAATCTGTTTTTTTCTCTCGTTCAAACACATAAGGTGACAATAATTGAAGAAATGAGAACAATATCAGTCATGCGAGAAGACGTTTGGCTCCTGTGCAACTGGACCAAATCATACGGTGGATACAGGAAGGTTTGTCCCTGCAAGAAGTGTCCCGGCGGTTGAATGTTTCGCAAAGTGTTGTGAGTCGGGCTTGGAACAGGTTCATCCCAAACGACTCAGTAGCTTATGTTCATGGGGGAGGTCGGCAGCGCAGTACAACAGCTGCCCAAGATCGTCTTTTGATCCTCAATGCTAGGAGAAATCCCACTTACCTGGCGTCGCGGCTCAATAGATCACTGAGAGTTGCAACAGGAGTTCTAATTTCGAACCAGACTGTAAGACGACGACTACATGTTCGTGGTTTGAGAGCACGTAGGAGGGTACAACATTGGGGACACAGTAGTCATGCCGAAAGAGTCCTCCTGAAACAGAAGAAAGCTTTGAGAACCTTGTATGATATGCGAAGCACAGAGAGCTGCAGGGAAACTTTTAAAAAAGAAGGCATACTTACCATAACCTCCGTGTTCATATTGGCTTGTGTAGATTATATTCACGCAAACAAGGAGAAGTACACAAAGCACTCGTATTATCACACCTACAATACTCGAGAGAAACATAAATATACATTACCCCGTCTAAGAATGAGGAAGGAGGAACTTGGTCCAAATTTCTGGGGACTCAAATTCTACAACAAGCTTCCAGATGAAGTGAAGAGCCTGGGAAAATTGCAATTTCATAAACGAGTAAAGAGTTTGTTGCTGCAGAACACTATATATTTTTTACATGAGTTCCTTGACTGATTCGTTAGTACTTGCATTGTTTTAGATTATGTATAGTGCCAAATTTGTGTTTATATTTTTTTTATCATAGTTAATTATGTATATCGTACCAAATTTGTGTTTGTATTTTTTATCGCAGATTATTGCATTGTAGCGAGAATTTATATATACATATTATATTCATAAGTATTTACATAATTGTAAAAAGTTCTGATTGACATGTCATGTAATTCATTGATGACGTTAATATATATTACTATTACTATTACTACTATTACTATCCCCGTTTGAATAGGGAACACCGGGTTCATCGACGGCAATGGGCTGAGGAGCACCGCAATTGGACACTTGAAGATTGGAGCCGATGTTTATTTACGGATGAGTCTAGATTTCGTTTGGTCAACTCCGATGGACGTATTCTTGCTTGGAGGGAAAGAGGTCGAAGGTATGCAGAACAGTTTATGGTATCCTCAACAGCTTTTGGCGGAGGTTCTATATGTGTATGGGGAGGCATTTGTTTGAATCAACGCACAGAGTTGGTTGTTCTGCAGAACACCACCATGACCAGCCGGAGATATCACGATATGATTATTGAACCCATAATTGTTCCGCTTGTGGCTGCTGTGGGCGAGAATTTCATTTTAATTGACGATAATGCCCGTCCACACCGTATTCGTCTGGTTAATGAAGCGCTAGAAACTCATGCTTTTGATAGGATGGACTGGCCAGCTCGCTCTCCAGACATGAATTGCATCGAACATGTCTGGTCTGAGATGTCTAGACAATTGTCAACCTTAGAACAACCGATCAATAACCTGGAGGACCTTTCTAACGCTTTACGGGATATTTGGACGAATTTGCCCCAAAATTTTATAAATCGTTTGATCGAAAGTATGCCTCGTAGGGTAGAATGCTTGAGACGAGCTTTCTTCTGGTTTCCTCATAAAATTTTTATGTTATTCAAACACAGAATTTTGAGTGTTCCTAATAAAGTCTTTTTTTCTCTCCAACTTTCCATTTTTTCATTCTTTTCTCAAGTGAACCATATTATCAACTGAAAATACTCTGATATCTGACTAAATTTATAATCTTGGAGCGAATATTTCAGAAATAAATTTAGAACAAGTAAGCGATCCCTATCAATTGTTGAGCAGTGTACTTAACTAAAATTTGATGTGGTAAAATTCCTGATAACTTATATCGATAAGCATAATACCTGAAATGTATCACTAAATAAGCTAGCTCCCTCCAAACAGACCGAAAAACCTGATCCAGCTCATTGGATTTAGCTGTATTCACACCTGTGCGAGAACTTTGTTATTTCACGATATATTCCGAGCAACCCCTGCTACCTTCGTTTGACATCCCTTGAGATGAAGTTTCATTCAAAAGCCTCCCTGAAAAGAATGGAAATGCTGTAAAAACAAAATACCCCATAAAAACTTTTCCTGAAAGGGAAGTGAAAGAGTCGGCCATTCTCTTGCTTTATCCTTCAGAAATAATGAACCCTTTATAGGTACATTTCAGATTCTAGATTAACAATGATTATTCATCAGAAAGAACCATATCCAAATTATATCAAGCAATTCAGTCTTATATTACGTTCTACTACTGTCGATTGAAAATAGACCAATCTCAAATTAATAAGCAGTAGGTTTTCATAATAATGAAGTGTAAATCCAGAAAAATAAAGTAATTAATAGCTAATAAGAAATAAAGAGACAACTATTGAGAACTATGTCAAGGATAATTATAGAATATTATTTTATATACCTACATATTTGTTAAGTTTTAGCAATAAACGTCTGTGTTGAGACTGAAATTACTTGGAGACGGTGGATTTTTTATGATTCTTCAAGAGTTTGATTTTATGCATCTTATTATTATTCACTGAATCAGGGTCGTTGCGGCTCTGTTAGCCTTCCGGAAACTGCGACCAATTTGATCTTTTGTTCTTCCCTACCTATTCATGCAAACCCCGGAAGACCGTCGATACGGTTAACGAAACCGACGACATCCTTTGGAGCCTTGGCTATTACTTCGTGAGGATCAAGAATTGACTTTCCATGTGAGTGGTTCTGAGGCCATCCTTTCCAAAAAGCCAGCAGATCTCATCTGCTGGCTTACCCATGCGGTACAAAAGGTGTTTGCACCGATAGTGTCCTGTCAACAATTCACCATTACCAGAAGCTCAGCTCGTGGTAACTTCTGAAGCTTCCTGGTATAGGTCGGTGAAAGCACAACAAATTTTTTTGCCAAAGCAAGACCCGGGGTGTTTCTCCAGAGGGTGTCTTTTTCTCCTACTCTCATTGTTGAACCACTGTCTTATATTGGTCTTTTTGAAGCCCTCAGAAGAGCTCAAGACCAACAGATGTTAACCTTGATGCCCTTTCTGCAAGTTCATTGGCTTTTTCATTTCCTTCAATGCCCCGGTATCCCTAGAAGTGTTACTATATACCCTCTGGCCAGTTGCTTGATGGTATTAAGGCACTCCCATGTCAGTAGAGACCCCTGGCTATATGACTCCAGGGATCTCAGCTTGGCCTGGATCGTAGTGATGTAAATACGCGCCCCTTTGAGGTTTTTTTGGAGACAATCTTGGGCACAAGTATAGAAAGCTAGTGTCTCCGTTTGCAAGATAGAAGGCTCACTTCCCAGGGACCTAGACATCCTCGTTTTAGGACCATATACCCCAATATCTGTGCCTGTTTCTGATTTTGATTCAACGGTATACCATATGAAGGCCTTTTTGTCCAAGCGATTTATGAAGTTCATTGCACTGAGAAGGTCATCAGTGACTGTTTCAAAATGTACTCCGAAAAAGAATATAGTTGGCATCACATCCGAGGGTTTTGGCAAGAGGTTTGAACCTAATTGATAGAATAGCTCCATATGTCGAATCCAGTTTCTTGGACGGAATATATGCATCTTACTCGAAAACCAGAACAGACTCAACTGAGTTTTGGAACCTCGAGGTTATCTTTTTAACTTTCTGATACAATTAGTTATTGTGAAGACGACAGCCGGACTAGAATAATTTTGACCTTCTTCATTAGTGGGTCAAATCCTATCACTTACAACAGTAGATGTTCCTCTAGAACAAGTTCGTAATAAAAAAAAGGAACACTATAATATTAATTATTCAAGAACGATACCAGATGACATTGATAGACCTACACACCACCATTATGACTAGCTTCATGCCAGAAGTAACTAATTATGTTTTTTGCCAGAGCTGTAACGGGTTGGCTGAGTCCTTGTCGACAGCATTTCTTCAGATGGATCCCCGCCCCACGGAACGAACTTCCATCAGGCGACAAGGAATAATAGAAAGGGGAGAAAAATTCACAGCGTCCTTCCATAAATCATCAAAGTGTGACAAGACCGAGTTACCGTTATCTGTTCGGTCGGTACCGCGAAGAAGACTATGAAATTTTCTTATTCAGATTTCGATTGCTATGCTCGCCTACAATAACACCGCGCGATGGTGGAATTCGAGAGCTGCCGGAATGGGAAACAAGCAGCTGGTGCAATTTTGAGAGCGAAAATCTCATTAGGTTGGCATCGCAGACTGTTGCCGCTCTGCTCAGTAGCCGGCCATCGTTCTTACTTCATTGCTCCTCAGATATAAATTATCCATGCATCTCTCGGCTAATAGCAAATGGCCGCATCGCGGATTGTCGTTAGCGGCTACCCGTGCCACTCTCCCTCTAACAAGATATCCCAAAAATATGTAGGTATCATTTTATTCAATGACCAACAAATTGGGTTTTTCCTTGAATGTTGAGGCTCCTACTGGTAGGCCTTCTGTTTTCATTTCAACACGATCCTCGTCTTTTGACGGATGATCACTTCAATGCCCTCTAAAGGCGTGTTTCCACGTTGGCTCCAAGTGGCTGATCATGCACGGCATGGTTGTGTATATCTACTTGAATAAAGCAAAGTGACCAAGATTTATTGACTTATTGGATTTTTGTTATATTATTATCGTTTTTCTGATTCCTTCTGGATCAAAATTGGCTAATTCAAGGATGTGAAAAATAGAGTGCAACATTTGAATTTTCACCCTCTTCGGCAACATCAATTTTCAGTGAAGACACCTATTTGTTCCTCAGTGTGGCATTTAGGAATATCGGGAAAAAGATATCCCAAAATTATGCCAGATTCACTCTAATTCGATGTCCAACAGATTGGGTTTTTTCCTGGATGCTTCAGCTCCTACTGGTTGGCCTTCTATGTTTTTATGTCAATACTATTCTCATCTCGCGATATTATTATTATTCTCTGAATCGGAGTCTTTGCGGCTCTCTTAGCCTTCCGTGAACAGCGAACAAGTTGATCTTTTATTCTTGACGCTACCTATTCATACAAACCCAGGGAGGCTGTCGATACGGTTAACGAAACCGACTTCCTACTTAGGAGCCTTGGCTATTACTTGGTGAGTATCCAGAACTGACTTTCCCATGTGAGTGGTTCTTTGGCCAGTCATCCCCGGACATTTGTACACTATGTGTATGGCTGTATCTGTATCCTTTCCACAGAGTCTGCAGATCTCATCTGCCGACTTGCCCATGCGGAACAAAAGGTATTTGCACCGACAGTATCCTGTCAGCAGTCTCACCATTAACCGAAGCTCAGCGCGTGGTAACTTCAGAAGCTTCCTGGTATAGGTCAGTGAAATCACCACAAATTTCTCTACCTGAGCAAGACCAGGAGTGTTTCTCCAAAGGGTTTTTATATAGTTCCACTTCCGTTGTTGGACCGCTGCTTTAATTGGTCTATTTCAAGCCCACATAAGGCCATATTTTTGGCAAGGTCTTCAGCATTAAAAAGGCTATAAGTGAATACAATAAAAACATTTGTCAGGAGGTGGAATAGAAAGAACAACGTATCGTTGATAGATAGTTTTACATCATTATTACCACTGACTGAATCCAAGGGACCGTCAATTCGACCGAAGATGTTAATACTGACGAAAACGTGTTTATAACCAAATGATTCGCGTTTCACACGAGGGAAAACTTTGATCTCGTGTTTGAATAATAAGCTGAATATATGTATGTAATTTGAAAGTTATTTCACACATGATAAGGTAAACCATATTATTGGTTATTCCAAGTTATGTAGTTGGAAAGAGTCATGAAAATCGATTACACTCCTCTTTCATCATGAATATTTTCAAGGTATGACTATGATTTAACTGAATGAAATTCACTGCAAAATTGAAATATTCGTTAAACTTGAATAGATTGGCAGATTTGACACCCCCAAGAGGTGTTCGAAATACTCTTTAATACAATATGATCAATAAAATATTTGAGACTTCTTTTCGTACCTATCTTTATTATCTTCTTATCATTATATGACTTGAAAAATAGGTGAGTTCTGGAGCATCATTGCTGCTATTTATCACCCTCTTCACAAATTTGTAATTAAGTTCAAATGATCAATGAAAAAAAATTTAAATTGAAAATATTTTTTTTACAGAGCCGTATTTTCATGGAAATATGCTATATACTGCTTGGCTATTCGAGTTCTTGGTACTGGGATCGTTTTTTTCAGGTGAGTTCATTTTATTATCTTGAATCAACAATATTTGATAAAATTGCAATTTGTTTATTGATGCGTACCTTACGAATTAATTGTATTTCAGAAACTGTTTTTCGTTATATTTTTCTGCTTCAATAAACTTAAAACTTATAATTCGACAAAATACTCATTTTTAAGTAGTACAAATTAATATACAAAATGAATAATGCTCTCATCCAAAATGATTTACTATTGGAGAAATCTGGAGTATTGCATCAACACAACACCAAAAATAGGGATTCCTTCTCAAGAATGTAAATTCTGAACTGAGCAGAAGATCTCCTGTTTATTCAAGTATGAAGGAATACAACAACCTTACTAAACCTTTGAGCCTGTCTGATAGTTATTTGAAATTTGTTAATTGTATAAAAATTCTTATATTCATGGAAACAACTTATTTTTTAATTTGTTCATTAATCAAAGTTCTTTGATTGTAGTGTCAAAAATGAACTTGATTTGATTGAGCAAAATTTTATGGCGTCCACCATTGATGTAATAAAAAAATAGGAATAAATGGCTAAAGAAGCACCCAAATTTTAATATTCGAATAGGCTGAATTTGCGTCGATACCTATAACTACATGGAAAGAAGCTTTTATACGTACAGCATGAACTCATCCACATTCTTCGCCTTATGAAAGCTTTCGTCCCTTATTCAAGTTTTCAGCAATCGCCTACTCTGAATCCGAACCATTGCAGCAATAATTCTAAAGCAGATATTCCTATAGGAAGTATTGCAGATATTTCCCATTTGCATCATTTCCAGAAGATCGGATATATCCTCCAAAAAATTCGACTTATTCTATCGAGAATGATAAGCTATAAATTTTTAGCATTGATGTAAGGACTATTCATTCACTCTTATATTTTCAAATTGTCACGGAGAAATAATTGAATACCTTGCATTTCAGGTCGATAGAAAATCGATAGAATATGTAACTTTCCTTTATAATCAGAAAATTTCTAAATTTTATTTCATACTTGCATGAATCATTAGACGTCTAGAAAACATTCACTTCCTTCATTAACTTAAACTCATTTCCTTCTATTCGATAAATATTTCACAATCCCATTCTATGAGATTCCTTGATAGTCATTCTCTCAAATTGAGGAATTTGACATCGATTAGTTACTATATTTTTTCATGTCTTCACAGAACCTTGGGATAGCTGCACATATTTTCATCAAAAAATGATATTTTCCTTGACTAAATAATTGGGATGGGAATTTTTATTAAGAATTCAAGAGGCATTGAACAAAATACTTCAGAGATATTACTCTCAGGACAAAGCATTTTCATTTCAAAATCATTTCCTAGGTATTTTCAGAAGCATGGAATTCGGAATATTTGATTCAAATTCAAGATATAGGTAGCTGCTCATCCATAGAGATAATTATAATAATTTTCTCAATTTTACGTCAGTTCTCATACATCGACACAAATCGACTAATATTTCTATGGCTTTATGTTTACGAATACCTAAGCTTATTGTATGACATCTACGATCTATTTATTTCGACTACCACATACCGCTACAGCTATCTATTGCAAAACTTCGGAAGCAAAGTTGCATACTTATTATTTCAATAGAAATCGAATAAAAAGTATCCTTATTTTTTTTTCTACATTCATGCAAAAAGCAAAACTTTATTGAACTATATTTAGTGGAAAAAGAAGTTATTTATTGCACTCATCTGTCATCATGACAAACATAAACGTTCAAACCCACTACATATTTATCAGATATGCTGTGAGATTGGCAATACGTTTTAAACAGTTTCATATTTTATATTATTTTTTATTAATGTTAGCAGCCAGAGATAAACAAACAATGCCTTCCCGAGAATAACTCCTTAATCAAAACTGATCCGATTTGTAACCTCCATAGAGCAAACTGTCTGTACTATGACCACACCTCATGATAACAATAAATCATTTTTTGCTTTTTGCATGGACGTAGAAAAAATTGTTTATTGTACTCGACGTGTTGTCCAACTCGGCCTAACGGCCTCGTCGGACAATTTCACGTCGAGTGCAATAAACATTCACTTTTTGCACTTGCAAATAAATAACTATTTGGCAATTCTCTTTTACCTTCCATTTCAGAAATTTCACAGTAACAATCAAGTGATCCGTTTTTTCTGCTGGCTAGTGTATAACATACGTAGCACTCGTGGATAAAGAGATATAAATATCAAAAATTGTGAAGGCTGCGAATCCCTTCGAGTTGATTTCTGTTTTTGGGTGCTCGCGGTCATAAAAAAGCATTATGTCTTTGAAAAAAAGATAGATTTTTTCTTTCAGCGGTGCCCATATCAAGCAATAACAATTCAGACCGGAATAATCCTTGCCGCCAGTCCACAAGAAATGAGGAGTTCAAAAGGATCGCTGAAACGGCTGCGGGCAAAGCCCGGGAGTACGCTCCCCGAACGACGGACTCGAACGATGGTCTTTCTGACGGCTCCGCTAATGGATAATGGCTTAAATCAATGCACTGGCAGTCATCAGTCAGCAACGATTATCTCGCCGCGACATTTGGCAGCTCTGACTCAGCGTTTGTTAGTGCGGCCCCTGCCATTATTCAATTTTCGTTTCCGAGTTTTAACCCATCGATTTTAAGACATTATGAAAAGATTATGTGAACTTCGGGCTTTTCTCTTCGACGCTCATCGTCGTGTCATATTGAAAGCAGTGGCGGATCGCCGGATAGGTTGAGGGAGAACGCGCTTTGAGCCCCGAAGAACAGAGGAGTAGCAAAAACCTATACGCAGTTCACTGAAGCGATCCCTTTGGTGGAAATCAAAAACCTGATATGAGATGACACATTTCACAACTCCTTTGAGTTTACCCGGGCTCCCAGCTGCCCTAATCCGTCACTGATCGAAAGGGTCTTAATTTATGCCACCAACTATTGCTTTTCTCATTTCTGTTATGCCCAAAAAAAGAGGTCAGAAGTGCCTTTTTGTAGGTCCGATAAATTATTCGAATTGTGTACGGAAACAACGTTAATGGGATTTACATGTTCTGAAAGCGACCGTTATGAACGGGATTCGAGGCAATTTTTTCGGCAACATATTCGATGAAAAAGCAACTACAATCCTATCATATATCATCCATAACTTTCGCAGATCATGGCAGATAATAGTGAAGTCGCCAAAATACTAACATAGAAAAATCCAAGGATATCATTTTTTTTACTATAAATTCGTCGTAAGGTCAAGTCAAGTGTAATGATTCGAGATTATTAATTGAGATATTGTGAGAGTTCCAAAGCAGGAGCAGTCTGATAAAGACAAATCTCTGCCAAAATTGCAGCATTCTTCATTTAAATGGGATTTTTCATCTCTAATATCCCACTTTTTTTGAGAATCCTAAATGATTTCGAGATTAATATAGGAAACCTGCGCATTCACCATTTTGTAGTAACAGAAATGAAGGACACTACACTTGAACGGATTCCGTGGAAGCAATTAGTCAGAACACTACCTCACCAACAAATCCAGATCACCCTGAAGAGACTCATGGCGGGCTGACCTTTTGTAAAACTTTATTTCATCGGCGTCAACACAGATGGTAAGTCGGATACAACAGAGGACCAATGACAGACCCCTGCCGAACAACACTCATCACTGATCTTTAAGGAGACAGCCAATCTCCAAACATAACTATAAATCTTAATTTTCTGGATTTATCCACGAGACTAATGTCAATTTGTGATTATCTTGTTCAAAAAAAAAGGAGGACATTTTTACAGGGAAAAAACAACTTTTTTGATCAGAACTACGAAAGAATATCGTTAAAAGGATATTTTTTTATTATTTGGAGGAAGAATCGACTAAAAGACCCAGACGAATTGCAAAAGTTCTTAATTTCACGTCAGTTCTTTCATTTTTTCATTCTCTCAACAGATGTTCGGTCAGTAAAGAGTGAAGTGAAGGCTGCTTCTACATTTTTTGATCTGGCCAAGTAATTTTGCAGAAGAACTGTAGAATATAAATAGTTTTCAATAGTTGATCTGTTTAACAGGTACCTGAAAAAGAGAACATAACTATAAAAGTCACTTTGTTTACTCAGAATTCCTGCCAATTTATCAATATAGCATTTGCAGAGGTCTATTTTTCTATGTAATAGTGCCAGGTGTATGTAACATAACTTTCAATTGAAATGAAAGCTCACGGTAAAAAACTCAATCATTATAATAAAATATTCAATTCACTTATATTCTTATAAAAAATGAAATAATTGATCTTATAAGCCAGTTTAAGTATCAAATGATCCTAGCATACAATTTTGGACTCTGAAGCAAACAAGTCATAAATCAGCTGCCTCACCTCTTAGATATTCTTGAAAAAAGCTCTCTACCCTATGAGCTATACATTGTCTCATTAATAAAACATGGCCTTGAAAACTTGTTGAGAAGACCACGAAGCCTAACTTTGTTCTGTCCTTCCTCCAACTACTTGGATCTTAAATTCATATTCTAGAAAATGTATTCTGAATTACAGAAGGGTAAAAAGGAGAGTTCTCTGAAGGTATTAACCCAAACTGAATGAATAACTTACATCACAAAACATACTTGAGAAGATTTGGTTCCTCCTTCATCTTCCAAAAAACAATCAACATCAGCTCATTTCGATAAATCCAATTGTTCAGAACTCTGAATATTTGTAATCAAGAAAGTCCACGTCATAACCAACATTCAAACTTGTTCTTGATGTCTTCTTTTGAAGAGCCGGAGAAATAAATGAACTCGGTGTAGCAGAAATAATTGAATTTCGTCTGATACTTCGAAAAGAAATTTGGAAATTCAATTCCAAATCAAATCACCTTCGAATTATAGCTTACTCAGTAACTCTGCGGTCTCTATAGGAATGAATACACTGGGTGATATAGATGTGAATTTGATCGGGTTACCAGTGCAGAATAGTTATTTATAATACAAGTGCAGAAGGCATTGATATTCTTCCACGAGTTCAAAATTCAAAAACGAGACACGAAGTGGCGAGTTTTGGAATGAACGAGTGGTAGAATGAGCCTTCTGTACGAGTATTATACATTATTTTCTCTAATTCATTGCATTTTCATTGAAATTAATGAAATATTTCCATAAATATAATTTAGTGATTTTTGCATTGAAAAATGTTGGTTGGCAGAACTGATTTCTTTAAGGCAAATTGATGAATTGACAGATAAAGCCATGGCGGAAAGTTCGGAGTACCAACATAGAATAATAAAATATAACCATGAAAACTGTGCGTTTCTGATATATTCTCGCACGATTTTGTACTACAAGATGTGGAAGAATGAACGGAATAACCACAGAATTAGAGAAAAATCTATTTATGAACATTGAGTCATTATCAATTGGTTCTATTCTTTTACGCTACATAAAATACACAACGTAGAAAGTCTTGGACCCCTTATTTTTCGGATTTTGAGCCGGAATATCCTCAAACTATCACGTTCGTCTCACTGATGACACTAATGACATCTGTAGAATTAAGTAGGGATCGTAAAATTGCAATTTCATTGGAAAATTATTCAATATGAGGTTTCATTTCCCCACTATTTGAGCAGGTGTGATTTTTGACCTGCCATATTTTTGATATTTGACAAGTAAAAATGACGCTTTTAATGAAAATGGAATGCTTCATGCTTCAACAATGCTTTTATGCTCTTATGAGTCGTCGTGAAGCACCTTCTTGGCCGGCAATAGTGAAACTGATGGAAAAATTTGAGTTGTTGGGACTAGTTATTGGTGTGCGTCGTTCAAGAACAACTCAGAATTTTGCTGCTGTAGCCTGTAATGTTCACGAAAAGCCAAGTTTGTCGATCTTGGGAATTAGACTAAAACAAAACAATCGTAATTCTGGAAGAAAACTTTCCATTCGTGTTATTTCTCGAAGAGGTAATCACAATTGGCCACCGAGATCTTACGATTTAACACCTTTTGACTATTTCTTTTGAGGCCGCGTAAAAGAAAATGCTCTATAGTCGATTCAAGAGCTTACAAATGGAATTCGTGAATTTATAGAGAACAGACGCAATGTGCAAATTCTTCATGGGAAATTCAATGAAATGTAACGGGTGTTTTTTTTTCGAGGTATATAACTTTGAGTTGGCATTACTGTTCAAGCTGTCAAGTGATTTATTCTCAGTTTGGTTTGGCAATTCAACATGAATAGACTCACGCATGAACAACGCTTGCAAATAGTGCAATTTCATTTCGAAAATAATGGTTCTGTGCGGAATACGTATCGCGTACTACGTCCATTTTATTTTGTTTAGAGATGAAGCGCACTTCTGGTTGAATGGCTACGTCAACAAACAAAACTGCCGAATTTGGAGTGAAGCTTATCCTCAAGTATATGTCGAAACACCGTTACATCCAGAAAAACTGACTGTTTGGTGCGCTTTATGGGCTGGTGGAATCATTGGTCCGTACTTCTTCAAAAACGATGATGGCCAGAACGTTACAGTCAATGGTGATCGGTATAGAGCCATGATTACTACTTTTTTCATTCCTGAATTGAGCAACCATGATGTGCAGGAGCTGTGGTTCCAACAAGACGGCGCAACATGTCACACAGCTCGTGCCACAATCAATTTATTGAAAGACACGTTTGGTGACCGCTTAATTTCACGTTTTGGACCTGTGAATTGGCCTCCAAGATCTTGTGATTGATTACCGCTAGACTACTTTCTGGGGGATATGTAAAGTCATTGGTCTATGCGGATAAGCCACAAATCCTTGACCATTTGGAAGACAACATTCGCCGTGTTATTGCCGATATACGGCCACATAATGTTGGATAAAAACATCGAAAATTGGACGTCCAGATTGGACTACATTTGAGCCAGCCGTGGCGGTCATATGCCAAAAATCATATTTGAAATGTTATGCCACAAGATTATCTTGCGGATAAATAAAATTCATGTCAATCGAATAATCCATCGTTGTTTTATTGCAATTTAAAGTTCTATAGCTCTAAAAAAACACCCTTCATATGGTGCTGCAACAGTAGATGTTGTGTCCATTTGGCTGATATCATTTTTCATCATTAATGGCATACCTATCTCTTTACAATGAAATAAACATTCATTTATGTATCCTAAAATATACTTTTTTTCTGTATAAAACTAAAAACTCTTATTGAAAAACCTTTCGTATTCGTTAGTAGTCTACAAAATACTGATTCAATCAATATTATTTCTCTCTGTGAAAAGGGATTGAGAAAATAGAGGAACAATAATAAAAATAATATGATTCCTCACAATTCAAAACAATTTCTAAGGGCATATATTTCGAATGGACATTTTTATGAAAAGAAGAGTCCAACAATAACCCTATCTATGAAATATAGTTGGGTCATACTCGAATAAATACACGTTTGTACGAAATTAATTATTTTTCCTCATTGTCCGTAATACTGCGATCTTCTTTATACGATACCACTCTCCTCCTAACATCAGCAATAATAAAGTGGAATTGGGTTCCATATAGTCGGTTGAATAGCTGAATTATTTCTTCTTCATGAAACTTGATGTGACTAGGCACAATTGAATTTCCCCTCACACATCATTTGGGTATAAATAACCCTTATCTAGCGGTCTCATATCTTTGACTCGCCCTCTTACAAGGAAGAATTCCTACAAAACTGCTTCCCTTCAGTTGTGCCCAAAGAGATTACTCGGTTCTCGTAATTGATTCACTGGTCGTAAGACTATTACTGCCCTATTGGGGGCATTTTTGAACTATCTTTGCCTACTCATGGTCAATATCATTAATTTATTATAGAACAAGTATCATAATGAATGAACTTCGCATTCTTTTCACGTGAAGTTATTATACTAGCAAAAAGTTCAACTGGTTTAACAACAATAATTTAAGGAATTTCAATTATTTTGTTGAATCAGATCTTCAAGAATACTGCAGACAATACTTTCTACAGATTGTTCCACCATTGACGCGACGGTTGAACGTTGAACGTTGAAACTTTCGATTTTTTTTTCGATACAGTGTAATTAGGCTGGATCAGATCTACATTATCAGAGTGTTTGGAAATACACAGGGCGTACCAAAAAAGTGTAAATGTACAAACATTTTTTTTTCTTATGTATCCCCTTGTTTTTTATTGAATTTTCAGACTGAATAGAATGAATTATCCCAAGTTTGTTCGAAGATCCGTACGCTTAAAACTTACCACTTTTGAGATATTGCGATTTCTGATGAATTGGAGCGTCTTTGGAAAAACCTAATAATTCCAAAACCAATGAGTTTATTCAAATGAGATTTTGAAAGTGAATATTTAAGGAATGGAGGTAAGTATTAGGACAATTGAAAAGTCCCCGGTCTGATTCACAGATGACGGTGCTAGTATTGAATCTATATGATTTTAAGTTAGTACCAACCTTCAAACGGTACTTGTCAAAATTTGACAGCAGTCCCAAAATTAGTTTGTGAGATAGTGCGTTGTGAGTGTAGCTACTCTTGTTATTTGAAAAAATATGGAAAAAAAAAGAATTTCGTGTGCTCATAAATATTGCTTTTTGAAGAGAACAAATACAGTTCGAGCAAAATCTTGGCTTGATAAAGAGTTTCCGGGGTCTGCAGCTGGAAAATCAACCATCATTGATTGGTATGCTAAGTTTAAACGTGCTGAAATGAGCACCGAAGACGGCGAACGCAGTGGGCGCCCAAAAGACGCTGTCACCGACGAAAAAATCAAAACAATTCACAAAATAATTTTGAATGACCGTTAAGTGAAGTTGATCGAGCTAGCAGACATTGTGAAGATATCATCTGAACGTGTACATCATATCATTCACGAATATTTGTACATATGAGAAAGCTGTGTGCAAAATGGGTGACGCGCGAGCTCACAATCGATCAAATGCAACAACGTGTTAATGATTCTGAGCAGTGTTTGAAGCTGTTTAAGTGCAATCAACCTGAATTTTTGCGGCGATATGTAACAATGGATGAAACATGGCTCCATCATTTCACTCCGGAGTCCAATCAACAGTCCGCTGAGTGGACTTCACACGATGAACCGAATCCAAAGCGAGGAAAAACACAACAGTAAGCTGGAAAGGTTATGGCATCAGTATTCTAGGATGCGCAAGGTATAATATTCATTGATTACCTCCAAATGAGCCAGACAATCAACAGCGATTATTATATAGCGTTATTGGATCGTTTAGAGGATAAAATCGTTAAGAAACGTCTCCATTTGAAGAAAAAAAGGTGCTGTTTCATCAAGACTATGCGCCGTGTCACAAATCAATGAAAACAATGGCATGGATTGTGCTTCGAATTTCTTCTGCATCCACCGTATTCGCCAGATCTGGCCCCCAGCGACTTTTTCCTGTTCTTAGACCTCAAAAGAATACTCGCTGGAAAGAAATTTAGCGCCAATGTCGCCGAATCGCCGAAACTGAGGCCTATTTTGAAGCGAAAGACAATTCGTAATACAAAAATGGCATAAAAAAGTTGGGAGATCGCAGCTATGTTGAATAGTAAAATCGAATTTTGCCAAAAAAATGTGTTTTACTATGATAGACCGGGGACTTTTCAATTGGCTTGTTAGCGATTGGTTCGGAGAATTGGAACAAAAAGGATTTCCATTTCCGCATACACGCTAAGACTTTGTATCCTGATGTTTATCCACATGTGGATGTATAGGTAAAGTGGTTCAGATGCGAACAAACGGCATACTAAATTAGACAAAGCCCAGATCTGTTGGGGTATAACGTGACGCATTATTGTCGATTGCAGCAGGTGTTGTAATTGTCTCTATGAGTTATTGGTGTAACTTTACGTGCTTAAAATGTCCCACTAATTATTCGAATGTACTAACATCAGAGTAACTGCACGTCCATAGCGAGGTCTTCTTCACTACCAAGAAAAATTATGGTCTTCCGGTGACCGTAAATCAAAACGGAATTAAGGTCGGTGTACAATTATTTGTATCAGCGATCTTCGTGAATTCGGCCTCCGTTCTGTTTCAGGTGAGAACTAATTCAGCTACTCTGAACGTTCGGTGTATTTAGGCCATTATTTTTGAAAGATAAGAAGGGAACATCAGAAAATTATTCGTTTTATACAAGTTAATTGTTGAGTTTTGGAATGTAGTTGATGCAAACCAAAATGTGTGAATCTCCGAAAATGTACTGACTTTATATCAGGAGCGCCCTTGGCAAGCACAGAACTATAGAAACATAATGAGGTAATGATCCTTTCATTCCTTCAAAACATTGGGTACATTCTCATATGTTCTGCATGAGCATTTTATGGTCCTGATAACGAAGAAAATTGGAATTTTGCAATGAGTTCGAAGTCCATAGGATTTATTGTCAGTGAAATATTCATTTTTTTCTATTCACCGCCTCAACTGACTAATATAAAATTCATGCAGAATTTCGAACAAGAGAAAAATAATATTTCTGTGGAAACAGATTCGACAAAATTTAAACATGAGTCCGCTAATGCTAAATTTTTGTTAATATTATACCAGTTTTTCGAATCTGTTTTAATCTTCACTATAAATTGGGTGGAAAAGAAGCAAAACTTATAATTAATTCATTTATTGCAGCTTACTAAATGGATATTAATAATAATTTTAATTTTCTGAGGATTTACTCTAGAGAATTGTTTGAATTTTTTCTCTCAAAATAGGTAGCAGATACAACAAAATAAATACAAGAAACCAAAAAATGTAGTACTTGACTGAAGTATCTCTTCAGATTTTCATAAACTACCAGTGGTTCACCAAAAATATTCTGGATGAAAGAAACGGGCACTAAAAATATCACAGTGTATTTGCATTCAAAATTAGCATATCACATGATGAGAGCTTTTGATAGAAAAATCTATGCCAAATTCAAGATGCCAAATGCCCAAATGAAAGATCTTGTGAAGGGAAGGGGTGCTATGAAAAAAACTGGAACAAAAATCGTGTATCTCTAAAACGAAACGTTCGCAGGCAAAGGTTCATAGGACTTCCTTCCTCTTGAAATAACCTGAAGTATCTGTCATTTTCTTTTATACTTCCAATTAAAAACATCCTGTATAACGAACAACAATTTCAAGCTCCGTACAAAATCTCGTATTGGTAGCATCGTACAGTGCCATAGAAAATTGAATCAAAATATGTAAAAAATACTCTTATTAATATCTTAATATTTTGGACTTCTTTCATTCGAATAAATCATAAAAAACTTAAAATTTTCGTGATTCGAATCGTAGAATATGAACAGTTGAAGGCTGAATGTTATTCGTTGACCTTCGAATCCAATTAAAACAACGAAAAGTTAGAATAACAAACGAAACGAAAGCCTGTGGTTTTTCACTAAGAGAAAACTCCAATAACAAATTGAAAAAATGTTATTTCACTCTAAATTTTTATGAACTGAATTCCTAATGACACACAAATTCCCGATAAAACAAATACTTTCCCCATGAGTGTGCGATGAGTTGGGCTGATATGAGTGAATTCGTCGGATTGAAATATCCCTGAAATAAATCCCAATGTATCTGAGCCAGGACCTCTCCACAATAGAGAAACATAGACAGATAGAGGTCCTGAATGGTGGGAATGATTTCGGGCACCCTAAATCTGCATATCCCCGCAATATATATCGCCTGACCTCAGCATAAAGAACGGAAATATAATTAGGATGTAATTTATATAAAAATATTAAAATATGAGTCAAACCTCTGAGGATTATAAATTTGGCAGTTATTCCAAGCCATTTATTACGTCAGGAACAGATGAATAATTCTGCTGGGTGAAAGATTCGGAAGAAATTCCTGAGATATTCAAGCAAACAGATTTCCCGTTTCCTTTCAGGGGCACAATGGACTGAAATGATCCTTCAAGGGTATTAACTTCCGACTTTTGTTATTTGAAAGGATTCCGAACTGAATTAGTATTGTGTTAATGTTTTCACGTCGATGAACCTGGAACTGGTCGCTTTATCAGCCTCATTGGAATGGTAAACGGAATTTCGTTCAAATTATACGCTTCCATTCGTTTTCTATCCGGAGAGTGATCAATTCTTGAGGGCGGATTTATAATATCAGGTGATTTTGTTTGGTTTTTCTTAGATAGTTCTTCTTTGTCTCCTTCTTGTGTGACTAATTCAACTGGATAGTGAATATTTTAAACTCACTATCATAAATGTCAATAAACTCACAATACTACAATGTTTAATAATTATCACAAAAATTCCTATCTAAAGGGTGTTTTTTTAGAGCTACAGGGCTTTAAATTGCAATAAAACAACGATTGATTATTCGATTGACATGAATTTTATTCATCCGCAAGAAAATCTTGTGGTATTACATTTTAAATATGATTTCTGGCATATGACCGCCACGGCTCGCTCGTATGTGGTCCAATCTGGACGCCCAATTTTCGATAACTTTTTCCAACATTTGTGACCGTATATCGGCAATAACACGGCAAATGTTGTCTTTCAAATGGTCAAGGGTTTGTGGCTTATCCGCATAGACCAATGACTTTACATAGCCCCACATAAAGTAGTCTAGCAGTGTTAAATCACAAGATCTTGGAGGCCAATTCACAGGTCCAAAACGTGAAATTAGGCGGTCACCAAACGTGTCTTTCAATAAATCGGTTGTGGCACGAGCTGTGTGACATGTTGCGCCGTCTTTTTGGAACCACAGCTCCTGGGCATCATGGTTGTTCAATTCTGGAATGAAGAAGTTAGTAATCATGGCTCTATACCGATCACCATTGACTGTAACGTTCTGGCCATCATCGTTTTTGAAGAAGTACGGACCAATGATTCCACCAGCCCATAAAGCGCACCAAACAGTCAGTTTTTCTGGATGTAACGGTGTTTCGAGATACACTTGAGGATTAGCTTCACTCCGAATGCGGCAGTTTTGTTTTTTGACGTAGCCATGCAACCAGAAGTGCGCTTCATCGCTGAACAAAATTCGCTTATGAAAATCGGGAACAACGGCAATCTCATTTTGGGCCCATACGACGAATCTACGCCTTACTTGATGATCGTTTGGCTTTGAATTCTTGCACGAGTTGGATTTTGTAAGCACACAAACCAAGATCCTTCCGCAAAATCTTCCATAAAATTAATGGATCCAATTCCAGTGCTCGATGGCGGATAGACTCATTCGGGTCTTCCTCAATGCTACGCTCTACAGCAGCAACAGCTGCTTCTCTGGGGATGCGAGTTATCAATAAGAGTAAACGTGGTGCGAAAACGTTCCATGGTTAATCGAATTAACTGCTCTGATGGACGATTTGTCGACGATAAAATGGACGTAGTGCGCGATACGTATTCCGCACAAAACCATTATTTTCGAAATGAAATTGCACTATTTGCAAGCGTTGTTCAGGCGTGAGTCTATTCATGATGAATTGCCAAACCAAACTGAGACAGCTTGAGCAACACTTGACAGCTGTTGAATCGGTCGCCATCTTGAACAGTAATGCCAACTTAAAGTTATATACCTCGAAAAAAAACTTACCTCGAAAAAAAACTTTTACTAGCAAACAATGGTCCGAAAAACTTAAAACTTCAAAATTCTCTCCTAACCGTACTGATGACTCTCCCAAAATAGTATCAATGTCATAGAACTTCAATCTTCCAAAGAGAGATCACATGAACGCGCGTTATACTTGGCTGTCAATTCGCGCGACTCTCCCGCCCTCTTTTCTCCCAATCAGATAGGTAGCAAACGAGTAAATAGGGTCAAGTCCGATGGAATCTGTCATAACGTTAACATTGTTATTACAATTGTGAATTTCGAGGTCTTAAACAAAGATCTCTTGTATCTATTGTTTTGTACGTATAAAATCTTAGGGTCTGCAAAATTGCTCAGTTTCGTAAACATGCTTTGATAGCTCACAAGTTCATTTTGATATCCTACAGTCCTTTCCATTTCCTTCTATTCAGGTATTTGAATTCCAGCCTGTCCGTTCTATGTTCACAGTCATCACATTTTAACCTGTGAACTACGAGTTTATTATTTTTATTTAAAACTGACTATTCATTCAATCTTGAGCTTTGTGAAAACTATGGGGTACCTCCTTTTTGATATTTAATCCCTCATTCCTGTATTATTGTCAAGTAAGCCACAGATCTTCAATATTGAATCCCTGATGTATAATGGTAAAGAGCAATATTCACGATATGTCTAAATAAGTCTTCCTAGATGAGTGTGGGTATGATAATTGTCATAACTCTATTTTTCATTCGATGTAGAAGGCTCATTTTTTGTTAAAACTCGATTTTGTTCTACAAGGTATGACAGAATGTAAGGATTTTCCACAGAACTAGAGGAATCATTTTTGAAACTATATTTTTGAAGAATTTTCATTAATTTCAATAGGAATTCAGTGAATTAAAGAAAATGTTGAATACATAAAGCTCATTCGGACTGGAGGAATATCAAGGCCTTCTACACTTATATTATATATAACTATTCTGTTTAGAGTACGAACGGTAAGATTAAATTTTCAATAGCCATACAGCGCACGTTCTGGGAATCTTTGGGGAACAATTCTCACCATAGGACAATTTGTCCGTGGACAGTTCACGAAACCGACACAATTCATAAATAAATTCATTCCAGGGCCAACCCAGATGTTTCGAAGCAGCGAGAAGGTGATTTATAGTGAAGCAAATCATGTCTTTCGGAACAACCAGGCAGATACATACTTTCCCCCTTACGTGAAAAATTTTACGATATAATAAATTATCGCTAGTATCGGTTTATGTCTTTCGAAGACCCAGGTCAATTACGTCCTTTTTAGGCGAGTAATATTTTCGAGAATGTCATTATTAGGATACTGGGTGACTCTGAAATGATTCAACTCTTATTGGAGCTCTGTCGATTGGGGATAATGGAAAATTTCGAATATGATTGACTTATCAAGTTCAGTTTTTTTCTAGATTTGTGTACATGACGGTTCAACTCAACTAGATTGCTTAAAAAAATGCAACTCAATTCCGTTATATTGGCTCATCGCGAAAATTCAATAACTTGTGGCATTACTACTGAACTTTCCTCATTAGAGCGTTGCTTGATCTCTAATTAGGAACACCTACTCGTTCACAAAAATCGATTTATGTAGTATTTTCATATTTCCTATAATGAACTTCAGGAATCGTTAGAGGAGAAGTTAAATGAAACCCACACATCATTGTAAAAAAACGTTTATTTCTATATCAATCCAACCTACGTATTTTACACTATGAAACCAGCCCAAACAGGTAATAAAGAGCTCCATTTGAATTGACTCCATTAAAGGAGAAGTATACAGGGTCTTTCACGAGGAACCTCCCCCATATTTATACGGGAAACTACTGAACGTATTTTCATGAAATGCAGCACTTATAAGTATTTCACGATGCTGATGAAATCTAAAATATTTTCAAGGCATGCGCACCTCCGGTTTTTCCGGAAATGACGTCAACTTCCGTTTTTCAAATGAGAACACCATTTTTTTATTGCAGAAATAGATTCCTTAGAAAATTTCAAGTTATTTTGATGTAAAATTTTTCAGTTTTGGTTGGAAAATTCTCTCTGAGCGGGAAAATTCGAAAAAAAAATCGAAAATAGAGCTCCGCTGAAACAAGAATAACTTCGAGGTTTTTGGATGGAAAATTTTCATTTTTGGGATTTTTCAAGATGTAAGATTGATGTATCCACTTTAAGAATCGAAATCGCGATTCATGATACAGGGGGTGAAAAAATCGCTTTCAAAGTTAGGGATGACAAAATCGTGAAAAATCAATTTTTTCAAATTAGAACCCCATTTTTTTATGGCAGATATTGAATCTACGTTAAAAATAATGTGAGTGTATGCATCACACCCTTGCCCTAAAGTGGATATTTTCTGAGTTATTCACAAAAAACTGTTTTTCGTCTTGAATTTTCAGCTATTTCTTTTCCCTTCACGCCAAAAAGATGAAATTTTCAGGAACTGTTACTTAAACCATGTTTTAGATTTTACTACCCTAATATGCAAGAGAAAAAAGTTACAGGTTGTTCCTAAATAGATGGCGAATTTTGATTCGAATTTGTATCGGAAACCTCTTTATTTCCAAGCGATATGAAAAAGTTTTGTTGGAAGGATTTTAATCTTAAAAGAGAATACTCTGGACCTCCTTCAAAGTAAAATAATGGAAAGGCTGAATGTTTTACATCCTCCAGAAAAACATAATTTGAAAATACTGAACGAAATAAAAGTTTCAGTGAGTGCTAGGAACTATTAAGTTCTGGGCATCAACTTATAACTCAATAAGAAAATTTTATCATTCAAACAATGAAACCAAAACCATTAATTTGCAATATAGGGTGACATATCTTCACATATTTCAACAAAAAAGGCTGATTGCATGATCAGAATACGTGTTTGGATATCATCCATGAGTTAAGATGGTACTGGGTGTCCCAAATTCGATGCTCACTGAAAGCTTCTGGAGAGCTATAAGAAATATTTTAAAGTCCTTTTTCAGAAACGCCCTGTAACTCGAGAAAAAATCAAAATATTTATGATTTGCTTTCTGATATCTTATTATTTGAAAAAAGAGATTGGTGATCCTTGAAGATTGTTTCTATAAGTCTTACAGTTCCCCAGATGCTTTCAGTGAGCATTGAATTTGGTACACCCTATACATGGCTAATGTGATTTTGGTCTTGATCTGTTATATTAGATAGATAGATAGATATGTTTATTCTCATTGAAATAAACAAAAACAAGTCACAGAGATAATTACATATATAACTTTTTGTACGTGACTAAAATAAATAAATAAATTGAATCCTAATATTTATTTCGATAGTTCAAAACATTGATGCCCATCTGATAAAGGCAGGTTAAAGTATAATAGTCGACAAATATAAAAAATGTTATGATATGAATCGATAATGGTACTTCAAAAGTGAACTGTTTTGAAGTAAATGGATGCCTTTGTTAAAGTATAATAGTCGACAAATATAAAAAATGTTATGATATGAATCGATAATGGTACTTCAAAAGTGAACTGTTTTGAGTAGAAGCTATCTTCTGTTTTCGTTCGGATCTCGATTGCGTATTGAATAATTCAAGATGTTATATACGACCTGGGGGTAAATCTTTCAGTTTCGTCTTCAACGGAACGAAGTTTGAAATTCCCAACCGCCACCTCTGTCACCAGATGTGCATGCCTGATGTGAATTTTCCACAGTCGACCAGACTGTGATCGCTTTATTTGCGGTATATAATGTTTGTTGTCGTTTTCACCGAAACTGTTTTACTCGATGCGTATTCCCATTTCCGTGTTGGTTCTGCATGTTCAGTGACAAAAAACGCTATTCGGTCGGCCAGATCTATTCAATATTTTGTGCATTTAAATTACTCTATTTATTACTGTATTCATTGCTTCAATAATTCACATATACAGGGTGTTCTGATTTGTTTCCGACAAACTGAAACGGGTGATAGATCACATCATTTTAAGCAAAAAAGTTTCTATGAACATGGGTCCGGAAATGCTTCGTTTCCGAGATACAGGGTGTTAAAGTTGAAAAAATAATTCGCGTTTTCTTAAATATCTTTCGACTGATTCCAAATAATTGCATGAAAGTTGGTACATAGGGTTTTTTGAGGTGAGAAATTCAAATTTGTGGTCGATTTGGTTGTATTTTCTAGAGAGCACCACTGGCAATCATTTCGTCCTCTTTAAACCGTAGCAACTTTTCTGTGCTATCCTGTACGTCATTCTGGACTAAAAAAATCGATTCCCCTGACTTTTCTAGTTGAAAAAGGTATAACTCATTTAAGTTGCTAGGGTCAACCGTTTCAGAGAAAAACGCATTTAAATCCAAATCCATATTTTTGTAATCTCTAAAACATGTAGAAACAAATTTGTAATGATTTTAAATTAAATATTTTTTAGAAGTAACAATTTAGAACAAAACAAAATAACATAATAATTTTTAAAGAAGGTGTTCGAAATGTCCACCGTTCTGTTGAATGCACAAATGACATCTTCGAATGATTGATTGTTTTACATTCAACAATTGTTGCGGCAATAGATTTAAAATAGCTATACACAATGACAGATTTAGGGAGTGTTAGGTTCAGATGTCATTAATTATAATTATAGTTAACTAAGGCAATAGCTTATCAACAAATACAGGAAAATGGTATTGGTTACCAAAGGCCCGAACGAAGCATACAAAGAAGAAATCATCTACAGAGAAATAGGATTTTACAGACCTTCGAAGAAAATAAAAACTCAGTATTCGTAAAGCATCCCAACAACGCAATATTTCAGGAAACAGAATATTCAGAACTCTTAAAAACAACAATTACATAGCATACCACTTCTACTTATTAGTGGGCAAAAGAAAATCCGCATGCATTTCGCCTTAGAAATTTTCAAAATGAATTTAAATTTAATATTTGAATAGGAATAATTTCATGAGAGGATTTCGAAGCAGTCAAAACATATTAAAGAAAACGCCAATTATTTTTTCAACTTTAACACCCTGTATCTCGGAAACGAAGCATTTCCGGACCCATGTTCATAGGAACTTTTTTGCTTGAAATGATGTGATCTATCACCCATTTCAGTTTGTCGGAAACAAATCAAAACACCCTGTATATTTTCTGATATTCAGATCTAACAGACTTCACTTCTAATTATTCAAAATACTAAGATCAAATTTGAATATAGGTTTGTTAGGATTCTTATTTTTCGATAACTGGTTATACATTTATGTCCATCACAGGCCTCTACTTTGTTCCATCTTTCGTACAGTGTACGAATCCCGCGTTGGAAGAACTGGTCATCTTTTGAAACGATCCACGAATTGATCCAAATTTGCTGGTCAGCCAGGCCGTGTGCCGAAACAAGTGAAAGTCCGAGGGAGCAACGACTGGAGAATACGGCAGGTGGGGTAGTACTCTGCATTTCAACGTTTCCAAGTATGTCTTGACCACTTTCGCAAAATGGGGTCGAGCATTATCATGCTGTAAGATAACTTTATCATGTCTCTCGTTGTATTGCGGCCATTTGTCTCTCAATGCTCAGCTCAAACGCATTAATTGCGTTCGATAACGATAACGATAACAATCGCCTGTGAATGTTTCAGTCAGTTTTAACAACTCATAATACACTACGCCGGGCTGGTCGCCAAATACTGAGCTGACCTAAGAACCGTGAATATTCGGTTTGGCCGTCGACGTGGAAGCATGGCAGGGATATCTCTATGAATTTCTGAGCTTGGGATTATCGAAATGAACCAATTTTTGGTCTCCAGTCACTATGCGATGCAGAAATATTTTCCGTCTTTACCTTGCAAGCAGCTGCTCACAAGCAAACAAACGACTTTCAACATATCTCGCCTTCAACTCGTACAGCACCCAATTTCCTTGTTTCTGAATCATTTCTATGACTTCTTGGCGTTTTTAAATGGCTTTTTGCGTCACTTCCAATGATTCTGCCAATTCTTGTTGCGTTTGACACGAGTCTTGATCAAGTAATGCCTCCAATTCTGTATCTTCGAAAACATCCTTTCTTCCATCGCCATGCTGAGCTTCGACGTCAAAATCACCGCCCTTCAAGCGTTGAAACCTCTCTTGGCACGTTATTTACTTATTTACCTCACCATAGGTATTCGAGAACTTTACATGAGCCTCAGTCGCAGATTTCTTCATATTAAAGCAGAAAATTAAAAGTTCCTGCAAATGACAAGAATTTTTGCTTGTAAGCTGAGAGGTTCGATCGAGAATTAATATTTCGATGGCGTTATATTTTCAAACATCTAATCTTATTGTAAACATCGACTACCACTTACCGCAACAGCGATATATTGCAAAATGGCGGAAGCAACTTAATATAAAATTGGCTCTTTGGAATTAGTGTTCAAACACTAACCCTCAGTGAGTTGTCTCGAAAAGAAAGTAACTTCTAGGGTCTCCAAATAATTCAATCTAAAAAAGAGGGAATCCATAATTCGGCGAATTAAATTTCAACGTCATCGCCTTCTTTGCGGCAAAAGCGAGATGGGAATTATAATATCCAGGCTATATTTCAACAGAGGGGCTATTCTGTGGATTTAATTACATTATTGAAGTGTCATGTGCTTGCTTCTTGATAAATGCAGAAGAGGGCGCTCCAGGCGTACAGAGCGCGATCACCGCAAAATTAAGACCGAATGATAATTCATCAGAAAAGGGCGCCGTCGGTTCAACTTCTGACGTGCAGCGTCACATTTGCGCCGGAATGGATGAACGAGAAATTGAGCCACTTTGCCCAAGAAACGTCGTCTGCGATTCATTGAATATGCTAACTGTTCAACTTTGTTTCAGGCCCTCACGGCAAATTGACAGTTATTCTCCATCAATTTGACGTTCAACCTGCTGCCACCGCCTGTTCGACTCGATCGGATCTGGTCCATTAACTGATGTCATTTAATTGTTTTGATTGAAATTTTGAGCCAGTATTTCCTACAGAATCATTGAAAGCAATGTATGAATCGCGATTGGTCATCTAAAGGGTGTTTTTTTCAGAGCTATAGAACTTTGAATTGCAATAAAACAACGATGAATTATTCGATTGACATGAATTTTATTTATCCGCAAGATAATGTTGTGGCATTACATTTAAAATTTGATTTCTGGCATATGACAGCCACGGCTGGCTTGGATGTAGTCCAATCTGAACGTCCAATTTTCCAAGGGTTTGTGGCTTATCCGCATAGACCAATGACTTTACATAGCCCCACAGAAAGTAGTCTAGCGGTGTTGAATCACAAGATCTTGAAGGCCAATTCACAGTTCCAAAACATGAAATTAGGCGGTCACCAAACGTGTCTTTCAATAAATCGATTGTGGCACGAGCTGTGTGACATGTTGCGCCCTCTTGTTGGAACCACAGCTCCTGGACATAATGGTTGTTCAGTTCAGGAATGAAAAAGTTAGTAATCATGGCTCTTTACCGATCGCCATTGACTGTAACTTTCTGGCCATCATCGTTTTTGATGAAGTATGGACCAATGATTCCGCCAGCCCATAAAGCGCACCAAACAGTCCGTTTTTTGGATATAAAGGTGTTTCGACATACACTTGAGGATTAGCTTCACTCCGAATGCAGCAGTTTTGTTTGTTGACGTAGCCATTCAACCAGAAGTGCGCTTCATCGCTAAACAAAATAAAATGGACGTAGTGCGCGATACGTATTCCGCACAGAACCATTATTTTCGAAATAAAATTGCACTATTTGCAAGCCTTGTTCAGGCGTGAGTCTATTCATGAGGAATTGCCAAACCAAACTGAGAATAAATCATTTGACAGCTGTCGAATCGGTAGCCATCTTGAACAGTAATGCCCATGTAAAGTTATATACCTCGAAAAAAAACACCCGTTATATACTGACTCTCAAGGAGAGAACACGCATAATCTAATTTTGGGTTTGCTGAGCGAATACCACAATTTTCATAGGATTTTTCGGGAGAAACAAAAACATAGAAACAAGTAGAAAATAAAAGATAAAATGTTATTCAATCAGAATTTCTTCACATAATTACATATCAAGACCAATATAATCAATCCAAATGTGTGTTCGTTTGTTACCTCTTCACTACCAAAACATTTGATCTTCATGAAATTTATAGGTTTATTTTCAACTACGACAATTCTCTCCACAAAAGAGAAAACAAGGACTAATGATATGATATGATATGATAATATGTTATTTTACAAGAATACCCAAAGTTGAAACTGTTATTTCATATTAGGTACAAGGCTTCATTTTCCATATAAAGGGTTTTTTTTAGAGCTATAGAACTGTAAATTGCAATAAAACAACGATGGATTATTCGATTGACATGAATTTCATTTATCCGCAAGATAATGTTGTGGCATTACATTTAAAATTTGATTTCTGGCATATGACAGCCACGGCTGGCTTGGATGTAGTCCAATCTGAACGTCCAATTTTCCAAGGGTTTGTGGCTTATCCGCATAGACCAATGACTTTACATAGCCCCACAGAAAGTAGTCTAGCGGTGTTGAATCACAAGATCTTGAAGGCCAATTCACAGTTCCAAAACATGAAATTAGGCGGTCACCAAACGTGTCTTTCAATAAATCGATTGTGGCACGAGCTGTGTGACATGTTGCGCCCTCTTGTTGGAACCACAGCTCCTGGACATAATGGTTGTTCAGTTCAGGAATGAAAAAGTTAGTAATCATGGCTCTTTACCGATCGCCATTGACTGTAACTTTCTGGCCATCATCGTTTTTGATGAAGTATGGACCAATGATTCCGCCAGCCCATAAAGCGCACCAAACAGTCCGTTTTTTGGATATAACGGTGTTTCGACATACACTTGAGGATTAGCTTCACTCCGAATGCAGCAGTTTTGTTTGTTGACGTAGCCATTCAACCAGAAGTGCGCTTCATCGCTAAACAAAATAAAATGGACGTAGTGCGCGATACGTATTCCGCACAGAACCATTATTTTCGAAATAAAATTGCACTATTTGAAAGCCTTGTTCAGGCGTGAGTCTATTCATGATGAATTGCCGAACCAAACTGAGAATAAATCATTTGACAGCTGTCAAATCGGTAGCCATCTTGAACAGTAATGCCCATGTAAAGTTATATACCTCGAAAAAAAACACCCGTTATATACTGACTCTCAAGGAGAGAACACGCATAATCTAATTTTGGGTTTGCTGAGCGAATACCACAATTTTCATAGGATTTTTCGGGAGAAACAAAAACATAGAAACAAATAGAAAATAAAAGATAAAATGTTATTCAATCAGAATTTCTTCACATAATTACATATCAAGACCAATATAATCAATCCAAATGTGTGTTCGTTTGTTACCTCTTCACTACCAAAACATTTGATCTTCATGAAATTTATAGGTTTATTTTCAACTACGACAATTCTCTCCACAAAAGAGAAAACAAGGACTAATGATAACTCAAAAAGTAGTACACTGAGTGAACTTTTTTTCAGCGAAATACCGAAATACCGAATGGCAGAGAATTTCAAATTCATGCGTTCAAATGAGTTTTTAATCTCATAGCAACACTGGATAATTGAACAGATATTCCTCGTGCGCGAATAATGCAGATAAGTAGTGGGGCTTAGAATTATTTCAGGAGCTTTATGAATTGTATTGTGTGTGGTTAACATTGCCTCTTGAAAAGAGAATTCTATAGTACTAGTAAATTAAGCAAGAGAAAGAATTCCCTATTTTGGACAATTAGTTTCCTCTAATTGAATGAATCTTGCAATGACAGAGTTTGTTCATATAGGATTTTCCAGTAGGTTTTGTTTTAATATTGAAATAGAAAGAGTCTATTTTGATATAAATCAATGTATGTTTCTTTCATTGTGAAGTGGAAGGTCTATCATTAACAATGGAAAACGAAATAAGCCAAATAGCCACCACGACTTTTTTTTATATGACAATTTCCATGACCAATTTCCACAATTGCGGCTATACAGCCTCGATAACTTCATGAATTACATCTTCAAGGTCTTGAATATTTTGCAAAGCATTGGCATAAACCTTAACTTTAACGTGGTCCCAAAAAAGTCCAAAGGACTCGTTGGCCAATTGTCACCTTTTCGAGAAATAACACAGCCAGAAATTATTTCCACAAAATGGCAATTGTTTCATTGCTTCTAGGTATGGCGCAGCTGGCTTGTTGGAATTATATATCGTCCACATCAATATTTTCCAATTCCAACCATACAAAGTTATTCGGTGAGCGCAATTTTTTTCTGACTTTATTATATACTTATTTACATAGGCTCCGAAGTAAAAATGGTTCTCTTAACTGAAGATGATTTTCAGATGAAAATTCGGATAATTTTGAAGAAATTCAAGAATCCAATCAGCAAAGATACAACGTTGCTGGTGATCGACTGGCTTGAGTTCATATATTAACTGAAATTAAAAAGCCTCAAGACCAGAGTCTTTATGCCAAATACAAAATCATATTCTTCGTATAATGCCAAATTCCCCAAGATTGACAAAGGAACGACAGAGCTGGATTTTCGTCAACACTATGGGCTGCAACAACAATATTCTTATTTTTTCTTGTACTGTGGTTATACACTGCAGTAGAACGACCTATTGTCATCTATGCGTCTTCAGCTTGGTGGAAAAAGACCGAAGAGGTCACCACACGCTGCAGAAACTGCAAAGGCTGTCCTGTCTTGGTGTTACGGGAGCTATACACATAACTTCCATAGCAGCGCTTGCGGTAATACTTGATCTGCCTTCCTTACACTTACATATGATGAAATGTAGCTTGCTGTAAGCAAAGGAATCTCCGTCTGGGAAACTGGATTGAACATATGGGGATATTGAGTCAAACCTCTTGTGTAATGAAACTGTATTCAATTTCGAAGTACTCTTGGTGCCGTCTCAGTGCAATGAACTCGTTTCGACAAAAAGTCCTCCATATGGTATACCGATAGATCAAAATCAGAAATAGGCACAGGTATTAAGCTATAGTGCCTAAAACTAGGATCTCTAGATCCCTGGAAAGCGAGCCCTCTACCTCGCAAACCGAAACTTTAGCTGTCAATACTTGCGCCCAAGAATAAAATAACTCCACTATGGATACCGAGGCATTGTGATAGGAAGGAAATGAAAAAGCCGATGAATTTGCGAATAGGGCATCAAAGTTAACACCTGTTGGTCCTGAGCCCTTCTGTGGGCTTGTAAAAGACTAAGGCAGCGGTCCAATAAAGGTAGTGGGACAATAGAAAAACCCTCTGGAGAAACACTCCGGGTCTTGCTCAGGCAAAAAAATTTGTGGTGCTTTCACCGACCTATACCAGGAAGCTTCTGAAGCTACCACAAGCTGAGTTTCGGGTGATGGTGGGATTGCTGACAGGACACTGTGGGTGCAAATACCTTTTGTACCGCATGGGTAAGTCAGGAGATAAGATCTGCAGGCTCTGTGAAAAGGAAGTATAAACAGTCTTGGTGTGCAAATGTCCGGGGCTGACTAACTTAAAAACCACTCAAATTATGTAAAAATATCACGTCATTCTGTGTTTTTATGACATTATATTGATGCACAGAAAGTTATGAACACGGATTTGTGTGCAGAAGTCTGAATTGAGTGAAATGATGCAAAACTCTGAATGAAAAATTTCTGGAAAAAATACATGCATACGGGTTTGAACAAGTGCGCATCAAAATGTGGAATAATAAACAACATCATACATTTCGCGGAATTCGTGTGCATAAATATATCAATTTAAATATCAATAGGTTGATTTTAATGTATTGTGTATTAAAACTGGCCACATTCGATCCCACATTGGAATAATCGAACTGTTTTCTTTCCGCTGTTCATTATGAATTTTCATCATGTATACCGACAAATGTCATTGTTCTAGTTGAAAATGATGGAATTTCATTTTGATGCCTTTCGAATAAAATTCGAATTTCATGACATAGGTACAAATTGCGGATCTTTCAGTTCGATGAAACATATAAATTAAACTTTTAGTTCGTTATTTATGAAGGAAGCTTTGTTTTTATTATCAAAGATTGATATTGATGATATTATAAGGTGTGCAACTTTGCTTCCGCCGTTTTGCAATAGATGGCTGTAGCGGTGGTCGAAATAAATAGATCGTAGATGTCATACAATAAGCTAAGGTATTCGTATACATAACGCCATCGAATAACTGGTCGATTTGTGTCTGCATTATAAGGTTATTCTCGATGAAACATGTCAGTTTACGAGCAAAATTCTCGTCATATGCTGGAGGTTTCAATTTTCTGTTTCAATATCAAGAAATCTGCGGCTGAGGCTCATCAAATGCTCTCAAATACCTATGGTGAGGCTGCTATTAATGAAAGAACGTGCCGAGAATGGTTTCAACGCTTCAAGAACGGTGATGTTGACGTCGAAGACCAGCAAGGCGGTGGAAAAGAAAAGGTTTTCGAAGATGCAGAATTGGAGGCATTATTTGATCAAGACTCGTGTCAGACGCAACAAGAATTGGCAGGATCATTGGGAGTAAAGCAACAAGTCATTTCAAAATGGCTGAAAGTCATAGAAATGATTCAGAAACAAGTAAATTGGATGCCGTACAAGTTGAAGCAGAGAGATGTTGAACGGCCTTTGTTGGCTTGTGAACATCTGCTTGCAAGGCAAAGACGGAAAGGGTTTCTGCATCACATTATCACTGGAGATTAAAAATGGGTTCATTACGATAATCCCAAGCACAGAATATCATGGGGATATCCTAGCCATGATTCCAAACGACGGCCAAACCAAAAAATATTCATGGTTCCAAGGTCATGCTCAGTATTTGGTAGGACCAGCTCGGCGTAGTGTATTATGAGTTTTTGAAACCAACTGAAACAATCACAGGCGATCGTTATCGAATGCAATTAATGCGTTTGAGTCGAGCATTCAAAGACAAACGGCCGCAATACTACGAGAGACATGATAAAATGATTTTACAGCATGACAATGCTCTACCTCTTGTTGCGGAAGTGGTAGAGATATACCTACTTGGAAACGTTGAAATGGAAGTCCTACCCCACTCGCTTATTCTCCAGACTTTGCTCCCTCGGACTATCACTTGTTCCGGTCTTATGAAGAAGTAAAAATTGGATCGATTCGTGGATCGCTTCAAAAAATTACCATTTTTTTCAACGCGGGATTTGTATGCTGCCTGAAAGATGGGAGAAAGTAGTGGCCAGCGATTGACCATACTTTGAATCATAAATCTATAACCAGTTTTTTACAATAAAGCCTCGAATTCCAGAAAAAAACGACAGAAGCAAAGTTGTACGTCTATGTATATCTAAAGATACAAGTTATCAGTTAAAACTTCAAGTTTCTAGCACTTTTCATTCGGTAGTTGTCCTGTTTACGGTCGTACGTAAGAACATATCCTTCCCCAGAGATTTTGACGAAATTATATTGTGCTCTATTCGGGGTTACATTGATATTTGCAGATAATCTTGACACTCCGCCAAAACAGCAATCATTTGAACTTTTGAACCATCGGCTTCCGCGAAAAAATTCATAGGATCTCAACGACCACGATAAAAACGGGACATCATGAAATTCAAATATCGTACGTCTCTGAATATACGCATGAACCATTCCCTCAAAAGTTTCGCAAATCCCCTTGTACGTCCGATATTCTGATATTTCTTCTTGGGGCCATTCCCTTTCATAGCTCTGCCCTTGAGTGGCTGAAAGATCCATTCACGTGGAAAATATACGTATTTATGGACATTATCGGTAAACTGATAAGGGGCGGTCCCTTTGAAAGGAACAATTTACAATTTATCTGACATCAGCAGTTCGGACACATAGGAATTGTAACTCTGATGTGCACCTGGTGGATCGCATTGGCGTATCTTCGCATCCGGCATCGCCATAACATGCGCGCCCGTGGCATGGAAAATATGGCATTATGCATGTAGAGGAGCACTATTTACAGCAGCACACCTCCTGGCGGTCTCGTCTGCCATATGGCCAACGTGATAAATAGAAACGCGTAGCGCTTTCGCTATCGCCGCCGTTTCTGACTTTTATTAACAATAACCTAACTAGATATACTGATTATGCTTTCATGGGGTTCGTGATGGACCGATCCCGCAATATTGTCGAACAATAGGGTACTTACTAGGGCACTTAGAACTGGAAGTATATCGATCAGGTCATTATTAAGTGAGGGAATAAAGTAGATGAATGTTCTAGTTGTTGTTGACGATGAATGTGATAATATGCTAAATCAAGTCGTGATTTTAAAATCACGTTGTGAATCGCGACTGTGATTTTTTGATATCAGTGATTTTTGAATATCAGTGATTTTAAAACGTGTTGTGATCACGGTGGTCTGTGACGAATAATTTAGGAGATACAACGATTTTTGGATGTAAATTCAATTTTTTTCCCAAATTTCGAGTTCGAATTTCTTCAAAACTGTGAGGTCTACGCAAAATAGGTGAGCGTAAACCTGATGCGTAGCGCTTTCGCTATCGCCGGCATCTCTGACGCTTATTAACAATAAGCTTACTAGATATAACGATATAATGGATTCATGGACATCGTGATGAACCGATTTTGCAATAAAGCCCAACAATGGGTTCATTATTAGCAGTCTGAAAAAGGTTGATGAACGTTCTCATTGTTGTTGACGACGGGATCGAACGCTGCAAGAAGTGAAGGATACACTTTGTTACTACAGTTCTGTTGGGGGAAATTGACGTGTCATCTGGGGGAATTTTCTATACTATCTTACTTTATTGCGGAAGATCTTAATGAATCATGGTGCGAGATCTTGCCTTCTCGTTTATACATTTGTACCCAATATTTACCTTGAACTTTTGAAGTCTTCCAGTTATTCCATGGAAAAGCTACTTAAACATACCACTGCAGTCATGTACTGACTCTACTCAACGATTGTCAAATTATGTGAATCTATACTGACTTATCGTTCCACTTTATTTTCTTTAATATTTGTACACAGGCGTACAACTTTGCTTCCGCCATTTCTTTTCCGAAATTCGAGGCTTTATTGTGAAAAACTGGTAATAAATATTTATCTACTCCTATTGAATTAGATATTCATTATTCAACTGCTTTTGAGCAATTAATAGTATCTATTAACAAACATTGTGAGTTATAATAACTCACTACTATAACTCACTATAATAAATCGGAAAATATGGATCTGTGCTTCTATACTTCTCTGCTTCTATTCGATTGGCCGAAAGGGAACATTCCATTATTGTTATTGAGGGGAGGAATGTCCGAGGGAAT
This sequence comes from Harmonia axyridis, assembly GCF_914767665.1. Taxonomy (NCBI): domain Eukaryota; kingdom Metazoa; phylum Arthropoda; class Insecta; order Coleoptera; family Coccinellidae; genus Harmonia; species Harmonia axyridis. The sequence continues at coordinate 9,895,694 of NC_059507.1, forward strand.
GTCACTTTTGACGTTTTCAAATTAAGTTGATATCTAATTATTGTGAAAGTTTTGCTGAAAACGATTAATTCAGATAGTGAAGATGAAATATTATATGGGTATACATTTCCAAAAGACAAACAGCAAATGTTACCATACAGAATTACTTGCCCGAAAAAATATAAAGAATTTTGTAGCAGTAAGGTCATTAAGTCGTCGTTTACAGGGAATGTTTTTTGGTATATTTTAATGCATTTTTATAGGCAACTATTAAGGATTTTCAATATAGTTCTATGTCTGTACTCTGTACTGGATTCGAGCTGGCCGAAGCTAGTTCGATTGTGAATGGTGACACTAAGTTTCCATCTCTCTTGTAATCGGGATCGAGCAAATATGTTTATTTCCCGTTCCTTCTGTCTATATTCTAAGTCTGTATTTTTTTCTTAGTAATTATTGATATAGTCGTAGATAAAGTATAGTATTCAACTTGCGGTAATGGTCATAACTCACTTGATGAATTACAGGACTCGCCTGCGGCTCGTGCTGCAAACTTCATCTACGTGAGTTATGACCTACATTACCGCTCGTTGAATAATATACTATTGTCCATCGCTGGCCACTACTTTCTCCCATCTTTCGAGAAGCGTACTAATCTCGCGTTGAAAAAACTGGTCATCTTTTGAAGCGATCCACGAATCGATCCAATTTTTTACTTCATCATAAAACCGGAAGTGAACCTTCCCAGTGATGGGATTATAAAGAAAATTAGCATCGAAAAAACATTCATTACGATACAAAGTAGAAAAGGAGATTGGGAAAAGGAGTCCACAATACTAGTTCTTAAAAAGAATACCATCAAATGGTATACAGATGGTTACAAAACCACGACGGGGACTGGCGCTGGAGTATTCGGGGCTGGTACCAAATACTCAATATCGCTAGGCCACTGTCTAAGTGTCTTTCAGGCAGAGATACCGGCAATAAAAATATGTGTAGAAATCGACATAGCAAGAATTTATCGGAAATGTGACATAGCGATACATTCCGATAGTCAGGCTGCAATTGAAGCACTGAGCTCACATACCATCGATTCTAAGATGGTATTGGAGTGCCGAAGAAAATTAATGAAATGGGTGAGATTAACAGGGTCTTTTTAGTATGGGTTCCCGGCCACTCGGGAATCAGAGGAAATGAGGAGGCCAACACACTTGCCAGAAAAGGAGCACAAACTCCTTTCATCGACCCGGAACCTTTCTGTGGTGTAGACAAATGCACCTACAAGAAAGAGTTTCAGGAAAAAGAGGTAACCGAAAGAGAAAAACTCTGGCGGAATCTTCCTGGTCTGGATCACTCCAAAAAGTTTCTTCGAAACTTTGACTCTACAAGATCCCAGAAGTATCTGGATCGTAGTAAGAATATGCTACACCTCCTCACTGGATTCCTCACAGGGCATTGCCGCCATAGGAAACATCTCATGAGAATGGGTCTAACAGAAAATGACGAGTGCAGATTCTGTGGGGAGGAAGAAGAAACTCCGGATCACCTGGTGATGGAATGCCTCGCCATCACTAGCCAATGCAAAACCAGCCTTGGACACGAAACTTATAGAAGTGAAGAATTAGCCTCCTTGAAGCCATCACAGATATTGGAGTTCATCAGAACTCTGGAACTGGAAGGCGAGCTGTAGATCACGTTATGGAAAGAATAGCTCTGATGGGGGGCACAATTGACCATTAGGTCGCAGTGAAACGTAACCTCCTTAATTAAATCTAATCTAAGACCGGAAGTGCAGGTCATCTCAATATTAAGTCAAGTATTGATTTATTAAGTAACATGACTTAACGTAGGTAGCTAGAGTTTGACTTGAAATTAAGTCAAGTTAAAGTCGAGTGGTAGTTTTTCAATGTTTAGTCATGTTACTTAGTAAAAAAATACTTGACTCAACATTGAAAAACTTCAAACTTGAATTGAACTTGAGTTGATTTTAAGTCAAGCTTAAGCTACTTGGCTTGAACTTGAGTCAAGTCTTGAATATCAAGCCAAGCCGTGAATCCCTACTTATTGATAGTTTCGAATCGAGAAGAGTACCTACCTAAAATTAATGCGGAAACGATCTATAACTGCACGAATTGCTAGCTTACTAATCTGAATATGAACGTAAGATGGACGAAGTGCTCTATGATCTTCGCGAACAGAATTAAGTGAATCAAAGTGAATTTCCACAGTTTGGAAGAGGTTTTCTGAATTTACCAAACCCTACTGAAAAAATACCAACACACCACACATTCTCAACTGTCAACATACCACACATTCTCAACTGTCAAACCATACACAACAACCATAGAAACTTCTGATGCTGCTGAAAAACACCCGTTATAATTTCAACTGATCATTCAGCCTGTTTTTTTTTTTTTAAGTCGAATCACAGCCTACTCGCCGAAAAAGTGGTGTGAAATATCTCTGAAAGTTCGAAACGTTATTCCAGCATTTACCAGCAGAATTTTCCCACGCACAATACTAGTCTCACTGAGTTATCGTTCTATGAATGCTACGTGACTTCGTCAACTTTACAAATCATGGCGTCATCAATCTTATATGCAGAACATTAGAACAGAACGTACCTAGGGAACGCAGGAATGCTCCACCTTGAAGAAATAAAATTGGGGGTTATAATCCAGACATAAATTGACTGGGAAATATTGTATTTTATTCCCGAGGTCTCCTTTCTCCTTCGAAGTTTACGTGTTCATAATTGGGATTGTCTTTTTGGCTGGCGGGAATAAAATTCTCAAGATGAAATCAGGAAAACTATGAGTATCTGCAATAAAATTCGAAAATATGCTTCAATCAAAGTTTCAAGTTTGCATCTTGCGTGGGTAGGTAAACCGCAATCTCCTTAGAATATTTGATAGATTAAACTAAAGAAAAATTATGAGGCATATAAATTCAGATGCAATACAACTTGTAACCAACAGTTTAAAGATTTAACCTCACCCTTGATACTGAATTTTCAATGAAATATAGTGAACATTTCCTGGGATATTGCACTTTAAACTATTTCATCCTATTTTGACGTTCAAAAACGACTATTCAATCCATAGCAACAGGATGAAATTTTTTCACTTCTAATTCACTATTGAAGTCCGTGAGGCTGTGGTAAATTTCCAAGTCTTCTACCCATAATGTCCCAAACATGCTCTATGGGAGAAAGATCGAGGAATCTGGGCGGCCATCGCAAAAGATTCACATGGGTCGCTTCGAGAAAATTTAAACTAACTCTGGCAACATGAGGTCGGACAACATCTTGCTGAAATATTGGATTCTCGAATCCGATTGAGGTATGGGAGAACATATGGCGCAACTTTTTCTTGGAGGTAACGCAGCGCTGTCATGTTACCTCGAATAAAGACTAAAGGGTACCTACTTGAATGTGCAATAGAACCCCATACCATAACACCTACTGTCTGGTGTACATGACGCTCAACATCAAACTGAGGATCAAGTCTTTCTCCACGACGGCGTCTAACCCTTATTCGTCCATTATGTGCACCCAAAGAGAATCGAGATTCATCAGAAAAGACGACCTGATGCCATTCCACATTCCAATATTGACGTTCTCTGTACCACTGTAATCGTTGCCGGCGATGCTCAACCGTCAGAGTTAACACAGGATGGGGTCGATAATGCTGCAGTCCTAAATACCTTATCCGGTGGTAAACCGTTCAGACAGTTACAGGATGGCCTTGTTTTCCTAACCATTCATCAGCCAAAGATCGAGTTGACGCAAATCGGTCTCTAATGGCCATAAGTCTTAGACGTCGATCCTGAACTTCATTTGTGCCCCTTCGACGTCCAGTGCCTACTTTTCTTCGATTTTGGGCATTATCAAACCACGCTTGACAACATCTCATAACAGTAGTTGGATTTCTGTTCATACGGTTAGCGATTTCTCGAAATGACAACCTCGTCTCCCGCAGACCAATAATTCGACCTCTTTCAAAGGACCCCGCACGTTTAGTACGGGAAATGGCTTTCCGTGAATTTGGCTGAATTTTTGATATGTTGTAGTTCTTGATGAACTGATCAGAAAAGTCCTTAGCCACAAAGCTCAAAAATGGACAGTTTTCGAGATATGGAGCTTCGAAAATGGATTTTTTGCAATTTTTTGGGTTTTTGCTCATCAATCGGGGAGCTCTCATTTCTGGTTTTGATGGAATTTGGATGTTCGGCGGCCAGAACCCGACTGAGAAATGATCTACCTTGGTTATATTAGGCACCGCCATCGATAATTTTTTATACACTGCTCCACATTGGCTATGAAATGAGATAAAAAAATCCAAGATCTTCCATACATCTTTTCAAGCCACAAGATGACGCCAGAATAATTCACATGACCGAGAAACGACATATTGTGAGATTTTTTTAAGACAGGCCATAATATCTGAATCCTCATATATCTGATGTCCAATAATATCAAATATGTTAGCCAAAATGTTCATAACCAGGCACCGCTAGCTGTAATGGGGGAAAATGGGAAAATCATAATCATATATCCTCAGGGATAACAATTGTGATCACTATTGATGTCATTTACATATGATATGTGATTTGTTTCTCACAAATCTCGATAATCTGACAATGGGGTGCCAAGACATTTTCCTCAGAATGTCTCGAAATTGATGATAGCATCTCACAGACAAACGAATCCGTGAAAATGTCTGCAGTTTTGATACAATATAGTACTATCTGGGTAGAATATAGAAGTCCAAGTGTTGGAAGCTAACTATGAATGGAACTTCCGATATTAACCCACGAATTCTTGAAAATAATTTTTTTTTTCTATGAACTTTTTGAACTTCACACATACGAATGAATATTATCTAATAATATGATCGTTGGCAAAATGAATGAGTATATCAATCAAAAACAATATAATAATGAAAATAACATTCATAATAATAATAACAATAATGATAATTTTGCCCTCGATTCGATTCATAATATTCTAAATGATTTCTTGCGATTGCTAATATAATTTCAGATTGTTTTTTGTTTATTATCATTATTGTTATTATTATTATGAATGTCACTCTCATTATTATATTGTTTTTGATTGATCTACTCGTTCATTTAGCCAACGATCATATTATTAGATATTATTCATTCGTATGTGTGAAGTGCAAAAAGTTCATAGAAAAAAAAAATTATTTTCAAGAAGTCGTGGGTTAATATCGGATGTTCCATTCATAGTTAGCTTCCAACACTTGGACTTCTATATTCTACCCGTGTAGTACTATATTGCATCAAAACTGCAGACATTTTCACGGATTCGTTTGTCTGTGAGATGCTATCATCAATTTCGAGACATTCCAAGGAAAATGTCTTGGCACCCCATTGTCAGATTATCGAGATTTGTGAGAAACAAATCACATATCATATGTAAATGAGATCAATAGTGATCACAATTGTAATCCCTGAGGAAATATGATTATGATTTTCCCATTTTCCCCCATTACAGCTCGCGATGCCTAGTTATGAACATTTCGGCTAACATATTTGATATTATTGGACATCAGATATATGAGGATTCAGATATTATGGCCTGTCTTAAAAAAATCTCACAATATGTCGTTTCTCGGTCATGTGAATTATTCTGGCGTCATCTTGTGGCTTGAAAAGATGTATGGAAGATCTTGGATTTTTTTATCTCATTTCATAGCCAATGTGGAGCAGTGTATAAAAAATTATCGATGGCGGTGCCTAATATAACCAAGGTAGATCATTTCTCAGTCGGGTTCTGGCCGCCGAACATCCAAATTCCATCAAAACCAGAAATGAGAGCTCCCCGATTGATGAGCAAAAACCCAAAAAATTGCAAAAAATCCATTTTCAAAGCTCCATATCTCGAAAACTGTCCATTTTTGAGCTTTGTGGCTAAGGACTTTTCTGATCAGTTCATCAAGAACTACAACATATCAAAAATTCAGCCAAATTCACGGAAAGCCATTTCCCGTACTAAACGTGCGGGGTCCTTTACTCAGCTGGCGATAAATTCCGCGTACACGAGCTCTAGGCATTTTAACAACAACGAAACATCGACTTTGAATCTCCTCGAACAGCTGGTTTGTTGTATTATTTAAAAAGCTCGCAAAAAACGACTACAATATTTAAGTAACAAAAAGTGTCTACATGAAAAAATCTTCACGATTTTTCTCAAAATTATGATAAAAAAATGATGAAATAATTTACTGTATAACCACATAAATAAGTAAATAAGTATGTACTTATGCTTATGTTGAATATGTTTCTCAAGAGCATCACAAGTAACTTCTTCGATTATTGTCATAAATAAAATTGAAAATTGAAGAAAACATCTAAGTTCTCCTCCATAACATTTTATTATTCCGTTTCTCTATGAATTCTCTCCATTCAGTGAAAAATGGACTAAAAATTAATAATTCCCATCATAACTATAAAAGTGTTAAAATGCGGTACCATCAAGTCCGTTACTTAACACTTTAAGGTCTGTCGATTTCAGGAAATGTTCCGGACGTGTGGTAAAATTCCCATGGCCCGCCGCCACCGATTCCCGGAGGCAGAGACGCCTAGCGGGCAAATTCTCAATTTAATTCAGATGAAACATAAATGACAAATATGAAGGAGAATCCCGGTCATGTTCACGATGAAGTTTGTTGGGAATGGTCTGAACCCGAAACTTCTTTATCTGTTGTATTTTCCCCATAGGCCATCAGAATTCGAGTCGAAATAAGAAGTGTATAGCAACTCATTTCTGGAGTCTGAATGTGTATAAACAAAAAAAGTTCTTCAATATCCATATAAGACAAAAGATGTCGACCTTCAATCTTCTGAAAAATTATACTCAATTATGCAAGGCTAAAATATCAACAATATATTTATCGTATAATCAATTATTATGGTTCTTGTATGTTTTCCATTTATGGAGAAAATCTTTAGTTCCCAATAATACTTTTGTTGCCAATTCATATTATCCGAGATATATACGTATGAGTGGGAATTATTTTTGATTAATAACAGGAATTTCTTCTTTTGACAATTTCCAAAATTGAAGGTGACTTCTTTGTTATTCATTTCCAGCTGTTTTTTGCTTTATTGCTACTGATTTCGGATGATTTAGCACCCATTTTTTTCAAGCAGCTACTTGCAATCTTCGTGTGGTGCTGCATTTTATATGATGACTCAAAGTGATATGTTATCACCATACTAGTATTTAGCAGATTCCTCATCGAAACGTCTTTCATCTGGGATCTGGGATTTTCTTCTAAATATCCTCGTCAACCTTACTTGACTCTCATCCACACAGATGTTGCAGATCTAAGGTCCACCAGCATTGACAAGAAATATTGCTGGCGATCTTCTCGTACAATGGCCAGTGTACAAGCTTGGATTTTTGAGATCTAGAGAAGTGATAGATGTGCGTTGTGCAGACAATGAAAGTAACCAAATCGGCACCTGGATGGAACGTGGACTTTTTAGCCAATAGAGACAACCAAATCGACGCAGAGATGTTCCGCTAAATACCAGGGTTTATATGAAAGTACTGTTAGGCAATAAATTCCCTTGTATAATCGAAATATTTTTTCGTCGTATAATCGAAATATTCTTTCGTCCTCCAAGTGACTTTGGAAATAATATATATTTTCCGATCTTAGTGCTCTTCTTTCTGTTGATTATAATTTGCTGTCTGATTATTTCTTCATATATTCTGAAGAATGATTATTGGTTTATAATTCTTTGTTTTTCAGAGGTCTGGGTAGGCTTTGTATATTTTGATAATACATAGTAATAGACACTGAGGTTCATATACTTCCTCCATGTTGAGTTGCTTGATTATTTTCCAAAGTATTGAATCATTCTATCATCACTGTATTTGGAGTTCTGCATTATAGAGTATGTTTAATATTCAGGAAAACATTTAATTACCTAATCCTATATCAAATCCATAAGAGAATGGAGTTTCATTATATTAGTGGAGGTATGGTAATTGAATACATAATTAGCTAGTTCAACAGTGTGTAATTAGTTACACATCCAGCAGTCCAAAATTTTAAAATAGGCATTTCAGCTTTACTGCAGTATACAGTTGAATGGTTTCAAATAATATACCTTTCATTTGATTTAAAAAATTTGAATAAAAAAATCCGTGTATCCATAGATCACCATCCAGATCTTTTCTCGTAAATTATTTGAATAACTTTAAGTTCAAGCATATAATCTTCCCTAAAGTTCGAATCTCGACATAACGAAATTTTTTTTTTTATTTTTGAAACTGCCATTCCAATCATTTGAAATATTCTCACCTGGTTTGTGAAAGACTGATCAAGGTGTTGTTGACCTTACAATAGTCCTAAAACATAAATTTAGGGTTTGGAAAACTCAAATGATCTTCATAAGTTGAAGATAAAACAATTATTCCCACATTCAGGTTCTTTTAAATTATCTAGAATATGAAATGAAAATAATTCATTAAGATTCATTAATATACGAAAGTTTCAACGAAATTTATGATTCATTGTATGAAAAATTATGTATAGAGTTGAAAACGGCTTTCCCGTCTGTGTGATCGAAGTGCAATCATTAAATAAGACTGCTCCCTAATTCTTCTGAGTGTTCTTAGTTCTCAGTTCTAAACTTCTTGAAAAAAATTTGTTGTTCAACGTTTATGACGCAATGTGTTAGTCCCCGGCTGCTGCCTTTGGTCATCTGTGGTTTTGATGAAATATGAAGGTCACATAGCAAGAATAAACTCGTTTCACTTGATGTTACGCTCGAAATATTAGTCTAAACTATATTTGAGCACTAAAATATAGGTATGTATGAACAGAGACTGGTCGATAGTCTTTCATTTTATGAAGTTCTGACAATTCTACAATAATATATCATACAATAATCAATCAATAATGGAATAAATAGCGAATAGATCTATACTTTCATTAAATCAAAATATAATCACAAATGAATTACACACAGTAAGTATTTATTTCGTCCAGTAGTGCTTTGTATTGACCTCACCCCTAAAATCCTTCAGAATAAAATTTATGACAATTCATCATGAAATGAAAAACTAAATAGTGATACAGACTAAAATATCCCTTGCTTATAACATAAGCAAAATAATTTAAATTTATGCAGTGCACTGCACAGTGCGTGTTCACGCTTACAAATTTGATTAACAGAAAATAGGGGTAAATAGTTCCACTTTGATGATTACATTTTGTAGGGTTTGAACTGTCTTGAAATCTCTATCTAAATTTCTTCAGCATCATCCCCATAACATATGCGCAAAAACGTTTCAACCATATTCCATCAGCGAATTAGTTTACATCTTGTTGGATGAGAATTACGATGTCTATAGTACATTTGCATAATGGCTAATGACTGGGTTTCAACAATTTCGAATATAATAAATTATATTTGCCACGAATACAGTTTCAGAGGGATAAGATTACTCGACTCTACTTAATAACTTCTAATATTATCATTTGAAGATAAGCCAAATCAAAGTAATCATCAAAATATTTGGGAACATTCATTTTGACAAAATGAAATGGAGAGCACGTGAACAAATAGAAACTTAGCCTGAATTCTCTTAAGGATTTCGAAATGACTGAATATTATCAGCTGTAAGAGTTTCATCAATATTTATCGCCCATATGATCTGCTCAGATGTCTGCAAACTTTTTTAATTAAATTTCCAATATAATTGAAATGAGGTGCAGTTCGATTTGACATCTGTAGACATCTGAGCAGATCATGTGAGAGAAAAATATTGATAAGACTTTTTCAGCTGAAAGTATGCATCATTTCAAACTCCTCAAAAGAATTTGGACTAAGTTTCTGTTTGTTCACGTGGTCTTCATTTAATTTTTTTTTTAACGAATGTTTCCAAATATTTTGATGGTTTCTTTGATTTGGCTCATCTTCAATCAATACTATCAGTAGGTAGTAAGAACATTTGAGTAATATCATCCTTAGAAACTGTATGCATGGAAAATATGCTGCCAGCCTCCGTACAGAACATGAAATGCAAATCATTTGAAAAAGTATTCATTCATATATGACTCGACAAAAAAAGGAAACTACACAATAGGCTATCCAACAAGCAAAAAAAAAATATGCCATTTGAATAAATGGACTTATCATGCAAAATTGCAGTATCTTTCGGAGCACATGTAGAGTGATCCGTAAATTTGCAAACATTACGGGAATTCAATGAAAATGTAAATCGTACAATTATATTGAACAGTTGTCAAGATAAGATCGTTATTTCAAACCGTTATATCCATGAAATTTGTCAATAAATTGGCCTACTAACTACTTCAAAAAGTACCACAGATAAAAAATGACAAGAAGGATATTTCGAAATCTCAATTTCATGGAAATTACAAGTATGATGTCAAAATTGGGCATTCTCTTTAAAAAAAAAACATGATCGTATAGTATTTCACCACTTTTTTATCAGCCTGTATAGTCAGAAATAATTCAATATTATGCGCTGAGTCAAAATTTGATTTATTCTCCTCAGTCTGTATATGGTTTGTTAATGCCCAAGGAACAAATGAACATTTTCATTTTCGTACAAGATTCATTTCGATTTTTTTCTAGAACTGGCGGCAACTGCTTATTAATCATACTTCACGGACATCTTGTGGAGTTTCAGAGCATGAAATAATGCTCAAGAGAAAAGTTCGAATTGAAAAGTAGATACGAAAACGACCCCATTCTAAGTCTGCAAGGGTCTATTGTTTCGATTGAAAACCTCTGACAGCTCATAACTAATCCTTTTACTTATTAAAATTGAGTTTAAACAGTTTGTCGTGTCTTGCGAACTCGCCGAAAGAAGGTTTTCCCGCACTTGCTGTTCCGAGACTCTTACAAATTAACTCACTTCAACCAGCCGTCACTCTTTCAATATTCTTCTCTGGTCCCGAGCAGGGATTAACAAAAATTGCGAATTTATATTAAAAAGCGATAGAAAAGTTTTATCGCAGAATAACCCCCGTGATTGCTTTGCGGGAACATAAGCTGCATTAGGATTCCGGACTAAAAATGTTTTTCGTTATATGGCCAGACTTCTTGAAATCCCCCAATTCATTATTCCTGTTGGATTTTTCGGGAATTGGGAATAATTTGATGAATTGCATTATCGTCCCTATACATTTTCTGGAAGATATCGAAATACGTTTTGAAACGATAAAACTTCTGTAATCAAGCACAAGTTTTGGCATAGTCTTTGACCATCATAAAACTTATACCGGGTGGACCACCTCAGACGCGGATGTCATTTTTAAGGGGTAAATGAAGATATTTTGAAAATCAATTTCTGTGATGTGTATAGGGTAGTTAGAAGCACAAGTTAAAATAGTAAGGTAACTTTTCAAAGTAAAAAAAATAAGGTGAATAGTTCGTTGGCTTGTAGACAAATTTTCAATTCTGAAAAAGTACCTCCTCGAGCGGGACTCGAACCCGCAAACTCCGAATACTAGTCCAGTGCTCCACCAACTGAGCTACCGACGAAGGTTCCTTTCCAGTATTAATCTCTCAAAACCCTTGCAAATTACTAATTTTATAAGGGATACTACTAACATTTGATTCTGGATAAGGGATTACTTGTATGCGGTGAACCTTCAGCTTCCTCGATGGCTGAATGGCGTTGGACTAGTGATTCAGAGTTTGCGGGTTCAAGTCCCGCTCTAGGAGGTACTTTTTCCAGAGTTGAAAATTGGTCTGTACGCCAACAAACTATCCACCTTATAATAAATACACAGACGCTATAATCCATCATTTCAGAACAATTTAAAATTATTTTCATATATACAGGGTGTTCGAAAACAATTATTAGACCAAAGTTACACTTGTTTCATTGTGACACCCTGTATATGAATGGAAATGGAATCGCTAGCTCAAATAATGAGTTTCTTCAGATCACTCTATCCTTAGAAGCACCATTCACGAGAAAGGGCGAAAAATTGTAAATATGGATTTTTTTTAATTTGTAATTAATGAAGAAACAATGTATTTTCTACTTATATGAAGAGAAAAAAAATGTCAACTCATGATAATAACTTCCTTATTTCAAATGGCAGGATAAGCCGTGTCTATTATTATTCAGAATATTGCTTTTATTCAAGGAGTATACTTATTTACATGGTCATTCGAATTCTTCAGAAAAGGAATGTAGAATATGTGTTCTGGAATCTTTCTCGGTCACCCTTCTTGTAAACTGGTGTAATCAATGCCAACTCTAACTATTTCGAAAACATGTCAAATAAGAATGAGTAATTAATTCATTAATAGCAAAGGACTTCAGCTATTGTAGCTATGCAGAGCCTGATGATCATCAAGGGTATTCCATCTCCTCCACTGCTTGATTTTTCATCTCTGGAGCAGGATAATTGAATTAATGAAATAAAAATATGTACAATTGTGTTCGGATGACGCTAATAAAGGGTGTTTTTTTAGAGCTATAGAACTTTAAATTGCAATAAAACAACGATGGATTATTCGATTGACATAAATTTTATTTATCCGCAAAATAATCTTGTGGCATTACATTTTAAATATGATTTCTGGCATATGACCGTCAGGGCTGGCTCGGATGTTGTCCAATCTGGACGTCCAATTTTCGATGACTTTTTCCAACATTTGTGGCCGTATATCAGCAATAACACGGCGAATGTTGTCTTCCAAATGGTCAAGGGTTTGTGGCTTATCCGCATAGACCAATGACTTTACATAGCCCCACAGAAAGAAGTCTAGCGGTGTTAAATCACAAGATCTTGGAGGCCAATTCACAGGTCCAAAACGTGAAATTAGGCGGTCACCAAACGTGTCTTTCAATAAATCGATTGTGGCACGAGCTGTGTGACATGTTGCGCCGTCTTGTTGGAACCACAGCTCCTGGACATCATGGTTGTTGAATTCAGGAATGAAAAAGTTAAAAATCATGGCTCTATACCGATCACCATTGACTGTAACGTTCTGGCCATAATCGTTTTTGAAGAAGTACGGACCAATGATTCCACCAACCCATAAAGCGCACCAAACAGTCAGTTTTTCTGGATGTAACGGTGTTTCGACATACACTTGAGGATTAGCTTCACTTCAAATTAGCCAGTTTTGTTTGTTGACGTAGCCATTCAACCAGAAGTGCGCTTCATCGCTAAACAAAATAAAATAGACGTAGTGCGCGATATGTATTCCCCACAGAACCATTATTTTCGAAATGGAATTGCAATATTTGCAAGCGTTGTTCAGACGTGAGTCTATTCATGATAAATTTTTTTTATGATAAATTGCCAAACCAAATTGAGAATAAATCACTTAACAGCTGTAAAATCGGTCGCCATCTCGAACAGTAATACTAACTTAAAGTTATATACCTCGAAAAAAAACACCCTATATTTTCTGTTCTGCAATTCAATTGTTTGAAGAATATAAATATAATAATAATAATAATAATGCCTTTATTGAAGAGAATAAAAAATATTACAATTCCAAAAAAAAACATCAGAAAAAATCAATCACAGGGCGGAGTTCAGATGGTGATGAAGCCATACACCCCTGCTCTTCCACTCAAACCCTGACGAAAAATATGAAAAAAAGCTTTATACATCTCGAGACAATAATTATTGAAAAAGAAAAAAAAAAATAACATAACACAAAGAAAAAATTTCAATAACTTTCTGATTTCAAAATTTAATTATAAGTGAGTCATATGTGTCAAAAAAAAAAGAGAGAATTACTGATTAGTGAGCCCGCACTGATCCCTATAAACTACATCCCTGATTTAGCTCTGAAAGATGACACAGACAAATCTACAAATGAATTACAAATATATCTGTTATAAAATCTATAAATGGATATAAATATATCATCAACCTGAAGGAAACGTTCTTTTTTCTTTAACTCGAGCATTTCAGAATTTCCCTATCAACTCTCAGACAGAAGCACGAAAATAGCAGATACTTGTACCAATACTTTTCACTATTATTTAATCAATTTACTATTACCAATAGCGATTTGTCTGTTATTGAATTTTACTTCCAAATATTGATAAGATATATTGAAATCTATTTTTTTATTCCAGAAATCGATGCTTTTCAGCCAGAATTTGCTGAACCTATCGTTAATTTGACCATTCCTGTAGGGAGAGATGCGACATTTCGATGCCTTGTACAAAACTTAGGAGGATATAGGGTAAGAACAAAACTTGACTTATATTCCGAACATATAAAAAAATATGAAGTCAACATGTAACAATTGCGATGAAAAATGAAAACTTTTGCGGAAATGATAATCTGATTCCGAATTCTGACAGAAGGAGACATAGAACTATACAGGGTGGCCACTTTTTCAATGGGATTGTATTGGTAACTTTTAAACCATAAGAGTTAGAAGGTCGGTCAAATGGAGAAAAAGTTGCATGCAAAGAAGCATTATCAAGTAGTTCAAACAAATCGAGATTATCAGTGCCGGTTTTCGAGATATCATAAGAAAAGTAAATTATGTCATTTTGATTTTTCTTTTTTTCCCACTTTATTTCGAATATTATCAAAAAATGTTACAGGAACTTTTTATTCGACAGTAAATTATCCTCAATTTGACGTAATCAGATTTCGTATCCAACGTTTCGTACTCTCTGGGCCACCCTCAACCTCATTTTTTTCAATACGGACCTGCATATTTTATGACATTTTTCGAAATAACTTTTAACGCTGAATTCAACGATATATCATACAATGTCATTCAAAGTTGATTTTCAGGTGATTTTGAACCTTATCCAATTTTCTTCGGGTCGGATCTGTATTACCTTCATTTTGTTTAATTAACAACATGCAATATGCAATAAATTTCGATAAGAAAATCAACTTACCCATCTTGAACCAAATGGAACATATTAGAATCAAAGCAAGAAACCAGTATACTGGTTTCTTGGTTCTTCTTTTATAATAATCATTTGAATATTTCAATTAATAATAATTAAACGAAAGTATCATTTAATGAAAGAAAAATCAAATGATTATTCGGAAGTAAATGTAAAAAAGTAAGTGTTCGAAAAGTCCACCATTTTGTAAAATGCACTTTACGGTTCTGGAACCCATACTTCTTATACATTTGCTTGTTTGGTCTCCTTGAATACCTTCCAAAACATTCTCAATTTTCTCGCGAGGTATCACTATTGTTGTATTTGTCATTTGAATCGTTGAAACAAATTACAGAATCGAACTTTTGAGATCATTACGATATAATTTTTGCAAGGCTTGGTATTTAAATTTAAAATCATTGTATTCGCGTCTCTTTACTATTTTATTACCAGCAGTTCTTGAAAAATTCCATTCACTGGCCACAGTTCTCGATTTTTTTTCTGGGTTCGATTGAATTTGGGTCAGAACATTGATATCGTTAATAGACTTGTTTTTTCTTACATAAACACCATTAAATTTGGATGAGGGTCAAAATCACCTGAAAATCAACTTTGAATGACATTGTATGATATATCGTTGAATTCAGCATTGAAAGTTATTTCGAAAAATGTCATAAAATATGCAGGTCCGTATTGAAAAAAATGAGGTTGAGGGTGGCCCAGAGAGTACGAAACGTTGGATACGAGAAATCTGATTACATCAAATTGAGGATAATTTACTGTCGAATAAAAAGTTCTTGTAACATTTTTTGATGATATTTGAAATAAAGTGGAAAAAAAAAGAAAAATCAAAATGACAGAATTTACTTTTCTTATGATATCTCAATAACCGGCCCTGATAATCCTGATTTGTTTGAACTGCTTGACAATGCTCCTATGAATGTAACTTTTTCTCCATTTGACCGACCTTCTAACTCTTATGGTTTAAAAGTTACCAATACAATCCCATTGAAAAAGTGGCCACCCTGTATATTTACCATGAATATCACTCAGAACCTTCACTGTGTTAGACAAGGAATTTACGATTTCTCATTCTGCACCTTGACGACAAATTTCACATGCGCTAGGATGACGATGGGGTAATTTAAATTTTAATTACTGGAACACTGAAAGCAAACGCTCTCCATATTTCTTGAAATGCATTCGTTCTAATGGTACATGGATCCAGATCCGAGAGCGATTTTGATTGAACAAACGATCACAAATTTGAAGGGAATGGTTGTTAAGGATGAGCGATAATTACCATAACACCATATATCATGACGCAAAATTAAAAAAAAAATTATAATAAAATCAAAAAATTTTATTTAATTGGAAATTCGTAGAGTGTTCAACAAAATGAAACACTCAATTTTGTCAATAAAACTCATATGAAAGAATCAACGTCTGTAACCGAGGTCGTGGTCGACACGATATTCATCAGATATCATTATTCACTTCTAATTGCCAAAGCTTACTCCTCATAATACAATAAAAATTTGAATCACTGCATAAAGTAATTAACATAGACACGCAATTTTTACATGTCCCCAACATGGTTAGATTACGTTGTCGGATTGTGAAATATTTTAAAATCCACAATTTTACTATATCTTTATGAATGTATATTGTATTGAAATATATTAATTAGTTATTCCCGATTAAATATGTTAATTTGAATATTTAGAACCCGAAATTCTTCCTAATTGTCGAATTTATAATAAGCAGAATATTCATTATTTTCTATGTCTACCTGCTGAAATCCAAGGTTTGGCAACTTTTGCTCTCCCAAAGTCATTGGTTGTTTCACATCGTTTGGCGCGCTTGAAGTTTGTTTTCTAAACTTCTGATATATTTATTTCAATATATTTTGAGTCGATATGAAACGTTGAATCACTATAAGCAGTGCGTACTTTTTGGAGAAACGAATTGAGTGAAATATCGTATTACTGATAGGTTTTAATTTTCGCGCGCTTCATGTAAAATTTGATAGTTCAAGTTGGTAACTAAAGGACCCCGCACGTTTAGTATGGGAAATGGCTTTCCGTGAATTTGGCTGAATTTTTGATATGTTGTAGTTCTTGATGAACTGATCAGAAAAGTCCTTAGCCACAAAGCTCAAAAATGGACAGTTTTCGAGATATGGAGCTTTGAAAATGGATTTTTTGCAATTTTCGGGGTTTTTGCTCATCAATCGGGGAGCTCTCATTTCTCGTTTTGATGGAATTTGGAAGTTTGGCGGCCAGAACTCGACTGAGAAATGATCTTCCTTGGTTATATTAGGCACCGCCATCGATAATTTTTTATACACTGCTCCACATTGGCTATGAAATGAGATACAAAATCCAAGATCTTCCATACATCTTTTCATGCCACAAGATGACCCCAGAATAATTCACATGACCGAGAAACGACATATTGTGAGATTTTTTTTAAAGAGACCATAATAACTGAATCCTCATATATCTGATGTCCAATAAATTCAAATATGTTAGCCAAAATAATGTTCATAACCAGGCATCGCGAGCTGTAATGGGGGAAAATGGGAAAATCATAATCATATATCCTCAGGGATAACAATTGTGATCACTATTGATGTCATTTACATATGATATGTGATTTGTTTCTCACAAAACTCGATAATCTGACAATGGGGTGCCAAGACATTTTCCTCAGAATGTCTCGAAATGGATGATAGCATCTCACAGACAAACGAATCCGTGAAAATGTCTGCAGTTTTGATGCAATATAGTACTATACGGGTAGAATATAGAAGTCCAAGTGTTGGAAGCTAACTATGAATGGAACTTCCGATATTAACCCACGAATTCTTGAAAATAATTTTTTTTTTCTATGAACTTTTTGAACTTCACACATACGAATGAATACTATCTAATAATATGATCGTTGGCAAAATGAATGAGTAGATCAATCAAAAACAATATAATAATGAGAGTAACATTCATAATAATAATTACAATAATGATAATAAACAAAAAACAATTTAAAATTATATTAGCAATCATAAAAAAAATTGTATTTTCAAGAATTCGTGGGTTAATATCGGAAGTTCCATTCATAGTTGGCTTCCAACACTTGGACTTCTATATTCTACCCGTATAGTACTATATAAACAAACTGTCCATTTTTGGGCTTTGTGGCTAAGGACTTTTCTGATCAGTTCATCAAGAACTACAACATATCAAAAATTCAGCCAAATTCACGGAAAGCCATTT
This sequence comes from Harmonia axyridis, assembly GCF_914767665.1. Lineage (NCBI taxonomy): Eukaryota > Metazoa > Arthropoda > Insecta > Coleoptera > Coccinellidae > Harmonia > Harmonia axyridis. Next base: position 9,913,853 of record NC_059507.1, read on the forward strand.
CCCATACTAAACGTGCGGGGTCCATTTGCTTACTGAAAATGACATATGCTCCCTCTATGTTTATTACTCTGAGAATCACTGCCATCCAAATTTATTGAAATACAAAACAAAGTTCAGGTTGAAGTAGCCTATACGAATGCCATAAAAATTTTTGAAATGTAGTGGGTTAATTTTATTTTATCATAATCGCGACCTTGGAAACAAAGCTGTGGTCTTCAAGACCACATATTAGAGCATAAATGATGAGCGCTCAGAAGCTCCTGGTGCCAAATTATTGCTTTCTAGAATTTTTCTATATTCCAATGCTACCCACTCCAACAAAAAGATTCAACAGCAGTTGCAAAGTTTGCTGCTATCTAATGGAAGAAATAAGAAATCATTTTACTTCAGTATTTTAATTCCCAGAAAGATTACCTGGACAACCTCTCTACAGTCGAATTTGAATGCACAACTATGCATCAGATAGTCATGCATACTGGCTCGATCCTACACGCATAAAAATGCATATACAATTTCTATAAGTACAATGGGATAAAGGGTACCATACACGTCCAACTCTGGGAAACTCATTAGTTAAAGAGTACCACACACGAAAATAAAAGGAATGTTAAATATCAACGATATTGAAAACGAATCCTGTGAAAGTTTACATTTCAATCTACACGCTATCCTGGCCAAGAATTGCCTAGGAAGGAAAGCATAGGGACGGAAGTTTGTGGGAGTGGGTTATACGCGATCTTTGGCTCGCAGCTGTGTATCTTATAAATGATCGAAAGTTTGTGGGGCTTTTCAGCTATAAGTCACATCTGCACTATTATTATATCCGTCGCGTTACGTGCTGCTAGGACGTTCTTCATCAAGTGAGCGTATGATGTAGCATCAAAGCCGTCCATCGACGTTTTGCGTCCGTAACGACCCCTACAGAAAATGGCAACATGTTATTGACCCATGTTTTCCACACATCACTCAATTATCTCCGTCTGTACTCTAAAATTATCTCATTACCTAGGTAACTCGATTACCCAGGTTCAATTATCCTTTTGAGCAGGAAAATGTTACATCGTGGATGTTTATCGAATATACGAAAGAATTTATGGAATCCTTTTAAAGTCTAGGTTGAGGAGATTGTCGAAATTATGTTTTTTTCCAAGGTCGCACAATTATTTTGTATACTCAAGCGGAGGTTGAAAGTCATGTTAATACAAGTTCAGTTGGTCCAGTGGTGTAACCCTCATAGTTCTTAGTCGAGAGCCTGAACCAGAAAACATAATTTTTTTGACTTCATTATATGCTTATTAACGTAGTCCCAAAAGTGCTCTAGTTTTGCAAACTGTAACTCCTAAATATTCACCATTTTTTGTAGTTTCAACAATTTCAATTCCTTTTTGAAGCGTGTATAGCCTATAGTTCCCTTTTTAAATAATGGCGTAGGTTTTACTTGTCAAATATCAAAAAATGAAGGCTTCAATAGTGGCAGGTGCCCAGATATTCAAAAAATAGTTATTTGTTTTACTAGGCAGCGAAGTAGTAGATTGACTGCCGCGGCTGATAGTTCATCGCTACGCTCGGCTAGGAATTCAGCCAAGGCAGTCAATCTACTTTGCTTGCCGAGTTAAACATATAATTTTTTCTTCGATTGTTTATAATGATATTGTATTTGCAAATTATTACAATTGCCACAATCTTTTCATTTTTCCAATAATGATAATCTTTTCATTTTTCCTATAATGATAATCTTTTCATTTTTCCTATAATGATAATCTTTTCATTTTTCCTATTATGATAAATTAAAACGAAATTTGATAGAAATCGCAATTGCAATGGAATGGTTGGTTGCTATGGAAATGTATATGTCCATGATAATTATAGTTTGACAACTTATGAAATATCTGACAGTTTTTTGGAAAAATATCGGATATATTTATATTATGAACAGTGATAGCGACTTAGAAGTACTTACTCCTCCAGAAATAACGAAGGTAGCAAAAAATATTGATTGTCAATAATTGTCGAAGGTTTTATTCGCATTGAGAATAATCATTTTGCTACCTAGGCAGGAAAAGTAATACTCTGCTGATTGATATGTGTCTGCAAAATCAATATTTGTTGTCAATCTGAGAAAAAAACCTTCACATTCGCATACAAATTCGCCAAATGAAAATTAAAACTGAAATTTTTATTTTTCAGGTTGGTTGGGTGAAAGCAGATACGAAAGCAATACAAGCGATACATGATCACGTGATAACGCATAATTCTAGAGTATCTGTATCACATAACGACCATACCACTTGGAACTTGCATTTGAAAAATGTTCAAGAGGAGGATAGAGGCCAATATATGTGCCAGATCAACACAGATCCGATGAAAAGTCAGGTAAGATGGATATTGAAACTCAAATGTACAAAAATTGTTGAATCGGCTACCGAAATAGTTGATTCGTTATATTCGGCACGAAAATTTCAGTTGGAAGATGAGGAATATTGGAAATACCCAAAAAATTGCCAAATCGATATCAACGAAATGAATAAATACTACAACGGGGTTTTTCAATTAGGATAAATGAATATCGGCAGGCTGTGATCTCGGTGGCGTCTGTCGATATTCACTATATATATATATATATATATATTATTCACTGATGTCAAAGAGACTAATAATTATAAATACACCACTTCGAACAATTCAGGATTCAGCGCCATCCAACATTCTCTCATATATAATTTAAAAATCAATATCTACTAGCCCCATATATCACGTTACTCAAAAGACCTGAGCCTGGCGTAAAGATGGTACCGTCAGTACCCTACCACTTCTTTTCTCGTTACTCCCAAGCTTCAAAAGATGCGTATAAAAATTTCGGAAAATACCAATTGAAAAAAGTCGATCCTCAGAATATCACATAATGGCTAATGAGTGGATCGATTGGAATTGAGCTAAATACAGTATGCAGGGTGTATTATCAATCTTGAGATCAAAGTATGAATATTTTATACAAATTTGAGATGAGTATTTTATTTCAAAATTCATAGATTATTTGTGTCCCATACACTAAAATATTTTTGTCTTATATTCATATTCGGCAGGATGTGCAGATTCCATGAACCCTACAATATTATGCCAAATAAATATTTCTGACTACACTAAGGGCGTACAACAGGGGCAATACTTTCCACGTAAATATCGTACTCTTCATTCATTGTGATGAAGTAACTATTTTTCGAGAAATTTAAGTTTGAAGGTCAAAGATGTGAACTGATTATTTCGCAAATTGATGATTCAATTGGTATCACCAAAAAAAAAACAGAATTCTGTGTATCGAAATTCCTTGAAACGTTTTTATGCATTAACCAATATAAAGGGTGTTTTTCTTAGAGCTATAGAACTTTTATTTGCAATAAAACAATGATGGATTATTCGATTGACATGAATTTTATTTATCCTCAAGATAATCTTATGGCATTACATTTTGAATATGATTTCTGGCATATGACCGCCACGGCTGGCTCGGATGTAGTCCAATCTGGACGTCCAATTTTCAATGACTCTTTCCAACATTTGTGGCCGTATATCGGCAATAACACGGCGAATGTTGTCTTCCAAATGGTTAAGGGTTTGTGGCTTATCCGCATAGACTAATGACTTTACATAGCCCCACAGAAAGTAGTCTAGCGGTGTTAAATCACAAGATCTTGGAGGCCAATTCACAGGTCCAAAACGTGAAATTAGGCGGTCACCAAACGTGTCTTTCAATAAATCGATTGTGGCACGAGCTGTGTGACATGTTGCGCCGTCTTGTTGGAACCACAGCTCTTGGACATCATGGCTGTTCAATTCAGAAATGAAAAAGTTAGTAATCATGGCTCTATACCGATCACCATTGACTGTAACGTTCTGGCCATCATCGTTTTTGAAGAAGTACGGAGCAATGATTCCACCAGCCCATAAAGCGCACCAAACAGTCAGTTTTTTTGGATGTAACGGTGTTTCGACATACACTTGAGGATTAGCTTGACTCCAAATGCGGCAGTTTTGTTTGTTGACGTAGCCATTCAACCAGAAGTGCGCTTCATCGCTAAACAAAATAAAATGGACTTAGTGCGCGATAAGTATTCCGCACAGAACCATTATTTTCGAAATAAAATTGCACTATTTGCAAGCGTTGTTCAGGCGTGAGTCTATTCATGATGAATTGCCAAACCAAACTGAGAATAAATCACTTGACAGCTGTTAAATCGGTCGCCATCTTGAAGAGAAATGCCAACTTAAAGTTATACCTCGAAAAAAAACACCCTTTACAATAAACAACAAAATGTGGTTCTGAAAGGTTATAATCTGAAAAATAGAACAAATCTAATGATGACAAAATATCAGAAAGCAAATGAAAAAACCTTATATAAAAATGTTCATCGTACCAGGTGATCTAGTACGATGTTTCAATTTAACAAATATCAAAATGCGAGACATGTATGTATGTGAAAGAAAACTATTCCTAATATCAATTATATTATACAGAGTTCAACACTATGGTCAGACCTTCAGTAACATTTTTGAGCGACTAGGAGAAACTGTAAGATTTGGGGATTTTAACAGTAAATGAAGAGGATGATTTTTAGAGAGAGTTGCAGATAATCCTGAACTAAATACTCGGCGTTTAGCAGCAAAGACTGGAGTAATGCACTCTTCAGTTTTTCGAATACTGAAAAGAGAAAATTTACGACCTCACCACTTCACACCGGTACATAATTTATTGCCTAGATATTATCTTATTCGAATGAATTTTGCCCAGCGGGTGATAAATAAAAAATTAAGATCTAAATTTTATAAACGAATTCTTCCACTGATGAGGAAACGTTTACATGTAGAGGAATTTTCAATTGGCGAAATGATCCCATCAAGAATTTAAAATTAATGTATTTGAAAACAGTTTGTCGGGTCCCTATGAATTATTATAGTTTTTATAAAATACACTTTTAGATCTAGAGGAATTACCGATTGATGGATTACCTTCTTCTTATTTTTCAATGATGAAATACCTAGAGATAATACATTTCGTCATCGTTAAATAGACATATCTAGTGAATTTCCATGGCCACCTGGAAGTTCTGAATGTAATCCCTGAGATTCCTATTTCTGGTGCCATATAAAATCACTAGTATTCTCTAAAACCATAAACGACAGAAACTACGGTAGCAAATAGTAATTTCCCCCCAATTTTATTGCCAATCAGACCTTTATCGAAAACCGTTTTTCGAAAAAATGAATAAACTTGTTAGGGTAAACGGTCACCAATTCTTTATACCTCGTTTCAATTAAAATTGTTACTTCCTTACTAAAACATTTTAGAACCAAAATTTGTATTCAATTGTCTAAATGCTTTTATTCGTTTTAAGAATTTCAATTCTTTCGTATTACGAATTTGCGTAATAACTGCCATCTAATGATCCAAAACACTGAAACGTGAAAATAATGATGCAGCTTCATGTTCAACTTGAAATATCTCGAGAAATAGTGACTTAATCGCTGTGAATGAGAAGTAAGGCCCAGTTTCACCAAACAGCACTTGATCCCAGATTGATTAAACTCCGCTTGTTACTAAAGCAGGCTTAACAGTGTTTTCTGTTTCACCATGCATCAACCCGTCCGAAGATGATCGCGATTAACCAAATCGCGATTAAATAGTCAAACCATTTGGCAACGTTGTGAACAAAAAGTTATATAGTGTTCTATATCGTATTAGCAGTGATGACCACCATTGGCGCTAGGTGTCAGGTGTCATTCATTCATAACTCATAACATTTCAAATCATTTGTCATCTTGTTAACAAAAAACAAAGTTAATTTTTGCCGAAAATGTCGAGTGATATACTTCGAAATGTCGGAAACTTGCAGAAGTTAAAAAGAAATTATCCCATTTCACAAAACCACACATTCTGGAAAAAAACTATATAAGTAATTTTATTAACTTATTTATTTTCATTAACAAGTTTAACTGCTTCTTAAATAATATTTCAATCAAACATATCAATAAATTATTCTTTGCAATAAATTTCATAAAACACAAAAACAAAGTTTACGTGTATTTTAAATGGGCCTATACATCTACCTAGTCATATTTTGATCAAATTGACCCAAAAATTAGAAATTTCCGGAAAAATAATTACATAGACAAGAGTTCCATACTGATAAATAATTATTAATCTCAACTTGAAAGGTTATAATCCTCCAAAAATGGCCGATTAGTGCTAAGTCGCGATTGGTCGATTAAATGGCGCTTTGGAGTGTGGTGAAACGCTACATTACATTAATCGTGATCTAAGGCCTCACTTAAGAGCCAAGTCAAGATTAAAGCATTTGGTGAAACTGGGCCTAAGATATTTACATAGAAAGTATCGGAACAAAATTGCAATTCCGTTCTGTGGCGTAGAATATGGGGAGGCCCTACTTGCCTCTGTTGTATGCTTCTGGTGTTAGCCAGATGCGTTAGATTTTTTAGTACCTATAACAGTTTCTGCCAACTATGAAAATAATACGACAAATTCGATAGCTACATGGTACAAATAATTTAACAATTTTGAAACAAAGTACTTTCCTCTGATCTTTTAATGTTTGCATCTATTGTTTCTCCAATTGTGGGGCTTCATCAAGCTACATTTTATTATTTCCATCAAATAAGAACCGAATCCATTGAATACATAATAAAAAGTGAACTCTTATAGAATATATATGAAAACCATGGATATTTTTCAGCTTGGAACACTTGATGTCGTAGTACCTCCAGATTTTATTGCCGAAGAAACTTCTGGAGATGTTATCGTGGCTGAAGGAGGTATGGTTCGATTGACTTGTAAAGCAAAAGGTCACCCAATTCCTGACGTGCAGTGGCGTAGGGAGGATGGTAAAGACATCGTTTTGAGAACACCTACAGGAACAAAGACCAGAGGTAAATCTCTTATAATTTTTGAGATTATATAAACTATAACTCCGACTATGTCATATGTCATACGTCATATGATTGACATTATTCCAAATTCAACATTGAATGAAAATATCATATAAAGAATAGAAAATCAGATTCAACGAACTGAATTCCACTAATGGAGGAGTGCAGGAAAAATCCGAAAAACAATTTATTTTTACTACGCCCCTGTATATTATTCACAAGATCACAATTCTAACGAGGGAATAAACCAAGGTCTATAGACGTAATCTATAAACTTTGGGGATGAACCATCATTTCGAAATGAAAGAATTAGGTACATATAAATACTGTTCATGTTTGGGCAGCCAGTCAGTTTGGAACATTCTGCGTGAATCAACGAGACCATAACTGAAAAAACTGACATTATCTACTTGTGTTAAAAATCCAGGCTTTGATACCTTCAGCATTGAACTTCAATAGGAGTTATTTAGAGCCTCTTCAATATTTACCCCTATATTATGAATAGAGGGGTTAATATTGAAGACAAGGTGACAACTTCACTACCTATTTGAAAATCAAGATTCAGTAGTTGAAAGCGCTATAAAGAATAGGAGCTAATCCTTCTGATTTTCAAGTATCAATTATCCACACGAATTCTCAACTAATCTGCTCGAATAATTCTCCACATTTTCCACCCTAATTGTCTGTAGCCCCTTCAATACTGAATACGCTGGGGAATGGACTACATTTCCACATAACATATTGACTAGCATTGGCACCAAATTAACATCGATAACAAACGGCACTTCTAGTGTTACAAAATTTACTCTGTTCTCATTTATGAAACATAATGCAGTGCCTGAGAGTAGGTACTAGAAATGAAGAATTGAATTGTTTTAATTGAAAAGAGAGTAAACATAAATTGCCAATTAGGCTTTCGAAGGTTATTCTTGCGCAAATGGTCGAACGTAAAATAATTAACAAAAGTTTGTTTATTTACCTCACCCCACATTTTCCTATGAATATTACCCCCAGTTCAGAGTTTGATCTGAAAAACTGAACCAATTCTTTGGAACGAATATGAATATATAACGGGTGTTTTTTTTTCGAGGTATATAACTTTAAGTTGGCATTACTGTTCAAGATGGCGACCAATTTAACAGCTGTAAAGTGATTTATTCTCAGTTTGGTTTGGCAATTCATCATGAAGAGACTCACGCCTGAACAACGCTTGCAAATAGTGCAATTTTATTTCGAAAATAATGGTTCTGTGAGGAATAAGTATCGCGCACTACGTCCATTTTATTTTGTTTAGCGATGAAGCGCACTTCTAGTTGAATGGCTACGTCAACAAACAAAACTGCCGCATTTGGAGTGAAGCTAATCCTCAAGTGTATGTCGAAACACCGTTACATCCAGAAAAACTGACTGTTTGGTGCGCTTTATGGACTGGTGGAATCATTGGTCCGTACTTCTTCAAAAACGATGATGGCCAGAACGTTACAGTCGATGGTGATCGGTATAGAGCCATGATTACTAACTTTTTCATTCCTGAATTGAACAACCATGATGTCCAGGAGCTGTGGTTCCAACAAGACGGCGCAACATGTCACACAGCTCGTGCCACAATCGATTTATTGAAAGACACGTTTGGTGACCGCCTTATTTCACGTTTTGGACCTGTGAATTGGCCTCCAAGATCTTGTGATTCAACACCGCTAGACTACTTTCTGTGGGGCTATGTAAAGTCATTGGTCTATGCGGATAAGCCACAAACCTTTGACCATTTGGAAGACAACATTCGCCGTGTTATTGCCGATATACGGCCACAAATGTTGGAAAAAGTCATCGAAAATTGGACGTCCAGATTGGACTACATCCGAGCCAGCCAGAATGCCAGAAATCATATTTAAATGTAATGCCACAAGATTATCTTGCGGATAAATGAAATTTATGTCAATCTAATAATGCATCGTTGTTTTATTGCAATTTAAAGTTCTATAGCTCTAAAAAAAACACCCTTTACTAACTGACAACACCCAGAAGGAGCAGTTTATATTTTGTTTTTTTTTTTTTTTTGAAAACTAGATAGTATAGCAAGGAGTAAATGATTGAATTTGGAGAAAAATCATAAAGGCTTTTTCATGTGAACAATTGTTGTTACTTCAATATTGTAGTCGTTTTTTGCAAGATTTTCAAATTTTACAACAAACCAGCTGTTCGAGGAGATCCAAAGTCGATGTTAGTTTTTGTTGAAATGACTAGAGCACGTGTACGTGGAATTTATCGCCACTTAAATGAATTTGAAAGAGGTCGAATTATTGGTCTACGGAAATCTACGAGAAATCAATAACAGAAATCCAACTACTGCTATGAGATGTTGTCAAGCGTGGTTTGATAATGCCCAAAATCGAAGAAGGGTAGGCACCGGACTTCGAAGGGGAACAAATGAAGTTCAAGATCGACGTATAAGATTAATGGCCTTTAGAGGCCGATTTGCGACAACTCAATCTGTGGCTGATGAGTGGTTAGGAGAACAAGGCTGTAACTGTCCGAAAGGTTTGCCGCCCTATGAAGTCATTTGGACTGCAGAATTATCGACCCCATCTTGTGTTACTTCTGACGGTTGAGCATCGCCGGCAACGATTGCAGTGGTGCAGATAACGTCAGCATTGGAATATGGAATGCCATCAGGTCGTCTTTTCTGATAAATCTAGGAGAAGGGTTAGACGACGTCGGCGAGAAATACGTGAACCTCAGTTTGATGTTGAGCGTCATGTACACCGGACAGTAGGCGTTATGGTATAGGGTGCTATTGCACATGCAAGTAGGTCACCTTTAGTCTTTATTCGAGGTAACATGACAGCGATGATCCCCTGATCTTTCGCCCATAGAGCATGTTTGGGACATCATGGGTAGAAGGCTTGGAAATTTACCCCAGTCCCCATGGACTTTGGTGGCATTGAGACATAAAGTACAGGTAGCTTGGGATAGTATCCCTCAAGAAGAAATAGACCATCTTATTGCATCAATGCCGAGACGTGTTGGGAAGTGTATAGATAATCGCGGTGGACAAACACATTAACAAATTCATTAAAAAAAATTGTGATCCTTTCTTTTTTTTCTCCAAATTTCAATCCTCCTTGCTATACTACTTATGTTTTACTACAAAAAAAATTTAAACAGCTCCTTCTGGGTGTTGCCGTTTCTTTGTCAGTTAGTATAATTTTTTATTTTTCTCCTATCCTCCTAACATTGATTTGATCGATACCACAATATTGTTAAAATGTCGTGTCATTAATACTGGTAACTTATAAAACTTCACTCCTGAAATGCAGAAGGTTTTCACGATAACATTCATCATTCGGTATAAAGGGTAATAAAACGTTCCAAGGGATATTTCGTCCTCAGAGAATCCATCTTCAATATAAGAGCTCGTTGAAAACGTATATATGTGCACAAGAGGGAAAATGTTTCCCTATTGAATTTGCTGAAGAGTTCTCTGATAATTCGACGTGATTTTGAGGAAAATTTCACGAGTTACGATTCCAGAATCACAATCTCGGCATGTTGGCAGAATTGCAGATGCGAACTGAGAGTCGTAAAGTTGATGTTCTCTGGGACTACTGATAGCGCAAGCACCAAAACAATGTCGGTGCTCATTTTATCTCATCCAGCCACAGACTGTGGACCATATTCTAGGTACCTTGTTGGAAAACTTGAAGGGTTTCTTGATAACATGGAGTATAATTGAAAATTTCATGCGAATTCTATTGAAATTGTTGTTATGTACGTGGAATTCGACTAATAAAGCTCCGATGAAACTATTTCAACGTATGAGTTTAGTTTGCTCTCACGATGAGGATTCTGAAGTGGTGGCATAACATAAAGGATTAAATTTATCCGCTTGAACTGTTCAGAAATGTTATTCGAATGGAAATTGCGGAATTTTGGGTCACTAGTCGGCAGATTAATGTAGAAAAACAGAATTAAACTGGCCATATGGTTATTATAATACTGATTATATTATGAAATACCCTTGTAGCATTCAACTCTTTGAATATATTCGAATATTAATGGAGACCCTATAATATGTAACTAATAATTCAAAACTCATATGGCTGTATTAGTTGATCATCTGAAATGCAAAAATTTCTCGAAAGAAAAATTATCGGCCGATTCGAAATTCGGCTAATTAGCCGAATTGTGGAAAAAAAAGGAAAATTCTACAAGAATTTTTCGACGAAAAATTTTCGGGTGAGTTCAAAATTCATCTAATTGCGGATCGTCAATTATGATACCGCTCACCGATTTTCCGTAGACCTCACAGTTTTGAGGAAAATTGAACTCGAAATTTGGGAAAAACAGGAAAAATTGAATCTCTATCCAAGAATCGTTATATTTCCTGAAATATTCATCACAGACCCCTCAAATGAATACGTCTTTCAGAGATCTTGTTTTGATCTGAAAGTGAGGTTTTGAGTGTGTAGCTCATGTCCAGAAGAAGTGGCAGCCTCGAGAAAATTATCAATTTTTCTGCCAAAATTTCGGATTATTACTGTTGTTATTATGTTTAGGGAACAATGGCAAGTTAATTTATCCTAGTGGTAACACTGATCATATTCTATGATTGTATCAATGACATGTATTGCGCAGCCGCATATAGTCTTGTCTTGTCTATGAGTAGTACGTCATAAGTTGAAAAAAAAAAAAAAACTTGGAAGCCGTTGTTCTCCTGTTCTGTTTAAGAATAAAACTTATATTATAAAAGTGTTAAAACAGTTATTCGATCCACTAAACCCACGTTTAAAAACAGGTTATGTGCCCAGTCGTGCAACTGGAATAAAAACAATTTAACGATACGTTTTTCGAGTGTGTGAAAAGTAAAATCGAAAAAACCACGTGTGGTGTAAAATGGCAGATAACACGACCACGACGACATTAAAATTAAATGGTGATAATTGGCCCATATGGAAGTTTCAAACCAGTATTATATTAAAAGGACGAGGTCTTTTCGAGATCGCGGATGGTTCAAGAATAAAACCCAGTTCAGGAGATGAACTTAACAAATGGCTCAAGGACGACGCAAAAACTCAAGAATTGTTGGTTACACGTATGGAAGAAGGTCCTCTAACTCACTTACTGTCATGTGAATCTGCGAAAGAAATGTGGACCAAATTAAAAACGGTATATGATAAAGAATCAGTTGTAAGTGTGCATTTGCTACAACAAAGGTTTTTCATGCTCGACTTTGATTCCTCTGTGAATACATTTATATCCAAAATTGAGGAAATAAAAACCAAATTAAAGACTGCAGGTGAAGTTCTGTCAGATAAAATGATAATTACTAAAATCTTGATGACCTTGCCAGAACATTTTAAACACTTCAGATCAGCATGGGAGTCAGTTCCAGATAAAAATCAAACATTGGAAGAGTTAACCTCTAGATTATTGCTTGAAGAAGAAAGATGCAAAACAGTAGAGTCGACAACAGCACTAGTAAGCAAAACGAGTTCTCAGAATAATCCAACCAAAAAATGCTACATCTGTGCAAAAGCTGGTCACATAGCAAAGAACTGTTACTTTCGAACTAAGAACTCTAAGAATGATAAGGCTGATAAAACAAATAAATTTTGCAGTTACTGCCGAAAACAAGGACATCTAGTTCAGACTTGTTGGATCAAGAAGAAAAAGGAAGAACCGTCGAATAAGAATCCTGTCAAAGAAGAAGTGGAACACAACGCTTTTATGGTATATTCAGATGGTGTAAAATCAGGTGATTGGTACCTTGACTCGGGAGCCACTGAACATATGACATGGGATAGAAGCTTGTTCGAGAAAATGTTCGAGGATCGAACCCCTAGGATGGTGCAAGTTGGAAATGGGCAAACATTGGAGGTAAGAGGATATGGAAATATTAAAATGTGGTCCTATAATGGAAGAAAATTCATTGAAACGTCATTATCGAATGTTTTGTATATACCTGACCTAAAATTTAATTTATTCTCGGCTGGATGTGCTCTTGATAAGGGATATTTCATGTCATCTGATAATTCATCATGTAAGTTTTTTGATAAATATGGAAATATTAGAGCCCAGGCACTAAGACAGAATAAATTATATAAAATGCAGTTCAAGAAGGAAATGTATGAAAACAAAATAGAAAATGAATTAACTAATAATATTTCTGAATGTATGACAGTTAAAAATATAGAAAATTTAGAGACTTGGCATCACAGATTAGCACATCAAAATATTAAGTACATCAAAGATTTCCTTAAAAAAATGAATGTTGAGTATATAAACAATGAATTTATTTGTGAATACTGTTTATCGGGCAAACAACATAAATTAAAATTTCAACATAGTGAATCACGAGCTACTGTACCTTTAGAGCTAGTTCATGCAGATGTGTGTGGTCCTATGGAAACACCTTCGTTAGGAGGAGCTCGATATTTTTTATTATTTAAAGATGACTACACCTCATATAGACATGTTTATTTCCTAAAGCAGAAATCTGAAGTAGCAAAAGCAATTGAAAATTATATATCTATGGCAGAAAGGCAAACTGGTGCAAAGATGAAAGTTTTGAGGACAGACAATGGTTTAGAATTTGTGAACAAACAGGTAACGGAATGTCTGCAAAGCAGAGGTATATGCCACCAACGCACAGTGGTATATACTCCCCAACAAAATGGAAGGGCGGAACGAGAAAACCGAACATTGGTTGAAGCAGCCAGGACAATGTTACATAGCAATAAAAATTTGACAAAAATGTTTTGGGCAGAAGCAATAAATACCGCTACATATGTTCTGAATCGCTCTGGTCCAAGCATTGTTCAGTTTAAAACTCCTTTTGAATTATGGAATCAAAAGGAATATAAGATGGAAAATTTTAATATTTTTGGAAGTAGAGTTTCAGTACTAGTACCTAAGGAAAATAGATTGAAGTGGGACACAAAAAATGAACAAGGATACTTCCTTGGTTATGGAGAAGACACAAAGGGATTTAGAGTGTATTTACCTGATAAAAACAAGGTTGTCATACAGAGGGATGTAATATTCCTACCAGAAAAAGTTCAAGAAACAAAAGGTAAAATAACTGAATTCTGTAATATTGAAGAAAATCAAGACTTGGAGTTAGAAGATACCCAAAGTGATAATATTGTACACGATGAAGAGACAATTACCGATGAAGAAGAGTTGGATCCAGAAATCAGTGAAGAAATAGTGAATGGAAGATATAACCTGAGAAGAAACTTAAGAGGAAACCCAAGGTTTGAAGATTTTGAAATGGATTTGGATAGTTTGTTGTTGACAGTTACAGAAGATGACGAACCAACATGCTATGAAGATGCTATGAAAAGCGTTGAGGCTGAGCAATGGAGGAAGGCAATGGAGGAGGAAGTAAAATCGTTGCAAGAAAATGAATCGTTTGAAGTAGTGTGTGATAGTGATGTTAAAAGGCCTGTCATAGAGTGCAAATGGGTGTATAAGAGGAAGAAAGACGAGTTCGGTAGTGTCACGAAATTCAAAGCAAGACTTGTTGCAAAAGGTTTTCAACAGACAATTCCATTAAACGGCGATATTTATAGTCCAGTAGCGAAATTAACTTCTGTAAGAATTTTCTTAGCTATATGCAATAATTTAAATTTCAGGATACATCAACTTGATGTATGTAGTGCTCTTTTAAATGGAGAAATAGATGATGATGTATATATTTTATTACCTAAAGGTTTTAATACTGACACAGGAAAATTTGCAAAGCTAAGGAAGTCCTTATATGGATTACGATCCTCACCAAAAAATTGGTATAAAAAATTTAATGATTTAATGATGACATTGAACTTTGTAAGATCTCAAAATGAATACTGTATTTACTACAAAATTTCAGGCTGTTCAAAGATTTTTGTATTGATCTATGTTGATGATCTATTAATTGCCGGATCAGATGAAAAAGAGGTTGATGATCTAAAAGTTACTTTGAATCAACACTTTAAAATGAAAGACTTAGGAGGTATCAGTTATTTTTTGGGTATGCACATCACACAAAATGTATTGAAAAATGAAATCATAATCAACCAAACTTTATATCTAAAGAAAATGTTGAAAATTTTTAAAATGGAAAACTGTAAACCTTGTAATACCCCTATGGAACCAAATTTTAGACATGATGATCTTAAACGCAAAAATTCTGAAAGTATAGAAATTGAAGAAAGATGTAGAGCAGCAATAGGTTCTATAATGTATGCCATGTTATGCTCTCGCCCAGATCTATGTATAAGCATAAGTATCCTAAGTAGATATCAATCAACTGCAAGTTCACAACTTTGGCAATCGATTAAACGAGTTTTAAGATATGTTCAAAAAAACACAAAATTTAAGTTTAGTTTTTAGAAAAACTGATTTTCAGAATGAAATTGAAGGATATGCTGATGCAGATTGGGCTGGGGATAGAACAGACAGGAAATCTACGTCTGGTTATGTATTTAAAGTTTTTGGGTGCACAGTCAGTTGGTGCTCTAGAAAACAATCATCCGTAGCTCTGTCTTCAACAGAAGCGGAATATATAGCTTTAAGCTTAGCCATAAGTGAAGCTTGTTGGCTTAAGAGTTTAATTAGTGATTTAAAAATTTGTGATAGTTTAAATGTCATGATTTATGAAGATAATCAATCGGCTATCAAAGTGTGTAGGAACCCAGAGTTCCACAAGAGACTCAAACATATTGATATTCGTTATCATTTCATTCGAGACAAAATAAATGATAAAACAGTTTCACTAAAGTATATTCCAACCAAACTGCAACTCGCAGATTTGTTCACGAAACCGCTGTCTCTAAGTTCATTCAATAATTTTACAATCAACTGCAATGTATTTTAAGAAATTTTTTTTGGGTAACTTACCATTGAGGGGGAGTGTTGTTATTATGTTTAGGGAACAATGGCAAGTTAATTTATCCTAGTGGTAACACTGATCATATTCTATGATTGTATCAATGACATGTATTGCGCAGCCGCATATAGTCTTGTCTTGTCTATGAGTAGTACGTCATAAGTTGAAAAAAAAAAAAAAAACTTGGAAGCCGTTGTTCTCCTGTTCTGTTTAAGAATAAAACTTATATTATAAAAGTGTTAAAACAGTTATTCGATCCACTAAACCCACGTTTAAAAACAATTACCTATAATTCATGGAATAATGGACTAATCGCCCAACTGAGAGCATTTTCGTTTTCTTCGTAATCGAATCAATCAATTAAAATATACAATATTTCCATGAAGCAACTTTCAAGTTTATTGAAATTTTTGAAGGGGTAGGTATGGGAAATTCTACAAACATTTTTCGACAAAAAAATTTTCGGGTGAGTTCGAAATTCGTCTAATTGAGGAAATTCAATTACCGCTCACCGATTTTTCTCTCACATTTTTGAGGAAAATTGAACTCAAACTTTGGAAAAAACCATGAAAATCGAATTTCAACACAATAATCGTTATATCTCCTGAAATATTCGTCACATAACCCTCAAATGAAGACCTCTTTCAGAGATCGTGTTCTGATCTAAAACATACTGAGATTTCAAGGGCGTATCTTATGTCCTGGTCATCTGACGTGTGTAAATACTATTGTATATTAACACCAATAAAGATGATTGATTGAAATTGATAACCGGTTAACTTAAATGTACAGGCTACAGCCCCCTATATATCTATACCTATATATGAAGTATATTCATTTCAACAGAGTTCACCCTGTATGTAAGAATAATAATAATATACAAATGCCTGAAAGATTGTTATTTTGACATCCGATGAATAAATTTACCAAATTCGACTTTTATTTCAGTGGTGGTGTACCAAGGAGAAGTGCTCAGATTGATCAAGATTTCAAGAGCTGAAATGGGTGCTTACATGTGCATAGCGACAAATGGAGTACCTCCAACCGTCAGTAAACGAATCATAGTTAACGTTCACTGTAAGTGTTCAAGGTTGAGATTAGCGAACGTTTAACAGTGGTTATGATGTTCTTTTCAGTCCATCCTGTGATTCACGTTCCAAATCAATTAGTGGGCTCTCCAATCGGAACCGACGTTTCATTGGAGTGCCACATCGAAGCCTTTCCCAAATCCATCAATTACTGGATCAGGGACACAGGTGAGGAAATTCAAAATGAAAATTCGACTGACAGAACTGAATGAAGTTATCTTCTCGATTTCCTCATTACGCTTAGAGGTATTAATCAAATGAAAAATTAAGAAGAAATTTGAAAGTTATATGAATCAGTAAAGATAGAGCATGGAAATAAGAAAAAAAACATTCCACAATATACGATATGATAGATTAAAAATGAAACAACTGAAAACTGAAGATTTTGTTACATATAGTTTCGGATATTTTATATAAATGAAAAAAATATTAGATACGCCTTTTTATTTTATTAGACAAAAAAGATATCCTGGTTTCCGGAATTCACATGTAAAATATCTAAAGTGACCTTTTTAAAATCGGTTTTCTTAACTGTCATAAGCGTTATACATCTGAGAAGTCCCAAAGTCCTCAATTGTCTCAAATTTATGTGTACTGTATAAGTTTTCAGTATTGAAAAACAAAATTACCTTCATTGAACCATTTTAAGTGTACGCCATTGATGTTCAGATGACGTGACATTTCCGGAACAACTGACATATTCTTTATATCAAGAAACATTTAATTTGAATTATTAAGTAGTACAATGCTAATTTCGCTAAGTGAGTCTCTCCCTAAATCGAGTTTTTAAGTAATCCATCATTTCAACAAGACCTAAGTTTTAATAATTTTAGGGGATTCTCCTGTTATATCAACGGATCTATATACCACTCATACATAAAATCAATGGTTGATGTAGTCTATTAATGATCCATTCATCAATTAGTCCAATATTATAATAGGGAGAGAAATACAGAAAACCGCATATCTGAATATAAATTCCGAAACTAATGTAATAAAGTCATGCCAATAATTTTGTTGAATGATTTGCCAGAAAGTAGTCGATGAATAAAATGTAACTGGATATTAGAACTACATTATTGAATATTCACAAATGATATCGTTAATACCTAAAATAGATATCGTCATTTTCGGCATCAAAACACATTTCCAATAACATGATGTGGTGATGTTATGAGTAATACAATGAACATATAGGGATATTGAGAGGTGATACATCAATGCGTGGGAGATTCATTAAAAAGGTAAAAAAATCTGCAAATTACACAATATTGTTTATTATATTCTCTTCCAATGCAAAATATCTCGACTCGTGAAACAAGTATATGCACAAAAATAGTATATAACATTACTAGCAAGGTAAGAGGGTTTTTACTGGCGAATGGAGGATATAATTGACGAGCCGCAGGCGAGTCAATTACCTCCTTGAGCCAGTAAAACCCGTTACCTTGCGTGTATTGTTTTATATTTTATTTGTTTCTCATTTGTGAAAAGGTTAGATAAATTCCAAAAAAATCTCAATAATTTATCTCAAATGTCGTAAGCTATCATAGACATATATTTATATAAGTCTATGGAAGCGTTGCCATGAACATGTCTGTTTATTTTTCTTTACATTTGTTTTGGCGAAAGCGAGAATGAATGTACCAAAAGAAATTATTGAGGCAGCGAGTAGTGTAGCTTCTAGTTTATTACCTGCAAAATCAGCTTCAAGGTACGAGCGACAATACGACTACTTCAAAAAGTGGCAAAACAAAAATAGTGTGATTGGGGTAACTGAAGATGTTTTGTTGGTCTACTTGAATCAACTATCAGCTAGATTCAGCCCTAATACTTTATGGGCAAAATGGTCTATGCTGAAAAGCTGCTTGGAAATGAAAGAAAATGCCCCTGTTCGCAGGTTTGTTTTCCTTAAAAAATTCATTGAAAAATATGACGTTCAATTGTCATTTGCAGATTTCCAAAGATAATAGCGTTTCTGAAACGAAGAAATGAGCGTTATACGCCAAAAAAGGCCAAGGTATTAAGTAAAGAAGAGGCTGAACAATTTCTTTTACATGCTTCTGATGACCAGTGGTTGCTGGCGAAAATTGTAACAATATTTGGGATTTTTGGATGTTGTCGATGTGACGAAATTCTCTCCTTAAACATGAATGATGTAGAAGATATGGGAAAATACGTTATATGACGATAAAACAAAATTTTCTAATGTAAATAATACTTCTAACTTGTAAAAATTTTGCAAGTTAACTGTCAGTTTTACAAGTTAGTGACTTGATAAAATAAACTTTCTTGATTAATATTGTGTTTTTGGAAACTGACGTTTACAAATGAGGAACAAATAAAAGTTTTAACGAATATCCAGTGTCATCTGAATAAATATTCCAAGTGTCCTTGTGATTCATATTTTCAATTTCATGATCGAGTTGTGTTTAATTTCCTGGATATTATTCTTTTCAATTTTCCCTTCGAAAATGGATTGTGTTCTCGAGCAATGAATATCAATCGGTATAGCAACTGATTTTTGCATCAAGTTTCAAGTTTGTTTCATTCAAATAGATATTACAATTTGCCAGAAAAGCTCTTGACGTCGGACGGATGCATATTTTTCATTAGATTTTTGTATACTATACATTCCTCGATACATTCCAAAACATAAATTGGAAAAATTTCAGTTTTTTCTCGGATAATTGCAAATATAACTAACTAAGAATGTAATAAACCAATATCATCAAATATTTCATGTATTCAATTGATTCAACCTGTTTTGTCTTGGGAAGGTGAGATGCACAATGTTTGAACCTTGTGACCAAAGGCCTAATACTAGGAAACCAATATTTTAATTGGTTGGACATATTTAACCATTTCAGATCACGTGTTTTGGCTTCCTTTATCATTGGTTGAAATTCGAACATCTATATCCTCTCTTTTGTGGTCACTTTACATAAGGCTCAATCCTTCTCTCTCTAATGTTGGAGTCAATGCTCTACACTGGACGACTGCTCAAGAGCGCATTTATGTAATATTAGAACATTGATTGTAATGAAATTATAAGCTCAGAAACGAACTATTCTTCTCTATCATTATTCAATCCCCACACTTCAAGCTTTGAAGTTATGACAAAATCTATGCGTCTACGAGCCCTCTTCAATACCGGACGTGATGTATCAACCACAGAAAGGATGAAATTAAGCATCAATTTCATTAATCATGTCGAAAATCGAATCCGAACATCAATATTGCTATCAGCCTTGTACACGCCACTCCTGTATGTATATATAAATTAAAGTTTATCTTTATCTGAGGCCATATCTCTAATGGCTCGACCATAACTTATTTTCAGAGGATAGATGCAGGTCAAGATTAATTTATGAACTGGATTATGCACTCTAATAATTAAAGTAGGAGCATGTGAAATCAACTGAACTTTACTAAATGCTTTGATAGCACATACCGTTTGTCTATGATATGGTGATCGAATTTTATGTTTTGCTTTGGAGTTTTCGTCAATCCTCCTATGTCAATAAGGGAATCCAAAGTTTTTCGAGTTCACATAGACATATTCTGCTGAAGTTGTAAGGGATTTTTCCAATGAGGGTTTTTATTTTGATATTGCAAAAAATGAGTGTATTTCAAGAAAAATCAATGGATGTTTAATTCACTGTAACTATGAAAAACGATATCAGCCAAGTGGTAGATATGGCTACGTTTTTGTCTCAGACGATGTCAAATATTTATCATTGGAAATAATGAACCAAAATCTTATCCCAATTGCCGTTATTATCATCTTTTCAGATTGGTAGCATTATGTCCTCGGTCTAGAAGTGGTTCTTTCATTGTATTCACCATGTAAAAAATTTATTGTCGGTCAATTAAAAACTGAGATGGTTTGAACCCATTGCAGATTTGAATTTTGAACTTTAAAAGTCATAAACATAAATCTTAACTTCCAACTTAACGAACTCATTCCCTTAGAACTAACGCGAGTGCTTCAAGAATTGGGGAGACCTCTAAAAGACTACAAATCTTGTGCGTATAAGAAGATGTCAAGAATTCCTCTGAAAAATACCGGTGCATTCCCAGAATTGTTTTTCAATTATTTTGGATTCCCTACGTCTGATTAATAAGTCATAATTCCAATATAGTTCAATTCGGGTAACCTATTTGAGTATGTGAAGTTGGTAGATAGAGACATATCTACTACAGAAAGAAAATATTGTTAACATTCAGAAACAGAAAATATCTCCATTTTCAATTTCACAATTGTGGAACATTTCTGCATAAATAAATCTTTCCCATTTTGGAATCTGTTGTTTCAGGAGAGATGGTAGTAAGCAGCTACAAGTACGATGTTCAGACAACGAGTAAGTTGCCATTCGAGGTGAAAATGACGGTAAAAATACGAAATCTGCAGAAAGAAGATGCTGGTTCGTATAGATGCATCGCTAAGAATTCCTTAGGTGAAGTTGAGAGTAATATAAGATTATATGGTGAGTACATATATTTCAAGTTTAATCTCTCATCACGTACTGTGCCAAATTTGGAACATTTCCTTTTTCAACATTTTTGTAACACTCGCTTCTCGGCGTTCAGAAACTTTTGCTGTCATCTAACCCTTATTTTGTGAATTAGGTAAATTCTAGTGTGCCCGCCTGTTTACACCTGTTACGGTCGGAAAACCTTGAAGAAAAGTATTTTAGTGAAACAAACAATAGTCGGTAGGTGTTGCTTATTTCGATTTTTGTGAGGAAATATCTTCCACTTTTCTCCTTTTCTTCTTGAATGTTATTTGTTTGCTTGTGCCATATTCGGAACAGTTCGCAATGAAGGCTAAGCTATCTGTTCAATCGGCATATTTTACTTGAGAATATTTTTCCTTTTCCTGAATATGATTTAGGTACTGCAAAAATTGGATATTGTAGAGGACAACATTATTAACCATAAAATAAATTATTGCGATAATAAAGGACATTTTCCTGAAGGGCACGAATATCGCCAGAGATGTAAATACTCCGAGTCCAGAGTAAAGTGGCAAGTTTCCTGTGAAAAATGAAATATTACGTCTTAACTAGAATCGAAATTGTTTTCGACGTTTCCACTTGAAATGAAAATATGTAATGTCTTTTATTTATACGACCTATTTCTGATGAATTGGTTTGAATAAGTGAAATATTCTAGTTTCCATTAATGCGAGTTGTGCCAAATTTGGCACATGTCAAAATATCAATTTATTTCACGGATATTTTGAGGCGAGAATTCTTTATTTGAACTTTTAAATTAACTTTTAAATTGATCAGCATATTTCACATATCCAATTCTCGTTTGAATCATAGTAAGCAGTATATCAGCAGAATATATCAATATAGTCTCCTCATAATGCAAGATAGACGTTGACAGATAGAAATATCAAGCACCTGACGAAGATTTTGCATCACTCATGTGTTACAATGTGTTCCTTGAGACGTTCATGAGATTTCAGCCTATATTATCTGGCTTCATTTCGAGCATACTGGTTTTTATTACTCATATTTCTCCGCGGGTGACATATATTCGTATTTCCTCCTCAGCTTCTCATTGTGATATCTACTTTCTCTCAATATGAACTGATTGAAAGGACCCCGCACGTTTAGTATGGGAAATGGCTTTCCGTGAATTTGGCTGAATTTTTGATATGTTGTAGTTCTTGATGAACTGATCAGAAAAGTCCCTAGCCACAAAGCTCAAAAATGGACAGTTTTCGAGATATGGAGCTTTGAAAATGGATTTTTTTCGGGGTTTTTGCTCATCAATCGGGGAGCTCTCATTTCTGGTTGGGATGGAATTTGGATGTTCGGCGGCCAGAACTCGACTGAGAAATGATCTTCCTACAATTCTTCCTACGAATTCTTGATAATATATTTTTTTTCTATGAACTTTTTGAACTTCACACATACGAATGAATACTATCTAATAATATGATCGTTGGCAAAATGAATAAGTAGATCAATCAAATACAATATAATAATGTTTCATAATAATAATAACAATAATGATAATAAACAAAAAACAATTTAAAATTATATTAGCAATCGCAAGAAATCTAATATAATTTTAAATTGTTTTTTGTTTATTATCATTATTGTTATTATTATTATGAATGTTACTCTCATTATTATATTGTATTTGATTGATCTACTCATTCATTTTGCCAACGATCATATTATTAGATAGTATTCATTCGTATGTGTGAAGTTCAAAAAGTTCATAGAAAAAAAAAATTATTATCAGGAATTCGTGGGTTAATATCGGAAGTTCCATTCATAGTTTGCTTCCAACACTTGGACTTCTATATTCTACCAGGATAGTACTATATTGTATCAAAACTGCAGACATTTTCACGGATTCGTTTGTCTGTGAGATGCTATCATCAATTTCGAGACATTCTGAGGAAAATGTCTTGGCACCCCATTGTCAGATTATCGAGATTTGTGAGAAACAAATCACATATCATATGTAAATGACATCAATAGTGATCACAATTGTTATCCCTGAGGATATATGATTATGATTTTCCCATTTTCCCCCATAACAGCTCGCGATGCCTGGTTATGAACATTTCGGGTAACATATTTGATATTATTGGCCATCAGATATATGAGGATTCAGTTATTATGGTCTCTCTTAAAAAAAATCTCACAATATGTCGTTTCTCGGTCATGTGAATTATTCTGGCGTCATCTTGTGGCATGAAAAGATGTATGGAAGATCTTGGATTTTGTATCTCATTTCAATGTGAAGCAGTGTATAAAAAATTATCGATGGCGATGCCTCATATAACCAAGGAAGATCATTTCTCAGTCGAGTTCTGGCCGCCGAACATCCAAATTCCATCAAAACCAGAAATGAGAGCTCCCCGATTGATGAGCAAAAACCCCGAAAATTGCAAAAAATCCATTTTCAAAGCTCCATATCTCGAAAACTGTCCATTTTTGAGCTTTGTGGCTAGGGACTTTTCTGATCATTTCTTCAAGAACTACAACATATCAAAAATTCAGGCAAATTCACGGAAAGCCATTTCCCATACTAAACGTGCGGGGTCCTTTGTATCTCTTCATACATGATAAATCGGGAAGTGTTGTATTTTTAATGCTGAAATCTATTCGGAATCTGAAATATGAGAAAACGTTCAACTTATGGATCATCTAGCTTTTGTGCTAGAGGCTTTTGAGCGGTCATCACTCAATTTCACATGAAACTTAAAATTGTCATTCTACACGCAAAATCTGAACACGATTAAATATGTTATAACGTAAAGGTAAGGAGATTTTTCTCCATATTCTTTCTCGATTTGGAATTGTAAGTCTTTATATTCAAAATCTCAATCGGATTGGTTTTAATTTTGCTCATATGATCAGCATGAGATTTTTCATGAAGCTTGAATATATTATTCGATATCAATATTCATGATTTGAATTCCGTCATTTTTTAGTGATAAATGAAATTAATTCTTATTCTTTGAATTCACAATGTATTAATCTACAACAAAAATAAATCAACCTATTAAATATCCATTGAAATAAGAAAAAAATGCTGCAGAAAAAAGTTTCAGTTAATGAAACTGGTAAAAAAAAATTCAAGCCCCATTCCCTATTTAAACACTCATATTGAATATCTTTCACCAAATGAATTCTATATGTGAAACTTATTCACGAGATTGTGTGCTAAAATTCCCACTGACACATTTCCAACGACAATCATATAAAGCAGCATTCCTCAAATCGTACACCCCCACATAAAAATCCCAATTCTGAATGGACTCCATCTATGAAAACTCGAGCTGAACTTCACAAGACCCATACATTTCAAATTGACAGCTACCCGATTATAAAGTTTATGTATGTTAAAATAACCGAAAGATCGTGGGAATGAAACTGTTGAATGAGGGAGGTGAAAGCAGTCCTCTGAACCTCAAATTTAGAGAATGAATCTTGTTATTATACAGGGAGTTTCATTTGGAAACGAAAATACTTGAAAGGTGATCGAAGGGGATCAAGATGGCTCTAGATGAACCACCACATTTATTGGTTTGGTTCTGACTGTATTTGTTACCGAAATACAGGTCTATAATATATCTTATTCTTCAAGTTCTTTCTCTTTTTAATGATTGAATTGAATTGGCTGTAAACTATGGAAGCCAAGGGCACAAATCTTCCCCAAGACTTTCGAACAATTCTCATCAAAATTAAGTCACCCCTTTTACTCACTATGTTATCTCAAAAACTCTCTAAGTCGATATAACTAATCCTTATCTGCGACGAAATACAATAGAGACATTTTTGAGTATATTTTGTGAGCACTTCATGGTAATTCTTATCATTGAATCGTTCCTCAAGACAACAAACCGTTACAGAAAAAGGTTCAACATCTAAAAAATCTAAAACTAGAGACTCAAGGATGGGTAGATGTATCTCCTATTGGGAAGTGAGAATACGGAAAGCCTCAGTAGTTTTCTCCTCCGTTCTAACAATTTGAAATTTCAAAATAATATAAGAACACTTAAATTTAAAGATTATTTCATCTCAAGCCAAAATAATATTGAAAAAAATTATTATATTTGGATTATCGAATCTTAAAATCGAAATAACATTCATAAAATAATCAAATTGAGCGCTAACAATATTCTGAAAGCCTTCCGCTGTGCAATAAATACGTATTTGGGAGCTCTACTATCGTCATAAAATAACACCATATCTAATAATGTATTAAATGGTGAAGTGGTTGTGGTATATCATTTCAAAGCCAATGTAGTTCATGTAATGTACTATCATTCGATCATTTGTAGACTATAATATGTAGAGTAAAGCTTTCACACAGTGAGAATTATATTTTGATCCCAGCAAAGGACTTCGCCTAGATGTAGCCCTAAAAATTTAATGCTTCTGGACAGGGTATGTTCATTTGTTAATGGACGAAATACGTTCTATGGTTCCGGAATTATATCCATGTAAATTTCGTTTTCTCAATAATTGCATAATTAATCATCTGGCCAAGCTAAAAAATTAACAGTATTGTGTCTGAATTGGGATGGGAGACAGTTACAAAGCCTAGACAAAACAAAACAGGTTCTCACAACTCATACGAGGTCCTGAAGTCGGTGGTCTCATAGGTTCTTTCCATTATTATCGACAGAAGATGTGAGCTATCAGAGCCGGCGTTAGGGGTTAAACAGTGAAGCGCCTCTATTTGAGGGGCAGCAAGTCGGCTCATTTTGCTGGCCGCCTTTTCTTATTTCATTCTTGATTCTTGAAAACAACAAAGATTTTTCGGCCCCGCTGGGTTTGTCAATTTTCACTGCAATAAAAATTCCCAAACCACCGTTACTAATTCTCTGTTACCCTCATTGAAAGCTGGAAAACATCATTATGTATTTCACAAACACGAAAAACATTACTTTCACTTTCAAATTATTTGGAAGCCGATGCTTACTCATTCAATATATGAAAAAATCCTACGATTTTGCATTCGAAACTAGTTACTGTTAAATGCGGAGCACATTTTTGTAATCCCAATTAGTTTACGAAGCAATACTGAAACTTTGTATGCCCCACTGCACTTTGTATATTGTGCTGTGATAGGTAATATGTTCTAGATCTGTTCGACTCATTACATAAAAGTTGGATTTGAGTAGTAATCAGGGAGGTCAGGTCATGTTGTTATTGATGCTTTTTCACCAGGGGCGCATATAAATTATTTGGCTTCAGAAGCTGAAATTACTCGCGCCGGCCCTGTGAGCTGTACGTCATTATCACTCAATTTTTTTCAGATATTCCTGGTCCTACAAGGACATACCTCAACGTGGATGAGGAGGACTACAACGACCAAGTAGGATCTGCGGAATTTGATCAAGACGATATGTCGAATAATATATTAGAAATAGGGCGACCGTCTATCTTGACCACTATAACTACATCTCGTGGACTTCACGAGAAAAAAATAGGAAACCACGTACCAACAGATCTACCAATGAACAGTTCTTTTCATGTTACGTCGAGTTTACTAACATTCATAATTTTGTTATTCAGAATATGACAAAATCCTAAATTGATGATCAATCAATAATGACAATAATGTTTGAATACCTACCTTAATTGCTAAATGATGTTAATGTTTCTGATCTAATTGTTTACACTTTTATGGAGTTTTATTAATCTTCTTTTGATGTATGTCAGTTCACTCGTCGTATGTCATGCATTTTCTTCCATGTGATTTTAATGTATCAACTATAATCTCTTTTTGACAATGGTGGGTTCTGGAGAATAGCTAGAAGTATTGAAACGACTTTTTGCTCAATACTGAGATTGCTAGAAATGCTGGTGTGTCCAATGATTGAATGTTGTTTCAGTCATCTCAGACGGCGTGATCTCGAGATTGGCCAAACTTTACTCTCATTCAGTAGATAGTGGTTATATACGGAGTGTACTAGAAATAGTGGTTCATAATTAAACATCGTTCAAAACATTATTTCTTAAAGAATAGCCCTTAAGATGTATTTTATTTATTTTCACCGGAACCAACTCAACAAAAATCATGAAAGTAAGTGCTAATGGTAACAATATGCGAAATAACTTGAGTTTGGCCAATCTTTGAATCAGGAATAATCACAACAAAGTGAGATATTGAACTTTTTGAAGTTTTAGTTGTGATTTATCAAATCCTAATTGAAAATAAAAGAGATCAAATGGAACATAATATCGAACACTGAGAAGCAATGAAAATATCGTAATGAGAAGTTAGTGAATTTGCTTGCATCGAGTCGAAGGCCTTTTTGGTTTTGAAGATGTTTGGTATTATTGAAATTTCATAATTTACACTGCGTGTTAATTTTGCTGATCTATGGTTTTATGGTGTACTGAATGAGATATAAGGCTGTATTCTTGTTATTATTCGAATCCCTGTTGAAAAAAAATACATGTTTTTTAAATAGGAGCACCATCATCATCAATTGACGGAAGATTTTGTTTATGGCAAAGACTTGGATGTTAACATCCGAATTCATCAATTATTTTAAATTAAAAGTGTTACATGTTACTCATAATTTGCTGACCCATTTTTATTTGAAAGAATGCTTATGGTATTTCTGAATTGATACGAAATATTTTGAAAGGAGATTCACCAAGAACTTTGCTTTCTTCAATGTGTTTTATTGAAGTCCATGAACTTTCAATATCAGGTAAGCGTTTAAAATAAATTACTAGCGCATATCTATTTATATACTTACTCTGATTTCCAATCATTTCCATTTCAAATAATAACTCTTCAGTGTTAGTTTCTCGTATCGATTCAGAAAGAGTGTTGATTCCTTTCAAATTCATAAAATTTCACAAATTTATCCATCTGCGCATTTACTTTAAACTCGAACACAGATTGATAAATATCAATTTCAAAATTTTAAAAGAATTCGAATAAAATTTGACCAAAATGAGGAAGGAAATAAAAAAATTTTAAATATATAAAAATAGTTATATTTGAATAATTATCTCAATTCTTCCCCCGATATCTCTAAATCAAGATGATCACCAAAACATTAACGACGTTTGAAATATCCCAACAGATAAGAATAAAAAAAAATATTCACTTATAATTTCTTTCATTCCCAGACTTGGTATAAAAATAATGTACAACATGATTTTAGTAAATTTTTCATATCTATAGATTGAATTCTTCATTAAAAAAAATAAGAAATATAAGCTCGCTGAGTGTCATTATTTTTGTACCAATATGAAGAAAAATTTCGAGCTATATCATTCTATGGAATAATTGATTCCGAGAGATTCTATAAAAAAAATTTGTTTTATCAATTCGAACTTTCGAAGTCGATTGTCTTCCAGAAAAATATTCACCCTCAAAAATGTTAATTAAAATTGTTAGTCCTTTATTAGACTTTATATTCGGAAAAAATTTTTCGTTAATAAAGAGGATATATGAGAAGAATGCTTTAAAATTGTTTTGTTGAAATGAGATTTGTATCTTATGTTAAATACTCTGAGGAGAAACTTGTAAATAAAATCATCAAAAGTGTAATTTGAATCATATTGAATAAAGTTTGTGATGAAAATGTTGACTTATTTCTGGTTGAATAAAGAATGAAAACAATTTCTGGGCTAAATTTTGGGGTTTAACTAATAGAAAAGAAAAATCAATGTTTGGAATTCATGGGTACTAGTTTTCAACGCCATAATAAACAAATGTGAATCATAACTTCAGAAAGATGTAGTAAAGGATCTCCTTCTCCTATTGATGATCAAATTATATAAGTAAGTAGTACGAAGAAATATTGAAGAAAGTTGAAGCAATAGGTTGTGGACAAAATATAGAAAACACCCTGTACAGAGCGTATGATGTGAGCTTTCAAAGACATCTCAAAAAAGATTAGTTCCCTAATCAACTTTCTGAAACGAATATGGGTTTTTACCCACAGCTTGGAAGACGATGGAACTAAATCATATAATTTTGTCAGCAATCGCTGTTTAGTGAGGTCATTGGGACCATCAGCCACTAGGATTCATGATCATACAGTCAACAGATTGGAAAGTGTGCTGTCTAGACTTCATGAGCAGCTACTCGAAAGGTAAGTGATAATTTTTATAATATCACGCACCTCATTTTCATGAAGATCTAATCACTAGAAAATGGAAGCAGGTCAGCGAAGTTTAGTGTTATGTTTACTGTAATAATGTTTTCGATCCCGACCTCCTGGGCCTCTGTGGCCTGTGGACATCTCAGAGCCTTAGATCTGAGAACCCCAAGCGGTACGTAGGATGCAGCGCCACATATAGGCTTGCAAAGAGTCCATGTATAAGCTACATGTTAAATATCTATGTGAATGTTTGACTAAGTCAATTTTGGTGATCCCGACCCTCCAAGGCCTCTTTGAGATCACTCAGAAGTCAAGAGCTTATAGAAGTTTTGATTTGTCTAGACGTTGTACTGTATTTCTTGTCACTTCAAACATAGCACTATTAATTTTTTACCCAACAGCGAATAGTCGAACGGTTTCCTGAATCAGATAGACTGACTCCAAAAGAATACATTTGATATGTATAACATTTAGATATCTTCAATAGTGAAAATTGTGTGATCATAGACTCGCCTCATATGAAAGCAATAAATCCAAATCTACACCTAATACTAAGTCTTCTATGAACTCGAAAAAATCTTCATATTGAATTAATAACTACTAATGAAATCTGAAATAACTGAATCAATAGAATTAATGATGAATGAACATGATATTCAGCATGCATCTATTTTTTTGACTTGGACAGAAATTCGTAGAATTAGGATCTTACTGCTTGCTATTCCTGGATAAATATGTTCTTAGTACCAAAAAATCATTCACTCATTCAGAATGTATTCTAGGTATTCGATATGCGAATCTCTCACTCTCAGGCAATATCATTTTTCATTTCATCTGAAGTAAAAAGTTGAAGAGAACATTAATATTCTCATCAGTGTAGTAGATAACAAAAACCGTCATAATTTTTTTATG
This sequence comes from Harmonia axyridis, assembly GCF_914767665.1. Lineage (NCBI taxonomy): Eukaryota > Metazoa > Arthropoda > Insecta > Coleoptera > Coccinellidae > Harmonia > Harmonia axyridis. The sequence continues at coordinate 9,944,280 of NC_059507.1, forward strand.
AGTCTGAATTTTTATGAGTTATCACTTTTGAGTTCTTAAAAATTAAGTAATACCAATATCGTTTTGAGTACAAATGCAGCAGGTACCTGGATTTAGGCAAAGGAAAATTATCAACCACCCTCTTTCTCTCATTTGAATTGTTTTCTGTATGAAAATCTAAAAATCAAACATACACACAATCAGATTTATCATTTATGACATAAATCAGGGTATGTCCAGTCAAAGTTTGAATTAACCATTAAAATCGAAAGTGGACCTGTTTTTTGCCAGAGAACCTTTATTGTCAAACGAACACTCTAATGAGTTGGAACACTTAGAAGAGATTTCGGGAAAGGTGACATTTTTGGTGAGGTATTATCAGGCTGGAAAACCGCCAGACGTTTTGGCGTCGACTAATAATGTTCCTTTCAGAGCACATTTCGTGGTAAATGTAGCTGAGAAATCGGTGAAGAACTGTTCATCTTCAGAGATCACGATTCCATTGTGCGAGGTTTCATTCATGGCCAAAACCTGCGATTAACGATTAATGTGTTGAGCCCAGACCGGGCATTGTAGCTGACTCTCATCGTCAATAAATGAACTGCTATTAAAATATGGTACCTGCTCGAAAAGCCAGATTGTCGCCTTGATATATATGGAATTATGCACACCCAAATCGATTTCACTCGGCTTTGTTCACGATTTCGAGATGTTCCTATACTATATTTCTCTGAAGAACGTTCGGCTATTCAGATCTATCCTGCATTTGACTTGGCCCGTAGTATGTATAAATTATAACGTATACGTATACTGGAGGACAGAGACATTTTAAATATAAAAAATGCCAAATCACTTTGATTCATTTAACACTATTGTATATATATATATATTTAGGCTTGGTTAATCGATCGTCTAGAGGTATGATTCGATTACCTGGCCTTTCCTCTTCTTCTCCGTGACTTTGTTCGGGTTTGTAATAATCAAACACTTTTAATTATTTACATATATTTACAAAGACACAATTACATTACAAACACAGTAGATACGGTACTGAATTTCGTCTTTAACTCGAGTGTTAATTACCCGAAACGTCTTCGAATATCACGTCTTGGTCGTCTCGTCTTTAATTTGTTCGCGAGTCGTCTTAATCTAGTCCGCGAACCGTCTTTTCGTCGTACGTCTTAAGTCTTGACCGACCGAACTTACTCCTAACTCGACTTAGACTTAACTTGAACTGTCTACCGGCTGGAACTTACTGACCTTCCCTGGCTATCGACTTCCCTTCTTCCGGCTTGGCCACACCCTTAGCACCACTCCGATATCAGGGGAAAGTACCAAGTACCACCCCTAGTCCAATAAGAGTTTTGCCGTTCCGCCCACACAAAGCTCTTCGCGGATTCCTGGAAATCTCATCAGCCATGGATCATGGAATTTTTTCGAAGGACCAGCACTCGATACGCAGATGTGACATCCGGTACCCAACCCCCAGTAAATCTCTTCAGATTTGTAACCGGCATGACACATCTTTCACTATGTTATACACAAAAAGCAATTCGTTCCCTGTAAATCCATTGAAACTGTCAGGTCCTCGACGCTTGAAGAAACTATAGGTCTCCAAGCATCCTGTTGACTATCCCAATTATTTACAGGAAACGATAACTGGATCCTACATATATATATTAGAACGTGTCGAGATTGGTTTCAACGCTTCAAGAAAGGTGATTTTAACGTCGAAGACCAGCATGGCGGTAGAAGAAAGAAAGTTTTCGAAGAAGCAGAATTGTAGGTATTACTTGATCAATACTCGTGTCAAATGCAACTAGAATTAGCTGTATTATTGGCAGTGACGTAACAAGCTATTTAAAAACGCCTGAAAGTCATTGGAATGATTCAGAAACAACTAAATTGGGTGCCGTACGAGTTGAAGCCGAGAGATGTTGAACGGCGTTTGTCTGCTGGTGAACAGCTGCTTTCAAAGCAAAGACGGAAGGAATTTATGTATCGCATTGAGACTGGAGACGGAAAATGGGGTCATTACGATAATCCCAAGCGCGAAAAATCATGGGTATATCCCGGCCAGGCTTCCACGTTGACTGCCAAACCGATTATTCACGGTTCCAAGGTCATGCTCAATATTTTGTGGGGCCAATTCGGCCCCACCTATAACTATATACTGGCTACAACCAGTTTTTTAAAATAAAGCCAAGAATTTCGGAGAAAACGGCCGAAGAAAAGTTGTACGCCTATGTGGATTATGGTTGTACCTCTTTATTGTTTTTAAATCTGATTGCCATCCTGATGTTGTAGGTTTGTTCTAGTGATGATATGCAATGTATTGAAAAAATGTCTATAAGTTGAAGAGACTTATCTCTTCTTTGACTCTATCAATTAATTTCTATGTGGAATCATATACGAGTAAATATTTTGACTTGATATCACTATCACTCAAATTGCAAGATGAAAAGCTGAATATTGGAACTCTTTAAATGGTAATGAATATCACATGTACAGTGCATCCCATTTTGGGTGAGACTGCCAGGTTTCCCGCTTGTTATTTAAGATAGAGCCTTGAGGTTTTCACGTCCCTGTCCTACTTTTTCGTGAAACTCAAGTTGGTCTAATCAGATTTTGCATAACTGTTTCCGTTCAAGAGATACAGGGCGATTTTGGAAATTGATACTTTTCAGATCCCCCCTTTATCTCCGAAGTTATTAGAAATAATGCTGAGGTAAAAACTACGTCTGAATCAGAATTCTGCGTAGAATCCAGTGGCGTACTCAATTTTTTTTCCGGAGTATGGTTTTGAAGATTCAACACAAACCTATATTTTTTTTAATGGAACACCCTATATATCATTACTTCGTTGAATTCGTTATTTTTTTCCCTTCAAAATGATATATGATACTATATAGGTAGGATGGTCAGAAATGTTAAAAAAACACTAAAACATCAAATAATGATGAAAATCATTATGATAAAACATCAAATAATGATGATTTTTTGTTAATGAGCAACGGATTTTCCATATGAAAAGAAGGATTAATTGGATAATTTTCATTTATGATTCTTATTTATAGTAGAGTAAGCAAACAAATATAATACACTCATCACTAACATGAAAAACATAACGTAGGTACCCACCTAATAGCAACAAATAAATAATACAAAAATTCATAAACATTGCATGATATCTTACAGCTTAAACTGTTCAAATTACTGTCCTTTTTCCTCTAATACATAGTTGACAAAACTTTTCAATACGCCTGAGTGCATTTAATATTATAAAAGCGCGGTTTTGAAAATCCTGGAAAACTGCCTCTGTTGATGCACGAAGATCTTCGAGACTGTTATGTCTTTTACTGTAGTATATTATATGTATTAGGGAAAATGGACAGTAATTTGAACAGTTTAATCTGTAAGATATTATGCAATGTTTATGAATTTTTTTATTATTCAGTTGTTGCTATTAGGTAGGTACCTACTTTTTGTTTTTCATATTAGTGATGAGTGTATTACATTTGTTTGCTTACTCTACTATAAATAAAAATCACAAATGAAAATTATCCAATTAATCCTTTTTTTCAAATGGAAAATCCATTGCTCATTAACAAAAAATCATCATTATTTAATGTTTTAGTGTTTTTTTAACATTTCTGACCATCCTACCTATATAGTATCATATATCATTTTGAAGGGAAAAAAATAACGAATTCAACGAAGTAATCATATATAGGGTGTTCCATTAAAAAAAATATAGGTTTGTGTTGAATCTTCGAAACCATACCCCGAAAAAAAAAATTGAGTACGCCACTGGATTCTACGCAAAATTCTGATTCAATTCTGATTCAGACGTAGTTTTCACCTCAGCATTATTTCTAATAACTTCGGAGATAAAGAAAGGGTCCGAAAAGTATCAATTTCCAAAATCGCCCTGTATCTCTTGAACGGAAACAGTTATGCAAACTCTGATTAGACCAACTTGAGTTTCACGAAAAAGTTGGACAGGAACGTGAAAACCGCAAGGCTCTATCTTAAATAACAAGCGAGAAACCTGGCAGTCTCACCCAAAATGGGATGCACTGTACTTGCTCTTCGCCTATTCTTACCAAAGTTTGTTGCATTCATCTCCGAAATATGCCTGTACGATATCATTTGCTCCGGCATATTCGAAGTATCTGACATCAGTGGCGCTAGGCAGGTATATGAAGACGGATATCATCATTGTGTTTTCCGAGATGCTGTGGCGTGAAGGGACGAAGTGAAAATGCGTTGGAGGTTTCCAAGAGGCGGGTGTTTATAGGTCTTCAGAGGGGATGAAATGGCATCTTTTGCGACTTATCCTCGCCATTTGGTTACACTTGAAAAATGTGTCTCTTTATGTATACTTACTTCAGGTCAAGGTGAGTTGAGGAAACTGGAGACGTTAAATGAGATTCATGAGCAGAAAGCAGGGTGGAAAACTGAGTATTTTCAGAAGAGGAGGATATGAGTATTCCGTGGGGTTTTTGAAGTAGTTCTATTGAACTGATACAGGTACTTCACTCTTAAAAGTTATTATCTAGAAAAAAGGGATTTAAATTTGAGGTGGAAACCCTGATGATCGACCAGAAGCGATACGGAGCAAACGTTGTCGAATGATGAATGTGATGGGGTAGACTCGCCATAATTTCTATGTAACATTCTCATCTCTGCGGCATAAAAAGTTCTATAGACAATAGAGAATTCAAGGCCGATTCTTTGTTCGACATTTCTATCCATTGTGAACCTTCGCAAAACATACTTGTAGAGTGCTGCAAAATGGAACTCTGCTAGGAAAATTAATGGCAGTTTACTTTTGAACCTCGCATGTGCATGGAGAACAGTTGTTTCAATTCAGCGACAAAAATAATTCATATTATCCCGGAAACGGACTTGATCAAGTCAATTTTTTCTCCCAGCTATCGTTTCTCATCAATTTATCGATTACTGGCGGAGGATAATAACTGCCAGTATTCTCTTCAGAGGTGTAAATGATCATTCCATAGTTTAAACCTCTCTAAAACCGATGTTTCTTATTGGATTGTGTCAATTGTAAAAAACTATTTTACATATATTTTTTAAGATTGAATGTGTTCTTCCAAATGATTCTATAGAAAAGTGTATTCCAATAAGAGATTTAATTCTGAATAACCTGCTATCAAGGCAGCTCATGTTTTGACATTTGTCGAGTAAAGAGGCTAAGCCATCACTTAAAATGGAACGAAAAAGCGCTTTTGGTTTATCATCAGTATTTAGACATCTCAGTCTTGAGCCACCTTCTCGATCAACAATAGTGAAACTGGTAAAAATTTTGGACTATTAGTACAAGTTTGTGATGTGAAGAAACTCCATCATCAACGTGACACTGTTTGGTGTAATTTTTGAGCTGGAAGTAGAAGATATTGATGTTAGCTGCAACTTTATTTCTAATTCCAATGGAAGAATATAATAATAATAATAATAATAATAGCAATTTATTTCAAAAATTATCACAGTCTAGACAAAATTAATCACAGAATGAACAATCTATCACAGAATGAGACAAAAAGAAACAGGTCAAGCGAGAAAAGAAAAAAAAATTTTCAATGCCGGATAGAACAATAATCGTAATACTCATCCAGGCAATATGCTGTTGACAAACATTGGATGTTCAGGTGTGTGATGCATAACTGAGAAACTGCATCAGAGGAGTCAGCCGATGTTAGTCCTTTTTCTGCTCTGGATTGATAGAACTGCTTGCTCTCTCTAAAAAAGTTTTCTCTGTGCTTCTTTCATTAGCTTTCTGAAAATTATAATAACGTGACACCAGAGCCCCATTAGGCCAAATTTCCTTATTCCAGGCTTTATCTAAATTGACCTTTTGAATAGACACCTTCATAGAAGAATATATTTGGGGATGCTTAGATTGCAGTTTTTCGCAGATAACTTCTGGAAATTTATCCAATAATAGACTCTTCATGTCCTCAGGCTTTGCACCAGGCTGCAGTCGAGATACATGTAAAGATATAAATTTGGGTACTGCCTGTATATTAGACAACTGCTCATTTGTACCCACAACAAATTTACGATTGTTACGTTTGTTTTTGGGTTTAACTGTTAACCAATCATCATTATTTCCCTTAGATTTGTTGATATCCGTGGGAACAGGAAGAGTTACAATATCCTGCATTAAAGATTTCTGCTGAGCATGTAAAATTGCTGAATTAACAGTTTGTTTATTTATTTTTATTTGAGGTTTGGTATTTGCCAGTTTTGACATCCCTAAATCATTGTCAATGTTCTTATTGACAGCCGTTGATACATTCGAGCTACCAGAAACTATCTTTGTGTTTGTTTTTTTGGGCTGCGAGCGAGAAAGATTTTTTGTCTCTCTCTGTTCCATCTGCATTTGTTGATTTGTACTAGGTTTTGATAATAAACCAGAACCGGATGATAAATCAAACGATAAATCAGGAGGACTAACCTTCATTTGACCTCCAAATTGGGATAATTTTTCCTCATACTCATTTATAAGACTTTTCTGAATTTTTATTGTGTATTCTGAGCTATCTACCAGTTTTTGGAGAAGAGTTTTCTCAACTGACAGGCCATCCACCTTCTTTTTCAGAAGAAATACACTATTAGCATTAGTTAACGACAGTTCATTAGTCAACGACAACCATTTTTCGTTGCACAAATCGCACAACCACTTTATGTTAGCATTCTCAGAGAAACCTTTCAGCCAAGAATCTTTAATATACACACACGCAGCGTGAACAATACATTTACAGATCTTACATTCTATAGTTTTATTATTAACAATAAAATTATCGGAGCATTTAACGCACACGTCCGTACTCATCGACATTGCGCATAATATGGATATATGTATCCCTTAGCAATAGCTTCACTTTTCCAACCTCCATAGGGCTTCGTAGTTAAAAGATCTGCATCTGAATCTGCAAGACTTGAAGCTAATGATCGCCGGAGGCAGTGGCCCGAATTTTGAGCAGTATAAAATAATTTTATGAACGAATCAACATATTTTGAAACCATTGGGAGAGTATGCATGCCAAACAGGCTGTCTTACCCATGAGCCATTCCTATATCCAACGAAAAATTGTCTATTCCTGGTAAGATAACCACTCAGATGCGAATATTGCTTTCGCTTTATCTTCAGAGGAACACTCCGTATATTTTATGTATTTCCGTATTTATGAAGAATGAGGTGTGAAATAGGATTCATAGGCATTTTTTGGTTGTAGATTGCTTAGGCGATTTGTAACCATTTTCGAATAATTGAACTTAAAAAATTGTAAGTAGCTGGAACACTCTGTGTAATTGACCAAATGTAACAACATCTAAGAACAATGCTTTTGATAGTATTAGTATTTAATGCCTTTCCACGTCTTGATTGCTCAGAATAGTGATAATTATCCAGGAGAACATTTTGTGTTGTTTAACAATGGCAAACAAATAAGAGTTTTCAGCGTCCAAACTAGCCTATAGAAAAACTTGTGCCTATGAACTTTTTGTTTGGAATGACTTGGACTATAACATATCAAAAATTCAGCTGATTTGACGGAAGCCCCCTTCCCTAATAAAGTGTGCTCTATCCTTTAAAAAGTAATTCGGCTCTCCGCGCCAACACTTGAAGTTTGGGTAGCTTTAATATAATAAATTGATCAATTGAAAGTACAAACATGAAACCTATAAAATAAAATAGTCACGAACCATCGGAGTTAGAAGACAACTTTGCTGGTTTGCCAGGGAGGGAGAGCAGCATTAGCGGTTAGATGTCTGATAACAAGCGACGCTCTGCTGTCGTATCATCTGATTAACTCCCAGACTGTCCGAGAGCCAAGAGCGTCTTCTCTGCAATTAACGGCCATTCATAGAAGGAGGTGGTATGAAAGAAGAACTGTGCATGCGCTGAGCTTTCGGAAAATTTCTGTTAGGGGAAACTTGAACAGCATCCAGTTTCCGTGGCAGCGCCCCCGATACTGGATGCGGATATTCGGGATATATCTGGACGCAACAGCGCGCACCGTTACGTGTATGACCTTCAATCTAAGTAAGTTTGCGAAGTTCAAATTTGATTTGCGGGAACGGGGATTGCTCGATGAAAAAAAAATTCGGCATTCGATCTATCTGACAGGTTTTTCGCTAATTTACCTGACTTTGGTAAAGTTTAACTTTCATCTCCCTTCAATGCAATTATGATTTTTACAAAAAAACAGATAAAACAAATTCAGATATACGAACTCTGATAGAAATCAATACACTTTTATTTCCTCTGATAACAAGAAACATAATATTTTATTCAAATATGAAGATAATTTCTAAGTTTCAAAAAAGTCATTTGTGCTGTATCGAGTGTATTTTTATTGAAAATTATTTTACCATAAACGCATTTCCAATAATACTTTCCTCTTCTCTTTCACTTCAAATCAACAATTAAATCGAGATGTGAGGAAAGTTTCTGGACTGGATAAAAGAAGGTTAACGTAGGTAATTGATTCAAATTATGTATCCTTTCTCTGTTGGTGAATTATTCTCTTTTCTTCATATTCAGAATGCTGAACAGAATATTAAAATTCGAAAAAAGTAGTGACATGGCATCAGTAGCTTTTGAGCGCTCGTTCATGCATGTGGTTCGAGATCATAGAGTAATAAACATAGATAGAAGGAGTATACGCAATTTTTACATGTCCCCAACATGGTTAGGTTACGTTGCCCGATTGTGATATATTTTCAAATCCACAATTTTACTATATTGTTATGAATGTATATTATATTGGATGAAATTTATCTATTTGAGTGATTCCCGAATCAATATAATATAATTTGAATATTTAGAATCCGATATTTTTCCTAATTGTCGAATTTATAATAAGCAGAATATTTATTATTTATGTATCTTCCTTCTGAAATCCAAGGTTTGGCAACTTTTGCTCTTCTAGTGTCATCGGTTGTTTCATTTCGTTTGGCGCGCTTGAAGTTTGTTTTCCGAATTTCTGATATATTATTGGTATTTATTTCAATATATTTTGAGTTAATATGAAACGTTGATTCACTATGGGACATAACAAGTGCATCCTTTGTGGAGAAACTCGCGAAATTAATGAAATATCGTATCACTGATATGTTTTCATTTCCGCGCGCTTCATGTCAAATTTGACAGTTCATGTTGGGGACAAAATTGTCTTACTGAAAATTACATATGCTTCCTCTGTCTATGTTTATTACTCTCAGGATTTGATCATGATGACAGTTAATTTATATTAATGAGAGGTTCTGATGATACGATACTCTTATAATTTGTCATGAACATTTGAGTTGTTATTGCTACAATACACCCTAAATTTCAACATAGTCTGATCAATTTCGAACTTCAAATTTGATTTGAAGGAACGGAAGTTGCTTAGAGAAAATGGAAATCAATTCGGCATCGGATCTATCTTGTCATTTACCGGGATTTTCTGTAAATATCACTGGTTTCGACTCGGTGAAGTTCAACTTTCTTCCCACTTTAATCTAATTATGCTCTTTAAGTAACCGAAGAAACAAACTTAAAGATACAAGTTCTGATATAAATCAGCGAAAACTTTCTTTTGTTGTTTGTGGTAGTAAATTATGTTTTCTTAGGGTATTGGGAGTTTCCCATTTGCAAATAATAAATAATTTCGATCACTTGCTTTAAATGTTTCTTCGTTTTTTGAATTGCATAGTAGGTATTTTGGTTGTAATTCATACCTTACAAAATTTTAATGTTTTTGTTGTTTTAGAAAAAAATACCAAGTATGTGCTATTGTTGTCTACGAAATATAATGACAAGCACTATACAGGGGATGCCATTTGAAAATAAAAAGTGAAGGGTAGCTACCACAGGGCTGCCAAATATAAGAACCTTTTTATACATCATTTAGAATTTTTTCATTTCCTTATTAAATTGAAATAATAATAATATGAGCGAGATATTGCCTGTTTACGATAATTTGGGACACTTGGTATATTTAAGACAAATAGGAATACAAACAGGTAAAACCCAATACAGAGGACTAGTTGAAATATTTACTTCCAACATGAGTGCTTGAAGCTGTCAAAACAGGAAGGTGACTGTAATATCTCTAATATATTTGATTTGTCATCAGTGGGTTCAACCTTGTCTTTTGAAACCATTCGCAGTTCAGAGAACGAAAATTACAGACATTGTGACTAAATGGTAGGGCCTCCTTTTTTCGAAAACTAGCGCTCAAAAATATATTACTTTGAAATTTTTGAAATAATTATAACTCGCTGAATTTCTCGAAAAATAAAACGAAGGAATATTCCGTGTTTTCAGATTCTGTTTCTTTTATGAATAAATAGCTTCATAAAATAATAATTACGTTAGTAATAAAGAATAATAATAATGAATGTCAAGTATAAATGAGTAGGACCCTAGTATTTTTCAGTTGCACAATCTTGTCATTAAGTAAAGCTGAGTGAATAACAGTTTAGAGAGAGTTTAGACGTTCCCAACCTAATTTAGATATTTTGTCATATCTCAGATTATTGAGGTGAAGTATAACCTGGAACTGGTGGCCTTCACATTATTTCATAAACGAGAGGGAGATAAAGATCCCTGTCCCATCCCTGATCCCCAGATCAGGCATGATGGAGTTCTTGGAGTTTAATAAGAAACCCCGTTCCACCAATCTAGAGGAATGGTGTGCACGAAACTGACAGAACGGAAATTTCATGAAATATCAAACAAGTAGTTCGATGTGTGAAAGCAATATTTCATGTGACTCTAGGACTGTACAGGTGTTTCAAATTCATAGGTTTTGCTGGGTTTCTGAATGATAAATAGAGATAGAGTAATGCGCAGTTTAAGCTTAAACGTGCCTGTTTTTGATTCAATCAAAAATATCACAAACGTATTTTCTTTAGCTTTTATTAATACTGTGCTTTTGGTGATTTGGTGATAGTCCATTTTCGAAATTTTCAGAAATCGACCATTTTATCTTGGCTATTATGGAATATATTGTAAAAGTTTAAACGAGTGTCTATAGATATTTTTTCGCTCATTTCTTGAACAGAAAGTTTTATATTTTAGGGACGATATCTGTAATTTTGAGTCAGAAATGGTTTCGAACAATAAGGTTCGATTCACTAATGACTAATCTGTGCTCTATTCTCTAGAATGCAGCTATAGTATATATTCGAAAAATTAAGAAAGCTATATAGTAACGGGTGTTTATTTCGAAGTATATAACTTTAAGTTGGCATTACTGTTCAAGATGGCGACCGATTTAACAACTGTCAAGTGATTTATTTTCAATTTGGTTTGGCAATTCATCATGAATAGACTCACGCCTGAACAACGCTTGCAAATAGTGTAATTTTATTTAGAAAATAATAGTTCTGTGCGGAATACGTATCGCGCACTACGTCCATTTTATTCTGTTTAGCGATGAAGCTCACTTCTGGTTGAATGGCTACGTCAACAAACAAAACTGCCGCATTTGGAGTGAAATTAATCCTCAAGTGTATGTCGAAACATCGGTACATCCAGAAAAACTGACTGTTTGGTGCGCTTTATGGGCTGGTGGAATCAGAACGTTACAGTCAATGGTGATCGATATAGAGTCATGATAACTAACTTTTTCATTCTTGAATTGAACAACCATGATGTCCAGGAGCTGTGGTTTCAACAAGACGGCGCAACATGTCACACAGCTCGTGCCACAATCGATTTATTGAAAGACACGTTTGGTAACCGCCTAATTTCACGTTTTGGACCTGTGAATTGGCCTCCAAGATCTTGTGATTTAACACCGCTAGACTACTTTCTGTGGGGATATGTGAAGTCATTTGTCTATGCGGATCAGCCACAAACCGTTGACCATTTGGAAGACAACATTCGCCGTGTTATTGCCGATATACGGCCACAAATGTTGGAAAAAGTCATCGAAAATTGGACGTCCTGATTGGACTACATCCGAGCCAGCCGTGGCGGTCATATGCCAGAAATCATATTTAAAATGTAATGCCACAAGATTATCTTCCGAATAATCCATCGTTGTTTTATTGCAATTTAAAGTTCTATAGCTCTAAAAAAATTCCCCTTATATGTTAAACATGGAAGAAGTCTTCAAAATAGAGACGAATCGAATACGAATAAAATAAAGATACTAAATTGATTCATGCAGCAACTAAATCATACGAGACTTGCAAAAATTAATCAACTGTTAAGAATCGTATAATGGAGCGATGCAAGATATCGACTAGTTATCCATCGGTGGTAAAAGTGTCCTCGCAGAATTCCATCAAGTATTATGCGCTCCTTTTCAAATATTTGTGATGGAACAGCCAATAAAGCCGGACTTGCGTGACAATAGATCCAGCATTCATTACGTGTGAAATTGCTACAGGGTATGAATTTTCATCGAAGCAGTCATTTTCACGAGCTAGCTGCATTCAGCCACTGGTGCCGAAGCAGTTTTTATTGGAGTTCGAACGTCTGTTTGCTGACTACGTAAATAAAAAATAGATTTCCACAGAATACGTTCCTCGAACTGGAAGGCTCATCACGAATTTGATATCCCTCTTGAATGAGAAACCTAAGAACGGAGAGTTTTGTTCATATTATGTTCTATGAGCAGAGTACGGTGAAAATCTGATTCATCTGCACTTTCCGATTTGTGAGTTATTAAGGAAAATCAGGAAAGGAGTGACGTGTAGTCAGGAGCTTTTGAACTCTCGTATTTCATGAAGTTGAAAAAAAATTATCCTTGTGAAAACACTCATACTAGGTGGTCCAAAGAAAACTTAAACTGATTTTTCGACTTGCATTATCGTTATACATCTGAGAAGACCCAAAGTCCTTAATTTTCTAAACAACATATTCTGTGTATCTATTGCTTTGCAATAAATGTCTGTATCGGTAAGTGTTAATCGGAACAAATATATCCCAGATATCATAAAATATATATATTCTTTTGAGAAAGAGCAATACAAAATATTAATTTCAAACAATCAAGCATATGTGTCGATGAATCTCAGTATTAGCAGAGGAAATGTAACGGGGCATCATACATTTCAACGTATGATACAAGAGAACAGATAAAAACCTCAGCAAAAACTCTGTCTCCCCGTATCGGTGTAGTGACTGGTTTGTGTAAACGTCTACAGAATAAGCTGACATAATTTATATTGAAGGACTTCCTCTTCAACCAAAACAAAATTTCCTTTATCCTCTCTTTTCGGTTGACGAATCTATAATTTCCAATTGGATCCTAAAACAAAAAGAAAAGAAGCAGAAAGGAGTACTAAATATTAGTTTTCATTATATCGATTTGAAGTTAACTACCCATTCTAAAAAAGAATCTGAAACTGAATGGATAGCTTGGAAACCATCATGAAATTTATAAATCGGACAATCATTCACCAAGTGGTCAATGGTCTCTTCTACACCACACTCACATAGTGGGCTATCAATAGAACGCCATTTGAAGAGGGTACTATTACAACGACCATGACCAGTTCTAAAAATAAAATAACGCCATTGAAATATTCGTCGATTTATGCCTGCATTATAAAGTTATTCTCGATTAAACATGTCAGCTTACGAGCCGAATTCTAGTCATTTGCGAAAGTTTTTAATGTTCTATTTCAATATGAAGAAATCTTCGGCTGAAAATCATCGAATGCTCTCAATTATCTATGGTGAGGGCACAATTAGTGAAAGAACGTGGCGAAAGTGGTTTCAACTCTTCAAAAGCGATAATTTTGACGTCGAATACCAGGTGGAAGACAGAAGGTTTTCGATGATGCAGAATTGGAGATATTACTTGATCAAGACTCGTGTCAAACGCAACAAGAAGTGGCAGGATCATTGGAAGTGACGCAACAAGCCATTTAAAAAGGCCTGAAAGTCATGGGAAAACTCAGAAACCAGGAAATTGGGTTCCATACGAGTTGAAGCCGAGAGATGTTGAACGGCGTTTATTTGCTTGTGACAGCTGCATGCAAGGCAAAGACGGAAGAGATTTCTGCATCTCATTATGGCTGAAGACGAAAAATGGGTTCATCACAATAATCCCAAGCGCCGAAAATCATGAGGATATTCCAGCCATGCTTCCACGTGGACAGCCAAACCGAATAGTCGCATGGTTCCGAGATCGTGCTCAGTATTTGGTTGAACCAGCTCGGCGCAGTGTATTATGAGTTGTTAAAACCGACTGAAAAAATCAGAAGCGATCGTTATCGAACGCAATCATTGCGTTTGAGCAGCATTGAAAGACAAACAGGCTGCAATACAACGAAAGACATGATAAAGTGATTTTACAGCATGACAATGCTCAACCTCATGTTGCGAAAATGGTCCAGACATATTTGGAAACGTTGAAATTGGAAGTTCTACCCCACCCGCCGTGTTCTCCAGACATTGCTCCCTCGGACTATCACTTGTTTTTCGATCAATGGCAAACGGCCAGTCTGACCAGCACTTCCGGTCTTGTGAAGAAGTAGAAAATTGTATTGATTCGTGGATCGCTTCAAAAGATGATCAGTTTTTTCAACGCGGGATTCATACGCTGCCCGAAAGATGGGAGAAAGTACTGGCCAGTACTTTGAATCATAAATGTATAACCAGATTTTTACAAAAAAGCCTCGAATCACGGAAAAAACGGCGGAAGCAAATTTGTTCGCATATGTAATATAAAAATATGAAATGCTTCGGACAAAGAAAATAGATAGGTACTTATATTATTAACATATTCCAAAGTGGAATTCTCGCTCTTAATGTTTTCATCCAATCAGATAGGAAATCAGAAATTCCTGAAAATGAAATAGACTCTCGAAGTTTCCTAATTCCAAAAATATTCCACTTCAGGCATTGCTTTCAATTCAAAACAAAGTCCTGTCTACTAAAACAATTTAATCTCTCCCTCTACAAGAGGCAAATCTCAAGACTTCTTGCATGCGCGGTATTATTTGAAGGATCCGAAAGACCTAAAAGGTTGTGCAACTAAATAATTGGCTGAAGGAATAGGAAAAAAGATCTTATTTCGAAGTCATTAACCATTATTACGGAATCCTATTCCAATACATAAAACGATACTCGAGTGTGCTTCAAGTAAGGCTATTAGCCTCATTGACTACTTCCTACTGTTTGTGAAGTATAGCAATCTCTTATTCCTCAGGCCCTTGTAGATCTAAATTTACATTTATTAAATTCCAGAAATCGTTGAATCGAAAACAGAATCGGATATCCACGTTAATTGGTGAAACAAAAGAGGAATTGTTGAGCGTACTGAAACCTTTTAGTATATCGTTGCTGCATTGTTCAAGTGAAGAAACATAGTATTATAAACGGCTAATGGCCCTGGTAGTCGAAGCCGTAGAACTTAAAACTCAACTTAACTTATAGTATTATAAATCCAATTCAAATTTCTCAAGTCGAAGCAAATAGGAGTGTTTCACACAGGTCATTCGAATATGACGTTGATGACTCACTTTCAATATGATATCATATAAGTCTTGAGGTCACCTCAAGTGATTGTAGAGCTTTACAGATGGTGTCCCGCGTCAACTCAACAGCTAGTAGTTCAAATCCACAAACTACGGTCACGAGTCTTTGTGTAGCCAGACCCTGAATGCAGATGTAAACATGAATTTAACGTGCAACTAAAGCGATCTCCATCTGAGAGATATGAGTTACTATGAATTCATTGTTGTCGGTTAGTTTATCTTGATGAAGGGTTCTGATGATACGATCCTACTGAAATTTGTCATTCTAATGATGCCTTTCCCTTTCTCTAATGTACCAACCGAACTGATAGCTGTCAAACTTGTCATATCTGCTGGTTTGTTCATGTCTTTGATATTTTAATTCGCTCGTTACCGCAATCATACTAACGCACTCATGGAAAGTCCTATTTACGAACTGAATTTCAATTTAGCCAGGTCTGTTGCTAGAGAAATTTTAGATATGTTTTCGGTAACTATAAAAATTCCATCTTATAGGTATTGAATCGATTGTAGAGCATTGGTATCATTCACGTGGCCCCGAAGATAAAAGTCTAAAGGTGTCAAATCACGAGTTCTCGATAGCCAATTGTGATCACCTCTTCGTAAAGAAACACCGTCAGGAAACCCTTCTTGCAAAATGTATTTTACATTACAATATCTTCCAATACATTCTTTCAAAATATCATTAATCTTAGCCAAATCGATAAGCCTAGATTTTTGGTCAACAATACGAGCTGTCAAATGTGAAAATATGACAACTGTACAAATAGCGGGCTATTCAGATGTGAAC
Source organism: Harmonia axyridis (assembly GCF_914767665.1). NCBI lineage: Eukaryota > Metazoa > Arthropoda > Insecta > Coleoptera > Coccinellidae > Harmonia > Harmonia axyridis. The sequence goes on from NC_059507.1 coordinate 9,960,565, forward strand.
CTACTATTGGAAAACTCAATTCATAGCTTCCTTATTAATAGAGAATCAAATTTTGGAACGATCCCATTAACGGAACTCTTGTTGGATCGAAAATTTGAAATAATGGGTGTTTGTTTCGAGATATATAACTTTAAGTTGGCTTTACTGTTTAAGTATGTTCGATCATGGCGACACGCGTACGCGGAATAAGTTGTTCTCAATGTGATAATAAAATTGATAGACAAGATGATTCTATCAAATGTATAAATTGTGAAAATTGTTTTCATATAAGTTGCCTTAACATTTCAATTGATTCTTTCAATGAAATGCGAACAAACGGACTAATTAATGAGTGGTTATGTGAAAATTGCCAGTTAGTGGATGCTTCAGGATCTTTCCCACCAGAACCCTCAAAAGAGTCGACGAAGGGTGAGAGTCAGCTGATAATTACCATTCGTTCTGTGATGACCGAAATGATCGGCCCACTAAGATCGGAGATTTTCCAGTTAAAGAATCTCATTCGATCTCAAAATAAACAAATCTTATCACTCGTCGAGGATATAAAATTATTAAAAACGAACAAAAACACCTTAACGAAGATGAAAACAGCTGAACGGAATTCCCTTGATAAGATAAAGATACCGTCACATCTTTCAGGTGGTTCACTGCCTGAAATTCGTTCTGCAGACGGAGTGTCTACGCTTGCTCCTGTTCCCGATGATTCGCTGTCTGGCGAGCGTTCTACTACAGATGAAGTGGCGACGCTTGATCCTGGTCCATCTGGGGATGTCTCGGATTCCGGAGCGGTTTCCGGCGTGTCGGTGCTGGCGGATTCTGGCCCTCATGAATGGAGTGTCATTGTTGGGAGGGGGAATAAATCTAATAAATCTAAACGTAGATCAAAAGCCGAAGTCTCTCGTGTTGAAAAGAATCCTAGAAATAATAGGCCCATAATTGGATCATCCGCTTCAAATGCCTTGACCAGTGTCCCCAAGAAACAGCTTTCTTACATACATGTGTCCAGACTGAGTCCTGCAACGTCTATAGCTGATCTCAAGAAATTTTTGAATAACAGGATTCCTAATCTTGTCTGTGAAAAGTTGAACTCGAAACAACCTGAGGTCTATTCTTCCTTCAAGCTGTCATTTCCATCTGAGTTTCAGTCCCAGCTACTGGATCCCGCTTTCTGGCCGGAAGGTATCACAATCAACAAATTTTTTCGTAAACCTCACAGAACAGCAACCAGAGCGAAGCAATAGCCCTCCAGAGTCAACATCAGCAAACAAGTACGCCATTGTAGAGTCCATATCGGATCGTGAAGACGACGTAAGTAGCGGTTCTAAAAAGTTCGAACTGATGCAAATAAAAAAGTTCGAACTGATGCAAATAAATGCACAAAGCATTGCCAACAAAATATCGTCTTTTGAGGTTTTACTTAGTTCTTACAGCCCTGATTTACTGAGTGTGGCCGAGCATTGGTGTTCTTCTGTGCGGTTACCCTACATGTCGTTGGCTGGTTATCAGATAGCCTCTTTTTATACCAGACCCATCCGTGAACATGGTGGTGTTGTTATTTATGTCAAATTGGGAATTCAAGTGCAACAGCTTAATGTGGCCAAATACTCGGTGGAAATGCACTGTGAACTGTGTGCAGTTAAGATTAAATTTGGTGAGAATACTTTCTGTGTTATTAGTGTATATAGACCTCCCTCAGGTGACTTCAACTTGTTTATTAAATCCTTGGAATATGTTCTTGCTTACTGTAGTACTGTCTCTAATGTAATTTTTTTGTGTGGAGATCTCAACATAGATTATTTCTCCCTGTCAACACAATCTCGATCTTTAAATGATTTGTTTTCATGTCATAATTTATTGGTTACCTCGAGAGAGCCAACTAGAGTTGTTACTAATATGAATGGCCAAACCTCTTCCACAAAGGTTGACTATGTAGCTACTAGTGCCGACTTGCGGCTTATTAATGCAACTGTGTTCGAAGCGTTCATTGGTGACCATAGAGCAATTTTACTGAAATATATATGTCGTCACTGTGAGTCCTGTGCCCCTAGAGGAAAAATGATAAGAACTATGTCGGATAATAACTGGAAGACTTTCTATTCATTGATCGGGAGTACCGATTTTCAGGGGCTTCATTCTGTTTTCACACTTGAAGATAAATTTGAGAATTTTGTTACTTTGTTGAAGTCCGCATTTGACGCAGCTTTTCCACTTAAATATGTACATCTATTATCTTCTCAACAAAAACCCGGCTGGATCGATAAAACGATAATTTCAGCCCGAGACAATTTGAAGAACCTTCACTGGCTCACTAAAAACTTGCATACTCCTGAGACTTCATACTTATATAAAAAAGCAAAGACTGAGTACAACCAATTATTAAGACACTCTAAATTGAATTATAATAAAAAAATTATACTTAATTCCGATAACGTTTGCAAAACAGTTTGGAAATTAGTAAACAACGAATTAAACATCAAAGTTGAATCTCAGAAAAAGATTACACTACGGGTCGATGGGGAACTCATCTCCTGTCCCCAGAAGGTTTCGGAGGCTTTTGCCGAATATTTTACTGAAGTGAATGTTGTCTCTATACTTAAACATTTTGGCGTTTTCTTGTCTGGTTCATGCACCTTGCAGACTTCCCTAAACTGTAATTTCTTCTTCTTTCCCGCTACTGCCGAGGAAGTTTCATCCACCATTTGCTGTCTGAAGAATAGTAGTAGCGCAGGTCCTGATATGATATCTGCCAGGGCCCTGAAATTCATTTCTCCTTTAATATCTGAACCCCTGGCTGCTCTGCTGAATGAATCAGTGTCCTCTGGTCACTTCCCAACTATCCTCAAATTGGCGAGGATTATACCAGTCCATAAAAGGGGTGACGCACAAGATATAACAAACTATCGACCTATCTCCATCCTTAGCCAATTGTCAAAAATCTTAGAGAAAGTCATATATAATCGCATGTACAATTATTTGACAAAGTATTCCATACTATCGAGTCAACAACATGGCTTCAGGCATGGCAGGTCGACACAATCGGCCGGTTGTGAATTTTTCGAGTATGTTTACAGCTGCCTGGATGGCGGTGACTACGTGGCAGGTATTTTTTTTGATCTGTCGAAGGCATTCGACACGCTGCAACATGACTTCATTTTGAATAAGATGTATCAGATGGGATTCAGGGGCGTGTTTCTTGATTGGGTCAAGAGTTTTCTATCTGATCGAAAAGTTTATGTGAGATTGAATGACGGTTCATCTGACGAATACACCAACAACATGGGTGTCGCTCAGGGATCTGTACTGGGCCCGCTTCTGTTCTTATTATTTATTAATGATCTGCCTGCATACGTTGTAGCCCATACTCTCATAATGTTCGCTGATGATACTTCTATCGCTATTGGAGCGGAAAGTTTGCAGGAATTGAAGTCGCTGTGCGAAACGATAGTACAGTGTTTCATTGATTGGTGCCACAGAAACGCACTTATTCTCAATATGACGAAGTCGGTAATAGTTAGGTTTCGGAATCAAGATAACCCGAGTGTCGAACCCTTCATTATAAAGCACAAACAGGAAGAATTGAGGGCGACCGACGACGTGAAATTTCTGGGCTTATATGTGGACGGAAACCTTAGGTGGCATCTCCACATTGATCATGTTTGTGGGAGGCTGAACAGTGCTTACTATGCCTTATTGCGTCTCAGGAGTTGTCTTCCTGTCGAGGAGCTACTCACTATTTATTACAGCATGGTTTACAGTCATCTAAATTACAACGTGGTTCTTTGGGGCTCCTCGACAGTGTCAAGTCGAGTTTTCATTTCTCAGAAGCGTATCGTACGACTTATTTTCGGACTTCGGCCATGCGATTCATGTCGTCCGATTTTCGGTCAATTTGGTATGCTTCCCTTCCCATGTATTTACATTCTTAATTGCCTCAATTATATCCACCTTAACATCAGTAAATACAAGAGATGCTCTGACTTTCATGGGTATGAAACACGCCATACTGATACCATAGCCTTCCCCAAACATCGTACAGCTAAATATGAGTCCTCACCGAGCTTTATGGGCATTAAATTGTACAACCGTTTGCCTAGTAGGTTGAAATCAATGAATGGAAGGTCTTTCAAGCGAGAAGTAAAGTTGCTATTGATTAAAGGATGCTACTATAGTGTTGGAGAGTTCCTTAGGGACTCCATTCTTTGAATCTGTTTTTTTTTTTTTTGTTTTTTTTCTCTCTATGAAATTGTATACTATTTTTATATGACTTGTCCTATACATTTGTTTAATGTCAGGAAGGATCAATAAAGTTTATTATTATTATTATTATTATTATTATAAGATGGCGACCGATTTAACAGCTGTCAAGTGATTTATTCTCAGTTTGGTTTGGCAATTCATCATGAATAGACTCACGATAATCAAGTAAGGCGTAGATTCGTCGAATGGGCCCAATATGAGATTGCCGTTGTTCCCGATTTTCATAAGCGAATTTTGTTTAGCGATGAAGCGCACTTCTGGTTGAATGGCTACGTCAACAAACAAAACTGCCGCATTTGGAGTGAAGCTTATCCTCAAGTGTATGTCGAAACACCGTCACATCCAGAAAAACTGACTGTTTGGTGCGCTTTATGGGCTGGTGGAATCATTGGTCCGTACTTCTCCAAAAACGATGATGGCCAGAACGTTACAGTCAATGGTGATCGGTATAGAGCCATGATTACTAACTTTTTCATTCCTGAATTGAACAACCATGATGTCCAGGAGCTGTGGTTCGAACAAGACGGCGCAACATGTCACACAGCTCGTGCCACAATCGATTTATTGAAAGACACGTTTGGTGACCGCCTAATTTCACGTTTTGGACCTGTGAATTGGCCTCCTAGATCTTGTGATTTAACACCGCTAGACTACTTTCTGTGGGGCTATGTAAAGTCATTGGTCTATGCGGATAAGCCACAAACCCTTGACCATTTGGAAGATAACATTCGCCGTGTTATTGCCGATATACGGCCACAAATGTCATGGAAAATTGGACGTCCAGATTGGACTACATCCGAGTCAGTCGAGGCGGTCATATGCCAGAAATAATATTTCAAATGTAATGCCACAAGATTATCTTGCGGATAAATAAAATTCATGTCAATCAAATAATCCATCGTTGTTTTATTGCAATTTAAAGTTCTATAGCTCTGAAAAAAAAACCCCTCTACAAACCTATCCTGAAAATATAAAGTTTCTAGGTCTTTCCTTTCGAGAGTCATCATGTTCGCGAATGGATAGGCAAAATTAAATTTGATCACTGATCGTCATCACTGAGTTGACGAAATGATAAAACATCCAGAGCGAAGATATCATTTCTGAAACTTTATCATTCAACAAGGTAACTTATCTTCTAGAAAGGATGATTCCGCTTCAATATCGCTGATACAACATTCGTTCTCGAACAATCAAGTTGAATCCATAAATCCAAGAACGGACATGTAAATTCTTCCCATAGGAAATCCTCAACACATTCGGAGTTCAATGCTTCGATTATGTGTCTATTGCTGCACATTTCAGCAAGAATTCGTTACAGCAACATATTGAACGAATGGAGCTATGTTCGATATTATTAAACCGCCAGATGAAACAATTCTCATACATATTCTGGAAGGGAAACCGATTTTAACGGAGAGGAAAGGAGTTGATACTTTTTCCGGTTCACTTTGCATCTATCAGACATGGTGAGTTGGTCAATATTCTTCTGTTTTCTTTCTATGTTTTTGATAATAACAATTATCACTAAATCAACCCACAATAGTTGTGGGTGTCGTATATTTGATACTCATTGAAAGCATCTCGAGAACCATAAGACTCAGAGAAAAAATCTTCAAGGACCCCGGGTCTCTTTTTTCGAAATAATGAGATATTATAAAGCAGATTATAGATTCATTGTTTCGTTCTCGAGTTACAGGGAGTTCAGGTCTACTTATTCCTTCTTTGACATCTGTTGGCTCGTTCAAAACATTCGGGAGGGACAAATTTCATCCTTTCACAGTGTGTCAAACCTTAGTTTAGCACATCTATAAATTAGTGACATCTACAACGTATATCCTGAAATGCAAACTCTTTTTCACTCTCCATTGTCAATTTCTTTGCTGGGTTGAGCAGCCTAGAATAGGAAAGTATTCTAAAGCTGATAACACATATTCCATGTATTATATTCAGTGTTTTTTGATCTTGGGATTTTTTTTATATTCTGAGGTTGAATTATGTATGTTTCGAATAAGATTATCCATGATCTCAATTTAAATCCTTCAGAATAAAAATCAATAAACCTCAACCGCTGCTTTCAATCCAGTTTTGCAGAATAAGGAAAATGTAGATGTAGTATACTACAAACTACCAGCAAGAGTTTGAGAAAAAAATCTGTACCCGCCTTCGTTATTTTATCTCGAATAATATTCGTTGTAAGCATAGAGACCAGGTATATACATTTCCGCTTTAGGTGCTTCCGCCTAATTATGAAAATTCTGGATCACCGCTTTGGGAACCTTAGAATGGTGTTACTTATGATGAGAAATAGTTGGATGTTTTGAAGGAACTTGTAATGGAAAATGCAGTATGCTGAAATGTTGTTCAGTTATAAACCAGAAAGGAGAAACATTGTAATTGTTTCTTCCAGTTTCACTAGTCTGAATGGAAGTAGGATGTGAGAAAGAAATATGGACGTAATTGCGTTCTTTCTCTAATTTTCTTTCAAATCCACTGAGGAAGAGTTTGAGGCCTAAGAGTCCCTTCCAGTTAGACTATGAATAATTCTAAAATGGAACCTTTAGGCGAGAACAAATATACAGGGTGTAACAGGAGTGACTGACCATAGCCTAGTGGTGAATGCAGGTCATTCAGGCCTTTCAGAAAAGTAACTTGTTTTGTATCCTTAGGATCTCTGCTTCGAAGATACATGCTGATTCGTGCAAATTGGCCTAAATGTCTTACCACCATAACTTGGGAATCAGCAGTCCGATTTTCTTCAAATTTTTCGGGTTCATTAACTTCTTGCAGCCCTTCAAAGCGATTGATTTAATTTCAATATTTTCAGGGCAGTACTCAGATTATTGAGTTTTTTCCTTGAGACTTCGAAATATATATTTTTTGAAAATTTCAGAGAAATGACACACTTTTGTCGAAGGAGTAGCAAACGGAAAAATTCATGTGTTTTGTAACTTTTTTGAAATACGGTCCTGTACTTATTGCTATTGTGATAATATTCGATGTAATCTGATAATTATTCGGATTTTATAGATTTCTCTTCAACTCTCTCTAATTGTAAACCCTCAGTACCTACTGATTGTCGTAACAGGTTGCTTAAAATATCAGTGAGAAGTGCCTATGCTTGATGAAACTGTGAATAATATTTTATTTCATTAATATTAGGATTTTAAAAATCCTACGAGCAAATAATAAGCTATAGTAAAGGGTTTTCTAATAAGAGATTTTGAGAGAAATCAATGGATGTTCATTTCATTGTAAAAAGAAAGGTAGAGCACTAACTATGGAAAACATTGTCAATATCAACACTTTTCAAGCTATATTAATCGTTCAAGCTTTCTCCTTGCTTTTCCCAAAATAATAGAACAAGGACAGAATTATTTCTTTCCTTCTGTTGCATTGTTCGAAATTGCCTATTCCCTTGACCACTTAAAATTGAAAAAACTGTGCGAATTAATAAACCTCAACCGCTGCTTGGAATTCCTAATTGTAGTTTAATGAAAATGTAGCTTTATTAACCAAACAACCTAACGCAAGAGTTGAACGAAAACACTACATCCACCTCTGTTACTTCATCTCGACTGATATTCGCTATTAGGGTAAAGACCAGGTACCTACATTATTTTCCATAGCATAACTTCCCTTCTAATTATCATATTTCTAGATTACTGCCTTGGGGATCTTGGAATGGTGAAATAGTTAGATGTTTTGGAGGAACTTGCGATGGAACAATACACAGTGGTAAAATTCTGCGTTATGAATCCTAGTAAAGGAACGTTAAAAGTAATTGTTCGAATGTTATTATCAAAAATGAAAGAAAAATGTGGAAACATTGCCAAAAATTGTTATTCATCCCAATTTTTTTTCAAATCTACGGAGCAGACGATTGAGAATAAAAAAATAAAAATCTCATACTTTTTCCAATGAATCATTAAAATAAAGTCTTCAACCTTTAATCCACCTATATTATCAAACGAATTAATAAATACTAGGTTATCCATGTCATAGTACGGATTTCACAGCCCTGTTTGTAAAGGGTGTTTTTTGTAGAGCTACAGAACTTTAAATTGCAATAAAACAACGATGGATTATTCGATTGACATGAATTTTATTTATCCGCAAGATAATCTTGTGGCATTACATTTTAAATATGATTTCTGGCATATGACCGCCACGGCCGGCTCGGATGTAGTCCAATCTGGACGTCCAATTTTCGATGAATTTTTCCAACATTTGTGGCCGTATATCAGCAATAACACGGCGAATGTTGTCTTCCAAATGGTCAAGGGTTTGTGGCTTATCCGCATAGACCAATGACTTTACATAGCTCCACAGAAAGTAGTCTAGCGGTGTTAAATCACAAGATCTTGGAGGCCAATTCACAGGTCCAAAAACGTGAAATTAGGCGGTCACCAAACGTGTCTTTCAATAAATCGATTGTGGCACGAGCTGTGTGACATGTTGCGCCGTATTGTTGGAACCACAGCTCCTGGACATAATGGTTGTTCAATTCAGGAATGAAAAAGTTAGTAATCATGGCTCTATACTGATCACCATTGACTGTAACGTTTTGGCCATCATCGTTTTTGAAGAAGTACGGAGCAATGATTCCACCAGCCCATAAAGCGCACCAAACAGTCAGTTTTTCTGGATGTAACGGTGTTTCGACATACACTTGAGGATTAGCTTCACTCCAAATGCGGCAGTTTTGTTTGTTGACGTAGCCATTCAACCAGAAGTGCGCTTCATCGCTAATAGACGTAGTGCGCGATACGTATTCCGCACAGAACCATTATTGTCGAAATAAAATTGCACTATTTGTGAGCGTTGTTCAGGCGTGAGTCTATTCATGATGAATTGCCAATCTAAACTGAGAATAAATCACTTGACAGCTGTTAAATTTCAAACAGTTATGCCAACTTAAAGTTATATACCTCGAAAAAAACACCCTATATAACAAACAGAACTTCATCATCATATGATTAGTTGAAGATTAGATATTCAACAAAATGCATCGTTCTTCTGCTACTGAGAGTATGAAAATTGTGAAAACTTACTACAAAAATAATGATTCTGTAGATAGTACGTTTTGTGAATAACGTTGACATAATCGTCCATCTGAGCGTACAATTGGTAAGACAGTGAATAAATTCGAAGAGACTGGATCTCTTAATGATTTCTTAAGGCCCATAATCCTCGAAATGAACGCTTTACCGAAAATATTGCTGCTGTAAGTTAATGTGTATCCATTCCTCGGCTCGCATAACATTTGGGCTTCTCTAACGGCACGATATGGCGTATTTTGGTTCTCCATCCTTATAAGGTTAACTTGACACAAAAAATGGGACCAGCTGACCATGGAATGCGTAGAAAATATGACGATAAGGTACTTGAACGCATTTTTCACTCGATGTCAATGTTAACCAGCAGAATAGTCGCATATGGGGGAGAGAAAATCATATCACTGATGAGAGAACATTACATCCTCAGAAAGTTACTGTATAGTGTGCAATTAGGTCTGGTTGAGTGATTGGCCTTCTTTGTCACTCAAAACGTCTATTCTCATCGGTATAGCCAAATTATTACCGATTTTTTCATGCGAAATTAGTGAAACCAGTAATATGGTGCAACAACCCTCTTTTTGTATTAATTTCTGAAAAATTCCGAGGACGCGTAATTTTTCGTTTCGTTGATGTGAATTAACCACCAAGATCTGGTTATACTTACATCACCTTTGGATTTTTTCTGGGGATATGGATATACTATTGACGATAGATATTTGACGCTTTCGAGAGTACCTGCTCCCATTCATTCCATATAAAATAAGGGGCTCTCAAAAAAATTTTGATACGTAGCCTTGGTAAGGCAAGCTACCCCGCCACTGAACATTCTTCTCAAAAAATCCTTTCCAACCCAATGAATACCGTTGAATTTACACCTGTACTAGAACTTTGCCTTTACACGATATGTTCCAAACAACCTCAGATACCTTCGTTTAAGATCCTCTGAGATGAAGTTTCATTCAAAAGCCTCCACGAAAAGAATGGAAATGCTGTAAAAACAAAATACCCTATAAAAACTTTTCACGCAAGGGAAGCGAACGAGTGGGCCATTTTCTTGCTCTATCCTTTAACAATCATGAACCTTTAATAGACTCATTTCAGATTCTGGAAGAACAATGATTATCAAAGGGAACGATTCTAATCATATGGACCAATTCAATTTTTAGTTCACATTTCGCAGGCATCAATTGAGAAGGAACTTCATTTTGATATATTTTCCAATATTGATATAATTATTTTGAGCAAATAAATATTGCTATTACTCACTTTATAAACCTTCCTTTTTGAGAACTATTCTCATATATTATTGTAGGCTGTAGGTATGATTCGATTACCTGCCGTTCGTCTTCTTCTCCGTGACTTTGTCGGATTTGTGATAATTAAACTGTTTTGAATTATTTACATCTATTTACAAAGCCACACTTATACAGTACAAATTAAGTATTGAGAAGATCTTAGTTACGTCTTAATTACAAATTTCTCACTACGGTACTGAATTTCGTCTTTAATTAGAGCGTTAATTATTCGAAACGTCTTCGCATATCACGTCTTCGTCTTTAATTCTAGTTTCGGACGTCTCGTCTTTAACTCGTTCGCGACTCGTCTTAATCTAGTCCGCGAACCGTCTTTACGTCGTACGTCTTAAGTTGACCGACCGAACTTGCTCTTAACTCGTCTTAGGCTTAACTTGAACTTACTTCAACTGAAGATCGACTACCCTTCTTCCGGCTTGACCTCACCTTTAGAACCACTCCGATATCGGGGGAAGTACCAATTACCACCCCAGTCCAATAAGAGTTTTGCCGTACCGCCCACAAAGCACTTCGCGGATTCCTGGAAATCGAATATTTTCGAAGGACTAGAACGTGATACACAGATGTGACACATCTGGTACAACCGTCTTGTTTTCGATCTTTCCCAACCCCAGTAAATCTCCTAAGATTTACAATCGAGTAATCGACCCGACATGTCTTCGATATCTCGAAGAATTAACATTTCCTTTCTAAGTTATATACAAAAGCAACTCGTTCCCTGTTAATTCATTGAAACTGTCATACCCTCGACACTTGAAGAAACTAATAGGTCTCCAAGCATCCTGTAGACCATCTCAATTATTTACAGGGGACAACAACTGGATTCTACATTATTGAATCACAAAATATTCAATTCTGGCAGTCATTGTACTAGAAATAAATGATCAACACTTGTAACCATTGTAAACCATTTTGTAATTTTTATTAAGAACTGATAAACGCACTTCCAATAATTCTGCAATACAGAATACTGAAATGAAATTTTCTGAAAGCAATAATCTCTTTGCGTATTGCCTACACCTAGCAGTGCAGTGCAAATTTTTGATTTTGATCAGAAGAGGCCCCGGATCTGCCTTGCACTTCGAACCCCCAGTTGTCTTAATCCTCCACTGGTACCATTACGATAAACTTCGTGCTAGACGTAACTAATTGTGTTTTTTGCCAGCACCAGAGCTGTAACGGGTTGGCTGAGTCCTTGTCGACAGCATTTCTTCAGATGAATCCCCGCCCAACGGAACGAACTTCCATCAGGCGACAAGGAATAATGGAAAGGGGAGAAAAATTCACGTCTTCCTTCCATAAATCATCAAAGTGCGACACAGAGTTACCGTTATCTGTTCGGTCGGTACCGCGACGAAGACTATGAAATTTTCTTATTCAGATTTCGATTGCTATGCTCGCCTACAATAACACCGCGCGATGGTGGAATTCGAGAGCTGCCGGAATGGGAAACAAGCAGCTGGTGCAATTTTGAGAGCGAAAATCTCATTAGGTTGGCATCGCAGACTGTTGCCGCTCTGCTCAGTAGCCGGCCATCGTTCTTACTTCATTGCTCCTCAGATATAAATTATCCATGCATCTCTCGGCTAATAGCAAATGGCCGCATCGCGGATTGTCGTTAGCGGCTACCCGTGCCACTCTCCCTCTAACAAGATATCCCAAAAATATGTCGGTATCATTTCATTCAATGACCAACAAATTGGGTTTTCCCCGGAAGGGCCCTGAATGCAAAAGCTCCTTCTGGTTCTCCTTCTACGTTTTCATTTCGACACGATCCTCATCTCGTGACGGATGATCACTGTAATGCCCCCTAAAGGCGTATCTACACGTTGGCGCCAAGTGCGTTCATGCACGGTACGGTAGTGTGTGTTCACTTAAGTCGAGCAACGCGGCAAAGAATAGATCATATTGGGTTTTGTAAAATGTTTTTCGTTTTTTCGACTAATTCGAGGTTGTAACAATTAGAGTTCCATTTTTGGCAGTCTCAATAGCACATTGATATTTCAGATTTCATAAGGAAGCGAGTAAACAAAAAATATAACAATGAAGATAAACACCATTGAACAACAAGCATTACAAAATTGCTTACAAAATCAGTTTCAGTACAGAGGCTCATTTTTTCTCGATAACTTTGTTCAGACAAAACTGTTTCATTCACAACTCAAACAAAAAAATTACTGACTTGGCATCAGAAGATGAAAATATTTGAGTCGGCTTTGAAATACCTATTGACAGATTTCCTTGAGGGCAGATCGCTCCTGCATTATGCTCAACATGGCTTTAGAAACAAAAAGTCAACAATAACAGCTATGGTAGATATGTTCTTCAGGCTTATAACAAAGTCGAAGAAGACTTTGACATCGTCTGCCATGAACTTCTCCTGGAAAAGCTCCATTCCTATCGCATAAAAGGAAAATCGAATGAACTTCTCTCAACGTATCAACGGTGAACAGAAATGGCACTGTATCTTAACTAAGAAAGATGGAGGTTGGGATCCCGCAAGGTTCCATACTGGGAAATGTTCGACGTTTCCACCAACGACATATATGAGAATATCCCAGCATATAAGGGTTGTGACTATGCCGATGATGTTACATTTCTGAATCTCTCAAACTGTGGAGATGATATTCGAGCTAAGGGTGGTATCTGCGAAGCAGATGCTCTGGACTGGTTTTCTGCAATCTGCCTCATGATGAACAAGACTTTTGTTAAGCAATAGAGAGAATGATGATTCATCTCTGACGTATCTGGGTTTGGAGTCCCAGATTTCTTTGAGCTTGGGTATGAATATTGATAAATTACGCAAGAATCTTTTGACAGCAATCTCTATGGTAAGGAAAATGAAGCAGATATCAACAACCGAAATTGCCAAGCTCAACTAGTATTCAGCATTTCCTTGCAACATACGGTATCATCTAATCGGACCGAAGCAGTCACGCCTAAAAAGTTCTTCCACATCATAAAAAGGCAATAAGGGCATGAAAAGCACTGACAGTTGTAGAGATGTCTTCAGGAATAGAAAAATTGTAACCATAGTAGCAGTTTTCATACTCATCTGCGTGAATTATGTGCATGGTCACCAGAAGAACTTTTCAAGAATCTCCAAGTTTCAACACGTGACAGAAATATAAGTTTTCTATTCTAGAACTGAGAAGCAGAAGGAAACAACAAGGTTCAAATTATACAGGGTGTTCCTAAATTGAACGTACAAACGAAAAGGGGAGATTCCTTAATTGAGTTTAAGAAAAAAAAGTCCCATAAACATGGGGTCGCAAACGTTTCGTTTTCGAGATACAGAGTGTTGAAGTTTGAATTTTTTTCAAGTTTTTTTCTCATAGTATCTACACTTCACAAGATATTCGACTAGTTTTATTGGGGCTTTGATAAGGTTGCATATGTCGTTAATGGCTAATAAAAACAGAGTTGCACTCAAAGTGGCCTGCCCATCATAATTTGGATTTTCACGAGGATTTCGAGAGAATCGTTCAAAATTTTTTTTCTCGAAATCGTTGGTAGATACGACAAAACTACAAGAGACCGAAAAGTTTAGTATAAGAACAAAGCTCATTTTTCTATTTTTTCAAATTAACAGTTGCTCACCAAAAAAAAGTTCTGCAGAAGAACAGGTGGCAGTGTTCCAGAAAAAATATCACCCTGTAGATCTTCTATCGAAATTGCCATGTCACGTGGTGAGAACTCTCAAATGTAATATCTATGCCAAATTTCAGTTGAATATCTTGTGAAGTGTAGATACTATGAGAAAAAAACTTGAAAAAACTTCAACACTCTGTATCTCGAAAACGAAACGTTTGCGACCCCATGTTTATGGGACTTTTTTTTCTTAAACTCACTTAAGGAATCTCCCCTTTTCGTTTGTACGTTCAATTTAGGAACACCCTGTATAGGTATGCTTGAAGCTTTACAATGGTTTCACAGAGGATGTTTAGCTCTTATCACCTAGCGCTTATCACTGAGCGCATTCAATAGGGCTGTCAAGAAGATACTACTGGAGAAGACAATGTATACTATAAAAAAAGGAATGTTACCTACACGTTATTGTCATCGATAGAACCGGTGTTTTTTTTTGGTATAATATATCATTTATGAAGCTTTACGTCATTCAACATTTTCGCATTGTTTTGAATAAATAGAACTTTACACACCATATTTTGTGCGTGATATAGAATTTTACACAATGTTGTAGATAAAAATTGATTATTGAAATCTGATATCCCTACATATGGGTCAGTGCAATTAAATACAATTGAATGTGAGACTAAATTTATAAACGAATTCATTTCTACAATCGTTGCTATTGTCCAAATCACACGTTCAATTCTGCTTCAGGTTTTCCCAGCACGAATATCATAAGAAACGAAAAGTATAATTCTTTGAAAACCCTACTCGAGTTTTAATTTGGTGTTAAAGTACTGGTGAGTGGAATCCGTGCAATATTAAAACAACAGCCTGTGTTTCTCATGGGTACCTAGTCGTATTTACTGAAAAACAATTTGGTGCGAATCCAAATGAGAATGCTCTTCGCGTATGACATTTTTCTTGTTCCCTTTTCAGAATAATGAAGTACATAGAGATGTCCTGCCTTCTATATCAGTGCACTTAATTGTGGAGGCAATTATATTCTGTCTTTATTGTTTTGATTGAAAGTAATTAGTTATGAGCATTATTTCGCTAGCGAAACCTTCAGTGTGTAGTGTCCGGAAATATTGGAGAAGGTCGGAACTAAGCAGTTGCTATGGTATCAATTCAAAGGAAATAAAAACAAGCTTCTGGAATGAGATAAAAAGGGCATTTTTTTATTACTGTGAAGTTCTTTGATAAAATGATTTTTTCCGAGGAGAACACATGAAACTGAGAGTTTTTTTGTGAATTAGTTATTTAGATCATAGAATGGTATATTATTAACAATAATATTTCTTTATTTCAAATAAGATCTATCAAGATGACAATCTGAAATGAAACAGTGACCTTCAATCAAACATAGTTAATTAAATCTAGCATTGAAAACATCTCCTAATTCATACAGTTCAAGATTTATAATCCATGATTTCATTTTATTTTTAAAAATTTTCGGACTACTCATATTCTTTAAACTATCAGGTAACTGATTGAGAATTCTTATACAACTATATCCGGGATGTTTTTCACTCAAAGTTAATCTGTGTATTGGAAAGTTTAAATTTTTGTTCTTGTATTATACTTATTACTAGTGATATGTCCAATGAATTTATCTCTGTTCCTATGAAGAAATACAGCACATTCATAAATATATAAACCGTACACTGTGAATATATTATTTTGTTTGAACACATTCCTACATATCTCCCGAAATTTTAGATTGTAAATTTAATTGTTCTTAGAGTTGACAACTCCTTCAATGTATGATAAAATTCTTGGTAATGACTGATAGTGGGCTTGTTTGACCTGTATGGACTTGATTTCAATTTGGGAAAGTTCACTACATTGATTCGTTTAATCTCAGGTCAAAAACATCATTTTATGATGATGGATTATCGTAAAAATCCTTGATTTTTCTTGCATTGATCCGATTCCTTTCAACAAATTTGCTCTATCAAAATCCATAAAACACGCTAATGAAATTCTTCATTTTATGTAGAATAATTCAGCAAGAATTCGTTTTTTCAAAAAAAAAACAGATATTCACAAATATATTGGACTGGACTGTTCATATATCCAGCCTATTATTTAGACACCTAATCAGCGATTTCCTCAGAGAATAATTTGAACGGATTGGCTGTAAACGAAAAACCAGTTCGTGATTAACAACTGTTCGTTGGAATTATCAGGCCCTCGAATTTATAGAGTAGTTACAAGGAAAACGATGTGAAAAAGTTAGCTGTCAATGAAGTAGTGTTTATTGCGTACCTGGCGAAATATATTCGTATTAATTTCTAGCTTGATGTTTTCTGCGATCTCGGCTCAATATCCGAAAAAATATGTCGGTAGCTTTTGAAACTGCGTTCATTCTTGCGCCAATAGCGCCCTTGGGGACCACATAACTGTATATAGGTATATACAACAACAATACAATATGCAGCAGAAAATTGGACCAACTTGGAACTGAAAGTAAAAAATGATTTTCCAAATCTACAAAATTGGTTCAAGCGTAATAAACTGACTCTCAATCTGGAGAAATCAAAGTGTATACCGTTCGCGTCATATGAGTCTGGACTACCTGAATTGAAGGAGTTACAAATGGATGATAATACACGTATACCTTGTGTAAAAAATATTAAATATTTAGGAGTCATAATAGACTGTCACCTAAGATAATGAAAACGACAAATCTAAGAAAACATAAAGGTATACTGGATGGATGAATACAGTGAAAAAAGACATGATGAACGAAAAAATAAATACGGAAGGTAACAAACATCTCTGCTGCGACAGTTGTGGAGAATGAGATTGCACATAATGTGTATATTAGAGTTAAGGTTAAGTTAGTGAATGTTGAAAATTATAATTATAGAATAGTTATAGGTCATAAGTACTTCAATTTTTGCGGGGAGTAATTGAGGAAATTTTTTATTTTTATGTTACTCACAGGATTCATTAGGAAACCTCTGTAACGAATTGTATGTTTATTGACAATTGTCTTAATAAACTTATTGATTGATTGATATGTGGTCTCCAAGGGTACATCTGGCACATTAATGATCGTGCGTTAAAAAGTTACTGACTAGGTATTCACGGCTTGGCTGGATTTTCAAACTACTAGGCTTGAGCTTGACTTATATCCAGTCAAGCTCAAGTCAAGTAGTATTTTTTCAATCTCAAGTCAAGTATTCACTTATCAAGTACTTGAATCATATCAAGCTACTTGATTTTTAGCAGTTCATAGGGCTCATATTAAACTCTTTTTTTTTTGTTTCAGAAACAAATAGGAGGTTATGAAAATATAAGTAGGTACTTACGACGATAAAAAAAATCCCATTGAACTGCCAACATTTTCATTCAGCTTTCTTTTGCAGAGCTTAAATTTAATGGGAATATGTTACATGCTGCTTCGCTATTCAAATTCTTGGCATTAGGATCTATAATTTCAGGTGAGTTTACCATGTTCAACATTGAAAATTTCACAACATTTAATATGCAGTTATACAGAGTGTGCACATAAGATTGCTCTTTTGATGGGATTGGTAGAACACTAAATAATATTGAGTTTGTTCACTAAAAAATCTTCGTCACTCCATTTGTATTCAAAGAAAGAAATGTCTTGACTACTTTCGCAACATGGGGTTCAGCACTGTCATTCTATAAAATCACTTTGTCTCTCGTAGTATTTCCGCCGTTTGTATTTCAATCCTCGGCTCAAACGCATTAATTGCGTTGAATAACGATTTCCTGTGATTGTTTCAGTCGGTTTAAAATACTCATAATACACAATGTCAAGCTGGTCCTACCAAATACTAAGCATGTATTGTTTGGTCGTCGGCGTGGAAGCATGGCCGGGATATCCCCATGATTTTATTGGCTTGGGATTATCGTAATGGGCCCATTTTTCGTCTTTGCCTTACAAGCAGCTGTTCACAAGCATACAAACGCCGTTCAACATCTCTCGGCTTCAACTCGTACGGCACCCAATTTTCTTGTTTCGGAATCATTCCCGTGACTTTGAGGCGTTTTGAAATGGCTTGTTGCGTCACTGCCAATGATGTTGCCAATTCTTGTTGCGTTTGACACGAGTCTTGATCAAATAATGCCTCCAATTCTGCATCCCCGGAAACCTTCTCTCGTCCACCGCTATACTGATCTTCGAAGCCAAAATCACCGTTCTCGAATCGTTGAAACCACTATCGGCACGTTCTTTCACTAATAGCGGCCTCGCCATAGGTATTTGAGAGCATTCGATGGGCCTCAGCCGCTGCTTTCCTAATATTGAAGCAGAAAATTGAAACCTCCCGCAAATGACGAGAATTTGGCTCATAAGATGACATGTTTAATCGAGAATAACTTTACGATGCAGACTCAAATCGACTAATATTTCGAAGGCGTTATGTTTACAAATACCTTATTGTATGATATCTACGATCTATTTATTTCTACTACCACTTACCGCTACAGCCATCCATTGCAAAACGGCGGAAGCAAAGTTGTACACCTATGTATATTAAAAGTAGTTCGATTTTAATTCACTTATCCCATCCTAGCAAAGGAGCTAACTTTTTTTTGAATACCCTATAGATGGGTAGATTGAACATAAATTCTCAAAATCTTCCCTGAAAATTAATACTTGGGTTACATTGTCGCCGATAACGTAGCTCAAAGTTTATTATACAACTGTCTTATCGAATGATACCCGACTCAGGAAAGTTTCCAAGACATTTCCTTTGAGAATTAACGGAGAAAATCTGTTAGGAGAGATAGTAACTAGATACAAGTATAAGACTAGGTAGCTAAGAGGAAACTTCAATATGGTGTACTCCTTAGGAAAGTTATCTAGGAACATTTTTGTCCCATTGTTAGAACTACATCGAAATAAAATATTTGAGTAATTTCGCATTTGGAAAACAAATCATAATTTCCCAAATATTCAAACCAATGGCGAATAAAAGAGGTGGTAATTTCGATAAATTCATTAGTGGGTATATATTATTTATAATTCAATAAGAATATGATAAGAATAAAACGATTGTAATATGATGTTAAATGAAATTCAAAAGAGATACACGTTTTGTTATGGATTAAGTTTAGTTTTTTGTAATTCCTTAGAAACTTGTGTAATTATCTCTTCATATTTTTTGCTCATTGTTTCCAGAACGATTCTAACAGATAATGTTTCTGTTAAATCTTTCATGTATAGGGTTTCCAAGATTAAGTGTAATAAGAGTAGACAACACTTATGAAAACAAAGTCCTACAAATTTATAGGAACTCTTTTCAATTCTGAGGCACAGGGTGTTATTTATTTGTGCAATAATTCCAAAATGGAATAAGTTATTTCGATGCCACACAAAACAGCCACACTGATTCTTGAAGGTAAACATTCAATGTTTTTCATAAATAAATAAATTATCTAATAAATTTGTTCTCAAATTAGTACTTTTTCTTGTCAGTTTGTAGCATGTTCTCTGGGACGGCCTGTATATAGAATCTTCATTAGTATAGTAAATATCCATTTATGATGCATAAACGTACATAAATGAACGTATCTTATACGTTTATATGACACCAAAACTGCAATAGGACATGATTAACTCATTTTAATTGGGGATGAATTCAATATCAAACTACATGTTAAACTCGCACAAATAGTTTTCGTTTAATTTGCGAACGAACTTCCTCTTCAGATTCTATGTATTTGAAAATAAACTCAAATAGAATCATCCAACTAAAATAACAAGTTAACGATGGGCGAAAACGAGATATTTCTCATGAAAAGAAATTAATTCAATATGCGTGTGAATAGCTAAATTATAACTGCCATATTTTCATTCTTGAAAATATATGCTTTTATCCAAAGAAATATTACATAGTTTTGACATTATAACCAGTTCGAATTTTATAATTCCTATTCGATAAACCTTCAGTTACTATTTTTAGTTTTTCGATATATTCATGTGAAATAATGACACGAATATGCATGACAAATAATGAGAGGATCTTATAATCTGCATCCCTCATCTAGATAAATTCGCAACAATGACATAATAATAAATCACATCTCATATAACGCGAGTTCTGTGGTCTCCACAGCAGCATGAATGACGAGAGCTCAAATGCTCCTGACGTACAGTCAGTGCTCCCCTTGGATTTTTTTTTGGATTGTTATCATTCTCAGATGAGAAAAGAATAGCATATATTCCCGTCACTTCCTTGATTCATGGAAGAAATAACGGAAAGCTCAGTCGAAGTGAGGACAATGTTATCGGTTGTCGATTCGGAGGGTTAAATACTGATTTATTATAATTGATCAAAGAAGTGGAAGCCATAATTTACGAAGCCATATGATAGCGGAAATTTGATAAAATAAATTCACGGATTCAGGAACCGTGGGAAAAAGAAGTGATGAAATAACTATTTTTCGTTGATGGTTTGTGACTTTGTCTCACTGAACATCTAGCTATGTATTTTTCCCCACGCGGTAGATGTTCAAATGTGACTTCAATCTTCACCAAGGAATATTTTTGCTCAAAGTTATAATTCAGATGAAAAATTTTCGTTTGTAAAATCCAAGGTTTTCGAATAGAAATGATGCGATATGAAACATTTATTTGCACATAGGCGTACAACTTCACAACGAATGCCTGTTATACTTTCAGTCCGTTTTAAGAGCTCATAATACACTACGCCGAGCTGGTCCCACCAAATACTGAGCATGACCTTGGAAACGTGAATATTCGGTTTGGCCGTCGACGTGGAAGCATGGCCGGAATATCCCCATAATTTTCTGCGCTTGCTTTCATCGTAATGAACCCATTTTTCGTATCCTGTCACAATAAGATGCATAAATCCCTTCCGTCTTTGCCTTGCAAGCAGCTGTTCACAAGCAAACAAACGCCGTTCAGAATATCTCGGCTTCAACTCGTACAGCACCTAATTTTCTTGTTTCTGAATAATTTTTTTGACTAGGCGTTTTAAATGGTTTGTTGCGTTACTCCCAATGATCCTACCAATTCTTGTTGCGTTTGTCAAGGGTCTTGATCAAGTAATGCCTCCAATTCTGCATCTTCGGAAACCTTCTCTCTTCCACCGCCATGCTGGTCTTCGACGTCAAAATCATCGTTCGTGAAGCGTTGAAACCAATCTCCAATCTTTCACTAAAAGCGGCCTCACCATATGTATTTAAGAGCATTATATGAGCCTCAGCCGCAGATTCCTTCATATTAAAGAAGAAGATTAAAACCTCCGGCAAATGTCTAGAATTTGGTTCATAAACTGACCAATTTAATCGAGAATAACTTTATGATGCAGACACAAATCGACTAATATGTCGATGGCGTTATGTTTACAAATACATAAGCTTATTGTATGATATCTACGATTTATTGCAAAACGGCGGAAGCAAAGTTGTACACCAATATAATGGCAAAATTGTGTATTGTCTTTTTAACTTTTCTTATGTCATTTATGTTCAACAGGTTGTGCCATCTAATCATGAGAAGATTCATGCTTCAAGAACGTGTAAGAATTTTTTCCTACAGCTGCTATGAAAAGTAGCGTATTCTTCATAGCTTACTCAATTTCAAAACTATGTATTGCTCATACTGTGGGAAATATTATTTCTCACGGCACTTTGCCCACACCTCGCTTGGTAGACCAATGAAATTGGGCTTTTGAGTCATTTTTATGGAAACGCAATAAATTAGCACATACTGTCAACGAAGACCATTTTGATTTGAATCAAGTCCATTACTTGAATCATTGAAATTTGAGCATTTGTAGGAAAAGTATAGTGTGCAACATGTGGAGAAAGTCCTTTTCTCTAATTCTGTGGTTATTCCGTTCATTCTTCCACATCTTGTAGAACAAAATCGTGCGAGAATATATCAGAAACGCACAGTTTCCATGGTTATATTTTATTATTATATGTTGGTACTCCGAACTTTCCGCCACGGCTTCATCTGTCAATTCATCAATTTGCCTTAAATAAATCAGTTCTGCCAACCAACATTTTTCAATGCAAAAATCACTAAATGATATTTATGGAAATATTTCATTAATTTCAATAAAAATGCAATGAATTAGAGAAAATAATGTATAATACTTGTACAGAAGGCTCATGCCTCAATGAATTCTGCACTTGTATTATAAATAACTATTCTCGCTCGTGTGTTTGCTTCAACTTCCACACTTGCGAGAAAAGTTGAACTTTCCCCACTTGTTGCACAATATACTATTTTTTATCAAAATCAGAATACATTTTCTGTATATCACATTTTCTGTGTAAATAAATAGAATTATGCAAGCAATAAAGCATAAAGCGAAATAAAAAGAGCATCACTTATAACTGTTATAGAGACTATACATCCTTATTGTCCTTTATGTCAAGTTAAGCAGATAAAAGTTGTGTTGTTCGACCTACATTTTGACATTTCAGGAGAAAAATTTTGCTTGAATTTCATGCTTCTCAAGCTTCAAAAATAAACAAGCACAAGAACTGACCACCAATCTCAAAAATAGTCTCGAAAAAGGCCTAGTGTTTTATGGGGTTTACATTATTTGGCATTCAAGAATAGGCATAACAGAAAAATGATGTCAAGTTCATATTATTATGAAGATTTTGCTTATGTCATGGTTATAACTTCTCCGAATCCAAACCTCTGCCGTCTGAGCTCATATCAGTAGCAACCTCCATCTAATTATATTAACTGATACCTAGAATTTCTCGGAATATCCCATTAGTATAAATACCAGCGTATGATTCATTACCTTTATTGATGTTTACCCAAAGCCAGAACAGTAGAGACATCCCCAGTTATGTTTCCAAATATTTAAATTACAACACGAACAACATACACTGGATGAATTCCTGAGGGGTGTTTGAATTAGCATGAGAGTCAACCGTTTCAATTCTATAATCGATATACATATATTTTGATGTTTACAGGGTATTCCGAAATGAAAAATTTAATGACCCCGTTTTCGGGATGTAGGCTGTTGGAGGAAGTTCCCTGTGTATATTTTTTCCAAAACCGATGAAGAAAATTGATTTTAAATTTAAGTCTATGGTCCCACAGAAAGTAGTCTAGCGGTGTTAAATCACAATATCTTGGAGGCCAATTCACAGGTCCAAAACGTGAAATTAGGCGGTCCCCAAACGTGTCTTTCAATAAATCGATTGTGGCACGAGCTGTGTGACATGTTGCGCCGTCTTGTTGGAACCACAGCTCCTGGACATCATGGTTATTCAATTCAGGAATGAAAAAGTTCATGGCTCTATACCGATCACCATTGACTGTAACGTTCTGGCCATCATCGTTTTTGAAGAAGTACGGACCAATGATTCCACCAGCCCATAAAGCGCACCAAACAGTCAGTTTTTCTGGTTGTAACGGTGTTTCGACATACACTTGAGGATTAGCTTCACTCCAAATGCGGCAGTTTTGTTTGTTGACGTAGCCATTCAACCAGAAGTGCGCTTCATAGCTAAACAAAATTCGCTTATGAAAATCGGGATACGTATTCCGCACAGAACCATTATTTTCGAAATGAAATTGCAGTATTTGCAAGCGTTGTTCAGACGTGAGTCTATCCATGATGAATTGCCTAACCAAACTGAGAATAAATCACTTGACAGCTGTTAAATCGGTCGCCATCTTGAACAGTAATGCCAACTTAAAGTTATATACCTCCAAAAAAAAACACATTATACATTTTCACGACTTGATGTTTTATTTTCGGAAAAATTGACGTATAGAATATTGCGCTAATCAAAAATATAATTTTCTTAATCCGGACTTACCCTATTGATTATAAACTAGAACTGAATATCGGTCATTATTCTAGACTTATTTCTCAAAATTTCAATGGAAATCTATAAAAACCTTCACGTGTTATAGCGATTGAAAGCTTTTGATAAAATGCAAAAACTCCCAGTATATTTTGAACGATTTAAATTTTTCGAACACTCTATATTTTGAACGATTTAATATATTTTTTGAACACTGATTCAGTCTATCAGATTGTCCTGCATTTGCACTGAAAATATGTAAAATTCATCATCAAAATCATCAAAACCGTTTCAAAACCTTGACATAAAAATTGGATATCAGCTATGTTAATTGGAATAAACAAAATTTCCCTTGAAAAGTATTATAAAGCTATACACCACACTGAGTACTAACCTGCAAGGTGTGTTATTGAATATGCCTAAAGTTCCACATGCCTAGATGTATGTTCATCAATCAACTTTTATACTTACAAGCTGAAATGAGCAGCTAAATATTGGAACAGGTCTTATCAGGATCTAAATACATGAGCCATATTTATACGTGTGGAATAAACTTATCTATACTTCACTCCCTGAAAGGTTTCATCCTGTATTCAAACCTTCAACATTTAGGTATCCGTTCCCTATGAATCCTAATCTTTACAGCAATATTCGTAAAGCAGGCATTCCTAGTTTGGAAAATATCCGAATGTTTTGATACCACAAAGGATCGGATATTCCTTCTAGAATAATCGACCCTAGGTATAGCAAAGAGGTTAATCAAACGGAATGTTAACGTAAAAGATCGAATTAAAAAACAACCATTTGTTGACAAAATGTTCATTTATTATGAAAATACACTTTTTGGGAGTTTATTTTTTTAAAACGAAAAAAATCGAGAAGTATAGTGTAAATTTTGCAAAGTTTAATAATTGTTAGTGATAAGAGTGATTGGCTAAAATGGACTTTTTATATTATTGATTCATCATGCAAACATTTCTGGAGCTATCAATTCCCGCTCTGCATTGTATTGATTTGTTTTTAATTTGATTTTCGACCGTCATCATGTTTATAAATCATGGTTGACATATGACAGGATGTTGCTTTCTCTCAAGTATTATATTCTCAGAAAAAGTGGTGCGTTTATAACGGTCGCTTTCAGAACACGTAAATCGCATTAATGCTGTTTCCGTACGCAATTCGAATAATTTATCGGAAAATACGAAAGAACTTTTTTTTTGACCTTTTGTCTGCTCAGCCAAAATACAGCAAACAATGCTGGGCAGTTTTATAGCAGCATGTAGTAAGACACGTTCAATATGACAGGACGGGGTCTACTTTACTACTGCATCTACTTGCTTTGATTTGACACATCACGAAAACTCTGTCCATCTTGTATCTTGGCATTCCTTCGGTCCCCTTTAGAAATAACCGAAAAAATTCAAAACAATTCAGTCCTACTTCCGAAATTATTGTAGGTACGTATTTTGTGCTTTTAGATAAAAAAATGTTGATTATTTTTTCACGTTCAAAAGCTGAATAGTTGAATGATACGATAAACTCAATATAATTATAATACGCCATCATATTGATTGAAACTTCATTATCATTTGAGAAATATTTTAAAGTGATGCCTTTTAGAAGATTCCTAAGTACGGCAAAATGGCGAATGCGTCGGTTTTCTGATAATTTTCATGAAGTGAACAGGCAGTGGCGGTTCTTGAGGTTTGGATGCGGTAAAGCGACAAACCAATTAAATTAGGTAAAAGAAAAATATATTGATCAGACTGAGATTTGCCAGACAGCCCCTCTATCTATTATAATTGAATTGATTAAACTGAAAATGTAAAATAAATATGGCTCAATTAACTTTACAAAGTTCAATCTTCAAATGAACGTAAACAATTATTTAGAGAGAAAGAGTTTTTCAATAGAGGTTTCATTGTGAATAGCCCGCTATTTGGGCAGCTATCACTTCTTTTAACATGTCCAACGATTGCCCATTAAAGTTGTTAAAATTCGCTACAAAAATTGAGAAAATGTTGCAGACACATTGAACAAAACTTAATCACTTTTGGGTCGTCGTGAAACGACTTCTCAACTGGCACTTGTGAAAAAATTTGAGCTGTTGGAACGATTTGGTGATGTGAAAAATCGAAACCGTGTGCGTCGCTCAAGATCAACTGAGAATATGGGTGCTGTAGCCCGTATTGCAGACAAAAATCCAGGTTTGTGGTTTCATTGTCGATATTGGGAATTCAACATCGGCATTAAAAGATATTGATGTGGATGACGTTTATTTTCAAAAAGACGGACTACGATGATAGGATTGTAGTTGCAATTTCATCGCATTTCTTCCTGAAAAAATTGCCTAAAATCCCGTTCATAACGTTCGCTTTCAGAACATCGCTGATGACGCCAATGAAGTAAAGGTTTGCAAAAGATCAGTTCACCATGAGTCTCTTCAGTGTGATCTGGATTCATTGGTGCGGTTGTGCTCTGGCTGGTTGCTTCCACTGAATCCATCCAAGTCTAGTGTCCTTTATTTCTATTATGACAAAATGGTGAATGCGTCGGTTTTTATGTTTATCTCGAAATCGTGGATTCTCAAGAGTAGTAGGGTATTAGAGATAAAAAATCTCATTGAAATGAAGAATGCTGTAGTTTCAGAAGAGTTTCGAATTTATCGGACTGCTTCTGCCTAGGCGCCCCCACAATATCTCACAAAAATGATCTCGAATCATTACGCGAATTCATAGTCAAAAGATGATATCGTTGAATTTTTGTCATGTTAGTATTTTGGCAACTTCGCTATTATCTGCCATGATCTGCAAAAGTTATGGATGATATGTGATAGAATTGTAGTTGCTTTTTCATCGTATAGCTCCCTGAAAAAATTGCCTCGAATCCCGTTCATAACGTTCGCTTTCAGAACATGTAAATCCCATTAACGTTGTTTCCGTACACAATTCGAATAATTTATCGGACCTACAAAAAGGCACTTCTGAACTCTTTTTTCGGCATAACCGGAATGAGAAAAGCAATAGTTAGTGGCATAAATTAAGACCCTTTCGATCAGTGACGGATTAGGACAACTTGGAGACCGGAGAACCTCAAAGGAGGTTGAACGAAATATGTCATCTCACATCGGGTTTTTGATCTGTACCAAAGGGATCGCTTTAGTCAACTGCGTATAGGTTTTTGCTACTCCCCTGTTCTTCGGGGCCCAAAGCGCGTTCTCCCTCAACCTATCCGGCGATCCGCCACTGCTTTCAATATGACACGACGATGAGCGTCGAAGAGAAAAGCCTGAAGTGCACATAATCTTTTCATAATGTCTTAAAATCGATGGGTTGAAACTCGGAAACGAAAATTGAATAATGGCAGGGGCCGCACTAACAAACGCTGAGTCAGAGCTGCCAAATGTCGCGGCGAGATAATCGTTGCTGACTGATGACTGCCAGTGCATTGATTTAAGCCATTATCCATTAGCGGAGCCGTCAGAAAGACCATCGTTCGAGTCCGTCGTTCGGGGAGCGTACTCCCGGGCTTTGCCCGCAGCCGTTTCAGCGATCCTTTTGAACTCCTCATTTCTTGTGGACTGGCGGTAAGGATTATTCCGGTCTGAATTATTAATGCTCAGTATGGGCCGAGCTGAGTGTTTTCGCGTAGGACGAACTCGCAAATATTATTTGATGACTTTATGCTTTTCGAGGACTATTAACAGCGAAAACTGGGAGAAGAAAAACACAATGAAATATCTTCTCACTTACAGCAAACAATCCGAATATGACTGAGTTTTTGTGTTTGGCGATCGATAGGAGATAAGAAATTCAGTTTGTGCAATATTCATGGCTTCTCGTCGAAGTAAAATGGGAGGATATAATGATGTGACAGATAGGTCGATGAATCCTTTATGGCGTAGGTGAGGGCAAAAGCCATGGATGAAATTTTTGAATAGATTGCCATCGACTTGAGAATTGACACAAGGCTGCATGTGGAGCTTAGACATGATGGTGGAAGTGAGAAGGTCTTCGAAAATGCAGAATTGAAGGCATTACTTGATCAAGACTCGTGTAAAACGCAACAAGAATTGACAGGTTCATTGGCAGTGACGCAACAAGTCATTTTAAAATGCCTGAAAGTCATGGGAATGATTCAGAAACAAGGAAATTGGGAAACGTACGAGTTGAAGCCAAGAGATGTTGAACGGCGTTTGTTTGCATGTGAACAGCTGCTTGCTAGGCAAAGACCAAAGGGATTTCTCCATCGCATTGTGACGGAAGACGAAAAATGGGTTCATTATTTACCGAAAAAATAAACTCTATGTTATTATTATTCTTATTATTACGATAATCCCAAGCGCAGAAAATCATGGGGATATCCCGGCCATGCTTCCACGTCGGCGGTCAAACCGAATATTCACGATTTCAAGGTTATAATAAACTTTATTTAGCACTCGGCTATTGAAAACAATACAAATGTAATCCACTAACTTAATTAAATTCTTCATAAATATAATTCATTAAACATTTTTTGAATTCTCTATAATTATTACAATATTTGATATTTTCAGGTAGTTTATTGAAGATAACTAATCCCCTGCTAAATGTGGATTTATTCATTAATGTAGTATTAACTTTTTCTATGTAAAAATCATCTCGACGTCGTGTTTTATAATTATGTTTCTCTAATTCTGTGGTTATTCCGTTCATTCTTCCACATCTTGTAGAACAAAATCGTGCGAGAATAAACCAGAAACGCACAGTTTTCATGGTTATATTTTATTATTCTATGTTGGCACTCCGAACTTTCCGCTACGGCTTTATCTGTCAATTCATCAAATTGCCTTGAAGAAATCAGTTCTGCTAACCAACATTTTTCAATGCAAAAATCACTAAATTATATTTATGGAAATATTTCATTAATTTCAATGAAAATGCAATGAATTAGAGAAAATAATGTATAATACTCGTACAGAAGGCTCATTCTACCACTCGTTCATTCCAAAACTCGCCACTTCGTGGCTCGTTTTCGAATTTTGAACTCGTGGAAGAATATCAATGCCTTCTGCACTTGTATTATAAATAACTAATCTCCTTAGCAAATTTAAGGTTTTCACTCAAATATTCAGGTAACATTTTATTCCTTGCTTTGAATATTAAATCTAATGTTCTATAAATAATCCTTTGATTGACACTCATCAATTTCAAACAATTTAACATATTTCTTATGGGAGTTCTTTTATTACATTTCAAAATAATTCTCATACCTCTATTTTGCACTTTTTGTAACCTATCTATGCTACCTTTATTTAAATTAAACATAACTGACGAGCAATAATCCACATGAGGAAGTACCAATGATCTAAACAACATCAGTGACGTATTCATATCAATTTTACCCCTTATTCTAGATATGAAACCAACCTTTTTGGACATTTTATTTGCGATATAATTCACGTGGAACTGAAACTTTAAATTCTCGTCTAAAATCAATCTTAAGTATTTCATTTATGTTATGCTGAGTATTTGGTAAGACCAGCTCGCCGTAGTGTATTATGAGTTGTTAACACCTGAGACAATCACAGGCGATCGTTATCGGACGCAATTGATGCGTTTTAGCTGAGCATTGAAAGACCAACTGCCGCAATACAACGAGAGAGATGATAAAGTGATATTTGGAAACGTTGAAATGGGAATTCCTACCCCACCCGCTTTATTCTCCAGACGTTACTCGGACTATCACTTGTTTCGATCAATGGCATACGGTCTGCTGACTAGCATTTCCGGTCTTATGAAGAAGTAAAAATTGGATCGATTCGTGGATCGCTTCAAAAGATGACCAGTCTTTCAAACAAGGGTTTCGTACGCTGTCCGAAAGATGGAAAAAAGTAGTGACCAGCGATGGAAAGTACTTTGAAGCATAAATGCATAACCAGTTTTTTACAATAAAGCCTCAAATTTCGGAAAAAAATGGCGGGAGCAAAGTTGTATTATAATTAAACAGAATTTTTTAAGATCTCTTGACTCCTTATCACGGATAAATGCAAGTACATAATCTTTATATAAAAAAATACCTATGTTGAAAATTGGGGACTTACTTTTCAATTCCCTACTTATATCAAAGTCTTGGAAAGTTAAATTCTAAATCATCTCAACATATTCGTGGGCCCATTGAAAAAAGCTTTCAAACCAATGTCCTATCCATTTTCTCAACACAAGTCCTTGTATACTTGTTGAAGAGATCACGAAGTTTAACGTCCTTCACCGCACTACTTAGCTCCCAAATTCATATCTTATAAAATGCATTCTGAATAAGAGAAGAGCAAAAAGGCAAATCCTTTGAAGGTATTAACTCGAACTGATTCTCCTCACAAAACATACTTAAGAAGATTTGGTCCCTCTTACATCCTACAAAAAACAGTAAACATTAGCTCATTTCAATAAATCCAATTTCGCAAACTTCGAGTATTTGTATTCGCCGTGGTAACAAACATTCAAACTTATACTCGAAGTCTTCTATTGGAGAAGACATAAATGAGCTCGGTATAGTCAAAAGAATTGAATTTTATCTGATACTTCAAAGAGAAATTTGAGAATTCAGTTCGGAATCGAATCATCTCCGAATTATAGCTCTGTCTCTGTATCTCTGCAGTCTGTGGGGAAAAAAATCGTGCTGTAGATGTGAATTTGATTGGGCTTTCAGTCCAGGGAGGTCTTTTTGATGCGCATCATTTTATTATCAACTCACGGTTTCAATATTTTTTCTTCATAATGCACACAACGTCGAAAGTCGACGTTTTCCTCAAACCCTATGAAAAACTGTGATAAATAATAGCTGCACTAATTCTGATCTTCTTTTTCCTTACAAGAAAAGGTCCGATTCGTTTTCTTTTAGAAGTTACAAGAATTCGAAAAAAAACTTTCTTGTTGGAGTCAGAAATATGTTTGAACACTGTATCAATATTCCTCAACAATAAAAATTTTTCAAAATATACACCTCCAGTTTGAATGCAAGCCTCAAATGGAAGAACTGATCATTCCTCTACTCAACTCAGATAAGGATCCTTCTTAGTTTGATTTTCTACATCTTGAATTATATCAAGTAATAATTGTTGATGTTATATGATTTCAACATGATAGACAAGCTGCTTCATATATTCCTATAATTCTAACGGATTGAGATCCGGTGAACGAGGTGGCCATTTATAAGGGAAATTTTCATTTAACCATGCATCTAATTGTCTTCCTCAGTGTTGTGGTGGATCATCATGCTGATACCAGATATTTTCAACAATGTGAAGCTCAGATCATTGATGAATTCGAGAGGGTTGTGTACCAAAAAAATTTCATACAAATATACATTTAAACGAACATTTATAACATCTATGGGTATCAAATCATTGTTGAAAATCCCTCCCCAAAATGTTTGAACTGCTGGAAACGTTTTAGTTTAATGGCTTATGAATTTTGCAATGCCCATACATGTTCATTGTGATTATTATTGATACCGTCCTTATTGGAATAAGCCTCGTCAGATCGGATGAAAGCGAAATAAATCTATTATTTTATGCATGTTTTTGATGTAACCATCAACAAAATTCTAGTTGTCATATCAACTGGTATTTTTGTTCGTCGACCTACGTTCAATTCCAACATGAAAATAATTCATTTCGAATCCTTGTTACTTTAAAACAAAACCGAATTGAAGAAAAAATGAGCACAACGGATTGTCATAGCGCGTCTAAAATAAGCGTATTCTATTCTTCTAATTTTTCCTCTTGTTCTTAGAAATTCTGGAAAACCTGAAATGTCAGAAAATTCTGAGAAAGCCTGGATCTTTTCAGGCACTCATTCATTCATTCAACGTTTATTGTAGTTCATTATGAATACATGAATTTAACTCATTTTATAATGCAATTATCCAAATAATTTTAAATGCATTTTCAGTACACTCCAGAAATTCTATCTGCATGCACTACGAAGTGGTAATTTGGACAAATTTACTCTCTCAAACGCTAACACTCGGATAATATCCTTTGTATAATGTCTCGCTTTCTGCCAAGAATTCCGACTCTACAACGAAACTATAATAATATACAGGGTATTCCTGAATTGGAGGTACAAGCATAAATGACTGATTTCATTTCAAGAAAAAACTCCTATAAACATGGGCTCGCAAACGCATTATTTTTGAGATACAGGGTGTTATAGTCCGATTTTTTTTCAAATTTCTTCTCACACCACCTTTCCTTCACGAGATATTCAACTCAAATTTGGCGTAGATATTCCAAAGTTTTTTACGTGTGATATGCAAATTTTGAATTCAAATCTACAAGGTGATTTTTTTTTGGAACAGTGCCTGCTTCTCTCCTCCAGAAGTTTTTTTGGTGGATCACTGGTAGTTTAGACAAATGTAAAACAAAACTTTGGTCCAGTACTACACTCTTTGGTTTCTTATAGTTTTGTCGTATCTGCTTGCGATTTCGTTAAAAAATTTCAAACAATTCTCTAGTACTCCTCAGGAAAATCAAAATTATTGTAAAGATCTAGTTAGTAAACTCTGATGAATGAAATAATCATAAGTCATTTCTTGAATCTGTAGGGAAGATTAATGAAGATTAAATAAACTGGTATAATCATCACAAAGAAAGAAAAGAAATACTATTTCCAATTGTGTAAATATCTTATCTATCTGGTTAATGTTTCGGCAAAATGCTATCCACATAACCATTGTCAAACAGAATATTTCCACACTATCACGTAGGAATCAAAATCGAAAGTTAACCAAGGAGAATGCACGCCATCGAAGGAGAGTAGCGATATACCGGTTTCACCCTTGTTAGGGATCATCAGTACCGCATAACTCAACCCAAGATGACGAACAAATATAATAGCAGGCACATTATTGAACGCTGGCAGACGCTAAGCAGTATGATTCCTGTGATGCGCCACCCAGCGGACAAAACCTAACTACTTCCTCCATGGGTACCTCGAATAAGTAGACTCCCACGTCAGCTAGGTAAATCTATTTCGGCAAAATGCCATCCCCATAACCATTGTCAAACAGTTCAGTTGTTCGTCATCTTGGGTTGAGTTATGCGGTACTGATGATCCCTAACAAGGGTGAAACCGGTATATCGCTACTCTCCTTCGATGGCGTGCATTCTCCTGGGTAACTTTCGATTTTGATTCCTACATAATAGTGTGGAAATATTCTGTTGGACAATGGTTATGTGGATGGCATTTTACCGAAACATTAACCAGATAGATAAGATATTTACACACTTGGAAATAGTATTTCTTTTTTTTTTCTTCATTCGTTACCAAGATACAAATACGCGTTGTATTCAACTATTCGAGAATATTTGTATTGTCTATGTGTTCAGTGCATCCCATTTTGGGTGAGACTGCCAGGTTTCTCGCTTGTTATTTAAGATAGAGCCTTGCGGTTTTCACGTTCCTGTCCTACTTTTTCGTGAAACTCAAGTTGATCTAATCAGATTTTGCATAACTGTTTCCGTTCAAGAGATACAGGGCGATTTTGGAAATTGATACTTTTCGGACCCCTCCTTTATCTCCGAAGTTATTAGAAATAATGCTGAGGTAAAAACTACATCTGAATCAGAATTTTGCGTAGAATCCAGTGGCGTACTCAATTTTTTTTTTCGGGGTATGGTTTTGAAGATTCAACACAAACCTATATTTTTTTCAATGGAACACCCTATATATCATTACTTCGTTGAATTCGTTATTTTTTTCCCTTCAAAATGATATATGATACTATATAGGTAGGATGGTCAGAAATGTTAAAAAAACACTAAAACATCAAATAATGATGATTTTTTGTTTTGTTGTTAATGGGCAATGGATTTTCCATATGAAAAAAAAGCATTAATTGGATAATTTTCATTTGTGATTTTTATTTATAGTAGAGTAAGCAAACAAATATAATACAGTCATCACTAATATGAAAAACAAAACGTAGGTACCTACCTAATAGCAACAAATAAATAATACAAAAATTCATAAATATTGCATGATATCTTACAGATTAAACTGTTCAAATTGCTGTCGATTTTCCCTTAATACATATAATATACTACAGTAAAAGACATAACAGTCTCGAAGAACTTCGTGCATCAACAGAGGCAGTTTTCCAGGATTTACAAAACCGCCCTTTTATAATATTAAATGCACTCAGGCGTATTGAAAAGTTTTGTCAATTATGTATTAGAGGAAAATGGACAGTAATTTGAACAGTTTAAGCTGTAAGATATCATGCAATATTTATGAATTTTTGTATTATTTATTTGTTGTTATTAGGTAGGTACCTACGTTTTGTTTTTCATGTTAGTGATGAGTGTATTATCTTTGTTAGCTTACTCTACTATTTATAAAAATCACAAATTAAAATTATCCAATTGAACCTTTTTTTCATATGGGAAATCCATTGCTCATTAACAAAAAATCATCATTATTTGATGTTTTAGTGTTTTTTTAACATTTCTGACCATCCTACCTATATAGTATCATATATCATTTTGAAGGGAAAAAAATAACAAATTCAACGAGGTAATGATATATAGGGTGTTCCATTGAAAAAAATATAGGTTTGTGTTGAATCTTCAAAACCATACCCCGAAAAAAAAATTGAGTACGCCACTGGATTCTACGCAAAATTCTGATTCAGATGTAGTTTTTACCTCAGCATTATTTCTAATAACTTCGGAGATAAAGGAGGGGTTCGAAAAGTATCAATTTCCAAAATCACCCTGTATCTCTTGAACGGGAACAGTTATGCAAAATCTGATTAGACCAACTTGAGTTTCACGAAAAAGTAGGACAGGAACGTGAAAACCGCAAGGCTCTATCTTAAATAACAAGCGAGAAACCTGGCAGTCTCACCCAAAATAGGATGCACTGTTCATTTTTACAGTCAACCAATTGACAAAGGAAAGTTTTACCGTACTTGAAATTGAAAGATAATAAGCTTTCAACTTTTGAATTTTCTTATTCTCAAAGGGTCAAGATATTGATGAATTATGATGTCTCAAAATCATCTTATTTTTTAGTGAACAGTCCAGGGTCAAACCTTTGTTTTTTCAACTCTAAGCTCTTAATTATTTATAATTGAAACGGCTTTGAAATTCATGTTGGTTCCTCCTCTATTTCAAACAACTAAGATTCAATGAAATCAGTATTTCTCGAATAATTTTGAACGACAGAATTCGTACAGCTATAATTCGTGATTCTGTTAATATCTCGAGGGTTATCGCTAATTCATATTTCTCGTATTACTCGACAAAATTTCATCGTAACATTAACCAGATTCCTAAAGTTCATGACTGATAAGAACCTCATGAAGCAACCAACACGCATTAAAGTTGGAGAAAACTACTTTAGCGATGAAGTATAGGCGAAAGTCCAACTCAGTCCATTTAATTTCAGTTTAATCTCTGATGAATATTTTATTTATTCGTATTTGCCCGTTAACACTGTCGTCAGTAGTTCCAAATATCAGATACGAATACCATATCGCATTCAGAATCTGCTGAAAATTAATTTCAGATGAGGTAATTAGTAAAACTTCATTTTAATTCGTTATCAACTGAATTAGAGTGTCTCAAGAAGAGTTGTGGGGTTCAAACAGCATTTTCCACTTGAAATTTGTTTTCTAATTTCAAACCCTCGATTTCTCAAATGGATATTATTGACTAATTTTTATTTTTGAGCGGTCGTTTCTATAATAGATCGCTCTATGATTTCGTCAAGATGTCTGAAATTTTCGGAGAATGATCTCAAACCATAAGATTCCTTTTGGATCTGAATCTAAATTTTTGCTCTGAATATGTAATATAATTAATGATCAATAAGTTTGGAATCAAATAGATTACACAATTTTAAGTGAGTAACCACAAATTTAAGTTTGGATGTTTGAGGGGTTCCGATAAGAATGATACAATGTAAAATGGTTTTACTGGTAACAATTTGTATGGTTTTCTGTTATATCCTATGTCATTTGTATTCAGTAAGTAATTCAATTCAATCATGGAAAGATACACGCTTTCCATATCGTATTATATGTTTCGACGAATCTAATTCTAATTCATCATGATCACTAGGAGGATCAACTCCTCAGAAGTTTTAACAAATGTCCTATATAACAAACTGACGCGATATTTCAAGATTTCACAAATTTCAAAACATAGTTTGTGAAAATTTCAATCACTCCAAAATTTTAATTTTTTTTTTTTTATTTATGAAACACGAAGAAATATTGTATATTCAGTAGGTTATGTCATCTGATGAAAAGATACACTCCTCAATAAAGTTCTGAAATTGTTTTATCAAAATCTGTGCTCATTCAGTTAATCGACTCACTTTTGGTGATACTTTTAGATAATACCAAAAGTACCAGTATCAAGTAATGATTCGTTCTTAGTAACACTTTCAAATTAGACAATATTGACTCCATTGAGACCAAAATTAGACGCTGCATCTACTGAATTTTGACAAATTTATCATATATCATAATTTAAAAGCGTAACAAAAAAATAAGCATGTGCTAGTAAAGCCATTGGTGATTATATTTAACAGGTATTTCATACATTATTTCTATTATTTCATTCTCTCCGCATGTGTCGTCGCGATTAGATCGCATTTCATTGCTCCGATATCTAGTTTTCCGCATTCGAATAATAATCGATAGAAATCTTCAAAAATGGTTTTAACCAAAGGAAATATAGAAGAATTGAAAGGAATCGTTAAAGAGACAGTAGTGGCCGTATTGGATTGCTATTTGGATACCATTACTGAGAAAATAATGCTCAAGATTAAGGACAGAATGGAGGAGGAGTTTGAACAGCTGAAGTTTCGATTGCAAAATGATGAGTTCCCTTCTACTGATCGAAATTTGGAAGAACTAAAATCAAGGCTTCACAAGACCGAGTCTAATTTGGAACATTTACAACAAGAAAGTAAAGGAAACAATGTTATTGTTTTTGGAATTCCGGAATGTGATAATTCGGATCTGAAGAAAAAACTTATAGCCATGTATAACATAGTGGAAATTACTTCGTTTTATTTTAATTATAATGAATTTCCGCCAAGTAAGGACCGAATCCATTAAATATTTATAGCCATGTGTCAAGATAAAATGGTAAACATTGATGCACGATTTATAAAATCCTGCTACCGTTTAGGAAAAGGAGTTAAAAGCAAAATACTTCCGATTATTGTCAAATTTTTAGATGAATCTTATCGTAATGAATTTTACTCATCAAAAAAACTTTTTGTGGGATCAAAGGTCTTTATGAAAGAAGATCTAATCAGAAAAAGAATCGATATATTCAAGTATGCCATAGCGAAATTTCCCAAGAATGTATGGACTGTTGATGGTATAATTAAGGTTAGAACTGAAAAAGGTGTAATTTCAGTTAATGATAAACAGGACGTAGATTCCTTAGTTTAAATGAGTTGATAATGATTGAATTGAATTGTATTATCATGTTGTAAGATGTAGGTGATTTCTATATAGGTTTAGTTCTTATACGCTTATCGGGGTAGTTTCACTGTATATACTGCCTACAATTGTTCTAGAGTTGATCGTGGAATTTTTTTTCACTATATTTTTACTATTCTTTTGCTATTGTAGTTGTATAATGGATTGCTTCGAATCAGAATTGGATGACACAGAGAACAAATATTTTGATGTTGATGATGCTAGAAAGGAGATTGAATTCGATATGTCTATCGAATATGAATATGGTAAATTTTAATATACGTAGTATACGAAAAAATTGTGATGATTTGATGTTATACTTAAATGCCTTGGAGTTTGATAAAAAAACTTTATAACCTCCTCTCCCAAGAACTTAAATCAAAAACCAATGTAAAAAGTAAAATTTTCAGATATCATCTCCGAATTTATGTATTTGTTAATTCTGATAGGTTCGAAGCCATCCTATCGACATAATTTTTTGTTTTCGGTTGTTTTTTTTACATTTCTTTGGCTTGTTATGCCTTTCAATTGGTAATCTACATTTTTATTGTTTCTCTTTCAATAAATGTATTGATTTTTTGTATAACTGGGGAGAATGTTCATCAGTTGTAGAAGCAGTTAATGACAGCATACAAGCTTGCTTAGGCTGTATATTTCTGCAAGTGAAGTTTTTGTCTGATGTATATTTATACCTATTGATGAATAAATTGAAAATTGAAATTGAAATTGAAATAACTACTTAAAACCTAATAATTTCCTACAGAAATTATGTGTTATGGAAGTCATGCGTTCTTAAAATATCGTATATGATGAAACTATACTGATCTTATCACCAAAACTTTTGTTTTGAGCCAGTTTGGCGCCCTTACTTCTTGTTGAACGAGCCTCAAACAGATGTGATGTGCTTGAAACCAATCAATGATTGTTCAGCACAACCATATACAGCTGTACGGTCTGATCTCGGGTCTGATAGTGTAAATACTGATCACGTTATATTTTTTGTTGCAGCTCTCCTCTTTGCTTCCATTCGATTTTACTCAGGTAAATTTCACGACAACTCAAATGCCATTAGTTTCCAATCAATCTTTGTGAATAAAAAGAATTCCCATTTCCCCATACACGCTCAGACTTTGTATCCTGATGTTTATCCACATGTGGATGTATAGGTAAAGTGGTTCAGATGCGAACAAACGGCATACTAAATTAGACAAAGCCCAGATCTGTTGGGGTATAACGTGACGCATTATTGTCGATTGCAGCAGGTGTTGTAATTGTCTCTATGAGTTATTGGTATAACTTTACGTGCTTATAATGTCCCACTAATTATTCGAATGTACTAACATCAGAGTAACTGCACGTCCATAGCGAGGTCTTCTTCACTACCAAGAAAAATTATGGTCTTCCGGTGACCGTAAATCAAAACGGAATTAAGGTCGGTGTACAATTATTTGTATCAGCGATCTTCGTGAATTCGCCCCCGGTATGTTGCAGATGAAAACTAATTTAGCTGCTCAGCCACTAAACGTGCGTTATGTTGCGGTTGTTGAATGGATGCCGTTATTCTTGAAGATGGGGAACGTTTAAAAATTAATCGTTTCATGTGTGGATCCATTTGTATTTCATGCAGTTGGGATTGGAACAGTTAATAAATAGAAAGAGCTGCTGTCTATCTGTTCGTCGTTTTTTACTGTTTCATAATTATTTCAAGACTACATTTATACAGAGTGTCAATTTGAATAGGTACCATTTTTGGGGCGGGTATTATAAATATATTCTTAGAGTTGTAAAGGGTGTTTTTTTAGAGCTAAAGAACTTTAAATTGCAATAAAACAACGATGGATTATTCGATTGACATGAATTTTATTTATCCGCAAGATAATCTTGTGGCATTACATT